>NC_082661.1:148492624-149729124 GCF_025265405.1 Mesoplodon densirostris | reverse complement strand
TAGAGAAATGCAAATCAAAACTACAATGAGGTACCTCCTCACATTGGTCAGATGGCCATCATTAAAACATCTACAAATAACAAATGCTGGAGGGGGTGTGGAGAAAAGGGAACACTTCTACACTGTTGGTGGGAATGTAACTTGGTACAGACACTATGGAAAACAGTATGGAGGTTCCTTAAAACACTAAAAATAGAACTATCATATGAGTCAGCAATCCCACTACTGGGCGCACACACAGAGAGAACCATACTTCAAAACAATACATGCACCCCAATGTTCATTGCAGCACTATTTACAATAACCAGGACATGGAAGCAACCTAAGTGTCCATCAACTCATGAACTGCTATAGTTTCCTTAAAAAACTAAAAATAGAGCTGCCATAAGCTCTATTTTTAAAATCGGGATCTTAATGCAACTCCACCTCAAATACATTTCTTTTAATCCTTATCTTATGATCAATACTTATACAAGAATGCATGAAAAGTGAAGTCAATTTTCAAGGTGATTTCTGTGCAGCCAGACAGGAAACTTAAAATAAATCCAACACAAGGCATTGTAGGACCAGCATCTTATGAGGCACATAGAAAATAAAAATTAAAGATGTTAAAGGGAAGAAGAAACACTTTTTTCCTAAGGGTAGGGATGAAGGCTAATGTAAATAACTTTTTATTTGTGTTGCTTCATTATTGAGTTATCTTCTGCATTTTAATCTTTGGGGGGAAATAATTTACTATTTTTTATTATGAGACATTATGCATGTGTGTCTCATAATAAAAAATGCACATATTATGTGTGTGAAATGCACATGTTATGCATTTCACTGCATAATATGATTCAGAAATTATAGACCAGATATGTTAAGAGTAGAAGCAATGAGATTGAAGATGTTAAAATGAAAAGATAACTAGAGGACCAGATCTTGGAGTTGTTCTGGAATGGCACATTTTCAAAACATGTACCTTATAAATGGACAGAAGAGAAAATCTTAAAGTGAGTTATCTTAAAGCAGGGTAAAGATTGGAGAAGATGAGAGAGATCACACCAATTTTCTTACATAAAATAGGCAAGATTGAGAAATCTACTTTAATTTCCAAAGGAAAAGGAAATGTGATAATCTGAAAGAGACAGGTAAAGGAATGGAATGGGGAGGTGGGTGAAAAGATAACATTTTAGAATAATTGTTACAGTGAATGTGTTGCAAAATTACCAAGATATGAATAATGTAATTTTCATTGAGAACCCAGCTAGAGCCAAATAACACAGTTCAGTTCTGGTAGTCATCAACACTGGGGAAATTCCCTGAGCTGATTATGGGGAGATTCCCTGAGTCATCTTTAGTGTTACTAAGGTAACTGAAACATTTTTCTACAGTTGAAAATGCACAAAATTATGCCTGCATTTCTCTTCTGAATAAACATACAATATGATTATATAAGTGTAGGAAGTGACTCAGAGTCTGTACGCATGAGATTGAAAGTCTTGGTTGTGAAATGGTTTATCTCTTTGATTAGATTTTATTAAAGATACACTTAGATTTCTGTATGATCATAATGATCAGTTTAATGAAACTATCCACTAGATAAAAATCAAAAGCAAAATTAAAAATAGTTATCTGATCAGATTTTGTCATAGTCTAACTATTTATAACATGGTGAGTTGGCAGCTTATTCCTAAGCATTAGGGGCACAGCTCTGCCTACTGAGTAAGTGCTACCTGGACATCCCGTCAACCCTTCAAATAAAAGATATAACAAAACATTAGTTTATTATCTTCCCTTCTCCAGCTTTTTTGCTTCTTGTATTCTCAAATTCTGTTGATATCATTCGTATTCCAGGCATTTAAGCTAGTAGTCTCAGAATGATTTTCCATTCTTTCTCTTGTCTTGACATTCATAGCCAATATGCTGTCAAATTCATTTGATTTTGCAATAATAATAATGAAATGGGCAATTTTTCTTGAGCACTGACTATGAGCCAGGCTCTATGCTAAAATTTTGTATATATTGTTTCATCAAATTCTTATCCTCATACCAATCTATAAGCAGTAGTTTTGTTATACTCATTTGTAAAATGATGTAAAGTGTGGAGCAATCGAGCAACTTGTCCAAATCCATGCAACTGGTAAGCAGGGGAGCTAGGATATGAATTTATGCTCTTACTAATATACTGTCTCCTTCACCTCCTTTCTACACAAATACATTCTCCTCATTCAGTATTTTAGCACTTTTTTATTCCTTCTGAAGTTTCTCATGTACCACTGCCTAGCTGATCTTTCTACAGCACTTGCTTACTAAAATATCATAAATATATTTCCATTGCTGAATAAATGCAACACAAATTTCACAGCCAAATGGTCAAAACTTTCATACTTTGAATCCAATTCATCCCTCCAGTCCCATCTTCCCCCATTTCCAGCCATACAACTAATATTCCAGCTGAATTAACAGTCTCTCTTTTCCTCAGGGGACTATGCACAGGCAAAATCTGGAAAGAGTTGAGTGTTTGAAAGGAGAAGCCTTTCCTGCAGGGTAGTAGGGACTAGGCTAGAAACATGGTGGTGGCCAGACTGCAAGGGAATTTGAGTCTCATGCAATTAAGTTTGACTTTTGGCCTGGAGTCAAATGAGCTTGACTGTTGATAGAGGTGGGGGTGGGTGGAAGGAGTATAAATCTGGGGGCACAGTGTCTGTCCTTACAAGGTTTTGATGATATTCTCTGAAGAAACAGCTATCTCTATTTTTCGTTTACATCAGCATGGTTAAGGATATTAGAATGTATAGCAAGATCAGATTAGTTTGCTTCAAATAGCTCTAGGGTTGATGTGGACTGTGAGACCGTCTTGAACCAAAGTATTTGATCTTCTCAAGATTTGAAGAAGTAGCAGGGTGAGGGAAATGTCAAAAGAACTTTAAACAAAAGCTAGCAATACATAATTATGTACAAAAGATAAAAGTAAGAAATAAAGACTAACCTAGAAGTAGTTGCTTTGATGAAATCTAATAGCTAAAACAACCTATTATAGGGCATACAATCTGATAATGGATAATTAGCAGATAATTTCATTAAACAATTTGGAAATATAACAAAAATTTCTTAACATTCAAAAATGTTTTTGATCAATCTGATCAAAATCTTCACTCAACTTTCTTAGAAATCTTCACTGTCTTAGAAAAATCCAAACATAAGAGGTCTATCTTTGCACATACGTGTTATTATACAGGATATGAAATCAAACAAAAAGTCAAAATAGCTCAATAGGCAGCCTCACATTTTGTATTCTAAAAAATGACTATTTTTCTTTTAGGTTTTATAAAAATAATCTATTAAAATATTATAAACACAATGGTAGGTTTTGTTGACTTTACAAAAGCAAAAGAGCCAGTTATTTTACCAACAAAATGAGTTCTTTTCAAGAATAGCAGAGAAATTGCCATTTGGAACAAGCAAACTATAGCGAACCATAGACAAGTCCAGAGAACAGAGGAAAGGGTCTTGCTTTTACAGAGGGAAGGAGGAAATTCTGGAGGGCTATGGTGGTTCTTCATTGGTTGCAGGCAATCGGCAGCTTGCTGTTGGGTCAGAGCAGTCTTTTCTTCCTGCTGGGGTCTGTTAGCTGTGGTGAAGGATACAGCCCTGAGAGCTCCCCCTTCAGGGGCTTCCCGACTCCATTTTAAATGAGGTATCCTTTACTCATTTTCACAGTTTCATTAAAAGAACACTTTCAAAGCACCAAATAGCTGCTATTGGGCAATTAAAAAATAACTTATATACATCAGAATAGCAGTCCCTCTCTTGCATTCCATGCATGTGAGAAAGAAGTCTGAAGCCCAGAAGTGCATGTAGTTGGAAGACCGAGAATTTGATGGGCATGACATTTTCTAGCCAGATAAAAATACACATGCATATGTCTGTATGACTCATTCCACACAACTCAAAATTGCTAGAGAGTGGGTGTAGCTATGAATATTACTGCACAATGTAGTTTTCAAAGAAAAAAAAACAAATTTGGCAGCTTCCAATCTTCCTGAGTAACTTTAAATTAATTGAAATTTTAATTAATAAAATGCCCAACTAAAAATGCATTAAAAGCATGTCAAGTGCTAAAGAATAAATGAGGAAGAATGAATAATACAAAACCAAGGTGGTAATTGTTCTATAAATGCCCATTTTGGGGGGTCTGTCTATCTGACTGCATCTTAACTAAGTTAGGCCGTGTCTCAGCCAGTAAATTGAAATAAGCAGTTGATTTTCTTTTACCAGTACTTCAGTTTCATTGTATTTCATATCCAGATTGAAAGATCTGAATTGTCCAAATAACTTTTTTCAATTTCAAACATCTCTTTGTAAACTGTGACTTGATTATTTGTTGTGAATAAGCTAGGTTTAATAGATAAGAAAAATAATAGCAATAGCCTTGATAGCTATCATTTTCCCTTATATGTTTCCATAAGTGTTTCCTTATGCCAGCTACTTTGGAAAGTTACTTTACATGCATTATCTCTTTTAAACCTAAAAGTAAAACATATGAACTTCTTATTATATTATCCTTTTTTTTGCAGGTGAAAAAACAAATAGATAGTATAGCATATTCTACACAACTAGTAAATAACATAGTCAGGATTCAGCCCCAGGTTTGTCTGATGCCAGATTCCTTCTCTAAACTAGCATGATACTGAGCATCTCTAAAAGAGGAGTGCTTCAATTTAACAAAGGTTATGGGGTCATTAATAGAAATTAAAATATAGGTGAAAGTGATGGTATAAAATCATGTCCACAGAGGTTTAAACATGTATGTGAAGATCAATGTATAAACGATTATATATTTACATAAATGTATTTATTCACTGCATATTCTCATTTTATATAAATTGTCTAAATAATTTACTCAACTCTAATGTAGCAAAACCAATATTATTTAATTTTTTACACAAAGGCATGTACATACATAGGAGTGTACAGAAGTTGTGTAGGAAGCTTGTTGTTAAAAAGTTTATAAATGGACTAAATTTTATCCATAGCAGAGTCCAGTGCACAGATTTTTGTCTTGGTAAATCATTTCATAGAAATTTTAAAAAATTAGGTGGTTATTACAAATTAAGTCCAACCAGACCAATAGTGAATGAACCTACTTCATGAGGCCACAGCTGTGTGGGGGAGAGAAAATAGGACCAAGGTATAGAAAACAGCCTCCCTGGTTCATTTCAGCACATCTTAATAGTCAATGCCAGTCACTGCTATTGATTATGAAATTGGCATTGTGAACCCTAAAGGCTTCGCTTGCTGCCCTGACATCCATTTTATTGACTTAGGCATAAGTGAGCTTCAATCAGCAGATATTTGCTTTGTGCATGCTGAATAAAGCAAAAAGCAAACAAGAATGAAGCATGGCTTTTCTCTAACATTGTCTGTGCTTTTTTAACTTAGCCTCATAGGCTTCATTCACAAATTCACAACTGTCTGTATGTTTGTGACCTGCAAAATAGTTCACATTGATCTCACCTCTCCTGATTTCATATAGCCAAGTTAATCTAAATAATACGTTTATCTTTTACTATTAGTCAGATTCGAATTTTCCAGTTGTTTCACAGTTGTTCTTCTTTCCACAGATAATAAACACTCCCCAGATGGTAAATATAAGCTTATTAAGGGCAGAATATGTCATATTAATTCATTTACTCATGCATATAAGCATTATTTTATTCATACAAAAGGATTTATTATAATAAAATTATTCAGCATTAGCACATCGTTTTCCTGTTTTAAGCTAGAAAGAGTTACTCAACCACGCTGAGCATCCGTTTTCTCATCTCTAAAATGTGGATAATCAAAGTGAATTATAAAGATAGTGAAAATTAAATGAGAAAATTTCTGGAAAGTGCCTCAAACATGGTCTGGAAGGGGGTCAGCACATGGTGGTTCCTGTATTTCCTTGAGTAAGGTCTTGGTACATGCTAAACTGGATGTTAACATCTAGTTTCATCAAAATAGTCAAATTAATTTTTGGTTTAGACATAGCCATTTATTTCTCTAACTCCTTCATAAAATTGGAGTTTAAAAATGAAAATAAATTTTGGTCACTTGATACAGTCAGGAAAATATATCAAATGCATTGTAGAAGATACATCTGGAAAAGAAGAGAAGGAAGTGAATGAGGTTCAAGGGTGGAGGGAGTATAAAATGGGTGGGACCTTGCACTGACCAGTGATAACTCTGCACCACAGCCTGAGAATTATGATTTAATTAACCTCTCATTCCTGAGAAATTGGGAGGGGAGAGGGAAAATAAACAAACAACAACAACAAAAATACATTCAACTTGTTTGTAGGCACCAAGAAAAATAAATAAATATAACATATCCATATGTGAGTAAAGACAGTAAGTACTGTTGACGCTTGAACAAAAAGAGTTTGAAATACATGGGTCCACTTATATACAAATTATTTTCAATAGTAAATATTACACTACTACATGATTGGTGGTTGGTTGAACCTGTAGACGTGGAAGAATGGTGAAGAGTGGACTATAAGTTATACACAGATTTCTGACTCCTTGAGGGTTAGCACCGCAACCCTCACACTGTTCAAGGGGCAACTGTACATGTTTTTATAGAGTATATATAGTTTCTCTCTCTCTCTCTCTCTTTCTGGCTATTCATGTTACTGCTAGGTGAGAGTGATACAGGACAGTCAAAGTATGGTCTTCTTTAATTTGCACAGCTATTTTAGTCACATTGGCACTTATCTTCTACTTTTCCCTAGACTGCATATACAGAAGATAGACAAGCAACTATTACTTCAGCCTCCTCTAAACAATGATGTACATCAATTTTATTGAGAAAAGAAAAGTGATGTCTTCTAACATGGAATTTAAACTAGAGAGTGAAATGTATAGATTCCATAATAAAGGATCATTTATACTTAGATAAAATATTTTGAAATCCCACCAAAGCTTTAAGATGGAAATACTTCCCTTTAACTCAGAAGTTTTAGTGGCATTCCATTATTTATAATAAGGAAAGCAAGATATCTTGGCAATCAGATTGGTGTGGGAATTGATTTGAGATTATTTTGAACAAAAAAGAATGCATTTTATGTAAAATATAATAATGATGCTATTTTTATATCTCTATGAAGTGATTTTTAAAGCCAAACATCCATGATCTACATTCTCCTATTGATAAAATTACCTCATTTATTACATTTATAGAAATAAACCTCCTAGATTTCTACTTTACTTAACATTATATAAGGTATGTTCTTTAACAGGAAAGGACTATGTATACAGGCTGAGTAGTAGAATATTTCTGAGAAGAGTTTCCATCATAGCTTTTTTCTATGCTGCCTTTTTAGCACAGAACATCTAGGACACAAAACCTTAGAACAATGAGCGATGCTCACTGGTTTTCACATGTTAGTCAAAATGAAATCTTAAATATCCTCTTTCGGAGTGTAGAGAGATCACTCACTGTCCACAGAACATACCTTGAATAATATTCCTTTAAAAACATATTTAAAATTTAGAATTTTATATTGTGTTAACTCATTTTCAGGGAAGAAACAAATTTAAACCAATGTCTTGATAAATATATAAAATCTAAGGCATTGAGGCAAAGTTGTATGTGTTTTAATCCTTAGGTTATTAATCTTTTATTATCTCCTTTCTTAAAATCAAAAACAGACTTGCTAATAGGCCTCTGAATAATTTCTGTGAAATTATTCACTAAATAAAGAGAATGGATTTATACAGTGAATATATTGATTTGCATGCACTTGGGATTTACTTAAGTATAAAAATTATAAAGTAATTATTATAACACTAGATTAATAATAAGGAATAAAGCATTCCCTATAAAATTATGATTTATAATTTAAGAATTATGCTCTAAATAGAAGAGCTTTCTATTTTTAATATTTGATAATAAATTGGATAGGAAATTTTGCATCAATTTGTCCATGGAGTAGTGAGTTTTTATACAGTTGCCTGTAGTAAGGCAACTTAGCAGGTGACATGTACTCAGTGGTCTAGGGACAATGGTCCTTCACGTGAATATGAGGCACAGATGCTTGGGATTCATGCATGAAGACCCCCATTCACCAGACCTAAATGCAGGACCCTCACCGAGATGATTCTGGTGACTACATTTTGAGAAATTGCTTTAGAGTTTGACTCATCCTCACAGACTAAGAAAGATGAAAATATTTAAGTACAAGTATGGATCTATCAGTCTGGATCAGATGTTTGTCACCCAAGTGGACAGAAATCAATATATACAACAAAATGCTAAAGTATTCATTAAAATGAAAACTGTAACTCATGCAAGGTGGTACACTTAGGCTACTAAAGCAGGCAATTATAATCAGAAAGCTGCTTAGAAAATATAGACTCGAAGCAAGATCTATGGGATTCAAATAAAATGACATCAAGGTACAAATTGTTATTGATTTCACAAAAAATCCTGTAAATTATGCAGAATTGTTTTTGCCACTTCCATTTTATGAAAAATATGAATATATAAAAACTTACAGAGGACACAATTATCCTTCACATTTCCATCACTCAGAATTAACAAATGTTAAAATTTAGTGTATTTCATTCTTAAATACTTGAATTCCTTGATACTTAGATTTACATAATTTATGTTATACATATGATAAATGCATATATTGTCCCTTAGCTTATTTAATATTATAAAGTCGCTGGTGAAAACACTTTAGTCCCTACTCTCATTTATAATATACTGCAAGTTGTTTTCTTGAGTCATGCATAAGCTGTCAGAAATAACGTTCATCTATACAAAAGTACTGAGTGTCTGTTGCCATACTGTCACTGTCAGCTGTTGACTCACTATGCTACTACTGTCCATTTAAAATGCATCCAGGGATATTGACAGCATGCTTACTCAGTATAGCAGTCAGAAGGATATTTTATGTTTGTAGATAGAAATAATATATGAGGAAAATATCACATAAAGATATTACAACTACTAAGTCATTCCAAACACATAAACATAAACAGTAAGAATTAAGCAAATAAAGAATTAGAAATGTCACACCCCAAAAAGAAGTTTACATTTTAAACAGAAAAAAAAAGATTGACATATAAGAGGATATAAACTTTAGATGGAAGAATAAAAAATGTGCATGTTTACTATGGTTCTAAAATAAAAGCATAATAGCCTAAAATAGAGATAATTAAGAAAGGCTTTTGGGAGAGTGGGATTTTGACCCAAATCACAGTGATCATGGGCAAAAATTGGTGAAGAAAAAATGGAGATATTCTTTGCTGAGAACACAGCATACACAGTCACTCAGTAGAAATGAATAAGCTTGGTGTAGGCCATGTCACAAAACCACCTAGACTATGGATCATGAGGTGAGGAGGAGATTGGAAAAATGAGTGAGCTGCTTAATAGACTTTAACAGTAGGCTTTTAAAAATGATTTTCACAGATTAGCTTTTCTTTAATGGTGTTTTGTAAAACATTGGTGTTATTGCAGATATTAGATATTAATGCTACCTCCCTTCCCCTCCAAAATAATAAACTATTCTACTTGGGCACTGCTACCTACTCTATGCCCTCATGGTGATTTACAGTTTTACCATATTTTAGTTCTATGGGGTTGTGTAGCAAAGAAATGTCTCCACATTTGTTCACTTATGACACTGAACTCTTTTTCAGATGATTCATATATATTTTTATTTTTTTGATTTGGTAAAATTTGCAAAAGGTGGTGAGAATGTGTACAGATTTGTGAACAAATTTGCATCATGGTAAAAATCATCCTTCAGAATCTGGAACCTGGTGGAGGAAATGTGTGGAGATGGGGAGGGGAAAAGGGAATTGTATCAGGAAATTGGCAGGGTGGTCAGTGCCCTAGTGCAGGTGTGAGGCAACAAGGATGAGACCCTCATGGTACAGAGGAAATAAGAAAAAGTGCAATCTGTGATACAAGGAGGCAAAGGAAAAGAACATATTGATTGCTTGGATATAAAGTAATGAACAAAAGAGAGGGATAAAAACTGACCCTTGTTAGTAAAATCTTACTAGCTTTTTCTCTTGATTGTCTTTAAAAGGCAGAAAGGGATTAAGAAATCAGTGGGGGCAAAAATAAAGTTCTATGAGTGAATATGTAGATACTATGCATAATAAAAGTAGAATTAATAAATTCAAAGAAAGTGGAATATAGTTAAATAGGAAATTAATCAAGAAGATGATCCATGAAAGTTGGGTCATCCATTTTATATATATGTGTGTGTGTGTGTGTGTGTGTGTGTAAGGATATATATATATATATATATATATATATATATATATATATATATATATATCCACTATTTACATATACCTAAGTTCACCTTATCTGTATTTTATATATACTATATATGTATGTATACATACATATGTAGTATATACAGTCAACTTTCTATAGCCAAATATTCTGCATCTGCAGATTCAACCAACCACAGATCAAAAACATTCAGGAAAAAAATTACCAGAAAGTCTCAAAAAACAAAGCTTAAATTTTCCAGGTGCCCTGCAACTATTTACAAATCATTTGCATTTTGTTAGGTATTATAAGTAATAGAGATGATACAAAGTATACGGGAGTCTGTGTGTTGGTTATATGCAAATACTATGCCATTCTATATAAGGGACTTGAGTATCCACAAATTTTAGTATCCTTGGGGTGGGGTTGTCCTGGAATTAATTCCCCATGGATACAAAGGGATGATTGTATACACACATATATTAACAGTATGTTTAACAATATATTTATGTTTTTCAACTGTAAGGACTGGAACTCAAAGGAGATTGTAATGTTGAGTTAAAGGACATACAAACAGAAAAATATACATAAAATAAATATGGGAAACATATACTAAAATTTATAATTCATGAGTTCGTGTTCATAGGAGAAAATGATGTTATTATTAATTTTTCTTAAAGCCTGTGATGCAACAAAATGAAAAGAAAAAGTAGATTCTCTCTCCACTGCCTATACTGGCATCCTGTGGAATGACACAGTAAGAAAAGTCAAGCAATAGTAATTTCAATCACTTTCAAGATTGATTTATTTTCAGTTGAAAGTTCAGTCTGGTGAAAGGTGTTATAATGGCAGCTTGAGATTCTGGAACTAAAATAGAACATGAGAAGCAGTAATTTAAAGTGTGTTCTACACGTAGTCCTCTACCTTGACCGAGAGAATCACTGCAGGCATTCCATTATTGGACTCTTTTTTTGTTTACACTAATGCTACTTAACCTGAATTTTGTCTGTAGAGTGAAGGGTCCTTTATGTAATTTTTATCTATGCCTTTGGTGGATAAAATATACAGTGTATTGTCCTCCAGTTACAATAATGTGACACTGGGCCATTGTAATTATGGCACTAGGAAATGTGAGGTATTTATGTAGATGACATTATCACAAATATGTAAAGAATTTTACCAATTTACAAAGTTCTCCACGTTGTTATCTCATTTGATGTTTAACAATAACATTATGTTTAAAATTACAAACAATTGCCTGAGTGCTTTCTCGTTACTGGGCCAAAAGCTTTGTAGCTATCTGCTTTACAGCAGGATTTTTCAACCTTGGATCAAGTGTAGCATCTTGTGTCTGTAAGTTCATACAGTACTATTTAAAATTTTTTCTATGTCATTTTGTTAATAAACAATATACCTCTTCTGAATTATCTGAATGATCATCTTCTAATTGAATACTGATACATTTCAGGTCCTGCTTTGGAATTTAAATTTGCAATCACACGTTATTTACTAAGTGAGACCCTAAAGTAATAACATTTAATATTAAATGCAATACTTCTCACTGAAGTCCAAAACTGAGACATCTGTAGATATATTCTTGGAATGCTGAATACTTGGGGTTCAGATTTCAGTTTCAGAGAGCAGAATACCTGAAGCTCATTTAAACAGGAAACAATGTAGTATAGAGAATCATCAGATGATTTTCGGAATCCCTAGGAAGTCAAAAGAAAAATGGTCCTGCAGGAATGATTCCCAAAGACGCTATAGAAATAGGAAGTCAAAGGGCATGCTGCTACTACACCATAAAAGTGCTGCCTGCAGAGCCAGCAAACTGATACTACAGCTCCTGGCTTGAGAAGCACACAGCCTTAGCTATAAGACACACAAGCATTTAAGTGTATTGTATCAGTGTATTGACAGTATTTTTGTGTGTCTAGACAGAGTTTAGCATGAGGGAGATAATCGACTAATAGTTATTGAAGAGATGAATGGGTATTTTTTTCTCCTCTATTATACTACTCAAAGTCCATTTGGGCAAGTGGCTACAGCAATTCAGAAAGTTAACTATGGCCATGGAGAAAAGCTGGACAGCAGTATTGTTAGACATATTGTTGCAGACTTTTTATATTATTTAATGTAATTAGCCACAATGAGAAAACATAATCCCTGAAACTTCAGTGACTTATGAGAAAGGTGGTCTATTTTTTATACTCAGGTGAACTTTACAGGCAGTAGGAGGAATGAGAACTACCCTGCTTGATAGCTTGTTCATGGACCAGAGACACTGGGAGCAATGCATTGAAGATAGCTAAACCTGCAGCCTGGATCAACAACGAGTTGGTGTCTGGAAAGGTGAAGGTGTCAATGGTCCAGGCCTTGAAGTGGCTGCATAACTTTCATTCACCTCCCATTGACAAACATAGTCACCCTTCTCCATCTGAGTAGAGTGAAGACAGGGAGTAGAGCATGATTGCTTATTTTATCTCCAGGAGGAATAAAAAATAGGGTTTTGATGGAAATAACTGACTTTGTGACAGCGTTGGAAGGGAAACCATAGTATTTGGTTTATAAAAATCATTATGTTAAATTGTATCATGAATGCCATTTTTGAGACACATTCATGAATATTATAGACAATAACATTTTATCTGTAAAAGCAGTAAAGATAGGACTTTAAATATATCTCTGTGACCACACTGTTGAGAGTTAATACATCTTTGGACAGTCAATAATAGTTTGTGAGGGGAATTCCCTGGCGGTCCAGTGGTTAGGACTCTGTGCTTCCACTGCAGTGCACATGGGTTTGATCCATGGTCAGGGAACTAAGATCCCGCATGCTGCAAGGCGTGGCCAAAAATAAAAAAAAAACAGTTTTTGAGATATATTTTTTCCACATAACAGACCAAGGTCATTCCCATTGCACTAAGCATCTAAACATTTTTCAAGTGAAGCAAGTCACAGTTGCTGCCTCTCCTTAAATAAGGTATTTTCTGCTTCTTGACAAGTAGTGTATTCCTCCTCCACCAATTATTTGTGTTTCATGGGAGTGTTATTTAACTGACACTGATACAAAATTGTAATCTCTAATTTGGACCCTTAAAAGAGATTTATGTTGAATCTAAGTGATTGTATGCAAAAAACAAAAATAGTAAATAAGAATGGTGAAGAGTTGAAAGAAATGCAAGGGCATGTGACAGATGAAGACTTTTAGAAAAGGGGCAAAATTCTGTAGCTGACCTGCACAATACAGAGTTTGCATCCTTCTATATATTCTTATTTTTCTCAATGTCTCAAATCTAGTAAAATAATTTCTGATCATAGCTGGTTTTATATATTTTTAAAATGTCATGTAAAAAAAAATAGTATAGAAAAAAATACACAAGAGTCAGAGACAATATTCCCAAAACTATAACTTGAGAAAGAAAATCCGATCTTACTCCTTAGGAATAATGCATTATAGGAAACTTACTCTTTGATGAAGACATGGAATCTTATCTTTCCTCCTCCTAAAAGTAGAGAAAGTTCAGAAATGCCATAGGCAAAAGGTTAAGTTGCAAAAACTTAATTTTATTTTTGCTTCAAGAATACGTAACTTTCTCCCATTAGCAGTTAAGAATTGAGAATATTGTACACCTGAAACTAACACAACATTGTAAATCAACTATAGTCCAATATAAAGTAAAAATTTAAAAATATAAATAAAGGTCACACTTTTTAAAAAAAGCCACAGGCTGCAGAAGGACGACCCCACCCCAGACAGAGCAGAGATCAGGATTGGAAAGAATCCTGAAAACCTCATGGAATAGATTTCATCTGCTTTGGTTGAGGCAGATACAAGTACACTATAAATGCCCGTGGGAGCATTATGGAGCTGTAAGATAAATGGGATCATGAGTGGAGAAAAAAAAAGGAATTGGTCATATTATTCTCATAACATATTTCAATATCTTAAATGTATGTTGACAACAAATGTTATCTTTGTAACAGTTATGTTTACATATCTTTCTCCCTCATTTTCTAAAGATTTCTTGAAAACAGTAACATTTTCATTTATCTTTTCACAAATTAGATGTCTAATGAATGTGTGTTGTTGGTATTGATTAGGCATAAACACATATATTTTGTCCTTCTATCATCAGTATGTTGTCAGAAAAACAGCATTATAAGTATACCCACAAATCATATGATTTTGCAAGGAAATTCTTAATTATTTTCACTGTATTTGCTTAGTGTGCTACATTTACCTTCAATCAACAATAAATCATATCAGTTGTAAGAACCACTAACTTTTTTATTGTCACTGGCACAGTTAGATTAAAAATTCAAGTGTCGATAGATGACTAACATAAAGTTAGGCATTTTGCTGAGCTAGAAAGATTTGGATTTTCATTGGGATTGTGTAAGATGTCAATGTGTATATAGCATTACACATTAATGTTGTAATCAAAATGACTTTTATTCATTCAGTGTGTGTGTGTATATACACACACACACACACACACACACAAATCTTTCACCATCATTTCATCTTTAGCAACAATTCCCTGGTCTCATGCTAGGTTGGAGGCCTCCAGAGAGAAAGCACTTATCTGGAACTAATGATGTAAGAATATTCTTAGGTATTCTACATATGAGTAATTTTTATTTTTATTAATTTTCCACAAATATGGCTATCATATCTATTCATTTAGAAATTTTAGAAAATACAAGAAAGTATAAAAGCTAAAAATGATCTTAAATCCCAAACCTACAATTAACTACTATGATGATTTTAGTTTTAGTTTTCCTAGTTATTTAAAGTAGAAATAAAAGTTTAAAACTTTTTTCGTAAAGACTTAAAGAGTAAATATTTTAGGCTTTGTGAGTCATATGATTCCTGTCATGACTACTCAGCTCTGCTGTTGTATCTGAAATCAGCCAAAGACAAATGTAAATGAAGGATCATCACTGTGTCTTCAATACAGTTTTATTTATGGATGCTTAAATTTGAATTTCATACAATTTTCATGTGTCAACAAATATTATTCAACCTTGTAAATATTCTAAAGAGCATTTTTAGCTGGCTGGTTGTACAGAAAACAGGCAGCCAGCCAGATTTGACGAGGGCCATATTAAGCCAGCTCTTAGTTTAGATACATAGATGTAGATACAGCTATATCCATCTGTCTACATATATATGCATGGTATAAACAACTAATTTAAAAAACCAGGAGCAAAAGATATTACCTGTTTTAGAAACTTTTAGTTCTCACTAATTTTTATCTCATTCTATGGCAGGCGAAAGGAATACATTTTCCACCTCTTTAGCAGTTACCCAGAACCATATGGCTAGTTGAGTTTACTGGGTGAGGTATTGAAAATTGGGGATAAACCCTGATGTCTCATATTGAGCTGGCAGGGCCACCACACAAAAGTAGATGAGGCCCTGGGTCACCACTTGCACAGCAGATGTTGCATGAATGAGGAATGAATCTTTATTCTTTAAGCCTCTGAGCTTTTTTGCAGCAGGTCCTAATCTAATACAATGTTATTTGTATCTGACTTTTAGCCTTTAATAATATATTCAGAAAAATCATCTTTGAAAACAGCATGTTTATGGAAATATAATGGTTCATTACATGAGTCCACTATAATGTGCATAATCAATCCTTTAATCACTTTTCAGACTTGAATTCTTTTCTGATTTTTGCCCAATATGAACTCAGCTGTAGTAAAAAAGAGTTGTAGGTAAATATTTATATTTTATTCTTATTTATTTATGAATTCTGGAAATGTAGTCATTGAGATAAAGTACTGAATATTTTAAGGACCATTGATATATAGTCACAAATTATTCATCAAACAATTTGTGACATTTAAAACTCTTGCTAGCCATATATGTTCTACAATCATTTTATTACCATTGGTCAGTATGGTTTTTTACATCTTGCTTGATTAAATAAGGAAATAGTATTTCTTCATACTGGTTTGCATTTCTTAACTAGTAAGGTTGAATTCTTTCCATATTTTTATTGGTCTCTTGAATTTCTTTTTTTATTAAAAGTTTATTCAGGTCCTTTCCTCCTTCTTCTAACAAGGTATTCATCTGTTTCTTACTTATTGATAATATTATTTTTTAATCACTAATGTTATTTTATTTACCCTTTGCCATATCTGCTGCAACTATTATTCTAGGTTTTCATTTGTCTGTTACTTTACTTAATGTGGTATATTTTCCCCATGTATATAGATTTTAAAACTTGGTTTAAGACTATAGGTCTCTTTTTTATGATTTCTTCATTCACTTTTATGCTTATAATATTCTTCCCCATCTGAAGACAGATTCATATCTGCTAGTATTGTTTCTTGTTCTTTTGTAGTTTTATTTTTACATTTTGTGGGAGATAGAATATGGCCTCTTAAAGTTGTCCATGTCTTAATCCACAAACCTGTGAACGTGTTATCTTAGATGGCAAAAGGGACTTTGCAGATGTGAAGAAGTTAAGAATATTGAGATGGGAAGATTATTTGGATTATCCAGGTGGGACCAATGTAATCACAAGGGTCCTCAAAAGAGGAAGGCAGTAGATGCAGAGTATGAGAAAGAGATGTGCTGATGGAAACAGAGGTCATAGTGATATGGCCACTAGTCAAAGAATATAGGCAGCCTCCAGAAGCTGGAAAAGGCAAGGAACAAATTCTTCTCTAGAGCCTGTACAAGGATGCAGCTCTACTCACAGCTCAGTTTTCTCCTTTGAAGGTCTATTTCAGACTTCTAACCTCCAGAACTGCAAGGTAATAAATCTGTGTTGTTTTCAGCCACTAAGTTGGTGGTAACTTATTACAGCAGCAGTAGGAAACTAATACAGCATTTGATCCACTTGGAAGTTATAGATACAAAAATGAGAGTTATTTTTATAAGAGCAAGAAAACAAGAAGGGTCTCAGAAATAGCTTATGTACATATGAAAAACAAAGAGCTCTCTAAAAAGCTGTGAGTGTCTGTTAAAGTATGTTTTTAGTAAGAAATACAATGAGAATTTTGAGGTTCTGGGTTGTTTAAACCCTGTAACCCAGTTAGACTGGTTCAGGGACTTTAATCTCAGTGATATGTTATAAAGAAAGAGAGAGGTGCCTAGGGAACCCCTGCCAGGTAAATTCAAGTCCCAACTTGTTCTCAATAAAGTTCTACTTCAAGATAAAGTATTCTCAACTGGGGCCACTATGAAGGTGACCTGCTGACTCCTCGCCCTCTGAAATCCTTCTTTTATCCTTCTGACTACCGGTTATATATTTCTACCAAAGGTTACCTACAAAAGGATCTAGAAACACTAGCTAAAAACAGAGAATTTTAGAAATGTTTCAAAGCTCAATTTTATTATTTTGTGATATCCGATAACAACATCGGAAGTTGCAGAGGTTACTGTTATTGGTTTTGGTGTCTGTACTTTTCAACTTTCTTAACCATTTGAATGTAGTATTTCTCCCTTCCATTTTGGGGTGTGTGTGTGTGTGTGTGTGTGTGTGTGTATTCTGTGCCCATTCTTCTCTTACTTATGGTCCTCAATTAATTGAAATATTCTTCCTCAGCAAAGGAGCTGTTTGCAGTGGTTGAGTGGAGTTTTCGAGTCAGACTGCCTGGTTTGAATCTTCCTCTATCACTTCGTCTGTGACATTAGCAATATACTGACCCACTCTGAACCTCAATTTCCTCTCTTATAAAATGGAGACCATAATAGGAACTACCTCATAATATGAAAACAAAATAATTTGAAAATAATAAATGGAAAATATTTGGGCATTGTCAAATGCAAAGTTCCCACCCAAAGAATTTTGATTATTTATTCTTCCTTTCTCCTCATAACCACTTCAAATCTTATCTACCCTTCAATGCCCAAACTAACCATAATTCAAAATTTACTTCTGGCCACCGCACATCATAACTCTCTTTGACTCCTTGGAACTTGTATAAACTACTGTATTAAAAGTCAGATATTTTTACCTCATTGGATTCATAATAATATACTGCTTAATTTAAATTTTTTTTACATCATTTTATTTAACAAATGTATGTTCAATAGCAAGCAATTGTTGGGATCTGAGTGTCCTACTATATAAAGTGGGGATAGTAATATTGGGTTGGCCAAAAAGTTCATTCAGGTTTTTCCATTATACGGTACAGAAAAACCCAAATGAAATTTTTGGCCAACCCAATAGTTTTTACAGGCTTATTGTGAAAATTAAATGATTTTATGCATGTAAAGTGCTCAGAACAAAGCCTGGCACAAGGGAAAGGCTAAATAAATGTTAACTTTTACTAGAATTATTACATGCAAACCACTATAAAGTTATTTAACATTATAAAAAGACTACACACTTCTTAAAAAGCCATCTTGTCTATGCCTTCTTTATAGTACATTTCAATAGATATCAAGTCAATGAATGTGAAATGCAAAGATGAATTGTGGAAAATTAATATTTGGATATAGAGTCATTTCAGGGAAATTTTGAGGTGTGATTGGACACATGAATGTATATATATTTCAAAAGGAAAAAGAAAGAATGAGGAATGTAGAAACACCCTGTTTTTTTCTGCATACAACCAATTGAGAGGATTTTGGCTGCCTGCCCATAAAGGTGATAGGGATGAGAGCAATAAGAACAACAACAAGTGATCTCTACAAGAGATAACTAGAAATGATCTGAAATGGCACCGGACTGCAGGGTGTTTATTTGCACACCCATGCTAACACTCTGCAACAAATTCAATAAAAAAGATGTGACAGAGCTGATAGGATTCGTGTGTAAGAAGGAATTTAGCTTGTAAAATATGAAAGAAGTTCCCTTTTCTTGCAATGTCATAGAAAAGCAGAAATTTCTCATAAACTGAGAAATTTGGCAGAAGTGTAATTTGGGAAGAGGCCAGAAAGGAAGTTTTGTGCGACAACAAAAGATATCACTCAAGTGCATGCTAATTATCAGTGCCTAGCTATTGTTAGGTGAAGTTTCCTCTGGAAATTCTGTCCCTTTCTAGATATATCTGCCAGTCAGAAGGGGGGGAAAAAAAAAGAGAGCAATCCATCCTCTGGGAAGTTCCCATTCTTACATATTTCAGTATATATACATTCTCTTGTGGTGTGAGATTATTCATCTGAGTATATTATTTTCAAAATCATTCATTCTTTCATTAGTTCAACAAATATTTATTCAACAAGAATTGACTGAGCATTCTTTTATGACAGCATTGTGTTAGATATCCTGGGAATGTGTTTGTGACTAATAATAATGATAATAATAATAATAGTTATTATAGTATACTTTATAGAAAACTTACAGTGTATTTACTGTGAGTCACGCTGGGGATTGTTCTAAGCATTTGATTCTCACCAACAAAAAACTACAAAACAAGTAGTAATAATATCCATGATTTACAGATGAAAAAGTGAGGCACAGAGAGGTGAGTGACTGTCCCTAGTCCATAAGCTTGTAAATGTCACAGCTGGCATGACTCCAGTCTGTCCCCTTAGCCACCATGCTGAAGATGCTTCTGAGATGACCTGGTGCTCTCAGAAAACTTATAGACTGGCATATTGTTAATATAAACAATTTATAATTATAAATAGTTATAATAAAATGTGACCAGAGCTGTACAGGGGTACTTATAAAGTATTGTGAGAGCCCATAGGAGAAGTGTCCAACCCAGGGAATCAGAGCAGGGGAGAGCTCATGTAAACTGAAGCCTGATGCAGAAAGTGAACTAATTGGATGTTGGGAGGTCCACATGTTCCAGGGAAAGGAAACGGTATGAAGTCCCTAAGGTGAGGGAGGATAAGATCTGGTCCATTTGAGAAATGAAGTAAACTTCACTAGACCTGGAGGAAAGGGTGATGAGGATGAGCCAGTGATTTCAGAAAACAGTCAAGATGCTAGAGCTGCAGGTTCCATCCTTTTCATTTAGGTTTACCAAAGATATGATGTCTGACTCACCTTCCAAAGCTGTACTTGTAATAAAAAGTGCATGCATATTTGGGTGGGCTACTACTTTGCCAGGCAGAACCATTCCAGGCAGATTTAATGGGAAGCCTGCTTCTCTGCCTCAGCCCTTTGCCTTCTGGAAAATTCTCCTAACTGACTTCTCTTAGAATCAATAGCAGATAATCTTTTCTTTGAAAAGAGTCTATAAAGGTTTTTGTAGGATGATTTTAGAGCTAGAGGAATTAACTTATAATGGTAAGTAGAGGATGAGATGTTAGAACAGGAAGAACTTATAGGAGGATTGATTAAGGGAGTGAAGTGTAGATGCCTTTTTATGATGTCAGAGAGTGATTGGAAAGTTAAAAGTGATGTGAAGAATGATTTTAAAAGGCTCTGAATAAAAACAAAGTTTTCAAGAAGAAAGTCAATATTCCATAGGGCTACAGAAACATTTGGTGGAGAGAGCAAGAGTATTAAAAAAAAAAAGCATAAATTAAAGCTAAAATAGCAAGATTCAAAATATAGGTGAGAGGGCTTCCCTGGTGGGGCAGTGGTTGAGAGTCCACCTGCTGATGCAGGGGACAATGGTTCGTGCCCCGGTCCGGGAAGATCCCACATGCCGCGGAGCGGCTGGGCCCATGAGCCATGGCCGCTGAGCCTGCGCGTCCGGAGCCTGTGCTCCACAACCGGAGAGGCCACAACAGTGAGAGAGGCCCGTGTACCACAAACAAACAAACAAACAAACAAACAAAAAATATATATATATATGAGAGAAATTGTCTATCCCATCAAGGTAAAAAGCATAAATAAAATGTTAGACAAGAGCAAACTATCAGATAGAAAACAAAATATACAAAGTAAAGAAGGTTCAGATTGGTTTTAAGGTATTACAAATAGACAATAAGATGATACTGAAAGAGAAATTAGAAATCAAGGAAATGTCCTTTAAGACAAAATATTAGAAGACACATAAAATAAAAGTAATGTGTGCCAATACCGAGGAATTAGAGGTTAAAAATTATTTTACAGCAAACAAATCAACTCAAAAACTGTGCAGAGTGATTAAGGTAGAATTTGATATTTCTCTTGGGTTTGATATTTGCTGGTTTTCTGCTGAGTTTTACAGCCCTTTAAAAAAGAAACCCAAAAAAGGTTTGTATTAAAGGTATATGAATAAAAAGTGCAAAGGCCAGTACAAAGGAAATTACCAATAATAATTATTAGGGAGAGAGGAAAAGCATTAGAATCTAGAGACCACTAACCTTACTGAATACTGATCACAAGACTTATGTAGACATCTTGCTGCGAGGGTTGGCAAGCTTAGCAGAAGGCAGGACTCACAGGGCAAATGATATGCCAGATATCCAGAAACAGCTGATTGTGAATTTCAGAGGCAATCTGAAACAGGTCAAGAATAGAGAGGTGGAAAAATTATTAATTAGTTTATTTAAAATATCGCTTTGATGGTTAACTATAATTCTTTTCCTAAATTTAGATCCAAAATAGCATTTGCCAGATTAGCTGCTAAAATAAGTGAGGATGTTATGTATCAAAGTGATCCACATTCAATGCTCAATGGGTGGGGGAAGAAACAAATTATTGTGACAAGAAGAGTGAGGCAAGTGTACCCACATGGTCCTCTATTTTCATGTGTGCCCTGTAGACCCTCTCAAAAGATGACAGAAATAAACTAGAGAAAAGACAAATGAAAATGATTTAAAAAAGAGATGCTACCCTAGGTTAATAAGCCTAGGTACCTTATGCAGATAACATCCTTTTGACAATGCAGGAAAACCATAGATGGGAATATTTAAAATCTATAAAGGGTACTCCCAGAAAGCTGAAGCAAGAGGCACAGTGCTATAAAATGAGGCAAAGAGAGACATGATAATATTGAAGATATCAAAGTGCTGGCTGGGCCACTGGCAATGCTTAATTTGCTTTGGACAGGTGGAAGATGCAAAATGACATTAGGGCAATAAAAATAACAGCACAGAAGATTAAAAATAAACATAGGGGATTTGAAAAGTATTAGAATGCAGGATACATATAATTAAGCTTTGCCAGGTGCCAAATCGTATTTGCACATTACAGCTCCCACGAACTGCATGCAGCTCCTTCATTGATGAGTCATTTTAACATCCTTATAGAACAAGGGCAAAAAAACTTGACAAGAGGCTCTTTATTTCTCCCGAGAGGATGAAATGATCAATGTCAAAGTATTTTATCAGTCAACATTTTTGTCTTTCAAATACATGAAGGCAGAAGGTGGCAAAAACTGGGAGAGATGATGAAGCACAAGCACAGCACAGCGGGAAAGCACCAGCTTTGGCATGCCCAGAGCTCTTTGACATCAGGCTTTTAAATCATCAGCTGTAAGCCTGGACCAGTTACCCAAATGGAGTCTGTTTTCTATTCACATGTAAAATGAGTAAAACAGTTGTTTATCAGTATTCCAAGGTTATAGTGGAAATTAAATGGAGTCATTATGTAAAGTGCTTAACACATAGGCACTCAAATACTGTGGTAGATTTTAGTAGAGGTAGCAGTTTTAGATCTAAAGGCTCAGGGTGGTGGTGGAGGGACAACATTGAAATACAATAGGTATTCTACATCCCGGGTCTGCATTTGTGGATTCAACCAACCATATATCCGCCATTGGTTGAATTCGCAGCTGTGGACCTGTGGACAGCGAAGGCTGATTGTATTATGCCATTTTATTTAAGGGACTTGAGTATCCCTGGACTTTGGTGTCCGAGGGAGGTTCTGGAACCAATCCCCTGTGGATACCAAAGGAGACTGTAATGAAACAAATTTGAAGAATTGGAAAGGGAGGGTTTTAGAAATGTTTCTATGTAGCTACTAGAAATCATTGTGATATGGAATGTTTTGCAAAAAGAAAAAAAAAAAAAACGAAAACACAAAAAACATCTCCTAAGCATGAGAAATGTGAGAAGAGGAGAAAAAACAACACGATGTGAGGGAAGGTATTTGGAGCCACTCGGCTATGGAGGAGGAGACAGGATGACATCCAGTCAGAACTACAGTGTTTATGGGACATTATTAAAAGCAAATAGCAAAGAGAGCAAACAAAGGTGGGAAATGCTCTCAAGGGGGAGCAGAAAGAGTGAAATATTATTCATTCATTCGTTTATTCATTTATTTATAGATTTGACAAATATTTGCCGTGCTAGGCATTAAGAAATAGTTAAAATAAGAACCAACAGGGAAAAGAAATTACACAGAAAAAATAAATTGCCCAGAAAAAGAGATTGATGAGCACCACACACTTTTGTTGGCCTTATATTAAATGATGATATGCTTGATGGTGACTGTGGCAGCATAAGAATCTACAGCAAGACAATTTGGGCACTACAGATTTGTTACAGCCTCATGTGAAAAACGCCTGATGTGAGTTTCACAAATTTGAGAGGAGGGTTTTCAAGAGGCTTACTCAACCCATAAGTTGCACTTGGCGAATAGAAGGAGGGAGGTGGGCTTCACAGATCTTTCTCTAATAGAAACATTAAGAAAATTTTCTCAAAATTAAAAAAAAATTGATTGGACAAAATAATAACTTGTCAGCCAGAGAGCATAGTTGAGCTAATCAAGTTACAGGACGCTTTAAAGGTTTCTTCCCACTGCAGCAAAACTAAACAAGAAAAAAATGAAACAAATATTACTGTATTTAAAAAATATTCACAATGTCAAGATGACATACAGTTTCTGTAGTTATAACATTGCTATCACTCAGCGAGTGGCTGAATAAATTAGAGCACAGTATTATCCATTTTTTAAAAATAACCCAACACAAAAGGTTGCCAAGATACTGAGCTTTTATCATCTCTAAAGCTTGTTCTCCTGGTTACTTTTGTTCTGTCTACTCTATGTGACAATGTTTGTTGCTATAGTTAAATCCAATTTTCATTTTTAGTGCTGTTGCATGCTGCTAAGATGCACAAAAGGTTAACAACACTGTCTTTAGGCAAAATTTCTCTATCAGGGTGCAACTGAAGTTTATTTCCCATAGTAATTTTTAAAAGTCTAAATGGCATCAGGATTGCTTAGCTTGTGCTAAGATTTTTCCAGACAAAATATATTCTCATTTATCTAGCAATTGTGTTATGGGTAGAATTCTCCTTTGCAACCTCAGGTATTTTTATATAATGTGAAATACTGACTGCATGTTGAAGTGCTGCCTTGTAGGATTTAATACTTAAAGGATCTTACCTACACAGGCTTCATCTTTTATCATGGGTTTTATAACCTTGATATAAAAGTGTTTTGAAACACTGATGTTACCTTACATATTTAAGGAACTTACAACATAAAGGGGGAAGGACACAGACAAATAAATTTTGATGGTTATGTCTCAGAAGTGGAAATGGCAGGGAAAAAGGGAAAATATTTTTTATTATTTATATATATTTATATATAGTGCAGTTAGATAAATATATATGTAATTCTGTGACATAAGTATATATTAGATAGATAGATAGATGGATAAATAGATAATTAAGATCAAATATGCTTTTCTATGCTTCCAAAACTTTCTCTAATAAATTGCTTTTTTGTTCCAGAAAAAAAAATAATACATGTCAAATACTACAGTTTGAAACTGGTATACTTGTGGTCTAAGCTGCTCTGGAGATAAATCCACCAATATTGAAAGAGAGAGTGCAAGGAATATTTCTCAAAGAAAGTAATATCTTAGCTAAAAGCTGACTTACTATTACTCAGTGCTTTGTATCCTTCTAACTTGCATGCCTTTTGCTAATTCCTATCTCCATGTGTTTCTTTCTTCCATCTTGCCATTAGAAAATATTCACTTTGTATTATTGCAGTGTTCATCATCTTTCAAGTTTCAGTTCACAAGACACATGTCCATCACTGTTTCATGAGTCAACTGGAAATGGCTTTTATTTTTGGAAGACTATCCTGAGTATTCACATCCTATTATTAAATTCTGCACTTAGTTTTAAAAAGAATCAACTGCAAAAATTTCAGGTCAGAGAAAACCCAGATTCCTATCAGTATTTGCGTGTCAAAATTGTAATGCACCTGTCAAAAAGTAATGCATCTGCGGGTTACTTCTTAGGTCAACTTCATAGAATTGTAGGGCCTAGACCAAGGAAGATAATGGTGTCATTGGGCCCAAGATTTTATGATTACTTTTGAGGTATTATAACTAAGTGTCACAATGATGTATTTAAACATTCATATAAGAGGGACCAAAATAATAATAATATAGAACTCTGAAGAAAATGAGAATATTTAACCTGAAGAAAAGAAAATTAAGATATATGATCACTTTTTTCATGTATTTAAAAATTTTCATGTGAAAGAGGAAATAGACATGTTATTTATGTCTCCAAAAGGAAAGTGTTAGGACCAGTGGGAGGAATTGATAAAAGATAGGTTCTCAGCTCAACATGAAGGAGAACTTTCTAATAATTAGAGATAATGTTAAAGGAAAATTATTCTGACACTTGTTAAAATGGTAGGGAAGACTTTATTCAAGACTGTTACAACAGGGGAGAGAGACTGGGCTCAAATCCAAATATATCAAAGACAGCTGAGGATTTATAGCCAATGAGTAGAGTGAGGGGCATCATTAGATAGAAAATTGCTAAGAGGGGACATCAGGAATAAGGAGATTCTTACTAAACTTACTTAGGATTTTTACTGAAGATAGGCCAGAGAGATTATATATCATGAATGGGGATGAGGAATTTGATCAGCTATCAAGGGTGATCAGATATCAAGGGTGGGAGATTCTCACTAAACTGACTTAGCAGAATTCTTGCTAAGACTGGGATTGGCAAGGATGGACACGGAAACCTAGTGGAGAAGAGGGATTAAAGGAGCCTAACTAAAATTCAGTCAAGGAGACAGTCTCTCAATAATAATAATACTAATAGTAGTCATAATATTTTTGTAACAAATGATGAAATGAAGTAACCTTCCCAAAGTCACTCAGCTAGTGAGCAGGAATTCAAACACAGATGGGTAGAACTCTAGAGTTCCAACTGTAATCCACGGCACTCTTCCATCTCTTTATTAGAAGAACCTGCTTTATAAGATGGAAAGCTCCTTCTCGGGGTTAATCTTCAGCTACAGGTTATTTAATCAGTGATATTAAAGAAGAATTCCTAAAATGGATAGAAGGTGAAGTGATTGCTGAGGTCTCTTCTAACTTTAAGTGTCTGTGGTTTTATGATTCCACTCTGATGATTGTTTTAATTTTTAATCTGAGCTACAAAGAACCTTAAAGCAATCTAACTTTTCTCCCCACTTGCCAACACTTATTTCTTGTCTTTTTTATAATAGCCATTCTAACAAGTGTGAGGCAATACCGCATTGTGGGCAGCAGGGTGAAAATAGTTAATAATACTGTATTGCATATTGGAAGGTTGCTAAGAGAGTAGATCTTAAAAGTTCTCATTACAAGGAAAAAATTGTTATTGTGTGTAATGATGAATGTTAACTAGACTTATTGTGATGATCATTTTGTAATATATACATTTTTGGACTCATTATGTTGTACACCTAAAACTAATATAATGCTATATGTCAGTTCTATTTCACTTTTAAAAATCAGTGCATATATACAAACTTAAAGAAATCTAACTTAACACCCTCACTTTAGAATGATAAAACCAAAACTAAGAAACATAAGTTGAATTGTTCATGAAAATATAGTAGGTTTGTGACAGAGCAGAGAATAGGGAAAGTCCACTGACTCATGGGTCTGAAATCAAGTTTGTTTATTATTTTGTAATGGTCTAATCCATACCCCAAACATCTTATTGACTAGTTTTCCTTAAACAGTATTTTTTACGCTTGCACAAAGAAGTATAGTTGTTGCCTAATACATCCAGTACAAAGACTGCTTGACTTTCACGATCCTAGGAAGTCTGGTCTTTAACTGTCCTCATAGTGGATGAATTTTGTTCAATGTTAGGAAAAAAAAGTAATCTGATTGAAAGATTTTTCCAACTAAGGCATTAACCCCTTAATTGGTCCAGGATATTTGCATTTTAAAAGAGACATGCAAATCCAAATGAAAATGGAAGAGGAGTTTCTGTTGGTAAGGTGAAAGGAGCTATTTGGGGTTAGAAGCAAAATGAAATGACTCATCTTCCTGCATACTCCCAAGTTATAGATCCAGAAACCTAAGAACCACATGCACCACTTTTTCTCTTCACAGCTGGCTCTAGATAGACTGAGATAATTCCAGATTTTATAAGCTTTTCTCAATGTCAGCTCTACCTAGATTATTTTATTCTCCCGGGGGTTATGTTATGCAGGTAGGGACTGTTTGGGGTTCCAATCAACTGTTTCAATAGGATGCTGCTAGAGTTTCATATGCCATCTCCTGGGAAGTGAGCTAAAGTCTGGAGAACTGGACTATGGTCAGAGCAGACCTCTGTACAAGATGCTAAGCCTCATCTGCTTATGGATGTTTGCTTTTATATATTGCTAATCATGAAACCCAAACATCTAGGTTCAATTAAACAAACTAAGACTGCTTTTTCAATGTGAATTGTGGTAGTTTATGAAGCTAAATTATTTAGCTAGTCAGGGAAAAAAAAACAACTAATAACAATGGCAATGAATTTCATTTTTTTGTATTTTTTACCTAATAAATAATTTATCTTGTTTTGACCAAAATCCAAACATTTGGTGGTAGTTTCACAGTGCTGGACTGAAGTAAACAAAAATAATTTGTAAAGTGCCTACTTGAAGAATGGGACCTAAAATGTTATTTTTAAGTATAGCTTAATTTATTCCTAATAACTTAAGCAAGAACAAGAACAATACTGAAGAAGATTTTACAACATTGTGACAAAAGTTTACAAGTTGGGCTTTGTTAAAATATGTGACTCATAGGAACATGGGATAAATTATGCCCTTCCAGCCCCAGCGATGCTCAATTTCAAAGCTAAAATAATACTTTGTATTTTGGATGGAATGATGAAAGGGCTACACAGGCACTTCTTTACTGCCTCAGGGAAATGTTTCTCAAAAGTAATAGAGAAAGAAGCCGGAAGCATCCCTTATGAACAAACTATCAATACTCCTGTGTTCAAGGCAATAAGTGGACTTTGGGTAAGAATGAGGAAGTCAGGAAACCAGTCCAGGTTGGAGAGTTAGATTTCTCTGATTCCTATATTATGCTCTCTTCAGGAATAATCAGAGAAACTTAAAGGACTTTATCAAATGCTATGCATGTATATATGCTGTTATTTACAAAAGAGTGTATGTGCTTGGTAAAAGATCAGTTAAGAAAGTGGCAAGAACACTGAGTTTGGAGTAAAAGGATAGTCCTGGCTTTGAACTTCAGGCCTGTCATATTCTAACAGGGCACCTTTGATAAATTTAACAACTTCTTCCTCTACTCCTTAGTTTTTGTCATCTTTAAGAAAGAAAGAGAGAGAGAGAAAGAAGGAAGGAAGTAAGAGAAAGAAAGAAAGAAAGAAAGAACGAATGAATGAATGAATGAAAGGAAGGAAGGAAGAGAGAGAGAGGAAGGAAGGAAGGAAGGAAGGAAGGAAGGATGGGGAAAGGAAAGGAAAGAAAGAAAACCAATATTACTTATTATGTAATTTCCTGTAAGAATCAAATGAGATACTATAGGTGAATCATAATTTATGAAGAGTTATGCTAAATCAGTTACTGGATTTTTTAAGTATTTATTTTATTCTGAAATGTCCTAGTATTTGAAATAGTAGGTAATAGAACAGATATATGTATTTAGTGACGTTTTAAAAAGCCTGTTATTCTCCTCAATTTGCTTGTTATAATGGCCATACCTAGTTTTCCTTGTTTCAAGTTCAACTCTTATCACTTTCATCCCAAATATAGTGGTTTATGGTACTGGTTCTGAATCTAAATGTATGAGTTTGACTCTCAATTCTGCTACTTACTAATGACCTATGTTAATTCATTTTACTTTTCACTGCCTTTGGGTTTTTTTCCCTATAAATGGGAATAATAATAACATTTCTTAACCAATAAGGTTATGTGGAGGATTAAATGACATAGTATATGTCAAGTTCTCAGTTCAGTGCTTCACACATAACCAGGACTCAATCTATGTGGCTATTTTTATTATTTTCACCCCAGCCCAAAGAGTCAAATAAAGTAGAAACACTTATCTCACCTAGAGATCCCTTTACCTGTATCTAATTCCATCTACTTCTGGTTTGTGAATGACCTTGTTTCTTTTTACACTTATTCCCCCCACTTTTATTTTCTTGAAAATCTTTGATTTCCATTGTTTACTGTGTGCCATCTATAAACCTCACAAATCTTCTCAATTCTCTTTATCACTAAATGACTCTTTAGACAGACCCTAAGAATGGATACATCAAATGAACTTTTTCCATCCTCCCTATTCTTACTCTCTCTCATGCCTCAGATAATTCTAAAGGAGCTATCTTTGGGAAAAATTATCAATTTAGTAATAATACATATGTCTAATATATATGCATATCTAACTTCATGATTCTATATCTACCTGCATCCTTCTGACCCCTTAACCATGGCTTCTTTCTTAAATTTCTTTCATTTTCACTGCATGTTTTGTCTCAGAGGATGCATTCATTTTCTTGTCTTTAGTGATAACCCCAGTGCAGATGACTCACAAATTTCTATCATGCGATCTGATCTCTGATCCAGGCAGGGAACCTCTAACTTTTCACTGAATGGCTCATGTCAAGTATAAAAAACTAACATAACTACTCCAAACATAAACTTTTCACTCAAAATTAGCCCTCCCTTCTAGTTTACCTACCTCTGTCCATGGTATTTCCATTGCCCCAGCTCTTCAGATTTGGAACTGCACAGTCTTCTTTGATTCATTCCTCTCCTTTATTCTCTATATCCTGTAAATGATCTAGACCTCCATATTTTTACTTGTAAAGAATTATTTTGTTCTTAACCTTCTTCCAATCTCCACCATTATGGATCACATTTCCCTCACAATTAAATGACTATTACAGCACTTTCTTTAGCTTTTCCAGAATTGCTGTTCCTTCCTCACTCAATTAATTTTTCTGGCTTATAACAGGCAAATTAGTTATCATTACATGGATTTTTCATCTTGTGATCCCCTACCTAAAAGCCTAAATGTTCACCAATGTTACTACATAAAGTCTAAACTCCTATGACTAGTGTTCAGACTTCCCATCACCAAAGAAAATGACATACAAATGTTCATACCTCACTTCTTTGTAACACTTATGTTCTATTCAGGGCTGCCTTTGACTGGTACTCAAAAACATCTTGCATCTTTTCTTTACTTTCTTTACTCACATCTGCTATTGTTATATGAGGATGTGTCTCTCCTTCCACCAATACAGATCCTACCAGTCTGTATCAGTCTACAGATTCTTGTTGTAGAGGGCAAAAAAATCAACATGGTAGAGGCTATTAAAGATTTTTCTCAGAATTGTAACATTTCACATCTGTTCACATTTCACTAGACAAAGTAGGTCACTTGGTGAAGCTTGATGTCAGTCGGGTGGGGATGAATCTTTTCCTCAGATGGAGAGGCACAGAAAATCCCATGGCTAAGCCTGATGTCAACAGAACCGGGATGTATAATACGTCCATAAAGAGGAGCAGCTAATATTTTGAAAATTTATGAAGTCTACTACAGTCCACTCTCTGTCACAAATATTTACTTTCCTCCCTTCTGCCTGCAAAATATACTCATTCCCTCTCCAAGGGAAACAACTCAGCACACGACATATGAGACCAAAAACTGACCTGATGATATTCTATATCTATATCAGGTCAGGATATATTTCCTCTTGAGTTGTATATTTATGAAATAAAAAGACAAATTAAAAACCCACAACATACATAACCAACAAACCTAGCAAATATTCACATTCAGAAAGGACAAGGATAGCTGGCACATGGCAGTGATGGGTTGACAGTAATGCTCTAAAGTTGCTAGAGGGACTTCTGAAGCATGTTACCCAGGAGAGGAAGTGTGTTCTTAATCAGACCCTGAGTCTACTCCTTCAAAGCAACTTCCTAGTCTACTGTTCTCCTATCTTTTCCAAAGCATACTGACTTTCCTCTTTTATGAAATAATTATTTCAAACTACCATTTTATGAATTCGTGGAGTACTAATACTTTTTATATATTTATTTTAGACATTCTGATATTATTTTATGTATTTAACATTATCTCTCCAAAGAATTTGTAAACTTCTTGATTTAGGGAGACTGAATATTATCAGTGTTTCCAAAAATGCATTATTATGCATGTAACAGCAATTGGGACAAATTATTAAAAATACATTAATAAGGACTGTTTGATTCAGGTTAACACTTTACAAGGAAAAGCAGGTCCACCAAAGGTGTTGCAGTAACAAAATTATAAGCGTTTTGTATTTAAACAAGAGTATGAGGGTCCATCCAATAGGTTGACATTCACAGTTACTTAAGTGCAGCCATGGCCATATGGATCGTTTCTTGACTTCATGCGTCTTTTATAGGCTTAGACTTTGTGTATTTATTATGGAAACATTATTGGCCCAGGGAAGTCCTTGGAGCATTCAGTAAAACACCAACAGACAGTTGTCCCGGTACTTGTCTGGCCTTCACCCTATTATGTGACTTTGAAACCTGTAATAACTTTATCTAGGGCTCTATTTGTAGATCAGAAAAAATATGCTCTGCCCTTCACTGTTCCAAGATGTCATGATAATACCTGAGGTGACATGATCAACTGTTTTGAGTTTGTAGTAAAGAAAACTTCATTGCAATTATTAAAGTCATGCATAGATAAAGCCATGAAGTAAGCAAGTGTGCCTTGAAGTTCTTTTGTCTCTCTGCACTTGCATGAAGTTAGAAAAGAGAGAAGACTGTAGAAGTAATTATCTTTGGTTTTGTTGGTGACAGAGATGCTGTTGGACAAGGGGGATTGACAACTTCCTCAAGAAGTCACTTATTGCCATGTAGATAGCAAAGAAAAATATCTCCCCACACAATCCTGTGTGATATAGATGTTAAGAATTATTAATAGTGCGAAGACCTAATATTGACAATTGGTGCCATACGATTCAATAGAATTTAGAGTGAAATGCACTGAAAGGCAGTTGGATTGTGACTCTAAATTTTATCCCTCTTCTTCATTCCAACTTGGAATCTTCATAAAGGTCATGTTTCCTACAGTTTTGTTATCTCTTAATGACATTCCTTAGTTTTATTCTGCTCTCTACTATATATATATATAATGCCTTCTACTATGTTCTGGGTATTGCCACATTTTAAGAGATGGTCAGGGGACTTTCTAGTTTAGCATCTGATGTGGACAAGGCATATGAGAAGTGAAAAAGTTATCACGTTGGTCTATAACTGAAGAGTTTTTGTGTGTGCATATTACACATTGGGAAAATACATATGGACTTTAAATATTATGAGATTCCAAGCAGTCTGGGAAGATTGTGGGCTATAAATTAATTGCTAGTACTTTAGATCCTGAAATGCTAATAAAAAAATAACACTCTCCAAGGGTTCAACATTAAAAGTCAGCCTTTTGGTTAAGGACTCTTGCTGTTTCTTATTAAAGTTGTACTAATAATAGCTAACACTTGTTGAAGGTTTACCATGTGTCAGGACCAATTCTCAGCACATTGCATGCATTAACCCATTTAATCCTTATAATAGTACTATGAGGGATGTATTGTTATTATTCTTTTGAGATGAGAGACTGAAGCACAGAAAGATTAAGTAATCCAGTCAGGGTTATTCAGCCAGGATCCAATCCAAGCAGTTTGGTTTTATAGTCTGTGCATTGACCACTATGCAAAATGGCTTTCTAAGGGATAAGAATTATTTTAAAAATAGGAGCAGAGTAACTGCTGGGAGCCTTGATACATATTGTAGTGGTGCCCTGAAGCTCATTGTTATCTTAATGAAAATCTCACTCTTCATGTCAGACCTAAATCCGCAGCCAGCCTGTTTGCAGGGGGCTCCAGGATTCATGGGACATGTAAAATTTCCCAGAGGTCTGTAAGCCAGACTGTTTTCTCTGTGTATCACTGGAAGCCAGAGAATAATAAGGAGGCTGAATTTATGTGGGAAAAGTAGCTTATTATGAGATGAATTAACATTTCATTTGTTGAGACTTTGTCATCTGAAATGTGTAACACTAAAAAATCTGTAGTTTTTTATTGTATACATAGATGGTGAAAACTCTGCCAGGCAAATTAATAGAGTAAATAAGGTTTTAATGTGAATATTTAACACTTAGAACAGTAATACACACATAGAAATTAGGGATGCTGATGTTAGTTATAGGCTGGCTAAAATCTTATTCTTGCCTCTCCAAATATTATCACTATTACCTTAGCCAATGTTCGTTCCAGACTTCTCATTTCATCATTCTAGACTCATCTAGCCAACCTCTCACTGTGCTCTGCTCACTCAGTTTATATATGTTGCTATCTGTTAACCTGACATCCATCTTCTTTGTACCTCTGAAATATACACCTGCTCTCATTATGTTATGTCTATAAGCCATCTCTTCTCTTGTTATCTATTAGTTTAGACTTTGCAGCCAGGTTTTGCTTCTCCAGCTCCTTCCCTTAAAAAATTCATTGGGAATGCTGAATGATGTGATGCCTCTCAGCCATTTTCATATCAAGGTACACATAGAAAAAGATAATCTTTGTATATTCTAGGATCATTTAATGAGACTGCTTGTGTCAGAGTCAATAAGCCAGGGATTCCAGTTGCCCCAGGCCATGTTGGCTGACTACAGGACTGAGAGAATCAGTATAACATTTCACATTTAATGTATTCTTGCACTTATTAGGAAGCACTGATGTAGGGGAAAGAGTATGTTGCTGTGACCAGATAAGCCAGGGTCTGCATTTTGACTTTGCTATTCCATAGCTCTATGCTTTTGATAAAAGAACAATATCCTATATTCTGCCTTCTAAGCTATAAAATAGAAGTAGTAATAATGAAAGGGGAAAGGACACTTCTGAACCTTTTCCCATTAGTCCTAGTCTGCCTGCTCCTTTTCCAATTCTTTTCCAGAAGAGAAGTTGGCAGTTCAACTGCTGAGACTTTTAAGATACTCATTGGATCATATTAATAGTAGTTGAAGGGAAAGGAGGGAAGAGAGGGGTAAATTAGGAGTTTGTGATTAACAGATACACACTATTATATATAAAATAGACAAACAAGAAGGGTCTACTGTATAGCACAGGGAACTATATTCAATATCTTGTAAAAACCTATAATGGAAAAGAATCTGAAAAATATATATATATGTGTAACTGAATCACTTTGTTGTACACCTGAAACTAACACAACATTGTAAATCAACCATACATCAATTTAAAAAAAATTTTTAATAGTAGTTGAGGTCAAAGGGCAAGAACACATCCTCTGCTTCTTGCCTTCCAATCTGTCTCCACTATGAAGTCAGGCTAGAACCTCAAAAGCTGTTCATGGGAGGAGAAAGAAACCAACTCAGAGGTCTCTTCCCCTTAAAAGCTTGCCTGAAAATTACATTGGATTTGTTAAGAGATTACTCCTTTAAATGCCTTCTATGTTGTAGACATGATTTAAATCATGGTGGATTAAAAATAATGAAATTCAGCTCTGTTCGCAATGAGCTTAGCGTACAGCAAACAAGAACAATCACTGAAATAAAACTTTAAGTGCTGTGATCTAAGTGTGGGCAGGAAACCAGATTGGCAATGTTAGAAAAGGCATTCTAGGAAAGGAAGGCTACAACACCATTAAGATGGCCTAACATGAGCTTTTAATCTCTACCCCCATTGATGTCTGTACCATATTTCAGGGTTGGAGATATTTCTGCTGCTCCCTCCAAAAATCTGAAGTGAATAGAATCCTGTGAGGCTTAAGGCCACCACTGATGCTCTCCTGGTATGGTGTCCTATTTCGCCAAGGACTTTACTCCAAGTTTACCTTTATCCTCAGCTAAACCTTGGAAAGTGAGGAAAATATTTCCTTCAGTCCCAGATTCTTCAACCTTATTTAGAGTTTTCTTGTGCTCCCAGAGCGGGGAGGAAGGGTACAGGACCCCTTCTGAGAGTCATACACCAGCAGCTCCCCATCTCGCTAATGTTTCCACTTCCCATTTCAGGCAGCTTGGCCAGTGTTATCTTGTCCCTCTGCTATCACTGTTCATGGCATGCACCTTGTACTCTGATTCCTAAAAACTTAATGATTGACAAAACAAAAGGAAAATTTTAGAATTTGAGGCACTTTCAATTCTAAAGGCCTAATTCTTGCCAATCAAAAAGCCGTGTTTTTCGGGCTTCCCTGGTGGCACAGCCGTTGAGAGTCCGCCTGCCGATGCAGGAGACACGGGTTTGTGCCCCGGTCCGGGAAGATCCCACATGCCGCGGAGTGGCTGGGCCCGTGAGCCATGGCCGCTGAGCCTGTGTGTCCGGAGCCTGTGCTCCGCAACAAGAGAGGCCACAACAGTGAGAGGCCCACGTACCACAAAAAAAAAAAAAAAAAAAAAAAAAGCCGTGCTTTTCAAATGTCATTTTTGAAACACAAAAGCATTCCTGTTATAAAAATATGAATTCTTCTTGAGATGTTGGAATTGGGGAAGGTATCATGTTCCAGGGAAATGTGGAATGTGAGTTTGGGAGAAAACTTTGGTTGATATTCAATCATCTTCTCTCATACCCAAAATACACAAAATAACAGGATTTACTGCTGACTCCCAGGAAGGCCAAGCCATGCTAAGCTTGACAAGTAAGTTTTTAAGAACTGGGAGGAAAAATCAATACAAGTGATTTTTATGGAAACCAAGGCAGAAGTAAGTTTCAAGGAGATAGTGTTCAGCAGAAAGAAAAAAAAAAAAAAGGACAAAGGACATAAACAGTCTATTAACAAAAGAAGAAATGCAAAAGGTTAATAATCATATGAAAAAATATTCATCTTCAGTAATAATGAAAGATATCAATAAAAATAATAATCAGGAATAACTTTTCCTCATCACTTTAACATTGTTTTTGAAACATGGCATTATTCAGAGCTGTGAAATAGGTATTCCTATTCATTGTTGATGAAATAATATAGAAATACAGCTGCTTGGGAAAGTAACCTGGGTAAAATATGTTCAGCCTTAAAATGTCTTTAACCTTTAATCTAATATCTCTATTTTTAAATATTTGTAAGAATAAAATGACATGTTAAAAAAGAATTTCTGCATGAACACATTTATTTTTGTGACTTTTTATAACACTTGAAAAAAGCTATCATGTTAAAGTAAAAAAAATCAATCATTTAGACTTATATCAATTTCTATAATTTGCTTTATACACAACAGTTTAATGTATATTATATATTGCATAATGCATATCATATGAGTATAATATATACCATATAAAGCATTACGTGCTTATTATATTAATCACATATACCTTGTACATATGTATAATGCACACTATGTGTGTATACAAAAGTTAATTAATTACTCCTATATGGTGTTTTTTAAATCAATTCCTTTATTTTCATCTTTAAGAACAATTTGTGTATTCCCCACATTTTCTAAAATGACCAAATTTTATTTCTACAATTAAAAGTCATTACAAAGAAAGAGAAAATAATGAGCAAGGTTTTTATATGTTGGAGTAAATGGAAATAAGGGTTAAAGGAGTTGATTATATTTGACATTTAGAACATAACTGATGACTTTTTCCAAAGCAATTTCAAGATTCTGGATAAATTTCATTGCTATTTTAGTGGAGGTGAGATGAGTTCATGTAAATCTCATTTACAGTTTATTCATCTTTTAGGGTGCAATTTTAATATGTACTTGAGCCCAATATCATGAAGTGGTGATTCTTACTTTTTTTCAATATCGATGGCTAATATCCACAGATTTTACCCCCCAAATCATGGTTTATTTTATTTAGCAATGTAAAATGCAATGTAAATAGATGAGGCACAACACAGCAATGGTTTATGTACAGACTGTCTATAGAAGTAGGCATGGCATGCTACAGTGCCAAGTAGTAGATTAACAAATTCTTTTGGAAGAACAAAACTCAGAGGAAGAAGATCAATGCCACTTTTCCAGGCAAACTGTTTACAGGGAAGGAGAGAAAACCATGGTGTGAGGAAAAGAAAAACATAGTTAATTTTTAATTTTTTTGGCTAGGTAATTCATGTATTATGTAACTTAAAGTAAAAATGAAGAAAAAAGCATCTAAGATTTTGCCCCCTTTTCTCTTAGATTTTTTCTGATGGAATTCATGTGTTTCAGAAGTATCAAGAATACAGGCCAGAAATTTCAGATATCAATACCTAAAAGATAGGAATTCAAGTGATCCACTTATGTCTCTGTTGGATTAGAAGGAAAGAAAACTTAAGAAGGGCATAAGAAGGAAACTGGTACATCTTCACCTGTGATGAGCAAAATGAAGAAAATTTAAAATGCTGGAAATTATTTGTATAGAAAAGGGACTCATTAGATTCATATGTCAGCTGATGGTTTAATGTTCTTATACATTTTAAAAATAAGCTTCTTAATGCTATGCATTTGGCTAAGAATTGTACCCAATTTCATTCATTCAGAAAATACTTTTTAAGCATCTGCTTAAAAAAATCTGCCTGTCTACCAGGTACTCTTCCAGCAAAAGAGTACATCACGTGCACAAGAAAATCCCATCCCTCTTTTAGTTTAATCCTTTAAGTGAGACATAATTGTTCTTCAAAAGTACCCACCCTTTCATTAACGTCAGTTGGTCCACTGTACATGTTAAGTCTGCCACCCAAACTGGGGCTATGAAACAGGTAGCAAATACCACAAATTTCCTCAGTATCATGAAGTCGCTACTTTTGCCCAATTCATTTCTGACTTCGATGCTGCCGCTCACAACTCTTTAGCCTTAGTGTGTGTCTGATCAAGTTCCTGAAGCCAACACAGCATCATCCCATGGCTGGTCAAGAATAAGTGGCTGTCATCTATGCTGGTAGAGGTATCTTGACAAACTGGAGTCTGGCAAGACCCCAGTGTTTGAGAATGCTTTATTGACTCATGCTGTCTGCCAACACCCAGTGCAGTTGAACTTGAACTGGAGGAAAGATTTCAGAAGGATCAGATGCAAAGCTGAAAGAGATTGTAACAAACCTGAGTTGAAATTTCAGCTCCCATGGATTCACATTAAATACCAGTTTGTTTTGCCATTGTTTCTTGTAATCAGTTCCATTTGTAAAAAGGATTACTCTCTTACTTCTGGTGTACAGAGATCATGTTAAAAATAAACATATTTCACATTGCTTGGTGAAAAAATATACATATACATATATATATACAAACACAAAATGTCATGTTGTAATATGCCCTGAGGAAGACCAAAAAACAATGTAGCAGAACAGATGTGATGTTAGGGAAGGTGGCTATTATTTTAGATTGGATAAGTCAAGAATAGTCTCCTGAAAAGGTGAACATTTAAATAAATCCTTGGATGGAGTAGAGGACAGGAATTAAGAAATAATTCAATAAATAATAGCATAACAATAAAGAAAGTAATCGAAGGTAATAATCTGAGATTTATGCACCTATATTCTGGCATGTAATTTAGAAAGTCTTGCTGTTTAATGATAAAAATGCTTCTATTGTAAGGAGATAGAGGTTGGTGGTGAAAATTGTCCAAAAATGTCAAGTGAGAAGAATGTGGACAAGTCAATCCATGGAAGTCCATTATTTTTAAATTTCAACATTTTTATATTGAAATAAAAATGTATATAGAGAAACAGATCCTCCTTCCACTCTCTGAATGTCTTTTGTAGGCTGCCTACTATGGGAGGAGAAGCAAGAACACCAAGAGAAACCTATCCCTGAGGTCACAGAGAGACTACCTAAGACTTGACGGTGAACTAGCCCAACATTAGTTGGACAAGAACAAAGTACCAGCCATAAGAGTCTAACATTAGAGGAGGGACAGGTGTGGTATAAGAAATTTCAGGCTTCCAGTGAGGGCTGAAACTGGGAGTGGAACACAGACTTTGAGAAAAATCCTCCACCAGTGACCCGTTGTTGTTCTAACCACAAAATAATAGCACTGCCATAGAAATATTTTTTATTAAGGTAAAATTCACATAGCATAAAATTCACCATTTTAAACATTTTAAAGTATTCAATTCAGTGGCTTTTTATTATATTCATAATATTGTGCAGCTATAACCACTAGCTCATTCTAGAACATTCTCATCACACCAAAATGATACGCTATACCCAATAAACAGTCACCCCACTTCTCCCAGCCCCTGGCAACTATTCATCTGTTTTTTGCCTTTACAGATTGTATATTCTAGATATTTTATATAATGGAATCATACAATATGTGGCCTTTATGTTTTTCTTTCACCTACATATAGAGACCCAAAGGTCAACCAGAGATGAGAGCTTTGGTCCTTCCCAGGTCTTGCCTCAGTGTACATCCAGCCATGAGTATGTGCGTGGCCCTCTAGATTTCCAGGAATACGTCAGAGTTTTTCAAGGCCCTAGGGCCCAAAGCATCTCAATCACCTTCCTTTCCTTCCAAATTTTGGTTAGTCCATTGTTTGCTCCAACCGTCATCCATTTCCCAAGGCAACAACAATTAATATAATTTCCTGTAAATGTTTTTCACAAATGTCCCCTGGGTATCTGCCTCAGCACTGTAGGAATTCTAAGTTAGGTGAGTTAATGAGTTTAATTCTAAGTTAAAAGTAGACCCTTTGAACTGCTCCTTCAGAAACCACCAGACAAGTCAACACAACAGCAACAACAAGAGAAATAAAAACTAAACACATTTCTTTGCAAATGAGGTCTATTCTACTTCCTCCAGCACCATAACTTATGGTTGTTTTCTTTAGGGCCACTTCTGAGTTAGGGAGCAGGGGATGGGGCAAGAGTATGTTGAAACACCACAAAGCTCACTGTTCTTAACTGAGATTCAGCTGGGTTTTCTTGATAAAACCTTTCACTGGGGACTACTGGCTTTTGATTAGTTTCCAAAGGTCTGAAAATATTTTTAGTATTTTATTGAAAATAAAACCATATTATATCCAAGTTTATTTAATATGGCTAATAAATTTAAAAATTATATTATTAAAAGCTGGTATTATAAGTTTCAAAACAATGATATTAACTTCCATCTTAAACTGGAATGAGAAGAGCATACAAAACTCAAACCAAACAAAAGGGACTTCCGGGTAAGATGGCGGAAGAGTAAGACGCGGAGATCACCGTCCTCCCCACGGATACACCAGAAATATAGCTACACGTGGAACAGCTCCTACAGAACACCTACTGAACGCTGGCAGAAGACCCCAGACCTCCCAAAAGGCAAGAAACTCCCCACATACCTGCGTAGGGCAAAGCGGAGAGATTCCCGCACAGAGGATCGGTGCCGAGCGGCACTCACCAGCCCGAGAGGCTTGTCTGCTCGCCCCGGCGGCGCTGGAAGCTGAGGCTCGGGCTTTGGTCAGAGCGCAGGGAGAGGACTGGGGCTGGCGGCGAGAACTCAGCCGGAAGGGGGCTAATGAGCCACAGCTAGCCGGCAGGGAGTCCGGGAAAACTCTGGAGCTGCCGAAGAGGCAAGAGATTTTTTCTTCCCTCTTGGTTTCCTGGTGCGCGAGGAGAGGGGATTAAGAGCGCTGCTTAAAGGGGCTCCACAGAAGGGCGCGAGTCACGACTGAAAGCGTGGAGCTCAGTGACGGGCGTGGGACGCTGGGGGTGCTGCTGCCACTGCCAGGAGGCCTGTGTGCGAGCGCAGGTCACTGTCCACACCGCCCTTCCGGGAGCCTGTGCAGCCCGCCACTGCCGGGGTCCCGGGATCCAGGGGCGGCTTCCCTGGGAGAACGCACGGCACGCCTCGGGCTGGTGCAACGTCACGCCGACGTCTACCGCTGCAGGCTCGCCCCGCACTCCGTGCCCCTCCCTCCCGCCCGGGCTGAGTGAGCCAGAGTCCCCGAAGAGGCTGCTCCTTTAACCCTGTCCTGTCTGAGCGAAGAACAGACACCCTCCGGCGACCTACACGCAGAGGCGGGGCCAAATCCAAAGCTGAGACCCAGGAGCTGTGAGAACAAAGAAGAGAAAGGGAAACCTCTCCCAGCAGCCTCAGAAGCAGCGGATTAAAGCTCCACAATCAACTTGATGTACCCTGCATCTGTGGAATACATGAATGGACAACAAATCATCCCAAATTGAGGAGCCAGGAGTCAGTGCTGTGCCTCTGAGGTGGTAGAGCCAACTTCAGGACACTGGTCCACAAGAGACCTCCCAGCTCCACATAATATCAAACGGCGAAAATCTTCCAGAGATCTCCATCTCAACACCAGCACCCAGCTTCACTCAACGACCAGCAAGCTACAGTGCTGGACACCCTATGCCAAACAACTAGCAAGACAGGAACACAACGCCACCCATTAGCAGAGAGGCTGCCTCAAATCATAAAAAGTCCGCAGACACCCCAAAACACACCACCAGACGTGGACCTGCCCACCAGAAAGACAAGATCCAGCCTCACCCACTAGAACACAGGCACTAGTCCCCTCCACCAGGAAGCCTACACAACCCACTAAACCAACCTTAGGCACTGGGGACAGACACCAAAAACAACGGGAACTACGAACCTGCAGCCTGCAAAAAGGAGACCCCAAACACAGTAACATAAGCAAAATGAGAAGACAGAAAAACGCACAGCAGGAGAAGGAGCAAGATAAAAACCCACCAGACCTAACAAATGAAGAGGTAATAGGCAGTCTACCTGAAAAAGAATTCAGAATAATGATGGTAAAGATGATCCAAGATTCTATTTTCCAGATCCAAAATCTTGGAAATAGAATAGACAAAATGCAAGAAACAGTTAACAAGGACCTAGAAGAACTAAAGATGAATCAAGCATCGATTAAACACACAATAAATGAAATAAAAAATACTCTAGATGGGATCAATAGCTGCATAACTGAGGCAGAAGAACGGATAAGTGAGGTGGAAGATAAAATAGTGGAAATAACTGCTGCAGAGCAAAATAAAGAAAAAAGAATGAAAAGAACAGAGGACAGTCTCAGAGACCTCTGGGACAACATTAAACGCACCAACATTCGAATTATAGGGGTTCCAGAAGAAGAAGAGAAAAAGAAAGGGACTGAGAAAATATTTGAAGAGATTATAGTTGAAAACTTCCCTAATATGGGAAGGGAAATAGTTAATCAAGTCCAGGAGGCACAGAGAGTCCCATATAGAATAAATCCAAGGAGAAATACGCCAAGACACATATTAATCAAACTGTCAAAAATTAAACACAAAGAAATCATATTAAAAGCAGCAAGGTAAAAACAACAAATAACACACAAGGGAATCCCCATCAGGATAACAGCTGATCTCTCAGCAGAAACTCTACAAGCCAGAAGGGAGTGGCAGGACATAATTAAAGTGATGAAGGAGAAAAACCTGCAACCAAGATTACTCTACCCAGCAAGGATCTCATTCAGATTTGATGGAGAAATTAAAATGTTTACAGACAAGCAAAAGCTGAGAGAGTTCAGCACCACCAAACTAGCTTTACAACAAATGCTAAAGGAACTTCTCTAGGCAAGAAACACAACAGGGCTTCCCTGGTGGCGCAGTGGTTGAGAGTCCGCCTGCCGATGCAGGGGACACGGGTTCGTGCCCCGATCCCGGAAGATCCCACATGCCGCGGAGCGGCTGGGCCCGTGAGCCATGGCCGCGGAGCCTGTGTGTCCGGAGCCTGTGCTCCGCAACGGGAGAGGCCACAGCAGTGAGAGGCCCGCGTACAGCAAAAAAAAAAAAAAAAAAGAAAAAGAAACAAAAAAGAAACACAACAGAAGAAAAAGACCTACAATAACGAACCCAAAACAATTAAGAAAATGGGAATAGGAACATACATATCAATAATTACCTTAAATGTAAATGGACTAAATGCTCCCACCAAAAGACACAGATTGGCTGAATGGATACAAAAACAAGACCCATATATATGCTGTCTACAAGAGACCCACTTCAGACCTAGAGACACATACAGACTGAAAGTAAGGGAATGGAAAAAGATATTCCATGCAAATGGAAATCAAAAGAAAGCTGGAGTAGCAATTCTCATATCAGACAAAATAGACTTTAAAATAAAGACTACTAGAAGAGACAAAGAAGGACACTACATAATGATCAAGGGATCGATCCAAGAAGAAGATATAACAATTTTAAATATTTATGCACCCAACATAGGAGCACCTCAATACATAAAGCAAATACTAACAGCCATAAAAGGAGAAATCGACAGTAACACACTCATAGTAGGGGACTTTAACACCCCACTTTCACCAATGGACAGATCATCCAAAATGAAACTAAAAAAGGAAACACAAGCTTTAAATGATACATTAAACAAGATGGACTTAATTGATATTTATAGGACATTCCATCCAAAAACAACAGACTACACATTTTTCTCTAGTGCTCATGGAACATTCTCCAGGATAGATCATATCTTGGGTCACAAATCAAGCCTTGGTAAATTTAAGAAAGTTGAAATCGTATCAAGTATCTTTTCCGACCACAATGCTATGAGACTAGATATCAATTACAGGAAAAGAGCTGTAAAAAATACAAACACATGGAGGCTAAACAATACACTACTTAATAACAAAGTGATCACTGAAGAAATCAAAGGGGAAATTAAAAAATACCTAGAAACAAATGACAATGGAGACACGACGACCCAAAACCTATGGGACGCAGCAAAAGCAGTTCTAAGGGGGAAGTTTATAGCAATACAATCCCACCTTAAGAAACAGGAAACATCTCAAATAAACAACCTAACCTTGCACCTAAAGCAATTAGAGAAAGAAGAACAAAAACATCCCAAAGTTAGCAGAAGGAAAGAAATCATAAAACTCAGATCAGAAATAAATGAAAAAGAAATGAAGGAAACGATAGCAAAGATCAACCAAACTAAAAGCTGATTCTTTGAGAAGATAAACAAAATTGATAAACCAGACTCATCAAGAAAAAAGGGAGAAGACTCAAATCAATAGATTTAGAAATGAAAAAGGAGAAGTAACAACTGACACTGCAGAAATACAAAAGATCATGAGAGATTACTACAAGCAACTCTATGCCAATAAAATGGACAACCTGGAAGAAATGGACAAATTCTTAGAAATGCACAACCTGCCAAGACTGAATCAGGAAGAAATAGAAAATATGAACAGACCAATCACAAGCACTGAAATTGAAACTGTGATCAAAAATCTTCCAACAAACAAAAGCCCAGGACCAGATGGCTTCACAGGTGAATTCTATCAAGCATTTAGAGAAGAGCTAACACCTATCTTTCTCAAACTCTTCCAAAATATAGCAGAGAGAGGAACACTCCCAAACTCATTCTACGAGGCCACCATCACCTTGATACCAAAACCAGACAAGGATGTCACAAAGAAAGAAAACTACAGGCCAATATCACTGATGAACATAGATGCAAAAATCCTCAACAAAATACTAGCAAACAGAATCCAACAGCACATTAAAAGGATCAAAAAACCCCATGATCAAGTGGGGTTTATCCCAGGAATGCAGGGATTCCTCAATATATGCAAATCAATCAATGTGATACACCATATTAACAAATTGAAGGAGAAAAACCATATGATCATCTCAATAGATGCAGAGAAAGCTTTCGACAAAATTCAACACCCATTTATGATAAAAACCCTGCAGAAAGTAGGCATAGAGGGAACTTTCCTCAACATGATAAAGGCCATATATGACAACCCCACAGCCAGCATCGTCCTCAATGCTGAAAAACTGAAACCATTTCCACTAAGATCAGGAACAAGACAAGGTTGCCCACTCTCACCACTCTTATTCAACATAGTTTTGGAAGTTTTAGCCACAGCAATCAGAGAAGAAAAGGAAATAAAAGGAATCCAAATCGGAAAAGAAGAAGTAAAGCTGTCACTGTTTGCAGATGACATGATACTATACATAGAGAATCCTAAAGATGCTACCAGAAAACTAATAGAGCTAATCAATTAATTTGGTAAAGTTGCAGGATACAAAATTAATGCACAGAAATCTCTGGCATTCCTATATACTAATGATGAAAAATCTGAAAGTGAAATCAAGAAAACACTCCCATTTACCATTGCAACAAAAAGAATAAAATATCTAGGAATAAACCTACCTAAGGAGACAAAAGACCTGTATGCAGAAAATTATAAGACACTGATGAAATAAATTAAAGATGATACAAATAGATGGAGAGATGAACCATGTTCTTGGATTGGAAGAATCAACATTGTGAAAATGACTCTACTACCCAAAGCAATCTACAGATTCAATGCAATCCCTATCAAACTACCACTGGCATTTTTCACAGAACTAGAGCAAAAAATTTCACTATTTGTATGGAAACACAAAAGACCCCGAATAGCCAAAGCAATCTTGAGAACGAAAAATGTAGCTGGAGGAATCAGGCTCCCTGACTTCAGACTATACTACAAAGCTACAGTAATCAAGACAGTATGGTACTGGCACAAAAACAGAAAGATAGATCAATGGAACAGGATAGAAAGCCCAGAGATAAACCCACGGACATATGGTCACCTTATCTTTGATAAAGGAGGCAGGAATGTACAGTGTAGAAAGGACAGCCTCTTCAATAAGTGGTGCTGGGAAAACTGGATAGGGACATGTAAAAGTATGAGATTAGATCACTCCCTAACACCATACACAAAAATAAGCTCAAAATGGATTAAAGACCTAAATGTAAGGCCAGACACTATCAAACTCCTAGAGGAAAACATAGGCAGAACACTCTATGACATAAATCACAGCAAGATCCTTTTGGACCCACCTCCTAGAGAAATGGAAATAAAGACAAAAATAAACACATGGGACCTAATGAAACTTCAAAGCTTTTGCACAGCAAAGGAAACCATAAACAAGACCAAAAGACAACCCTCAGAATGGGAGAAAATATTTGCAAATGAAGCAACTGACAAAGGATTAATCTCCAAAATTTATAAGCAGCTCATGCAGCTCAATAGCAAAAAAACAAACAACCCAATCCAAAAATGGGCAGAAGACCTAAATAGACATTTCTCCACAGAAGATATACAGACTGCCAACAAACACATGAAAGGATGCTCAACATCTTTGCTCGTTAGAGAAATGCAAATCAAAACTACAATGAGATATCATCTCACACCAGTCAGAATGGCCATGATCAAGAAATCTAGAAACAATAAATGCTGGAGAGGGTGTGGAAAAAAGGGAACACTCTTGCACTGCTGGTGGGAATGTGAATTGGTACAGCCACTATGGTGAACGGTATGGAGGTTCCTTAAAAACCTACAAATAGAACTACCATATGACCCAGCAATCCCACTACTGGGCATATACCCTGAGAAAACCATAATTCAAAAAGAGACATGTACCAAAATGTTCATAGCAGCCCTATTTACAATAGCCCAGAGATGGAAACAACCTAAGTGTCCATCATCGGATGAATGGATAAAGAAGATTTGGCACATATATACAATGGAATATTACTCAGCCATAAAAAGAAATGAAATTGAGCTATTTGTCATGAGGTGGATGGACCTAGAGTCTGTCATACAGAGTGAAGTAAGTCAGAAAGAGAAAGACAAATACTGTATGCTGACACATATATATGGAATTTAAGAAAAAATAATGTCATGAAGAACATAGGGGTAAGACAGGAATAAAGACACAAACCTACTAGAGAATGGACTTGAGGATATGGGGTGGGGGAAGGGTAAGCTGTGACAAAGTGAAAGAGCGGCATGGACATATATACACTACCAAACGTAAGGTAGATAGCTAGTGGGAAGCAGCCGCATAGCACAGGGAGATCAGCTCGGTGCTTTGTGACCGCCTGGAGGGGTGGGATTGGGAGGGTGGGAGGGAGACACAAAAGGGAGGGGATATGGGAACATATGTATATGTATATCTGATTAAATTTGTTATAAAGCAAAAAATAAAAAAATTAAAAAATTAAAAAAATTTAAAAAAAACAAACAAAAGGAAGATAATATTAAGACAAAAGTAGAAACAATGAAGTTGAAAACAGAAAAGCAGCATATAAAATTAATGAAACAAAATGCTGATTATTTTTTAAAAGTTCAATATAATTAATAAACATTAGACACTGCTTAAGGAAAAAAGAATGCAAAAATATACAGTATTAGCAAGAAAGAGAGTGATATTCCTACAGGTCACCCCAATATTAATAAATTAATAAGGGAATATTATGAATGATTTTATGACAATAAATTCTGAATTTTAGATAAAATAGACAAATTTATTAAATGATACAATCTACCAAAGATTACTTAAGAACACATGTGTTACCAGAAGACATACATTACCAGAATAATCCAGTATTTATTAAAGAAATTGAATTGTTAGTTAATAATTTTCTTCCACAACTGCCAGCAACAACAACAAAACAAACAGAAATGATTTTAGGCCCAGTGGATTACACCAAACATTTAAAAAATATAACATCTACAGTATAAACTACTCCAGAAAGTAGAGCGTTAGAGAAAAAGTCTCAATGCATTTTACAAGTACATGATTATACTGATACATAAGCCAGACAAAGATATTGCAAGAAAAGAAAACTACAGACCAATATCCCTCATGAATATAGACATAAAAAGCTTTTGAAAATATTATAAATCAAATCCAGAAATATATTAACATCATAAGTGGACATTATCTCAGGAATTCAGGGCTCTTCCACATTCAAAAGTATGTAAATCAATTAAATTTGTCTTTTAATATAGTGAAGAAGAAAAACATATAACCATCTCAATAATATAAGATAATATCTTTGATATACTTCAAGAATTCATTTCTGATAGAAATATCTTCACAAACTAAGAAAAGAAAACAACTCTCTCAACCTGATAAAAAGCAACTATAAAAACTAAAACAAACAACAACAACAACAAAAACAACAAACTACAGCTAAATCATACTTCATGGTAAATGTGTAAGGGCTTCCCCTCTTACATCAGGACCAAAGCAAGTGTGTCTTCTCTTACCACTCCTAATCATCATGTTAGTGGTCCTAGCCAGTGCAATAATGCAAAAAATATAAAGAAGAAAGAGAAAGAAAGAAGGAAGGAAGGAAACAAGGAAGGAAGAAAGGAAGGAAGGAGAGGAAGGAAGAAGAGAGGGAAAGAAAGAAAAAGAAAAGTTACTACATTTACATACAACATGGCAGTCTACATAGAAATATCTCATAAAGACTAACTACAAAAAAGCTGCAACTAGTGCCAATAAGTGAATTCAGGTATAACAAGTTATAGTGGCAACATGCAAAAATCGATTTTATTTCACATATAAATAATGGGAATTAAAAATTAAAATAGCAATTATCATTTACAATGGCACCAAAATCACTTAGATGTATATTTCACATCTAAATATATTTATGCAATATATTCAAGACTTGAATACTAAAACCCTGAAAACGTTGAAGAGAAATCAAAGTCATAGAAAAATGGAGAAATGTACTGTGTTCATAAATTGAAAGATTCATTGCTGTTAATGTTTCAGTTCTCCCCAAATTTATTTACACAATTCAATACAATTCTAAATGAAACACAAGCAAAAGTTTTGTTTGGTTGGTTGGTTTGGAGAAATCAATTAAGCTGACATTAAAATGTATATGGAGAGAAGCAAAGGAACTAGAATAGCCAGAAGAAGGAGGAGGAGAAAAAGGACGAGGGGGAAAAGAAGAAGGAAGATGGGGAGGAGAAGAAAAACAAAGTTGAAGGAAGAATCACACTACCTAACTTTAAGACTAACCATAAGTAAGGGAGTGTAGTACTGGCAAAAGCATAGACTCATATATCAAAAGAACGGGAGAGTCCAAAAAATAGATACTCACATATATGGTCAATTAACTTTTGATAAAAATGCCAAGGCAAGTAAATGGAGAAAAGATGGTATTTTCAACAAATGGTGCTGGACCAATTGGACATCAGTAGCAAAACAACCCACTTCAACTCATACCTTTTACCACATACAAAAATTAACATAAATTGGAAAATAGACATAAAAGTAAAATGTAAAAATCTAAGGTTTCCTGTGAAATAATGCGAAAAAATTTTTCAACCTTGTGTTAAGCAAAGATTTCCTAGATAGGACACCACAAGCATGAATAAAGAAAAAAATGATAAATTAGACTTCATTAAAACTAAGGTTCCTGCCCTTCAAAAGGCACTATTAAGAAAATAAAAAGACGAACTATAGAATGGAAGAAAATATTTGCAAAACACATCTCTTATAGAGGATTGGTGTCCAAAATATATACAGAATCTCTTAATTCAACAATAAGAAAACAAGGTCACAACTGAAAAATAGGCAAAAGATTCAGACAGATGTGTCACAAAAGAAGATATATGGTTGGTAAAAGAACACATGCAAAGATGCTCAACATTACTACCAACAGGGAAAACAAGTTAAAACCATGATAAGGTACCACTACACATCTATAAGAATGGATAAAAAAAAAATTTTAATGGCAGTATCAGTTGCTGTGAGGGTACAGAAAAACTGCAGTTTTCATACATTGCTGATGGGAATGAAGCACAGTACAGTCACACTGGAAAACAAATTGGTAATTCTTGTAAAATTAAGTATACATTTACCATCCAACCCAATGATCCTGCTCCTAAGTATTTATCTGAGACAACGAAAACAGTGTGCACTCAATGATTTGTATGGAAGAGCTATAGTAGTTGTAATCATAATTACCCAAAATACAAATTCCCTTTAGTTGGTGAATGGTGAACTGTGGTACCACTATACAGTGGAATACTGCTTAGCAAAAAGGTCAATAAAAAGCAACAAACTACTGATCCATGCAATACAGACAAATCTTAAATGCATTACACAAAGAGAAAGAAGCCAGACTCAAAAAGTTGCATACTGTAAAATTTCATTTCTATGAAATTTAGCTAAGTAGTTGTCAGCTTCTGACTTTAGGCAGAGGAAAGTGACTACAAAAGGGCATAAAGAAATTTTGTGGGTGATGGATATATTCTATATCTTGATGATGTTGGTGGGCAAATTTATACAACTGTATACCTAAAAAGGATATATTTTCCTGTAAGTAAATTATACCTCCATAATCCTGATTTAAAACAAACAAACAGAACAAAGAAACTTATTGGAAAAGAGCATGGAGAAACCCGTGAGAGTCAAGCAAAAGTATGGTATGTTCCTTGAAAACTTCAGAATACAATTTTTATTGGTCAAAAGTGTGGAATAGTAAAACTGCAGCTTCACATAGGTAATCTATACAGAGTTATGGTAATCATAAAAGTCAGGTTTCACTTACAAAAATCCAAGTTCAGTCATTTATTTGTCCTACTTTCTCCCAATTTCTAGTGTCATTTTAAGTCTTGCCTTTCTTGAGGCATCCTTATTTATACCTGGTTTAATAGTATCCTGTTTTCCTCTCCAAAGTCTTCATGTTTTGGCAATAAATCACATGGTCACCTTACTTAAATATGTAGCCTGTTAGGCAACTGAAAGATAGGTAGAAAAATGGCTTTCTCTGCATGGAGTTTCTGGGAAGAGGTGAGGTTCACACTGAGTGCTCTTGAAAGAAAATGCTCTGTCAGACTAAAGTTTAATATTATCATTGCTAAAAAGGAAATGTGCAGGGTTATGTACTCAGCATCTTTCATATGCTATCATACATCAATTAAAAGTTTGCTGAATATACTACAAATCTTGGTAAGCACTTTTTTTAATCAATTTGATTACTTTTTTAAATAGGGAAATTAAGCCATTAGTGAAAATGAAGTCTAAAAACATACTTAATGCTGGCACCTCTCTACTCTTATCCACAGAGCATCAGCAGAGAGCCAAAAAAACAAAAACAAAAAAAAAGAAGAAGAAGAAAGATGAAGTCAATGATGAGCTCTTCTCCAGGATTTAATGAGATCAAGTTACAGATTCTTCCCTCTTCTTAGGTCATTCCTCCAAGGGTAGAAAGAAAATTCATATTAGTGTGGTATTTAAACTATCTGTTAAAAATTCCATTGAGAGAGAGGCATGGCCCCATTTTATATTTTACTCTATGTCTTAAAGAAATAAAATGAACTTGGAACCATTACTGAATTCAAATGAAGCTGTTCTGAGATTCACAGGGATGACAGATCTGGTGTTTTCTCCCCACCACTAAACAGGTCCCAAAGACAAACTCCAATGAATTAGACATTACTCTTCTGGTGAGTGGAAGCAAGATAAAGCAAATTGCACTATTGAGAAAGTTACATTTTTTGGATGGATCCAAAAATGGATCAAAGCACATTTTTAATAGCTATTATAAGAAGTTTCTGTGTAAATATAAAGATAATCATTCCCTTTCCCTTCTTTGAGTTTTACTAAACCACACATGATAATTCACTTATTTCCTTTTCTAGGACATAGCAAATCATATTAGCATGAAAAATTAATTCTCCAGATTCCTGTGAAACATCTGAATCTTTCCATCTGTGGATCTAAAATAGCCAGAACTCAAACTGCAATTTAAAGAATTAAACAACCATTAGTAGAACAGTTAATACTCAGGAAGAGCTGGCATAATTCCAAAGCAATGTTCAAGTTGAAAGCTCCATTTGGGATATTTTACTCATTGTTCAGTTATTCTCAGCTGTGAAGTAAGAAAGGCAATATAATTTACCCCAAGAAAGAAGTGAGTCATTTTAAGTAGAGCAGATATAGTAGTAGAGTGTTCCAGAAAAAGTTTTGAGGAAGCAGGATCTTGGAAGAAAAATATAATAGAAGCTAGATTGCTAAAATATGTGCTACTTCTATGAGAAAGCAGACTTTTTCATCACTTAGACTCTGATACCTACTTGCAATCTAACCTTGTGGGAAAAAAATTGGATTCTCTATTCTATAGGAAAATGCAGGGAATAAACCAGTAATTTTTTGCCATGTCAGTTAAGGAATATAACAGCACTGAAAAGAGAATCAACATTCTTTCAGTAAATAAACCTTGGCCTTAAATAAGTTCTCCAAATACCAAATATTCCATTTTAACATAAAGTTCTTCCTAAAATGCCACCACAGGATTCAGTTAAAATATCATTTCATTCTTTAAATAACAACACAATATCAACATGTTGGCTAGACTCTTTCACATACCGTACATTTGTATCATTTGAATTTGTATATATGGCATTGTATTATTTCATTTTGGATTTTATTATTCTGTTTTATATGCATCTTAAATTTTGTACTCTATTGATATATACTCTATTAAGCCCATCTTTGTAAGATATAGATTTTTTTGTATTCAGTCAAAAAGAAAAAACAATAAAACATTGAAAAATATTTGAATAAAATAAAACATGAGCAATATTTGTGCTAATTTTATAATCCCATTTATTAACTAACTAGGTCACCAAGTGAGTCTTTTTTCCCCTCAGCTGATTAAATTACTACCGTAGTATTCATTTGATCAATATACAGCCATAATAATGAGGTGTCAGACTGTGTGTCAGTATATTCAAAGTGTATCAAAGCATCAGGTGATTCAAAAATCTTCTTAAAATACAAGATTTTGACAATTCGATTTCAGTTCAATGCTAGTTCTTTAACAAGTGACTGTGAGTATATGTGTGTATTTGTGTTGTGTGACTTGTGATTGAATGTTTTTCTAGACCTTACAATTTTCTTTATCAGATAAGTATTATCTTCTTAATCCGATTAAAATAAACAAACATAAAATAACATGGGCTCTGCATGTTGGAACCTGGGCTCAGTGATGAAAGGAACAAAATTAACTTCCCCAGGTCCAGAAAATGTTTCAAACAAGCTTCCAGCAGTAAATAAAGGCAGAGAAATCAAGCAGCATGGTAGAATATAAAAGCAGCCTACCAAGAGCTTAGTGGCCAAAGAGTGCAGGAGGAATCACGGACACAACACCAAGAATGGGTCTCCGAGATGACTCCATTTCTCAGAGGGAGGGAGGACTAGGTAAGCAGGTCCCTTGTCTCAAGAATTACCTCAGAACACCATACCCCAATCAAGATGGAAAAAATAAAATCAGACAGTAATAGGAGCTGGGCATGGAGAAGGAGAAGAACATTTATAAATTCCAAGTTGTTAGAGATAGACAAATCCCAAATCACCAAACAGCAGAATCATGTTCTAACTGAGCATATTCGAATCTTTACAGAAAAGACAAGTAATGTCAGTTCCATATACCTATGTAGAAAAACCCTGGAAGTGATGAGAAAACTGGCACTTATATGGAAGGATATTATTTGCTCCACATAAACAATTTTCACTAGACCTATTCACTAATCTTGGTCTTAGAACTCACTTCTCTGAAATAAGAAGAGGTTATTCTCAAGTTTAGATCAGTGGACCTTGACAAGCATTAAATGCCCCCATCCTAGTACTACGGAGATTTTCAAGGTCTTTATTTCACACTGTAAAGACTGTGTGAAGTTATGAGAGAGAACTTCATGAATCAATCCAGAAGGGATCCCAAGGGATATATAATATCAAGAAAAGGAGGACCTAAGGTGATATTATCTGTTAAGCATTCAAAGAAATAAATTGGTCCCAGATCTTAGAGTAGGAGTTAATTTCTAGGTAGGGAGTAAATTGTTTCAACAGGGATAATTGGAACTCATTCATTCTTTCAATTATTAAGTCATTAATTGAACAGATATGTAAATGAAGCTAGGCTAGTTGGAAGGCTATTGCAGTAGTTCAGAAGATATATGAGTAAGGTGGAAATGGGGAGACATGATGACTTCCAGTGAGTGATAAGAGAAGTAAAAGAGATGAGACATAATAATGTTGTTTGGGGAATTAGTATCAAGAGAGACTTCCATAATTCTGACTTGAGGACCTGTTTGGAGGTAACAGGAGAATGTGGAAAGCAAGAAGCATTAAGTTCAGTTTTGGCCATGTGAAACTTTAAATGTTTCTGGAAAATCCAAGCATAAATGCCAAGTAAGCAAATAATTGTATGGATCTATAACTCAGAAAAAAACTCTTGGCTGGATATATAAATATAAAAATGTTCAGCGTGTGGATATTGACTAAAGTCCTGGAAATCGATGTGATCATATGAGGCTGCTAGGCTGAGAAGAGAAGAGGAAAATACTTAGGTCTTGAAGGAAAAAAGAGCCAGGAGACAAGGCTGAGTAGAAAAGAAATGTAAGAAGAAAACCAAGAGGAGTGTATTATAAAGCAAAGGCTCGTATACTGTTGAAAAATTAACTTAGTGAATTGAGATCCCATAGGTTTCCTTGGGCAGCATAGTTTTACAGAAGTGGCTCTGGCACTTTCAATTCATTAAATTGGACTGGAGTGGGTTAAAGAATCAGGAAATATGAAGAAAACGGAAGCTCTAGGCAGCTCTAGAGAAAAAAAATTTTCCTCTATTTTAAACATGGGAAAAGGAGCATGGCTGAGCATTCAGGGAGGTATTTATGTTTAGTGGTGGGAGGTTGAAGCAGTTCCAAAATACTGACTTTTATTTTCTATAGGAAGTAAGAGACTTCTGAAACTCTGCTGATTGTGGTGAAGCAGAAGAGGCTGGAAGTCTGGGTGGAATAGAAAGATCTGACATTGTTATTGTGGAAAGTAAGACAATTTGCTGAATAAGAAAATGTCCTTTGATGTTTAAGCAGTGTTTATATTGTTGAAAAAAATTGACAATAGTATCATTCCAATCTGAGTGTGTAGATTCCCTTGGCAATGCTCACTTGCCCAGGTGGAGATGTAGAGAATGGTCGGGATCATTATGATGTAGGCAAAGAGTTTCAGGTTTGGAAAAGATTGACTGAGATAGAGGAAGATGCAATCTAAAACAGAAGGCAGTGAAGAAAGGAGGTACTGATGGGCAATAAGAAAGATGCGAAATCAGAGTTTAAACTTCCAATAGGGTCAAAGAAAGAAAAGTTGTTATGGAAATGGTTAAACAAATAGTCTGGAAGTGCAAGCAGTAGGGGCTGGAGAATGGGAAGTTTCAATGAATAATTTTGGAACTGGGTGAGTTGGGGTGACTGCAAGGCCCACAGTGTGACTGTATGAGGGTATGATTAGATGGATGCGTGATACTGGAGAAGATGCAGTAGGAATGGAAGATCCTGGGGACCAGGCACCAAAGTCTGCACTGAATGTGGATTTCACAAGATGAGTTAATACTATCCAAAAGGAGGCCTCTCAGGCCTTAGAGCTAGGAAAATAGAAAAAGACTTCACAAGCTCACAGGTGAGAATTAGTCTGAAGTGGAGTCTGTGTTTTGTAATTTGCTTAATGGGACTGCAGAGGAAGCAGTGTCCACAGGAGAGCAAAGGGAGGAAATAGAGAAACATAATGACTACTAAAATTGAGGCTGACCTCAAAGAGTTAGATGATTGTGTTGTAGTTACAGGAAGTAGAATGTTCAACCTAAAGCATCTGAGTTTAATTTGCTATATTTAGCATTTGTTTATTTATACATTCAGAATATAGAATAACAGGGCCAAAATCTGTATAACTGTCAGAGACAAAGTAATCATGCAAATTTATGGAATCCCCTAGTGAATGAATAAAAAGGATTTAAGTTTCAGGCAAAAATAATAATGAAAAAAAAAACCAAAAAACAACAACAAAAAAAACAAAAAGAATGGAATTTAGAAGAAGAAGGATAAAAAGAAAGAGAATGAAACCCAGTTACCATGATTTCCTGTAACATTTCCTTCAAAACTAATAAGAATTCATTTCAAAAATTATACACAAGCATTGACTTGACTTCTTTACCAGAATATACCTTTTTGATGTTTTACACATGTGTTTTTATTTCCAAGAGTATAAGTCCTCACTTTATTTCACTAACACATTAAATGTACTAGTTGTAAAGGCAGGGTCTAATTGTTCTATTAACTCTGTTTCTTCAAGTGCAAATCCTACTTGTTGAATTTGTTATTCTTTCATAAATTTGGATTTTCTTAAATATATAGTGATTAAGTTTATTGCAACATATTTTTGCAGCATCTTCTACAGTTTTTGAACTGCAGCTTTCTGAAGCAGCACCAGGTGACATCAGCTACCTGTATTGGTTGTCTTTTTCTAATGGTAGTCAAGAAGTACAGATGCTACTTCTCTTCTACTTTATCTTTTTGCCAGAGATTCATTTCAGTTTCTTGTTTATTGATACTTCCCTTGTCTTACTTTCAGTGTAATACATAATTATTTTTATAATAGTTCTATTGTTTCTGAGTTTGAAAGATATGGGGGGTGGGGAGGAATGCAACAGGAATGCCGTCTACTACTTTGGAATTAGAAATTTTAAGAAAACTATACATACACCTGGAAATGATTCATTAAATATGATGAGAACCAGAGCTTCATAAATGCTACCTTTATTCATAATAAGAGATAAAGAAAATTATTACTGCCCAATTAAAATTAAAATTAATTTTTATATTATATTATTTCCAATTTTCTATAATGGAAATTATGGTATGTACTTATTGGTTCTAAACTTCTGCTACTTATTTGTAAAATTCTAAGATCTTATTAGATTATCTTTAAAGATTTGTTTTCCCATTGAATTATACATTTGGTTTCTCTCCAAATCCATTTAATTGAATAGAATGTCTGGAATCACACTCTATTATAAAATAAAACAAAAGCAGCCTAAACTCTAGAGGAAAAACAACTTAATTAATTCATGAATATTAAAAAAGGACATTGCCTCTGAACTTACTGGGTTGTGTGCAAACCAAATAAACAAGCAAGTTAGTTTGTGTATACTAACACAAACAATATAAATCTAGGCCATAAGGTGATAATCTATGTTTGAAATTCTGAAGTGAAGATAACATTTCAGTTATATTGATCTATTCAGGATTTGTCTTTTTCTTGTCATCATGATATTATATTTGTTTCATTAAAAATACCATTATAGGAAGAATCACACACCATAGCCTTCTTGAAAGATGCAAGACCGTATAACATTAAAATGTTAGGATCATCTGGATTCTTTTCTATTTCATGTTTGAAATTCTGTTGTCGTGACAGAAGGGAAACATAAATGCTGAGTGTAGATCATCACCCAAAGTTTATTAAAACTAAAATTCATAACATGTACTGAATTCTTCCCATATGACAGGCATTTTGCTCACAGCATACATTGTTTTAGGAATATGTGCTAAATGGTCAAGTTCAGGGGTCAGGCCCTAATCTAACAGAATAAAATCTCACTGGATGTCCCCTGCACCTCAGTCCCAGGTAGGCTGATTCAGTGACATAGCTAATGGTTGCAAGTCACATGTTCCAGGACAGCAGGTGTGAGGTGACTGCACCCAAGAAATTGGAAAGTATCTGCTTGAGCAAACTTATCCCATGCATTGTCAAGTTCTCAGTTATTGTCAAGAGAGTGTTTTGCTTATTTATTTTGTTTTGTTGCACATATTATGGCATTCCCCTAGGTCCTGAGACATGTTAAAGAAGTTTAAGATCACATTCAACTCCTTGAAGAGCTTAGATAAATGGTCTGGTGGGGGAACAAAACGCATTAAAAAGTTACCAGCTATAGAGACAACCAAAATACACTAGAAGTTTATATAGAACCAGGTAGAGACACAATGCTGAGAGGATTAATTTAAAGAAAGATGTTTTGGTCATGTTGAGTTGAAATAAGATTTGAGATGGACCTTGAAAATTTTGAAAATTTAGCTTGGCAGGTATGAGGGTATCTACTTCTCTGGTGATTGGAAAGACATAAATGATGTCTCCAGAATAAAAATAAACAGGAAATGTTCATAGAATGTTAGCATACTTCAGTGTAGAGATGACATTAGACAGTATTTACAAATTTGTGTAAAGAGTAAAATGTGAGTTAGCCATTTGAAGAACTGGATTATCAAACTGATGTATTTAAAATGTGATAGATTGTACTGAGTAGTTTTCTTATATGATGAAAAGGGGGGGAGAAAAAAAGGAAAATGTTGTTTTTATTTACTTTTCTGTATCAGACACTGTGCTAGGCTTATCTGCTGCATTCATCTCAACAAATCTGAAAAGGTAGGCAATAATGTGAACTGACAGACAACTACTGGGACTTAGAAATGGATAAATTGCCCAAGGTTAAAGAGTGGGTAATGGTAGAACCAGGATTCAAAGCCAGGTGTGCTTGCATATAAAATCTGTTCTTCCCCTATAGCACAGAGCATACAGTGGCCAAGTGTTTAGAATATTTCTGACTTAGGTTCTATATTTTAATAATAGGTACACATAGAGACATATATTTATGCCTGTGTATATATCTATATATGTCTTTCTGTATATCAATATATATGTATATACCATCCTGAGAGTATATGTATGATTATAACTCTTCCTGTGAAAATATATATGTACATAGATATATGTATATATGTGTATATATTGGGTTGGCCAAAAAGTTCGTTCGGGTTTTTGGTACGCCCCTATGAACCCAAACGAACTTTTTGGCCAATCCAATACATTTGTTCATTTAACAAATACATATTGAATAACTAATATGTGTACGCAACTCGAGAGACTTGCAAATGTGAATCTAACCCTATCCTTTCTGTTAGCTCAAAATTTTTATCAAAAACTAGGACCAACAAATCTCAATGCTAATCTTATGTGTAAGGGAAATCTCTGTTTATGCAAAGGAATTAAACATTAATAAAGACCTAAATGTTTTAAGTTTTTGTTTTATATGTGTATCTTATTATAATTATTATTTTATCTTTCTTCCAGGTATTTTTGTTTAGAATTAAAAGAAACACAACATTTTTTTTTACCATAAAATGTTTTATTGCTATCTCTCAATTAAAACTTATAAAAGGGAATAAAAAGAAAATGTCAGGGATCCTTCGGAAGTCCATTCATGTACTATACCCAATTCTCCCCAATTATTACCATTTTCCTTCTTGCACAGAGCATCCTGCAATATTTTCCAAGTACCTTTTAGAATCACAATCAAAGAATAAAAGTGAGCCTCTGTGATTTTTGGCTCTTGTAGATACTGTGTTCAGTAGCAGCTTGCGGCATTGATTTGCCCCAATGGAATGTTGTTTCTGGAAAGAGGGTGAATGAATCACTTTTATGGGCAAAGAGTCTTTCTCTGCACATAATCTTGAATTATTAATGGCTGATTCAATTTTGCTGGCTAGAATTAGAGTTCTTTCTAGGGTAAGGTTAAATTTAAGTAGCTGTCATGTGATTTCCTGTATGACCAACCATTAGTATTATTTAGACCCAGAGTGTTTCATTTTTCTTATGTTCTTAATTTCTATGTTAACTTCTCAAAATACTTTTAACATTTGTAATGCAATACTTTAAGACATGGACTTTGGAGTCAGACACACCTGGATTTGATCCCTGGATCTATCATTTAAGCTTCATAATCTTGACAGTGTTACTATTGCTAAGGCACATTTTCTTTGTTTCAGAAATAAGGGATGAAGTGACCTATCTAGTTAGAGTTATTGTAAGGATGAGAGAAGATAATAAAAGTTCCTAGTAGGCTTCTTGGCATTTAGTAAGCCCATAATAATTTACCAGACACTGTTATGTTAAGCAATCAACAATAAACATGGCAACTATTCAAGTTCAAAAATACCAACACAGGTCTAAATTATCATTGCATAAGGATTTGTTTTTATTTTCTTGCTCTTTCAGGTTCACAGTTACATTTTATTTTTATATTTAGTGAACAGTTATTAATTGGACAACTGCTATATGTGTGGCAATATGCTAAATATTTGAGTGCATTGCAATTCCAGTCATTAAGGGATTTGCATCTATCTGAAAGGGAAAGATCAGAAAACATGAAGGTGTGAATAATGCAAATCATAGATATACACATGTTGCATTGTGTGGTAGAGAGATTGAATGTACCAGAATTAAAGAAGAAGAAAATGGATAAAGATGAAAATTTAATATAGTCAGGAAAGGCTTGATAAAGGACTTAGGAACTCAATTATCTTGAAAGGTAGTTACAATTTCTATAAACAGCTGGGAAAATGTACATTTGTATAATTTATGAAGGAATAAAGACATTTGTGTCTCACTCACAGAAACTTGGAGTTAAAGATATATACATACAAAATTCCCCGCCCCACCCCAGTACAGAGACCCAGAAAGTTTATGTTTCTTGCTCAGGTACTTAACAATTAGTCAGTGGTAAATCTCAAATTGTTGTCTAGGTCTCCTGCTCCTGTTTCAGTACTTTTTTACTGCAATGTGTTGGGTGAGTAAGCCTTCAAAAGCTTCTTGAATTATTCATATAAAATATGGACAATCCTGTCTTATTGCATAAGGCCATTTCCATTTATAGATATTAAGACTTTTCTTGTATTCAGCCTCTCAATGACTAATTCCTGCACCATCAATTTCAGTACTGTGCTGGAGCTGGATCCCACAAGTTCATGAAAGTCAATTATGTGCATCGCTTCCCAAGTCCATGTTCAGTGATGTCACACTGGTAGTTTGAAAACAGTCATGGTGGGAGTATTTGCACCATGGAAACGAACAAATGTTACAAATTATGGAGGTTTTTTTCCTTCTGGGGAGTCGGTTGATAAACATTTACCAGCACATCACTACATAGTAAATTCTATACAATTCCACTATTAATGTAGTTAAAAATATAAAATTATGTTTTTAATTTTAAACAAATGGACTTTAGAGTGAGATGTTGAAAGGTCAAAGAAATAATAGTATTTGAATGAAAGTAGCAAAAATAGATGATTAGGTTCTACCAGAAGATTCACTCCTAATTAAAGAGGAACAGTGTTCTGGCATATAATGCATATGGAATTTGCAATTGTAAATTTTAAGTATCTATGTAAATTTACATAAACTAAATAGAACTAACCTACCAAGAATAGATAAATTCTGTCCCAGAAACTCAAAGCCATTTCTGTTTCAGAAATTCTATAAATCTACTCTGGTATTAATCAGTTGGTAGAATATAAAAATAATGATTATTTCAATAAATGAAGATAAAGCATTTAATTATAAAATCTTAGTGTTTAGGTATAATAGGATAATGTCATATGCAAGCTACATATAGAAAAATACATGCTTTCTTTTATAAAGTAAATAATAATTGCAAAATATATTCATTACATATGCTCAACAAAAATATGCTATTTTGTATATGTAGACATAGACCTGGAAAATTATACTGAAAACATCAACCAGATATCATATTGTGTGTGATTTTTCCTTCTTTAGAATTGTCCCTACTTTAAAAATTTCTCCACAGTGAAACATTTAGACTACGTAGATGGTGAAAATTATGAAAATAAAATATAGAGATGAGACATTGCTCACAACAGCAACAAAAACTTAAAGTATCCAAGAGTAGTATAAATGTGAAAAAAATTAAAGTTAAAATTAGATAAATCTTAAATGTATAAGAATAAAAAGGAGGAGGAGGAAAAGAAGGAGAAAGGAATAATCAGAGTAACAAATATTTTATTAGTGTTGACATGGGAAAAAAATTAGAAATAAATAAAACTACTTTTAACAGTAGTATCTTAGTGGTATGATTATATGTGTTTGGCTTTCATTCTATATACTTAAAAATTAATTTCCAATTTTTACAGCATACATACATGAATTATTTAATTTTATTTTTAATATTTAATAGGAAAAGATGTTACATAGTTTACTTCTTCAAGTCTCTCAAGGCCTCTAGCAGGAATGCTCTCCAACCACATTGCAACCCCCAAACTTTTTGTACATGACTGATCTCCCCCATTATTCAGGTCTTGGAGGTGATCCTTGACTGTCCTACTTCATATGAACCAATCACAGTAGATACTTCAGCATTTTGTCTGTCCTACTATAATGATAAGTACATATTTATTTACTTACATACATGTCAATTGTCTCTTTCTTCTTCACTAACCATAAACTCCAAGAGAGAAGTGATTGTGTCTGTTTTATTCACAAATATATAGTCATTTCTTAGCACAATGACTGGCACACTAGTTTAAGCACTCAATAAATATTTTTGAATAAATATATAAACCAGGAAAATGAAATTGTAACATAGGTTGAGGGTACAATTGAAAATCTATAGGTGTAAAATAAAAAGCGATTTGCAGGGACAAAACACAAATATGATTGCAAATTCTATCATCATGAAATGGGTCACTGGTGTCCAGATATTTTTTTTCTTTTTACCACTTTTTACTATTTTTTATTGAGATTTGCTATTCTCAAACCTAAAATATAGCCATATCACATAAGAAAAGAATACATAAATGTTTTTGAAATAATGCCGGCACTAGAAGCAGCACTTGGGTGAGGTGAATGAGACATCTAAGGCGCACAGCGTAAGAAGACACTCAGTCCCAGGCTGGCGCAAACTCCAAACCTGAACCCGCATGATGCTGGGAATGAATGTGTCCTTGAATTTTGTACTCCAGGGGTGTCACTTGTCTCGCCCTAGTGGCTCTGGTGATTGATCTATTTATTTTTTCTATAAACCTATCTTCGAAGGAGCAAAGGGGGCCTCTCTAGGTTCTCAGCTTGTTAACCATATTCATCATGAGGGCCCCTCACTCTGTATATGGATTCCTTTCCCTCTCTTGATCTCCTGCCAAACCCACAGAACAAAACTTCTATGTTAGCTAGAGCTATCTGTTTCCTTTCCTCCAATATTTCCTCCAATATTGCTAAATATGGCCAAGTTTTTTGGCTACACTGTAGGTTTCTGCTATCCAGCCTTAGCTGGCCCATAATGAGACTGTTGCTTATTCTTTTTAAATATTTTCCTCACTGACTGTCAGACTAGAGATTAAGAACTAGAGGTCTTGGGTCTTAATTCAATGCATAGGCATTTTTCTTCTCTTTTATGGTGCTTAATTTTTAAGTACTTCCCAACATTTAAAAAAAGGCAATTTACATAAAAATTCAGATGCATGAAATCTCAAAAAGCAAAACCAAAACCAAACCATAAAAGGAAAATCTGGCAAGAGTACATTCTCCTAATGCATGGCTATAATAAGCTGGAACTTTCTTACCACTCTACTAAAATGCCTTTCTTAGCTGCCAATGAGCTTACTACTGACAAAAACAAAGTTTTCTTCCCAGTTTTCAATTAATTTCAGACATCTGCAGTATTTTCCAATGATATTCAGTTTCTATGCATTAAAACTCTTGTGGAATTTTCACAGTGGGACATGGAGGCCTCCCTCTTCTTTTCACCAAATATAAGTTACTACTCAACTCATTCCAGGAAACACGAGATACCAAACCCTTCCACATTACGACTCTAGATACATTTTAATGCTGACAAAGTGTCCCTCCAACATGAGTCACCCTTAGCACTAGCATTATTATTTTTATAATCCTGTAACTTCTCATAAAAACTTCACATGGGGGCCTCCCTGGTGGCGCAGTGGTTAAGAGTCCGCCTGCCGATGCAGGGGATACGGGTTCGTGCCCCGGTCTGGGAGGATCCCATATGCCGCAGAGCGGCTGGGCCCGTGAGCCATGGCCGCTGGGCCTGCGCATCCGGAGCCTGTGCTCCGCAACGGGAGAGGCCACAACAGTGAGAGGCCCGCATACCGCAAAAAGAAAAAAAAAAAAAAAAAAAACTTCACATGTCCTATCTTCCAAAGTCTGTTGGTAAGTTACCATGTATGCATCACATAGAATTAGATATTTATGCATTCTGTGAATAACAAAGTGTGATACTTAAATAAATTTGAGAAGATTTTAAACAAAAATGAATCGATTTCAAAAGAACTTACCAAAGTCTTTAAAACACTAATTATGGGAGACTTGGAGTTAAGGACTCAAACTCTAGACCTGGGATTGTTACGTTCAAATTCCATTGCCACTCTTTCCTATCTTTGTGGCCAAGAGTCATACTCATTATCTTTTCACCAAAGGATTTTTTCAGCCACATCCTTGATGTTTTCTCCAGAAAGTGTTTTCTAGCATTTTTAAATATGGATAGGCTGAGAATTTTCTGAATATTCATATTCTGTTTCTTTTAGGCTTAACAATTCCTTCTTCAATTCATCTCTCTCCTCTTGCATTTACTATAAACAATAAGGAGAACCCAAGCCTGCATGTTCAACACTTAGAAATTTCCTCAGGTAAATATCCCAGTTCATCTCAAACAGGTTCTACTTTCCACAAAACACTGAAATGCAATTCATCCAAGGACCTTGCCATTTATAACAAGGATCACCTTTTCTCCAGTTTCCAAAAACATTTTTCTTATTTCCACTTGAGACCTCATAAGAGAATCATCTTTAAATTTTTATTTTTCTACCAGTAGTCTCTTCAAGGCAATCTAGGCTTTTTCTAACATGCACCTCCAAACTCTTCTAGCCTCTGCCCATTATCCATTTCTCTACAAAGTCACATTCACACTTTTAGGTATTTGTTACAGAAGCACCCACTTCTAGATACCAAAATCTGTATTAGTTCCATAGGGTTGCCATAACAAAATGCCACAGGCTGAGTGGCTTAAAAAATAGAAATTTATTTTCTCATAGTTCTGGAGGCTGGAAGTCTAAGATCAAGGTGTCAGCAAGTTGGATTTCACCTGACGCCTTTCTTCCTGGTTTGCAGATGGCAGTTTCTTGCTGTGTCCTCACAGGGCCTTGTTCTGTGTATGTATATCCTTGGTGTCTCAGCCTCTTTTTATTTTTATTCTTTTTTAACATCTTTATTGGAGTATAATTGCTTTACAATGGTGTGTTAGTTGCTGCTGTATAATAAAGTGAATCAGCTATACATATACATACATCACATTATCTCCTCCCCCTTGCATCTCCCTACCACCCTCCCTATCCCACCCCTCTATGTGGACAAAAAGCACTGAGCTGATCTCCCTGTCCTATGCGGCTGCTTCCCACTTGCTATCTATTTTGCATGTGGTAGTGTATATATGTCCATGCCACTCTCTCACTTCGTCCAAGCTTACCCTTCCCCCTCCCCGTGTCCTCAAGTCCATTCTCTATAACTACGTCTTTATTCCTGTCCTGCCCCTAGGTTCTTCAGAACATTTTTTTTTTTAGATTCCATATATATGTGTTAGCATATGGTATCTGTTTTTCTCTTTCTGACTCACCACACTCTGTATGACAGACTCTAGGTCCATCAACCTCACTACAGTTAACTAAATTTTATTTCTTTTTATGGCTGAGTAATATTCCATTGTATATATGTGCCACATCTTCTTTATCCATTCATCTGTCGATGGACACTTAGGTTGCTTCCATGTCCTGGCTATTGTAAATAAAGCTGCAATGAACATTGTGGTGCATGACTCTTTTTGAATTATGGTTTTCTCAGGGTGTATGCCCAGCAGTGGGATTGCTGGGTCATATGGTAGTTCCATTTTTAGATTTTTAAGGAACCTCCATACTGTTCTCAATAGTGGCTGTATCAATTTACATTCCCACCAACAGTGCAAGAGGGTTCCCTTTTCTCCACATCCTCTCCAGCATTTATTGTTTGTAGATTTTTTGATGATGACCATTCTACTGGTGTGAGGTGCTACCACACTGTAGTTTTGATTTGCATTTCTCTAATGATTAGTGATGTTGAGCATCCTTTCATGTGCTTGTTGGCAATCTCTATATCTTCTTTGGAGAAATGTCTGTTTAGGTCTTCTGCCCATTTTTGGATTGGATTGTTTGTTTTTTTGATATTGAGCGGCATGAGTTCCTTGTATATTTTGGAGATTAACCCTTTGTCAGTTGCTTCGTTTGCAAATATTTTCTCCCGTTCTGAGGGTTGTCTTTTGGTCTTGTTTGTGGTTTCCTTTATTGTGCAAAAGCTTTTAAGTTTCACTAGATCCCATTTATTTATTTTTGTTTTTATTTCCATTTCTCTAGGAGGTGGGTCAAAAAGGATCTTGCTATGATTTGTGTCATGGAGTGTTCTGCCTATGTTTTCCTCTAAGAGTTTTATAGTGTCTGGCCATACATTGAGGTCTTTAATCCATTTTGAATTTATTTTTGTGTATGGTGTTAAGGAGTGTTCTAATTTCATTCTCTTACATATAGCTGTCCAGTTTTCCCAGCACCACTTATTGAAGAGTCTATCTTTTCTCCATTGTATATCTTGCCTCCTTTATCAAAGATAAGGTGACTATATATGCATGGGTTTAACTCTGGGCTTTCTATACTGTTCCATTGATCTATATTTATATTTTTGTGCCAGTACCATACTATCTTGATTACTGTAGCTTTGTAGTATAGTCTGAGGTCCAGGAGACTGATTCCTCCAGCTCCATTTTTCTTTCTCAAGGTTGCTTTGTCTATTCAGGGTCTTTTGTGTTTCCATACAAATTGTGAAATTTTTTGCTCTAGTTCTGTGAAAAATGCCATTAGTAGTTTCATAGAGATTCCATTGAATCTGTAGATTGCTTTGGGTAGTATAGTCATTTTCACAATGTTGATTATTCCAGTCCAAGAACATGGTATCTCTCTATATGTTTGTGTCATTTTAAATTTTTTCATCAGTGTCTTATACTTTTCTGCATACAGGTCTTTTTTCTCCCAAGGTAGGTTTATTCTTAGGTATTTTATTCTTTTTGTTTCAGTGGTAAATGGGAGTGTTTCCTTAATTTCTCTTTCAGATTTTTCATCATTAGTGTATAGGAATGCAAGAGATTTCTGTGCATTAATTTTGTATCCTGCTACTTTACCAGATTAATTGATTAGTTCTAATAGTTTTCTGGTAGCCTCTTTAGGATTCTCTACGTATAGTATAATGCCATCTGCAAATAGTGATAGTTTTACTTCTTCTTTTCCACTTTGTATTCCTTTTATCCCTTTTTCTTCTCTGATTGCTGTGGCTAAAACTTCCAAACCTATTTTGAATAAAATGGTGAGAGTGGGCAGCCTTGTCTTGTTCCTGATCTTAGTGGAAATGGTTTCAGTTTTTCACCATTGAGAAAGATGTTGGCTGTGAGTTTGTCATATATGGGCTTAAGTTCCCTCTATGCCTACTTTCTGGCAGGTTATTATCATAAATAGGTGTTGAATTTTTTCAAAAGCTTTTTCTGCATCTGTTGAGATGATAATATGGTTTTTCTCCTTCAATTTGTTAACATGGTTTATCACACTGATTGAATTGCATATATTGAAGAACCCTTGCATTCCTGGGATAAACCTCACTTGATCGTGGTGTACGATCCTTTTAATGTGCTGTTGGATTCTGTTTGCTAGTATTTTCTTGAGGATTTTTACATCTATGTTCATCAGTGATATTGGTCTATAGTTTTCTTTTTTTGTGACATCTTTGTCTGGTTTTGGTATCAGGGTGATTGTGGCCTTGTCTAATGGGTTTGGGAATGTTCCTCCCTTTGTTATATTTTGGAAGAGTTTGAGAAGGATGGGTGATAGCTCTTCTCTGAATGTTTGATAGAATTCTCCTGTGAAGCCCTTTGGTCCTGGGCTTTGTTTGTTGGAAGATTTTTTTTTTTTTTTTTTTTTTTGCGGTACGTGGGCCTCTCACTGTTGTGCTCTCTCCCATTGCAGAGCACAGGCTCCAGACGCGCAGGCTCAGCGGCCATGGCTCACAGACCTAGCCACTCCGTGGCATGTGGGATCTTCCTGGACCAGGGCACAAACCCATGTCCCCTGCATCGGCAGGCAGTCTCTCAACCACTGCACCACCAGGGAAGTCCTGTTGGAAGTTTTTAATCACAAGTAATTTCAGTACTTGTGATTGGTCTGTTTATATTTTCTATTTCTTCCTGGTTCTCAGAAGGTTGTGCTTTTCTAAGAATTTGTCCATTTTTTCCAGGTTGTCCATTTTATTGACATATAGTTGCTTGTAGTAATCTCTCATGATCCTTTGTATTTCTGCAGTGTCTGTTGTTACTTCTTTTTCATTTCTAATTCTATTGAGTTGAGTCTTCTCCTTTTTTTTCTTGATAAGTCTGGTTAATGGTTTATCAATTTTGCTTATTTTCTCAAAGAACCAGCTTTCAGTTTTATTGACCTTTGCTATTGTTTCCTTCATTTCATTCTGATCTGATCTTTATGATTTCTTTCCTTCTGCTAACTTTGGGGTTTTTTTGTTCTTCTCTCTCTAATTTCTTTAGGTGTAAGGTTAGGATGTTTATTTGAGATGTTTTTTGTTTTTGAGGTAGCATTGTATTGCTATAAACTTCCTTCTTAGAACTGCTTTGCTGCATCCCATAGGTTTTGGGTCATCATGTTTTCATTGTCATTTGTTTTGGTATTTTTTTATTTCCTCTTTGATTTCTTCAGTGATCTCTTGGTTATTTACTAGTGTATTGTTTAGCCTCCATGTGTTTGTATTTCTTACAGATTTTTTCCTGTAATTGATATCTAGTCTCACAGCATTGTTGTCAGAAAAGATACTTGATATGATTTCAATTTTCTTAAATTTACCAAGGCTTGTTTTGTGACCCAGGGTGTGATCTATTCTGGAGAATGTTCCATGAGCACTTGAGAAGAAAGTGTAATCTGCTGTTTTTGGATGGAATGTCCTATAAATATCAATTAAGTCCATTTTGTTTAGTGTATCATTTAAAGCTTGTGTTTCTTTGTTTATTTTCATTTTGGATGATCTGTCCATTGGTGAAGTGGGGTGTTGAAGTCCCCTACTATTATTGTGTTATGGTTGATTTCCCCTTTTATGGCTGTAGCGTTTGCCTTATGTATTGAGGTGCTCCTATGTTGGGTGCATAAATATTTACAATTGTTATATCTTCTTCTTGGATTAATCCTTTGATCATTATGTAGTGTTCTTCTTTGTCTCTTGTAATAGTCTTTATTTTATTATATATTGTGTCTGATATGAGAATTGCTACTCCAGCTTTCTTTTGATTTCCATTTGCATGGGATATCTTTTTTCATCCCCTCACTTTCAGTCTGTATGTGTCCTTAGGTCTGAAGTGGGTCTGTTGTAGACAGCATATGTATGGGTCTTGTTTTTGTAGCCATTCAGCCAATCTATGTATTTTGCTTAGAGCATTTAATCCATTTACATTTAAGGTAGTTATCGATATGTATGTTCCTATTACCATTTTCTTAATTGTTTTGGGTTTGTTATTGTACGTTTTTTCCTTCTCTTGTCTTTCCTACCTAGAGAAGTTCCTTTAGCATTTGTTGTAGAGCTGGTTTTGTGCTGCTGAATTCTCTTAGCTTTTGTTTATCTGTAAAGGTGTTAATTTCTCCATCAAATCTGAATGAGATCCTTGCTGGATAGAGTAATCTTGGTTGTAGGTTCTTCCCTTTCATCACTTTAAATATGTCCTGCCACTCCCTTCTGGCTTGCAGGGTTTCTGCTGAAAGATCAGCTAACGTTATGGGGATTCCCTTGTATGTTAATTGTTCCTTTTCCCTTGCTGCTTCTAATATTGTTTTTTTGTATCCAGTATTAATTTTTCATAGTTTGACTAATATGTATCTTGGCATGTTTCTCCTTGGATATTTCCTGTATGGTACTCTCTGCACTTCCTGGTCTTGTTTGACTATTTCCTTTCCCATATTAAGGAAGTTTTCAACTATAATCTCTTCAAATATTTTCTCAGTCTCTTTTTTTCTCTTCTTCTTCTGGGACCCCTATAATTCGAATGTTGGTGTGTTTAATGTTGTCCCAGAGGTCTCTGAGATTGTCCTCAATTCTTTTCATTATTTTATCCTTATTCTGCTCTGCAGTAGTTATTTCCACTATTTTATCACCCAGGTCACTTATCCGTTTTTCTGTCTCAGTTATTCTGCTATTGATTCCTTCTAGAGAATTTTTAATTCCATCTATTGTGTTGTTCATCATTGTTTGTTTGCTTTTTAGTTCTTCTAAGTCCTTTTTAAATGTTTCTTGTATTTTTTCCATTCTACTTCCAAGATTTTGGATCATCTTTACTATCATTACTCTGAATTCTTTTTCAGGTAGAATGCCTATTTCCTCTCCATTTGTTTGGTCTAGTGGGTATTTACCTTACTCCTTCATCTGCTGTGTATTTCTCTGCCTTCTCATTTTGCTTAACTTACAGTGTTTGGGATCTCCGTTTTGCAGGCTTCAGGTTCTTAGTTCCCATTGTTTTTGGTGTCTGCTCCCAGTGGGTAAGTTTTGTTCAGTGGGTTGTGTAGGCTTCCTGGTGGAGGGGACTGGTGCCTGTGTTCTGGTGGATGAGGCTGGATCTTGTCATTCTGGTGGGCAGGACCATGTCTGGTGGTGTATTTTTGGGTGTCTGTGAACTTGTTATGATTTTAGACAGCCTCTCTGCTGATGGGTGGGTTTGTGTTCCTTTCTTGCTAGTTGTTTGGCATAGGGTGTCCAGCACTGTAGCTTGCTCGTTGTTGAGTGGAGCTGGGGTTTAATGTTGAGATGGAGATCTCTTGGAGAGCTTTCACTGTTTGATGTTACTTGGGGCTGGGAGGTCTCTGGTGGTCAAACGTCCTGAACTCATCTCTCCCACCCCAGAGGCATAGCCCTGACACCTGGCTGGAACAGCAAGACCCTGTCAGCCACACGGCACTACCTCAGGATCTCAGCACAAGGAAACAGGTATCTCTGCAACAGCAAGGAACCAACACCAACACCAAAGCTGGGTTACTCTGGCAAAAGAGCTCCCAACAATTTCATTCTTGGTACTGAATCTCCAGCTGAATGACCTGGTGTAGGTTTCTTAACATCTCTGCAGCTCTGCTTTCTTACCTTCCCTGCATGGTTGAAGAGAGTAGCAGAGGAGTCTTCACTTTTCTCCCTGCACTGGGTCCTTGGAGAACAAATAAGAAGGCCCATCTTATTGGATTAGGGCCCCACACTTAAGACCACATTTAACCTTAATTACCCCTTTAAAGGCTCTATCTCCAAACACAGTCATATTTTGAGATACACTTGAGTTTAGGTCTTCAACATATGACTTTTAGGGGACATAATTTAGTCCTCAACACCTGCTATTCTTTCCATGTAATTTTGAGAGCTCCCAGGAAAATGAGGCATCTGTTTACAAACAAAGCTACTCAAGTTCTTGTGTTCCACAGTGAGCACTAGAAACTAAAGAGGCACTTGAGAGCCACATACCACCAGTGTCATTGACACTGCTGTTGCCCCACGTGGCCAGCCCACAGTGTTGCCCCCCAAATAGCTCCAAAAGAGATTAAAAAACTTCTCATGCACAGAAGAGCACTATAGTACTCCAGCCCTTACTGAGGACTGAATCCTGTGAAATTTCTCAAAAATTGGGGGAAATTTTCTCCTTTCATAAGATTCAGACCAGTCCACAAGACTGGCCCAGGAAATTTGTGCCCCCGCCTCATCTTGTCCCTGCAATATATTGAACTACTGTTGTCATTTCTTCACTAGCTTATATCTATACCCATCTACTCTACACTACATCTAAATCCATCTACTGATGGACAGAGCATATTTCCTATCTTGATGACATTAGGTTTGGCCACTTGACTTGCATTGGCCAATGTGATATTGGCATAGGTAGCAGAGGCAGAAAACTTAAATGACCTTGCATGGTTTGGCTTGTTTGTTTTGCTCTGGGAATTTGCCATGAGAAGAATTTTTCCTAGTAACTGATGTCCCATCAACCTCTTCTCTAGACCAAACCACATGGAATATATCTGAGCCCAACTGATAACCTGGAGGTGGGCTCAGCTTATCCACAGCCTGAAGTAGACCACCCAATGGAGAAGCTTAGATCAGCTCAGACTGCATTCAACCTCTTGACCTGTGAGCATATGAATAAATGTTTATTATTTTAAGTCACTGTATTTTGGGATTTTATTATATGGGGTTATTGTTGATAATGGCCAACTGAGACAGTATGTAGAGAAGGTGTATAAAATTCTCCTCCTTGAGGTCCCTTCCATTATTTGTGTAACATGAATGAAGTCAAAAACACTTAGGGACATCTCACCAGTTCTTCAGACACACTCAGATTCAGGATTCCAGGGTAGCAGTCTTCAAATCACAGTCTCAGCAAGGAACGCTGCTTCATGTACTTTTACTATTAAAGGTGTATTTCTTATGTTTTACAAATTCATACATCTTATTAAGGCTAGAAGTCACAGTAAAGATCATACTGTAACTCTTCCCAATAGATGAAATATCAGAGGCCTAGGGAGGAAAATTATTTACATGAGGCCACATTACAAGACAATGGCAGCTCCAGGACTGGGTCTCTTTTCTCCTAACCCAGGATTCTTCTGTTGTGACTATCATGATTTCTCAGGTTTATGAAAACTATCCTGTGAAACATTTTTATTGAAAGCTTTCAAAATGGCAACCAACTTAGGAATTCCCTGATTATATCATGTCAATTATTTTTATGGATTTCTTCAAGGTCAATCTTGGATAATTTTGACCAGATTTTGATGTCAAACTTAACTAAAAGGAGTATTTTAGTGAAAGAGAGTAAGAACCATTAAATGTAATGAACCAGGTCAAATATTGAGATCTATAAAGTGCCTGGGAATCTCTGAATGGTCATTTACTTAAATTTGCTCATTCTCCTTGCTAAGGAGTCATCTAGAAAGATGCACTAAAAGGAACATTATTAATAATATTTGCTTGATTTCCAGTATTCAGATTTTCAATTGCTAAGGAAAAATGTTAGAATTATGAGGGGAACTATCACTTATATTATTTGAAGGGAAAACTTAACAATACTTAAAAGCAAAATATGCATTCACATGACAGGATTATTTGCTGTTATATTGCATTTTTCTACAAATTCTGAGCTTAAGTTTCTTGAAAACTGATAATGGGATTAAAAAGTGAAATTTTAAAGAAATATCTTTGTCTTTATAGGAAATATGACAATTACAGTTTTGCATATCAGTTTTTCTTTTCCTCAGTGTAGGCACTGTTGCATGTTATTTTTAGAGATCAGATTTTGTAATCATACTATCTGCATTTGACTCTAAGTTCTGTCAGTTATTAATTGAAAAATAAGGGAAAATTGCTTACCTCTTTGTGCATCAGTTTTCTCACTTGCAAGTTAAAGGTAATAATAATACCGATCACAGAGAGTTGTTTTAAGACATTAATTCATTCCATGAGAAATCTTTGTTGAGTGTCTACTATCTTCCAGACATTGTTTCTCTAGGTACTTGAGCTACATGAATGAACAAAACTGACAAAGATCTATGCTGTTGTGGAGCTTATATTCTAGACCATAGATAGAAAATAAAAAAGAGCCTAATAAATGAGTAACATTTGGTATACACAGGAATAAGTATTATGGCAACAAACAAAAGTTGAGCAGGTTAAATAGAATCAACAGTGTTAAAGGAAGGGGTGGGTTGCAATTTAAAATAAATTAGTGGGATAGACTTCATTGAGAAAGTGTCTTTTGAGTAATGCCTTGAAGAAGGTGACTGCAAAGTCATGCATATATCTGAGGAAATATTTTATGGCTGAGGGAACAACTTCAGGGGCCAATTCTCCTCAGATGGGAGCAAGAGTTAATGAGAGTGTGGAAACTGAAACTCAAGAACGTTAAGTGGAGAGGGCAGAGAACAGAAGCAGGAAGAACAACAATCCTGCAGCCTGTGGAACAAAAACCACATTCACAGAAAGATAGACAACATGAAAAAACAGAGGGCTATGTACCAGATGAAGGAACAAGATAAAGCTGAGAAAAACAAGTAAATGAAGTGGAGATAGGAAACCTTCCAGAAAAAGAATTCAGAATAATGAGAGTGAAGATGATCAAGGACCTCGGAAAAAGAATGCAGGCAAAGATTGAGAAGATGCAAGAAATGTTTAACCAAAGATCTAGAAGAATTAAAGAACAAAAAAACAGAGATGAACAACACAATAACTGAAATGAAAAATACACTAGAGAGAATCAATAGCAGAATAACTGAGGCAGAAGAATGGATAAGTGACCTTGAAGACAGAATGGTGGAATTCACTGCTGTGGAACAGAATAAAGAAAAAGAATGAAAAGAAATGAAGACAGCCTAAAGGACCTCTGGGACAACATGAAATGCAACAACATTTGCATTATAGGGGTCCCAGAAAGAGAAGAGAGACAGAAAGGACCTGAAAAAATATTTGAAGAGATTATAGTCAAAAACTTCCCTAACATGGGAAAGGAAGTAGCCACCCAAGTCCAGAAAGTGCAGAGAGTCCCATACAGGATAAACCCAAGGGGACACATAGTAATCATATTGGCAAAAATTAAAGACAAAGAGAAATTATTTGAAGCAGCAAGGGAAAAAGGACAAATAACATACAAGGGAACTCCCATAAGGTTAACAGCTGATTTCTCAGCAGAAATTCTACAAGCCAGAGGTAATGGCATGATATATTTAAAGTGATGAAAGGGAAGACCCGACAACCAAGATCACTCTACTAGCAAGGATCTCATTCAGATTCGATGGGGAAATCAAAAGGTTTACAGACAAACAAAAGCTAAGAGAATTCAGCACCAGCAAAACAGCTCTACAACAAATGCTAAAGGAACTTCTCTAAGTGGGAAACACAGAGAAGAAAAGGACCTACAAAAACAAACCTAAAACAATTAAGAAAATTGTCATAGGAACATACATATCAATAATTACCTTAAACGTGAATGGATTAAATGCTCCAAGCAAAAAAACACAGGCTTGCTGAATGGATACAAAAACAATACCCATATATATACTGTCTACAAGAGACCCACTTCAGACCTAGAGACACATTCAGATGGAAAGTGAGGGGATGGAAAAAGATATTCCATACAAAAGGAAATCAAAAGAAAGCTGGTGTAGGAATACTCATATCAGATAAAATAGACTTTAAAATAAAGAATGTTACAAGAGACAATGAAGGACATTACATAATGATCAAGGGATCAATCCAAGAAGAAGATATAACAATTATAAATATATATGCACCCAACATAGGAGTACCTCAATACATAAGGCAACTGCTAACAGCTCTAAAAGATGAAATCAACAGTAACACAATAATAGTGGGGGATTTTAACACCTTAATTACACCAGTGGACAGATCATCCAAAGAGAAAAGTAATAAGGAAACACAAGCTTTAAATGACACAATAGACCAGAGACACTGAACTGATATTTATAGGACATGCCATCAAAAACAGCAGATTACACTTTCTTCTCAAGTGCACATGGAACATTCTCCAGGATTGATCACATCTTGGGTCACAAATCAAGGCTCAGTAAATTTAAGGAAATTGAAATCATATCAAGCATCTTTTCTGACCACAACACTATGAGATGAGAAATCAATTACAGGGAAAAAAAACATAAAAAACACAAACACATGGAGGCTAAAAGATACGTTACTAAATAACTAGGCATCACTGAAGAAATCAAAGAGGAAATCAAAAAATACCTAGAGAAAAATGATAATGAAAACTCGATGATCCAAAACCTATGGGATGCAGCAAAAGCAGTTCTAAAAGGGAAGTTTATAGCTATACAAGTGTACCTCAAGAAACAACAAAAAATCTCAAATAAAAAATCTAACCTTACACCTAAAGTAACTAGAGAAAGAAGAACAAACAAAACCCAAAGTTAGCAGAAGGAAAGAAATCATGAAGATCAGAGCAGAAATAAATGAAATAGAAGCAAAAAAACCATAGCAAAGATCAATAAAACTAAAAGCTGGTTCTTTGAGAAATAAAAAAAATTGATAAGCCATTAGCAAGATTCATCAAGAAAAAGAGGGAGAGGACTCAAATCAATAAAATTAGAAATGAAAAAGGAGAAATTACAACAGATACCGCAGAAATACAAAGCATCTTAAGAGACTACTACAAGCAACTCTATGCCAATAAAATGGACAACCTGGAAGAAATGGACAAATTCTTAGAAAATTGTAATCTTCCAAGACTGAACCAGGAAGAAATAGAAAATATGAACAGACCAATCATAAGTAATGAAATTGAACTGTGATCAAAAATCTTCCAAAAAACAAAAGTTCAGGACCTGATGGCTTCACAGGTGAATTCTATCTAACATGTAGAGAAGAGCTAACACCCATCCTTCTCAAACTCTTCCAAAAAATTGCAGAGGAAGGAACACTCCCAAACTCATTCTATGAGGCCACCATCACCCTGATACCAAAACCAGACAAAGATACTACAAAAAAAAAAAAATTACAGACCAATATCACTGATGAATATAGATGCAAAAATCCTCAACAACATATTAGCAAACACAATCCAACAACACATTAAAAGGATAATACACCATGATCAAGTGGGGTTTATCCCGGGATGCAAGGATTCTTCAATATATGCAAATCAATCAATGTGATACACCATATTAACAAATTGAAGAATAAAAATCATATGATCATCTCAATAGACGCAGAAAAAGCTTTTGACAAAATTCAACACCTATTTATGATAAAAAAACTCTCCAGAAAGTGGGAATAGAGGGAACCTACCTCAACCTAACAAAGGCCATAAACAGCAAACCCACAGCAAACATCATTCTCAATGGTGAAAAACTGAAAGCACTTCCTGTAAGACCAGGAAAAAGACAATGATGTCGACTCTCACCACTATTATTCAAAATAGTTTTGGAAGTCCTAGCCACGGCAATCAGAGAAGAAAAAGAAATAAAAGGAATACAAATTGGAAAAGAAGAGGTATAACTGTCACTGTTTGCAGATGACATTATACTATACATAAAGAATCCCAAAGATGCTACCAGAAAACTACTAGAGCTAATCAATGAATTTGGTAAAGTTGCAGGATACAAAATTAATGCACAGAAATTTCTTGCATTCCTATGCACTAATGATGAAAAATCTGAAAGAGAAATTAAGGAAACACTCCCATTTACCATTGTAACAAAAAGAATAAAATACCTAGGTATAAACCTACCTAGGGAGACAAAAGACCTGTATGCAGAAAACTATAAGACACTGTGAAAGAAATTAAGGATGATATCAACAGATGGAGAGATATACCATGTTCTTGGATTGAAGAATTAATTTTGTGAAAATGACTATACTACCCAAAGCAATCTACAGATTCACTGCAATCCCTATCAAATTACCAATGGCATTTCTTACAGAACTAGAACAAAAAATCTTAAAATTTGTATGGAGACACAGAAGACCCTGAATAACCAAAGCAGTCTTGAAGGAAAAAGATGGAGCTGTAGGAATCAAACTGCCTGACTTCAGACTATACTACAAAGTCACAGTAATCAAGACAATATGGTACTGGCACAAAAACAGAAATATAGATCAATGGAACTGGATAGAAAGCCCAGAGTTAAACCCACACACATATGGTCAACTAATCTATGACAAAGGGGGCAAGGGTATACAATGGAGAAAAGACAGTCTCTTCAATAAGTGGTGCTGGGAAAACTGGACAGCTACATGTAAAATAATGAAATTAGAACACTCCCTAACACCATACACAAAAATACACTCAAAATGGATTAGAGACCTACATGTAAGATGGGACACCATAAAACACTTAGAGGAACACCTAGGAAGAACACACTTTGACATAAATCACAGCAAGATCTTTTTTGATCTACCTCCTAGAGTAATGGAAATAAAAACAAAAATAAATAAATGGGACCTAATGAAATTTAAAAGCTTTTGCAAAGCAAAGGAAACTACAAGCAAGACGAAAAGACAACCCTCAGAGCGGGAAAAAATATTTGCAAATGAATCAATGGACAAAGGAGTAATCCAAAATATATAAACAACTAATGCAGCTCAATACTAAAAAAACAAACAACAGAATCCAAAAAGCGGCAGAAGACCTAAATAGACATTTTTCCAAAGAGGACTTACAGATGGCCAAGAAGCAAGTGAAAAGCTGCTCTACATCACTAATTATTAGAGAAATGCAAATCAAAACTACAATGAGGTATCACCTCACACCAGTTAGAATGGGCATCATCAGAAAATCTACAAACAACAATTGCTGCAGAGGGTGTGGAGAATAGGGAACACTCTTGCACTGGTGGGAATGTAAATTGATGCAGCCACTATGGAGAACAGTATGGAGGTTCCTTAAAAAACTAAAAATAGAATTACCATATGACCCAGCAATCACACTACTGGGCATATACTCAGAGAAAACCATAATTCAAAGACACATGCAGGCTTCCCTGGTGGCACAGTGGTTGAGAGTCCACCTGCCAAGGCAGGGGACACGGGTTCGTGCCCCGGTCCGGGAGGATCCCACATGCCGTGGAGAGGCTGGGCCCGTGAGCCATGACCGCTGAGCCTGCGTGTCTGGAGCCTGTGCTCCGCAACGGGAGAGGTCACAACAGTGAGAGGCCCACATACCGCAAAATAAATAAATAAAATAAATAAAGACACATGCACCCCAATGTTCATTGCAGCACTATTTACAATAGCCAGGTCATGGAAGCAACCTAAATGCCCATCAACAGATGAATGGATAAAAAAGATGTGGAACATATATACAGTGGAATATTACTCAGCCATAAAAAGGAGCAAAATTCATTCATTTGTAGAGATGTGGATGAATCTAGAGACTTTCATACAGATTGAAGTAAGTCAGAAAGAGAAAAACAAATATCATATATTAACGCATATATGTGGACTCTAGAAAAATAGTACAGATGAACTTGTTTGCCAGGCAGAAATTGAGACACAGGTGTAGAGAACAAACGTATGGACACCAAGTGTGGAAAGCAGTGGCAGGTGGGGGTGGTGGTGGGATGAATTGGGAGATTGGGATTGACATGTATACGCTGATGTGTATAAAATGGATGACTAATAAAAACCTGCTGTATAAAAAAATAAGTAAAATAAAATTTAAAAAAAAATCATCTCTGTTGAGACTGATTATTGATGGTTAGCTTCAGGGAGGACACGTTTTCAGGTGACTTCATCTTAAAATTGCTTGTGTTTCTGATAACATGGCCCAAACCAAAGCATTAAAAAAAAAAAAAGGAACATTAAATGACATGCTCAAGTTTGGATGAACCTAAGTGAAAGAGTACTTTGCAGTCTGGAAAAAATATGTTCAGTCTTTAGCAAACAGACATACTCAGTGTCTCCCAACTTCCCTATATATATATATATATATATATATATATATATATATATATATGAATGAACTAGTCCTACTCAGGAATGTTTAAAATAATTTGAGATCATGAACACCTCTATGTTTGAATTTCTCAATGTTTAAGTCTTCTGGGACAGAACCCAAATGCTCACGTATATAAATGTTCAACAGCCCTTTGGGCCCAATAAATAGAACCTCCAAGTGTAGCAGAAAGATTCTAAGATGGCCCCAACTATCCCCACCTCCTGATACTCATGCCCTCCTGTATCCCTTCCCTTGGGTATGAGTGGGACCTGTGACTTGCTTCTGACCAGAATACAGCAAAGATGATGGAATATGTGTGATTATATGTACATCATTACTTTATATACGATTGTAACATCCATCTTGCTGTAAGAATTTCTCCCTTGCTAACTTTGAAAAGGTGAGCTGACTTGTTGAGAGCTGCCTTGTAGAAAAAGGCAGAAAGAAGGACCTGAGGATATAGTCTCCAGTCAACAGCCAGCAAGAAAATGAAGCTTTCACTTTGACAACCTGTAAGAATTTGGATTCTTCCAACAACTATATGAACTTGGAAGCAGGTCCTTCCCCATTTGAGCTTCAGGTGAAAACCCAGCCCAAGCCAACACTTGGATTGCAGCCTTGCAGATGATCAAAGTAAGTTGTGCACAAACCCTTAACCTACAGAAACTATGAGACAATAACTATATGCTGTTTTAAGCCACTGTTTGTGGCAATTTGTTACACAGCAATAGACAACTAATTGACTTGCCCACCTTACTATAGTCCTATTTGAAGTAAGTTATATAGAAGGGAAATGAGGCAGTCATAGGAGGGTATGACTCAGACCTGCTTAAAAAGAGATCTGCTGCAAGGTGTGTAGTTAACCAAAAGCCTGCAGCTGCCACACTTTTGGGATCCACTGCGTTGCTCTCACTACTCTTCTCTTTCCCATCTTCCCCCACACACACCCACTTCCCCAGCCCCTGCCACCCCAGGCTGTTCTCAGCCAATGGCTGAATAATGCCGGGTAATATTAGAGCTGAGCCTTTTCTGCCCAATGTGGGACTCCTCTAATTGTTAATCTTTGCTCTAAGGCACTCCATCAACCTGATTACCATTTTCCCAGAAATGGCAATCAGAGTCTCTTCCTCCTTTTCCCCTCTCTCCTTCACAGTGTCAGATTGACACTGTGATCCAAACAACACCCCCCTCATTTATTCTTATTCATTCTTCATGGCACCTCCCCTCAACAATCCCATGTCCTTTTCATTGTGTCTTGGCATCAGCTTTCCAGAGAACTAAAATTGACACAGGGACAGTTTTCCTTGTCTGGGACTTCAGCCTCAAGCTAGGCCAGAGAGGCAGTCTCATATACAGAGAAACACATGAAGGGTCAGTAGAGCTGCTTGCAGCCACAACTCTGCTGCTACCAATAATTCATGTTGACTCCGAGCCTGTCACTGCCTCCCTGGGGCTGCTTTGTTTTTGTTAAAATTAGAGTGTTGAATTAGATGATTTTTTTTGTTTTTTTGTTTTTATGTTTTTGCAGTACGCTGGCCTCTCACTGTTGTGGCCTCTCCCGTCGCAGAGCACAGGCTCTAGACGCGCAGGCTCAGCGGCCATGGCTCACGAGCCCAGCTGCTCCGTGGCATGTGGTATCTTCCTGGACCGGGGCACGAACCCGTGTCCCCTGCATCGGCAGGCAGACTCTCAACCACTGCGCCACCAGGGAAGCCCGAATTAGATGATCTTTAATATTTTCCTTTTTCTTTCTACCTTTACTAAGTGTAAAAGGAGAACAGGTACTAAAAATGACTTAATACTAAACAAAAATAGTGAGGGGTTTAGAAAAGAGAGAGGGGATGGAGAAAATAAAACCAATGAGAGGACCCAAGAGAAAAGAATCATAATCACATTTTGGCCATTGCAAACAGTTTCTTGTTTACATCGTGGCATTTTTCATTTTTAAAATTTTGGATCATCTTGATTTAGCTGGCATAGTTAACAGCAGGTTTGCTATCACCTTTCTAGGGATTTCAGATTGTAAAATCCCCTGGGCCACATCTAAGGTGAAGGCCAGTTTCCTGTGCTTTTCTTTTCCCCCGTGTAGTCTCTGTGGACCCAGACTGCTTTTTTTTCCTCTTTAGCAGCTGATGCTACACAGCCTTTCTCTTGGGACTCCTTTCCTTCCCACATTTGCCTCCTCAGTGGTTTATCTTTTCTCCAGTTCAACGTTTTCTTGGTATGTTCAAAGACAAATACTTGCCTTTTTGGTTTTACTTCAAATCCTTCTGGGGAAACAGTCAGAAGAACATAACAACAAACACAGAGACATTCAAAGTTTTAAGAAATCTTATGGCATTCTTAGAGTCACTGCTCCTGGTCTATATTGCCTGCTGCTGTGATATTTATGATACCAGAGGCATGTTAGACTCCAACTTCCTTCTTTGGTATTTCGTCCAGTAACCATTTCCCTCAGATGCATCTTCTTCTCTAAATATGAAGACCCTCTTCTCCACAAGGCACCTTCTTCCTGGTGAAGAAGGTGAGATCCTTCTGGACATGGGCACAAACCCATGTCCCCTGCTTCGGTAGGCAGACTCAACCACTGAGCCACCAGGGAAGCCCTGCCACCCTACCTTTGAGAAATGGAGTCTTTATCTTTTCCCCTTGAATCTGCATGACCTTCTGACTAACTCAATCAATAGAATATGGTAGATATGATGTTATATGACTCCTAGGTCATATACTACTAAGTCCCAAAAAACAGTGAAACTTCTGCCTTTTTCCTTGAGACATATGTTATGACACCTTGAGTGGCCATATAAAAATTCTGACCACCTGGGGCCATCATGGAGAGAACTTGTGAAGATGCTTCAGTTGACAAGCCCAGCTGAGGTCCCAGTCTACAGCTGACAGCAACTGTCAGTTGAGAATAAAGGTGCCTACCAATAATTTCAGCACCCAGATATAGAGTGCCTCAACCTATTGTTAAGACTTTCCAGCTAGGGTCCCAATGTTAGGGACTCTGTCTGGATTCCTGATGTGCAGACTCCATAAGCATGATAAAATGTTTTTCAAGCTCTTAAGCACTGGCACATTTTTTAATGAAAACATAATAACCAGCACATGGTTGGAGCCCATTCAATTCAAATGAGATGCTCAGAGGTGATTGTCCCATGGAAGCAACCTAAATGTCCATCAACAGAGAAATGGATAGAGAAGATGTGGTACATATGTACAATGGAATATTACTCAGCCATAAAAAGGACTGAAATGGGTCATTTGTAGAGACATGGATGAACCTAGAGAGTGTCATACAGAGTGAAGGAAGTCAGAAAGAGAAAAATATATATCATATATTAACACATATATGTGAAATCTAGAAAAATGGCATAGATGACCTTATGTGTAAAGCAGAAATAGAGGTACAGATGTAGAGAACAAATATATGGATACCAAGGGGGAAGGAGGGGGTGAGAGAAATTGGGAGGTTGGGATTGACACATATACACTATTTATACTATGTATAAAATAGATAACTAATGAGAACATACTGTATAGCACAGGGAACTCTACTCAATGCACTGTGGTGACCTAAATGGGAAGGAAATCCAAAAAAGAAGTCAAGCCTATTACTTGGCCATACATGAGAAAACTGAGTCACAGTGGGGTTAAACAACTAGCCAAAACTCACATAATAAGTTGTGGAGAGAGATTCAATTCCAGGAAAACTGAGACCAAAACTCACATACTTAACAATATATACTATGTTCCCTTACAAAGGATATAATCAAACAGGCGAATAAGTTATATGGAGAGAACAGATAGACACATAGACAGATTGATAGATAGATAGTTGAGCTAGAAGTATATAGATGTTCATTGCTGAGTTGTTTATAGTAATCCAAAATTGGGAAAAAAAACAGCCTCACTATAGAGGATTAGACAAATACATTATCCTATCCTCATTAAAGGCCTACTATGCAATCAGCAAAAATGATGACATAAAAAGATAGATTTGTTGACATAACATATCCTTAATGTATTTCTACAAAAAAATTAAAAATTATAAACTTTTTACATCTTATTAACTTATTTTTGTAAATATATGCCAAAAAAATAAAAGAGACCTGGAGCCTTAGAAGCTATTTACCATCAGAACTATCAAGATCTCTGGGTGTCTAGGTGGAAAGATCATTTATTTTCTTAGTTCTTTGTTGATTTTTATTTTTTTGCTGTGGGAATTGACATTGTCAAAAACTCAATTACTGACTTTCTTAAAATAATTAAAACAAAAATACTGAATTGCAATATTTTTGAGATATGGTAAAATTTATATTTAGAACATAATTCTATGCCTTAACACTTTTTGAAGAAAATAATTAATAATTCAATATAAGATGTTAGAAGAAAAAATATTTTTTAAGAAAAAATGAGTAAGAAAATTATAAACATGAAAGGAGAAATCAATACATTTGAAAATAACATAAAGCAAACAAAACATAAACAAACAAAAAGTATAGAATGTATAATTTCAGTTGTAAAAAATAAACATAAACCTGGTTTAAGAAGGAAAATACTACAACAAAAGACATTTGAAGGAAAACATAAAACAAGAGGTATACAGTATGGTGGTTAAGTGTCGACATGGGTGCCAATTATGTAGGTTTCCATTTTGTTTCAATTTATACAAAGAATGTGATTTGGGGTAATTTTCTTAACCTAATTTTTCTTCAACTATATAACAGGGATAATAATAATACCTCCCTGATGAGGTTGTTTTGAGGATAAATTGAGATAATATGAATAATATTATCATCTATGCAAATAACTTGGCAAATCTTGATGAAATAATTGATTTTCTGGAAGAAAACATCAAGAAACAAATAACCTACTTTTCAAAGATCAATTTATTCCCCACCTTCTTGATAAACCCTTCCCTTAGCATCTTGCCCACATGATCTCTCTTCTTTCTCTGAATCTTAATTTAAGTTTTAGTTTTTAAACTACTTTTTCAGTAGTTATGGTAGGCAGAATAATGGCCCCCAAAGATGTCCATGAAATAACCCTCAAAACCTGTGAATATGTCACCATACACAGCAAAAGGGACTTTGCAATTATAATAAAGGTTAAGAACATTGAGAAAGATTACTTTGGATTATCCAGGTGAGCTCAGTTTTATCACATGAGTCCTTAAAAGTGAAGAACCTTTCTCCTCTGATGGCAGATGGAGATGCAATGATGGGGGAAGGGTGAGAGAGAAATCCAATGTTGTAAACTTTGAAGATAGAGTAACGTTGCTCCCAGCAGATGAATATGGACAGCTTTGGAAACTGGAAAAAGCAAGGAAACAAATTCTACCCTAGAACTTCCAAAAATGAATGCAGCCTTGGAGATTTCTTTATTTTAGCTTGTTGAGACTTCAAAGCTACAGACCTGTAAGATAATATATTAGTGTTGTTTTAAGCCACTGTTGGTGGTAATTTGTCACAGCAGCATTAGAAAACTAATAGCATTATACTGTGATGTTCAATTAAAAAACATATGCATAGTCTTGTCTCCTTGCTAATACAGGCCCTCTGAGATCAGGCAGAGCTTTCAATATCTCTGTCTATAACCAATAACATCTAGTATGTTGCTTTGTGTATAGTGAGAAGGGTTCAGTATTTATTTGATTGATCCGATGCTCCTCTTAAAGTATCATACTCTACCCTTTCTCCTTCTTCTCTCTATATTCAATGAGTCTCAAGTAGTCTGTAGGAAAAGTCATTCAGGTTCATACTGGATAAATATAGTCTGGTTTTTAGTTACAGGGTTTGAGATTAGCATATGCATCTAAAAGACGGAGTCCCAGAATCCTTCCAGAAATAGCTTCCTTTCAGACAGATTCTGCCACCTGAAATATTAATACAACAAACATCTTTTATTCTAGTCACAAGCATTTCCTCCTAATAACCCATGATTACACTAGCTGCTTGCTTTAATTACCACATATACACTATGCACCACAAAGAGACAATAGGCATTGCACATAGACTACATCATTTCCTTCAGAGAAATGCACTGCTGATTGATGTCAGAGAGCCATTATTAGATACCATATTGGCTGGACTCAAAAGATGGATTATTTATAGAAAAACAAATTACATATATTTTGAAAGAGAAATGTAAGTGGCAAATAGAGACACTAGTCATAGAACTTTGTGGTGTCTTCATGTTCATCTTGAAAAAGGTTTGACAGTCGTTTTCACATTAACATTACATATTTTTGAATAAAATAGTCACTATTATAAAAATATTTTGAATGTTTTAAAATTATTTTTAAGTTGCTTTTAAATAATAAGACAATTTGAAGATAGTTATAACATTTCACAGTAGTGAACTTGGAAGGTAATTTTGAAGTAATTCCATACAACCATTCAGCTAATACAGAAATTCATTTTTTAATATCTTGACCCATTGACTTAAGTTATTTATTATTAGTTTGTTTAGTTTTACAAAATTCCAAAAACTTGGAAATATCAACAATCCTTAGTTGTTCAGACTGTGAACACAGGGATAGAAGAAGTTCAACAATAATTGTTGTTTTTTCACTTTCAAGAAATTTTGTTAGGAAATATAGGGAGGGGAGAACATAGTAACTAGACATGAACTAAGAGTTAAAGGACTGGGGAAGGTGTGAGACACCTGAGAACACTTATAGCAGGCAGGAGAGTTTGAGGTCCATCTCTGTTACTTATTTGCTGTGTGACATGGGGAAGTCACTTATCTTCCCTTAGTTATGAAATTAGAAAAAAAATTAATAATGGAAGTAAAATAACTTTATAAACACAATTCATCTAAATTGGAATAATTTCTCCAAGATCTTTTCTCAGTTGTTAGGGTATAAGATTTACCTTTCTTCAAGTCACGTTGGTTTAAAGTAAGTGTTTGATTTCTTTCTGAGTGATAAAAAATACTTTGCAGTAATTACACTAAAAGTCTGCATTTCTTTTCAAGGAAACATAATTTTAAATTCAGCATTTAGAAATCCTATAGGTGATTTCCTAGAGCTTTTCTGGAAATAAACCTTTATAATTTATTCTTTGTTTAGTTTTTAATTGTTTGGTAGGGCTACTACATTTGTGAATGAAGAGGTTTACATTTAAAAATAATCTATAGAATTTTAAATTGATGACAATAGTTATAGTAAATTCAAGGCATTCAGAATATTAGCTACCTTAAAAAATGATCAAAACTTTATCAAAATATGGTGGTAAAGGTGAACCCACTTGTTCATATCTACATTCTCGTTAAGGAGAATGAGAAAAGTTGGAACAAAAACATAATCTGTTTCGTGATACCAAAGAGTTCCCAAGGTAGAGAGGAATTGCAAGGCCAAGATCTAGGAGAGAAGTAAAGGAAGTACCATGGAGATAAGCCCAGACTATGGGACTATATATTTCCCAGGGGCAAATGACAATTAGAGAGGAGATTACTGAGAGACTGAGAAGCCAAGCAGAGCATTTGACAGGTTCATGTACAGCAAGGACAAAACTTGGACTCCAGAGCCCACTAAGGATGAGAGGCTGTGGTAGGCGCTCCAGGATTTAGTTCAGGATCCAAAAGGACTACACCTTAGGAATGAGAGAGAAAAGGAAATAGACCTTCTGATATTAAAAAGAGAACTTAAAAGAATATAGAGGAAACATACTAATGATAAGATACATTAATAAGATAGAAAATGAAGATGCATTGGAGATGGATTTATAATGCCAAGATCCTACAAATACAACATTGAGCAAAAGAAGCCAGGGCCCAAATAGTGCATAATAGATGATTCCATCTCTACATATTTTTTAAATGGACAGATCCAATCTATGATTTTAGAAGTCAGGATAGTAGTCCCTTTGGGAGGAGGGAAGGCATATGATTGGGAGAGGTCACAAATGGAGTTTCTGAAAGTAATGGAAATAGTTTATTTCCTGACCTAGATAATAGCTATGCAGCTTTATTCACCTTGTGACAATTCATTAAACTATACGTTTTGATCTATGCATGCTACAGTCAATAAAACTGAAAGAAAAAAAAAAACCTTGAACAACAGAGCAAATGACAATAATATATACAAAATTCTACTTAAAAATAACACGAATGTCCTTCTAAAGGGCCAGTGATGAATTTGTCTTTAACTTCAGAATCGTAGAGACCTAATTTATACAGAGTACAATCTATCCTACACAATAAATTTGTTCTTTTTTTAAACACAAATCAGATTTTTCCATACCCTACTCAAAACTCCACATGACTTCCTGTCACTCTTAGAACAAAATCCACAGTGTGCAAGGCTGTTCGTAATCTGGCCCCTGGTCATTACTCTGACTTCATTTATTTTTCGCTTTGCCCTAGCACCCCAGATTTCTCCCAGAACCTTAAATACACTTAGTAGGTTTCTCTTCAAAGTGTTTGTGGGGTTTTTTTAGTCTGGAATGTTCACAACCCAGAGATGTGCTCCTTTACTCCTTTGCCTTATTCATGTTACTCAAGTGCTACTTCCTCAGCCAGGCCATCTCTGAACACCTTATTTTACTTTTTATTTTTCTTTTTAAAATTTTTTACTTGAAGTATAGCTGACTTACAATGTTGTGTTAGTTTCGGGTGTACAGCAAAGTGAATTAGCTATATATTCTTTTTCAGATTTTTTTCCATTATAGGGGATTACAAGATATTGAATGTAGTTCTGTGTGCTATAAAGTAGGTCCTTGTTGTTTATCTATTTTATATATAGTAGTTGTGTATCTGTTAATTCCAAACTCCTAATTTATCCCCCCTCCCTTTCCCCTTTGGTAACCATAAGATTGTTTTCTATGTCTGAGAGTCTGTTTCTATTCTGTAAATAAGTGAACACCTTATTTTAAAACACACTCCCAACCTTCTAGATGCCCTCTCTTTCTTTTCCCAGCTTTTTTCATTCTCTTATCACTTATAACTGATAAAATATGTCATGTTTATTTGTTGATGTGTTTTCCAGAACAAGGAATTTGCCTATTTGCACTTCCCTTCCTTGTTAACATGTAAAACATGTCTAGCATGGAGTAGGCATTCCACATGTTGTTCTGAAATAACTAAATGAATGAATAGATGAATTAATGTAAGAATGCAATGTATTCCAAAAACAGTTGGCAAGAAGATTTGAAGACTGTAATACAACTCACCAATGTCAGAACACTTTTATACGCTGGGACCACCAGTCTTAACGTTTAGTAATGTGAAGGCAGTTTGTTTTCACAAGGGAAAAAAGATGTGAAATTTCTTTCTAATTGAATTGCTATGAACTACAAAGCACAGCAGCCTTTGTTTTCAATGCTACAGACTGACTGCTCACATTTGTAGTTGTAGCTCACAGCAGTCCCAGGGGAAAAAACAAAGAAAGCCTTGTAAGGCAGGATTCAGCACAGGTTGTTGTTTACTCAACTTTATCTTCTCTGGGCATCAAAATGTTTATTCCCTAACTTAAGTGTCTGTATTAGTCAGAGTTCTCCAGAGGAACAGAACTAAGAGGAGTTATATATATATATATATATATATATATATATATATATATATATATATATATATATATATATATATATATATATACACACACACATACACACACCAATAGTAGAAAGATAGATAGATAGATAGACAGATAGATAGATACCAGATAGATACGTTTATTATGAGGAATTGGCTCACATTATTTTGGTGGTTTAGAAGTCCCATGATCTGCAGTCCGTGGGCTGGAGCCCCAGGAAATCCATAGCCCTAGGAAAGCTGATGGTGTATTCCAGTCTAAATCCAACAACCTGAGAACCAGGGATGCTGATAATGTAATGCTCACAGTCTGAGAGCAGAAGATAAGATGAGATGCCTCACTCCAACAGTGAGGCAGAAAAATAAAAGAGTGAATTCCTTCTTCCTCTACCTTTTGTTCTATTCAAGCCATCAAGGGATTTGATGATTCCCATCAACATTGGTGAAGACAATTTACTTTACTGAGTTCATTGATTCAAATGCTGATCTTAGGGAAACACCTTCACAGACACACCAGAAAAAAAATGTTTAATCTGGGCATCCCATGACATATCAAGCTGACACATAAAATTAACCATCACAGTGTCCTTATATGATAATATCTGGTAGGTCTCTTTTAACTCAGGAATCCATAAGGATAATTTTTTGGAGAATAACTGAATCTAAACTATAATTGAGTAAGTCTAATTGAGGCATATTATACATACATAAATTAGTGAAGGAGGATATACAATACTTCTTGATTCTTGATAGAGGTCTCCAATGCCACATTATTAAGAAACAAATTTTGTCCCATCTGACTTCTCTCTGGGGTGCATAGTTCTGCTGCTGACCATCATAGTTCATGCTAAAAAAACTGTTTCTTGCCTTAGGAATCATCCAGGTTAGTAATTATGAACATAGGATTTGGAGTTAGTCAGAACTGTCTTCAAGTCTGTCGAATGAAATAAAAACTCACAACGTGAGAGCTGTGAGTTTCAGTTTTATCTGGGGCCTTACTGAGGACAATAGCCCAGTAGACAGCCTCTCAGATAACTCTGAGGAAATGCTCCAAAGAGTTAAGGTGGGGGTGGTCAGCATATACGTGATTTTGGAGAAGGGGTTACATGAAATCAAGCACACATGTCGGTAGAAGCTTACTGCCAGTCACAAGGAACAGATATCTAAGTTAATGGTTTTTGTGCTTTTCTAAGTATGGGGAGATGCAAGAAATTGGGTTCATAAAATTTCCTCTTGAAAATATCTCACTATCTGAAGGCCTGTTCTGCTAGTTTCCACAGAGCACAGAGTGCCTCATTCCTGGTCTCCACCCTGAACTCATTTCAGGGTGTGTGGAAGGCCAGCAGCTGCAGTGGCTAATGACTCAATCCTTGTAGAGCCAATGGTGAATGACATCCTTTAGCGGGCAAATCTCAGTCTTGAAATTAGTAGTCGTATGATCTTGAGCCATTTACTTAACTTTTCTAAGCTCTGGTTTCCTGTTTTTTAAAAATATGGTTGATAGTTGTACATATTTCCTATGATTTTTAATAAGGCTTAAAAGCAATAACATTGTGAAATATTCAGTGTAGTACTTGGCATATAGTAATCACTCAATAACTGTAACCTAGTAAAAAAAAAAACCAACATGAACAATTATACAATTATAGAGTGAAATGATTTAATGTATAACTTTATGTGCTTTCTCAACCTATGACTTTATTTGATCTTTATAATTCCTAAGGGAGACTTTATTTTCTCTAGTATACTCTGCAACTTTCTGTCTTTTAACAGATTGCTTTATGTCTATCTCCAGCCACTCTGTAGGAACAAAGTTCTTTATACAGTCAATAATAAATGAGAGTTTTAATCCCCTTCAAGAAAGAAGAGTCCTTTCGTGTTTGGCAAAGAGCTTTCCCAAGGTTCAGAATCATTGCCACCATGGTACTGCCTGTGCAACACCACTAAACTTTCCCCAAGAAACCATGTCAGGGAGTTCCTATTCCATCCCTTCATGCTCCTTGTCTGGGCTGCACAGGCTCCTATACACATTAAATGTATTGTCTTCCACTTGGTATTTAGTCCTGGATTGCCACAGGCTGTTGCTACTGCATCAGGTTTGCCCAAAGTCTGTTATGCCTCATGTATTTTGAGACTTGGAAATGGAATGTCAGTTCTTCAATGTCAAAGGCACCACCTGAGGCTGTTGTATGATTCAAGCATTTTCATCTCCTCCTGCTCTTTTGCTTTGAAATCAGTAAGGTTATGCATAATCAAAGAACAAATATGATCACTCAAAGGAATTAGTGGCTGGTAAATTTAGAACTAGCCCCTCATATGAGACTTCACACAGAGATTGTTTTTTATCTTTCTCTGCATGTCACAGAGTTCATCTAAATGAGAAGCACAAATGTTTTCAAAGGCAATTCCACACACAGCTCAAAAGTATAAAAATAATGGTGAAAAAGAAGACTTGGGTGTATTATCAGCTCCACCCACCTGACTTTTTATTGCACTCAACATATATTAATAATGTGACTGGCTTTTTAATGATTTTTTAATTAATTGGACAAGGTTACATCATTTAGGAAAGAATATTGAATATTCCTAATATTTAAATGGTAAACATGAAGAATCAAGGACAAGTTAATTAACATAATATTAGTTGAATATCTATTATATGAAAAGTGTTGTGGTAAGTTTGGGGGGAATATAAGGATAATGTCTTAGTCACCTCAGGCTGCTATAACAGAATACCATAAACTGGTAGATTATCAACAATAGAAATGTATTTCTCTAGTTCTGGAAGCTGTAGGACTGATCTGGGTGCTAGCAGGGCTCTGATGAGAGCCCTCTTGCAGATGGCTAATTTCTCATTACATTCTCACGTAGTGGGCTAGTCTAGCTAGCTTTCTGACCTCTTCCTATAAGTGCACTAATCTTATTTATGAGGGCTCTACCCTCGTGACCTAATTACCTCCCAAAGGCCCCACCTCCAAATACCATCACATTGGGATTAGGGTTCAACATATGAATTTTGGAGGGACACAAATATTCGGTCCATAGTAGATGACTAAAAATAGTGGCTGATCTCAAGAATTTCACTATCAAGCTGTTGACAAATAAGGCAAAACTCTATGGAATCCTACTGATTTTCCTGAACCTGAGCCTGCAGTTTTCAGTATGTCTGAGGAATATGCCATATGTACCTTTTTGCAAATGGTCTAAATTCTGGGTCTAGATCTGACTCCTTCTTCTTTTGTTTGTGAAGCAAACTACTTGGTATACAGAAAATGTGTGTGTGTGTGTGTGTGTGTGTGTGTGTGTGTGTGTGTGTCTGAACACCAATAAGTTTCTTCATGAGGTAGTCAAGGTACAATTTCCTTGTGTGCCTCTCTGCTGACTGTGGGGATTGGATCCAATTGCAAAGTAATAACACTGTAGAGAAAGGAATGTTACTGTATTAAAGGATAAGCTTTCACATATATTCCAGCGAACACTGTTAGGGGCTTAAGGGAAATCTCATTTCACTTGCTAACTTTTCTAAAGCAGGTCAGGTATATAACCTGTCTCCTAAGAGGATAGAGAAAGATATGCTGAATAAGGCTGCATGAGAACAGCCAACACCAAGGAAAAAATGATGACCCTTCTCTTACCTTTTTGTATTTAGCAACGATGTGAAGGCTAAATAGTGAGGTGTTTGTTGATATCATTAGCACTGCAAATATAAATATTAAATGATGTGTTTGCCCAGATTGTCATTTCTAGTTATTTTTATGGATATATAGCAACTAAGGGCTACTGGTGCTGTATTTTACTGGGCGTTTTTCAGTACTTTGTATTGATATAACTGATTTATAACTTTGCTGTGGCCAGATTTCTCTTCTACCTAATACCTAGGCATTCCAGCTCTGCTTCCCCTATCAACTACTTTTCAGGTAACATTTTTCCTCAGTTGCTTTCTCTTTATTCCATTCTACAGTCTCAGATGTATTCATTGCTTCATTCATTATTTAGTCTTTGAGAAAAAATGAGAGAAGACATCTTAGAGAGGGAAAAGATAGATAGTACAATCAGGAGAAAAAAGATGGGAAAGAAAGATGGCAATGCTATAAATATCCCCCTAACCCTTTTATTGGCCTCTAGAATTTTTAAAAATCTTATGCTTTCTTCAGGGCCTTCTAGAAAATAACTTTGATGAAAACTCAAAATGGATTAAAGATCTAAATGTAAGGTGAGACACTATCAAACTCTTAGAGGAAAACATAGGCAGAACACTCTATGACATAAATCACAGCAAGACCTTTTTTGACCCACCTCCTAGAGAAATGGAAATAAAAACAAAAATAAACAAATAGGACCTAATGAAACTTAAAAGCTTTTGCACAGCAAAGGAAACCATAGACAAGATGAAAAGACAACCCTCAGAATGGGAGAAAATATTTGCAAATGAAGCAACTGACAAAGGATTAATCTCCAAAATTTACAAGCATCTCATGCAGCTCAATATCAAACAAACAAACAACCCAATCCAACAATGGACAGAAGATCTAAATAGACATTTCTCCAAAGAAGGTATACAGATTGCCAACAAACACATGAAAGATGCTCAACATCATTAATCATTAGAGAAAAGCAAATCAAAAAACTACAATGTGATATCATCATCAAAAATCTACAAACAATAAATGCTGGAGAGGGTGTAGAGAAATGGGAACCCTCCTACACTGTTGGTGGGAATGTAAATTGATACAGCCACTATGGAGAACAATATGGAGGTTCCTTAAAAAACTAAAACTAGAACTACCATATGACCCAGCAATCCCACTACTGGGCATATACCCTGGGAAAACCATAATTCAAAAAAGTCATGTACCACAGTGTTCACTGCAGCTCTATTTACAACAGCCAGGAAGCAACCTAAGTGTCCATTGACAGATGAATGGATAAAGAAGATGTGGTACATATATACAATGGAGTATTACTCAGCCATAAAAAGAAATGAAATTGAGTTATTTGTAGTGAGGTGGATGGAACTAGAGTCTGTCATACAGAGTGAAGTAAGTTAGAAAGAGAAAAACAAATACCATATTCTAACACATATATATGGAATCTAAAAAAAGAAAAAGAAAAAGGTTCTGAAGAACCTAAGGCCAGGACAAGAATAAAGATGCAGACGTAGAGAATGGACTTGAGGACACGGGGAAAGGGAAGCGGAAGCTGGGATGTAGTGAGAGAGTAGAATGGACATACATACACTACCAAATGTAAAATAGACAGCTAGTGGGAAGCATCACATAGCACAGGGAGATCAGCTTGGTATTTTGTGACCAGCTAGAAGGGTGGGATAGGGAGGGTGGGAGGGAGGCAGATGCAAGAGGGAAGAGATAGGGGGATATATGTATATGTATAACTGCTTCACTTTGTTATAAAGCAGAAACTAACACAGCATTGTAAAGCAATTATACTCCAATAAAAATGTTAAAAAAACAAAAAAGAAATAAACAATCTACTAATCACATTCCAGCAAAAATGTCCTTATTGTTCCCTTATATAAAACAGATAAAAAACATTTAGAGGCTAAACATCAAAGATGGTGAGCAAAAAAAGCAGATTCAATACCATGAGGGACGAGTTCTTTGCAAGAGGGCTTTCCTCTCTCTCTAAGGATTGCAGTCTTCCTGTCTCTATTGCTACTGGTACAATAGTGTACAGGATTAAAACTTTCCACAACCAGTACTCTGTCTTTTCACATGAATAATTGAAAGCCCACATCATTCTTTTGTCTTGTTCTCAATGACCCTTCAGATAATGGTCATTATGGCTATTATATCTTTCTACAATAATCAGGTTAAGCCATAGTTGCAATTCTTTTTTTTAAATTTTATTTTATTTTATTTTATTATTTTTTATACAGCAGGTTCTTATTAGTTATCTATTCTATACATATTAGTGTATACATGTCAATTCCAATCTCCCAATTCATCCCACCACCACCACCAGCACCCCGCTTTCCCCCCTTGGTGTCCATACATTTGTTCAGTACATCTGTGTCTCTATTTCTGCCTTGCAAACTGGTTCATCTGTACCATTTTTCTAGATTCCACATATATGCATTAATATATTATATTAGCTGCAATTCTGCCTGTAAATGGCACAAACAAAAAAAGCAGTAATCATAGGTGAATGACATTATCCTATGATTCTGTAAAGCGTGAGTTAGAAATACCAACGAACGGCAGCAGTGGTCCATGTGTGCGGGTCACAGAAGAGACACTCAAATGCATCAAATGAATTTGCTTCTAACTCCATGTCATAAGCCAGCAAAACAGGACCCTAAGAGATAAAATTCTATGACTTAATTTCACAGGTTTCTTCCTGATTGCCGAACTGAGACTTGAATCCAAGACCCTACCTTTCTATGATGAGTACTTTAAATAATAAGAATTTTATTCACCAGTGAGAAATATCTCTCAATTTTGAGGTTTTTAAAATATAAATGCATCTTGATTTCACATCTGGTGTTTCATAAATTGTTCACTTTCTACAAGAAGATCTGAAAATGAGAAAGAAGTCGAAGGGCATTTTACCTAGCAGCAATTATGCAAATGATTATTTATTATTGTACAAATTTTTGGTACTTTTTATTTACACTAAAATCTTCAGTCACATTACTATGGAAGAGTCTCAGATAGGAGTGTCCCAGAAAATAGATACCACATTTGCTCCTTGAGCAGAATGTACTGTAGTCCTAGGCTTTTTGGTTATGTTAATGATGTAATGCAAAATTTATGCAAATAACTTGAAATAATGTATTGCCTTTCTAGAAAAACACAAAAAATATGCACCGATGAGTCCTTATGGAAATGTTGAACAACCACTTCATAATTTAACTTTCCAGAGAACTTTTTTTTTAATTTATTAATTTATTTATGGCTGTGTTGGGCCTTAGTTGCTCCACAGGGGCTTTTTCTAATTGCAGCAAGCAGGGGCTACTCTTTGTTGCGGTGGGCAGGCTTCTTATTTCAGTGGCTTCTCTTGTTGGGGAGCAAGGGCTCTAGGTGCAGGGCTTCAGTAGTTGTGGTACGTGGGCTCATTTGTGGCTCATGGGCTCTAGAGTGCAGGCTCAGTAGTTGTGGCACTCGGGTTTAGTTGCTCCACGGCACGTGATATCTTCCTGGACCAGGGCTCAAACCCATGTCCCCCGCATTGGCAGGTGGATTCTTAACCACTGTGCCACCAGGGAAGTCCATAACTTTCCAGAGAACTTTGAGGAATGTGTTATTTGAGGACACATGTCATCTCCATCAGAGCTAGACATTAATCAGGTCTGTAGAGTTCAACTGATACATGTGGGTCCCTCCTGGCCTGAAGCCTGTACCATGAAACAAACACTAACCTAGAAGTCATAACAGTCTAGGTTCAAGACATGCTGTTTCTTAATTGTATGACCCTGGAAAGTCACTTACACCTTTTAATTCTGTTCTCACCACTAACAAAGATGATAATAACACTTTTCTCCTAGAGTGACATGAAATTTAATGAAATGGATGTGTGCGAACACCCTTTTAAAATTCTTAGGCATTATTATTACTAGATCACTATTTTAATATACTTTTAGAAATTTAAAGTTGATATAATTTGGAAAACTTGAAAATTAGTGACTCCTAAAATAACCCTTGAATAAGGAATACTCTAATTGCAAATAATTTCAACGATTTTAAGACACTTGAGTATGTTGTCCAAACCCCAGTGAATTGATTTTAATTATTAGTCAATGATATGAGCAAAAATACATAATAAAAATTTAAATGGATAAGTCTGCCTTTCAACTTAAAATTTACCACTGGCCGCAGAGCAGGCTGTTATAGGAAATGAAATCATATTAGCAAGTCATTTCTTGAGACATAAATAGATACATAGAATTTCATACTTGAAAGGTAATCTCATAACCACAAAAATGACAACTAATAATTCCAATAAGGCTGTAAGACTGAGTTGTTAAGTTACCAGCAGAAAAAGACAGCAGTTCATTGTGAAAACAGTGGGAGTCTTAGAATCAGACATCCACGGTTTCCTTTAGAGAGTTATAGGACACGGGGCATGTTATCAAACTTTCTGGTTGGGAGGGAAATGCCATTTCCCACTCCAGGCTTCCAAGAGCAGGTTTTTTTCTCTTAGCACACTCTGGCCTTTCACCCCTTCTTTATTCACTCCACCCTAGTGGAAGTAAAGTGACATAACTAATTAGTTACTTTGGGAAGAAAAACTGCATGCTTGGTTTAGTTTCACTCTTTTCTCTTGTGCTCATGAGCCTGTCCTCAAAGAACACACATTTTCCTCCATTTCTCTATGTTGCCCATGATGGGAGGGTAAATCTGCTTATTTCTGAAGTTTGAGATTAGCAGGAGTATTTAGCTAACCAATCGAGAGCCATACCTGCCAACCTGGTCTCTGGTATTTTGGGGGCCTCCATTTTGAAGACATGATTTTTTTCTCAACTTCCTTAGATCACACCAGGGTGAGGAGGGACAACAGTGATTGTGTGGTGGCTCTGTCAGTATTCTGACATTAAATGCATCAACCAGAAATAATGAAAATTAAAACTAAAATGGTGGAACCCGGGGAGGGGGGGTGGGCAGCAAAGTATATACATGGAGAAGTGTTGGGGACTTAAGGATGTGTGGTTTGGGCCTTGGTGTTCTGACCTCGGTGACGTGAAGAAGCCAATTTTAGTCCCAGAGGAGTTGTGGGGTTTTTTTGTTTTTTGGGTTTTTTGTGGTACGCGGGACTCTCACTGTTGTGGCCTCTCCCGTTGTGGAGCACAGGCTCTGGATGCACAGGCTCAGCAGCCATGGCTCACGGGCCCAGCCGCTCCGCGGCATGTGGGATCTTCCTGGACTGGGGCACGAACCCGTGTCCCCTGCATCAGCAGGCGGACTCTCAACCACTGTGCCACCAGGGAAGCACCCAGAGGAGTTTTTAATACATTCCGTGACTGAATAAATTGAAATATTTTAACCTAACTTCATGGTATTTTGGGCTGTGGTTCATAATTGTAGCTAGTGGTCGTTTTGTCTAAAAGCAAAAGGCTGTTTTCCTGGAAGCAAAGATTTAAACAAAGGCCCCTGGGCTTCAGGAAATGTTCTCAAGGAGGGACGTCAATGAGAGGGGAACTGTGAGTGATTATTTGAAATGAGAGACAGAATGCGGAGACCTCAGCAAAACAGGATGAAGTCACTCAGCTCTCAGCAGATGTGTAGAGTTTGGCAAAGACTCAAAGCTCTGGGGCCTAGAAAGCACAGAGATCCAGATTCAGAAAACTGCACCCTCCTCTGAAGGCACAGCTTTTTCTAAGGAGATATGGCTGAGGCAAATCTTCCACTGCAAGGAAGAGAGTACAGGCCTCTAGATCTTAGCGGGCAAAACAGTATTGGCTGCTTTATATTGCCAGGTAGTGAAATCCTGCATAAGCTTCTGAGCACTGGTGAGGTTTAGCTGTAGATCACTCTTGCCAGACACCTCTGGACGAGATGTGCTCAATTCCATTCTGTGTGTGGAGTCAAGGAAATAAGTGTGGGAAAGTCCATCGTGAAGATTGTCTACAAACTCAAAATCATTTCCCACATCATGGTTTCAGGGTGGTAGTGGATTGGTTAATTCTAGGTTGAGGGAGAGAAGTCCGCAGGCAAGTTTCTTGGCAAGAGGCCCTGGAACAATCCACAATGGCTCAGAACTGAAAACGTATTATTTCCAGGAGAGTGAGTCCCTGGGGCCTGAGCCGCCACCTCTGCAAACTTTTAAACTTTGCAAGCAAGCTAGGTGTCAGTCTCAGAGACAGGAGGCTAAGTGCCTAAATGGATTCTCCCCTCAGACACGTGATTGCAGAGTACCGAAATTAACTTCTTGCTAGAAGAGTTCTCACAACTGAGTTTAAATTCACACGTCTTGGGTTTAGAACACCTGGAACAGACTGAGTGGTGGCCTGGCCAGGCTGCCATCAAGAACTTTTTCTTCTCTCAAAAGGATTTTCTGTTCTGGTCTTTGGTGTCATTAAATATCAGGTTCTGAGAATATTTTTTTTCTGGAATAAGTGTTTTTAGAAGTGAGGATTGGCTTAACTTGAAATTCCTTAATTTGAAGAGTATGATCATTTTTGTGTCTTATTAATTTTTTGAACTTCTTAAAAAGGGAGACACTACAAATTGTGGTTGAACTGACACAGCTTCTCAGACCATTAAAAGAATTTGACTTGTTCCAGAAGGAAACAGTGCAAAGTGTAGCCGCTGATAGAACCCAGGTCTACCGAAGCAGGAAGAATCATTCTAGCTAGGACTGGACTGAAGAAGTTGGAGAGGATGAATTGTGCACTTTTATTCCTTTAATTTTTTATTAAAAAGGGAAACAGAGCTTAATTTCTTGAGTATGAAAGTGGATTATATGTTTAGCTTTAATTTCTTTCTGAGAAGTCAATAGTTTGCATTCAAATGTTAGCATTTGGACGTCGGCATCTTGGAATATCTTAATTCATTTAATCTCAATTAAGAATCTCTAACATATTATGTTATGTGACTGAGCATATTATTGGATAAGAAATCAATATGAAGTGGACATGGGCTTTGGGAACTGAGTGGCCTTGGGTTAATTAATACATAATTTTCATCCATTTCAGAACTTTGAAGGCAAAATGCCTATTGTCCACATTGATTCTAAGAAAATGTTCAAAGAGAAGTAGTTGGTATATAGGAGTGACATCTTGAAAATGGAAGACTGTCCAAATACACTGCTGATCACTTCTCTTGGGAGACAATAGACAAACCCCCATTTTGTTAAACCCTACATGTTTATAGGAATAAAAATGGGACAACTCTTTTCCCCATTCCTGATTTCTATGAGGAGGAATTTCCTTTGAACATATCTCACCTCTTGGGCTCCTTCCCTCCCCTCATTCCTGCTCACAAAGAAGGAATAAGAGTCGTACTACCTGTGTTCAAGTCCTGCCAACACCTCTTAGTAACAAGAGTTTGAACAAGGAAAGATGATTAACTTCCCTGTGACTCCCATTTCTCATTATAAAATGTGGCCATTAATAGTCTCCAATTTATGAAGTCAATGTGTAGATTAAACCAAATACCGTAGGTAAAGTGTTGAGAAAAATGTCTGTCCACACAAAGTGTTATGTTTAAGTGTTAAGTGTTAGCTATTTGTCAAATCTGTCTTCAGTTTTTTAAAATGATGCTTGTCCAAACCTTTGAAGATTGCTCTGCTTGTTTGAAACTATGGAAAAAGAGAGACTATTTTTTTCTCATTTTTATATACATCAATTTTCCTTGAACCCTGTCCTAGTATAATAGCCCTTTGTTCATAATCTGAATATGAGAATAAGCAACCTATAACATATTCAGGAGCATTTGTAAGCAGAAAATTATACAAATATTGAGATCTCAATGCAACTACTCTTCCTTCCATTATCAGATCTAAACTACTTAAGATGACTATTTGGGAGAGCGTTCTAGATTTGGAAATATAGGAACAGATATGAAATAGATAACCAGAGGAGTGGTAAAATATTGACTGGATTAGGGAAATCCAGTAGGATTTCCAGTAGCACTAAGGGCCTACTTGAGATTAGTGGTCATAATAAAAAGTGATAAAGAGGCTCAGAGGAGGTGCAGACTAGGTAAACAGTTGTATTTATCCCGGACAGGTGTTTTGACAGGCAAGTATGATGGCCTCCATACCACCACCATCAGGATGAAGAGTGACCTGCAGAGCCTGGTGAAACTGGAAAACTCCCTGGTGTTCCTGGTAAGTACTCCTAGTAAGACACCATAGCTTCATTCCAAGCTCCTTAAATTAAATATGAGCAAAAGAAAATTATTCATGTATCAAACTATTATCATACCATAACAAAGTAAGATTAATTTCAGGAATGTTATCATAAAACCTATCAATATAGTTCACTCCATCAACATGGTTAGGGAAAAAAATTAATATGACCATGTGATAAACACACATTAATTTTTAAGAACTAATACTAATTATAAGTAAATTGGAATAAAAGAAAATTACTTAAATAAAATACTTTACCAAAATCAACAATTATTACCATAGATAAAGACACCAAACCCATTTCATTTGAATTCAGAAACTTTGCAGGGATGCCCAATCACCATCATTACTCAGTACTACCTCAGAGTTTCTAGCAAATGCAATCATGCAATAAAATAAAATAATATTTTTTAAAAAAGAAATATAAGAAATAAGACTTGTGGATGATTTGATATTTTAAATAGACAAAAACAAAACACTCATTAATAAATAACGCATTCAAGTGCCTACACATTTGGTAAACAAAAATCAGCAATTCAATATTGTGTCTAATTTAGCAATGGACACCTACAAGAAAAGGAAAAAAATTTTTTTTCATTCATATTAGCTCCAAAAATTGTAAAATGTACATGAATGAATTTAATATTAAAGGCATAGGATCCACATGTATAAAATCTTATTGAAGGACATAAAACACAATGAACCAGTTAAAACCAATTCATAGTCTTGAACAAAAGCCTTAATATTATGAATATGCTAGTTGTTCAAAAATGAATGAGTAAGTGTTAATACAATTCTAATAGAATCCCAATAGAGTTGAACTTCTGGGGAAGGCAAGAGTTTCTGAGAGTAATTGAAAGAAAAAAAAAAAGACCTTATAGTTTATATGGAAAAATAAATGCCTAAGAATCACCAAGAACATTTGAAAAAAGAATAGTGAACAAACTTTCATATCAGATATCACAGCATATTATAAAGCTTCTGTACTTAACACATAATTGGCATTGATATGGAAAAATAAAGCATTGAAACAAACCAGAGAATCCAGAAATGGATTCAAGTATATGTGAGAACACAGCACATGGAAATTGTTTAATAAATGCTGTGATCAGCATTACCACCTTTATCGTCATCATACCATGATTATATGATACCAGTTATCACTATCATCACCACGCCCTCCCAATACACAGTTTCTGGCATAGAATAAGCTTATATCAATATTGTTTGAGTGGAACTGATACAAGAGTGAGGTATCAATAATTACATTATATAAACAAAATGAATCTGGAGAACTATGTGGAGGTTTTTGAACCAGTTGTGATATATTTATAGACAAGTGAAGTAATGCATGTGAAAGCGTTTTGCAGATGATAAAGTATTTATGTAAGTGTCATTTTTGACATTAACATTATTTTACACCCTGCAAGGTCAGAGGAATATGAAACAGTGACTTACAGTACATATGACACATACATGTTGGTAAACGTACTAAATCTTTGTTCTGTCCATAGGCATAAATAAGATAAGCTTGCATTTCTACATGTTCAGCCAAGCTTTTGTGGATAAAGGATCAGGAAAGTGGCACTGTTACCATGTTAACATATTAACATATTTGACTTCAAAGAACATAACAAGCTCACACAACGTGAGTCTATAATGTGAATGATTTGCCTTGGTTCTGTTACATACTACCTCATCTCATATGTATTTTCTCAGAGGTAACAAAAGAAAGTGGAATCTGCTTTATTTCTGATGATAAATTACCCACTGTTGACATTGTATAAACCCTGGGTTATTGCTTACAAGCTATGTTGAGCTTTTTCTTACTGTCTTAATGGTCCAAAGTATTAAAAGACATTTTATAGGTTAATTTACTTTGGTTGTTATTCTATTCCTCCAGAAGTCAGAGCACTAGATACATCATTTTATGCTTTAATGGATAGGACTCATTATAGTAGTAGGGAGTGGGAAGTGAGGAAGTTTTCTAACTCTTCTCTGTCTTTAAAGTTTATTCATTTCTATATCCGTATACACTTAGCATGGCATACTTTGGGGTGTAACAAGAGCTTGCTTTCCTGTTTTCCTTCTTTCAACTCTATGCAGAGACCTAATGGTTTGATCATTTTGAAGCCTTCATGTCATCCTATAGGGCAATACCACGGCTGCCATGAAGGATGCTGGCTCTTCACCTTTCTATGTAGAAGTGCTCTGTTTGTAGTTGAGAATACAGATCATATAGGGAACAATCAATCTATTTTTATTACAGACTGTGACCCAGATATTAACTATATGTTTTAAAAATCCCACATTATTCTTTTGCTGTGTACCTCTGCTTCAGACTGAGTCTGATCGCAAAGATCCACAAGATCTGAAATATAAATGAGTGCCTACTACATGTCAGGTGCACAACTGAGTCCACATGTGTTGTTTCATTTAATCAATACTAATTCCCTGTCATTTAGATATTACTGTCAACCGTTTAACCTATAAGAACAGAGACAGATCACAGGACTTTACATAAAGGTTCACAAAAATTACCTACAATTAAACCTCTGTAGCTTTTTCTGTCATAGAAAAATAGGATTACAGTCTGAGTTGAGACATCTAAACAAATAGTGAGCTTTTAACATTCTCTACTTGAACTTTAAAAATAAATAACCATACATTCCTGTGCTAAAGATACTCCTGCTGTGGGAGAATAGAGGAGCATGATGTACAATATTTTACACAGTACAATGTTTGTTTACACAGCACAATTGTTTGTGGGGCTCATTGGCAGTGTCTCTGCAAATTCGGGTTATGCAAGGATGATTCAAATACAACAATTTTTAAATTTCTGTAAATCTTATTTTTATGGCAAGGGAAGAAAAAGAATTCCCGGGCTTCCCTGGTGGCGCAGTGGTTGAGAGTCCGCCTGCTGATGCAGGGGACACGGGCTCGTGCCCCGGTCCGGGAAGATCCCACATGCTGTGGAGTGGCTGGGCCTGTGAGCCAGGGCCGCTGAGCCTGCGCGTCCGGAGCCTGTGCTCCGCAAAGGGAGAGGCCACAACAGTGAGAGGCCCGAAAAAAAAAAAAAGAATTCCCTAAGCAAACCTTTATTATTTTGTTCCTTTTGCTATCATCATCATCATCAACTAGAGCCATCCTGGTTATTAATATATTACTTGACAGAAACATAACAGAAATTCATTTAAGTGACAACAACAACAGGAATTATTTGGCTTACATCCTTGAAAAGTTCAAGAAAAGTTTTCAAGTAAATCTGAATCCAGAGTTTCAAAAGCTGTCAGCAAGGTCTTGACATTTTCTTTCCATCTCTCAGTTCTACTTTCTTTGTTGGCTTCATTCTCTAGTTGACTCTGTCCATGTGAAAGCTAAGTTGCTTCCTGGAAACTGAGGCTTAACTGGTCTTTAGCACTTCTGTCTCAGAAAAACATTTCTCACCATGTATCTATGTCAGTCTCCACAATATGATCTGATTGGAGCTGCTCGAGCATGCACCAAGTGCTTGGGGTGCTTTGATAAAGCATCCTAAATCTCATGCCCACTTCTGTGAAAAGTTATCAGGTCTGTTCCCAAAAAGAAAAGAAGGGAAATAGATCTCAGACAGAAAGAGTAATGTTCCAAAAACTTATGAAAGATGTAATACATTTGAGAAAAATGCATCAAGTATTTGATCTGTTTTTTGCAGTATGCGGGCCTCTCACTGTTGTGGCCTCTCCCGTTGCGGAGCACAGGCTCCAAACGCGCAGGCTCAGCAGCCATGGCTCACAGACCCAGCCGCTTCGCGGCATGTGGGATCTTCCCAGACTGGGGCACGAACCCGTGTCCCCTGCATCGGCAGGCGGACTCTCAACCACTGCGCCACCAGGGAAGCCCTGATCTGTTTTTATACAGTAATTTTTTGAGTTACAGGTATAAGACTAAGTCCTCAAATCTTTTAATTTTCTATTCCAAACACCTATACCACATTTTGTTTCCATGTGTAAATATATTTTAGATCTAACAATGCAGGGCAATGAGTAAATTTGGTGAACCATGTGTTGGGAGGGAGGGAGGAGGAGTTGGGAGACAAAGGTCCAGGTAGTTAGTCACCAGTGAAAATATATTTAAGTTACATGGTCCATTATAGAAAGTTGGAGTCAGAATTGAAACACCCACTCAGTTCCATTTCAGAAGTGTGCAAAAAAATAAATGCGAATTTGGAGAATCATACTAGGTTTTCCAGGAAAAAAAACAAACAAACAACTATTGGGAAATGCAGTGGAGTTTAGTAAGATGATAGGAGTTTAGTGAGAGAATTATGTGTCAAATAAAGTCATTTAGAAGGATCTGATATAAAGAGAGATGGGAAATCTGAGTTTGGAATTCTCTCATCAAAAAGAGAACATAAGCTCATTTAATATTCATAAAAAGATTGAGTAGAAACATACTGGGGTATAATCAGAAGTGCAGTGCTCAAATGTCACTGTTAAAATAAGAAGTTTCTTGTCATTAAAATAAACACATGAAAGAGATCCTTAAAAGAAAATATGATAAGTTTCACTCTCTAAAGTTGTCCTCTTTTCCTTAGGGCTTTCTTAAAGACATAATTAAATTTTCGGTATCCTCAAAACTTTTTTATGCTTCTTAAAAGTAGAATAATATTTTTCCTAGGTAACATTTTTTGTTTGTTTGTTTGTTTGTTTGCAGTACACGGGCCTCTCACTGTTGTGGCCTCTCCCGTTGCGGAGCACAGGCTCCGGACGCACAGGCTCAGCGGCCATGGCTCACGGGCCCAGCTGCTCCGCGGCATGTGGGATCTTCCCCGACCCGGGCACGAACCCGTGTCCCCTGCATTGGCAGGCAGACTCTCAACCACTGCACTACTAGGGAAGCCCAGTAACATCTTTTTTTCAAGACTTTTTATGATATCACGTGAACACAATAACACCAATTACTCAAGGAGAGATCATTTCACTATTGCATAAAATTTGGTAGCAAACTTCTTATATAGTGGAGATGCCTTCTTAATAATCTGGATTTTCAGACAAATCTGAATTCTCTGAAGACTGCCAAAGCCTCCCATTATTTGTGATCCAAAAATTAATTTTGTGACATAAGTGATGTATATTTAAAATGAAAAAAATTAGCCATAAAACTTTGGATCTTTAGCACATCGCCTAGCATATGTGTCTTGTTTTTCATGTTTAGTAAAAAGTGCCAGAATTTTCATAATATAATTATCTCAAATATTTCAGCATATAATTTTAATGAGCAAGCCCATGGACCTGGCCGAACTATAAACGCTTTATCTCAAGTAATGGAACTGTTAATATTCAGTTTTTTAAATTCAGTATTTTGTCTGTTAAAGAGATTGGCATTTGTTATCACAGTTTTAATGATAGAAAGAGCCTCTGAAACTTCACTTTTAATTGGTCTCAGGTCAGCAGCTTTGTAATTTACAAAGGCCTCTACTAGCAAATTGAAAATAATAGGAACTATTTGCATCCTTGATATAAAGAAAGAATAACATGTGCTTCTGGTCTAGATTTATCAATTCCTTCATTCCACAAGGACTTATTTAACAACTACTATATTCCCAGTACAAATGCCCAGTACAAGTATTATTTTAATACACCACACTAAGGGAAATTGAAAGACAGATTTAAAAGGGAAGATTCTCAGACTAACTTACTTTACTCTTCCGTCTTCAAGGTGAGAAGAATTCTTCCCATTAGACAATTTCCTCTCAAGCATTTTCATTTCCTTAGCTAAGGGTAGGACCATAGGTAGCACTCTGCATGCTTTTTTGACCCAAAGAATTCTGCTAACTTTCTATGTGATACAAATCAAATGTGTATAATTATTTGTTCAAGTTATAAATTTTTACCTTTCCTTAACTGACTATGAAAGGTTTATGTGAGTATACACTCATATTTTGACATGTGTATGCAGGATGCAAATGGGTTTAATTTGATACATGTTTCCATTATATTGAGAGTATCTAATGCCCTGGGTATACTTATGTTGCTGTATGTCCAGAGGTTGCCTGTAATAAGAAGCCAAGGTCCCACAGAATAAAAATCAGAAAATAAGAGGTAATTCCCAAAGATAAATGTCAAAACCTCTTCCTTTCTTTCCCTCATGACACTCACTCACCCTAAGAGTCTGTTATGGTGATTGGTGGAGGAATGAGATGGGAAGGTGATGTAGAAGATACTTTCTCTGCACAGGAGCACAGCCTATATAAGTGGAGAAAATTTCTGTCTTATACACTGGGCATGGGTTGTGCAATTTTCAGTCCCCAGGCTAGTATCCATTCAGATATCTATTTTCATCCCATTAACTCAGAAACATACTGGCAGCACAAATCTTAATGTGAATGGACTCTGGGAAATAATAGCAACTGTAATAGAATGATATGCAAAAGTTAATACAGAGCAACAGATTCTTTGGGGATTAGGAAGATTTGAAATGAAATGAAATGAAATGAAATGAAGATTTGAAATGAAATGAAACCTCATTTTCAATAAAAAATTTTACCAGTGCCAATGGAAGTTGAGTAAGCAAAGCTTGGATAGTTTCATGCAGGTCATTACAATTATTAGAAAAACAAATAATTTCAAGGGAGCAGTGGGATAATTTGGTAGTCAAGTGTAGCTTCAAGATCTCAAAAAGAAGGACTCAGTTTTTCTGGTTTTCTTAATGAAGTCCAGTGACAATGTGAATCTTTATTCAGACTGATTTACTTAAGAAATGTGTTCACAACTCTCACATAACCTTTCTGTAGTAATTAAGATCTTCTTGCTTTCAATGCCATCCTGCAGCCTTGAACTTCATTTGCCTGACTTTATTTAGACTCTGCTCACAGTTGTGTCTAAGCCCTGGCCCCCAGTCAACTGTCTGCCCTGATACATACCACTACTTTTTACTTACCTGTTGAGAGTTTTTTTCACTCCATTGTTTACCTTTGCATTACTTCCTCCTGCTGTGACCCTTACCTTTAGGACCAAGTGTTTTCTATGGATCACTGTTTAACTGGGACAATAATCTGGAGACAAGCATATCATTCAGCTATTATCTTCCACAGAATGTAATGGTTGCCTGTAGATAACATTCTCTTATGTAAAAGCAACTAGTTTTCAGTCTTATTACTGATTATTAAAATGATTCACATGTAACATTAAAGTGACCTATGAGGGTATAATGGTTCAAACCATCTACAGGAACACAAATCATAGAAGACTATACATTTCTACAAGAATCTTTAATTTATTTGTCTCATGTTTCATCCACTGTGACTCCCATCATGATAGGAGAATGTGTAATCATAAATCTGTGTTGACTGTGGTGTCAAAGCAAGATTACACTGGGGGAAGAATCAAGTCCCTGCTCTATTGGAGCCAAGAAAGACAATAGCATCAATCTGACCCTTTTATAACCACATTCTCCAGGCCTCACTTCTCTCATCTCTCATGGAGAGTATGAGCAGATCCTCCTATCATGTTTTTGCCCAATAAAGTGGCATGTGTTTGCAGAACATCTTGTTTTCTTCTTATTCATATTTTGACTTGGCATTTATGGCAGTTGGGTTAAAAAAAAAAAAAAGAAGAAGCCACAGTCTGATTTGTCTGCAACAGACAGTCTAATTAAATTGGAGGGGAGCGACAGATGCACAAAGCTGCTGAACTGCTCATAATACAAAACATGGCAGCTTCAGTTTGGAAAAATGTAGCAAGATGGTGCCAACAATTTCTGCTCACTGAACTAGCTGAAGTATGTAATTATGTTAAATTCCCTCCTTTTAATTCCAATTTCACATATATCACTGATACATTTTAAAAGAGCTTAGAAGGCCATTATTTGGGCTGTGCTAGAAGAACGATAGGCACACGATTCACAAATGCTTTAATTTTTTTGAGTCAGAGTTTTCAATATTAAAAGTGTTAGTTTTATAAAATAAGTACTTACACATAGGGTTTTTTCATCTTTAAAAAAATTTTCCCTCTTTGATTCAAATCAACCTCAGTTTTTTGATACTTAAAAACTGCCAGAAATCGAGAGCTCCAACTGCTGTTTGTAATACTGAAAACCTGATGCAAACTTTGTGAACATGAACTCTTATGAACAGAAGCACAAACTGCTTGCATCTCTAATGGAAAATCCTCTCTGTCAAGCTGTTTTACTATCTGCATTTCCGGTATAACATCATTCTTTCAAATTGCTCTGGGCATTCATGTTGCTACTATGGTATGCTAATCTCACACTGATCTGTTTGTCTATTTTATTCCATCCTACCTCAAAAGTTACAAAGGCTACAGGTATCACCACCTTTCAGTGTGAAAGTATGTTTTCATATCTGTAGGTAAAACATGTTGTATTCAAAATCCACTTTTTCAGAATAATTTGCAAGATTCATGCCCCTATTTGAATGCTAATACTTTCAAGAGATAACTGCTACAAATTCATAAGTTAAAAAAAAATCATTTAAGAGCTGACAACACAAAGAATGCTTAATGAAATAAATTCCAAAAAGTACCAAGCCCTTTATAAGAGAGAAGTTATTTATGTCTGTTCCATTCCTAACAAAATTAAGCAAAGAGCAGCAGCAACATCAACAAAAGGCAAGAAAATGTGATCCATGATCAAGAGAGGAAATAGTCAATAAAAGCAGACAGAGAGACGGACCACATGGACTTTAAATTAAATATAATAAAAGTTCAAAAATTCTAATAAAAAAGTATACAACATGTATGGAGAAAGGGAAAAGTTCAAGAGAGATGTGGAAGCTGTAAAAAAGGAAATGTTATTTGTGATAAATATATCAAGATACTTTATGTAAGTAATGCTTATAATACTTTAAGTCTAGTTTTAACATGTAATACAAAATATACTCCCAATTAATAAAATGGAAAATAAGGCACACTGGCATGATTTATCTTTAAATTTTATTCAAATACAACAAGTTAAAAAAATAGAATTATGTAATACTTGGTTGAAGATAACTTATGTAACACAAGAAGTATCTCCCCTGCTTCTTGAAAGTCCATTTAAAAATAACTATTTTTAAAGGAGGAATAAACCCAAAGAACAAAGAGAGAAACATATTGGAAGCTGAAGCCATATGGAAAAGTAGTAAGTGATTTAACAGATCCAAGAAAGCCAAATCCTAATCCAGCAATGAATTCTGAGAATATCTAGGATGACCCAATGCATTCCAAAGAACCAGTGACTCAGGAATTGGCAGTATTGGGTACGTACGGAAGTTGGAATAAAAGTGGTAGAATAAAATCAGAAAGACCAGTTGAAAGTCTATTTAGATCTCTAGATCACCTCCCTTCCTCTGCATAGCTAAGGACTTTCTACTTTCTCCACACATGTATACCAACTAGACACATGACTGTTGGTTTATTAACATGAGAGAGCAAATTAGACTATCTCTGATCTGAGTTGAAGCTCAGAGTACTACACGAAAAACAAGAAAAATGAGGGGGAATTTAGACACTAAATATATTATCTCACCAGGATCCCAGAACTGACAATCATAATTATGTCCTGCAAGCCACTGGAAGTCTGGACAGCCCAGAGAAAAGTTCTGAAGTATTTCCCTAGTAAGAAGCATTGGCAGATTACCCCACAAGGAAGCCCATAATCTTTTCTATATGCACAGAGAACCCAATTTCTGAGATTTTTAGTGCCCCTCTTTTAAATATGAGTCTACAGTCAAAAATGAACAGACATTTGAGGCATATGTCTATTATGAAAGAGCCAATATTAAAAAGTCAATAAAAACAGAAACAAGTAACAGAGAAAAGAGGTTACAAAGAGAGATGGAAATCACACACACATACACACAATTAGATAAATATTTTCAGAGAAATAAGAGAAATATGAATATATTGAAAAAAAGGAACTTTCAGAGAACAAAGAAATGAGTCCTTGGAAAATAAATATATGATATTAGAAATGAAAACTTCAGTAGTATAAATGTAAGATAAAGCTGAGGAAATTTCCCAGGAAGTAGAATAATTAGATAAAATATAGGAAATCTTAAAAAATAATAAACTAGAGGACAAATCTGGGGTTCTTAACATCCAAATAATAGGTTATTCAAGAATAAACAACAGAGAAATAGAGAGAGAGGAAGAAAAAAGGCAAAAAAAATTCAAGAAAATGTTCCAGATCTCAGAGTCATAAGATTCCACATTGAAATACACACCTGGTGCCCAGTGCAATAGATGAAAATAGTCCCACTCAGTAGGATTGTCTTATACAGTTACACAGGTTGTAAACTGCACAACTTTAGGGGCAACATTGTCATTGACAATGTGAATGAACCTCCTTTGACATGTGCCGTTTGCAATGGTGCCTTGGATTTTTGTAGTGCAGTGACCCTTCTCAGCAATCTATGCCACTGTGAAATTTTAGAAAGCAGGATAAAGAAAAGATCCTATGAGATTTCTGAGAGGGGGAAGAGGCTTCATGTGAAGATATCAGATTTCTCAACAACAATTCTGAAAGCTGGGACTTCCCTGGTGACACAGTGGTTAAGAATCTGCCTGCCAATGCAGGGGACATGGGTTCAATCCCTGGTCTGGGAAGATCCCACATGCCCAGAGCAACTAAGCCCGTGCACCACAACTACTGAGTCTGCGCTCTAGAGCCTACGAGCTGCAACTACTCAGCCCTTGTGCCACAACTACTGTAGCCCACGCTCTCTAAGGCCCATGTGCAGCAACTTCTGAGCCCATGTGCTGCAAATACTGAAGCTGGTGTGCCTAGAGCCCGTGCTCCACAACAAGAGAAGCTACCGCAATGAGAAGCCCGCGCACCACAACAAAGAGTAACCCTCGCTCGCCCGCCGCAACTAGAGAAAGCCCGCGTGCAGCAATGAAGACGCAAAGCAGCCAAAACAAAATCAGAAAAAAAAAAAAAAAAAAAAACAATACTGAAAGCTAGGAAACAATGTAGGAACTTCTTAAAAACTCTGAGGGAAAAATGCTTTCCCACCTGGAATCCTATAAGAAACCAAGCAATTACCTGTGAGTGTAAAACATACACACAAAGATATTTTCATTCATGCAAGTTGTTAGAAAATGTGACTCCCTATGTGCTTAGGAAACTCCTGGGCATCTGATGCAGCAAAATTGGGAAGGAAAACAGAAATATGGAAATCAGGATCCAGGAAACTGGAGATCCAAATTAAAAGAGAGACTAACAGAATTTTTAGTGTGATCATGTGGGGAGATATCAATGTAAAAACCATCAGACCTAGAGATGAACCAATCTCGGTTGGAACAAGAAACTTCTGGAAAAGATTTCTTCAAATGTGTGAAAGTGATAGAATAACTAATGTGACTACATGATATGAGAGGAGATTATATAATTAGGTAACAAATTGGGGATAAATAAGTGATGTGTTTAGAAAACTAAACAAACATTTAAAAGGGGCAAATATTAACTCTAAGCAAGACAAAAATGTACAAGAATGAAAATTAATCATGGCATGCCACATGGCTCAGTTGGGAAGGCAGTCATATAATCATAATATTGATAGTTATAATAATATGAATATTAAATATTCATCTTACTAACATTAGGATAGAACGATAATGGCAAGATGGGGAGATAGCAAGCAAGGGGAGGTATGATGGGGTTACACATAAAAAAGAGTCAATCTTCCTCTTCCATGCTAGAAAGCAAATTGATAAAGCTAAAAAAGAAAAATTAAAAAGTAGTAGATAGAGATGTAGAGGGAATACTGAAAGAAGAAAAATTGCAAATGGTTGCCTCTGTGAAGTGGGAAGCAGGGAGTGGGATTGTGGTACTGCTGCTTCTAAAAGGTCTGTGGAACTATCTCTCTCTTTAAATTGTGTGCACAATGCATGAAAACCTGCACTAGAGATAGTCTGTGGGGTTTTCTAATTAATCATCTGTTGTAAAACTTGTATCAGTATTTATGGAGCTATCTATATGTGCATGGACTGCTTCCACAGTTCCTGATATGCACTTGTGTTTCCTCCTGAAAATTGTCAACTGACTGGTCAGTCAACTTGCTTAATTCTTGTTAGTCCCAGGCCCTGGAATTAGACACTGTAGCTTCAATACACATAAATCTCTGGGCTCTATTTGACAATGTTCTATCAGGAATCACAATGGTGATACTTTAACTGATTTCAAGCAACCTCTACCTAGAACTTCATAGTTCTTTGAATCCTATCATTTGGACTATGGCAGTATAATTTTGCAGGTAAAATCTTTGGAGTGGATTAGAATCTTCATCTGGGCTGCCTGGATTTGAGCTTTGGCTCCAGAACTCACTGTTTCTTTGACTTAGGCAGTTGCTTAAGCAAGCTGCACCAAGTTTATTGATTTATAATGTGAGATTAATAGTATTACCTACCACAAATGATTAAAAGTTAAATGAAATAATCCATGTAATGAGTTTATTGCAACACTTGGCATTTTAGTTAGTTCAAAAGATGTATTAGTTATTATTTTTACTGTCTTCTCAGCTCCAAGCTTAAAGGTCTATCATCCCCCTAAATTCCTCAGCTTCTTCAATAGCCTAGGGCACTTCGTTTCCAGTATTGCCAACTGCCCAGCAACTTAGAACTTTGCAGCTTTTATGCAAATAGAACCAGAGGGGTTGTCTGGCTTTTCAAACATCTTTGAAACAAGTATGCAAATTGGATTTAAACAGCCAGCTTGGATTATCTATGAGAAAATGATTCCAAACTCACAAACATCTTCTGTAAAAAGAACAAAAAGACAAGATCTTGATCAAATATAGTGAAAGCAAACTAAAATTCCAAAGGTATAACTTTGACTTTTTATTTAAATATATATTTGGTCCTGGATAATTTTCAGGAAGAGACACAAAACCTGAAAAGAAGGTAAATATACAAAGAAAGTGAGAATAAAAAATTCTGCACCAATCTGGTAAAAGAGAATAAGAATAAACATAAGATTTTAAGAACAAACATAAAGTTTTCTAGGTGTAAGGACAGCATAAGTCCACATAGACAATTAAAACACTCACTAATAATCTAAGATGTGGCTGCAATTTGATTGCACCTGCATCCTCGGAGTCCTGAAGTTCCTGAAAATTTCTAAAATATTAATGTGTTTTGCTTCTAATTTCACTTGATCATTGTTTATTTTAAAATCAAACACTGAGGACAAGCAATGAGGAATTGTATAAAGGCAATGTGCCATAGATCTTACAAACACAATTTTAACTTGGGTCAAGGTGTCTCAAAGGGTATTTTTGCATCAAGATGCAATTTCAATTCTGGAGATGTACAAGTAAAAGACAAATTATTACATTTTAAAGTTGAATCACAACTCATTAGTTTAATTATTTAAACACTATGCTTATGTTATGATAAAAGCATTTATTTGGTAAAATAATGCATAATACTTTCTTTTCTCCCCCATTCATGGATTGGAATCCAAAAATTAGCCTGAGACATAAATGAAAAGGGTACTTAGACTGCCATCTAGTACATATTTTTCTGTATAGCAAAGCTGTTTGTATAACATCTTTAGCATTGGAAAAAATACGTGCTCAAGCACAATTGCTTTTTTTAATGTATTGAAAATTGTATACAAACCACCCTTTTTACTCTTTGACCTAAATTCTTCCCCTAAATATTAATCTGTGAGTGTTTCAATCTGTATTTCAATTCATTAGTACTTTATTCACTTGGCCCAGATATAGAATTTTAATCTACTAGGGATTTTCTTCAAAGACCTCATTTGAAATATTTTTACTAACCTGTTATTTTCCCTCTCTAGAAAGTATACAAGGATTTGAGCCAGGAGTCTCTCAGGATTCAACGCGCTTTGTAAAAGTATTTACCTTTTAAAAGGAGAAGGCATTATTTCATTGGCAAAAGGATAATTATACTGATGATTAAAATTAAATGGAAATACTTCCATTAACAGTCCTCCTAGACTATTTTCTGCTATTTGCAAGCCTCCTGCCACTAACTATATAGGTCCATGTTTACTCTAGCTCTAAGAGCTAGGGGCTGGACACAAAGGGTGCTCAAATACTGTGTCCAAAATGAGCAAACAAAGCAGTATCTCAAGACTTGCACTGACAACATTTAAGATGGCATTAAAACTTGATCAGTAAATGTTCTAACTTGGTGTCAGTCAAGAATACGATAGAATCCCAAGGACATTTAAGAAAAGAGTAGAAACCCCAGGCCTTTCTCACATCCTTGGAGCTCCCACAGAAAATGTTTACCTTTGCTTCAGAATAAAAAAAAAAGTGACTTAACTGTCAACAGATAATCTCAGGATATTCAATTCAATTTACTTGCACACATTTTTATTGCACTCCCATTATGGGCCAGAAATAGACTTTGGTGGTACAAGATCAAATAAATCATGGTATAATCTCATGAGTTGTTTACTGTATGTTAATGATACAAATTTCAGGATTTACAAAACTTTCAAAAGACTAAATTGTGATGTAGTGGAAAACCTATCCTTGAAGATTTTCTACTGGAGGTTGGGTAATTACCCACAAGTTACACAGCTGAAAAGATTTATCTCTTGGGAGGAAACTTAGATTTCATTTTAATGCATAATTCTCTGATTTTGTTATAAATTAGACCATTTCAATGCTAAATAAATAGTCAAAGAAAGTAGAACATTGTATTTTATTTGGAGCTATAATTGCCATTGAGTGTTACTCAATGGCAAAGCTTTGAATAATAAAGTACCTTAAAATATTAATGAATCAGGAAATTACATTTTTTCAGTAATCTCTGCATTATAGAAAAACAATGTCAAAATTATAACTTAAATAATTGTAAGATAACTTAAGAATACTTAACCATTTATCCATTTTATTCCTCAGTGTGTTAGGATCCTTTTTAATAACTTTTATCTGATCAAAGGGTATTTAATTTGGGAAGATAAGCTCAAGGTAACCATGTTGTTCTATGCTGCCAAAATGATTCTAAGCAAAGCCCATTCCATTCCTGTAGCAACATCATTAACAACTTTCATTCAGTTATATCTCACCTTATGACTTATTTCAATTTAAAATCCTGTGAGGATTTGAATCCTAAAAGAAAAAAAAACAATTACTTATGCATATTTCAATACATATAATGCATTTCTTAGCACAAATTAATTGAATTGTGGTATTATTAAATTTCTCTACAGTGTAAATTTTAAAGCAATTTAGCTTCCTTGTCTGCACATTACATGCACTCTTAAGTTGATGTAAACAATTTATTTTTCTTGATAAAGAAAATATTCTTTATCTTCTTCCACTTTGTTGCCTCCATGAAATCCTCTTTCCGGGTAAATATCTCTTAATAGTCAGCAGGACATTCAGGCCAGGTCTCTTTGGCCTGTGTTTCCAGTTGTGTGCTTTGCTCGGGCTGCCATAACAAAGTACCAAACACTGGGTGATTTAAACAATGGAAATTTATTTCCTCAAAGTTCTGGAGTCTAGACGTCCAAGATCAAGGTGTCAACAGCTTTGGTTTCTTCCAAGGCCTCTCCCCTTGGCTTGTAGATTGATATCTTATTTTGATATTTTCACATGGTCTTCCCTCTGTATCTGTGTCCTAATCTCCTCTTCTTATTAGGACACCAGTCATATTGGATTTAAGCCCACCCAGATGATCTCATTTTACCTTAATTTTGCCTTTTAAAGTAAAAGGTCCTATCTCCAAATACAGTCACATTCTAAAGGTAGGGGTTAGGTGTCAACATAAGAATTTTGGAAGGATGTAATTAAGCTTGTAACATCTGCTTAGATTAATTCTACTTATTTAGTCATCTCATTAACATTTCTCTCTCTTCTTTTAACTCATATTGCTTATTTCTGAATTTCTTATATTGTTATTCATCTTGCCAAGTGCTATATGCTTTATGCTAAATCTCCTGAGAACAAATGCTTAGCTCCTTTTCTGTATCCAACCTTGTATCACACTGTGTTTTATGGAAAGTAAATGCTCAATAAAAAGAAATTGATTGGATTTCCTGTGACTCTTAATGCTTTAAGATCTTCTGTCCTCTTCCTCACTGCCCAGTAATCCCACATCTTTAGGTAAATGTTCAACTCCAAAGGTGAAAGTCATTTATATAAGAAATGTGTATAGGTTGTCAACTTTATAAAAGAAAGGAGTTTTCTGAAAGCTAAATAATAATCCTTCACCTGTTTTTCAGATCTGTACTTTCTCATTTCATACTTTCTTAAGGCTATTGAGAGTCATATCTAAAGTGATTGCATTCCTCAACAAAAACTCTTTTCTGCAAGTGAAATCTGTGGACAAATATGAAATGTGAACAAATTCATGAAATATGGATGTGACACAAATTAACCTGCTTACTAATTTACACACCCTGTAATTAAACCTGGGCCTGTGTCAGCTATACATTTCATTGCAAATATACATGTAGAAATATTATTATTTCATCCTTCTGAAGAAGAAAAAGAAGTCTTATGAGGACCCTAAATTACTCCCTGTCCACTAAGCATTACAAGCCTAGAAAGTAATCAACCAAGTTTAACCAATGAACAAAGATTTCAATGCAAAGCCTGCTTACATGCTCTCCTTAGATCCCAAAGTTCCCCATCCTATGTATTCTTCAAATTTTGACAACCCATGGGTGCATTAAAAAATAATATTTTTAAATAATAATAAAATTTAACTTTTATCTAGCATTTAACCTGGTGTATTCCAATAGAAGTCCAAAATTGGTAAAAACATTTAAATCATATGCTATTGTGCATATTATTGTTAATGACTCAAATAATTTGATGGCAAAGGGGTAATGTAAAAATTCAACATTATTATTAAGATTCTTAAAACTTACCATGGCCTTAGTACCCTTCATCTTTTAAATCGCCCCTGCAAAAAACAAAAATAAAAGTTAAGCACAGTCAAAATGAGAAAATGGGACTTCCCTGGTGGCGCAGGAGTTAAGAATCTGCCTGCCAATTCCAGGGACACGGATTTGAGCCCTGGTCCGGGTGGATCCCACATGTCGTGGAGCAACTAAGCCCGTGCACCACAACTACTGAGCCTGCACTCTAGAGCCCGTGAGCCACAACTACTGAGCCCACGTGCCACAACTACTGGAGCCAACTCGCCTAGAGCCCATGCTCAGCAACAAGAGAAGCCACCGCAATGAGAAGCCCATGCACCGCAATGAGAAGCCCGCGCACCACAACGAAGAGTAGACCCCGCTCACCACAACTAGGGGAAGCCAGTGTGCAGCAATGAAGACCCAATGCAGCCAAAAATAAATAAATAAATTTATTTTTAGAAAATGAGAAAGTGATTTGCACTAATTCTTAGAGACTGAAAAATATCTGAGAATACGATGTGACTAATTTAGTTCCAATAATTTCCAAATTAATATTATTCAGACTACAGAACATCTCTGTTCAATAAATAATTGAATATACATGGTTCCACTTTTTATTGGGCTGTATATGCAATCACTGATTGAGGTTATTATAACCATGAATTCTTCGTTCATCTCATTGCCTAAATGTCATCGTAAGACACAGTATCTAAGATACTAGAACTCTGAGCAGGTATATAGAAGTGTGGGTATAAAATAGATATCTCAGACTGGCAATTGGAGTTTGCCTTCAATGTATTTCCTTTAGTTTTATAACTAAGATAAAAAGAGAGCAATGTTAGTGGACAATATTTATTATTTCAAGATTTTTACATAAAATTCCCTTTCTGTGGTTTCTTTTGAAAATTTGATTATCTTAAACAAACGTCTTCTTTCCTACATGGTGACAGTCAGATGGAACTGAGTAGTCACAGCCTTGTTCAGGCAGGACAAGCAAGCTCCCATATCACAACCACCTCTCCTACTCCCTATTGTATTTTCCCTAATGCATTCTCTCGCCTGCATGGCCATGGAGGCATTTATATTTGCCACACTTTATACCAAAGGAGAAAGATGAAAAATAGAATTTGAGATGTTGAGGCTTGGATCAAGTCCTTGGAGGAGCTGAGAATGTTGTGAGATATCAATATTGGAGAGAAAGACCAAAAGAAAAAATATCCACATTCGTGGTCCAAGTATAGAAACTCATTTTTTCAAGAATATAAATAATTAGAAAGAAATATAATGTGTTTTTATAGGACCCTTTAATGTTAATTTTAAGGTCCTTTAGATGTGTTTTGATATCAAAAACGTTCAGAATCTTTTCCTCTTAAGTATATTTTATCTATTTCTAAGTCCTTGAAATTGGTGGTCCATGCAGTTAACAATAAAGCAACTTATTATTGAGTAGAATATTCATTTAACCATGAAAAAACATTCATTTAAAGATTTGTATACAACGACTATAGTTTAAAATGATTTACACAGTTCTTAAAAACCCTGTAAATTATTATTTTCCAAAGGTACTTATGAGCTGTTTATATAATAAAAGTGTCACAGTGGAAGAAAAATAAACTGTATCTTATACCATGGTTGGGTTAAAGTAATCAAGCTCATTATATTATCAAGTCCATTGGAAAAGATTATGATTCAAGGTGAAAGCCATATTGTTAAAGCATTAAGTTTTCTTTAGCCTTGAAGTAAAGACCCATCTGGTATTATTGTCAAAAAATAAGATTTGGAAATTCTCTTGCTTCTGTGTTCATTCGAACACAAACTCAAATAGAATTACTTTTCTATAAATAAATGTTTAAATTTATGATTACACATATAAGAAACTGGAAACTTAAAACAGATTTCTAAAAGTAATTATTTAAGTGGAAATGTCGTTCTATACAGTTGGTATAAAGGAAATGAGAAAGGCTTAATAGTTAAAACAAAAGACTTTTTGAAGACCACATTCTTAAGAATCTGGTTAAAATATACCCAAATGACAGATGAATTTAGAGAGGAGAAAAAAATGTATTTTCACATGTATGTTAATTTTTACAGAGCAAAAGAAAGAAACAAAGAAGCAAAAGGAGAGAGAGAGAAAAGAGAGAGAGAATAGAGAAAGAGAAAGAGAGAGAGGAGGCAGGGAGGGAAGAAGGTAGGAAGGAATAAAAAACAGAGATAAATTGTGAGTCATAGCATCTCAGTAGTAAAAGTTGTCTAAGAAATCATCACACCGACCTAATTAATTAACAAATGCTTTCTGGAAAATAGTAAAGACATTCCTAATGAGGAAGAACATACAAGTGTTACAGAGGTTAATAAATTAGCAAATGCTGGCATTAAGCCAAAATCTGCCTTTCTTCTATTTCTACATGTCAGCTCTATTTTGACCTTTGCATCTGCAAAATAGTCATTTTTCAATTTGCACTTCATAGTGTAGACATAACTTCAAGATGAATGTGGTAAGCCTTGTTTACTTACTGCTGGAGTAAGTAAACCATGTTGGAGGCATGGCTTGGTACCTACCAGGCACTCTTCGTCTTCTGGAAATGTTAAGCCTTTAACTCCAGCTATGACCTCTATTAACAGGAATTACTGCTAATGAGTTTCCAAATTATTTAACTATTTCTTGTTTGTTTGATTTTTCCACTCCCCCCTCCCCAGCTCTGCATAGAGTCACTCCATTCCTCCCTTCACAGAGAATATGATTTTTTAAAAGTCTGGCAATCTTTGAAGTTAGTGAGACCTGGGGCTAATCCAAGTTCTGTTAACTCACACTAACCTGCTAATTAGTGCACCACCCTTTCATGTTTACTAGAGAAACAATGTGAACAAAATATTCACAACTCACCTTCAAAGATTAAATTAAGATATCATTGCTACTCAAGAATTTTTCAAGTAGTATATCCAATTGTCCTTTCCCTACTTTACATCTAGATCTCTCATTCAAAGAACCAATATTTTCCATGGAAATATTTATGAATACAATTCAGTAAGTAAGTTATGAGGAAAAAGTTTTGTTTTTTGGAAAGTCCTACCTGATGTAATTTTTTTCAAGACTATTTTCCAAACATGTTAAACTGTTTGAGAAGAAAAGTACTACCTTGCTATTTGGCTATTTGTCCAGGAGACATAAACTATGACTTGGAACCCCTAGAAATTTGCAATATTTCCTTGCAGTTACATTTTCCTATGGCAATAATGGTAGACTATCATTCCCAATATTTAAACCTCACTGCCATCCACAATAGTAGGTTAACACCTGCCCAGTGTCATACGACTTGCCAATAAATAATGTGGGAAGAATATATATATATATCTCTGCCTCACTGATTTTGGGCTTGACCAGGTGATATACTCTTGAAGGGGATATGTGAGTAGACGTGCTGTTAACCATGTTAAGCAGAAGGTATAAAATTATTTTAGAGTCTGTTTCAGGCTCTCTTGTGTTACTATCTTATGCTATGAGAATAGCATGCCCCAATTAAGGGCAGATCCTTCAGCCTGGGTCCTGAAATGAAAAGGTGTGTTAATGCAGACTTACCATTGGTTACCAGCCTGGATCACAATCAGAGTAGCCCTACAAACTTTATGACACTTGAGCAAGAAATAAATGTTTTTGTGCTATAAATCCCTAAAATCTGGGATGTGTTTGTTACATAGCATTATCTAGCAAAAGCTGATTAATGTACTGGTTAGTAACTTTGATCATAGTCTTAAAAAAGTTTTTTTATCCCAAAAAAGGCCAAGAGTTACTGTTATATAATGTGCCATGACAGCACAAAGTGATGTGCATGTTTGTCAATTCTCTGCTGTATTTCTTCATAATATACTGCCAATGTATAAAACAGACAACTGATGGAAACATACTGTATAGCACAGGGAACTCTACTTAAGGCACTGTGGTGTCCTAAATGGGAGGGAAATCCAAAAAAGAGGGCATATATGTATATGTATGGCTGATTCATTTTGCTGTGCAGTAGAAGCTAATACAACATTGTAAATCAACTATACCCCAATAAAAATTAATTAAAAAAATATACTGCCAAACTAGGTGTTCAATAATTCAATCTGCAGGTTCATCCTAGGAAAAGATTTTCAAATTAATCCATGGCTATCATTTAGTTTATCCTCATACTATAGACAAGTAAATTACTCTAGATTTTTAGCCTCCAACTTCTTCCTCTAAGTCTTACTCGTTCCTTCCTGTAATCATTTTTACATTTCTGGATTTCTAATAAACAAAGGTTAAAAACTAAAAAACTGTTATTATAAAAATTGCATTCCAATCTTTTCAAATTACTTTAAAATATGAATTGTCATTTAAATATTTGAATAGTACATCTGTTTCATTTTCTTCAACCATACATTACTGAAAGACGTCACAGATGCTACGTTTCCGTCTGATCACTCAGTGTCCATATTCCTGAAATTTCTGGACTCATAGTTTGTGCAGGATATAGAGATCCACAGAGCAACCCTCAATCTCAGTGACATATTGGAGATGAGCACACTGAGGTTCAGAGAGGTTAAATTATATGACTAAGCTCACACAGCATATCAATGGCAGAACTGGGACTTTAACCTAAGACTTTTGCCTGTGAATCCACTCATCGTTATTAAAACATGCTGTGATTTTTTAAAAAGTGTTAATAAGTAATCTTTAGACTGACTGATTCAGGCGTTGATAGGCAAGCAAAATTTACAAACATCCAGGAATGCTGTCATTCTTGATAGGACCATACAACCACTTAAGATCAGGATTGTCCTAGGGCTTGAAAGGCAGAACTCTTTAAAGTGCTAAGAAGTTTCCCAGTGACTTACTTTCCATTAATTATTCTTTAATAATTCTGCTAAATGTGTCCTAATTCACTTCTGGGTGTGCATTTGGTAATCATAAGTATATGATAAGTAAGTATATGATTCAACAGTATAATTTACATGCCCCAATATCAAATATATGAGTAGAAAATCCTTAGGAATTTAGTTTACAGCTCAATCATCACATATACCTACTTTTGTGCATAGTCTAGTAATTTTAAAAAATGCATAGTGCAGTCAAGGTAATTCAACAAACAGTTTTTAACTACCTAGTATATAGTAGGCACTCAATTATGTAATGAGAGATACCAAGATAAATATGGTATGGCATTTGTTCTCAAAGTGTTCACATTCAAAAACAGATATCTACCGATCTGGGAGACAGTGTGGACCTTTAACTGTGAAAGCATATAATCTAAATTTTTAATTTATATAAATGTCATCATAAAGACTACAATACATCACTTTCCCTTATGAAACTTGCACCTTTGACCACTGCTTCTTTTTATTCTGACAAGTCTGCTTCTACTGAATTCCAAGGCAGAAGTTCTAGCAGAGGGTGTGGCATTATTTGCCAAGGGTTGCATCTTTATCTTGCTCTGAAAAGTTGAACGTGATTTTCATGTAAAACATATTTAAATGTTATATTAGCATTCCCCAAATGCTTCCCTTTTTCATCAAATATAAGCATTCAAATATGTCCACTGAAGACATTTTTACATTATTTCCTCAAATGTGAGCCAATTTTAATTTAGCAGGCAATTATTCTGAGTGAATGGAAGTGACTTTTTACCTAATTTGCTCTGGTTAACATTAATTCCTAGCTAGTAATTGCTTTAGCGGCTGTAAAAATGAAGGAGCTTATGGAACCCCATGCCTCCCTACCACACACACTGGCACAGTGATGTTGAACTTGAACTGCCTGCCATCCTCCTGGAGAAGAAGAGTGGAGACATCAGTGAAACATTCTGTTCCCTTCCTGTAAAATATGTCTTATTTTCTCATAGGACTTTCTAGAATGAAGGCGGACAGTGGGATTGAAGCAATTGATGGCTGGAAATTTAAGGAAATTATAAAAGACACATTTCACAATGCCGGATCTATGATTCATGTCTGTTACTTGTTTTAAGACATGGCCCACAATTTACCTTTTAAAGAAAGCTTTCCTTCTATCCCATCTGTGAGTAAGGTGACCTTATAGTTTATTGTTTAACTGGAACACTGTTGAGAGTGAAATGGGGCAATAATTAATAGGGCTGAGACAAAGGCATAAACTGGACTGTCCCTGCTAAACTGGGATGGATGGCTGCCCTATCCACGAAGCGAGCAATATCTCCTCAAGATTCTAATAGTATTTACTGCAGGTTTTACTTGTTGGACATTCAGCATATGCGACAGGGGGTTCCTTATATTTCATGTGTATGTTCTGTGTCCTTGACTTGGTCTATAATATCCTTTGAAAGCAGAGAGGATGGTTTTTACTTGGTTTTTTTCTCTAGAACCTAACACAAATCCTACACACAACATGCACTCAGGAGATATGTTTAAGGCAGTAGGTGAACAGAGTTAATGCTTAATTAATGTTTGTTGAAGGAATCTGCATTAGTTAGGGTTCTCTAGACACAGAGCCAATGGGTTCTGTTATACATGCATGTGTGTTTATATACGTTTATAAATTTATATATTTTATGTATATATAAAGAGATTTAATATAAGGGATTGGCTCACATGATTATGGAGGCTGAGAAATCCCAAGACCTGTGATAGGAAAGTTAGAAATCTAGGAGAGCCAATGCGTAGTTCCAGTCTGAGTACCAAGGCCTCAGTACCAGGAGAACTGAAGGTGTGAGTTGAAGTCTAAAAACCAGCAGGTTCAAGACCCAAGAAAAACTGAATGTTCAGTTGAGTCCAAAGCCAGGAAAAGACTGATGTCTCAGCTCTGAAGTCAGGTATTTCCTCCTGCTCATGGAATAGTTGGCCTTTTTGTCCTATTCAGGCCTTCAACTGATTGGATAGGGCCACCCTCATTGGGGAAAGCAATGCTCAACCTACTGATACAAATGTTAATGTCATTCACCAACATCTTCACAGACATACCCAGAATAAAGTTTGATGAAACATCTGGGCATTCTGTGGCCCAGTCAAGTTGACACATAAAATTAAACATCACAAAATGCAGCACATAATATTTGTAGTGATAGTGACTTCAGCTAATATTATCATATATTTACCTTTACCTTGATTTCAGCTAAGTGTATAATGGGTTATTTCTATTACAAGATGATAAGATCTTTGCTTCTGCTGGATTTTCCCAAAGTGTCTAGAATCATATTTGTTAATACTGTTAATGATAACACCTTAGCAACTATGAAGATACAAAGGTGAATAGGGAATGGTTCCTGCCTTCAGAGCCCTAAAAGTCTTATTTGAAAGAGGAGATGAATACATATAAAAGATGACTCACAGTAGAGTCAATAAATCACATAATGTTTGTGGTATAAACAGAAAATACAGAACAGTGTGGTGGATAGAGTAAAAACTTGCAGTCTGAAACGTGGTTGTAACTTCCATACCATTTCAGAGAGACCTGCATTTAAATCGAGCTCTATGAATTAACAATTGTGTGAGCTTTGACATTCAGAACTTCATTTATTCCACTGTAAAATGAACAGTTATAAATTTCTGTCATATAATTGTTAGAATTAAATGAGTTGTGGACTGGAACATTGCACTCAAATTACTATTGTAATCATCATTATCACCATTATGAACATTATGTTTATATACCAACAGCTATGATTTTTGAACCTTTCTTTTTATTGTTATTATTAAATGTAAAGAATCCTAAACCCATATTATTATTGTAGAGAGTAAATGATATAACATATGTTTAAATTTTTAGTTAATCTAAAATAATAGTACAATTATTAACTGGAGTATTATTGTCATTACTACAACACAGAGTGGAAATATGCCGTAAACTGTATAGCTGTGTCTATTATTCTATAACTTTATAATTTAAAAGTAATTGGGCCAACAAATAATTCAAAGAACTGTTCTCTAAAATATTTTCATTGTTCTGCCATATTCCTTTCCTGTATTCTTTTATTAGAACACATAATTGGGTGTGAAACAGAAAATTTCTAAATTCAAGATTGCGACATCCAGGATAATATAGAAAAATATGGAAAGTGAACATAAAGTGAGGGAGATATTTTCAGGTGGCCCTCAAACAGGAAGATTTTTCTCTTTTGGCCAAAAGCGAGAAAGGGGAATATGAGCCTTGTTCTCACCACATGACTTCAGAAAAGTCATTCTTTCTCATAGTGGAAAATAAATATGAAAATATACACGTGAAAGAACCAACTTTCTAAAGATGATGCTTTAGCTAAAAAGAAATAGAAGAGCCACAAACGTTGCGTTGAAATTTCCTCCCTATAAGACTGAACTTTGAGTAGATCCAGGCAAAGAGGCTAAGCATGTGAATTAAAATATCAAGCCCAATACAACCATGGTATCACTTAAAGGCACGCCAAAGAAGACAGCAATGTAGAACTAGGAAATGAAAAAAGAGGGTGCAAAGATGAGCTGAGTGACTAAATGCTGAGGGTCCAATTCAGTCAAGGTCCAAAGTATAATTAGAATTGTATATAAATTATAATTTGGTGTGTTTATATTTATACTTAAGTGTACCTGAAGAGATGCTTTGGAAGTCATGAGAGTAAAAATAGAACAAAATCTTATGGATTTTCAAATATATAACCTTATTTTTATTTGTATTTTATTGATATTTTAGGCACACATAGGAGTGTGAACTGATTGATAGAATCTAGTGATTGGTTATCATTGCTCATATTCCCCTTTACACCTCTCCTTTTTCAGTTGCTGACATTTAGTTTCAATTAATTTAAATTGATTAATCTCAATTAATTCCACATCAAATAGTTTAGTCAGAAAGATGTAATTTATCTAAATTTATAAATTTAAATTTATAACTTAAAACTATACCTCTCATGCTTGTTTATGATCTTGTGCAAGTCATTTGGGGAGAAAATAGTACCTACTTCATAGGGCATTTGGGGGTTAAATGATATATAAAAGTTTTAGCAGAGTAAGTATGATTTCATAAAGATAAGTCATGAGCATTTTTATTACAATAATAGATCCTTAATTCAAAGAAAAAGAATAAGGAAGACATTCAGCCTTCTAGAATGTCCTTCTCTCTTTTTCTAATCTTTTCATCTTGTTGCCTTTTTCTTTTCACATCCTTTACTTCCTAGCACATTTAGAAAAAAATAAAGGGCAAAGAAGAGGAAGATTCAAAAAGAACTTTATCTATGATTCAACCTTCACAGTCTACAGTGGTACCAGAGAAAGAGAAGAGAAGGCATAGAGAGATGTATGGAAGAGTGGGGCTGGTGGAAGGTGAGGACTGTAAGTTGGATCAACAGAAAGGTGGATAGAAAGAAAGGGTAACTAAATGACAAACCATAGTTTGCCATAATATCTAAGGTTGACTCTGTCCTTAGTCAGGAGCCAAATATCTTAAAAGCACCACCTGGTCCTGTAAACATCACAAGGTGTCTTCATTTTCAGTTCTTTGGATTCAGGTACTGGAAACTTCTGTAGAAGAACAGAATGTGTTCAACTTTCTATGAAAAATGGTTTGGCAAAACCACATTGTGTTCGCCTTGAACAAAGATCATCACCTGGGAGGCATACACATATATAATGTAATTTTTTTCTGTCATATTTTTGTTATTTTTAATTATTAGAATGTAATTCATTCATTGGATTCAGTGTAGAGGAAAAAAAGTATATATATTAGGGTATTTGTTCAGCTATCAACTATCAATGGAAACTTGGTATAGTAATTTCAACCTCAGGGCCTTGGTTTCTTCATTTGCATGATGGAAAATTGTAACATTATTTTTCCATATTTCTATGATTTTTCTAATAGCGGTCCAAAACTCACAAGTATAAGAAATTAAAATTTTTAAAGGGTTTGGTCACTCAGTCTGTGGCTATTGACTCATGATAGCTAAAACACAGTGCTGCTTTAGCCTGAACAATTGCTAACCTTACATTTGCCCCCATAGAATCCTTCCAATAGAATAGAGTTTTCATGAACACTCATTTATTAATTAGAGTAAACTCTTTGCACACTTAAATGCTTAAGAAATAGATGGACATGAGAGATTGAAATGATCTATATGATTTTGTTTCATTATACTTAGCTAGAAAATCCTTTTGGTTTCTACCACTTTCAGAAATCATTATTTGTTGCTTAATTTAAAACTATGCTCAAACCAACAATTTTAATGTGTCCAACTTCTTACTTCAAAAGTAGATTCAACAAAAAACAGTAAATTCTTTGTGTTGGGAAATTCTTGTTGCCTAAGAGCTATTATTTAGACAATGAACTCTCATTGTGCAGTTAATGTAGGTATGGTAGAAAATCAAACTGACACTGCTTTGGTGCTGGAGATATTTTCTAGACAAACTTTTAAATACATTCCTGTTGTACTGGGCTGTCAAACACATTTCTTCAAAAGTAGAGGGCAGAAAAAGAAATCCTGATTCATTGAGAAGTAGCTGTTTCATCTTCAGTTCTTTCACACTTTCACCTGGTCTCCCTTCAAACTCCCCTTTCTGCACACCAGCGCTCACCGTTGAAAAAGAAAGCAGTTTCCTGATATATCCTATTCCAAGTAATAAACTTAGCATCTAGTCTTTAGTCTTCATCTTCAAAGCACTTGGCAAACATTAAATAATTAATCTCCACAACACATGTGGGAAGTAGACATACATTATTATCACCATGACAAAACTGGAGGCTTCCTGAATTTAAATGAGTGGCCTGAGGCCACACATCAAGTTATTATCAGAGCTGAAATTAGTTGCTGCTTCCCATTCTCATTTTAAGACCTAACCAGGTTGCCTCCTGTCCTAATAAGAACCCAAGTCCACTTTCTGCATAATTTTCATAAAGAATCAACAGCATGTTGCTATTTCTGCCTATTAGGGAATTTGTATAAATAATTTTGCACATGGTAAATTCAAATTTATTAACCAGTAATGACATGAGATAGACTTTATTTCAGTTTGTTCTGATAGTGACCAAAGGGTTTCTTTCACCTTTAAACAAGACATCAGACGATTGCTGTCCAGGAAGGAAATGATGTTACCTTCAACAAGTCTGTGGGTCTGTGTTTCAAAAATCCTGTTTTTAAAATACAATATATCATATTTTTACCCTAGTAGGTAGAAAGGATTTTTGGCAAGAGCAATGGATATGCACTAAGGAAATACTTGGTAAAGTTTAAAAATGAAAGAAGCATTCATTAGCATTTGTTGAACACTGAGTCCCTGCTAAGAACTGTATGTGGCAAAGAATCATAGTCTAAACCTCATGGGCTTAAGCGGTAGTCTTATTAATATTTGCTTGTAAGTAGCTGCAGTTGTACTTACTAATAAAATCTCCCGATGAAGTGCAGGTCATTCCTCCTGCAATCCCTACACTCAGTATCTCAGAATTTGTACATTCTATAACTCCCAATTTAAGGAGCTCTACAAGACAGAGCCGTGCCCTGACACTTACCATAGAATTAGCAGAAGTGAGCCCTCATCATGTCCAGCTGATAAACAGCCTTTGGTGAGCTGAACTCATGTTGGTGGTCTGCTAATTGGCCAGTTATATTCATTTGGTGTTGCTGAGCCTCTAGACAAATTAAGGTTAATTGGAATCAGGAATGGATCAGCAACCTTGGTACTCAATCTGTTTAGCAGTTCTCCTCAACTCATTACTTTTCTTCTTTCAGCTCCTTGCACAATGAAAATGCTGCTCATTCTGTTGGCCTATGATGACACTGACACTGTCTTATTACAAAATGTTTCAAAAGGGAATTATTGGGGGGACAAGCAGCAAATCGCAACTCAGTAGCATCAACAGAATCAACATTTCTAAGATGTATCTTGTGAATGTCGTCTTCATGTAGCTTTTCCAAGTATGTCTCTATCTAATCCCTCAGGACGTTTCATTTTGTTATTTGGGGTCCTCTTTTGGTAGAACAGAACCTAGTCCTGGAAAGGACCTCAACATGTCCATCTGATCTAGCTCCTAGTCAGAGATTATATTAATCCATTTGATAGATTAAGTAAAGAAACCCTGAGTGGGATAAGAAATTTTCCCAAATGTCTGTACTTAGGCTATTAGTATTTTGGTCTTCAGCTTCATAATTTAGTGACTTTCAACAATGCCATGTTGCCTCCATACTATTTCTAATAGCTAACAGTTATTAGACAATCACTATGTTCCAAGCAATGGTGAAGTGCTTTACATGCATTACATTAATGAATCCTTACAAGCTTTAATCCCATTTCAGAAGAAAGAAACACTCTTCATTGAATTAGCCTGATTGCAAAGTCCCTACTACATATTCAATAACAATTATTCAACAGAGAGAATCTGTAAACAATTCCAGAATCCACGTCCTGCCAGTTACCACTCTGAATGAAAATCAGGACTTTGAGAGACAGCTCTGTGATTTAGGAAAATGATGTACATCCCATTCAGACCTAGACAATGAGGAATACTGAGCATTAATACCCATCAGAATCCCACTAAAGAGAATGTTCTTGCCATCCTAGATTCATAAAAAAAATAATAATAAATAAAAATGTACATAATGATGAGAATTATTTTATTAACTTCAAAAGTAAGAATCTCCCAAGTTATTGAGATAATTATGATTCAGTTGGTTTTCCTGGCAGAAAAAAAAAAGAAAACTATATACACAATAAATCCTATTATAACCCATACCAGTGCTCCTTATACATTCAATAAGACTCCTCTTTTGGCACTGTGATATCCTGTTCTCATTGCTCTCCTCTTGACACTTCTCTGTAGCCTCCACTAACATCTCTCCCCAAAATTCCTCTTTTCAAACACTTCATCCCCCTGTTCTTCTCAAGGGCATTCAATCGGTAAGCAGAAATACAAAGGAGACAGCCTATGTATCTTCTCTGCTCCTAACCATTTCCCTTTCTACTGTACCCTCATGTATTAATGAGAGAAACTCCAAAAGTAATACTTCCACACCACTCCAGAGTGATATTTGCCACACAGAACCCCAATGGTGGGTTTCTTGTGTAATTGTTTCTAATGTTTTTCCAGCATGTATAATTGTATAAAATATCAAGCAAGTTTATGGCTTATTTATCCTTGAATACATTTTATCATCTTCCTGGCCAAACAATTCAATTATTATTCATCCTTTGGAAAACTTCTAAGCTAAAATTATGAAATTGTTCAGGGAATTAAAAGATGCTCAATTGATTTGTGCCAAATGTAAAATCTGTAAGGTTTCTGACCATTTTAAGGCATGATTCTCAAAGCTTATGTGCATAAGACTCAACTGGGACTGTTATTAAAATTGTAGAAATTTCCGAACCCCACAACCAAGAGTTTTAATTAGGCTGGTTTACATCTGACAGCATCAATTTTTTAATGCACTTGAGAGCTTTTATTTATAGAGAAGAATTTACAAATATTTTTATTTTTAAAATTAAAAATCAATTTATTAAAGTAATGAATTCAGAAATGCAGATTTCTCTTAAGACTTTCTACATAGCTTTACTGAAATATAATTGACATGTAATAAATTCCATATGTTTAAATTGTATATTTGATAAGTGCTCCCATGTAGCTATCACCACAGTCAAGATAATAATACATCATCACCCCCAAAAAATTTCCCATTCACATTTGTAATTCTCCTTTTCACCCCTCTCTACACCTTACCTCCCATTCTAAGCAATTACTGATTTGCTTTCAGTGGCTAGATATTAGTTACATTTGTAGAATTTTATATGAATGAAATGATATATGGAACAGGTTCTTGGAGCTTTTGTTTTTTAAAGGGAGAAATATTTGGCTTTTTTCATTCAGAATAATTATCTTGAGATTCATTCATGTTATGTATATATTAATAGTTCATTCCTTTTTATTGCTGGGTAGTATTATTACATTGTCTCTATATACCACAATTGGTTTATGCATTTGCCTATTGATGGACTTTCAGATTGTTCCCAGATTTTGGTTATTACCAATTAAGCTGATATAAACATTTTTGTACAAGTCTTGCATGTACATATGCTTTCATTTCTTTTGCAGAAATGCCTAAAAGTGGTAACAGCAGTCATGTGGTAAATAGGATATGTTTAATTTTTTTATGAAAATGACAAATTGTTTTCAAAAGTGGTTGTACCATTTCACATCCCCACTTAGTATGCAAGAGGTTCCTCTGCCTCATATCCTTACCAATGCTTGGTATGATCAATCTTTTTAATTTTAGACTAATTTTAATTCCAATAAGCATGTAGAAGTTTCTAATTGTGCTTTCAATTTGCAATTCACTCTGACTACTAATGTGGAGACTTTCATGCACTTATTTGACAACTGCATCTCATCTTTACTGAAATATCAGTTCAAAGTTTCTGTACATTAAAAAAAAGTTATTAATTGTAGATTTTTCAAATATATCCCTTATCAAAATGAGAAGATTTGCTTCAATTTCTAATTTGTTGAGGGTTTTTACCAGGAATCAATTTAATTTTTGTAAATTGTTTTCTTGTTCCTTATCTAATAGTTTATCTATGCCATTCTGGATACGTTTTGATTGAGTTTTCTTCTCATTATGGTTAGTATTTTCCTGCTTATTTGCATGTGTGGTGACTTTCGATCAGATACCAGAAATTGTAAATTTTACCTTTGGGAATATTTAATATGTTTGTATTCCAATAAAATTCTTGAGCTTTGTTATGGCAAACCACTAGGTAACTTGGAAGCAGTCTGATCCTTTTAGATCTGCTTAAGGTTTGTTTGGCAGGATCAGGGTATATAGCCTAGGGTGAATTTTTCCCCACTACTCATGTAAGAACCTTCTTAGTGATCTACCCCATGTCCTGTGATTTGCAAAGCTTTCCACTCTGGCTGTTGGGACCAGTACTGTTCTAGACCCTGTATGAGTTCCAAGTATTATTTCCTCTAATCTTTTCAGATGTTTCTTCCTCAGCCTTGAATAGTTTCTGCACACATGTGTGCTGATCAGACCTCAGCTAAAAACTCCAGGGAGTACCTCTCAGGGTTCTGGTTGTTCCTCCAGGGAGCTCTCCTTTCTCTGGTATTCTTCCCTGCAAAATGTAGCTGCTTTGGCCTCCCTGGACTCCCAGTTATGTCTCCTTAGCCCAAGAAAAAGTCAGGAATGTACTTTCCATGATACAACCTGGAAACTGTCTCCTGGAAGTAGGCTGGAGTAATCAAAAGGCTCACCTCATTTGTTTCTCATCTCAGGGCTCACTGTCCTTCATTGCCTAATGATCAATTTCTTTAAAACTGTTGTTTCACATTGCTTGCCTGGTTTTTTAGTTATTTCAGGCAGGAAAGTACTTTTGATCCCTACTCTGCCACCTAAGTTACCCATTAAACTTTTCAAGTCAATTTACAATCTTTTTCTCTAATTATGAATCCAGTTAACATGTAACAATCACTTTAAAGATGGCCTTTGATCAGTATTTTGCCTAATTTATAACTGTATCTAACCAAAACACTTAATCTACATTTATCATTTTAAATATTCAGTTTTTACCCATAATTTAACTATCTCATTGAGAGCATTCTCAATGCAGATGTGAAAGCATATTGGTGTGCTGTGCAGGGATTACAAAGCTTATTTATTTCCTCTGACCTTGGGATGGATGGGTGGGATCTTGAATACCTGGAGCCCTTGTGTCTATATGTGCACAAAATGGAAGAGGGTGGCAAAAACTCTTCTAACAAAACTGTCACAAGTTCTTTTTTTTTTTTTTTTTTTTTTTTTGCGGTACACGGACCTCTCACTGTTGTGGCCTCTCCCGTTGTGGAGCACAGGCTCCGGACGCGCAGGCTCAGCGGCCATGGCTCACGGGCCCAGCCGCTCCGCGGCATGTGGGATCTTCCTGGACCGGGGCACGAACCCGTATCCCCTGCATCGGCAGGCGGACTCTCAACCACTGCGCCACCAAGGAGGCTCTCTCACAAATTCTTAAGTATTTCTTTTACACCTGATAAATTGTACTTATAAGTATAGTAAATATTAAACTCAAAACTATTCTCATGTTCTCAAACAGTAGACTTATATTCTTATTTTCAAATTAAAATCTCTACCTATAATTAATTTCTTCTTTAAACATTTTAAATTGAAATTACAAGTTAGATACTATAACAAAAATAAACAGTACAAGCACTTTAATTTACCAAAAGTACACAGATTTTTTTTTCCTTAACATAAAAGTATTCATACTGGATGTTTGATTTACTTTATCATATTAAGCTTTGATAAAACACATATACCCAACGAAGTGGCCAGTATGCTTTCCCAAGCAAACTAGAATTTTCATGTCTGAAAAATTAGGTTGTATATAAAGAAAGATTTGGCAGGAAAGTGAGTTTCATTCCCCCTTTTTTCTTTTCTTTTTTTTCTCCCAAGACAAAACTGGAAAATACTTAAATTCTCACTAAACAGACTCCATAGTTACAAAGGTGTGTGGTTTTACAATCCTCATTCCCTAAATTCAAGTTATACATTTGTATTAGTCCACTGGACTTCAGTTATCTACATACTCATTTAACTTTAACCTTCTTCTGATTTTGCATTTCTTTGGCTCTCTTAAGACACTGTATTTTCTTCAAATCTGTCTCTGAAGGCACCAAAATTACATGCCCTTGAATAGTTCATGCAATGCCTCCGAATTTTGTATTTTACCATCTGAACTATGTAGATGGAATTCCATATTCTATGCTTCTTTTTTCTGGTCTGGCAGCACCACAGATTTTATGTATATTTAAAATTAGTTCCTATTGGATTTTGAGTGACATCCTGGCTTTGTCTGACTCTAGGGTAATTTTACTAAAATTATACTAGCCACAGTGCCTAAGAAACTATACATTTCAAAGAGTATTAACCAATGATTCTGAATCTGGTTTTTCTGATATCTCATGTTTGTACTTTAAGGCAAACATATATTAAACCCTTAGAAATACTGCTAGTTCCATACTGCATTAATATGACTAGCTACTTTTATATATTGAATATGCTTAGTTTTTATTTAATTACCTTTGTGACATTGTATAAACAATTTTCAGCTATAATCAATATTGTAAATATATATTAAACAATCTTTAAAAAACACAGATAATGTCTCTTCCAGTTATGAAAGATCAATAACAATAAGGAGAACAAACATTCCATTCCATAATCAACTAGGTTATACTCATCTGAATTACAGTGAATGATGAGGTCCTGTGGTCAGGGTCATATAAAAAAAGTCAACAATATATTAGCTAATGTGCTAATATATGTATTTATATTGCTTCTCCCTAGTAGTATCTCTAAAAGATGATGGAATGTGGGTCCGTGATAAAAAGTCAGTCTATGTATTGATTCTTGTAGAACACGACTTAATTCCAAGAGGTGACTCCATAACATTCTTAATCATGCTTTCACACATTAGAAAGTAAGGTAATTAATAGCTAATATATCCAGTAAAAATAAATACTGAACTAGATTATCTCCTGGTGAGCTTTTAGCATCTGTTGACCTTCTTCCTTAAATGCTCACAAAATCACCTAAAAAACAAAGACTTGATGCACATTTTGATAACTGATCATAGAAATGGCTGCAGATATTTTCAAGAATTGAAAAAAAAATAGCTTGACTCTTCAGACAATGTGTATACTAAGTATCTCTCCTTTCATGAATTTAACCACAGAAAAGATATTACTGAGGGAAATTGGTCTTGGAGGGTTTTTTTTGCAGGGGAAGGGTTAGAGTTGTTTTGTTTTAACTTATATTCTTTTCCTTCCCTCTTCATATAACTACCCCTCTCTAAGGCAAGAAAACGAAAAGTAGAGATGAACTTCCTCCTCCATCATATCCATCTCCATCTCCATATCGTTTCCTCTCTCATATCATATAATATTCAGATCATATCCATATCATTTCCTCTATCATATCATATAACTCATATCATATCATATTCAGATCATATCCATACTATTTCCTCTATCATATCCAGCACAAAGCAAGACATTAGCAGCTGGACATCAAATTAGGACCTAAAGATATTCTGTATATGTACTTTTTTTTTTTTTTTTTTTGCGTTACATGGGCCTCTCACTGTTGTGGCCTCTCCCGTTGCAGAGCACAGGCTCCAGACGCGCAGGCTCAGCGGCCATGGCTCACGGGCCCAGCTGCTCCGCGGCATGTGGGATCTTCCCGGACCAGAGCACGAACCCATGTCCCCTGCATCGGCAGGCGGACTCTCAACCATTGCACCACCAGGGAAGCCCTGTATATGTACTTTTAATGGAATTACAAATTTTAGAAGCTATTCACTTTAATAATTAATATTTATGTTACCAGCCTTTGTAAATAATTTCTTGGGTGACTTTTGGAAAGTTTCTTTATGGTAAGAGCTTGGAGTATACCGAAGGTATATTAATTCATTCTTAGTGTGCAAGTGTGCAAGCATGCAGGCGTGTGTGTGTGTATACATTTATGTTTTTCTTTATGTTTGAAAATACTGAATACGTTAACTTGATTCACCTCAAGTTTTAATTGAATCTCTTCTATAGAAAGTCCTCTGCAAGATTCTGTGATGTGAAAGGATTAAAAAGTCAGTCACTTGCCTCAGGCCATTATCTAGAGAAGACAAAAGGAACAAATCTGGAAACAGAAGAATAAAAGTGGTTTGTGATTAAATTGCAAATGAGTAGAAGTCATAATTCAGTTTTGGTTTTTATCCTACAATTTGAACGAAATAAGGACAGTAAAATAATTAAAATTATTAATCAAGCACTACCCAAACAAACAAAATGTAACCTAATTGGAGATTATTCCTCAAACTAATCTTTTAATAGGCTATACACACTTCAGTGGTCTTGAGAATTCCCCTTATTGAGGAGGATAGAGATTCTCCAGGGATATCTTAGAAATGAGTTTTATTATTCTATACTTATATTTTAAGATCAAATTATTATTATCCAAGCTATCTAAAAGACTTGCTTGGAGAGTCAGGCAGACCCCTGTGGTCTTGGGCAAATTATTTTAACTCCTCCAAGTCTGTTTCTTCAACTAAAAAAGATTAAATATACTTAGCTTCTTGGGTGGTTATGAAGACTAAATATTATAATGTTCATTAAGCTCTTACTACAGTGCTTACTGCACATAGTATGTACTCAATATTAGTTGTTATTGTTATTACTTTTATCTTGTAATTTTTGAAAAGCATATGTATTTAAGTGCATTCCTGAAAAGATGATTTTCCTAGAGAAGATCTGTAAATGTTCTAGGTAATTCCTAAAGAGGAAATCTAAAAATGTGAGTATTGGCAGCACTGTCATAACAAGTGTGTTGCATTTCCAAGGCACCTGCTTCCAAGGAGAGTGGGTTTTATTTGTATTCAATACTTGTTAAAACATCTGAGGTAATACTAAATGGCCTTTCCATTGCACCTGAATGTACTGGCAGGTTAACTTGATGTTTCTGTTGGGTAAACTGGAATGTCAGTGAAATAGCTATCTAGTGCACTTCTAAGTCATTATCTATTATGTAAATGCTTCCCAATCTCTAGTACTAACCTGGGACTCTCTCTTGAACTCCAGACCCCCAACCAATCTTCCATATCCTTCTTGCAAATCTGCTTCTTCATATATGAACCCTAGATACAGCCATTCATCCAGTGCTCCATTTCAGAATCATTTTAGATTTTTCTTACTGTCCCATGCCCTGTTTATCATCAAGTCATACCCACGCTACTTAGTTATCCATTCAAGAAATGTTACAAGAACACCAGCATTGTTCCAGATTCTTCTTCATATTAGCAGAACTTTGATCAAGGTTCACCAAGCCTACCACCATAGATTCCTCACTAGAGTCTCTTCTTTTCTTTTCCCTCATCCACAGTACATACCACAGACCCTCCTTTATAATACAAATGCCATGTGCCTCCACACCCTTCTGCACAGATCTCATGCATGCTCCTTCTTCAAAATTCAATTTATGTCGTTTCTTTTGGTCTATGTGGATCAATGAAACTGCCATTTTGAAATAATTTCTGTATGCAGGAATGGATTTTATTTACTTTCCATGCTCTCTTGTCTAGGCCTACTAGTACCAACCTGGTATATCTGTTATAACCTTGGTTCTGACTGCAAGAAAATTGTGAGTTTATACATGGTTTTGTTTAGATACTGTGGAAAGTAAATTGTACCACAGATTGATCTAACATAGAGCTTATATAAGCTCTTTATGACTAATTTTTTAACCAATATTTTTAACAAGATTAGGAAATAAGAATGACAAAATGCCTTCAGTTTAGATCAGGGTTTCTCAGCCTCAGCACTGTTGACATTTTGGGACAGATAATGTTTCGTGTGGATGGACAGTGAGGAGGAGGTTTTCCTGTGCATTATAGGATGTGTAGCAGCATCCCTGGCCTATACCCACTAAATCCCATGAGCTCCCACTCCCCCACCCCAATTGATGGTAACTAAAATTGTCTGCAGACATTGTCAAATGTTCCCTGGAGAAAAAAATCACTCCCACCTGGGAACCACTGGTCTAGATATTCCCAATTCTCCAGGTTTCCAGGATCACCTTTTTCTTGAGTATACAAATAAATATCCTCTGTTTTTATCCAATTAAATATATGGTTTACTTGGTGATGAGCCTTTAAATTGCTCCTATGCCATCCATGTGGCAGCCTGAGCCTCACCTCTTACGTGGCTCCTGCATTTGCCTCAGGAAGCTTGTTGACACTAACTTCTTTCATTTTTCGTGAAGTACCACAAAACCTAAGGCTAATGTGTTTGTCAGATTTTATAGAACGTTGATATATGTAAGAGAATAATTACATCAAAGGGCAAGAAACAATTTTACATTCAACATCAATCATCACTGTGTCTGCAAAATTATGGAATATTTCCTCCATTAGAAATTTCTCCATGTATCATTCTCTATGCTTCTAACTTTCTGTTATTGATAGGTTCCTCATCTGCAGGCCCTCCTCACATATTTCTCTTCCATACCTTTTCTTTATCATCACCTCTCTCCTCATTTCATAATCTCAAACTCTTATGTTGCCATGTAGAGCAACTAGGCTTTGTTGGTTTTTTTTTAATGAACTATTTTCTTCCATAAAGTGACTAAAAAGGTTGTTTTTAAACATCTTTATTGGAGTATAATTGTTTTACAATGGTGTGTTAGTTTCTGCTGTATAACAAAGTGAATCAGCTATACATATACATATATCCCCATATCTCCTCCTTCTTGCATCTCCCTTCCACCCTCCCTATCCCACCCCTCTAGGTGGTCACAAAGCACTGAGCTGATCTCCCTGTGCTATGTGGCTACTTCCCACTAGTTATCTATCTTACATTTGGTAGTGTATATATGTCCATGCCACTCTCTCACTTCGTCCCAGCTTACCCTTCTCCCTCCACGTGTCCTTGAGTCCATTCTCTACATCTCTATCTTTATTCCTGTCCTGCCCTAGGTTTTTCAGGACCATTTTTTTTTTTAGATTCCATATATATGTGTCAGCATATGGTGTTTTTCTCTTTCTGACTTACTTCACTCTGTATCACAGACTCTAGGTCCATCCACTTCATTACAAATAACTCAATTTCATTTCTTTTTATGGCTGAGTAATATTCCATTGTATATATGTGCCACATCTTCTTTATCCGTTCACCTGTCAATGGACACAGGTTGCTTCCAGGTCCTGGCTATTGTAAATAGAGCTGCAATGAACATTGTGGTACATGACTCTTTTTTGAATTATGGTTTTCTCAGGGTATATGCCCAGCAGTGGGATTGCTGGGTCATATGGTAGTTCTATTTTTAGTTTTTTTAAGGAACCTCCATACTGTTCTCCATAGTGGCTGTATCAATTTACATTCCTAACAACAGTGCAAGAGGGTTCCCTTTTCTCCATACCCTCTCCAGCCTTTTTTGTTTGTAGATTTTTTGATGATGGCCATTCTGACTAGTGTGAGGTGATACCTCATTGTAGTTTTGATTTGCATTTCTCTAATGATTATTGATGTTGAGCATCCTTTCATGTGTTTGTTGGCAATCTGTATATCTTCTTTGGAGAAATGTCTATTTAGGTCTTCTGCCCATTTTTGGATTGGGTTCTTCATTTTTTTTGATATTGAGCTGCTTATAAATTTTGGAGATTAATCCTTTCACATTCTCCCATTTGAGCTGTATTCAACCAAAAAAAAGATCCAGTGAGACCTATCAGGGTGTTCTTCTAAATATTAGAACTAATTGACCGGGAGATGAATTTTGGTCCTGCCCTAAATGTTTAAATAACATCTCTCCCAATAGAACGTTCTATCCCAACTCTTCACCTTACTCTTCTTTTCATCTTCTAGGTCTCATTTTATATATTGTTTCCAGAAGAACCTTCCCTGACTCCCTAACTCTTAACAAAGTAATTCCCCAACTAGGCTAATTTCTTTCCTAGCTGCCAGCTATTTTGCTTAGTTAATCTTATCAGAATCTGTAACTACATACACAAATGTGTGTCTAATTCTTTATTCATGTGTTTTTATTAATATCTAAGCTCCATAGGGGCAAGCACACATTTGGTCTTTTCAACTATGCCCAGTGTCTAGTGCTTAATAAATGTGTTTTTTTAATTTAAAATATTAAATTTACAGAAGATTGCAGTGGAAAAGAAGGGCACTGTAAAATATACTCAAAGATTAAATATAAGGCTTTGTACAGAATTCGTGGGCTCAGAATAAGAATTAAATGAAGATATATCTAAAGTGGCCCAAAGCAGAAAGGGATTTCAACAGCAGTACAGGGACCATCCCCTAATGGCAAAGAATGTAATGAAACCTGCTGTGGATGTTCTTTTCCCCTGTAATTAATTACTAGGTTAGAAATCCTTTTTAGCTCCAGTGAGATGTACAAAGGAGATTTCTAAAATTATCTATTTAAAGAGCAATGATAATTCTTTAAGAAACATAAATGATTCAAAATATAAACAATAACTCTGTATTGCATAGACTCCCTCTGAAATCAGTTTTTTAAATCTCTCAAAATGTGAATGAAAACAGATATATGTATACATATAGCTGATTCACTTTGTTGTACAGCAGAAACTAGCACAACATTGTAAAGCAACTGTACTCCAATAAAAATTAATTTTAAAAAGTGTGAATGAATACCAAGGGAGAAACAAGAGAGAGAATGAAGGGAAGAGGCAGCCTCTGGACTTGCCCAGCAGAGGAACTAGGCAAGACAGAAACCTCAGGCTCCCCCAGGGCCAGAAGAGATGACAGATAAATATGCAAAACGGCGTCTGTTCAAACACCCACTCAACAGCATCCCCCTCTCCCTAGTACATTTTGGATAGCTCTGCCAACATAAATAAATAGATCAAAGCTAAATTCATTCCAAAAGAACCATTTAATTTCAACACCAAAAATAATGTCTTCACTAAACATAAATTTTCCTTCAGGAGCCCCCCACTTATACACACAACACAGACATAAAATCAAACACACACAGACACATAACATACACACACATACACTTTAACTCAGCAGTAGCTAAATCGTGCCAGCTCAAATTAAGCCTAGAAACATAGGCTACTGGAACTACAAGGTTCTTTAAGGATTTTGTAGGATTTTAATTGTTTTAAACAATTATTTATTTTAACCCTTATTTTTATAATGAGGGGAAATTGGGCCTCAAAAATTTGGAATCACATGCCCAAGGTCACTCACCGACAAAGGACATGCTAACAATAGTTAGAATCCCAAGCTTCCAGGTCATACAACCCTGGCCCCATTTCCCACAAAACTTACAGAGGAACACATGGTTGGCATTGAATTAATTGACTGCATTTCTCTATATATTTATTACTACCCTACGATAACTAGTTCCTTACTAGAGACGAGAATATTGGAAGTAAAAAGGGGATCTATTGCTTGGTGGTGGGTGTACAGCTATTATAGAGGCAGAACTAGAGTGTGAGCACAGACCTCTGAATAAAATCACATTGTTCCCAATATTAAATTATAAGGGATAAAATAAATAAAATGTTAAGGACTATGTGCAAAAGCAATCTTATTTTCTGTTCAAGATATTATCCTTGCCTGAAATAACATGAAAATATAAAAATATAAAGCTAAATCCATAGTAGTGTGGAAAGTCAAAATTGCATTACCGTGTAACACATGGATGGGCCCAATTGAAAGTGGAAGCCCAAAGAGCTGAGACATCTGCATAGGAAAGAGGCTCCCAAGCTGAGAGTCTAGGGGAACTCCAAGAGAATGCTAAGGTAAGAGCCACTGAGATCTGGGAGAAGGAGCAAGTTTGAGACAGAACACCAGGTAAATAACTAAAGGATAACAAAGTTCTGAAGAAAAATGTTCATCAGAATTTAGAAATGTACCTCTAATCAAACTACCTTCAAATGCAATGTCACTGAATAGAGAGGCATTGTTAGACACTAAAGAATCAAAAAAATTTATTATCCACAAACCTATTCTGAAAGACTTCCACATCTACATATTTCAGCAAAATTTTAAAAAATTAACACAGACCAGTTGAAGAAAGTGGAGTAGACAAAAATGTACTACAGAAATTATAATACTGTATATAGAAATGGCAACATTAAAAATATACAAACAATCCAAGGCAAAAAAAATAGTAAATGAAAAACAAATATAGATATTGAGTTCTCACCATGTGTTAGGCATTGTTTCAGGGACTTTGCATTCTTTACCATAATAAATTCTCAGATTAACCAATTAAGTAATTAACCATAATTACCCATTTTACAGATGGAGAAACTGAGGCAAATTTAGCTGAATAACTTGTCCAAGAGTACACAATTAATATGCTTTGGAATTGGGCTTTGGGTTTAAGCAATAGGACTTCAGATCTCACTCTTTTAACCATTAAATCAAAAAAGTATAGAAGATTTAATATCCATCTTTCTCAAACTCTTCCAACAAATTGAAGAGGATAGAAACCTTCCAAACATCTTATGAAGCCAACATTACCATGATACCAAAACCAGACAAAGACACCACACACACACAAAAAAAAAAGGAAAAAGAAAAAAGAAAATTACAGGCCAATAACCTTGATGTACCAAGATGCAAAAATCCTCAGCAAAATAATAGCAAACCTAATCTAGTAATACATTAAAGGGAACATACACCTTGATCAAGTGAGATTTATTCCAGAAATGCAAGGATGGTTTAACATCCACAAATCAATCAACATGATGCATCACATTAACAAAATGAAGGATAAAAATCTTATGCTCATCCCAATAGATGCAGAAAAAGCATTTCACAATATTCAGTATTCATTTACGATTAAAAATTCTCAACAAAGTGAAAATAGACCTCATTTTATAAGGTACATAAATGTACCCCTACATAATAAAGGCCATATATGACAAACACACAACTAACATCACACTCAGTGCTGAAAAGCTGAAAGCTTTTCTTTTAAGATTAGGAACAAGAAAGAAATGCCCACTATCATCACTTTTATTCAACATAGTATTGGAAGTTCTAGCCACAGAAATTAGGCAAGAAAAATAAATAAAAGACATTAACATTGGAAAGGAAAAACTAAAACTGTCACTATTTGCAGATGACATGATAATTATGTATAGAAAATGCTAAAGACTCTACAAAAAAATTGCTAGAACTAATAAATGAATTCAGTAAAGTTGCTGGATATGAAATCAATATACAGAAATCTGTGGATTTTCTATACACTAATAACAAGCTATCAGAAAGAGAAATTAAGGGCTTCCCTGGTGGCGCAGTGGTTGAGAGTCCGCCTGCCGATACAGGGGACATGGGTTCGTGCCCCGGTCCGGGAAGATCCCACATACCGCGGAGCGGCTGGGCCTATGAGCCATGGCCGCTGAGCCTGCGTGTCCGGAGCCTGTGCTCCGCAACGGGAGAGGCCACAGCAGTGAGAGGCCCACGTACCGCAAAAAAAAAAAAAAAAAGAAAGAGAAATTAAGAAAACAATACCACTTACAATTTCATCTAAAAGAATAAACTACCTAGTAATAAATTTAATCAAGTAGGGGAAAGAACTGTACATGGAAAACTAAAAGACACTGATGAAAGAAATTGAAGAAGATAAAAATAAATGGAAAAGATATTTTGTGTTTATGGACTGAAAGAATTAATATTGTAAAAATGTCCATACTACTCAAAGCAATATACAGATTCAATGCTATCCTTATCAAAATTCCAATGGCATATTTCATAGAACTAGAAAAAATAATTCTAAATTTGGCATGGAACCACAGAATATCTTTACTAATCAAAACAACCTGGAGAAACAACAAAGCTGGAGGTATCATGTGCCCTAATTTCAAACTATACTACAAAGCTATAGTAATCAATACTGTATGGTACTGGCAAAAACAGACACACAGATCAATGGAATGGAATTTAGAACCCAGAAATATACTTACATATATATAGAAAATTAATTTACAGCAAAGGGCACAGACCATACAATAGAGAAAGGATAGTCCCTTCAATAAATGGTGCTAGGAAAACTGGACAGCCACATGCAAAAGAATAATGCTAGACCACTATCTTATACCATATACAAAACTTAACCCAAAATAGATTACAGACTTGAATGTAAGACCTGAAACCATAAGATTCCCAGAAGAAAATATAGGTGGGTAACCTCACTGACATTGATCTTAACTATGTTTCTGTGTATCTGACCCCAAAGGCAAGGGAATCAAAAGCAAAAATAAACAAATAGAGCTACATCAAACTAAAAAGCTTCTGCACAGTGAAGGAAACCATCATCAAGACAAAAATGCAACGTACTGAATGGGAGAAGATATTAGTAAATCATATATCTGATAAGGAGTTAATATCCAAAATATATGAGGAACTCATACAAGTCAACAACAACAAAAAGCAAACAACCTGATTAAAGAAAAAAAAAATGGGCAGAGGATCTGAGTAGACACTTTCCCAAAGAAGAGATACAGATGCCAAACAGGCACATGAAAAGATGTTCAACATCATTAATTATTAGGGAAATGCCTGGTAGTCCAGTGGTAGAGAATCTGCTGTCCAATGCAGGGGATGCAGGTTCAATCTCTGGTCAGGGAACTGAGATCCCACATACCACGGGGCAACTAGGCCCACGTGCCACAACTACTGAGCTCATGTGCCTCAACTAGAGAACCCATGTGCAGCAGGCTACAGAGCCCATGCACCCTGGAGCCTGTGCACCACAGCTAGAGAAGAGAAAACCTGCATGCCACAACTAGAGAAAAGCCTGCACACTGCAACAAAAGATCCCACATGCCTCAGTGAAGATACCACGTGCCATAACTAAGACCTGATGCAGCCATAAAAATTAAAAATAATTAAAATTTAAAAAAATTATTAGGGAAATGCAAATCAAAATCACAATGAGATGTCACTTTACACCTGTTAGAATGGCTATTATTGAAAAGAAAAAAATAACAAATATTGTAGAGTATGTGGAGAAAAAGCAACCCTCTACACTGTTGGTGGGACTGTATATTGGTGCAGCCCCTATGATAAACAGCATGGAGATTCCTCAGAAAATTTAGAATAGAACTGGCATATGACTCAGCTATTCCACTTCTGGGTATCTATCTGAAGAACATGAAAACACTATTCAAAAAGATATATGTACCCCAATATTCATTGCAACATTATTAATAATAGCCAAGATATGGAAACAACCTAAGCACCCATAGATGGATGAATGAATTTAAAAATATGTGGTATCTATATGCAATGGAGTACTACTCGGCTATAAAAGAGGATAGAATCCTGCTGTTGGTGACAATAGGGATCGACCTTAAAGGTATTATGTTAAGTGAAATAAGTCAGACAGAGAAAAACAAATACCATATGATATCACTCATATGTGGAATCTGAAAACACAAAAGAACAAACAAAATACAACAAAGATAGACTCATAGATACAGAGCACAGATTAGTGGTTACCAGAGGGGAAGGAAATTGGAGAGTAGACAGAATGGGTGAAGGGGGTCAACTATATGGTGATGAATTGCAACTGGACTTGTGGTGGTGATCATTTTGTCATGTTCACAGATGTCAAATTACAATGCTGTACACCTGAAACTTACATAATAAAAAAAGAATGTATATAGAACCATTATTTTTAATAGTCAAAAATGGAAAAAAATACTCAAGTATCCATCCACAACTATAGAAAGCATATATTCATTGGAGAATATTCATTCAACTAAATCATATATAAGGCATACATCACTCTTACATTCAACAACATACATTATGTTGACTAAAATAAACTAGAAACAAATAAAAATAAATATAGTATTGCTCCCTTTACATAAATTTCCAAAACAGGCCCAATTAATCTATGGTAGTAAAAGTCTTGATAGTTTAATAGTGGTTATTTTTGTTGGGGTTAATGACTGGAAAGGACCATGAGAGTTGCTTCTAGGCTGATGTTAATGCTTTACATCTTAAACTGGGTGATCATTACATTGATGTGTTGATCATTTTGTAAAATTCAATGAACACTATATTTAAGATTTTCTCACCTAAATATGTCTAAAAGCTTCCAGAAAATAAACAGATTGTACTTTATATGATATATATATAGCATAATATGTACATGTAGTTACTATACATAAATATGTATTTTACTCTAACCTTTTTATGCATTCATCATTCATTGTGACTATCTGTCCATGTCAATAAATCTACTAATTATAATATCAAAAATTGTCATATATTTCATTTACTCATCTGGTTACAATTTGAATCAGTATTTTAACACCAAAGTAAATGGTACAATTTTTTAAATATAAAAAATTAAATGGAAATATGTAAAGCAAATTAGCCATATGTTTTACGAATTCCCTTTGAGATCTATTGGTTTCAAGATTCCCAGAGCATCAAGTAAATCCAATGAAATGATTTCAAGACGATTTAACTTCACATTTTTTTTTCTTTCTAGATGATTCATTTATCTTTAAGATAGGAATGGCGTCATGACTCATAAATTATTAGCTGATAGTGGGAAGTCAGCTTTTATTAACTGAAGACAATTAAGACTTCAGTACAAAGACTGCAGAATGTTCTCAGACCAGAGTTTCCAGGTGGAAGCACAAGTTGGAATAAAGTAATATACTTTTTAAGTAAATTAATTGAGACATTTTCTTTTCTTCCTAAGCTAGAAAAGATCTTCATCCTTCAAGACACTGTTTAAATGATGTCCTTTGAGCACCAATCCTGCACATCAACACACATTCCTCCTTTCATTCCTACTTTGGACAAAATCAATCAGTGCCACTGCTGCATGCCTAATGACTGAGTTCTTACCTTTATTATAAAGATTTGTTAATTGTATATATGCATCTCTCCCTATTAAAAGTGTATCCAGTGAAAGGTCTTAACCTGTATAGGCAAATGTTTTGAATTCAGGCAGGTATACAGTATCCTCCAATATCCTCTCTCATTTCTTCAGATTACCATTTATATGATATTCCACAGTTACTAGAAATAATTAGCACAGATATCTTCAGAACTGAATTTAAATTATATCAAAATTTTTTCTAAGAACAGGCGTGGGCAAAGAGAAGATGGGAGAAAAAACTACCAGACATGAATGTAGCAGGTGTGGTGGATGGGAAAAAACTTGAACTGAGAAAGTCTCTTAGAAAAGAACAGAGAGTAGTCACGCATTTAGGTAGAAAGGAAACTAATGTTTACTGAGTACCTACTATGTGTCAGGGATTCATCTTCATAGACCTTTATTTTACAGATGATGAAACTGAGACCCAGAAAAGGTCAGAATTATACTAGAGTTCACCCAGGTACCTATATATTAACAGATAACTCTAAACTTACCTCTAAAGCCCATCTTTTTTTTTCACATGTTTAATTCACAGCTAGAGCACATAAATGTAAAATGTATGATTAAGACTGTTATTTGAGTCACTTATTGTTGTTTTCAAAATGTGCCTCGAAACATGCTGTAGTGATTTTAAGCAGTAACCATTTTTTGAAATTTATTAATGTAATTACAAATTCAAGATGAAGCTGGGGACAGATTTGGTACATGAAGAATATGTTTATTCTTTACAGAGATCAAGTGGGGATAAGACAGCAGCACACTAGTTAAAGTATCAGGAAAAAAAATCTGGGTCACTGCTGCAATGTTACATGCTCCCAAATATTTTTGTGCCATCCATACATACCCCAACCTATAAGAACCAACTGCTTTTTTTTTTCTTTCTTTTCTTTTTTTTTTTTTTTTTTTTTTTTTTGTGGTACGTGGTCCTCTCACTGTTGTGGCCTCTCCCGCTGCGGAGCACAGGCTCCGGACGCTCAGGCTCAGCAGCCATGGCTCACGGGTCCAGCCGCTCCGCAGCATGTGGGATCTTCCCGGACCAGGGCACAAACCCATGTGCCCTGCCTCGGCAGGCGGACTCTCAACCACTGTGCCACCAGGGAAGTCCAAGAACCAACTGCTTTAAAGAACCATTGTCACTGGTGGCTTTGTAACTTAGACTCACAGTATTTTGCTGCAAAAGGACATTTGAAAACCACTGCCATAAAAATACTAGAACTCCTACCTGTAATTTAATTTTGTTTATTTCAAAGTAATCACCTTTAACAGCCTGCTGAACATTTGGTCGGATACCTTAAATGCTAGTAAATCTTCCAAGGAAAGCTAATTTAGGTTTCAGAAAGAAAGAATAATCCTTCAGACCATTTTTCATCTGTCTCAAGAGGCAAGTCCATGATGTTCATTTGTTCTTGTGGCTAGAAAACTAACAGAAGGCAATTCCAAGAAGTAAGTCCAGCCATGGGTTGAGTAATGGCCACCTCCTGGAACTTCTGCTTCCCTATTTTTGAAAAAAAGAATAATAGTGTCTACCACAAGCAGTTGGTTTGTGAAGATTAAACAAATTAAATAAGATAATTAATGTGAAATAATGAGCAGTGCTTCAGGTACAAAGGAATAACTCAGTCAATCATAGGTGAGGTTGAAGTGGATACCCACAATTTAAGGGCATGTTATACATAGGAAAGCATGGGAGGTCTGAGGAAAAGCCAAACTCTTTCTTTTAAAACAATTCTAGGGGCTTTCCTGGTGGCACAGTGGTTAAGAATCTACCTGCCAATGCAGGGGACACGGGATTGAGCCCTGGTCCTGAAAGATCTCACATGCCACGGAGCAACTAACCTTGTGCACCATAACCACTGAGCCTGTGCTCTAGAGCCTGCGAGCCACAACTACTGAGCCCTCAGGCCACAACTACTGAAGGCCGCATGCCTAGAGCCTGTTCTCCACAACAAGAGAAGCCACTGCAGTGAGAAGCCCATGCACTATGAAGAATAGCCCCTGCTTGCCACAACTAGAGAAAGCCCGTGCGCACAGAAACAAAGACCCAATGCAACTAAAAATATAAATAAATAAATTTATTAAAAAATAAAAAATAAAGAAAACAATTCTAGAGGAATTTAGTCAGCTAACTACATAGATGGGGAGTGATTTGCACCAAATACTAATAAAGAAACACATCAAATAATAATGGTTAAGAAACTTAAGATGTTACAAGATGTAAAAATGTTATAGTTCTATTTTGCTTAATTATATCTCATGTAGTATCTCTAGCATCCTGAATTATATTTGCTTTTAGCTCAAGCCATCAGGATTGGGACCTCAAGAATCTTTGATTTATCCATTTCTCCTTCAGCTAGTCCCACAACCAACTCATTGCACTTTTATGCACCTCTAATACCTCCAGCCTGTTCTGCTCCCTCTGTTACCAGCCTAGTTCAGGTTTTCATTGCTATCACCTGGATTACTGTAACAACTCCTGAGAGTTTGCCATTTACCATCTCCAAATTGTCCAACTTGTATTATGGTGTCACATTAATCTTCAAGCTGTACAGCAATGATCATATCACTCCCTTGCTCAACGAACTTCAATGCCATGCCTTCCAATGCCATGCCCAAATTAATCAACTTCTAACTTTTCTCTGTGGCATACAAGGCTCCCCAGCATGTAGCGCCAATTTGTCTTTCTGGCCTTATCTTCAACCATTCCTACACAAATAATATAAATGCTGGCTCTCTACTATGACTTGCAACCTACATTCTCATTTAATTCTCACAATAGTGCTGATCAGGTAGTAGATTAACTTGACCAAATCCACATAGAAAAACCATTGCTATGATTCAGACTTAGCTTTTCTAACACCAAAGTCCTTGGGATTTCCAATAAACCTGAGTGCCCAATTCTATCAAGTCAGGACTCCCTGATAAGATATTTTAACTAGATTCTAGGACTTGGCTTCCAATTTTGTTGGCTGGTGAATAAAGCATCCCTCTTCCACACATTGTCATTTATTTTTAGGACCATATGATTTATTCATTAAGTCTCTTTGGGTTGCAGATAGCAGACATCGGCACTGGCTAACCTAAGCAAAACAGAGATTTATTGGAAGGACATTGAGGTCACTGTTAGAATTAAAGCAAACACAGTCTCCAAGCATGATAATGACAAAAACTAGGGCAGCTCCAGGTATCTTAGCAGCAACTTCTATCATATGATGACTTAGTTTCAACCACCTCTGTCTTTATGTGTTTACATGGAATTTTTCTAAAACCTGAAAGGTAGACTCTGATTGTCCTAGCTTGGGTCATTAGACTGAACCTTGTATCAGTTAGCCATATCCAGAGGACAAGAGTTGTAGTATAGGTATTTCCTGTTTTGAACAAAGCATTTGCCCAAATTTATGTCTGTTACAGATGTTGACTCTGCAAAGAGGTAATGCATTCTACACCATCTGTTTGCATCTACTATTTATAAATGTTTAAAGGAGATTTATATAGGAAAATCCATGGGACTCTAAGTGTGTAGATTTGAATTTGCAGTGGAACACATCTGCCAGGCTACAGCATGGACAGGATCCAGTAAAGACAAATTTAGGGTTAATGAGAGTGTAGCTCAGCAACATCAGAGGGAGAGGTGGTTGGAATCACTTGAATAATTGGTTCAGAAAGAGGCAAATTTCTGGGGACCTTCTGGACCTTCGAATCTCTATCAGTCCCATCATCTGTAGCATGACAGGATCACTGGAGGAAAGGGAACTAGTAGGTGAGGCTTTGGGAGCTAGGACTTGTAGTCGAGAACAATGTCTGAGCTCTCCAGCATGGAGAAACCTTATTTTACTCATAACTTTTAAATTTCTGTTATGATAGTACAACAAGTTCAAGTGTAATAGTGATTCTCTATATGAATCACAGTGATGCAACTTTGAATGAACGATGAACATATTTTAAAATTATTTTCTCCCTGTAATGTTTTTCCTGATTATATTTATAAAATATTTTTCTGTTGAATATAATAAAAACTTAGCTTGTGTTTTATCTGTTTTTAATTTCATTTTTCTAGTAGTTCATTTTATTGAATTTTACAAAAGTATGAGTTTGCAACAGAATGGAAAATTTCCAAAAAACAGATATTTTGCTCTAGATGGTTGAACCCAGTATCCTATACTTCTCTTCTTGCCATGAGTGATACAGTTCTAGGAACACAGGAAGTGCTCAGCAAATAACTGTACATATATATAGATTTATATCAATAAATTGGGTTATGTTTTCTAAAGGGAGTAATTTCCCCTAGTAGATAGCTGTATCTATAGAGAGATTATTTTCAACTCCCAGTTTCCAGGGGTAGGAATCATTAAAGCACACAACAGGAATCTCACCATTCTTTTGTTACTTCTCTATTCTAATGCTTCTGCAATGTCCAGTTATTTATTCCTTTCTGGAGAAAGTACCTAAGGCGAGCCACAGCATCAGGCCTCAAGCAGGTAGAAAGAAACGTATTAGGTAATCTACCAAGAGGAACATGGACAAGTGTGTCTGTCCAATAATATCTTACACATTTTTACTCTGGACATGTGTAAGGTTTTGGCTCTTTAGGATATTCTATCAAAATGAAAATAACCCTGGAAACTTAGCTTATCATTGTTTTATCACTTAGGTAGTTAGAAGGAGAAAAGGGAAAGAAGAGTTTCAGAGATAAGATTCACCAGCTTAGTAATTTCTTTGTGAAAATATACTACTGCCCAAAGGGTCATGAGACTTGATCTCAGCTCCTAATTCTATGTGTACTACATAATGGGAGTGGCGCTTCCCATTTCTGGTAACAGCTGGCTAAATTATTTGTGAATCTTCCAGCTGAAAACAAAACAAACCAAAACTATGAGGATAAATTATATACACAGACAAATGTATATATGCATACATATATTTAAAATATATTATATTTATGTATAATATATAATTATATATTTTAAACTGATGATTCATTCTCCAAGTGATCTAAATATGTATTATATATAATGTATATAAATATATTTTCAATATATGTAAATACACATATATTGTAGTTACATCAAAAGCATTGAAGAGCTGAAAACGAAATATCTCATTTAACCTTAATAGAAATCTGATAAGGCAGGAATTATTAACAATTTTTTTTAGATATGAGCAAGTAAAAGAAAAAAGTCAAAACAAAAAATAAAGCTTTCTTTATCACTGATGTTTTAAATAGAATTTTAATGTCTCATTTAGGTATTGAAGCAAAAATATAGGTGTCATAGCTGTTTGTAATGCCTCTAAATAGGAAACAACCCAGTTATTGGTTAACCATAGCATACATTGTGCACACATACATTGTGATATATCTGTCAATGTTGGTACTATCTAGCAATGAGAATGAATGACCTACTTCTACCTGCAACAGTATGGCTAAATCATGAGAAAATAATATTAAAGAAAAAGCCAAATATACATATGTTTTGATTCCATATTCATAACATTCAAAAGAGGTAAACTGTGTTTTTAGAGATTCATATGGAATTGGTATAACTATTTTTTAACTCTTTATTTTATATTGGAGTATAGCCAATTAACAATGTTGTGATAGTTTCAGGTGCACAGCAAAGCAACTCAGCCACATATACATGTATCCATGGAATTGGTATAACTATTTTAAAAAGAGAAGAGATTATTGCCACAGCCAGAATGGTGATTACCTCTAGGGTGAGAAAGGAAGCTATAATAGAAAAAGGTGTACTGATGTTCTTATCTTTCACACAGATAATTGTTGCATAGCTATGTGCTTTAGACAACTTATTAAACTTTATTAATAAGTTTTTCAGTTTTACGTGTGTTTCATTTCATTTTTAAAAATGAGTATATAAAGAAAGAAAATGCAGTATTTTTTCAGGATTTGGAAGAAAAGTAGAACATTTCTAAAATATTTTCCGTATACCATGCAGGGTAGTAAACACTTTCTCCTTTCTCTCTCTCTCCTCTCTCTCTCTCTCTCTCTCTCTCTCTCTATATATATATATATATATATATATATATATATATATATATATATATATATGGTTTCATATTCATAGAAATATAGTGAGCTAAATATTATTATATCTAATTTAGCAATAAGAAAATAAGAGGAAACACAAAAGACAGCATGGAGTATTTTTGTTAAATGAAATTATGAAAGACATAAAAGTCTCCACATAAGTTGTGAAATGAGACAAATATAAAAAAGAAAGAAGCACAGTTACTTGTTCCCATGTTACCTATGTATTTGAACCAAATGTTTCACCACTAAAAATTACTTTGGTTTAATTTCACCACCTCTAACACAGAGTATCAACTGTAAAGAATAAGCAAACACAAGTAATTTATTTTAAATATCTGATACTCTAATGGAAAGCCTTAAACCTAAACAAAGCTCAGTCACATTTGTACTTACAATATTTTTCTTTTAGATTTTAAAACCACTTCATATTATATACTGTTTATTTTATATTTCATATTAGTTTCTGATATAAGGCAAAGATCACATTCATTTTCCTTCATAGTAAAATTTCACCTTTTTTTCTTGAAGACTTGATTTCTTTCCCACGGGTCTGTGATATTTTCTTACAATAAGTTGGAAACCCGGATCATGTGCAAATGTTCTTATCCAAATTATTGGGCTCCTAGTATTCATGAATTTAATTTAGCTTTGCTAAAGTTAAGAGAGAATCTTTTGTTCTCATTACTGAGAATGATTTATTCCTGGGTTATTCAGGACCTGGGTAGCTTTTGCCTTGTGAGAATGTAATATTGGTATAAAATTTCCATTTTTTGCCATGTCCTACAACATACTTGGCTTCACATGTCGTTGTTTGTCCACCAACCATGTTGCAACACTGGAAACGGTAGTACCAAAGCAGATGTAGTAAAAGATACCAGTGTGTAAGAAAATCCCAGAAAGCTAGGTTCCTGAAATAAGAGGTTAGCTCTTAACACTCTGGTGAGCAAGGCAGAGTACTTCTAAGCAAAGGAATGGGATCCACAAGGATAATGTGGATAATTCTTCATAAATTCAGAAAGGTGTCGTGGCAAACTGCATGGAGTTTCATATCCCTCTGAACAAAGCAAGCACACGTTTCTCTTTAAACTGTATAAATCATTATGCAGGTAAAACAATACCATAGAATGTATACAAAGTAGCAAAGACTGTGATGTGATCAGAGCATTTCTTAAAAGAATAAAAACATGTAAGAATCCTGCTGCCTTTTGTGTTTGAAGATTTGATGTTAGGAAACCTGTCAAGCTGAGATTTTGTTTGACCAAAGGTAAACAAAACAATTCTCATGAAAGGGCAAAAAGAATCATTATACAAAGTCATCTGCATTTAATCGTTAATCTCATCCAGCAATACAAAGTCAAGGTATCCCTATGGAAGTCCATGGGAGAAATGGCAAAAACAGACTAAAACAGCTGATGGTCCTTGATCTCCTCTTTAATGCCTACATTATATATAATGTTTACACTCCAGTATTTGGGAGTTAGAGAAAACTTTTTCTTTAGACATTTCTGTGTGTGAAATCAGTCTTAGAGAAATCACTTTCTGGTCTAGTCCAAGTAAGAATCACTCTTTTTCTTTAAGACTTTAAGTGACTGAACAATTCTTTTGCATAAAATTTTAATCAAGGTCAGCTCTTTTATTTTATTTTATTTTTTTTTTTTTTGCGGTATGCGGGCCTCTCACTGTTGTGGCCTCCCCCGTTGCGGAGCACAGGCTCCGGACGCGCAGGCTCCGGACGCGCAGGCTCAGCGGCCATGGCTCACGGGCCCAGCCGCTCCGCGGCATATGGGATCCTCCCAGACCGGGGCACGAACCCGTATCCCCTGCATCGGCAGGCGGACTCTCAACCACTTGCGCCACCAGGGAGGCCTGAGGTCAGCTCTTTTACATAAAACCTTTAATCAAAGCCTTGATGTCTTCTCCACTCTTGGGTTATTTCAGGGATCCTATAAAGGACAATTTAACAGGCTCATTTCCTCCCTGAATTGGACAAGGTAGGTGCCATTACTATTCTATAAAATTCTTACCTTTCTTTTCCAATTGCATGAACCAAGAATGTACTTTTTCTCTAAATGATCTAAAAAATGATTAGTTGTTACAGTGACAGTCATTTGTGTATGTGCATAAGTGAATTACACAATGGTTTTCAATAACCTACCAATAAAATTCCTTAGGGAATGGCATTCATTCTCCTATTATTTTAAACTGGATATTAGTGTGAATCACTATAACCAAACGTGTTTCTTTAGTGTAATTAATATAACTTGCCAATATTACTTATTATCATGTCAAGGTTAATGGAAAAGAGAAACAGGTTAGGACAATTTAGATATAGAAAAGTATTTCTATAAGAAACTCTGGAGAGTTTTGACTGATAGAAGACACAGTGGCTTCTTTCCTCAGCAAGTAGATCCCTTTTAGATAAGTCTTATGTCTTAGGAAACTATGTAAGTTAATATCTTCTTTCATCACCTCTGCTAGACACTCCTCTGTAGTCTAATAACTGAAGTCCTTCTAAAGAGGGTATTATCTGGGGGCGTGTGAAATGCTTATTTATATCTACTTTGAAAACCTCTTAGTAACACCAAAAAAAAGGCTTTCAATTAATCCAGCCTATTGGATAAAGAGTGGAGCAAAATTCATTGTGCTAAAGTTATTTCCACATGATAAGCCCATTCTGGATCTTCATCAATTCAAATTACCAGAGACAAAAAGTTAAATTATTTTGGACAATGCAAAAAGAAAATATTTTGCAATATTTAGAAAGGAATGTATCTACCAAAATGCCTGAGAGTCTATAACATTTATACAAAACGTTTATTGAAAAATAATTTGAAGCCACCCACAGTATACTATAAAAATTCTAATTTTCCATCCTTTTTAATTCTGACACTATTAGCATTCTTCATCAGTAACATGGAAATTGAAACACAAAAGTTTTTGCCAAATATTTGACAAAACAGAATTGCGTTACATTATTGTAAGTTCTTATTTCTATTCTCTGAAAATAATCTAGAATTTCTATTAAATAACTAAAATCTTTTTAATTCTCTTATTCATTTTATAATTTCAAGGATCATCCAAAACTAATATCAATCCATACCTTGCTGTAAATGAATACAATTTTAATATTTAGAGGTCATCATATATCATTGGACCACAATTTCAAATATATAAGCAATTAAGTCATAGCTCTATATGTTATGGGCCAACTAGACTGGGAACAAAATTAAAACATGTAGATGAATCTACATTTCTTGAACAGGAGACAATATGAATTTGCTGATTAATCAAATGCATACATATATTCCTTTGTCAACCAAAAAATCTGATGTATTAATACTCTTGAAAACTATAGGTCCCTTGAACATACTTAGGGTATATTGAAAATCTTGTTTATGATTTTCTTTATTCAAATTATTGATGACGTACCAAAATATGTAATATGTAGCTCAGGAGAAATTATCTAAAGCAAAATCCAGAAAGAGGAGGAGAATTTATGATAAATTTAGTAGGAAGAATAAGTGGTATACTTTTAATCCTTTACTTCTCTGAACCAAATTATTTAAATTTCTCTTATCTGGCAGAATAGATGGAAATGTTTGGTATAACAATTCCCCCAGTGTCCTTAGATTTGATTTCTGAGCAGATTTAGGTATTTTCACTTTTCTTTTTCTTATTTCTCTCCTTAACAATGCGGGAAGCTGTACATTTCCCTACAGACAATTCATGGACAACAGCCTAGCATGTGGTTCACTTTAGTCCTTACCCATCTGAATTTAAAATGCTATCACAAGATTTCTTCTCAATCACCAAAACTTAGGCTATTTTCTCTCCACATTTCTACTTGTCACTTACTTTGTGCTTTGATGCTGCAACACCAATTCAAACTTCCTCTTCTCTCTCTACGCCTAATACAAAAGGTTCATCTATCAGCAAAATTGGTTAACATCTGTCAGCAAAACTGGTGCTGTCTTTCATCTTAATTTTTAAGATAAATGAATCATTTAAATTTGGTTTATCATTTTAATTTTGAAAGGAAATAACCTATTTGCTATTCACCACTTAAGAATACTTTTTAAATTCACACAAGAATTTTCATATAAAAGAGGAATTGTTTTAAGTTATATTTATGTCAATATGAAAATAAGAAAATGTTTATCAGAGGCAGTAGTTTGGAAGAAACCAATCTCCAAATGTAGTTGTATGTAGATTGAGAGTTTTGTAATTAGGGTTCCAAGATCATGATGTCATTGGGAAGTATTCCATAGAAAACAATATTTCCATTTCAAGCCAATTTAGTTACACGATCCACTGAAAAAATAATTACATTTGTATTATATGTGTAGCAAGATATAGTTAAAGTTTCTTAAACCTTAAAATACAGTAAGTCCCCTACATATGAATGAGGTCCATTCCAAGAGCACGTTCATAAGTCCAATTTATTCTTAAGTCCAACAAAGTTAGCCTAGGTACCCAACTAACACAATTGTTATATAGTACTGTACTGTAATAGGTTTATAATACTTTTCACACAAATAATACATAAAAAACTAACACAAGGGGCTTCCCTGGTGGCGCAGTAGTTGAGAGTCCACCTGCCGATGCAAGGGACACGGGTTCATGCCCCGGTCCGGGAAGATCCCACATGCCACCGAGCGGTTGGGCCTGTGAGCCATGGCCGCTGAGCCTGCGCATCCAGAGCCTGTGCTCTGCAATGGGAGAGGCCACAACAGTGAGGCCCGCGTACCGCAAAACAAAAAACAAAAAAAAATAAAGAAAACAATCTTACAGTATAGTACCTTGGAAAGTACAGTAGTGCAGTACAACATCTGGCATACACGGGCTGGCATCAAGTCAAGAGGCAATAAGAGTTACTGACTGGAGGAGGGAGAGGAGGTGGGAGATGGTAGAGCTGAAGGATCATCAGCAATAGGTGACGGAGGGCAAGCTGCAACTTCACTCACGCCTGACGTTGATGACACAGGTTCTGGTTCCTTTTTGGATTCAATTCTATCTACCCGCTTGAAAAAATGATCCAGTGATGGCTAGGTAGTACCCCTTTTTTTCTCCTTATGGATGACAAGGTAGCACTGGATTGCATTCTGAACGTCTGATGCAACCTTCATGTACTGTTCTACGTTCAGGTCCTGTACCTCAAAAACTAACGGTGCCTCCTCAAATAAAGAAAATCTCTTTGCCATTTCCTGCATTGTGAATCTCTTTGGTTCTTCAGTTACATCTTCCCTTGTCTCTCTTTGTCTTTTCTTTGGGCCTCCAATTCCATCAGGTCTTCATTAGTAAGCTCCTTGGGTTGCACAGCAAGGCATTCAATGAAGTTGTCCTCTTGCAGAAGTAGCTTGAAATAAAGACACTGTACTACTGTACTCTATACATTCCTGTACAGTAAAGTACACAAAAGCACAAGCACTTGTAGAGGATGCACACACGTGACACTGTACACCAGACACGTGCACTGACTTACGTGATTGGACATGCGGATACATGTTCGCATCTTCGAAAGTTTGCAACCAGAAGGTTCGTATATAAGGAACTTACTGTAATAGTCACTCAAAACAGTTTGATTTTATGTTGGTATATTTCCAGTAAAAAATTAAAAGTAGAAACAAAAAAAAAAAAAAGAGAGACAAAATAAAAATAAACCAAATAAGCCTATTTAGAGGTTCCAATTTCTCAAAAACCCTGTCATCGACAGTAAATACTTCTTAAAACAAATTTTAATCCTTTTGATTGAATTTAAATCCATCTTTTCCTGTTTTCCAACTGAAATTACTTAGTAGTGTGGTTATATTTGTGCTTTTCCCCCCCACAGATCATGGTATATGATTACATCCTAATCCACATACTGGGTCACATTTAGCCTTTCTCTCCCTTTAAATCATGCCACAGCCATTTATTTCTATGTCAGTGTTTGGCCCTTGGGAAGATTTATGAATACAAGAGATGTGGTGAGTTATCCTCTTATTTCATATGTTAAAGTTTTTATTATGTATTTAGTGCAACATAAGGACAATGGGACTATCATAAAGGCCACAGTTAACTGTTGCTAATTGTTGCTGGTATGATGCAGATCATGCTCTATTTCCTCTTTTGAATGTCAACTTTGTGGAAAAAAAATCTACACAAGTTGTCTTTACTCCATTACCAGTTCAATTCTAAACTCTTCAGATCTACCATCAGTCTTCACTACTGTGTTAAAAATTGCTCTCACAACATCTAGTTAATAAAATATAATTATGTATTTTCAGTCCCAGTCTCCTGGATTTCTCTAAGTAATTTTATCTTCACTAACCAGAATCTTGAAATGATTTCAACCTTCAGCTCCATTTTGTTTTATTTTCCTAATTGCCTGGTAGCTCTTTTTGTTGTTGTATATTGTATGTTTGTTTCTACTTCATAAAAATGGACATCTTCTAAAATCTACTTTTCTAAAGTATAGTTCTCAATTTTATTTTCTTTTCTAAAATATAGTTTTCTAAAGTATAGCTTTCTAAAGTATAGTTCTCAATCTTATTCTCTTTATACTATATTCTCCACATAGATTAATCCAACCAATCTTACAGCTTGAATTACTATTTTAATGTAAATGATGCAAATCTTTTCCTAAGACAACCTGACCAGCAGATCAGTTACTCCATTTGCTGACAACATATTTATTCAATCCTAATTTTTATTTTTTTTTGTTAAATATATTTCAGTTCATTCCCCTGAGATGTTATCCTTTCTCTCTTCTTCAACTCATTCTATTGAAATATCCATCCAAGATTTTCTCAAATGTCTTCTTATGAATGGAAAACTCTTCTTGATTCCCCAAAATGGATATAATTACTTCTTCTGTATGCCTTCTGTTTGGTTTTTTTGTTTGTTTTTTTTATTGCACTTGTCTTACTCTACCTGTTTTTTTGCTATTATCTACTTGATTGTTTAATCCTGTCTGTTAAATTATAATCTTTTTCATGGTGGATGTCTTAATCTAATCAGGCTGTTATAACAAAATGCCATAGACTGGGTGGCTTATAAACAATGAAAATTTATTTCTCACAGTTCTGGAGGCTAGGAAGTACAAGATCAAGGGGTCCACATGGTCAAATTCTGGTGAAGGCCACTTCCTGGTTCACAGCTGGCACTTTCTCCCTGTGTCCTCACATGACGGAAGGGGTGAGGAAGCTCTCTGAGTTCTCTCTTATAAGGGCACTAATCCCATTCATGAAGGCTCCACCTTCATTGACCTAATTACTTCCCAAAGGTCCCACCTTCTAAGACCATCATTTTTGAGGGTTAAGATTTTAACATATAAGTTTTGAGGGGACACAGACATTCAGTCTATAGCAGTAGGACTGATATATTTATGTCCTTGTTTTCCCTGCAATGTCTAGGATATAGTGTCTTCAACATATTGAGTGGATGAGCTGAGTTTAATGTTTCAACATTTCAAAAAAGTCAGTCTCATAAAACAATCCATAATACAGTTGTGGAGGAAGAAAGCAGTTGGACAGCATACGTGACCTACTTTTGAGATAATCAGAAAAGAAGGCAAAGATGTGCATCCAGCTGAGATTGAGAGGTAACTGCTTTCTCTAGTCATTGGAGAGCTCAGCCTGCAGTACGTTCATACCAAGACAAAATTCATGATAGAAACTAGAAAGGAGTCTGGACATTCCATACAGGTATGTGGCAACTTTTGACCTCTACAATATGATAAAATCATTAGGACCAAATCTTTTCTACATAAAACATATTTACCAGAAGTTATTGATTATATGCCCTGGTTTGCCCTGGGATAGTCCAGGCTTTCACTATTGTCTTTAAATAATTGTCATCCCCTTCTCCTTTAGCTCTCAAAAATGTAACAGTTTGAATGAATTACATGATCATCTAAACTTAAGTAATACACATACACACTACTATATATAAAATAGATAACCAACAAGGATCTACTGTATAGCACAGGGAACTATATGCAACATCTTGTAATAATCTACAAGGGAAAAGAATCTGAAAAAGAATATATATATATATATATATATATATATATATATATACATATATAACTGAATCACTTTGCTGTACACCTGAAACTATCACAACATTGTAAATTAACTACACTTCAACAAAAAAATAAAATAAAAGTTAAAAATAAATAAAAACAACTAAATAAATTAAACACACAAGGCTGGGTACTTTGTCTAACCTATATCTCTACGGTTGCCAATCTGTGACCTTAAAAATTCACACACTTGTCACATTTCTAGCAAAGTGACTCATGCTGAATTCGACATGACTGGCATAATAATTAATTACAAATTAATGGAAGGCAAGAATCATTGTGTTCTTTCCCTGTGTGCCTAACAGGGCCTTGCACATTATTGGCCCTCGCATGGGGTTTATTAAATTAGACACATGTTCTAGGGGGCTGGTATTAAATTTCCCAATAAGAGAGTCCTTGATATCAGGGGGTTTCCATTAAGTCAGACATCTAATACATTTTTCAGGTGATCTTTGTAGCAAATTGGAGAGAGCTTTGTAAAAATAAAATAAAAAAATCTAGATGCCTAATTGAAAGCAGATTTGCAATTGACATAACAGTAACTACTCATTTTTAGAAAAAAAATGTTGAAAATACTGATGCTTTTTCCAAAAGTCACATTTAACACCTTTCAAACTAACCCCCTCCCAAGAAGAGCTCATTTGAAATACAATATTCAGAATGTACACAGATTCAGAATGTACACAATATTCAGAATGCCAGAAATTTTTGTCATTTAATTATTTGAATACTGAAGATTCAACTCACAGAATTGAAGCTACTAAGCAAAGACAAGATTAGTACATAGAAGAATAGGATACCTTGGACTCTACTATCTTTCTCCTCCCTTTGAGTGATTTTCAGTATATCAAAAGGTGAAAATTTAAAGAGTTCCATTTGTTTTATTTTCAACTCTTTATCATCCACCTATTTCTTAGCAGCAAAAAACAATTTCTTAGAGAAGAAAAAAAGGAAGCAGCTCTTTCCCTTACTCCCACCCACCATCATTTTTAAGATCTCATTAAATAAAAAAATAGATGTCTCATTGAACGTGCAAAATTAAAGTTACTCTGCCACCAAGTCCATTAACCTCTCCAAGAGGACTCCCTGATGCTAACTTTGATAATGTCCATTAGGCGTACATGCTGTGAAGAAGATAAATGAAGGTGAGAACAGAGAAATGATAGAAGCAGAAGAGAAAATTTGGCATCTGCAGCACTAGGATTTCCTAGAAAATAAACACACAATCAGTCATGTCAATTAATCCACACTACATCAATCCTCAGCTAAAGGATGGCAACCTCATATCATGGGAACAGGAATATGTAGAGCATACCATCAGACATATTAGAGAGAAGGCTGATCAGAAGTGCTCACTTAAAAATGTGGTCCAGAATGTATAGCCAGTGTTGCAGTAGCCAATTCTAAAATGAAGTCCAGTTACCCTAAGTGTACCAGAGTTTGAAATTCACTATACAGTAAAAAATGATTCCCAGTGTAGGTCCAGGAGATAGCATGGGATTCAAAAACTGAAGGATTGTAGCAAAGGAGTTAAGGTGGACAGGTCAGGGGACAGAATCAGAATTTTGATTTAAAAATATTTCTTGCCACTTTTCTTTAATTGTATTTACTCACATGTGTTTTGCCCTACGAGTGTGTGCAGAACATTGGCATGTGGATGAATGAAAGAATAAAATGTTATCTAAAAACACTTAAGCCTTATTTAATAAATACTATGGCAAAATAAATGAGGTGTTTAGATGTCTCTGCTTCTCCTCTAGGCCCAACACACACCTTCTCTCAAACCCCTGGTTTCAGTCAGCACTTGATGACAGGGTAGCTGTGAGGTCCTCTTCCTTTCTCACCCTCCTATTCTTTACTCAGAGGTGGCTGAGAGAGTACTGAAATTTGTACTCCTTCCAGAATTATGAATTATGAATATATGGAATAGACATACCAACTTATGTTTCAATTAGTGGCTAAAGTGATATTCTACTAGAATTCAAGATTGGCATCCAACCTAATCTGCTGGTACTCATGCTGATCTCTTATCACATATTTTGAACATCACCTGTGGCCAGTGGAGTGTATCTACTTCAAGTTTATAAAGAACAATAAAACACTAATCATGTCTTAGTCCAGAACTTCCTTATACCCTATTCTTTCTCTAATTCAAGATCACAAAAATTATCTCCAATACATTCTTATAGAACTTGTATAGCTTTACTTCTTTTAGATTTTTGATCCATTTTAAGTTAATGTATGTTGTATGTTTGTATGGTTCTATGTATCAAAGTTCTTTTTTTGTTTGTTTTTGCATACTGATATGTCGATATCCAACTTTTCCCACACCAGTTGCTGAAAAGACTGTCCTATGTTGAATTACCTACAAAACTATTGCTCAATTTGCTTTAGATCTTTGGGATTGCTATGGCTCATAATATGGTAAAAATATCATATTTTGTGTGCTAGACATAAAAAAACTTTGACATAATATTTCACAGACATAAATTGAAGATAGATCCTTATCTGCATCACCATTATTCTTGAAGAATTAAAGATATGCTAAGATAGCAAATTATCATGGTGACCTCCTCTTTGCTCATGTATATTTTACAGTCCTGCCCTAATTGGTAAATTACACCGTTGGGGAAAATTGAAAAAAAAAAGTATGATAGATAAAATAGACTAGAGATTAGAGTGGAGTAGTTGGTATGTATTTTGTCCAATATAATCTCAACCTTACTAAGTAACTCATTAGCAGTTTGGAGATCTAAGGTACATTGGGGAAAATGGCACAATTTAACTGAACAGGGGAAGGGAAATTTTCTTTGACATTTTCTAAGGGTTATCTCCCATTATACTAAGAAAGTGTGGCAGCATTTTATTGGGACCAGCAAAAGAGATAAATTTTTGCGTGAAACCCCAAACTCTGGTCCAGGAAAGGTCTTTACTATTTAGCCTTCAAGAAAATGAAAGTGACAGATTGCAATACTGACTGCCTTTATGTTCCCCTACTCTTTCTACTCCCTATAGGATAGAGAACTGATTAAACTCTGACTCCAGAATGTGAAACCAAGAAGTTTCATAACCAAGTAAGTGCCTTTAGCATGCCCAAGTGTTGCTATGGAGATCAGAATTTCTTGAACTTGACATTATAATCTGCATTAGCTTCTCTAAAAATGGTAAAATAGATGTAGTGTCCAAAAGCTGATAATTCCACTTGTATGTCTCAAATCCCATCACGCACCCTGATTTTTCAATTTTCTTAAATTTGGTTTGCTGTTCCTGTTTATTGCTACAGTATACATTAGAGAAGGTATATTTATGTCAGTCTCATTAAATTGTTTATGACAATAGGTCAGCAAATAATCTTTTTATGGGTATCACCATTCAATTCAGAGGATTCTAAACCAGAAATCCCTGGCATCAAAATATCTGTAGTTTAACTACAAAATTAGCAATAGGTCAGGCAAAAGTTATGGGACTGTCTTAAACTGAGACTTATTCATGCTTGAGGGCATTTCTTTATTTTTTCTTCTCAAAGCTCAATTCAACAACCAACTCATACTCTACTTTCTATTTCTGGAGGTTTCAGTTGGATAGCTTTAGCATCCCAATGCCTTTGAGATTAATTTTGACAAGTACTTCCAGGCACACCTTCCCAAGGTCACTGGGTCAGTCTGGCAAACAGCTAAGGGATATACAGAAGCAGTATACTTGACCCTGGGATAAATCGTCACAGTACACTCGGCTGTGAAGTTACTCATTAAAAATCTTGACCTTCCATCCTAATCAACATCATGATTCCTCTTCTTTATAGCTTTTTTGTGTGTGCTAAACTCTTTCTGTATTCAGGTAAGAAAGTTTTAACATAACACGGTTCTTTTGAAGGTGTTTGGGTTGAGCAGGACTATAGTCTTATAGAATGCTTTGATTTTCAAAAGAAAAGGAATATTTAAAAGCCATTTCTAATCGGCTGACTATGACTGTCCACTGATCTATTTCTGTATCCAGCTCTCTGTTCTCCTGGTATAAGTGTGTCAGGTTATTTTTCTTCACATGATTACTCTTCATTTTTATTTCCTGCCTAGATTTGTAAATTCTGAGTCTTTATTGTTTACTTTCTCCTTTAGCGAAAAAAATATATCAGGAAGGACAAGAAACTTCTCTATTTCTTGCTGTTTTCTACACCTGCCAATTTCTGAATGGAAAGACAGGAAGCCACATTTCAAATACATGCCCAACTATAGAGCAGAAGCATTCCAGGCCATAGTATTTTAAGGTTTTAAAACATTTTCAATGACATCTTACTCAGATTCAATCCATTTGATTCATAACTTGTATTATACATCTTAAAAATTTTTACTGAAATTTGGATGCAAGTGGTGCTTCAAGCTTCAGTGATTACTTTGGTTGATCCGTGATGTAACAGTATGTTTGAATCTTCAGTGTTGATAACTTAATGACAAAGATGGGGGGTTATGGGAAGAGGAAGAGTGACTAAAATGGATTTTACTAAAATCTTTACTGCTTGTCTTTCATTCCAGTAGCAACTTCTGGAAGACGTAGAGGTTTCAGGGCATAGCCAGTAAAGATTTTGAGAAGCATAGGTACTGATTTTAGCAAAATTAGCAGAAATTTCCCCTGAAATATTGGGAATATTTCTTAATCTGCCCAGTACACAGGGATATTGTTTAACCCGCAATAAAATGTACTTGTTTATTGTGTCTACTCGTTTTTGTCTATTTTGCCTGTGTTTCCCAGAGAGAACGTAAGCTCTCTAATGGCAGTGGTTTTTATCTGTTTTATTAATTTATGTATTCCCCAGGCCTAAAAGAGTTCATAGCACATAGTTGGTGCTCACAAAGTAGTTGTTGAATGAATGATCAAACTTGTGTCCTTTTTTAAAAAAATAAATTTATTTAATTTATTTATTTATTTTTGGCTGTGTTGGGTCTTTGTTGCTGCACGCAGGCTTTCTCTAGTTGTGGCGAGCGGGGGCTACTCTTCTTTGCAGTGCACAGGTTTCTTATTGCGGTGGCTTCTCTTGTTGCAGCACACAGGCTCTGGGTGCATGAGATTCAGTAGTTGCAGTAGTTGTGGTGTACAGGCTTAGTTGCTCCGCAGCATGTGGGATCTTACCAGACCAAGGCTCGAACCCGTGTCTCCTACATTGGCAGGCAGATTCTTAACCACTGCACCACCAGGGAAGTCCCACCTGTGTCCATTTATTACATGACCCTCAAATTGCTTTTCAATAGCTTTTGACTCCATAAAAATTACATCCTTTAAAAATGTATTTAACTTATATACCTTGTATGTAAACACAGTGTCTAATACAGGGATATGCGCTATAAGAGATTTTAAAAAATATTACTAAGAAGGTCGGTATTATGGACTGAATTGTGTACCTCCAAATTCATACATTGCTCTAACCTCCCATACCTAAGATTGTGACAGTATTTGAAGATAGGATCTTTACAGAGGTAATTAAGTGAAAATGTGGTCATTTGAGCAGATCCTAATCCAATCTTACCCATGTCCTTAGAAGAAGAGGAAATTAGGGCACAGACATGTATAGACAATGTCAAGACACAGGAAGCAGATGGCTATTTATAGGTCAAGGGGAGAGGCTTAGAGAAGATCCCTTCCTCATGGCCCTCAGAAAAATTCACCCTCCCAACAAAGTGTCTGGACTCCATATTTCTGAGAAAATAATGTTCTGGTCTTTAAGCCACCCAGTCTGCAGTGCTTTGCTATAGCAGCCCTAGCAAACTAATACAGCAAGTTTACCTATAACATTAGAATTGGGAAAGATTAACAAATCTGCCCAGCATAGAACATATGTTATATTTTTACACAACAATGTTGGGCAAGATATTGATTGGCACATAGCACTCCTTTTTGTCCCTAACACCTGTGTTCAGGTTTGGCTGCTCTCAGGCCCATGCCTTTCTAATGAAAATCCTAAATCGCCCATAAGAGGAAAATTTTGGTGGGAACTCAGTGTTCACAAGTTGAATTATGAACTGGCTTTGACCTTCCCCACATGCATTCATATTCTGCTTGTACTTACAGAGAGTAGTTGTTATGGGTCAACTAGGACAGTGCTAATTGCAACAGCATTTGTTAACCATAATAAGAACAATCCATTAGGATGATGGTAAAATAATTACAACAAGCAAACATAAAACATATTAGTGGTATTGGGCTAATAATTAGCCTACGTTTATGGTTTAGTTATCAAGGAGAGTAAAAGAGAGGGAGTGAATAGGTTATACATAGAGAGATTGTCTGCAGATTGGTTTATATGTATCTGCATTTACATGGGATGAAACAGGTCAAAAATTCAGTGAATTGTTTAATAACTGACCAAAGGATTTTGTCTTAACAAAACCAAAAGGCACCCTTTCTAATTTGATAAGATTTTCTCACTCACTTGGTCTTAGACAAATAGGGGAAACATCTCTGCTAGAGCAAAGACCTTTGGCAATGGAAAGGATTTTCACCTCAGCTACACCAAATCAGCTCATTTGTGAACTAAACATCTTCATCTCAAGCTCAAATATGTCTCAACATTCCCTGACAATAATTGATCAAGAAAACATATGGCAAAAAGAGAGATCTAGTCAAGAGTCCTAGACTCCAACAAGAGGATTCTAAGAAGAAAGTTATTTGGAGATACTTCATCCATATTCACACTGATGTTAAAATGTTCCTTTGCTTAGCAAAGCATAGAGAGGGCCCCTCTAAACAGGTATTGTGTAACTCTAAACTATTGGTTAAGTAAGGTGGGTGCATGTGTGTGCATGCACATGTGCAAGTGTGAGTAACACTGAATATTTATTCTCTTGAATATTAGGTTTATCAGTAGTATGTATGAACATAAGCTCTCCTATCTAAGTTCTCTCCGTTATAAAACAATTTCTCTTTTATCTTACATAATCACTTACTTTGTCTCTTTGGTTGCCCATTTGCTTTAACCCTCTATGACTTCCTTCTCTGGCTCTGGCTTTTTGTTCAATTTATACATAATTTGTTCATAGCCTGATGCACTTTCAGTAAATATACCTCCACAACATAGCATCTCCCCACCCTCATTGTTACTGGCAGTTATTAGCCCCGTAGGAAATCTCGTTAGATAAAAGAAGTCTCCCTCATTTTTCTACCTACCTCCAAAGGCTTCAAAAATTTTATCTTTCAAAATAGATATCGATATACAATCTTTCCATCATTATTTATATTAGATAGATTGAAAGGTAGTTAGGTCATTAGGTAGGTAGGAAGATAGATGGATAAAATCACATATATATAATACACATAAAATATATTTCATATTTGTATAATATGTGTGTTGAACATTTTTGTAATTTTTGTATTGAGAATTTATCAAGAACGAGAAGAACAGATCAAGAAAGGGATTCAGATATAACCTGAACTCGGCATACTATACTCTCCGAATGTTTGCTTCAGCCCAGCGAAGACAGAGGCAAATGATAATGGCTCCAAAGGACTCATTAGTGTTTATGCTGGCAATGCACTTTTAAGAAAAGTAGTCAGAGTTTATCATTGACTGTTTATCATGCTAATCCACAAAGACCAATTGGAATTGCTATTGCTCTAAGCATTATCATCATGAGTGCTGCTGCTTAACATTCTGCCAAAAGGAAGAAATTTCAAAAGGGGAAGGAAAGAGTAATGAGCTAGGTTAAGAATGTGAAATAAATGAATAATTAAATAAACTTTTACTTGATAGTGTGAAAGCTACAAATACAGAATAGAGGGAGAAAAAACATCAGTATCCTATTTTTCTCTTCTCCCCTTCAGTAAATCCGTACTTTAACAAGGAAAGAAATAAGTCAACAGCTACCAATAAATCAATAGTCTAAGAAGACTCAAGTAAAGATTTTTTTGAACTTTTAACATTGCTAATTACCTATAAAGTACCTAAAATACTGTAGGATTTTTCTTTCCTATATTCCTTATTATGTTTTTAACATTTTCTACATTAAATTTTCTAAGTCTAAACTGATGATATTACTTACTCTCAATTCTTGTTCTGTGCCTATAACCAGAATATACTGCTATGAGTTGATCTCATCCATCTCAGTGGCTTTCAATGCTATCTATATACTGATGAATCCAAAATTTATATCACCAGCCCCTACTATTCCTTGGGACACCAGTGATATACATAGACAAATGTTTATTACTTATTCAGCATCTGTATTTAGATGTTGAACAGGCACCACAAACAATGCCCTGAACTGAATTGTTGATTTTACCTCTCACACTTGCTCTATTTTCAGTGTTCCTTATATCAGCAAGTGTCATCACTATATCCCTAAGACCAAAATTTTTTTTCTCTCACACAGCAAGTCCAGTTCACAGTAAATCCAATTGAGCCTATCCATTCTACATTTAAAATGTATCCTCCTCAATAGCTACTCCCCTAGTTCAATTCCTGATCTCCTAACTGGTCTCCTTGCTTTTACTCTTTACCCCTCTACAGTTTGTTTTCTAAACAGCATCCATAGGGATCTTTTTAAAATTCAAGTCCTATTATACACTTCCCAGCTAGTAGAACTACGTTGGCTTCCCATCACATTCAAACTCAGTTAGAAACCTTACAGTGGGCCCCAGAGTCCTATATGATCTGGCCCCTGGATACCTCTCCAGTTTACTTTCTATCCCTCATACTCACTGTGCCCCAGTCATACTGGCCTCTGCTTTTCCTTGGACACATACGTGCTTCTACCTCAGGACTTTTGCCTCTGTGGTTTCTACTGCCTGGACATTCTTTTTTCAGTATCAGCATGGTTCATTCAATCTATTCTGGTTTTGCAAATGTCACTCCTTCACAGAGGCCTTTCCTGACCACCCCATCTACAATAGAGCTCTGTTACTCTTTAGCTTTATTTTAAAATATAGTGTATTAATTTTAAAAAATGAGGTAATAGTAAGACCAACAGATGAGAAGACAATTCCCCGTGGAAAGATAGTTTATTACTCATAGTTCCCAAGAGGGCATGCCCTCTTTTCACAACGGGGTTGGTAGGGGCACATAGAGAAGCACCAGGTTTGGTCAGGAGACAAAGGGAATGTGGGAACTGTGGACAAAAGACTTTATTGTCGTTTTCTCAGGAAAGAACCGCTGAGACAGGAAAAGCAGGCTTAGGATTGGTTACTTTGAATAATTTTATTCAATTTCTGGGGCTAGGGGCTGTCCCTAGTTGTCTGGTACCTGGCCCTGAGGTGAGCAGGGCAGGGGGATAGTGGTCCAGGGTGAGAACCCCATAGAGAAAGTACTTGAGGGTGGGGCTCTGACTGTTTAATTTGCATTTAAAATGCATGCTTACTGGAAAGTTGTTTACTAGCTCTAAGAATTGGCTAGCCCTGAGAAGGACAGGCACTCCAGGGTCAGCAATTCTCAGATGTCAAAACATTAGAATACAGAAAATAAAAGACCTTATTTATATAAGCCTCATACCAGCGGTATTTTCTTCATATCACCTCTCACTACCTTACCTTTTATTATGGATCACTTTATTCTTGTATTCTATATTTATTCTTCCATAATATAAGCTTTGTTAGGGTAGAGACTTTTCTGTTTCATTCATTGTTGTATTCCCAGTGCTAGAATAGTGCCAGGAATGAAGTAAATGTTCAAGTATCATTTTTTAATTACTTGATAAATGAATGGACAAAAGCTGTATGTCAGTAGTTCTCAATCAGGGATGGTTTTGCTTCCCTAGACCCTGTTCTAGGTTCTGGGGTGGGAGCAGTGAATAAAATGAGACTGCCCCAGTGGATCTCACATAACAAGTAAAATAAATAGTGTAACATATGGAAGATAATAGGTTTAAGGATGATAATCTTCAGGCCAACTCTCTAATAAAAATACTATTATTATCCCCACTTTACATTTAAGGGAGTGAATGTTTAGAGAAGACAATTGACTTGCCTAAACTCACACAGATTATAAGTGGGGGAATTCAGACTCGAGTATGAGTCCAAAGTCCATGCTCTGAAACACAACCTCTATTGCCCTCTACTTCCAAAAGGATGGGGTGGGAGACCTTCTTCCACACAGCAATTTAGAACCAAAATTTCTTCAATATGGTGGTTCTGCCATCCCCTAGATCCTCAAAGATCTCTGAATCCAGCAGGTGAGAGGGGAAAGATTCTAAAGGTAAAAGCATGTGAGATTTTTAGGGTCATGTCTGTTAAGTTGTGCAAATCACTCCTGTTCACATTCCATTGGCTATATCTTAGACACGTATGTATTGCTATATATAACTGTAAGGGAACCTTTTGCCCAGGAAAAAGAAGACATGAATTTGATGAAAGCTAGCAGTTTTTGCTACAGATTCTCATTCTTAACTCAATTATCTATTGCATTTTTCTGTCTAGTTTCAGAAGACACTTACCTTAGATCACCAGGCTGGTATAACAAAGATATCATTAATTGGGTGTCATAGATTATAAACAGAAATTTATTTCTCACAGTGCTGGAGGCTAGCGAGTCCAAGATCAAGACTCTGGCATATCTGTTGTTGGTGAGAGCCTGCTTCCAAGTTTATAGACAGCCATTCTCTTGCTACGTCCTCAAGTGACAGAAGGGGCAAGGGAGCTTTCGGTGATCTCTTCTATAAGGGCACTAATTTCGTTCATGAGGGCTCTGCCTTCATGTCCTAATAACTTCCCAAAGGTCCCACCTCCAAATGTCATCTCATTGGGAATTAGGTATCAAAATATGAATTTTGAGAAGACACTTCAGTCTACTGCAAGATTCATTTCTGTCTTAAAGGGAAATAATTTAAAGCCTTATCTAGTTATTGAACCGAGCTTCAAGTCTAGGATCTTTAGGTACTATGCTATCTTTTTCTTTAGGTTCTAATGTGCTTCCTGTGTGTGGAGCAACATATAAACTGAAATGGCAAACTTGTTACATCTCTGCCTAATACAAACAAGTCAATATACAATGATGGAGAAGGGACAGGGTATGCCCAATAAAAACTCCAAATCAAAAAAGTGAAAATGGGAAACACACAGCAATTACTGATCCATGGCAGTGACAAAATCCTGCTGGGCAAGCAATTTAAAGAATCCTCCTTTGTTCTTTGCTTAGACCTGGATTTGGTTATCTTGAAGGAACCAACTGTCCATTGTACTCTGTAGCTCTTAGCTCTGCCCACTGAGAGAGTGTAGGAGAGTCTGCCCTAGTTAGGGGATTGTGGACTGTATAGCTTTTTCATTCTGCTTCCTAACAGGCAAGCTGGAAGTGTGGGCTAAGAGTTGGTTCAAAGTCACAAGTTATTTTTGGCTGGGGTCATGGTTTCCTTAGCAATACAGTTCTGTCAAAAACCTTATCTCTTCCTTGGTCAGAAATCACACACGAAAGATTTTTCTAGATAGAGTTCTCAAGTGTTCCTTGCCCCAACATTGTTCCCTCAAATGACCCCTCCCTGAAAAGAAGAAGGAAATAAAGAAAGAGAAAGAGAGAGGGGCAGGAAGGAAGGAAGGGAGGAGGAAGGGAGGGAGGGAGGGAAGGAAGGAAGGAAGGAAACTCAATTCCTACCACCTTGAGGTACAGCTGGAATAATAGTCTTAGAGTGAAGGGTAGTTCCCTTTTTTTATATGGTCCCATGACTGAATTACTGATACATTTTTTTACCTGAGAAGTCTAGATGGTCTTTATGCTCTCAGTGCCTTTTCAGTCTTATTTTTCTATTATTTAAACTCCAGAAATTATTGATCAGCTTTTATCATCATGTGAAATCACTGCATTACCTTTTCCACTTGAAAGCTAGTCAGTTATTACTTTCAGAAAGAGGCAACCAAAATAGCTTAAAATTCTAGATGTTTCCAACAACTTTCCTAAGAGCTACAGGCTTAGTAGGTACTTCATCTACCTTGTAAGTTATCACAGGTGACAGTTTTATCAAATGTTTGCCATGGTAAACAGGGATCTCCAGCTTTCTAGCCTTCTATATTTGCCACCCACAACCAGACTGTTAAGCCAATGCCACAAATTTTAGTGTTTTGTTATAGTATTCTCCTTCTGATAATAAATTTCTGTATGAATTAGGGTGACCTAGTTACAGTAATAAACAAGCACCAGATTCCAGTGGCTTAACAGAGTGTAAAAGTATTTCTCAATCATATAGCACTTCTACACATACACTCCTTGTTGCTTTCCTCCATGTGATGAATCAGGGACTCAGGTTACTTCCATGTTGTGGTTCTGCCACTTCCTAGACCTTAGAGTTCTCTGCATCAAGCTAGTGGATAGGGGAGGAGTGTGAGAACTGTGCATAGAAGGACAAAGAGGTCAGCTTTATAACTTTTAATTTTTGATAACAGTATAAATCATGGTTGTCACGATTATAATTTTTATGGTATGTTCTCTTCCTACTAATTTCCTGAATTATATTTAATCCTATTTATATTGATGTTACTTGTTTTCCTTTTGAGGAATAACAAGTTAAACATTAAGCTGTAAGTGTTGCCTCCTAATGACTCAAAGTGGCACATCAAAAACAAGTCTTATTGGTCTTAAAGAAAAGATCTGCCCAACTCTGGGCTTTCCAATGTTTTTCTCATTGTGCCTTACTTCAACGTCAGCCCCTACTGGCCCTTACTTCATGAAGTGTTTTTACATTTACATTTGTGACGCACCTCAGTCTTCCCTGGCTTTTTGTCCTCCATATGTATTTTTTTAACTTTGTTATATTTATGTCAGGGATATCTGCTCAAAGTCCATCTCATTAGAAAACATAATAGATGATAGCCCTTCTTCAAACCACTCACCTTTTAAAAATTAATTAATTAATTAACTTATTTTTTTTTTTTTGGCTGCGTTTGGTCTTCGTTGCTGCGCATGGGTTTTCTGTAGTTTCAGCGAGTGGGGGCTACTCTTCGTTGCGGTGCGAGGGCTTCTCACTGCTGTGGCTTCTCCTGTTGCAGACCAAGGGCTCCAGGTACATAGGCCTCAGCAGTTGCGGCATGCAGGCTCAGCAGTTGTGGCTCATGGGCTCTAGAGTGCAGGCTCAGTAGTTGTGGCGCACAGGCTTAGTTGCTCCGCGGTATGTGGGATCCTCCTGGACCAGGGCTCGAACCCGTGTCTCCTGAATTGGCAGGTGGATTCTTAACCACTGTGCCACCAGGGAAGTCCCCATACGACTCATTTTTGATCAAGAGGCTTTTAATAATAATTCCTACTCTACTCTATTTGGCAACTTACTTTCTGGGTCTATTTGATTTAGTAAGAAAGCATCAATTTGCATCATCCTAGTTATACTAGAACAAAAGTATTTATAACATATGCATATGGAACTTAAAGAAGTTGGTAATCAGAAAGTTAAAGAATGCCACTCGAGAAGAAAGAAGTCTAAATACCTAAATATTCCACTGTGCATTTGAACTGTAAGTCACATTTCCGATCTCTTGGTACTCCAATGGTGATGTTGCGAAATGAATATCTTCGTGAGGGATTACATAATCTTGAGTAAATTGCCTCCCCTTCCAATGATCTGGATGAGCATTTACAGTGTCCTTCAGTAACTAGCATCTTCACTGGGGGTGTTTCAGAGCAGTAAGTCTTTTCAGAAATGCAAACTGGATCAGATCCAGTTGCCAAAGTGTCAGCTCTGAAAGATACAGAACGTAAGCACACTTAGAGGATTCAGAGGCCCTGTAGCCCACCTCCTTCATTTTACAGACAAGATCTAGAGCCTTGTTACTCTAAGTGTGGCCCACAGACAACAACAGCATCTGGAAACTGTTAAAAATGCCAAGTCACAGGCCTCACACCATACCTACTGAACAGGAATCTGCACTTTCATAACATCCTGGGTGATTTAAAGGCATAACAAAGTTTAAGTAACACTGGCCTAATAGAGTATACAGACTAGCTCTAGGTCCAACAGCTGGTGTCAGAGGCTAGCCAGGACCTAGTCTTTATGTCTCTGTTCGAAACATTTCCCATCATAAAAATGTTCCTGGAGATGGATCCTGGGTCTTCATTTTCTATCACAGTGGCTGTGTGCAAGCTCCATGATCCTGGTAGGCTCTGTGATGGGAGGCCACATCTTTTCAGAGAAACTAAAACAAAGTGCCAGAGCACAGCTTGGCAAGGTGTATTATAAACAAGCTTGAAAGGAAGAACAAGATTTCTCTGTTGCTTAACCACACAGCTCCTGAACATAAGATTTTAAATAGTCAAGAAGTTGAGGATACATAACTCTTTGAATAAGTTGCACTCTATTTGTTTATAAGGCCTTAGTTAATGGGACTGAAAGAATTAATGGCTGGATATGAACAAAGAAGAGGCAATGCCTTGAAGGAGAAGTCCAGTTGAGAGGCAATGTAGATTAAAGAAGTCTAGAGTTTCTACCAGGAAAAGAGATAGGTCAAAAATAGGCTCTGGGGGGCTTCCCTGGTGGTGCAGTGGTTGAAAGTCCACCTGCGGATGCAGGGGACACGGGTTCATGCCCCGGTCTGGGAAGATCCCACATGCCACGGAATGGCTAGGCCCATGAGCCATGGCTGCTGAGCCTGCATGTCCGGAGCCTGTGCTCCGCAACGGGAGAGGCCACAACAATAAGAGGCCTGCGTACCACAAAAAATAAATAAATAAATTATATATATATATATATATATATATATATATATATATATATATATATTATTATATGTATATATATTATATGTATATATATGTATATATATTATATATATGTATATATATATTATATATATTATATATATGTATATATGTATAATATATGTATATATATTATATGTATACACACACACACACACACACACACACATACTCTGGGGACTTCCCTGGCAGTGCAGTGGTTAAGAATCGGCCTGCCAATGCAAGGGACATGGGTTCGAGCCTTGGTCTGGGAAGATCCCACATGCAGCAGAGGAACTATGCCCATGCGCCACAACTACTGAGCCTGCGCTCTAGAGCCGGCGAGCCACAACTACTGAAGCCCATGTGCCTAAAGCCCGTGCTCCGCAACAAGAGAAGCCACCACAGTGAGAAGCCCGCACACCACAACGAAGAGTAGCCCCTGCTCACTGCAACTAGAGAAAGTCCACGTTCAGCAACGAAGACCCAATGCAGCCAAAAATAAATAAATAAAATAAATAAATTTATATAAAAAATAGACTCTGGTACACACAGAAATGGAGTGAATATAGATAACAATTAGTTGAAAGGAATAGGCATTCATAGACAAGTTCAATGGATGAATTAACATTAAAATATAATTTTAGAGTTGGTTTGAATGGGACTGAGAACTGTTTCTGTTCTCTGAGATGTTCAAGATAAATCACATACACACAGAAACAAACAAAAATCATGAACTTTGTGGCAGTACCAGAATTCAGGAAGGTAGCACCTCTTTTTGAGACAGTAACAATCGATTCAACTCTACTTTGATTTGGGGTCACATGTTTGTGGTCCTGGGCTGCAGGCATGAAATGACAACAAGGATGGTTTTCAAAGTCTTCCAACAGTGTTCAAGATTGGCTGACTTTTTCTTCTGTGCCTCTTCCATCATTATTAATTTGTTTTTATATCACAATAGAGGCAATCTTTCTATGTGCCTGGTTTCTATAAAGTTCTATCAAGAAAAGGGCATGGGGCTCCCCTGGTGGCACAGTGGTTGAGAGTCCACCTGCCAATGCAGGGGACACAGGTTCGTGCCCCGGTCCAGGAAGATCCCACATGCCGCGGAGCGGCTGGGCCCGTGAGCCATGGCCACTGAGCCTGCGCGTCCGGAGCCTGTGCTAACGAAAAAAAAAAGGGGGGGGCATGGTTTAAAACCTCTCTTCAGTTTTAACATCCTCATATCTACCACACACTGTGTATAGACATAAAGGAAGTTATACAAAAATGTTTTTACCTTTCTCAGATAAAATATTCTATACACTGAAAGTATTATGGTTTCAAAAATTTTGAAGCATCTACACAAGTGATCAACTCTGACATGACCTTTTTCCTCATGAGTTTAGTGTTCTACTATTTTTATATATACTTGTTTCTCATTCTATATAGCTGAGTATTATTAGACCATTTTTTCGCATGCATGGAATGTTTTATAGTTCCACCCATACAGATCAGTCTGAAATATAGCAAAGAAGTAAACGTGCACATCCTCTTCATATAGTATGCATACTGTTTGTGACCATTTGTCTTGTGGCCATAAATTAAATTGAAGTTATTTTTTAAGTTGCCTTTTACAGAAGTGTCATTTTTCTTATTCTCCTTAAAGTAAGCCAGATTCTAGTTTTTTGAAATTAAAAATGAAATTTCTCATTTTTCCTTTTCAATAGCCCTTAAACAGTAACTGTTGAACCTTCTTCTTACTCAATTACACCAGAAGTTTAACAACTTATTTAATATTTCTTATAGAACCCTTATCTCTCCTTTATGTTTTAAACAATACAAAATTCAAAAACCTTGTAATGTAACAAGTTTTTACTAAGTTGTTTATTTCAAATGTAGCTTTTCTTTCATAATAGCTAAATAGTTGAAAATTGTTCATAATTACTTCCTTTATAATTTCAAACCCCAAATGATTGCTTTTTGTCTCCCAAATGTATTTCAAAATTGGCTATGTGTTGACGCATTGAGTGAGTCAGAGGACTGTAGCACAATTGACTAGACCTTTTCGTAAACACATGATTTTTGTAATTAGAAACTTAACTCCACTTCCCCCTTGTCATCATCCACCAATTGCAATACTTTTTGTTTTTTTGCAGTACGCTGGCCTCTCACTGTTGTGGCCTCTCCCGTTGCGGAGCACAGGCTCCGGACGCGCAGGCTCAGAGGCCATGGCTCACGGGCCCAGCCATTCCGCGGTATGTGGGATCCTCCCGGACCGGGGCACGAACCCGTGTCCCCTGCATTGGCAGGCGGACTCCCAACCACTGCGCCACCAGGGAAGCCCTGCAATACATTTTTATCATTTCATAACTTTTGTCCCAGGTTATGCGGCCGCCGTCACAAATTCTATCTCAATTGTTTTATTGCTAAAATGTCATTGTTTTTCTTTTTCTTTCATGTTAAGTTTTAATCATTGCTATATATTACTTAAAAAAAAATACCCCAGGACATTTTTCTTAAGCCTGGCAATTCTGTGATCCAGCTACAGAATTTAGTTTTTTGGAAATCTATCAGTGATGGCCCTGGTACTCTCTTTTTCAGGCTCTAGCTCTCCTAAGATCATTGCTCTTGAAAAATTTAGCTCCTCCAATTCTGCCTCTCCCTTTGTGGAAGGAAATCATATTACACATCTCTGACAATCTGTGGTTTCTCTATCAAAGCATAGAGTATCTGACTTAATGCCTTCTTCCATTCTTGTTGATCATTTTTTCACATAACAAAAGGGACAATATCTTTTTATTTGCCTGGTTTCAATAGAATTCTATCAGGAAAAGGACATAGTTTTAACCTTCTCTTAAGTTTTGGTTTCATGATCTTCGTAGTTTATCTTTGTCAACACTGCTCAGGGATCTGCCCAATTTCCAAAACATCTTCTTGGGACACTCAAAGGGATGCCATTTTGAGCCTCACTCAAAATACACTGTGAGAGTGTATCATTGCAGCAATTAATTTCCTTTGGTTTGACGTAAAACAAATAGACTGCCAGACACTTCTCCATCAAAGATGATTTTTTTCAGTATGAGTAGAGAATTGCAATTTGGTATCTGCAACCACGGAGAGCCATGTGTGAGTCCCTGTCAAAGGAAGGAGAACACTTTTATAGAGGGGAAAGGAAGTTGGGTGGCTCTAGGAAACAAAGAGTCCACAGTTTTCCATTTGGTAGAGTTCTTGCTGTGAAAAAAGGGAAGTCTTCTTCCTTTTGGGTTCTGCTATCAATGCAGAGTGGGAGAGCTACCACTTCTGGTCTCCCAACACTATTTAATTTGGGTTTCTATTAATTTTTTTACACTTTTCATAGCCTTACAATACAATGTTTTCTATCAAAGCGACATAATAGTTTAAGAGAAACTAATTACATGATAGACAGAAGCACTGGCTTTGGGTAACCCTCAATCACAATAAATAAATGAATTAGATGATTAGATAAATTTATCTTATGTTTTGCACCAGATGATTGGAAGTTTCCTAATTATCGTGTATCTCTAGGTAAATGAGAACCAACTGCCCACAGCAAATGGACAGATGGAATTGTCCAGCACTAGTTTGAAAATTTGAGGGGTAAGTATCCATGTCTTATTCACGTCTATATTAGTTCCTAACAGAGTGCCTGGCACCCAAAAAAAAACATTTGTTGAATTCAAGCCAACATTACTTATGTCTTTAAATTAATGATCCCTTAACTTAGATGGTATAATTTTTTGCAGATATTAGTTGTGTTTAGAATTCTGTGCTTTAGTGGCTGCACACAATTCCCAGTTTTTAACGTAAATTCATTGTGTTAAGTAAGATAGCAATGGAGAGAGAGAGAAATATGGAGCAGAAGGTTTACTTAATAGTCCTTGACTTGACAAATAAAGAAGTGCACCACAAGTGAGACCTTAAAAATATGAAACTACTTGTATATGACTTTTAAAACATTACATTCAAGTGAAAGTTCAGCATTCAGCCAAAATTTTAAAGTATTTTTATTAACTAGAAGATAGTGTTTTTTACATTAAATACTATTTAAGAAGTCATTATAATAATATGATCTTTCAGTCTCTCTTCCATATTTTTACTTCAATATATTTTAGATTTCACATGAGACACCTACCTTGGTATCTAAGCATGCCTGCAAAGTGTTAAACCTCAGTGAATTTTCTCAGTTATTTTTAAAATACTCCAAAAGAATGGAAATCTTTCATTTCAGCAGTTTGAATGATGCAGCGATAACAGTCTCCTTGGGAGAGTTAAAGAAGCAATGAACTGCAAAGCATGAACTCAGATGTTTGGATGTGGAAATCAAAAGGGCTCAGATTTGAAATGTAATATATCTACTCATATTCCAGTTCAAATAGGAAAGTAGTAAGTCTGACATTACTAGACATTTAGTAATTAAATGATATGCAGCACAATTATTCATGGAAGGACTCTCAATGCTGGGTCACTTTAGAAGGTACCTCATTTAATAATTTCCAAACTGGGAAGAAACCATAGTTCAAGTAGGTTAGATAATTTTATCAAAGGCACCTAGCCAATCATAACAGAGGTGAGACATAATTGTAGACCTAATTCAAAATGAAGCTCTTTATTCTGCAACATGCTATCTCTCGATTAGGACATAGGCAATTGTAATAACTTTTGCCTTTTCAACTCCACATAAAAACCATGGACTGAACTCAGAATCCCTGAATTGCAGTAAATGCTCTGCTAGAATTTGTTTGACATTGACCAAGTTAGGGTACATCTTACAGTTTCCTCATCTGAAAAGTGAAAGCCTGAATTTTGTAAGGACTCTGAAGATTTTTCCACCTCCAACAAGGTGTATTGTAACATTGAAGAGGTGAGGAAAAAATCAATAATGATAGAAGAAAAAAGGATATTTTATAATGCAATTTAAGATCAACCATTTCAGGGAAAACCATAAATATTTAATTTTATTTATTATCCATATGAAAACTCAAAATTTTTATTTTAAGCATTTTAAAAATGTTCTTTAATATGTATGTTCATAATTAAAGGAATTCATAATTATTGTAAAAAATAGAAAATTCAATAGAAGATCTTCATGACCTCAACTTACTCATTTCCTCATTTGTTTATAAAGAATATTAAGGGGTTCCTGAAAAGTATAATAATAATAAAAGTATACAATGACAAACTGAATTCTCCCTCTATTAGGTTTTGCCTAGGATGCACATGTATTTTTATCCTTGAGAATTGAATTTTAGGATTACAGAGGTACCATGTTGTTGGTTACCAGAATTATTTGTGTAAGAGGTACACATTACTATAATTATAATCTGTGTAGTAATTATTTGGTCTTGACCCAAAAGAGTTCTTGCCTTTGTCCTGGACTCCTGAAAGGCAATCTCTTAAACTCTTAGAATTTCTCAAGTGGTAAGAATGTTTTAATTATGTGTGGTGGTCCCCTTGAACCACATCTGATAGTTTATGCTATATATAAGGTGACTCATGACCTGAAGTAAAGCAGCATTTATATATCATTTTTATGACTCTGCCTTAATTTTTCAATTGATTGACCATCTCTGATCATGAGTGTATCAAATAAGAAAGTTTCTACTCCATAGAAATGCATCCGTCCCCCACCCCACCCCCGAAAAAAAACCACACACACACTATAATTCCAACACCTAGAGAAAAGCACCATTAACATTTGGATAGAGAAAGAAAGAGAGAGGCAGAGGGATTGACTTGCATATTTGAATTTAAATATAGAATATAGCCCAGTGTTTTAATGGATATACTAAATTTATAATAACACATCAATGAGCTCATCCTTTTTTTTTTTTTTTTTTTTTTTGCCGTATGCAGGCCTCTCACTGTGTGGCCTCTCCCGTTGCAGAGCAAAGGCTCCGGACGCGCAGGCTCAGCGGCCATGGCTCACAGGCCCAGCCGATCTGCGGCATGTGGGATCTTCCTGGACCGGGGCACGAACCTATGTCCCCTGCATCGGCAGGCGGACTCTCAACCACTGCACCACCAGGGAAACCCTGAGCTCATCCTTTAATGCTACATGAAAGGCAATTCCTTTGGCACCTGGGGATTTTGAAGATGAGTAATATACAGTATCTTACTTTGAGAAACCAACAGAATTTGATGCCAAAGATATTTTCTTAAAACACACTTTATTCATTTAATAAGATGTATGGACAACTACTATGTGCTCTGTTCATCTTATCACTGAAGGTAGGACAATAAACAAGACAGACAGACAGGCTCCTCACACTCACACTTTATTTTGCTGGAGGAAACCAAGAAGAAACATAAATAAACAAAAATAATTGTCATGGTGGTTAATATTATGAAGAAAAATATAATAAACAGAAAACTATGAAAGAAAGTGACTCACTTGCTACTCTAAGATTGTATGATGAGAGACGGTGTAGGGGAGCAGAATTTGCCACACCAAAGTATGGCTTTTGGGTGTAAAGATTATTTTTAGCTGGTGATTTTTAATAAACTGCAGGCACTGGAGAAGCTCTGAAAACCAAGAAGAAGTTACACTTTTTAGGAGACATTTATGTTTGTAAGGGAAATCTTCATTTATAACAGTGTCTCCCTCACTGTTCTACGAAGAGGGGGATGACTCAATCTGTAGAAACTCCTATCGGGGAGAAGGAAAAGACTTCAATCAGCATACATCTATGAGGGTCATTCTTTTTTTTTAAATTAATTATTTAGTTTTAACATCTTTATTGGAGTATAATTGCTTTACAATGGTGTGTTAAGTTTCTGCTTTATAACAGAGTGAATCAATTATACATATACATATGTTCCCATATCTCTTCCCTCTTGCATCTCCCTCCCTCCCACCCTCCCTATGTCCACTCCTCTATGTGGTCACAAAGCACCGAACTGATCTCCCTGTGCTATGCAGCTGCTTCCCACTAGCTAGCTATTTTACATTTGATAGTGTATATAAGTCCATGCTACTCTCTCACTTTGTCACAGCTTACACTTCCCCCTCCCCATATCCTCAAGTCCATTCTCTAGTAGTTCTGTGTCTTTATTCCCGACTTACCCCTAGGTTCTTCATGATCTTTGTTTTCTTTCCTTAGATTCCATATATATGTGTTAGCATACGGTATTTGTTTTTCTCTTTCTGACTTACTTCACTCTGTATGACAGACTCTAGGTCCATCCACCTCATTACAAATAACTCAATTTTGTTTCCTTTTATGGCTGAGTAATATTACATTGTATATATGTGCCAAATCTTCTTTATCCATTAGTCTGTTGATGGACACTTAGGTTGCTTCCATATCCTGGCTATTGTAAATAGAGCTGCAGTGAACATTTTGGTACATGACACTTTTTGAATTATGGTATTCTCAGGGTATACGCCCAGTAGTGGGGTTGCTTGGTCATATGGTAGTTCCATTTGTACATTTTAAGGAAGCTCCTTACTGTTCTCTATAGTGGCTGTATCAATTTACATTCCCACCATCAGTGCAAGGGTGTTCCCTTTTCTCCACACCCTCTCCAGCATTTATTGTTTCTAAATTTTTTGATGATGGCCATTCTGACCAGTGTGAGATGATGTCTCATTGTAGTTTTGACTTGCATTTCTGTAATGATTAATGATGTTGAGCATTCTTTCATGTGTTTGTTGGCAATCTGTATATCTTCTTTGGAGAAATGCCTATTTCGGTGTTCTGCCCATTTTTGGATTGGGTTGTTTGTTTTTTTGTTATTGAGCTGCATGAGTTGCTTGTAAATTTTGGAGATTAATCCTTTGTCAGTTGCTTCATTTGCAAATATTTTCTCCCATTCTGAGGGTTGTCTTTTCATCTTGTTTATGGTTTCCTTTGCTGTGCAAAAGCTTTTAAGTTTCATTAGGTCCCATTTGTTTATTTTTCTTTTTATTTCCGTTTCTCTAGGAGGTGGGTCAAAAAGGATCTTGCTGTGATTTATGTCATAGAGTGTTCTGCCTATGTTTTCCTCTAAGAATTTTATGGTGTCTGGCCTTACATTTAGGTCTTTAATCCATTTTGAGTTTACTTTTCTGTATGGTGTTAGGGAGTGTTATAATTTCATACTTTTACATGTACCTGTCCAGTTTTCCCAGCACCACATATTGAAGAAGCTCTCTTGTCTCCACTGTATATTCTTGCCTCCTTTATCAAAGATAAGGTGACCATATGTGCGTGGGTTTATCTCTGGGCTTTCTATCCTGTTCCATTGATCTATATTTCTGTTTCTGTGCCAGTACCATACTATCTTGATTACTGTAGCTTTGTAGTATAGTCTGAAGTCAGGGAGCCTGATTCTTCCAGCTCCATTTTTCGTTCTCAAGATCGCTTTGGCTATTCGAGGTCTTTTTTGTTTCCACACAAATTGTGAAATTTTTTGTTCTAGTTCTGTGAAAAATGCCAGTGGTGGTTTGATAGGGATTGCATTGAATCTGTAGATTGCTTTGGGTAGTAGAGTCATTTTCACAATGTTGATTCTTCCAATCAAAGAACATGGTATATCTCTCCATCTATTTGTATCATCTTTAATTTCTTTCATCAGTGTCTTATAATTTTCTGCATAGAAGTCTTTTGCCTCCTTAGGTAGGTTTATTCCTAGATATTTCATTCTTTTTGTTGCATGGTAAATGGGAGTGTTTCCTTGATTCACTTTCAGATTTTTTATCATTAGTGTATAAGAATGCCAGAGATTTCTGTGCATTCATTTTGTATCCTGCTATTTTACCAAATTCATTGATTACTTCTAGTAGTTTTCTGGTAGCATCTTTAGGATTCTCTATGTATAGTATCATGTCATCTGCAAACAGTGATGGCTTTACTTCTTCTTTTCCAATTTGTATTCCTTTTATTTCTTTTTCTACTCTGATTACTGTGGCTAAAACTTCCAAAACTATGTTGAATAATATTGGTTAGAGTGGGCAACCTTGTCTTGTTCCTGATCTTAGTGGAAATGGTTTCAGTTTTTCACCATTGAGGACGATGTTGGCTGTGGGTTTGTCATATATGGCCTTTATTATGCTGAGGAAAGTTCCCTCTATGCCTACTTCCTGCAGGGATTTTATCATAAATGGGTGTTGAATTTTGTCAAAAGCTTTCTCTGCACATATTGAGATGATCATATGGCTTTTCTCCTTCAATTTTTTAATATGGTGTATCACATTGATTGATTTGCATATATTGAAGAATCCTTGCACTCCTGGAATAAACCCCACTTGATCATGGGGTTTTTTGATCCTTTTAATGTGCTGTTGGATTCTGTTTGCTAGTATTTTGTTGAGGATTTTTGCATCTATGTTCATCAGTGATATTGGCCTGTAGTTTTCTTTCTTTGTGATACCTTTGTCTGGTTTTGGTATCAGGGTGATGGTGGCCTCATAGAATGAGTTTGGGAGTGTTCCTCCCTCTGCTATATTTTGGAAGAGTTTGAGAAAGATAGTAGTTAGCTCTTCTCTAAATGTTTGATAGAATTCACCTGTGAAGGAATCTGGTCCTGGGCTTTTGTTTATTGGAAGATTTTTTATCATGGTTTCAATTTCAGTGCTTGTGATTGTTCTGTTCATATTTTCTACTTCTTCCTGGTTCAGTCTTGGCAGGTAGTGCATTTCTAAGAATTTGTCCATTTCTTTCAGGTTGTCCATTTTATTGGCATAGAGCTGTTTGTAGCAATCTCTCATGATCCTTTGTATTTCTGCAGTGTCATTGTTACTTCTCCTTTTTCATTTCAATTTCTATTGATTTCAGTCTTCTCCCTTTTTTTCTTGATGAGTCTGGCTAATGGTTTATCAATTTTGTTTATCTTCTCAAAGAACCAGCTTTTAGTTTTATTGTTCTTTGCTATCATTTCATTCATTTCTTTTTCATTTATTTCTGATCTGATCTTTATGATTTCTTTCCTTCTGCTAACTTTGGGGATTTTTTGTTGTTGTTCTTCTTCTTTCTCTAATTGTTTTAGGTGCCAGGATAGGTTGTTTATTTGAGATGTTTCCTGTTTCTTAAGGTAGGATTGTATTGCTATAAACTTCCCTCTTAGAACTGCTTTTGCTGGATCCCATAGGTTTTAGGTCATCGTGTCTCCATTGTCATTTGTTTCTAGGTATTTTTTGATTTCCTTTTTGATTTCTTCAGTGATCACTTCGTTATTAAGTAGTGTATTGATTAGCCTCCATGTACTTGTATTTTTTAACAGATCTTTTCCTGTAATTGATATCTAGTCTCATAGCACTGTGGTTGGAAAAGATACTTGATACAATTTCAATTTTCTTAAATTTACCAAGGCTTGATTTGTGACCCAAGATATGATCTATCCTGTAGAATGTTTCATGAGCACTTGATAAGAATGTGTATTCTGTTGTTTTTGGATGGAATGTCCTATAAATATCAATTAAGTCCATCTTGTTTAATGTATCATTTAAAGCTTGTGTTTCCTTATTTATTTTTATTTTGGATGATCTGTCCATTGGTGAAAGTTGGGTGTTAAAATCCCCTACTATGATTGTGTTACTGTCGATTTCCCTTTTTATGGCTCTTAGTATTTGCCTTATGTATTGAGGTGCTCCTATGTTGGGTGCATAAATATTTACAATTGTTATATCTTCTTCTTGGATTGATCCCTTGATCATTATGTAGTGTCCTTCTTTGTCTCTTGTAATAGGCTTTATTATAAAGTCTATTTTGTCTGATATGAGAATTGCTACTCCAGCTTTCTTTTGATTTCCATTTGCATGGAATATCTTTTTACATCCCCTTACTTTCAATCTGTATGTGTCTCTAGGTCTGAAGTGGGTCTTTTGTAGATGGCATATATATGGGTCTTGTTTTTGTATCCATTCAGCCACTCTGTGTCTTTTGGTGGGTGCATTTAATCCATTTACATTTAAGGTAATTATCGATATGTATGTTCCTATTCCCATTTTCTTAACTGTTTTGGGTTTGTTATTGTAGGTATATTCCTTCTGTTGTGTTTCTTGCCTAGAGAAGTTCCTTTAGCATTTGTTGTAAAGCTGGTTTGGTGGTGCTGAACTCTCTCAGCTTTTGCTTGTCTGTAAAGGTTTTAATTTCTCCATCAGATCTGAATGAGATCCTTGCTGGGTAGAGTAATCTTGGTTGTAGGTTTTTCTCCTTCATCACTTTAAATATATCTCGCCACTCCCTTCTGGCTTGCAGAGTTTCTGCTGAAAGATCAGCTGTTAATCTTATGGGGATTCCCTTGTGTATTATTTGTTGTTTTTCCCTTGCTGCTTTTAATATGTGTTCTTTGTATTTAATTTTTGATAGTTTGATTAATATGTGTCTTGGCGTGTTTCTCCTTGGATTTATCCTGTATGGGACTCTCTGTGCTTCCTGGACTTGATTAACTATTATTTCCTTTCCCATATTAGGGAAGTTTTCATCTATAATCTCTCCAAATATTTTCTCAGTCCCTTTCTTTTTCTCTTCTTCTTCTGAGACCCCTATAATTCGAATGTTGGTGCATTTAATGTTGTCCCAGAGGTCTCTGAGACTGTCCTCAGTTCTTTTCATTCTTTTTTCTTTATTCTGCTCTGTAGTAGTTATTTCCACTATTTTATCTTCCAGGTCACTTATCCATTCTTCTGCCTCAGTTATTCTGCTATTGATCCCTTCTAGAGTATTTTTAATTTCATTTATTGTGTTGTTCATCATTGCTTGTTTCCTTTTTAGTTCTCCTAGGTCCTTTTAAAATGTTTCTTGCATTTTCTCTATTCTATTTCCACGATTTTTGATCATGTTTGTTATCAATATTCTGAATTATTTTTCAGGTAGACTATCTGTTTCCTCTTCATTTGTTAGGTCTGGTGGGTTTTTACTTTGCTCTTTCATTTTCTGTGTGTTTTTCTGTCTTCTCATTTTGCTTATCTTACTGTGTTTGGGGTCTCCTTTTCACAGGCTGCACGTTCGTAGTTCCCGTTGTTTTTGGTGTCTGTCCCCAGTGGCTAAGGTTGGTTCAGTGGGTTGTGTATGTTACCTGGTGGAGGGGACTAGTGCCTGTGTTCTGGTGGATGAGGCTGGATCTTTTCTTTCTGGTGGGCAGGTCCATGTCTGGTGGTGCGCTTTGGGATGTCTGTGTCCTTATTAGGATTTTAAGTAGCCTCTGTGCTAATGGATGGGGCTGTGTTCCTGTCTTGCTAGTTGTTTGGCATAGGGTGTCCAGCACTGTAGCTTGCTGGTCGTTGAGTGAAGCTGGGTCTTGGTGTTGAGATGGAGATCTCTGGGTGATTTTTGCCACTTATATTACGTGGAGCTGGGAGGTCTCTTGTGGACCAGTGTCCTGAAGTTGGCTCTCCACCTCAGAGTCACAGCACTGACTCCTGGCTTTTTCCTTGCTTAATTGATACAGGAAGTCTAGAGGAGGCTTGAGTGTGAGGAGTGCCCTTCCTCCAGAGGAGAAAAAGCTCTGGTAAAGTCTTTTCCTCCTGAAGGAAATCTTTGTTATGGAGAAAGCTCTGGTGAATTTCACAGTGATTGCTCTTGTAGGCCCCTTAGCAGAGCCAAGAGGGGTCTTCTTCAACTCTTCAACATGAGAGCATGGTGGGAGTCCTAGAGGTTAAAACCCATGAAAGTCACGGGGATCCTTAAGACTGAAGCTCCCATGAGTTTCTCACTCTCTTGCTAGCCCATACTCAGCCTCCAGCAATTCATCAAAATTGCCATTTAAGTGCTCCTACTGATGCTGAAAGTTCAGTCTCTGCACACTAGTGTTGAATCAAACCTCAGAGACAGAGTTTTGGGTGAAGGAGAAAAGAATAGCTTTATTTCTTTGCCAGGCAAAGGGGAATACAGTGGGCTTGTGCTTCTCAAAAATTATGTGTCCCAACCTGGGAGGATTTGATAAGGAATTTTATAGCAACAGTTCAAGGGTGAAGTTGCTGATAAGATTAGGGCATATGCAGGGCCTCCACCCCTCTAATTTGGTCTCAGGTAACCTTGTAGTGAAACCAAGCAGGACCCTGTGAGGCTCCTGGGTATGGAAGCTTTTCTGTTCCCGTCTTTCTTGACTCCAGCCTCCATGACCTTCCCTGAGTTCCAAAGTGCAGATTAGAACAGTTGCTAATCAGGGAAGGGAAGGGATGGAAAGACAAGGGAGGAGCAGCCAGAAAACAATAGTTCAGCCTTGGGTCAGGGTCCTGGTTCTACCTCAAGGGATAAACATAACCGATGTCTTTAAGCTCTTTAAGATGTCAGCATTCTTCATACCAGAGAAAGACAACCTGAGGCTACATTAAAGCAACCGAATCCTTTGTATCTGCTTCTCATATTCTGAAAACCCTAGCTAGGTGAGAACCATTTGCATACAGAGAAACTGAGATTCAGGAGAATATTTCTTCAAGACCCAAATGACAAAATTCACACAATCAGCACTTACTACTTTATCTTGGCTTTCTGCCCTTCCTTCTTCCATTTTTCCTCTTGCTTCTTTCCTATGGTCAGAAGGGCTGGCATTTCCAGATGTGACCTGATCCTCATTGGGTGTTTCTGTCTTGGTTAAATGCCATCAATATCTTCAATCATTATGCTCCAAATGAGAGAAATTTCTTCATTATTTCCTAAAACCCCACCTCAAATTTGTCACTGAGCTCTTTTGTTACAGTCTGACTGCATTTTTGGTGTTTGACCACTGACAGTTTTCAAGCCCCATCTTTTCCTACCTCTTGCCCCACAGCTAAGAAAGCCAATAAGAAAGTCTTCACTCACGTTCCCTTGGCACCAGCAGGAATTAAACTATGTAAACACAGTCCACACAGGAACTCTTACTCTAGCCTCCTTATCCTCTAACCAAAGTAAAAACAAAAGTCCCTCCCTTTGCTCAAGTTTTTGTGCCTGGCCTACTATCAACAGATATTCCCATTATATGAGCAATAAAGCTTTTCATAACTTCTTGGCACATGTGTGATATCATCAATCTAGACATATTAACAAATTTTGTTAGAGGTAGAGATAGGTAACTGCAAAGTACCTCTGCTTTTGAACTTTTCAAATTCTTCCTTGTATCATCTGATATATCCTCTTGACTCTTTTAAAGCAAAACACTTCAATGCACCAATTCCTCTACTCCCATTATCTCTTGAATACAGTTCAGAAATACTTTCACTCCCACCTCCCCACAGAACCTCTTCTTGAGAAGTTCAGCAAAGATCTCATTGTTATTTAATCCAAAGGTCAATTTTTAGACTTCTTGCTTGAATTACCAGCAGTGTTTGATTCGGTTGATTACTCTTTCCACTTTGAAAAAATTTCTTCTCCTGGCTTTTAAGAAAATAATCTCTAAGTTTCCTCCTTACTCACTGGTGCTTTTTTTCAGTCTCTTTAATTTGTTCCTCCTCTTCTACCTATTATCTTATTGTTGGAATGCTCCAAATTTCTGTCCTTAGACCTCTTCTCTTCTCTGTCAAGACTACTCCCTTAGTGATCTCATCTATGAACTGAGAACTGCCAAATTTCTATCTCAAGTCTTGACCTCTCAAACTCCAAAATTATAGGATTCAACTTCCTACTCAACATCTCTACTTAGATGCCTTAATATACATTTCAAGTTTACCCATGTCAAAATTAGACCCCTGATATTCTTCCCAAGTTTCTCCACCTGAAGTTTGTCTCATCTCATTTAATAACCACTCCATCTTTCCCTGAACCCACACTTATGTCCTCCTAATCACTCATACCTCACATCCAATTGTCAGAAACTTCAGTTGTCTCTATCTTCAGAATATTTGAAGAAACTGATACATTCTCATTATCTCTACCGCCATCACACGTCCAAAGTGTCACTATATGAAAATGGGTTATTGCAATATTCTTCTAACTAGTCTTTCTCTTTCTACCATTGATCCCCACCACCACCATCAAGTCTATCAAAACAGCAGTCAAGAGTTATCCTATTAAGACAGAAAGCACAATGTGTCTCTCCATTTCTCAAAACCCTTCAATGGTATTCCATCACATCCAAGGGCAAAAGCCAAAGTTCTTACAAGAAACTACAAAGTTCTAAATAGTCTGGCATCCCACTGTCCATCTGATGTAACACGGTACTCCTCTCCCCATTGCTTCCTTCATCCCAGCCACACTGACACACCTTGCTGTTTCTAGCACACTTCCATGCTCTGATCTTTTTGTTGGTATTACCCTCTGTCTGGAATGACGTTCCCCAGATAACTGAGTGGCTTGAAACTTCACCTCTTTCATATTTATCTAAAATATTACTTTATCAGTAAAACCATCCCAAATCACCTTATTTAATCTCTCTTTCCACCTGGCACTTCATGTCCTCCTTCATTGCTTTTTTCTCCATGGCACTTAATATATCTATCTCTCTATCTATCTATCTAAATTGATCTATATAATACATTTATTTTATGTCATATCAATAGAATATAACCTCCACAAGAGTAAAAATGTTTTTTCTGTTTTGTTTTTTGCTGCATTCACAATAGCTAAAACAATGCCTGCTTATAATAAGCGCTCTGTAAATATTTATTGAATCACTGAGTCTTCCTTGTCCTTCCAGTTTTCATGCCATTGTCCTGACTTTGACCCTCATTAACTCTTTCTTGGCCTTTTGCAATCATCTTCTAACTTGTCTCTCTGTGTTAAGTTCCAAACTCCACAAACCCATTATTTCCTACAGTAATCTTTCTGAAGCTTATCTCTGTTTATACTTTTGTGCTCAAAAGCCTTCATTGACTCTCCACTGTCAAAGATAGTTTTTTCCAAATACTGAAGTGCAACAGTATCACTTGATTCTTCAAACTATAGATTCCACGGTCTCATCAAAATCTTTTAAATAAGAATCTTTAGGAGAAGGCCAAGGTACCTAAAAATTTTTAAATAAAATAAAAGGAGAGGCACAACACATTTCAAGGATCATGAACCCAGAAATCCTAGGAATGCCTCCAAGATAATTCAGAAATTTGACCTCAGCTTACCTTTCTAATCTTCTCTTTCTTCCTCTCTTCCACTTTATCTACCCAATGCAAGTATAGGTAGCTAAGTAATGTGTGGCTTTGGATTATAGTTAGAGATTGTTACATATGGTAAAAGAAGTAAAGAAAGTATAGAAGCTAATTTAAAAATTAAAAAACAGGAAAAGGAAGTTTGTTTTTCTGAGAATAGAAAATCATACATGATCTTTAATACTTATTTTGTCTAACTAATTCACTAACTCTAAAGGGATAATTAGGTGAAAAAAATTTTTTGGTGAAAAAAGCATGTTCTCATTAAAAACTAAGATTATGTTCAATATTGAGGATTGGTTAAAGTCAAATTATTTTAAAAATACAAAAATTTTTTTTTCTTTAATGAGAGAGTTCTATTATTTGGTATTTAACCATTAAATAGTTAAATTTCAGGTGCTAAAAACCACAAATGACAAGGTATGTCATCAGTTTTTATTCTTTCCATTGTTAAAAATTGGTTAGTAAGGTAAATTTAAAACATAATTTTAAGATAGGAAAATCTATATATTTCTAAATTTGAAGCTTCCTATAGTAAATATGAGAGCACTTAATAAGAGATTAATAACCAGACAAAATTAGATGATATCAGTAGGCTTACACGTGGGAGATTTAATTTTTTTATTCTACAAGAGAATTATTAAAGTTATAACACAATATTACTATGAAGTATAAAGATAAGATATTCACCATAAAACTCGTGGAGGAGCTTATAATTGAAAGCACAGTAATTAGACAAATATTGAAAGTTACTCAATAAGGAAATGCCTTATAATCAAATCCTTAAGTCAAACATCTCCTGATGTCTAAAAGCCTTGAGCAGCTTCTCTTAAAAGAAGAATATTCTGAAGCAGATCTTTAGGTAGCATAGGAATTGTCACTTTGACTTGTTTTTAAATTATTATTTCAACATCTTGATTAGAAATACAATCTCACACACAGCAAGTTCATCTAAATAAACCGGCTCCAAAGGTAAAATGTAAGGTAATCAAAGTAATTGTCTATATGACATCAAACATTTGGATATTTAAGGTTAGGTATGGAAAACACCTAATTAAATAACCAACAATGTCACTTTATATTTAGAGTGTTACATAAAAGTATCTGCATGTACACTGAGATTGTAAAAACAAAATCACTATAAATGTAATTCTGCTGCCCAGCTCATTTACTCATATGTATATTGTTTCAATCATCAAGTGGTTCTCAATGTGTGGTTCCTGGACCAGATGAATCAGTATCACCTAGAAACTAGTTCAAAATAAAAATTCTGTCTCTACCCCAAACCTAACTGAATTAGGAACTAAGGGGTTAGAGTCCAGAAATCTTTTTTTAACAAGCCTTCCAGAGATTACAATGCAGCCAACATTTGTGAAGCATCGCTCTTGGATAAAGATTGCTAAGTAATGCACATTGTACCAAAATGTAGAAAATCAAATAATTTACAACATAATAAATGGTCAAACTAAAAGATAATATGAAGTCATCTTCTCACAAAATACAAGTCATTTATTTGAAGTTCATTTGATGTTTTTAGATTGAATGCTGCTCCAATTACAACTCAAAGGGAGGTCCTTCACATCATAATCTATGTGACTGGTCCCTCCTACAGATGTACAGATGGCACAGTCCAAATGACAAAACACTGGTCCTGGTGTTAGCAGCACTTCATGAAGTCCATTCTTCGCCTCTCTGTGTGAGGCACAGTATTAAAAAAATATATCCAAACTGTGGTAAATTTTTGTGACATGATGTCAGGTCATCAATTTATTCTTATTTCAAAATTTTAATGTTAAGCCTCTTTCATTTTGAACCCATACACGTTAGTGTTCAACTATTAGGTATGTAGAATGTGTGTGTGTGTGTGTGTGTGTGTGTGTGTGTGTGTGTGTGTGATGTATGCATGTTCCTATATAAGGATTTACTGAAAGTCCTTTCTGTCAAACGTTTGGTAAGATTGAGAAAAAAAATCCTTCATGTGACTCTTCCCTCTTTCTGTTTTGGGGATATTTTTAAATAATAATCAACTTAAGAGAGTGGCTATCTGAGTACAACAATCTAGCATTTAACACGAGCTTGGAATTTCTACTTTCTCTCAATAACAGTTTGATGAGGACAGGCTTTGGCTGCAGACTCCAACACTCCATATGTTTGATTTAGAATATTTTCCATGTTGTCACTATTTTTTCACAGATGCACAGATGAAAGGCAAAGTAGATTAAGCTGCCATAAAATACTAAGCTGTATTTTACAACAACCATACAATGACTACCAATGAATCTCTGCTGAAAATTGTCATGGGCAGGCCCTTCCTTTTCAGCTTTCTATTTAAGTAGCACAGAAAGAAAGGGTTGGAAGCAACCCAAAGAAGTCATTCAGCATCTTATCCTGTCTCTAATAAAGTCTATACTTTTACTTACCCAAAAAGAAAGTTAATTTATTCTTTTGCTTTGAAGTACACAAAAAGCAAAACTTGATAACATTCTAGTTTAAAAGTATTTAATTTGCTTTCACACCTATTGTTTACCTATGCCTGGTATGTACAAAGAAACTTAAGTCATGGTCCTTGCCCTTAAAAAACCTCATAACAGTCCCAAATCATACTTAGCTAAGAATAACAAATGTCAAATGCATTACACATTAAAGAAGGCTTCACAACATTCCTGTAAGATAGGTGTTATTATTATCCTCATTTTAGAGAAGAGGAAATTGATTTTCCCAAACGTACATAACTGAGTTTGCAGAGTTAAAATTCACATACACGTAATCTCATTCTAAAGCCCATTCTTATTCCTCTACTCCACATTCCAACTTAACTGATGCCATTACTCTTCCTGGTTTTCACAGCAGTAAAAGTGAGCAGTGAGTTGTGTCTGGACACCAACATGAGGCAGAAATAGTTCTTGAATATGTCTGACTCTCCAAATGTGACTTCTGGATCCTAAAACATTCACTGAAAATGCATACAATTATAGAATTCAAACATGATCTAATTCACTCTACCTCCTGAACTCATGGCCTTCATTGCTAATCAACCCCAGTTTAATTAGCTAGATGGGAGGACACCCTTCACAAAGAATGCATATATCAAATCATCATGATGTACACTTTAAATATCTTACCACTTTGTCAATTGTACCTCAATAAAGTTCAAAAAAAGTGAAATTTAGCCTCAGATTCTTTATTCACAAGAAGCTGATGGTGGCCATTACCAGAGCTTCAGAATTAACATATAAAATGAAAACTCTTTGCTATGCTTAGACTAGTCTAAATCTTATTTCCCCAGGTTTATAGTTAAACTGAGTACACTACAAATTCTTAGTAAGGTATATAGTACTATTTAAATATTAAGTTACAAGTCCTGTAGAGTTTATTCTCAACCAACCACCTTTTTTGCTTTGTTGTAGAAGAAAATAATAATGGTATCACAAAATAAATTCTTCATGAGAATTTCTAATAACGACTCCTCCTCTGAGTCAAGTAACCCTCTTCCTTCCTTGTCTTAGGGGGGATAATTTCAACAGATTAGAGGCAGAATTTAGGCCTCATCAGATTGAGCCACAAGTAGTGGTTTTGAGGATAGAAGTATTGAGTTGAGTATGTATTACTCTATTTAGAACCTTTAATCAAAAACTCTGTTTATTTGGAGGTGCAAACCCATGCAACAGGTGTGAATTTATACAATAATCGAATGTAAGAAATGTCATATTTTGAAGCAAATTACCCTGGTTCACAGCCTTCCACAGGTATTTTGCAGCCATTCCCCACTGAAATCCTGCCAAATTGCAGAGTAGATTTGCATATAGGAAACTGATCTCCAGCATCCCTTAATCCTCACAATCCAAGAATCTCATTTTTTGCTCAGATCAGGCTTATCCCCTCTCTCTTCTCTCTGTCTCTAACCTTCTAGTGTCCTGCTGTGCGTTACAGTGGCCATTAGCTCCATATAGATATTAGGCACACAAAATGTGTACAGTCTGAATTAAGTGTTCTGTAAGCACAGAAAAACAAAAACAAAACAAAACAAAACAAAACCAAAAAATCTGCATTTCCAAAACCTCCTATGACAATAAGAGTCTTAAGTATGTCATTAACAATTTTTATTTTGACTACATGTTGAAACAATAATATTTTGGATATATCAAGTTAACTGAAATCTATCATTAAAATTATGTTTACTCTTTCTTTTTACTTTTTAAAAAAGTTGGTCACTAAAATATTTTAAATTACATGTGTGGTTCACATTATATTTCTGTTTGACAGGGCTGCTGTAAGATAATTTCAGCTACATTTGTTGATGGACTTGTACTTGTGAATAATGCCCTGGATTGTAACTTATTTTAGAGTGTTACCCCAAACAAAGAGAATCAATTATCATACATTCTCTCATCCCTAGAAGAACTTAGAAAGGCACAATTTTGGCTGTCCCAGGAGAGGAAAAGAGAGAAAAACACTTATCTATCTTTTTCTCTTGAGGAACTGAGAGAAACACACAGTTAGCATGAGAGAAACACACAGTTAGCATTTCTCAGTTACAAGTATCTCAGAACTATCAGCACTACTGTGAGACTGAAACATGGATCCAAGGTAAGAAAAATAGTTTCTCCCTGTGTTACAATAAATTATGTGTCATAGCATTACTGTTCCTAGTTACTCTGGGTTTCAGTTTCCATATCTCAAATATAGAACAGGTCATTAAGTTGTTCCCCCTCAAGATCTCCTGTACTCAATGGCAACCATGACTTTCCATGTCTTTAAACAGAAAAATAATATGACTGAAGTAAAGAGAATCAGGTTTTAATCTTATAACCACATAGAAAGTTTAACTCTGTATGCTGACACAATTGACCAAACCACATCTAGATATATTGGGTAAGCAGTTTATGGCAAAAACAAATTACTAGACCATTGGTCATGACCCAATTATTTTCATCATTCAGAAAAAGTTTCCTTCAGCTTCACTGATATTTTAATCTCCTTCTCACAGAAGAGGGCTCTGCTTTGTACCTCACTCCCTTAGTATCATTTCAGTCAAGTGATTTTTACATCTCTGGTTCTACCTATGAATTCTGCACCCTCTTGGGTTTCATAAAATGGTATGAAGTCTGTGACTTGGGTGGTGAGAAACACAATGTTCTGATCTGGTGCCCAAGTTAAATAGTATGGAAAATGACTCTTTCCTGAAGATGGATACTTTTGTTTACAACTAAATTTGATGATAATTTTAATTGCCATTAATATAAAGTCAATACTCATTTTTGAAAAACAAATAGAAATGCTTTTCATTGAAATTAGAAATGCTTGAAAAAGTCTGATCTTAATTTATATATATGGTCTTCTAACTTATGCCTGAAAAATATGCCAGAATCTGGTATCTTGACTGCGTTTCATAAGATCTGGGTAAAGGCTTTGATTTTAATTTCTTTTTAGTGTTTAATTTTCCAGAAAACATTACATTTCTAAACTGATATCTCATATTTAAAACTGTACCAAAACTGACATGACTCAGCCACAATTCAACAAAGTAAAATGCTATCCAAAAATTTCCTTCTCAGGAGCTCTACAAAAGACATATGGCTCTCTAATTCAAAAAGACTCATGTACCACAATGTTCATTGCAGTTCTATTTACAATAGCCAGGACAAGGAAGCAACCTAAGTGTCCATCAACAGGTGAATAGATAAAGAAGATGTGGCACATATATACAATGGAATATTATTCAGCCATAAAAAGAAATGAAATTGAGTTGTTTGTAGCAAGGTGGATGGACCTAGAGACTGTCATACAGAGTGAAGTAAGTCAGAAAGAGAAAAACAAATACAGTATGCTAACACATATATATATGGAATCAAAAAAGAAAAAAAGGTTCTGGAGAACCTAGGGGAAGGACAGGAATAAAGACACAGATGTAGAGAATGGACTTGAGGACACGGGGAGGGGGAAGGGTAAGCTGGGATGAAGTGAGAGAGTGGCATGGACATATATACACTACCAAATGTAAAATAGATAGCTAGTGGGAAGCAGCCTCATAGCACAGGGAGATCAGCTCAGTGCTTTGTGACCACCTAGAGGGGTGGGATAGGGAGGGTGGGAGGAAGATGCAAGAGGGAGGAGATATGGGGATATATGTATACATATAGCTGATTCACTTTGTTATACAGCAGAAACTAACACACCATTGTAAAGTAATTATACTCCAATAAAGATGTTAAAAAAAATTTAAAAAAGATATATGGCTCTCCATTAAATTAAATTGTTGTTGTTGCTGCTTTTCTGGCAAGTGTTTACACTGGCTAGTTCCATTAGCTAGTTTATTTATGTTTTACATATCAACTTTAATATAGATTTAATTCTAATGTTCATTTTTTAGATATTGACATATTTCCATTAAAATACTAAAGTCAGTGGTCATTAATATTTCATAATAAAGAGAGGTAACACAGGAATAGTCTTCAATTCCAGTAGGGAATAATAGAATATTGAAAAAACTCTTTTATCTTGGAGTTATATTAGAGAATACGAGTGATTATACAATGGCCTTCTCCAGATATATTTAAGAATGAGGTGGGTGACTGGATGGTTTAAGAATAATCTTGAAGTAAAATATTTTAAATCTCTCCTCTATTGCCTTCACATTCCAGAGCTGTGTTTTTAATTTCAGAAATATGAAAAAAATACTGTGCTGTATCCAAACAAAAACTAGCTACACAGTATTTTAATCAATTGGGTTGATGAATTGTCCAGTGTTATCTGAAATAAATATAGCAATAGTTTTTATTAAGCTTCTAAATAGACTAATCTATGCTATCTCTACTCCAATATTTACCAACTCTATCTATTGCTTCTGCCCCTAATCCTCTGGTGAAATTATTCACAATAAGACCACCAAGTCACCAATGTTCTCCTAATGTCAAATACTAATTTCAGTTCTGTATTTACTGATGCCATTGACATATGACTGGAGTTTGGCTGCACAAGGGCTGATTAGCAGTACTTGATAAGGGCCTTTCCAGCAAGGCTGAAGAGAGTTTTCCTGGAAGTGTCTTTTCCAATAGACGAATCTCCAGTTTCCAAGGTGTGATGCTTAAGGTCTTCGTCTTCTGAGGTGCACTGTGAAAAGATTGCTTTACCCAATCATGGTTATTTTATTAGAAGCTTAGGCCTTTGCAACATTAGAGTATCTCTCCTTTTATCAGTTGTAGGTCAAAAGAAACAGAGGCCAAGTGCATTGGGAGTCCTGTGACTGTCTCAAAGGGTGAGAGTTGATGAGTCCCAGAGGGATGGATCTGAGATTCAGAAGGACCAACAGCAATGCTTGTGGCCAAGGTATTGGAGGGCTTCTACAAACTTTTCCAATTGAGTCTTTCTTTAAAATAATTAATTAATTAATTAATTTAGTTATTTTTGGCTGTGTTGAGTCTTCGTTGCTGCGCACAGGCTTTCTCTAGTTCTGGTGAGTGGGGGCTACTCTTCGTTGCAGTACACGGGCTTCTCATTGCAGTGGCTTCTCTTGTTGTGGACCACGGGCTCTAGAGCACATGCTCAGTAGATGTGACGCACAGGCTTAGTTGCTCCTCGGCATGTGGGATCCTCCTGGGCCAGGGTTAGAACCCGTGTCCCCTGCATTAGCAGGTGGATTCTTAACCACTGTGTCACCAGGGAAGTCCCCTGAGTCTTAATAATGCCATTAGTGTGTTTGACTAAAGCAGAGGATTGAGAGTGGTGAGCACAGTGAAAGTGCAAAACCAGCCAAACATAAGAGACTTGCAGAAGCACCTGGCCAGTAAAATGAGTTCCTTAATCATTGTGAAGTTCAAGAGGAGTTTCCCGGGTAGGGATAATATTTTCCAAAGGGACTTTAGCCACAGAAGAGACAATAGCCTCTCTGAAAGGGAAGGCTTCACTCCAGTGTGAAAATATAAAGACCATGACTAAAACGTATTTATACCCATTAGACAGAGGGAGTTGTATAAAATCTATTTGCCAGACTTCCAATGGTCCACTAGACAGTTTAAAGTGTTCCAGGAGCAGTAGGAACAGGCTTCCCTGACTTGTATTTTGGATAAGTAGGACAAGTGGGTAGGTCATTGTTGTGGCCTTGTTAATGTTTCCCCACCAATATCAATTCAAGAAAGCTATCATTTTTTCCATAAACGAATGGCTTAATGTGTGTATAATGGTGAGGAGTGGGAATTTTAGAGACTCCAGTAGCCCTGGGTTGTTATTTAGCCTAAACCAGAGCTTTCTCTTTTTGTCAAAACAATTGTCAAGTTTTCAATCTTGTTTTTCCTTTTCTGAGGTCAATTTTTGGGCCTCTCTGGACAGTTCTTCCAAATTATTATTTAGGGAAATATCCCTTTGGACCATGACAGAGGTTTGGCTGCTCTTGGTCCCCTTAAGGGTAGTATTCCCTGAAGAAATATCAGCAAGGTGATTTCCTCCAGCTTCCTGACAGCCAAGTTTAGAATGCCTTGGAATCTTAATAATCACTAAAGTGGCTGGAAAAGGTATTGCATCTAATCATTCCTGAGCATTGGGGCCATTTTTAATTCTATTTCTACAGAAAGTAAGAAAGCCATGTTGCTTCCACAACATTCTAAAATCATGAACTATTCTGAGGGCATATCTTCTATCGGTATAAATATTGGCAGTTTTGTCCTTGGCCAAAGTACAAGCCTGTGTAAGAGTGTATAATCCAGCCTGTTGAACCAAACTAGCAACAGTGTCAAAAGTATTTATAATAGCATACCCAGTACAATATTTGCCATTGTCACCTTTTAAATAAGAACCATCAGTGAATAATGAGAAGTCAACTTTACCCAATGGAATTTCCTGTAGATCATTATGAGGAGTCAGGAGGTAGTCCACAAGATTTAAGCGGTTGTGATGGACTTTGCTGGTGACAGAGGGGAGAAAAGTAGCCAGGCTAAGGTTATTAAAATGTAAAATAGGGGACTCCCCTGTAACACAGTGGATAAAACTACATGCTCCCAATGCAGCGGGCCCGGGTTCAATCCCTGGCCAGGGAACTAGATCCCACATGCTGCAACTAAGTGTTCGCATGCCACTACTAAGGAGCCTGTGTGCCACAACTAAGGAGCCCATGTGCTGCAACTAAGGAGACTGCCTGCTGCAACTAAGACCTGGTGCAACCAAATAAATAAATATTAAAATGTAAAATAGTTATCTGAGGGGCATTTAATACGAAGGATTTCATAGGAGGTGAAGTGGCTGAGAAATGTTGAGTGTCATGAGAATTCACAAGAGTTTCTACTGCATGAAGCACAAAAGCAATTAAAGGGAACAACAATTTTCCCATTTGCCTTAACCAAAAGGGCAGTGGCTGTAATGTCTCTAAGGCATGTGGGGTATCCCTGCACTACAGGGCCCAGTGGCTGGCTATAATACCCTATAGATTGATGGTGGTTCCCATGTTTTTGGGTGTTTACCCAAGGGCATTCCCTTTCTTTTCACATCTAAAAAGGGAAAAGGGAATCTAATAATTGGGATACCCAAGGACAAGTGGGTTCATCAAACTCTCCTTTAAGGCCCTGAAGTCTATGTCATTCAATTCTTCCCATAAAATTGGGTCAGGTTTGCTATTGTTGAGTAAAGCATATAGAGGTTTGACCATAAGAGAGATATCTGGAATCCAATTTTGGCAATAATCTACTAGCCTGAGAAAACCTCCCAGTTGGCATTAGTTTTGGGTTTGGGGAAACAGGACACTGTGAAGTCTATCTGGATCTAGGTGTAGCCCTTGTTCTAATATCAGATGGCCTAAACATCAAACCTGGATTCGGGCAAACAGCAATTTTTTGTGTGTGACGTTACATTTTTCTAAGGCTAAAAGCTTTAGCAAGTGGATGCTGTCTTCCTGTGAGGAAGTTTGAGAAGGAAAGCAAAGAAGCAAAATCATCCACATATTGCAACAAAGTAGAACCTCTAAGGAACTTTACATCATCCAGGTTAGCCTTCAGGATTTGCAAAAAATAAGGAATCTAAGTATAACCCTGAGGCATTACTGTTTCCTTACCCAGTGAAAGGAAAAAGGCATTGTCTAGATTCATCAACCGGAATACTAACGATGGCACTACATAAATTAAATAAAGAATTTATTTACAGTGGGAATGCATATTAGTAAGATATAAGGGTTAGGAACAACAGGATGTCGAGGAATAACAGTGTTGTTCATTGTTTAGAGCAGGGCCCAAGGACCTATATGGTCCTTGGCCTTTTAGGAACTGGGCCGCACAGCAGGAGCTGAGCGGAGGACAAGTGAGCGAAGCTTCATCTGCCGCTCCCCATCGCTCTCAATACCACCTGCACCATCCCCCCCATACACACCCCGGCCCGTAGAAAAATTGTCTTCCACGAAACCAGTACCTGATGCCAAGAATGTCGGGGACCACTGGCTTACAGGTCCTGGACAAACCTCCACTCTCAGCCCTTAGGTTTTCTCACTGGTAAAATAGGAGTGTTACGGGGCTAGTACAAGAGATAATGAAGCTTTGAGTCTTGTAATCTTTTATTATAGGCTTTAAGCCTTGAAGGGCTTCATGTCTTGAAGGGCTTCTTTACTTATAGAGTATTGATAAATTCTGGGGTTTTGAGGGGTCTCTGAATTTTTATGTGAATTTTGCCAACATCAGTTGGCGATTTTGCCCATAAGGAAAGTGGCAGCTGATTCAATAGTGACAAGTGATCAGTGTTTTCAGAATCTGCTCTAGTACCATCAGAGACTGAACCAAAAAAAGATGTCAAAGGGTCATTTAATTCACCTGGTGGGTTATTTTGATAACTGCTGTCAATTTCTAGAATTATTTCCATTTGGGAAAAAGAAAACCTGGCATACTTCTCTAAGAAGTCTTGGCCTAATAAGTGGATAGGGGTGGAGGGACTAAGGAGAAAATGGTGTGCATCACTCAAAGGGCCTAAATAAAAGGGAATAGGTTCAGAGACTGGAATCACTTGAGGTTTAGTAGAGACCTCCATTTTTCAAACTTTTTTATTACTCTGAGACAAGGACATTTTAGAGTAGTGGGGTTGAGCACCGAGAGATTCATCCCCGATCTGAAGAAATGTTTCTCCAAGACAATTAAGAGAGAGGATTGGGAAGGGCCCTTGTAGTTCCTTGGGCCACATGGTTGAGAATTGGGAGGACACTGGAAAGGCTGATTAGAGGTCTGGAGGCACCTAAAGCATGTACATTTGTAAAAATCTCTCTTCCAATGTCCTGACTCATTGCAATGGTAGCTGAAACTAGGAGGGTTTTGGTTTCCTTTAAGAGCCTTCATTTGTTGGAGTTGAATATTTTGGTGGTCTTCCTTGGATGTAACTCATCTAAAGTACCAGAGAGTTGATTTGCCAGATGAACTAAATCTGGAGTGGACACAGTTTCCCATTTTACACTGCTTCCTTTTCACTAGGAAGGGTCTCAGTTCATCCCATTAACAAACATAGAGTTAAAAACTACTTGGGTGGATTAAACATCTGAAGGAAGATGAGAATTTTCTTTAAAAAGTAATCTGAAGTCAATTGCAATAATCATGAATAGGTTCATCAGATTTCTGTGTGCAGGCCTGAATTTTGTCCCAATGACCAGGCTTTGGAAAAGCTCTAGGGATTTCTTGATGAAGTCACCCAGTGATCACCCAAACCTGATTGTATAATAAGTTAGTTACTCTCAGTTGTAATTCTAGAGATCTCTCAGAACTTTCCCAATTAGTGATTTTTATCCAATGCTGGGTCTGGCCTACACAGACAAGCATATGAACTAGCTGATATAAATCAGAGAAACCAAGTGAATAAGTTTGAGTGACTGTGTTAAATTTCTCAGCAAATCTGTGAGAATCCTCAGTTACTTTGGGAAAATCTTTGACTATGGCTTGCAGTTCAGCTTTAGTCCAGGGAATACAGTAAGTCCCTGTCTTTGGGAAGTATTCCATGGAAAACAATATTTCCATTTCAAGCCAATTTAGTTACGTGGTCCACTGGCAAAATAGATTTGTATTATATGTGTAGCAAGATATAGTTAAAGTTTCTTAAACCTTAAAATACAGTAAGTCCCCTACATACGAATGAGGTCCGTTCTGAGAGCATGTTCGTAAATCCAATTTATTCGTTAAGTCCAACGAAGTTAGCCTAGGTACCCAACTAACAGAATCAGCTATACAGTACTGTACTGTAATAGGTTTATAATACTTTTCACACAAATAATACATAAAAAACACACACACAAAATAAACATTTTAAACATTTTACAGTACCTTGGAAAGTACAGTAGTGCAGTACAACAGCTGGCATACAGGGGCTGGCATGGAGTAAACAGGTAAGAAGAGTTACTGACTAGAGGAGGGAGAGGAGGTGGGAGATGGTAGAGCTGAAGGATCATCAGCAATAAGAGACGGAGGGCAAGCTGCAATTTCACTCACGCCTGACGTTGATGGCACAGGTTCTGGTCCCTTGCTGGATTCATTCTATCTACCCTCTTGAAAAAACGATCCAGTGATGTCTGGGTAGTAGCTCTTTTTTTCTCATCATAGATGACACAATAGCACTGGATTACATTCTTTTTTTGAAAAAACTTTTTATTTTATATTGGGGTATAGTCGATTATCAATGTTGTGATAGTTTCAGGTGCACAGCAAAGCAACTCAGCCATATATATACATGTAGCCATTCTCCCCCAAACTCCCCTCCCATCCAGGCTGCCACACAGCATTGAGCAGAGTTCCCTGTGCTATACAGTAGGTCCTTGTTTGTTATCCATCTTAAATATAGCAGTGTGTACATGTCAATCCCAAACTCCCTAACTATCCCTTCCCCCCACCCTGGTTTGCATTCCGAACGTCTGCTGCAACCTTCATGTACCATTCTATGTTCGGGTCCTGTGCCTCAAAAACTAACAGTGCCTCCTCAAATAAAGACAATTTCCTGTATCATGAATCTCTTCACTTCTTCAGCTACATCACCGCTTCTTTTACGCTTGCTTCCAGACGTCCTGGGCTAGAAATAAAGATACTGTACTACTGTACTCTACACAGTCCTGTACAGTAAAGTACACAAAAGCACAACCACTTGTAGAGGATGCACATATGTGACAATGTACACCGGACACATGAACTTATGTGATTGGACGTGTGAACACACGTTCGCATCTTTGAAAGTTCATACGTAGGGGACTTACTGTATTAAGAAATTAAGAGTTTAGTCTCTGGAGCCTCAGAAGGATTAAGTTTAAATGGATGGGTTATGACAAGTTCAGAGGAAAAAGGAATGGGGCAAGTTTTGAGAAAAGGGGAAGTTAGGTGTGATAATTATTGCAGGGGAATTGTGGGAATAGTGGAGGCACAGGTGGTGTAGAAGGAAAGGAAGAAGATGGGGCCAGTGACAGTTTCAGACCAGGAAAGAGCAAAGGGAGAGAAACAAGATGGCTCTGGAGGTGGAGCCTGAGGCAAAGAAGCCAAGGAGGAAGAATGTGAGGCTTCGGGAGTTATTTTATCTTTCTTAACCATTTGTTTGCCTCAGTTAATATTAAAATCTTATTTTGCAGAGAGGCAATTTAGACTACTGATAATGTTAGGAAGTCTCAAAATACCAACCAAAACAAGCATTGCACTCAGCTCTGGAAATTTTTGAGTTATTGTGGTCCAATTTAGTAGTAAGGAAATTAAGTTTGGGGATTACAAAAGTTCCCCATAATGACCAGTGATATTCTAAATTGCCTTTGGTCAGGTTGGTCCATTTAGTTAGAATGCATGTAAGAAAGGACCACAGTTTTTAAACATAACATTGGTCACAGTCCATGTGGGTGGGCACCTTCAAAATATTTAGATACATGGGGCCCCATTTTCTGAGGTTTTTCTCTCTACATTAAAAACAATTTTCAAGCAGCTCCAACAGCTTACAGCACAAATGGCTCAATTCAAACAGCTTGCAAGCCAATTCCAGCCAGTCCTAAGAAGACAGCTTGGTCCCGGAAGGGCCAAGGCAAAGGCCTTTTTTTTTTTTTGCCAGCCTGCAGAGGATAGTCTTTCCAAAGGAATAGTCTGAAGGCTGAAAAACTTGGCAGTTTCTTTTGAAGCAGTCCCTTCCTGAAGGAATTGGGCCAACAGCTGTTCCAGCCACTCTCAGTTGAAACAGTCTGATCTCAAGATCAGCTTGACATGCCAAATGAGCACTAGGATATGGAAAAAGGTCTTAACCAGAGAGTCAAAACCCTTAAATAGATCCCAAATAACCTGGAGAGCTTCAAACACAAAGACCGTGTGAGCTCAGATCCAGGAGAGAGACACACCTCCAAACCCCAGAGTTGGTAAGAAAAGCAGTGAGTGACAAAGGGCTCATATCTGCTCACCAGCCCCAGAGCCCTCAGGGGTCTTCTCTGGTTCCCATATGGGTGACCAAAATGTTGCCCTGAAACAAAGAAACTGCCAGATATTTCTCCAGCAAAGGTGGGTTTATGCAGAATCAGCAGACAATTGCAATTCAGGGTTTGCAACATGGCAAGCCATGTATACTTTCCATCATGGGAAGGGAAGAAGAAAGCTTTTATAGAAAGGAAGTTGAGAGGGTTCTAGTAAATAAAGAGTCCATGGTTTTCATTGGCCGAGTCCTTGCCAGGAAAGAAGAGGAGTCTTTCTTCTTCTTGTTGAGTTCTGCTATCATCACAGGACATGAGAGCTCCCCCTTCTGGTCTTTTGACTCTATTTAGTTGAGGTTTCTCTTTATTCTTTTTTATTTTTTTAACAGCAGACAGAAAGTCAATGATTTCTGGTTAAAGTTAGCAGAATCAAACACACACACACACACACACACACACACACACACACACGACTTTACTATTCAATTATCCCTAGAAATAAAGTAGTCTCAAATTGCAAACTATGAGAAAAAAAAAACTACTAACATTTTGCATTGCCAAACTTTTCTAATTTTATAGGTAAAGAATGGAATTTCAGGTTAATGTACATTTTGTAGTAAGGTTGAACACTGTACTTAATTTTTTCATGTGAAACATTTACTGGTTTACTTTTCCACTTTTGAAAAAGTTGTTGGTATTCTCTCTTACTTATAAAAACAGCTTATATTAAATAAACTTTGTCAATTATGTTGGAAACATTTCATCCTGCCTCTTACCAGAAGCACCAACTATTAGTATTTTCTTATATATTCCTTCAGAAATTTTCTAACCATATAGAGCCAAATATATGTGTGCTGTTTTCATATAAGGGATGTATATTCTTTAACATACAGGGAAGCTTACAAACTCTTCACTATTTGCTTACTTCATTTAAAATATACTTTTTCATTTACAATATATTTTTAGAGGATTTTTCCTTGTCAATACATATTTAAATCACTCTTTTTAAAGGCTGATAACATTGCCTTTGTATGTACATAATATTTTGTTTAAAAAGATCCCTTACCCCTGATTGTTTCTGGTCTTTTAATATTGTATATATCACACTGTACATATATTTTTAATGTATACCAGCCATCTATAGGAAATTATTGTGTTGAAAGATATGTGCAGTTAGACTCCTGAGAGTTCTTATCAAGTGGTTAATCAAAGAAAATGTGCTAATTTACATCCCATTAACAGTAAGGGAGTACCTGTGTTAACCAAACATTTTAACTTTTGCCAACATAATAGACCAAAAATGGAACATCATCATGTTAATTTGCACATCTTTGATTATGACTGAAGTTGGGATGTTTCAAATTTTCATAAGGCATTTGCATTTCTTTTCTTCTATAGACTATCTGTACATAAGCATTGCTGGTTTTATGTATATTTGTGTGTAGGTATGTGTATTTATATAAAATATACCTTATGGGCTTTATTTACATCCTTTATATATCAAAAGTTTTGTTCACTTGATCTTTTGTGGTGTGAGAAAGGTAGACAGAACAAAGGAACAGAATAGGGAGAACAGAAATAGAAGCAAATGCATATGGGGATTTAGCAAATAGCTAAATGTGGCATTTCACTTCAATAGGGAAAAGATGGATTATTTTTTTTCTTAGTGTTTAGAATGACTGCTAGTCACTAGGAACAAATAGAGCTATATCTCAATATTATTATCTTTTACCAAAATATATTTTATAGATATCAAAGTAGAAAATGTGAAAATTAGTCTCATAGGAAATAGAAAAAAATGAGTATATTTATTCATTATTTTAGCATTGGTAATGACTTTCTTCATGAGACATACAGCCCAGAAACTATAGAAGAAAATATTGTTAAAGTTGCATATAACAAAATTATTAAATATCAGTCCAGAAAAAATATTACAAAAAAGTAAAAGTAGCAAATGATAAACTAAAAATAGGTCTATGTCTCCTAAAGATATAGGGCATTTCTACACATTAGAAAAATAACTCAACAACCCAATAAAAACATGGGTAGATTATATAAAGAAGAAATATCACCAATTTATAAACCTCTCTCATCATCAAAAAAATGCAATTTAAAACAAAAATCTGATACCATCATTACCTTCCAGGCTGACAAAAGTGAAAATATTTATTAATATTCATCCAAAAATTTCAAATGCTGGTGAAGATTGGCTCCACTTCTTTGGAGAACAATTTGGCGATCACATAATTTAAAAGGCACTACCAAATGTAAAATAGATAGCTAGTGGGAAGCAGCCGCATAGCACAGGGAGATCAGCATGGTGCTTTGTGACCACCTAGAGGGGTAGGATAGGGAGGGTGGGAGGGAGACGCAAGAGGGAGGGGATATGGGGATATATGTATACGAATAGCTGATTCACTTTGTTATACAGCAGAAACTAACAAACCATTGTAAAGTAATTATACTCCAATAAAGATGTTAAAAAAAAATAAAAGGCACATATTTTCTGGTTTAGAAATTTTACTTCTTGGAATTTATTCTTTACATACATGTGAACAAAAATGGATGCACTGACATTTATTAACAATGTTGTCTTCTGTCAGTATATTGTTAGCGAGGAAAGTAAAGCACTGAGCAGTAGGCTGGGAAGGCTCCTGTTTATGTTGACATGTGGGACCCAGACCTAAACTGGAACGGAAACCTCTTTTTTTTTTTTTTTGGCGGTACGCAGGCCTCTCACCGCTGTGGCCTCACCGGTTGCGGAGCACAGGCTCCAGACGCACAGGCTCAGCGGCCATGGCTCACGGGCCCAGCCACTCCGCGGCATGTGGGATCCTCCCAGACCGCGGCACGAACCTGTGTCCCCTGCATCGGCAGGCGGACTCTCAACCACTGCGCCACCAGGGAAGCCCCGGAAACCTCTTTTTTTATTGCACACGTGTTCAAATGTTACTATTTGAATTTGTCATTTAATTAATAATAATGCAGGTGATCATAGGACTTTTACTATCTAATATCCTGAAATTTGATATTATGGTGGGATTTCACCAATCTCAGATGGACTGGTTATCCAGGAGTACTGAAATTTTAACTTGCACTACATCACCCTTCTCATGAGACTATACACAATGAACAATATCAAATGGAAGAAGGAAGCTTTTGGCAGAAGCTATATTTGGCCTTAAACCTCAAAGCTTGTAATCATTTCATGTTGGAACTTCTGAAGCTTAACCTGTCACCTTCTCTATTTCACTCAAACTCTCCTCCCACACACACCTACTCAACCTAAGGCAGGTTTTCAGTATTATCACATTTCATGGCAGGAAGAGGCAAAAAGTATGCAAAGAAAGAAAAAAAAAGTAAGCTTCAGGGTTGTTGAAATGGCCAAGTTCCTGAACTATAAGACTCGAGGAGGCATGAGAGACAAATTCAAATGGAGCTAGCCATTTGATCCACAGATTAATTTCACTCATTGGTTGTTACAGCCTTTTCAGTATTTGACATCCAATAAACAGATGTCTCCTTTAGAAGAAAAAAGGAGAAGAGTATGAGGGTGGAATCTTGAAATCTTTCTTTCCCCCAGACACTACAAAGCTAACAATTCTTCAGTCTATATTGAAAACTCATTCCTTTATTCAGAGGCCTGTCCAGACTGTATTTCTAAGTCAACTAAATTTCTTAATTTGAATATCCCACCATCATCTTAAAATTAACTTTTCCCAAACAGAACCTATAATTTTCTCCTATATCTGTTCCTCTTGCTATGATAATCCCTGTCCTGGTTAAGGACCTCCCCCCACCCCAGGAACCTAGACACTTAAGGTAAAGATGTCATGGTGGTCCCCCAAGCATCACTGAAGCAGGGCAAGAGGAACCCTTATGCCAATCCATACCCTTTAAAAAAACACTGGATCTCTGTCTCTGTCTCTGTCTCTCTCTCTCACACACATACACAGGCACACAAGGAGACACTATTAAGGAAGTTATGGGCACCTCTGTCCCTCTGAGTCTGGCACCCAGACTGGCACAAGGTGAACTGTGCCACCAATATCTTTCCTTTTGACAAGTACCTTTCAGTTTCCATGACAATGTTTCTCATATCTCTTGCCCTGGGAACTACTTCTGAATGACGGGAAGGTGTGAGGACTGTGTCACTACTGACTTCAGAAAGGGGCCTTGCTGTGGAGGAGGATGAAGATTTCAGTGGTGGATGTGCTTAGGTAAATGAAAAGACAAATTAATGAACTAATCAAATGTTCCTTCAGATGGCATAGGTACAGTGGATTCTGGCAATAACTTCTCATTAGTGCTAAGCATACATTTTCATGTTCTCTTCATGTTCCAATTTGTAGTTCCAGAGGTACTCAAGCATTAGTATCATATTACTAACTGTTCAATGGAGGCTGTAGAATATTTAGCAATATTAACAATTCATACTGATTTTAAATTTGTATCAGTAAAGGTCTAGAATAGGAATGAAGTATGACACCAATTCTTCATACTGGCAACCAGCTAGACATTAAATGCTAGAATTGTCCTTTAAATATAATATTCATTATAATTTGCATTTCACATCTCAATTTTAATAGATAATTGGGTTGCTTTAGATGAAAAATCTTTCCCAAAAATATGAAAAGTAATTTTTTTTAAGTTTACTTCAATTTTCCATTTTATTGAAAAATATATTAAATTACATATACTTTTAGTACAATTACATTTTAGCTTTTAATCCCTTAAGCCATTGTTTTCATAAAAAAATTCTTGACCAGAACACTCATGTATGCACTATAATAATTAAATTTAGCTATTGTTGATATTTTGCCACATTGTTACATAAAAATCATAGATTAACACTATAGTTAATCTGTCATTACAGAATTATATTTTTCAAGATGGAAGGACAGAACATGTTTTAATTACTGGATTGTTAACTTAAACTTTTAAAACTTTGTGATATGTTGGTCTGCACTGACTTATGCACTGGGACCTGAAATGTGAGGGGCCAGCCTCCTCCTTCTAGCCCCCTCCTGTTCTCTCACCTCTAACACCAACCCCTCACCAAGTCCTGCTAGACCAACCCCTAACCGCTTCTTGAATCTTCCCCCTCCCTTTGTCCACATCCTCATGGATTTAACTTGGATGATAACAACAGTCCTCTAACTGGTCTCATTTCCTCTGTTCTCACTCTTATCAAATCTATTTTTCACAATACCAAAAGTAGCTTTTCTACATATCAAATAAGCGATATCACTACTTTGCTTTAAATACTTAAACATCTTGAGGGCATTATGCTAAGTGAGATATGTCAGGTAAAGAAAGACAAATATTGTATGATATCACTTATACATGGAATCTAAAAAAGCCAAACTTGTAAAAACAGAGAGCAGAATGGTGGTTACCAGAGGTTGGGGGAGTATCGGAATTAGGGAGATGTTGTTTAAGAGTGCATACTTGCAACTAGTAGATAAAGAAGCCCTAGAGATCTAATGTACAGCATAGTGATTATAGACAACAATAATGTATTATAAACTTCAAAGTTGCTAACAGACTAGATCTAAATTGTTCCCACCACAAAAAAATAACTGATAATTACGTTACCTGATAGAGCTATGGTGGTAATCATATTGCAATAAGCAAATGTATCAAATCAACACATTATAAACTTACACAGTATGTCAATAATATCCCAATGAAAATAAATTAAAAAAATAAATATATAAAATGAAGTTGGTAGACATTTAGGAAAAAACACCGTGATTATTAGGAATCAGAACAAATAGACATAAGAAAACAATTTGTAAAACTAAGCCCATTCCCACTGCAGTAGTTGTGGTGGTTGTAATGGTGGTGGGTGATGGAAGTATCAGACTGAAAGTATCCCAGTCACTCTGTGTTAGGTGAGACTTTCAGTAATATCATAGAGTCTCAAAGATGAAACATACATACATACATATAAAATCAGCCCCCAAATAACTTTATTAGTAAAATCTGAACCTGTTATCACAATATTTAAGGGCACTGCATAACTTCCATGTTTAATTTTCTGTCATTTTCTCACATACCTTATTCCTCTAATACTAGATGTTTTTGTTTTTTTCCATAGGCTCTATTTTTTAGATCAGTTTAGTTTCACAGCAAAATTGAGCAGGAAGTACAGTTCCCATATACCCCCTGACTGCACACATGCACAGCATAGCCTCCCTAGCTATCAACAACCCTCACCAGAGAGGTATGTTTGTTAAAATCAATGAACCTACACTGATATATTATTATCAACCAAAGTCCACAGTTTACCTGAGAGTTCATTCTTGGTGTCATACATTCTATGGGTTTTACAAATGTACAGTGAGATGTATCTACCATTATAGTATCATACAGAGTAATTTCACTACCTAAAAATCCTCTGTGCTCTGTCTATTCTTTCATCTCTCTTCCCTAATCTGTGGCTATCACTGATCTTTTTACTGTCTCCATTGGTTTGTCTTTACAGAATGTCATACAGTTGAAATCACATAGTATGTAACCTTTTCTGATTGGCTTCTCTCACTTAGTAATATGTATTTAAGGTTCCTTCGTGTCTTTTCATGGCTTGATTGCTTATTTCTTTTTAGTGCTGAATAATATTCCATTTTACAGATTTACCATAGTTTATTTAACCATTCACTTACTGAAGTTCATTTTGGCTGTTCCCAGGTTGTGACAATTATGAATAAAGCTGCTATAAATATGTTTTCAAGTTTTTGTGGGCATGTTTTCAACTCAGATGGGTATACACCAAGGGAGTGTGACTGCTGGATCATATGGTAGTAAGTTTACTGTGAGGTTCCCCCTAAGCCTGGGTCCCCTTGACATTTTAAACCTCAGGCTTGCCCACACTGAAACTCTAGCAATTTGTCAATTACAGTTTAGATTTCTGCTCCAGTAAATTGTGATTTTCTGTGTCCTCCTGTCTCTCTCTCTAATTTGGGGGGCAGAAATTTGCCCTGTGACCTCAATTCTCCGATGGATGTAGAAGAGTTGTGGATATTCAGTCTGTTAAGCGTTTTACTTGTTTTTAGGACAGAGTGACAACTTCCAAGCTCCTTAGAGGCCAGACCTAAACCCCCCAAATGTTGTTGATTTTCTTAATATGTCCTGGTATCTCTTTTACCTCCGTGCCTTTATACAAGTTTCTCTATCAATCTGGGGTCCTGTGCACTTGCTGCCACCATCTACACTCATCTACACTGGGTGACAACAGTCTGTTTTTGTTCATTTCACTTGAAGATGGAAGCTGCATACCCAGTGTCTACATAAGGCACCAGGACACAGTTCTTTAACAAGAAACAGAAACCCAACCCAAATTAGCTTAAGCCAAAAAGGAAACCTATTGGCTCATTTATATGAAAATATATGTGGTGGTTCTTGCTTTAGGCTTGGCTAGATCCAAAGGTTCAGACGTTATCATGATGGTACTGTCATTTCATTCTCAAACGGACTATCCACATCTTAACAAAGACAGGTAAGGGCTATTCTTACAGGTCAGCCTGGATTATGTTCTTTCTTGTATAGCCAGGAATCTCACATATAGAGGACAGGGACTCACTCAAAGGAAAGAATACAGACAAAATGTAAAGGTCACAGATAAATTCCAAGATGTAAAGGTCACAGATAAATTCCATAGTAACCTAGAGAGTCTCAAAAAATGTTCATATAATGACTTTTGGCAATCAAAATAGACAACTGAAATGACCCCTAACTTCATTTTTTTCGTATTTATTTTTTGCACATAGAGTGCAAATTCACTGAAAATTTATTTTCTCAAAACTAGTTTGAAGTGTCTACAATAGCTTCTAACAAATATATATCCATTAACAGTTGCATAAATGGAATGTAAATTAACAACAGCTGCACTTGAAACAATTTTTTTTTTCCAAAATTATCTTTAATATGATTCTGATATTGTTTTTACAATTAAGAGGTTTTGAAGAAAAGATTTCTTGCCAAAAAGAGAATAACTTTTAAACATTTTGAAGGTTGTTTTATTGCTATAGAAACAATCACACCACCTGCTATTTAAAGAAATACTAACTTTTGCAACTGTATCTGCCTTGAATATGAATTAATACCCTTTCCATTATGTATGATATCTTGATAAGAACTGCTTGTATTTACCCAACTCTGTTCTGAAGAGTCCAGACCATTTTTGAACATTAGCTAATAAATACAATATCACCTTGAAGTGTTGTGGATATGATTATTTTCAGTAATACAGAAAAACTAAAAGAATTCCTGATCTGCCTTATTTACTTATCAAATCATAGAAAAGACTGAAAGAAGATGTCTGCAGTCCTCTGCTTCCTCATAATTCCCTGACTCATTCATTCACAAAATATGTATGGGGGGACAGCCTCTCAGCCAGCACTATAGTAGATACTGCACTTTGCATACTTTGCAATTGTGTTCCAGTTATTTCTCCCATGCTAAGAATATTACTGTTATCATTCTTGCTACATGTTTCTTTTCTTTATGCTCCTATTGTGTTTATGATTTATTTTTTAAAGTTTGGCAACATGCAAAACCGTATGTAGATGATAACAGAAAACCCAAAAGTTGACTGGATATTTCAGGCAGGCTCTACACTACAAAATTTCCAAAACAAAACTAGTGGTGTATAGCGGTAGCTTTGATATGGAACACATCTTGATTTGTTACAAATTCTAAAATGCAACCGTTACATATCATGATTTCAAACATCAGCAAAGGATCCAAGCAGATAATTCGTGAAAGAAGACATGAAAATAGTCAAATAAAAATTTAAAAATTCAACCTCGTTAATGATTCAATAAAAGCCAAGTAAAATAAGATGCAAGCTCTATATGTGATATTGGATTTTAAAAAGTTAATACCATATTATGTAGAGACATTGGGGAGAGGGGTCCCTTATATACTGCTGATGGATACATTTTTTTGTAAAGCAATTTGGCACATGAATTATGAAATATGATATTTTTATAGACTTTGATTCAGAATTTTTACTTTTAAGATAAAATCCCAAGGAAATAATCAGGAATGGGTACAGATTATGTAAAGAGTTCTCACTGCAGCATTATTTACAACAGTGATTAAAGAGAAGGCATTTTACACTGTAACCATGAGGGAACAGTAAATTATATTATGATACACTCATGTGTACAATGGAGAATTGTATTTCCTATAAACTTTATTTAAGAGTAATTATTATTCACATGGAAAATTTTTACCATACCATGTTGTGATCAAAGTTGGACAAAATCTACACTAGAGTTATAGATACAGAAGTAAAAGGAGATACAGATTTGCAAAAAAAAGTAGCAAAATGTCATTATCATTAATAATGAGGCAACCATTGATGGTTACTTCCTTCTTTATATGTTGCTGAGTATTACAAGTTTTCTTCAATGATTATGTATTTGTTTTTAAAATAAAATGCAATAACATTTATTTTAAAAAGTAAGTTGGTTTCTGGTTCAGGACAGCTGACTGAATAGAAAAATTTTTCTTAAGTCAAGATCCTCAAAAAGGGTCAGTAAAGAGTAAAAAGTATACATGACTATAATAAAGTGAGATAAGGGCTTTCAGCAGACAGAAGATTTATCAAACATGGACAAACAGAGGAGGACACACCCATCCTAGAATTTAAGAAGGGCCCAGAAATTGAGGAAGCTGGCTTTCTAGACACAACACCTCACTGTTAAGTTTTAGAAAAGGTGAAATATTCCCCATTTACCTTGACCCCTAAATAATGCAAACCTACCCAGTGTTGGGGTGATGGGGAAGAAGACTTCCCCTAGGAATAACTGGGATAAGTGGATATTTGCTTCAAAAGAAAAATTGTTCAAATTCTACTATTCAGAAAAATTCCAGTCCCTTGCTCAATTATTCAAAATGAAGTCTGCCAGTTCACAGGTCCCATCCATACACCTGACATTGCCAGTCATTCTCATTATGAAAGAAAAATGCTAGAAATTGAAGAAAAACCTGTAGCAAGAGAAGGATCAGGGTAAACAAATTTGAAAAAGTTACTCCAGTAGAAATATCAATTATCAGGGAACTGAAGAGAACTTTAAAAAAATAAAGAACTTTAACCTTAAACATGAAATTTTGAAAAGATTTTCTAATCCCCAAAATGAGAAAAGTGTGGTACAAAGAAAAGATTGCTAGATATTCATGTATCATACAAAGACATCCATAGACAATGTCTGAAATGGATTAATCAAGACATATCAATTTAAATTTAATGATGTAGAGTTATAAGAAGAAATGACAAACAGAAAAACAATTAGAAAACTGTAAAATGGTTCTAATGAAAGAGAAACTGAAGATAGAAGGAAATCATGTGGGAGACTTTATTTTTTTAAGCCCTTTACACTGCTAGAGTTTTAAAACCATGTACTTGTATTACTTCGTTACAAATAAAAAATAATTTTAAAAATAAAAGGGAAAAAATCTGTTTCAAAATATTCCTTCTCAAAATAACAAGATTTCCAAACAAAAGTCAGGTTTCTAAATTCACACTTGTTTTAACTCTCTTTCTGAGTAGTGAAAAGAGAAATGGAGAATCATCTCTGAAGTTTTAACAGGAATGATTTATTTTGTTGCTGTCACTGAAATTCTCTAGTCAAATATGTACTTGATGTGAGTTAAATAGTGGGATGAAACTTTGGGATTTCAGTGGTTTAGATAAGCTATGTCTATGAATGAAATTCTCCAAGCATCTTGCTAAATGTCTCCTATGCCATCATTAAAGAGGCAATGACAACAAAAATTAAACCTTGCTTTTAAAATGTTGACGTTTTTCAATTAATTCTCTTCTGTATTTTCTTCTCATGACCTATTTGTGTCAAAGTCATGTGTTCACACTGTAAGGCATTGGTGATCCTCTTGTCACAAGTTGGCTTCCACAGCCTTTAGACTAATAATGCTCTTCAGCTCAATGCCGGGAATTTCCTGCTGAGATCAGGTTCTTTGGCAGCCAGGATTCTTCAACCAATTCAGACTACAAAACAGCCTTGAAACAAGTTGGTCCAGCTCTGAACTGCCTAGAGAACAGGTACTACAATATCCCTTCCCCAGACTAAATTGGCAAAGAGCTTGGTAGATTCAAGGATATGAAAGGAAATCAGTTGACTAGAGCATTTTGGACAAAGGGGAGAATAATGTCTCAAAAACAAACCAACTAGTGCACAAGTCTGTGAATGTTTCTCTGATGTTGTGATCCCAAAAGACTATCCAAGTGAAAAAGCTCACTGGAAAAGGTCAAAGGAAATGACTGATTAAATGATTCCATCAAAACTGAAAAAATTCACCTGTCAAAAATATCCTGAACAAAGGGCAAAAACTAAAGTAAGAAAGCATTTGCAGCACAAATGACTGAAAATAACTGGTACTTTACGTATCAAGAAGTCCTACAATTTAATAGGATGAGAATGTCAGTCAAAAAAGCAGATGAAGGAATATAATGGACAATACATACACACACATACATACAGTTGCATAATACATTATCTTATTTTAAAATGTCCCATACTATCAACAATCAAAGAAATGAAATTAACATACAAATGACATGGCATTTCTTTAGCTCTCAGGTTTCAATCCTGCTTTTTAAAAATGAGATTACTAAGTGGGACTCAAGTGTACTGAACTCCACATAATGCTGAAATTGCTATGCACAACTGGTGGAAGTTGGCCAAATTTTTCTAAAAAGCACTTTTGTCAATATCCATATATAACAAAAGTTTAAAACTGGTTATACCTAGCAATTTCTCTTATAAGACGCTACTTAAAAATACCAAAAGTGAAGATTCAAGATTTGTGTATAGGCTGCTTCATACAGTATTATTTCTAATAGTAACAAATAAGGAATTTACAGGTCTAACAGAAGATAAATATTTAAATAGATTCTGGATAGGTGACTCTCAAATCACACAAGTTTCCAAGCATGATAAAATGAATTTAGCTAATAAAACTTTTACTTCATAAGGTAGTTAAGGGTATCAAATAAATACACCCAAAGTCCTTAGAACAGTGCCTAGCACATAATATTAATAGGCAAGCATTATTATTTCATAATTATTAAATATTAATATTAAAAGGACTTATTCACTGACAAACTTGCAACTGAAATTTTTATCACCTTTACCACTAATTAGATAGAATGGCATAGAGGCAAATAGTTGTAAGGGTAAAGGCTTTGAAATCAAACAAACGGAAATAATCATAAAAAGATCACATATTTATTGGGGAAATTTAAAGAAATAATGCATTTAAAGTGCATTTAAACATCATAGTGATCGAAATGAAAGGCGCATTGTCATTATTATTAATCACTATGATTATCAGCAAAATATACTCTAAATAAGTATACTAAATGTATTTATTTTTAATTTTGGAAAATGTCAAAAACAATACATAAATATACAAATAGAAGTAATAAGAAAATGAACTCTTATGCATACAATTCTAAGTTTTAATAGTTTTCAACAAATGGCCATTATCATTTCATTTATGCACCCACTCCCAACAGACTCACTGGATTATTTTGAAGCAAATTCTAGACAGCATTTTACTTAAAAATGTCTCAGGGTATATTTCTAAAATACGAGCATTCTTTTACTTTTAACATAACCAAAATATCATTAATCTAAAAAAAGTTCTTTAAAATCATCACACGTCCAGTCTAGTCAGTATTTAAATTCCCTATTGTCTCATATATTTTTTGTTTGTTTCTTTGAGTCAAGATCCAAGGAAGGTCCATATATTGCAATTATTTTGTCTGTTAAGTCTCAATATATATGTTCCTTCCCACTCTCTTTTTTTTCCTTGCCAGTTATTTGCAGAGGAAACCAGATATATTTGTCCAAAAGAGTTTCCCAGTCTTGATTTTGCATACCGCAGCCCCATGGTGTTGTCCAAAATGTTTCTCTGTCTCCTTATTTCTTGTAAATCGGTAGTTAGAATGATATTCAACTTCGGGTTTTTTTGGCAACAGTAGTTCAGAGAGTGTTTGTACTCTCACCAGTAGGCATATATTGTCTTATTTTCTTTTTTTGTGATGTAAGTAGTCACTAATTACTATTGCTTAGATTCATTCTTTTAGTGGTAATATTCTGTCTTTTTTCTTTACTTATTAGCTAGAAAAATATAAATGCTAAAATTTTTATTCCAATTTCTGAAATAACGAGATGGTTTCCTAATATTCTCTGAAGGGAATATTTAATTCCATTTTAGAGTTTTCCTGATTCTCACAGACAGATGCTTATTATGCTATCACAGATACCAACCAGCACAAGCCTGCTGGTTGCCTCTCATTGGAGGTCTGGATGCCAGCTCTGCTGGACTCCAAGATCAAAGATGCCAGTGCCAGCCAAGCAGTGTCCCTTCTTTGGAGGTCTAAGTACCAGTTCTGTCCACCACCCTTTTTATGATTTGAAGTTCTCGTAAGTGCAGTTTTTTTTCCCTTTGTTTCCCTGGTCATAGGTATTGTTTTTCCCTCTGGTTACTACCTGTGTGACACATAAGTGTTCTCATGTTCATCTAGTTCTAAGATTTCATTTTTTAAATATTTAAATCTCAAAACAATTTGGAATCAAACCTATGAAGAGTGCCATAAATGGAATCAGTGCCATCTATTTTCCTATGGTTAACCAGCTAGTCCAACACTACTTATGAAAAAGTCCAAGTTTTCCTGGATATTGTTTGTTCTTCCAAATAAATTGTATGATCCACAAGTCAAGCTCCAGACAAAAGCATTTAGTGTGCGCTAAAGGCAGTATTTAAATCAGTGGGGACCAAACTCTTGCTGGAGTGAAGAAGTGCTGCTGTTGTGACACTCAAAAGAAGTGAAGGCAAAGCATCATCTAGACCCTTCGGAAAGGCTGGTGTCCTTTCTTTCCAAGTTCCAGTCTTGCTATAGTGCCCCCTGCAGGCATAGACTTGGGGAAGCCAGGGAGCAAACTGGTGGTTAGCAGAGGCCCAGACTGCAAATCTGAGGGTGGATTTTGAAGCTGATAAAAAAAAAGAGTTCAGTAACTGGCTATTTACAGTATTTTGCTATTTCAAAAGTGTTTCCATGAATAGCATTCTGCATATACCTTTTCATGTATTTGCCAGTGCATTCTGATATAGATTCCTAGAAATGAGATTGCTGGGTTAAAAGATAAATGCAAAATATAGCCAAATTCTCCTTCAGAGAAATCTACCATTTTCCATTCCCAGTAGCAATCTATGAAAGTGCCTGTTTTCCCTCAACCTCATCAACATTTAGTCAAACTTTGGGATTTTTGTCAATCTGATTGGTGAGAAACAGTATCTCAGTTTAGCTGTAATTAGCACATTTCTCTTATGGAAAGTTGTGAATATTTTCATGTATATAAGAGCTATTTGCATTTCTTTTTCTGTGAACTGTCTGTTCCTATCTCTTTTGCCCATTGTTCATTTACCTCTCTACTTTCAGGCTTTTATATATTAGGCATAGTAACTCTTTAAATTGACATAATTTTCAAACACTTTTTCTGATTCATCATGTGTTTTTTACTTTGCTTATTGGAATTTTTGCAATGTAAAAGTTATTTCTTTATATGGTTAAATTTATCAATATTTTTTTCTCCTTGCATATGGACTTTGATTCATAATTAGGAAAAATTTCACACTATTGCATTATAAATTCCCCCATGTTTTCTTCTTGTTTTATATTTTCCTTTTTTGTATTTAGAGATCCAAACCAGTCAGAATTTATTCCGTCTTCAGTGTCAGAAATGGATACAATTTTATCTATTTTCCTTGTGGTTGACTAGTTATCCCAACACTATTCATTAAAAGTTCATCTTCTCCCCACTGTGTAAATGCTACTGAGGCAAGAGATAGATGGGCCCCCAGGGTGGGCAGCAGGAGTTCATTCCCTGTGGACAGAAACTCCATGACAGCAGGAGCCAGAGAGGAGGCTGGGCTCTGCCCAGATAAAAGATAAGAAACCACATACTTCTCATTCTCAAAGTCAAAAGGGAGGTCAAAAGGGGAGTGATGTTAAGCTACCCATAGGCCTCTTCGCTGGAATCCATCTTGGCTAAAATATGCGTGTGCACACATGGGAGGTTCCTGAGATATATCAAATATGGACTCAGACCCAGGCGAATCAAAATGATTCGCCAAAGGAGACCCGGAAGAAATGCCCTATAAAAGTGATTCAAACTACAAGGCTGCGACTCTCTCTCTCTCTGAGCCAGCCCATGTGTCTATCCACACATACCCTTTTTCCTCCTAATAAACACTTCACTTGTTTCACTACCTTCTGTCTCTACGTGAAAATTCATTTCCACACAGTGATGGGTCAAGGCCTGTCACTGGCTACTGGTCCCTTGTGGTCTAGTGGCTAGGATTTAGCGCTCTCACTGCCCCAGCCTAGCTCCAATCTCTGGCCAGGAACCGAAACCCTCCTTCAAGCCATTGCAGGCTGAGGCCAGCTGAGCCTTTGTCATATGTTAAATACAATAAGGTCTATTTATGGATTCCCTATTCTCTTATATTGAGCTTCCATTTGTACACGATAGCACAGGGCTTTAGAAATACAGACTCTGAAAAATGTTTTAATAACTAAGAGAGTCAGTCACACACAGGATTTTCATGTGTTCTGATTATTTGCTCTGATAAACAAATTTTATAATTAACTTGCCACGTCCCAAAGAAATATAGTTTATTAGTATTTCCTGGAAAAGCTTTAATGTTATAATTATCTCAGGGAAAATTAAACTCTATATGACATTAAGTCTCCCTGTCCTAGAACATAGTATGTATTTTCATTCGTTCATATAGACACACACATATATGTTGGACATATGTCTATATCTAGGTGTTCTATGTGCTCATTTATTTTTCCTTTTGTAAACGGAATTGCCTCATCCACATTATCCTTTCGAACGTTGATCTTATGATTTTATAATCTGATCCCACCCTGGAATTCTCTTATTGTTTGTAGTTACCCCATCAGTGTTTTTTGGTTTTCCACATATATAATTCTATCATCTGCAAATAGAAGTTAACTCTCTTTCCAATTCCTATGCCTCTAATTGCATTTTAATTTTATAAACTAATTCCTGCAATAAAAATGTTGTGACAATAGAAATACAGAACATATTTGCTTTGTGCTTAATATTAATCAAAAGTCTCAAATGTTTTTCCATTAGGTGCTGACCTTAGGGTCAAGCGTTGTAGGGGGGGTGTGTGTGTACGTACTCACATGCATGAATCATATTTTTGTTTTTAAAGCATAATACATTTTAAATATTGTTATGCATCTATGAACATGAGCAGATGATTTATCTCCCTAGCTCTATTAATATAATGGGTTATATAAATGTTTGTTGATATTTAACTATCATTGCACATTGCATTCCTGGAATAAATCCACATGATCATGTATTATTCCCACACTAATATTGAGATTGGATTGTAATTTTATTTTAGGTAAAATCTTTGTAATGTTTGGAGTCTATAATACACTCATGTCATTCCTAAAATGAATTTGGAACTTGCCTCTTTTTTTTTCTGTTCTACAATAGTTTAGATTGAAGATTTTATTTTCAGTTTGGCAAAATTTTCAACTGGGCCTATTCAGGGTTTTGGTTTTTTTTTTTTTAATTGGAGTCATCTCTCTACTTCCTCTGTTTATTCTATGGTAATTGGTCTGTTTAGACTTTATATCCTTTAGGAATAATGCATTTTGATAAATTATTCATTTTATCTAGATTTTCAAATATATTTGCATAGGAATATGCAGAATAATCTGTTATATTTTTTCCTCAGTTTGAAGGAAACATTGCCATTTATATATATATATAATTCATTCCAGGTGGACAAGGCTTTCTGTTTTACAAATTTGGGATTTTTTTTTTTTTTTTGGTTTTAATTGTAATAAGGTCATAGTATTTATATTACTTCAATCACACACACACACAACACAGACACAATCTTACTGTTTCTATAACCATACTGTTTTGGGGGCAAAGAGTGAACTTATTTTGACTTGAGAGATATGTAAATCTCCTTCCTATTATTAATGCTTCTTATTTGTCCTTGCATCTCCAGTGGCCTCTGTTGTCGCTATGGTGTTGCTTACGGCCCTGAACCGTGTGCCTACACTGAACTGCTAAATCAGAGAGAAACAAATTTCAATTTTCTTGAAACTGCATTTTGGATCTCTTTAGCTCAGCCTTACTGTATCTAACCACAGACAAACTTACCAAGTTTATAAAGTTTAGCTCTGAAGAGAGATTTGGCTCAGTGACAGGAAGCTTTACAAAATGGTCAGTTCCAACTAATACAAATAAGGTGTGGCATGTATTTGGGACTAATTCATAAAAGAAGATGCTTTTTGTTATTTTGCCACTCTCTTTCCCACGGTCACTTCAAATTCTAATAATCCTATTCCACAGACTAGTTAATTATATTATATTCTGAGGAGATTCATAATGTAACCCAATAAATTATAAATTTTGAATGAGTAAAGTATTCAAAACATTTGTCTTAGTATATTCAGGCTGCTATAACAGAATCCCATAGACTGAGTGACTTATAAACAAGAGCAATGTATTCTCTCACAGTTCTGGAGGCTGGGAAGTCCAAGATCAAGCTGCTTTCAGATTCAGTGTCTGATGAGAGTCTGCTTCCTCATTTAAAGATGCTTCTGGCTATGTTCTCACATGTCCGAAGGGCAAGTGGACTCTTTGGGATCTCTTTTATAAGGGCACTAATCCCGTTCATGAGGGCTCTACCATCATGATCATCTCCCAAAGGCCCCACCTCAAATACCATCACACTGGGGATTAAGTTTCAACATGAATTTTGGAGGGATACAAACATTCACTCTATTGTAGCATTCTATTAATTAAACAACTATATAAATATGTGACATATAAGTAAAGACCAAGAAAATAATCTTGCTTAAAAATTTTATGTAATATTTCAGAAAAAGTAGTTGTAGTTGTGTGCAATATAAAATTACTCTCCATCCAACTGTCCTGGAATCTTCCTTTTAAGTGCTATTAATAGCATTTTTGTTTCATTTTACAGAAGCAACCATCCTAAATTTCTTCACTTCTTAGGTAATAACTCAAGAATTGACTACCGAAGTTGGATAATATTTAGCAAATAAAGAAAACGCTATTTTTTCCTGTTGGTTTGATTTTTAAATTAGCCAAATTTGAATGCTGTTTGTTCCAATAAGGTGAAGTTAAATTATTTTTTTTTTTTTAGTTTACAGAATGATTCTCATGTTCAACAAATCATTCTATGTTGTCACATTAGGAAAATAACAAGCATATTTCAAACTTATTTGTATTTCAGATATAATATTGTGAAAGTACACTGAAAATTAATTTTCACTCATATATGAAGTAAGTAGTTTCTTACAAGCTTAATTTATGAATAACTTTTTAAAAATAATTGTAAGGTCCGAAGTCTTACCCTATTTCACTGGGGATAACAGCTTTTATTGGTTTTCAGTATTCTTAGGGAGTAATTTTCACAGTTACTAGAACTGAAACAATTTCTTAGTATCACAATTTAGAGAATGTATGAAGTAAACAGACTTTGGCAGGGTGGCATATGATCCTAACCAGCATTCTCATTAACATCGAGTGATGTAAAAATCACATAATATCTTTATTACTACAGTCCTAAGAGTTAAAAACTCAGGTTCACAAATTATTTAGTAGGTAGGGGAAGTAGGTATATAGAGAAAAAGAAAGAAATTGGAGTGAATTTAAGGTTTTGCTAGCATATGCCCCTCATATATATTAACATTTGAATGTGTTTCATCGAGAAAAAAAGGTGTGTGGTCAAATGTAATGCACTTGAAATTGTAACATAACTGAAACCCTATAGCTTAGCCTGAGGTAAGCAAAATTTTAAAAATATAGTTCTTTAACATACTTGAGGTAAATAAATTATAACATACTTGAGGTACATAAATTATCATACAGCTTATGAATGTTTAGTTATTTCCTTAAAAACAGTTTGAGAAATTCTATAATCAATGAAATCATGTGTGTTTAAAATACTTTTATGAATATCCATGACTTCTTAACCCACAAAACATGAATGTTTCTATTGCTTTCTTTCCTTTTTTTTTTAGCGGTACGTGGGCCTCTCACTGTTGTGGCCTCTCCCGTTGCGGAGCACAGGCTCCGGAAGCGCAGGCTCAGCGGCCACGGCTCACGGGCCTAGCCGCTCCGCGGCATGTGGGATCTTCCCAGACCGGGGCACGAACCCGTGTCCCCTGCATCGGCAGGCGGACTCTCAACCACTGTGCCACCAGGGAAGCCCTTTCTTTCCTTATTTTCGGAAAAATAAAATTCTGAATACAGGCATTGAAGTGTGTTGTATATCATTCAGCATGGGTTGCAACAGAAAAAGTTTAAAAGCTGCTTAATTTTAATATCGTTTCCAGGGTGATACAGTGGAGTCACATCATTTATGTATTTAATTTAATCAGATTCAACTATGTAGACTTGGAGACAGACAGGAACAGAGGAAAGGAAAATGGAAAGAGGTGTGGGGAGAAATTAAGAGACTGACGCAGATACAGAATGACAGAGACAAAAAAAAAAAAAAAGGAAAAATAGTGCATACAGAGCAGAACATTCCATTTATTGTTCTGCTCCATAAGACTGTGTATTCTTGAGTGGCTCACTTTGCTCTCACAAAAGGACATGTCCTCACACTCTGTGGGGGGTGTATTGTACAATTATACTTGTCATGTGTATGTCTGGTAAACATATACTACTGTATCTATTCTTTATATAACAGAACACCACATTAAATGAATACAGAATTTTATGTGTAATTTAAGGTAATTTTGAAAATATGATTTTTACCTTACGGGCTTATTTTAGAGCCTACTCCTATAATATGATGAAGTCCCTTCTCCACCCCATTCATATGACCCAAGTTCCAAACAACAGTCTTAAAAATAAATTTTTGGAGATTATTCAAATTTTGAACTAGGGATAGTCTTTGTATTATCAAAGCTAAATCATAGTCAAAGCCCTTGACAGTGACATTCCTATTTAGTCTCTTTCACCTAGAACAATACTATCTCCTAACCATTCATTAAAGGGCTGAAATCATAATCCTCAATCTCATCCTCATCTTCAGCAATACTTTCATCACTCAGTTATTCATTTAACCAGATAAAAATTTATAACTGAGCTTCCCTGGTGGCGCAGTGGTTGAGAGTCCGTCTGCCGATGCAGGGGACATGGGTTCAGGTTCGTGCCCCGGTCCGGGAGGATCCCACATGCCGCGGGGCGGCTGGGCCCGTGAGCCATGGCCACTGAGCCTGCGCGTCCAGAGCCTGTGCTCTGCAATGGGAGAGGCCACAGCAGTGAGAGGCCCGCGTACCGCAAAAAAAAAAAAAAAAAAAAAAATTATAACTGCTTATTAAGCATTTAGCTTAACTCGTTAGTAAACAGAATCTGTAAATCAGGTATTATATCCCTTAACTTTATAATAAAAAAACTTGGGAGAGATAAGCCAGATAGCTAAGGGGCAGAGTTAGGCTCTGAATATAGATCTTTCTGAATTCAAAGTCTGTATGAGTTTAGAAAATTGCCTTTAATGGAAAAATCTAGAAAGAACAATATTTAAATAGAGTGACAGAACATTGTTTTCAAAACTGTATTTTTATTTCTGTAGTTGGCATAATACTTACCATTTAAATGTTCTCATTTATGAAGCAGTTTTAAAACTCTTCTGAATGTATTATATAATAAAATATCCGTATACTTTTTTTGTTGTTGTTGGTATATTTGTCAGACACCCATCAGTTATGGTTGTGTGTCTGATCGGAAGATCTTTCATTTCAAGAAAATGTGGTATGTTTCCATGGAGATCAGCTTGAGATAGCCCAGTGACGAACTTCTTAGCTATAATTTCACATTGGTTTCTATGGTTTCCAGATAGGGGAAGAAAATGAAGTTGCCGATTTTTTTGTAACATAAAAGGTTATTGGAAAATAAGAGATACTGCTCAAATTAATGTCATTCCCCCAGGAAAGCAACTGCTGTTACTGCAAAACATGAAAGATTTTATGATGTATGTCGTACATCTATGCCATTTACTATACTCATAACAAATGAGGAACTAACATAATACTTAAACAATTTCCAAATTTCACAGAAATTTCTCTTAAAAGGGGGAATTCTCTATTGAAATCTGTTTTAACAATGGCTGCTAATAACTAGCTTGCTATCTCCACTTCATTTTTCTTACATCTTTGAAGATGGCACACACTGCCTCTGTTAGATCAGTTAAGGACGTGAGTGAAAACTCTAACAGAGATATCTCTTACTTTATTTTACACCTGAGACCAGAATTTATAGGTTTTTTTTTTTTTTTTGGATAGGGTTCTTGTCCTTGTTATTAACTTATCTATAAGGTTGTGTCATGAAGCAAGAACTAGTAAATACTGGACCTCATATTCAAATCCCATTAAAGTGGCTGCACATAAATTAGGCTGATCAAACACACACCACCCTTTCAGTCCTATTCTCCAGCCTGACTCTTTAACTTACCAACCCTCCCAATAGTTGGCATGCAGCCACACCAGTTATTTATCAATTTACCATCATCAAATAGGATAAGATCAGGGTTGTCTTTTCTTAGAAAGCATGAGAAATTCTAATGGAACAGTAGACCAAAAGCCAAGAGATGCGGATTCTATTCTATCTTCATTTTTAGATGGCTTCCATGTCACTCAACCAACCCATGGCTAATCATGTGTACACATATATTCAATAGGATACATGACCAGCTTATGTACTCTACAGGATTACTATAAATTTCAAATGAGAAAAGCATTCAATCCTTCGACAACTATAACAGCACATATAGAAAGCTTTAATTATTCATTCTTCACTTATTATTCATACTTAAGCCCAGTACCAAAGTGTAGCCCTAGTAGCCCAGTTTTTCCAAGTAAAGGGGGAGTATGTGTCAAAATGAAGTTCTCCTCCTTTGCTGACAGAAAGCAAATGTATTCAGTAACTGCCAAGTAATATTTTCCTCATAGTAATATATAATAATATAATTTTCCAAGAAGTGTATGAGGCACTATAAGAATTACATTATGGCTGGAAATTTGATAAATTCATTCAAAAGTTAGTTTTAAGACACATGGAGCACAACAGAACAGCTTGCATTTGATGTTTTATGTATGATCAAATTATAATAATCCAGTGAGAAAAGTTAGAAATAGCAAAAGATTCAATATCTCAATTTTCTTATAAGAAACCAGTGGTCATAAATTTTAATATAAAAATAATTTACATATTTATGTGTATATACATTCCTAAAATAATTGTTTTTAAAAATATATGTGTATATGTATGTGTGTATATCTGTATAGATATATGTGTGTGTACATATCTATACAGATATACCCACGTATGCACACTCCACACACATATACACACTCGCACACATGCAGGCACATGCTTACACATACATATATAAACCTAAAGAGGTAGGTTTTAATCCTCACTTCAAATCAGAAAATAGTCAGGGTGAAGGTAAGAAAGAAAGAAATTGCCATTTTAAAATATAGTACTCATTGAATGCCTCATGCATTCCCTATATCTACTTCCTTGTTGATATACTCTCTTGATAATGTTTTTACCCCCATGATTTTCACAACAATCTAGATAGCTCCCTATCTTCTCTAGCTACAGCTTGAATCCTTCTCCAGAACTTTCAACCTGTAAACTTGAAGAAAGACTAATAGGCAGTGTCACTTGGAAGCAAAAGAACATATTCTAAAGCTTGACTCCAGGCTCCACTGTTTACAAGTTTTGTGTTTGGGAAGGTTTCATGTCACTTCAAACCTAGGATTTATAGGTTTGTAAACCATTTGACCAAGGAAGAAAGAATTCGGATCTGGTTCTACAAAATATGCTGGCCATAGCTGAAAGCAGATAGCTTCAGTAATACAGCTTAATTCCAAATTGGCCCTGAGGAAGGGAAATCTTCCTGGTGGGCAGTACATGAAATAGTACACAGAGTTGTTGCTTGGCCAGAGGTACAACTGAATACCAAGCCATAGATGCCAGCTAATGGCTTGGCAGGCTGGGCAGGGAATTAGAAGGAACACTATTGGAAAACTGGTGACAAGCATGGGAATGGATTATGTGAACAGACTTCTCTAAATGAGCACAGAGTAGGAAGATATTCAGGTCCCATATAAATACTCACCAAAAGGATACTCAGCAGAGGAGTATCTTAATACTCCAGTGGACAAGATGAGCCCTTCTTATGGCTATCACTCTCTTTCTCAGCCACCCTGTGCTTTCACAATGGCTCAGAGACAAAGTGGTCATCACAGCAGGGATGAAGATTACGTGTGTGTTCAACAATGTGGACTTGCACTCATCAAGGTTAGTCTGGCTATAGTCACTGTTGAGTGCCCAATCTACCAAACGTACAGACCAACACTGCACCTCCATTGGCACTATTCCTTGGAGGAAGGAAGGGAATCATCAGTGCCAGGTTGATTTCATTAGACCATTTCTATCATGGAAAAGGCAATACTTTGTTCTCACTTTAATACACACTTAGTAACAATGTAGATTTACTTTCTCTCCCTGTGACTTTCCTGTGAATACCATCATCCATGAACTTACAAAATGTCTTAATTACTACCATGGTATGCAACACAGCACTGATTCTGACCAAGAAGCTAATTTTTTATAATAAACAGCAGATAATGTATACTAATGGGCTTATGCTTATGGGAGTCACTGATCTTACCATGTATCCCATCACTGATAAAATGGTACAATGGACTTGTGAAGTGTTAGTGACTGCGACAGCTGGGTAACACCACCTTGCCAGGCTGTGGTAATGTCTTCTAAGATGTTGGACATCCTGTAAATAACCAACAGATATATAGTGCTATTTTCCCAGAAGTGAGATTTACAGGTCTGGGAATCAAGAGGTGGAGATTAGAATGGCTTCTTCACAATTGCCCCTAGCAACACACTAGAGAAGTATTTGTTTCCTGTCCCTATAACTTTGAGCTTTGCTGGTCTAGAAGTCTTAGGCTTTCATTAGAGATCACAGCAATGGTTCCCTAAAACTGGAAGTTGAGAGTGCCACACTGCCATGGATAAAGGGTCTTTGTGATGTCCTCTTTTGGGGATAGGATTAGTTTTAAGAGAGAAAGTTGCATCATGTTAGGTGAAAGCCTATTTTTGCTACTGTCTTTATTTGAAATATAGGTACAGTTAGGAAAGATGTGCACGGATGTCAAGTTGACAAGGGGTGGATTACTGTGGCTTTCTAAATGTCAACTTAGCTAGGCTTGAACTACTTTTTCCAGAATTCCCTCCCCTCTATGGTTTCAGGTTAGGATTGGCCACAAGAGAGAATGCATGAGATAGGGATGGTGGACATGAACCAGCATCCATTTTACACTTGGAAGGTTGGTGTAGAACAGCAGCCCTGCACTGTAGCAGCTTGTGTATGCTGCTACTGATCTTCTGGCTTGATTGATAAGAAACAGCACCTGGGCCTGTAGCTATTTTAACTCCTACCAGTTCTTTTCCAGCTCTTTTGAGTCCTGAGCAAGGTGAATGTGTAGTTCCACAGTGAAGGGCACCAGCTTTTCCCATAAGTCATCCATGTCATCTTAGTTAGAGACAGTGAGAAACAGGCACAGGTTCCAGTTTACATTCATGATCCGAGTGCACCCTTCTCAATTCCCATTGGCCCTGGCTCTCCCTTACTTCATGTTCAGTTTTCCTCCTTTACTGTGAACATATTTAGTACCAGATACAAAGGCAACAGGTTTGTAAAAACTTCTCTACTAGCTCTCACAGCTGCATTAGTTTTAATTCCCAAAATCAATCCTATATTCTATACTATTCACACTGCTTCTGCCTCTCTGATTATATCCTGACTGATATAATTAGAATAAAGAATATACAAAAAAAATTCTACAAATGATTAAGACAAACAATTGAATAGAAAAATGGCAAAAGCAACAAATAAAAAGGTCAGGGCTTCCCTGGTGGCGCAGTGGTTGAGAGTCCGCCTGCTGATGCAGGGGACACGAGTTCGTGCCCTGGTCCGGGAAGATCCCACATGTCGCAGAGCGGCTGGGCTCGTGAGCCATGGCCGCTGAGCCTGCGCATCCGGAGCCTGTGCTCCGCAACGGGAGAGGCCACAACAGTGAGAGGCCCGCATACAGCAAAAAAAAAAAAAAAAAAAGATAAAAGAATCCACCTGCCAACACAGGGTCATGGGTTCGAGCCCTGCTCCGGGAGGCTCCCACATGCCACAGAGCAACTAAGCCTGTGTGCCACAACTACTGAGCCTGCACTCTAGAGCCTGTGAGCCACAACTACTGAGCCCACGTGCCTCAACTACTGAAGCCTGCATGCCTAGAGCCCATGCTCCACAAGAGAAGCCACCACAACGAGAAGCCCATGCACCGCAATGAAGAGTAGCGCCCACTCGCCACAACTAGAGAAAGCCCACAAGCAGCAACGAAGACCCAACGCAGCCAAAAATAAAATAAATAAATTAAACAAAAAAATGATTAAAAAAAAAAGGTCATATACACAAAAACCCCCAAAACATAAAAAGCTAACACAAGATGTTTGACCAGACCAGTAATCAGGGAAGCATAAATTAAAATATGAGCTATTATTTCATGCTCATCAAAGTAGCAAATATTACAATGCATGAAAACTCTTAAGAGTGAGTTTGTATGTGGAACAAGAGGAGGTTGTATACATTGCTGGTGAGAATGTAACCACTTTGGGGAATAACTTAGCAATACTGATAAAGCTGAAAATGAGCATTCCCTAAGACCTATAAATTATACACCTAAAACCATGTCTTTTATCCAAAGAATAATGATATCTATATATATTTGAGCTTGAGGAATAGTACACTTACCCTGAAGCTGATCATCCAGGAGTAAGAGGTGGTCTCCATTGCCAACTGTGATAAGTCACCCATAAGATAGTCCCAATTATCCTTGCCTTGAGGCACTCATGCCCTTGTAAAATGGGGAGACATGGTGTTTTGAAAAGAGGAGGGATATTATTAAACTAATTTTAAAAAATGATCATTCTCACTGTTGTGCTTAAAAAAGATTGTGTGTGACTGCGTTGGGGGGGTTCAGGGCAGGCTTGATGGTCATCAAGTGTAAAGGAAAGGAGACTGGCTAGAGAGTTTTTATAATAATCATAGCGAAAGTATGGTGGTTCAGATCAGGGAAGGAAAGATAAAGGATGTGAAAAATGGTCAATTATGAATATGTTTTTAAGAAAGATTCAATAGGATTTGCCAAACAATTACTTTGTTAAGTACCTATGTGTGTATGTCCACTGAAAGATACCTAGCATAAATCATTAAGCCAGAAAAATACATGCTTCATTAATTCTACTTTCAAATATTTATTATTCATAATCCCCTGTAATCTATTCCCACTGCTACTGCGTTGCTTTCAGGCACTATAATGACTATTTTCAACGACTTTTTAATGTTTTCAAATGCATTTTATTTCTTCGATTATGCTATATTTCAATGCACAGCAGAGTATTTAAATGACAAGCTGACTTTGAGACAATTCTGTGTTACAGTAACTGTGATGTTTACTCATCATTCCACTCTTTTGGGGTGGCTCTGCCAACAGGGGAGGGGTTCCATTCTATTCCAACCTGTGTGGCTGTAAACACCCATACAACAACACAGAAAGTGGTTCCGCCGGCTAGTAGAATATCACCATATTTGTCATGAAAATCTGGTGAGTGCTTTGAGGGGCTCTGTCTTGCCCTAATTTGCTGAATGCTTCGAATCCTGAGACTACTTAGTGCATTTCTGACCAAGGGAAACATCATGGAGGTATGACAGAACTGCAGTTGATTGAAGCTGCTGGTCTATTTCCTTGCAAAGAAACCTGCAAAAACAAAAGATAGGCGATGACATCTGATCTACATTTAGTTCTTCCCACCTTGAAGGTTTCACCCACACCATGTCTTGCAGTGTGGCCAGGCAGGTAAGTTTTGATATCATGATGTCTGGAGTTGAGTCTTAGCTCTGTCACTGATTAGCTATGTGAACTTGCGCAGTTAGTTAACCCACTGATTAGAGAAATTTTCCATCTTGCTGAACTCCACATGACTTACTTCTACAATAAATTTTGTGTTATCTAGGAGCCTTAAGCCTATTACCCAAAGAACTGAAGCTATAGATTCTAATAACCATATGAAAGCACAAAAAAGGAAAATTCAATGGCAGACTGAGACAACAATGTCCAGCTGATAAAAAGGCTAGAATTACAACACGCCCCACTAGTCCAATGACCTGCCTATGTCTACTATAAACTCTGCTTTCAGTCAGAATTACAAGGCATTCACAGGGTATGCCATACCTCCTCCTCTTCTTTTTGCTCCTTTTCTCCATTCCTTTTAACCTCCTCCCCATTTCTCATTTCTACCGGTACTTCTTGCCTTGCACTTTCCTACAGATAAAATTCTACTTGCCTTTTAAATCCCAGTCTAAAATCCACCGTTTCTGTGAAGTCTTTTCGAAACCTCCCTAGGCTGAATAAGCCAACTCTTCTCTGAGCTTCTACACTTTTATAACCCTTCTTTCACACCATGTGACATGATGCATTCGCTTTATCATTTTTAAAAACAAATTTTTTAGAGTAGTTTTAGGTTCACAACAAAACTGAATGGAAAGCACAGTCTCCATATAATTCCTGACACCATACATGCATGCCTTCTCCATTCTGTACCAGAGTAGCACATTTGTTATATTTGTTACAATCAATGAACCTAATTACAGTCCTTTATCATATATGTCTTTTGCAAATATTTTCTTTCAGCCTGTGGCTTGTCTTGTCATTCTCTTGAGGAATTATCTTTACATTCTCCTCCAATAGTCTGCAAAATTTCAAGATCAAAAGATGTAATTCTGCATACACAATAGCTGACACAAAAGCAAAGAAAGAACATTTTTGAGCTACTCTGAAATATAAATGAATGTTGGTATCCTCATAAGAAGTTAAAACCAACTGAGAACAAGCCAAAAAAATCATGAAATCAGATGTACATGTCCATAATAGCCCTAATAATTCTTTTTTTAAAACAGATAATTATACTGAACAAGAGATATAGAAGCAGAAACACATGGAGGAGTTCTTTCTGTCAATGTCTCTTCTCAGTGCAAGCTGTCAAACAGTGCTCAGTCTCTAGCAATAACATATGTTAACTGTGGCCCAAATGCAGGCAACATGGATACAAAAGGGCCTGAGGTCAGTACTTGTAAACTTATAACTACTCACTGAGATTTGCTAACTCAAATGATTTTATTCCCAACTTAGAAAACAAGATCCTAAGGTTCTCTTTTATTTCCTACCAGATGGTAAAGTGGTACTTTTCGTGATTGTGACAAACAGGGCTAAAACAGAACCAAATGCATTTCCTCTAAGGTTCCAAACATTCAAAGTTTTTTCCTGTTAGTCATGAATCTCTTCACCAAAAAGCACTACAGGTTTAATTTGAATTGAATTCAGAGAGTTGGTTGAAAGTGAAATGGATCAGAGTATGACAGGTGCAGCCTTAATCCAATACAAAAGCACTTGTGCCACACATAGCTTTCAGTCTTTAGGAAGGCACAGAACCAGAGAATAATTTGTGATAATAGGGATCTCTTGTGGATCATCAACTCATGCCTGCTGCTTTATGACAAATTGGTTTCATTATTCCTATCCTTTCAATGTTAAGTTGAAGCTCAAATACTTTGTCTCTAGTGACAATGATCGCATCCCTTTGTAGATTAGTTCATCCTCTGGCTATTCCCATATCTGTGAACATTTTCTTTGCCATCTAGTCTGAATTTGCTTGTACCAATGTAGCCATTATTAAGAATTTTTTTATTAGGAATGCCTTCTGTAGTATCTTTGATCTATTTTTGTTTATAAAACACATTTAAGAGCTAGGAACTCACTGATTAGAGAAATTTTCCATCTTGCTGAACTCCACATGACTTACTTCTACAATAAATTTTGTGTTATCTAGGAGCCTTAAGCCTATTACCCAAAGAACTGAAGCTATAGATTCTAATAACCATATGAAAGCATAAAAAGGTAAATTCAATAATATAATGCATGTAAAGAAAATGCTTCTCAAAGAGATGCTTTCTGATGAAAACAGCCTATAAAGAGAAGGAAGAAGACAGATTTCTCTAAGTAATAAGAACAAAGCAGAGGTTCTCTCATGCCTGTGGCAATAAAAGAAAAGAAATATGTTCTGAATAAATATAAATAGTTAAAGAGAGTGAAGTATCCTATGAGGATGAAAAGGAAAGAATGATCGTCTCATCTACTTTATACAGCAATGCTGAAGCTCAGTTCAGGAAAAATAATTAATACCGGACCTCAATCTAATGGCGAAAGGGAGGTATACAGATTTGAAGCTTCACTGGTAACAATAATAATTTTAAATCACTAAAGGCCATAAAAAGAAGTAAAGCATAATGCAGAAAGGAAACTAATATTTATTATATATGCTTGTTTGCCAAACATCATGCCAGAATTTTGCACATCTGCAAAAAGAATGTGATATGGTGATTATCTCCATTTTACACACAAGAACAAATGACAGGACAAGATGTGAACTCAAGTCCTATGATTCTAAATCCAGTGCATTTTTCAACTATGTCATGTTTTCTTAAAGTATATTAAATTCCAAGCATTGGAAACAAACACACAAAGAAACAAAAAGCAATGTGGTTACCAGAGATGGGTCTTTAGTTGAAAATGTTTCACTTCAGTTTACTATATATTATATTTATGGAGTGACTACTGGCGTGGCGGGGCCTGGTCTGGGTGCTATTGGTACCACCCCTACTCTTATGGTAGCTCATGGTAGAGGGAGGGGATGGACAGAGCACTGTTATAAGGGAGGAGACAAGGCTACAGAAGAGCACAGGGTGCCCTTAATCCACAGAGGAGAGGTACATTTCAACCTGGGGTTCTAGGAATGGTTTTAGAGGAAATGACACCTAGGTTAGATCTTGAAGGATGATTAAGAAACATAAAACACAAAACTGGTGGGAAAAAAAACGTAGACCAAGTAGCACAAGCAAAAGCACAGACAGCTGAAATAGTATGGGGGCAGGGCAGCCTGATGAGCTCAGTAACACTAAGTAATAAGTGCTGAAGCAGCAAGTGCCCACAGATGAGCCTGGAGGGATGAGAAAAGGACAGCAGCGGACACTGAGGACTTCATATGCCTTGCTGTGGCATCTGGATTCAATTCTGTAAGTCAGTGTTTCCTGTTGTTGAGAAAACCGTGCTCAAGCTCAAAGCCTTTTATGTGAGTTAACAAAGAGAATTCTTAATTCTGTGGTTCTTCCCTTCATGATAATATAAAGAAATACAAGAAAATAATATTCAACTATTCTTTGTTGAATAGTTTGATTCATTTTTAATTTGAAAATTTGTTTTGGTTTCATAGTTGTGTTAAGCTTTAAGCATAAAGAGGATGAATTTGATTTTATGTTTACACATATATAAGTGATTTTATAACCAAATAATTTAAGATGATACAAGTTGAGATGAAATAATTTGTTTCCTCTTTAAAATGATGCCATATGTATACTCAGAGAAAACCATAATTCAAAAAGACACATGCACCCCAATGTTCATTGCAGCACTATTTACAATTGCCAGGACATGGAAGCAACCTAAATTCCCATTAACAGATGAATAGATAAAGAAGATGTGGCACATATATACAATGGAATATTACTCAGCCATAAAAAGGAACGAAATTGAATCATTTGTAGAGACGTGGATGGATCTAGAGACTGTCATACAGAGTGAAGTCAGAAAGAGAAAAACAAATATCATATATTAATGCATATATGTGGAACCTAGAAAAGTAGTACAGATGAACCGGTTTGCAGGGCAGAAACAGAGACACAGATGTAGAGAACAAATGTATGGACACCAAGAGGGGAAAGCCGGGGGGTGGTGGTGGGATGAACTGGGCGATTGGGATTGACATGTATACACTGATGTATATAAAATGAATAACTAGTAAGAACCTGCTGTATAAAAAAATAAATAAAATAAAATTCAAAAAAACAAAGATGCCATATGTAATCCACATTTGAGAAACATTCTCATAGGTGAGGAGAAACTACTGATTGGTTTAATCAGGAAAAGGCTGAGGTGGGAAAAAATCTGGAGGAAAAGGCACTTTACAAGATAGGTTAGGTGGAGAAATGGTAAGAAAATAGCAAAAGTGACAGAAAAGTTAAGAGGTTAGTTAAGTGTTTATTTCAATGGTTTATTAAAAAGATGATGAGGATCTGAATTAAGTACTGATAACAGACAGAGAGGAGACAGAATTGAGAAATATTAGGAAAAGAAAATCATACTGATTTGGAAAATAAGTTACTCTAAGTAACTTATGTATTCTATTCACTTAGCCTCTGCATTAAGATTATGACCGGGCTGGCGCAGTGGTTGAGAGTAGGCCTGACGATGCAGGGGACACGGGTTCGTGCCCCGGTCCGGGAGGATCCCACGTACCGCAGAGCGGCTGGGCCCGTGAGCCATGGCCACTGAGCCTGCGTGTCCGGAGCCTGTGCTCCGCAGCGGGGGAGGCCACAACAGTGAGAGGCCCGCGTACTGAAAAAAAAAAAAAAAAAAAATCATGACCAAAACTCTGTCTCAATTTCTGTTAAAAATCAGCAGACATTGACACTGTAGCTTTTAGCTGATCCCAGGGAATTAGAGTTTGGGTGATTTAGATACAGAATGCAGAAAGGTCAAAGGAGACATAATTGAGGTGTGCTAGGAATGACAGGTCTAGATATGTGAGTAGAAAAAAGAGGAGGAATCCTAAAAAGATTTACTGTATGGTCCTAAGGGGGGAAATAAAAAAATTTCATCCAGTCTAAGTATAGCCTAACATGGATCAATAAATGACCTGCTTAGCTATGATATAAGGCTTTCTATCTAATTTCAGGAAGAAAATTGGAAACTGTGTCCTACTTCTCAAATGTGTCCAGATAGTACCGTTAAGTATCTCACAGGGAGATAATGCTCAAGAAGCAATCAATACCGAGGTTTCCCAACCTGGACACTATTGATATTGTGGTCCAAGTAATTCTTTGTTGTGGGTGGATGTCCTGTGCATTGCAGGGCGTTTAGTAGCATCCTTTCCTCTATACACTACATACCAGTAGTACTTCTTTCTCTTTAGTTGTGACACCAAAAATCTATCTCCAGACATTGCCAAATGTCACTTGTGGAGTAAAATCATTCCCTGTTGTGTACAGAGAATTCCACTGTCATATACAGAGTAAAGTGTCTCATCACTTCTCCCACAATCTTCTAAATGGCATTGTTCTATTCAATACAGAAGGCTTACATTCTAAGAAAATACATTCCCTACTATGGGATGCATGAAGGTTGCCCAACAATATATTTTTTTCCTGAACTAATCTCAATTTTTCAAATTTTTTGTGCAGTATAACTTAGATGAATCACTTTATCTAGGCATCTGCTTCCTCATCCATAAAATTAAAAAGTGGAACTAATTTCGCTTTTCCCAAACCTGCCTGATCCTAAGAGTTATTTGGACTCTTTGTTACAAAATGTAGATTCCTGGGCTCCATGTCAAACGTATTGTAACAGAGTATCCAGGGGAGTAGCCTGAGAATCTATATTTTTTTAAACAAGTTCTCAGGAGAGTCTTGTCATCAGACAAGTTTATGGAACATTGAATCAGATAACCTCTAAGGTCCTATCCAGCTCTAATACTCTAGACCTTTCAAAGAGAAAAATATTTTAGGAAGACCATTTATTCTTTTAGGCCACTGAAAGAGTAGAGTAGTAATTGAATTCACCATCATGGTAATTTAGAAAGCAGTACCCGAGTAACCTGAAAGAGTTATAGGGACCCCCTGGGAATAAGTTAGTCAACAGAAACATTTGGCGGCATTTAAAAACATTAAAAGCACTAGTAACACTGGTGTTCTGCTGTATAACGAATGATACACTTTCAAAGCTAAGGCTCCTAGACTCCATTACTCAACTGTAACACCTTTATTTCCACCTTTTATTTCTACTCTTCTTTGACAGCTTCAGAACATCAACAGAAAACAAGAAACAGTAAAAAGGCAATCTTCTTGAAATGAAATGCACCTAACCTGCAGTGTCTTCCATTCGTTTATGTATTTCTCAGAAAAGTAGGTTGCTCAAGGAGGGATTAAGTGTCTCCCATCAGGATTACTTAAGCCTTCAGCCTTTTTGTAACAGGAAATCTGGGAACGCTGCACAAGAAGTGCTGATGGTGGAAATGCTGAAAAATGGTTCTGTTTCAGATGTGATGGTATCATCTCCTGAGTCACTGAATCAATGGATGGTACAGCCATTTGATTGGGTTGTAGATTATGTCACTTTATTAAGCCTAAAAAGTGACATAACGGATGTTACCTCAACAAATAAACAGGCAGATTACAGTGGTGGATTACTATGCCAGGAAGGAGAAATGACAGAGTGGACAACTCGCGAGTCGACGTCCACAAATGGCAAATGTTGCTTGAAGAGTGAAGGGATATAAGGTATGTACTCTCCCTCAGGTGCTTCTTCCCATGGACACCATGAACAGACTGTTTCTATCCTATATAGAATGCTGAAGGTATTCAATAATGTCCATCCTGGGAATAACCACAGTGTTCATTCAGGCAATTCCTTTTATGAACCTAATTACATTAATGTGGTTCATTCATGAACCCCATTATATTTTTTTAGTCACAAAGTGCTCTCAACTATACTCATTTTTTCCCTTTCTGACAGCTATGTGTAAGAGAACAAAACAATAACAGAGACATTGGGAGCTTTTCTCCATGCCACACTGCATGCACATCAGAGGCATCACTGTTCTCTATTAAACTTTATTTTGTTCTCTATTAAACTTTAGTAGGCCCAGCAAATTTCCTTAGAGCCCATGTTATTTTTACATTTCAGGCCATTTCAAATATTGGAAACTACAAGCACTGAATAACAAAACCTTGTTATTTCAAGCAACGTATTAAGTGTTAGAAAGTAGGCTGCTGTGCTTACTCCCAAAAGATTTTATATTAACTACATTCCATGGCTTGTAGGGTGTGATATAGTCATGTCCAGCTAGAAGAGTCTATTTCAGTGGATCTGGCAAATCAAAACATCTGGATAAATGCATAGCATTTCTCCAACTTAATCTTGGAAAAGAAAGAGACTGTGGTTATAATAAATTCTAGAAACTTTGAAAATTTTATCCAGAAATGATATGGAGCCATTGAAAGACATTAGGAACGTGAGTTATGGGGTCAAATTTGCAGCTTAGACATTACTCTGGGGTGGGGAAGAGTTTGCAGGGGAATAATGCAGATGTTAGTGAGTAATAGTAAGCACTTGTACAGTTCACCCAGTCAAGATCTTAAAATGTGCCAGTCCCTTATTTCTGCAGTCATTATATTTCTGCATCTGATCCTTTGTTTTGCAGAGCCAGACCACAATTCTTTTGCACACGCACACAAAGGTGAGAGCCTCTGAGGATCCACCTCGGGCCACTGGAACTCTCAGAACTTGACATACAAACTGGAATGTGAGAATTTATTTTATTAACTTTAAAAAAAGAATATTCCATTCCAGTGACTGGAATACATAATTTGTCTTTTAGCTTAACTGGCTTGACACTGATTCCAAATCGTGAAGTAACCTTCTATCAGTATTTCCCCAAACACATGCCTATTTCAGTAGTTCTGTTGGATGCTAGTGGGTATTATTTATAAAAAGGGCTTCTGTGTCATGTAAGTTTGAGAAATATGCAGGTAACAAAGTCAAATTCTTTTTTTTTTTTTGCGGTTCGCGGGCCTCTCACTGTTGTGGCCTCTCCCGTTGCGGAGCACAGGCTCTGGACGCGCAGGCTCAGCAGCCATGGCTCACGGGCCCAGCCGCTGCGCGGCATGTGGGATCCTCCCGGACCGGGGCACGAACCCGTGTCCCCTGAATCGGCAGGCGAACTCTCAACCACTGCGCCACCAGGGAAGCCCCGCATAAAATTCTTTTATACTGAAGTATTTCACAAACCTCTATGGTGTTAATGCATACAGCAATTCTCTGAGAGAATACCATGTGATGCTTTCCAAACTTAGCTGAGCATGCCATGCTTTTTTCTCTCTGGAGCATATCTCCATATTAGTGTTTTCCAGAACACACTTTGGGGAATACCAAAAGATGTCTCTGTGTTTTCAAGGCTGTTACACCATTGTACTCATTTTAAATTGTTTAATAGTTCCAGGAGGCATTTCACAAACTAAATCACTTACTTGTGGGAAATTGTAACATATGACTCAGGGAGTACAGAGTGTGTGGTAAGCCTAGGGTATCATAACAATACCCACAGCAATTAACTCCTGCCTTCGTCATGTGAGTCTAACTTTTGCAGTTTTAGTATTTGTGCAGATGTTTTTCTCCTCTCCACATCTACCTTTATTCATTAAACACTATGAACAGAAAGATTGTATGATTCTTCAGTGGCCAGTAGAGTTGCATCAGTGACCCCTCATTGCATAATTTGAAACTTTCATTTAAACCTTCAAATGAAAATTTACAAGCCATTCTTGTCTTTAAGTATGTCACTGATATAGTCATATAAAGTAAAGAAAAAAATAAAATATTTAACTTTTAGGTATCAAAGACATTTTAATTTTGAAAGACACATTTTCCAAGTGTTTCTATTTTTCATGGAAATTGTTTTCAGTTGCTAAGCAGAAATTAGGCTAGTAGGGGTCTACTCCAGAAGTTAATTCTGATCAAATCCACATTGGATTGGAATATTTAGTGCTGCAAAATAATACTTTCCCTGTTGTTTCCGAAAACTCCAGATTTTTAAATTTCCTACTTGGACTGTCTCTGCCCTCCTAAACTCTGTTCAAAATATATCTGTAAATAAAATCTTTATGAGTAAGGCTTTTGTTATTGCCATCACGTGGGCAACTTATGGAGCATTTGCAGAGAAATTCCACTAGATGAGAAGAGCACTTCACAGCCCTGAAGTACTAACTGTGATCACTTTGCAAGTTGTTTTTACCAGGCCAGTTCTGTCTTTCAGTATAATTTATTTTTTTTCTTTTCGCTTTCATAAAATTTTGGAAACTTCTTGAAAACTCTTAACAAGATGTTGGCATTCTACTTTTTGTTTTCTTTTCCATTTAGAATTCATTATTTGGAAGTGAGAAAGACTGGCCAGAGGGGCTGACTTTAGTAAACTGATTTTTTTCTTTGTAGATCCTCAGAGGAAACAGTGAGACAGCATGCACTTTGCCAAACCTTGGGGCAGGGTGCCTGCTTTACTGAACTGATATTTCATTTTAGTTTTTCTTTTAAATTCCTGAGGGAAAAAGGCTAAAGAAGAAAGCAAGCCTGAAGGAGGTTACCCATCTAAACACATACAACAGAAATTCAGAACAGATTCTTGTTTTGAAGTCTTAAGATTTCCAATTAGAATTCTGGTTTCAAAGAGGTTACTTTCAGTTTCTTTAATCTAATGGAGTCTAAAACTTCATAGACTAAAAGGGTATGCTTAAACTAAATTGGCATAATTTAACCATTTGAACATTTGTTAAGGGAGAAGTGAGATTTACATGCAAATAGGCCATAATTTTGATTACACATACAATTTATGCAGCTTAGAACGATAGCTGATGGTGGATCTGTGGGCCTCTTATATAGATAATGTATTTTATCACATTAATAGAATTGTAGATTGAACATCATATTATAATCATCATAAAATGTGTTGTTAACTTTACTAAGAAATAATAGCAGATAAGCCTGAGAGACTTCTTTGAGAACAAATGTAGACAATTTATAAGACTGGGTAGACACAAAATAATGAGTTAAGATTGTTAGAATCTAATTGTGTTTTGAATTAATAATATCCAAAGTGAAGCAATTTCCTGCTTTTACTTCATAGTTCATGATTTTGCAGTTTCACCTATAACTTTATAATTTATATTAAAGAGCCAGAGAGAATAACTAAGAAAATCTTGGAATTAATACTGGGAAAATAAATCATAGCCATGCTTCAGAAGCACATGCTCCCTCCAGGACTGGATTTAAGCTAAATTGTGAAAATGTTTCCTTTAAGTATGCCTTATAACCAATGTCACATATTATGTAAGAACCTACAAATGGTATTTGCCAAAATATTGAGAAAGTCCAAAAATATTGATACAGCATACACCCAGCAGCTAGATGATTCTGGGGATTCCCTACATAAAACATTCATTTATTTAACTGGAGAAAATAGTTCCAGAACAACAACAACAAAAATACCTTAAGCCAAAAGAGCAAGTTATATTATGTGAACTGTACACAACGTGAGAATGTGTAGAAGGACACTATTCCATGGAAAATGGGATCTAGTTTCAAACAATAATTAATGAACCCTGGAAAATTCCTGAGTTTCCATTTTTTCTTCTTGCACCCCATCCAGTTTCCACCTCATCATTCAACATAAATAGATATTACAAAGAGAAATAATGGCCCCTCTGTCCCTAAAATGGACACATTAGGTCACTTTTCTTGAATTTTCCACTATAATAATACCAATGACGCACTCTTCCTCTGGATACCTTCTCTTCAATTAGCTTCTACAATATTCCCTTAGTTTTCTTTCTATTTCTATTTCTGTGGCTATTTCTTCGTTACAAACTCATCTTTCTGTAACAGGTCCTTAGTAAAGGAGTTCTTCAAGGCTAGGACATAGGTTTTATTTTCACTTTATATGCTCTCTCTCTCTCTCTCTCTCGGTATTCCTAGGCACCCTAATAAACGTTATCATCAAAGGGCAATTAGGTGACTCCCAAATTACGTCTCCACATATGAACCCTCTTCTTAGATCCAGGGCAATACATTAAACTGCCTTCTTAACATCTCTCCCAAGATAATTCAAATTCCAAAATAATTCAAAGATAATTTGATGTCTAAAAAATCAATAGGCATAAGTGTACAAACATGCCCTTCTACTCTCAAACTTGGTCTTTACCAATGTTCCCCAAACCACTACACATCACTTCCACACATGTAGTTGAGAAAGTTAAACTCAGAAATCCTTCGTGATACTTTCAACTCCCTTGAAACATTTAATATATCCATTGGCTTCTTTTATTTATTTACTTTACTTTTTATTTTATTTTTAACATCTTAATTGGAGTATAATTGCTTTACAATGGTGTGTTACTGTCTGCTGTATAACAAAGCGAATCAGCTATACATATACATATATCCCCATATCTCCTCCCTCTTGCGTCTCCCTCCCACCCTCCCTACCCCACCCCTCTAGGTGGATACAAAGCACCGAGCTGATCTCCCTGGGCTATGCAGCTGCTTCCGATCTCCCTGGGCTATGCAGCTGCTTCCCACTAGCTATCTATTTTATATTTGGTACTGTATGTAAGTCCATGCCACTCCTGCACTTCGTCCCAGCTTACCCTTCCCTCTCCCCGTGTCCTCAAGTCCATTCTCTACGTCTGCGTCTTTATTCCTGTCCTGCCCCTAGGTTATTCAGAACCTTTTTTTTTTAAATTCCATATATATGTGTTAGCATATGGTATTTGTTTTTCTCTTTCTGACTTCACTCTGTATGACAGTCTCTAGGTCCATCCACCTCATTACAAATAACTCAATTTCTTTTCTTTTTATGGCTGAGAACTATTCCATTGTATATATGTGCCACATCTTCTTTACCTATTCATCTGTCGATGGACACTTAGGTTGCTTCAATGTCCTGGCTATTGTAAATAGAGCTGCAACGAACAATGTGGTACATGACTCCTTTTGAATTATGGTTTTCTCTGGGTATATGACCAGTAGTGGGATGGCTGGGTCATATGGTAGTTCTATTTTTAATTTTTTAAGGAACCTCCATACTGTTCTCCATAGTGGCTGTATCAATTGACATTCCCACCAACAGTGCAAGAGGGCTCCCTTTTATCTACACCCTCCGCAGCATTTATTGTTTGTAGACTTTTTGATGATGGCAATTCTGACAGGTATGAGGTGATACCTCATTGTAGTTTTGATTTGCATTTCTCTAATGATTAGTGATGTTGAGCATCCTTTCATGTGTTTGTTGGCAATCTGTATTATCTACTTTGGAGAAATGCCTATTTAGGTCTGCTGCCCATTCTTGGATTGGTTTGTTTTTTTGATATTGAGCTGCATGAGCTGCTTATAAATTTTGGAGACTAATCCTTTGTCAGTTGCTTCATTTGAAAATATTTTCTCCCATTCTGAGGGTTGTCTTTTCGTCTTGTTTATGGTTTCCTTTGCTGTGCAAAAGTTTTTGAGTTTCATTAGGTCCCCTTTGTTTATTTTTGTTTTTATTTCCATTTCTCTTGGAGGTGGGTCAAAAAGAATCTTCCTGTGATTTATATCATACAGTGTTCTGCCTATGCTTTCCTCTAAGAGTTTTGTAGTGTCTGGCCTTACATTTAGGTCTTTAATCCATTTTGAGTTTATTTTTGTGTATGGTGTTAGGGAGTGTTCTAATTTCATTCTTTTATATGTAGCTGTCCAGTTTTCCCAGCACCACTTATTGAAGAGGCTGTCTTTTCTCCATTGTATACTCTTGCCTTCTTAATCAAAAATAAAGGGACCATATGTGCATGGGTTTAGCTCTGGGCTTTCTATCCTGTTCCAAAGATCTATATTTGGTTTTGTGCCAGTACCATACTGTCTTGATTACTGTAGCTTTGTAGTATAGTCTGGAGTCCAGGAGCCTGATTCCTCCAGCTCCGTTTTTCTTTCTCAAGATTGCTTTGGCTATTCGGGGTCTTTTGTGTTTCCATACAAATTGTGAAATTTTTTGTTCTAGTTCTGTGAAAAATGCCAGTGGTAGTTTGATAGGGATTGCATTGAATCTGTAGATTGCTTTGGGTAGTATGGTCATTTTCACAATGTTGATTCTTCCAGTCCAAGAACATAGTATATCTCTTCATCTGTTTGTATCATCTTTAATTTTTTTCATCCATGTCTTATAGTTTTCTGCATACAGGTCTTTTGTCTACTTAGGTAGGTTTATTCCAAGGTATTTTATTCTTTTTGTTGCAATGGTAAATGGGAGTGTTTCCTTAATTTCTCTTTCAGATTTTTCATCATTAGAGTATAGGAATGCAAGAGATTTCTGTGTATTAATTTTGTGTCCTGCTACTTTACCAAATTCATCGATGAGCTCTATTAGCTTTCTGGTAGCATCTTTAGGATTCTCTATGTATAGTATCATGTCATCTGCAAACAGTGACAGGTTTACTTCTTCTTTTCTGACTTGGATTCCTTTTATTTCTTTTACTTGTCTGATTGCTCTGGCTGAAACTTCCCAAACTATGTTGAATAACAGTGGTGAGAGTGGGCAACCTTGTCTTGTTCCTGACCTTAGTGGAAATGGTTTCAGTTTTTCACCATTGAGAATGATGTTGGCTGTGGGTTTGTCATATACGGCCTTTATTATGTTGAGGTAAGTTCCCTCTATGCCTACTTTCTGGAGGGTTTTTGTCATAAATGGGTGTTGAATTTTGTCAAATGCTTTTTCTGCACCTATTGAGATGATCATATGGTTTTTCTCCTTCAATTTGTTAATATGGTGTATCACACTGATTGATTTGCATATATTGAGGAATCCCTGCATTCCTGGGATAAACCCCATTTGATCATGGGGTTTTTTGATCCTTTTAATGTGCTGTTGGATTCTGTTTGCTAGTATTTTGTTGAGGATTTTTGCATCTATGTTTATCAGTGATATTGGCCTGTAGTTTTCTTTTTTGTGTGACATCTTTGTCTGGTTTTGGTATCAGGGTGATGGTGGCCTCATAGAATAAGTTTGGGAGTGTTCCTCCCATTTTGGAAGTGTTTGAGAAGGAGAGGTGTTAGCTCTTCTCTAAATGTTTAATAGAATTCACCTGTGAAGCCATCTGGTCCTGGGCTTTTGTTTGTTGGAAGATTTTTTATCATGGTTTCAATTTCAGTGCTTGTAATTGGTTTGTTTATATTTTCTATTTCTTCCTGGTTCAGTCTCGGAAGGTTGTGCTTTTCTAAGAATTTGTCCATTTCTTCCAGGCTGTCCATTTTACTGGCATATAGTTGCTCGCAGTAATCTCTCATGATCCTCTGCATTTCTGCAGTGTCAGTTTTTACTTCTCCTTTTTCATTTCCAATTCTATTGATTTGAGTCTTCTTTCTTTTTTTCTTGATGCATCTGGCTAGTGGTTTATCAATTTTGTTTATATTCTCAAAGAAATTTTCATCCTAAAGACATCTCAAATCCATTAATTTCTTTCTATCCAAAGTGTATCTATCATAGCTCAACTTTTCTTCACATGATTTCCTTAAATGGCATTCCCACAACACCTCTGCCATCCCCCGTCTATTCTCCCAACTGCTCATAAGTGATCTCTTTCTGTTTGCTTGGGATTTTGCATTTTTGTTTCCACCCTAGCTTTATTGAGGTATAACTGACATATGACATCATGTAAATTTAAGGTGTATAATGTGGTGATCTGATGTATGTATACTTTGTGAAATGAGTACAACAATAAAGTTTGCTAATCCATCACCTCACATAGTTATCGTGTGTGTGTGTGTGTGTGTGTGTGTGTGTGTGTGTGTGTGAGAGAGAGAGAGAGAGAGAGAGAGAGAGATGAGGGCATTTAAGATCTACTTTCTTAGTAAATTTCAAGTTTACAGTACAGTATTGTTAATACGTATAACAAGCTATCAATTAGAGTTTCAGAACTTGTAACTGGAAATTTGCACCCTTTAACACCCATCTCCTCATCTCCCCCACCCCCTGTCCCTGACAACCACCAATCTACTCTGTTTCTACGAGATCAGTTGTTTTTTGTGGGTTTTTTTTTTAATTCCACTTATAAGTGAGATCACAGAGAATTTGTCTTTCTTTGTCTGATTTATTTCACTCAGCATAATGCCCCCTAGGTTTATCCATGTTGTCCCAAATGGCAAGATTTCATTCTTTGTTATGGCTGAATAATATTCCATTACTCATAGATAGATACATACATACATACACACATAGATATAGTATAGATATACATGCCACATTTTATTTAGTTATTAATTTGTCAACAGACACAGGTTGTTTCCATATCTTGGCTATTGTGAATAATGCTGCAATAAATGTGGGGGAGTAGATATCTCTTTGAGATACTAATTTTGTTTCCTTTGGATATGTACCCAGAAATGGGATTACTGGATCATGTGTTAGTTTTATTTTTATTTTTTTGAGGAACATCCATATGTTTTCCATAATGGCTACCCCAATTTATATTCCCACCAACAGTGCACAAGTATTCCCTTTTCTCCATATCTTCTACAACACTTGGTATCTGTTTGTCTTTTTGATAGTAGCCATCCTAACTGGTGTGAGGTGCTATTTCATTGTGGTTTTGATTTCCATTTTCCTGATGATTAGTGATGTTGAACACCTTTTCATGTACCTATTGACCATCTGCACATCTCCTTTGGAGAAATGTCTATTCAGGTCCTTTGCCCATTTTCTAATTGGATTATTTGTTTGTTTGTTTGCTATTGAGTTGTAAACATTCTTTATATATTTTGTATATTAACCCCTTATCAGAAATATGGTTTGCAAATATTTTCTCCCATTCCATAGGTGGCCTTTTCATTTTGTTGGTTGTTTCTTTTGCTGTGCAGAATCTTTTCACTTTGATGTAGTTCTACTTGTTTATTTTTGTTTTTGCTGCCTGTGGTTTGGTGTCAAAATTTAAAAACACATTGCCAAGACCAAGAACTAGGAGCTTCTTCCATATGTTTTCTTATAGGTGTTTTATGATTTCAGGTTTTACATTTAAGTCTATAATCCTTTTGAAGTTAAATTTTATGAGTGGTGCAAGATAGGGGTCTAGTTTAATTCTTTAGTGTGTGGATATCCAGTTTTCCCAATACCATTTATTGAAGAGACTATCATTTCCCCAATGTGGGTTTTTGGTGCCCTTGTCAAAATTAGATGACCACATACATGTGGATTTATTTCTGGCCTCTCTACTCTGTTCCATTGGTCTATGTGTCTGTTTTTAATGCCAGTACATACTGTTTTGATTACTATAGCTTTGTAATATAGTTTGAAATAAGTAATTGTAATGCTTCCAGTTTTGTTCTTCTTTGTCAAGATTGCTTTGGCTAATTATGGTCCTTATGGTTCCATAAGAATGTTAAGATTATTTTTCTATTTCTTTTAAAAATGCCACTGGTATTTGGTAAGGATTGCATAGACTATATAGATCTCTTTGGTAGTATGGACATTTTTACAATATAAGTTCTTCCAATCCATAAACATGTGATGTCTTTCCATTTATTTGTGTCTTCCTCAATTTCTTTCATCGATGCCATAGTTTTCAGTGTACTGGTCTTTCATCTCCTTGGTTAAATTCATTCCTAGGTATTTTATTGTTTTTAATGATATTGTAAATGTGATTGTTTTATTTCTTTTTCAGATAGTTCATTATTAATGTATAGAAATGCAACTGATTTTTGCATGTTGATTTTACATCCTGCAACTTTACTGAATTTTTTTTTGGTGGATTCTATAGGATTTTCTATGTGAAGTATCATGTCATATGGAAACAGAGATACTTTTACTTCTTCCTTTCCAACTTGCATGCCTTTTATTTGCTTATTTATTTTTCTTGCCTGATTGCTCTGGCTAGGACTTCCAATACTATGTTGAATAAAAACGGCAAGAGTGTGCACCCCTGCACTGTTCCTGATCACAGAGAAAAAACTTTCAGCTTTTCACCATGATGTTAAGCAGTGGGTTTGTCATATATGGCCTTTATTATGTTGAGGTACATTCTTTCTATACCCATTTTTTTTGTGTGTGTGTGTGGTATGCGGGCCTCTCACTGTTGTGGTGTCTCCCGTTGCGGAGCACAGGCTCCAGACGCACAAGCTCAGCGGCCATGGCTCACGGGCCCAGCCGCTCCATGGCAGGTGGGATCTTCCCCAACCGGGGCACGAACCCATGTCCCCTGCATCAGCAGGTGGACTCTCAACCACTGTGCCACCAGGGAAGCCCCTATACCCAATTTTTTGAGAGTTTTTATCATGAAATGATTTTGAATTTTGTCAAGTGCTTTTTCTGCATCTACTGAGATGATCATATGATTTTTATCTTTCATTCTGTTAATGTCCACATCACATTTAGTGGTTTATATATGTTGAACCCTCCTTCACCAGGGATCTAAAAGCAGAAACATGACTGTATCACATCCACACTGACAAATCTTTGTTATGCTCTCAGATGATTTGCTTCTAAAATATTTAAATACAAATAGTATGATATACATGTGAATAAATTAACCTCATTTACAGTTTAGGGGTTGTTAGTTAGCATTTGAAGTACACTAATCAGAAATGCACACTTCAGGAATGGTTACATATGCATCTGACATATAACCATAAAAATATATATCAGAGGGTTTAATTTGCATGAAGAATATTAGAAACAATTTTTCACTAATAATATGAGTTGTATTCAAGATACATGGTTCACTAGAAATGTTATATTAGGGCTAATACTCTTACATTAATGAAGAACGAAAATCTCGCAAGCATAGTAGCCTGATAAACTGGGAACAGCCCTTTAGTTCTAGAGTTCTATTGGCCCTGAGTTTATCTACTTTATGCAGAATTCTACTATGTAATTAAACAATCTGGTTGGCTGCTCCTGCATTTAAAAAGAATATCATCGGCCTTGTTTTAATGTAAGAAGTATGCCAAAGTGTCTAAGGATACTGCCTGAATTTCTGTTCTCATGGATTCTTTCTATTCAATTCCATATATCTGATAGTATCAAATTGAAGAATTTCTTTCATAATAATACCACCCATGTGAACAACCTACTCAAACTATTAGTGAATACAAGTATTTACCAAAAGAACCTGACAATGGTGAAAGGCCAAATTGTTTTAGGTCAGGACACAGTACCACTCAATAGTTTCTTATTACTTTTAAGATAAAGACTTACATCTTTGTTATGACTAACCCAGTCTGCTTAGGCTGCCATGAAAAAATACCATGGATTGCACGACTTAAACAACAGAATTTTATTTTCTTACAGTTCTGGAGGCTGGATATTCTAAGACCAAGGCTCAGCAGGGTTTGTTTTCTGGTGAGGGCTCTCTTCCTGACTTATAGACATCTACTTCCTTATGTGTCCTCACATGGCAGAGACATAACAAGCTCTGCTATCTTCTTTCTCTTCTTATAAGGACACCAGCCTTATTACATTAGGGCCCCACCCTTATGACCTGACTTAACCTTGACAACCCCACAGGCCCCATCTCCAAAAACAGTCACATGGGGGGTTAGGGCTTCCACATATGGATTTTAGGGAGACACAAACATTCTGTCCATAACAATGACCTATAAGGCTTATATGATCCTTGACCATTTAGTCAGCAACATCTCACACAAATCTTCTATTCACTGCCTGCATTCCAGTTACATGTGGACTTCTTTCAGTTTTTGGAACTCCTATTCCTTCTCTCCACTGTGTTTGATGAGTTTTCTCCTCTTACTTCATGTAGCCAATTCTAACTCATCCTTCTGTTATGAGCTCAAATTGTTCTCAGAGAGACCTTTATATTTTCTCATTGATTGTTTCAATTACTTAAAAACAAAACAAAACAAAACAAAAACTAGGTCTATGACATGACTCATTTGGAATTTTATTGAAGCACACATATGAATTTGTTGCTGTTGGTGGTGGAGTTTGTGGCATGGCATATAGTGAGTATTTGTATGTCTATTTTAGGATCTACTTCTTATGCCAACAATTTCTTTTAACTTTCATTAGAAAATGTGAAAGTTAATTATTATCTTCATTTTAGAGCAGATGAAGTTGAGAAGATTTTATGCTATGCTGTTATTTGTAAATTTGAGTATTTATTGAAATACCAGTAAAAAACCAGACACATTCTCTGGCCTCTAGAAGCTTACACAGGTCACTGGGAAAGAAAGTCATTAAACAACCACAATCAGATACAACTGCAGTATGGGATAAATTCTATAAAATGCCAAGTATTAACAACTTTAAAGTTATTTTATAATCAGTGGGCAGGAAAGACCTCTCTGAGCAAAAGACATTTATGGTGAGACCAGACAATGACTAGAAATGTTCCAGTAGAAGAGAAGGAAGGAAAGTCTAAGAAGGCTCAACACACATAAAGGCCCTGAGGTAGAAACTGAAAGAAGCTCAGTGTGACTGGAGAATTGTGAACTGGAGGGAAACCAGCACATGAAAGTTAGGAAATGTTGGTAGAAACCAGTAATGCAGAACTTTGCAAGCCTCAAGGGGATTTTGGATTTTATTTATAAGTACAATACTTTAATTTTTATATATAACCATTAGTTACAGTATTGCTCCATAAAAACTGGGGTACTATTCAATCAGAATTCAGTGAAAATTTTCCTATAGCAATTAAGATAATCTAGTCTAGATATACTGCTGTCTAATGTTCTAAGCTGAGAGTAATAGAGCACAGATAATCTAGAGAAGTGAGTGGTTGTTAGGGCCATTGAAGACAATCAATCTTCTTCTCTTTCTCAAGAAAGCCATTATCTCAGCCATATATTTGCCAGGAATTAGATGACAAGTCAATTCATGTCTCTGCATTCAGGTAAGTGCCTAAACATGCAGTCTATGCATTTTCTGATGAAACTTTAATATATTTTCATCTCCAGAAGTGGAGGTAACAAAGCTGGTATTATATGAAGAAAAGAATAACAAGGCATTCCACCTCAGCCAAAGAAAAGGAAATTATAAAAATAGCTGTGTGTTGAGTCAAAATCTCTTTCGTAGAGTGTTTTTAATTAAGATATATATTTGCAGTAATGTGGCAGGATACACAGAATTATATCCATCTCAAAGCAGAGGTTTAGTGATGGAGGAAGCCAGTCAAATAAGCACAGGAGGTTGGACAGCATTTATTCTGACATCTTTTCCCCAAAATGTGAATTGGAACTTCAGTTTTCATGGTTTCATTGTGTATGGAAACTAGTATCCAAAGCCCAAACCTGTCCAAGGCAGAAATCTGTCTTCTTACAACTGAGATCCTAAAGGGTTATATCTTCAGGGAAAGGGTAGGCCAGAAATAACCCACTCTGCAGAAAACTACAAGAAAACTAACTCTGTCAAACCTTGAAACTGCCTAGAGAGCACTGGTTAAAAATGGTGGGTAAGATTTTAGAACCACAAACTGGCTTCTCACAGGGTTACAGCCCAATTTCACATAGTCGTCTGAAAGCCCACAAACTGAGAATATAGTTAAGAGAGCCTAGACTCACAGAAGTAAATGTAAATCCTTTCTGGAAGAACACACCTCTACCCCAGATCTCAGAGGATTTTCACAATTAAAAGTCTAAGGAAAATGAGCGGCTCATAAACAGTACAAAACACAAAAGAAACAAGGCATCACAGGCAAGCACCAGAAGAAATAATAGAAGAAACTGATTCAAGAGTACTTCGGATGATGGAATTATCAGAGATAGTCTCCCTGATAAACATATTTATGACATTTGAATATTTTTTTAATCTTAAAATATATACTGTGAACAAGAAACTATATAGAATGACTAAGAAGATTTGAAAAGGAACCAAAAAGAATTTCTAAAAATATAAATAAAATTTAAAACCCAATGAATGGGTTTAATGGCAGTTAGTCACAACTAAAGAGAGAATTAGTGAACAAGAAGATAACTACGAGGAAATTATTCAAAATTCAGCAGAGAGAAACAAAGGAAAAAGTATGAAGAAAGGTTTTTGATGTGTTCAGATGCCTAGAAGACAACTCAGACCACACTGATGAGTGTACATGGCAGCAAATTACAGTAAAATATGCCTTCCAACTGGGCCTCTCAGAGATTTCCTCCTTCTTTTGACCCTTAAAACCAATCCGGCCTTTAATTTCTCAGTCACTTGAGCTGCCTGCAAATCAAACACAGGAAAACTTCTTGGAAGGCAGGTGAGTTACTTACATAGGAAGCTAAATATTCTCTTAGCAGGGCCTCAGCCCTTGCTCAATCAGAGGCTTTTTTTTTCTTTCAGTGAGTAGAAAAAGCTTTAAAAAGAATGCTATGCCAGCAGAAGTCGGAGCTCCCTGAAAAATTGCCCTTCCTTCTACGTGTACAACTTGCTTGTCAGCAGAACCAGTAGCAGGGGGCCACCTAAATGGTAGCATATGAAGTGCAATATAGTTTCCTGCTGTTTTCATGCAGCCAAGGTATCCATTAAAGATCTGGCACAGCTTCCAGAGCCACATTAAAAATGGCCTTTACTAAATACACAGTCTCCTCTTCCTTCCACATAAAGATTATACTGCTTTAATTGGTCATTCATTCCTACTGTGTTTTCCTAGTCCCAAGAGAGGAGAGAGAGATGAACTGTTCCTGTATGTGTTATGGTACCACTGTTTCTTGCTGAGAAAGTACGGATAGAATTAAGGCTGAGAATGCATTTTCCAGAACTACTAGTTTCTTTTAGTTTTATGTTTGAAATCTGAATGCTTGGAGTCAATATCCCAAGCAGTTTGAAACTCAAAGGTTCATTGCTTTGCCCCAGGGAAATACGGATCTCTGCTGGCCAAACATGATGAATTGCTTTTGTTTATGCCCTTCTCAGACTTTTGGAAGCATTAGGGAATAAAAATCAAGAGAGCCCAGGAGAGATCAGAAATTCTAACTACAGGTCATAAGTTGTTGAGAAGAGTGAATTACAAAAGACCTAAAAATCCCATCATTTATTAAGTAAACTTACTGATTTCTTTAATCATGACTGTCATATATTCATCTATTGTCTGTTTTTAAACTACTTCTGAGACTGCAAATAACCACATGAACAGTAAGATCCTGGGTGCAGGATCCAGGAAATTCTAGTCTCAGCTCTGCAACTTCATTAACTATGTGATCTTGGGCAGGTTGCAAAATTCCCTTGCTTCATTTTCCTTATGTATAAATAAGGATAATGATAACTATTGTAGTCTAAGGGGAAATGGCTTATAAGAGGTTTAATGAGAGTAGGAATAGGTGACAATGGAATACAGTGTCCAACAGAGGAGAACAAAAGGGCTTTTAGTTCTGTAATTGCATATTCTAAACTTTATTAAGAAGGCCTGTCCTCTGATTTTTTCCCACTTAATCAAAAACATTAATAATAGGGAGTCTTTTCTTCACATTTGAATTACTAGCACCTATGGAGTATCTTCCATATAAAAGTTCTCAATAAATGTTTGCGGAGTGAATAAATTCTGATAGAGTTAAATCAAGATAGGTGTCCAACTATAGCACCATACCAGAGATGACAAGGAAATGGGGGTGTATACATCACAGTTTTCATATATCACATCTGTTAAATGGAAACATATACATATAGACATATAGATATATATAGCTGCTTGCTTCAGTTTTCTTTTCCATAAAGGGTATAACTTCGTGAACTTAAAAAAGAAATGCCCCATTTCCCCATTTTTGTGTGTATGTGATCTTTTATGTTAACTGGTCTTAGAGCAGACCCAAGGACAGAATCCTATTCCTACCAATGGTGACTAAGGTGGTTTAGTTATAGACTTCAAATTGTCTTTGATATATTTTCCATAGGATTACATTTAAATCTTCAAGCACAAAATAAGGCCTTTCATCCTGCTCCTGACCATTTCTATCAGAGTTCATGAACATGATCTTAATTCAACCTAATTTCACCCTAATTTAACAGACTCTATATGTACTTCAATAATTATCTCTCCACCCCTGCCAAATCATAGGAACTTAAGAGGCAAGAGATCCAGCACAAGGCAGGTATGAAGTGTATATTCTATATAATTTCTTAAGTGGAAAACCAAAGTTTCAACTATATGAACTAAGTATGAAGCCATCAGAGAATTCAAATATCATTTATATTTGAAGTTGCATCCACATATATGTTTATATATAAAAATATATGCATATACATATACAGACAAAATAGATAAATGACTAAAGACTTTGGCAACAAATTGATTCTCTGCCCAGGTTTTACTTATGTGAGTATCTGAATCTCTTCATGTAGTTCAAATGTAATTTGGCTACACAAAGAAGGTAATTCAAACTCTTGCAGTATATTAGGGAAGACAAAATAGTTTGGAGTTAAAAATATGGCAAATGACAACACACTCAGGACAGCCTCACTCAGAAGTAGGTAACCATCTACATGACTGATTTGAAGCGATCTGAAAGGTTACCTTTCCAAAACTGTTTCCTTTCTCTAGCTGCTGCTATGCCTGAATTCTTTAGCATTTTTTTCTTACTATTTAGGATCTTTAAGTGTATATATTAAGACAATGAGTATTATTTAATTTCCTGTTTGCTTAGTTGGTTATCAATTTAATAACAATTATTTAGAAATTTAAAAAGAAAACATTGCCACATCAAATATATACATTGATTGTCAGATAAAATGATTTCAGAAATGTTGACATGCAAAAAATTCAAAACAATAAAATGCATTTTTTCACTTAAGGAAATGCCAAAGAACAGAATAGTCAGCTACATTATGTGCTTAAGTGGAGAGATCACAATCCAGTACCCGATCTTCATTCATACAGAAAGTCCTTTTTTCTCAACAACTTATGCAGGTTGTTTAGGTTTCAGATGTTTAAACAATACTGTCCAAACTCACAGTCTTAGACACCTGGATGATTTACTGCTAGTGCCTCTTTAGTGCAATACTCAGAGTACCTGACTCAAGGACACCGAATTACTTAAGGAGTCTGTGTGGTGAGCTTTAAGTAAGATTGTTTTTTTTAAATTTTGGATTGTTGAGAGTACAGCACAAGGCGTAGACTTAAATGTCCACAGAAGCTAGAAAAATAATGGAAAAGTAGCAAAGGGGTTAAAGGTTTTCATAAGAATTAGGTAGAAAATTTTTACATTTCAACAAAAATATAGGTATTCTCTGTTTTCTTGTAGCACATGAAATACAATGTCTATTTTTACACTGATGGGACTTTCCATTCTAGATAGAGATGTGGGCACAGAAAAATATTTCTATATTGTTACAAAGAAAACCCATGGTGTAAGCATGATAAAAATTGAGAACTGACACCATGCTTAATGTTGGGGAGAGATAGACTGTGTTGGAAACCATGGTAAAGTAATGAAATTATATTCTTTCCACAAAAGGAAACTGTATTTCACTGTTGCCTTGTTAGAACTTGAGCTAGGTTTCCAGATCTAATTTTTTAAGAGAAGCTGACCATCTGGATGATGAATGTGAGATATTCTGATTTTCAATAGTAGGTTTAATTTCTAAAAATAAGGGGTAAGGCAAACAAAACACATCTGGGGGCCATATTCAGTCTACGAACTGCTTCTGTAAGATCCTATCTAGAGGAATGTTGCTGTGGTCTATATGCTGTGTCCCCCCAAAATTCATATGTTGAAATCCTAACCCCCAAAAGTAATGGTATTATAAGATGGAGGATTTGGGAGGTGCTTAGACCATGAAGGTGAGCCCTCATGAATGGAATTAGTACCTTATAAAAGAGGCTCCAGGGTCATGGTTACTTTTCAGTCAAAACATTCACCTTTTAATGTTTTCAATAGCTCAAGTAGCCATTAATCCCTTCTTGAAAGGTGCTTCCAATTTTTGCAGATGGTTCTCTTTGAAAACACCACCTTCCTTACTTGCGTTGGCTCGCCATACAATTATAACTCATTATCTGAAGACTTGATTCTTCTATTAATGGCTACTTTCAAAGATTCTGTACTGGAATTTAAATTTGCCTGACCTTGTCCTCATATCCAGACAAATTGTACTAACTCCCCATCTCCCTATACTCAGTACTGCTCCAGTACTCTAGTTTCAATTTTTCATGCCTATCACCAATTTTCCACTCTAAATCTTTTGTGGATAGTCTTACTATGTTGGCACAAAGTGTACTACTTGACTTTAAAAGGAAGGTGATATCTGTCTTACCCTTTTTCCATTGGTAGACTATTGTCTGTTTCCCCTAATTCCGTGTAAACTATCATTTGTTGGATTGATGGCTATAGAAAGTTTACCCATTACTTCTCTTTCCTCCTTCTCTGTTACACACCCTACTCTTCTTTCATATCTCCAGCTATTTTGAAAGTTCAATTTTTACCTGGACTTCTCCTCCCCTCAAATCGTATTGCTGGTGGGTAAAAATGGTAGCTGACAATAAACCGTCTTGGGAGCAGTGAAGGCACTATTTTTCCTAGGGTTGATCCTGACTCCAAAAGGAAAACAATTTAAATGTATCAGAGATTTGACAAAATGTAAAATTTACACTTTCACTATTCAATTCACACAGCAAGTCATTCATTGAGAAACATATGGCATTATATAAGAAGACAGGTTTTGTTTACTTTGAAATATAAATAAAAGGTACCATTTAATCATCAAATAGACAACTGATATTTCTATATCTTTGAAATAAAAGGTACCATTTAATCATCAAATAGACAACTGATATTTCTATATCTTTGAAATAAAAGTAGGCTTCTGTAAGTTTTAATATTCTTATTAGTTACCTCAACTACATAATTACCCCATTCTAGATATTATATGCAGTACTGCTTGATACTTAAAAATACACTATAAATATACATGGGTTGCTACTCATTATTTAGTACTATTAAAGATAATGACTAGGAAAAGACAAGCTATATTCTTTATAGGAAAGTACAAATAGGACTTCCAGTATGTTATGAAAAGCCTATCTTATAAGACTGTATTTTGCAAACCAGAGTATCAGGTTTCTGGAGCCAAATTTTAGCACTACAGTCATATATTGTTAATGGAATCATGTCTATTCAGTTTGGTGTTCTAATACAATTGCAAAAAGTCATTGTACTTTAGGATGACTTTAAATCTTTCATCATGGAAAGCATAATATCCAGTCTTTAGAATTTTACATTTCCCCAAAGTATACTGAACATAACTATACACTACTTTTATTAGCATAATCTCTCACTGTTCAGTGATAAATATGTCATTTAAATGCTTTTGTCTAATTGGGTCATATTGCAATGAACAGCCCCCTCCATTAAGTATTGATGTATAATAGGAAGCTCCTGAATAATATCTTTTTCTCCACATACAAAGTAAAATCTGTTACAGCAGCAAGATACATAGCTGAAACCTTCCATTATTTATGATGTCTGCAAGAACAATAGATGGGGTTTAATGGGGCAAAAGTAAGACAAATTAGAACAGAACTTTAGAGGTAGATTTTGGCTCAATATGAAGAAGAGGATTATAAATATTAAAGATATCTTATAAGGAAACAGGGATCTTGGGAGGTAGTGAGATCCCTGTTATTTGAGGTGTTCAAAGAAGGCTGAAAGTGATGGAAAATTCAAATACTAACCAGGGCAATGGCCACCATTGTTTCCAAGTCATTGTCAAAAGATGAGATGCCAATAACTAGCAATTTTAGAAAAGACAGTAGAATATTTATTGTAATTGGAGAAAATTTATCTAACATATATTTATTTTGTGTTAGGAATTTTCCTATGCCCTGGAGATAAAACAGCAAAAAAGGCATATTTCCTGATTTCATAAAGTTTATAGTCCATTGGAGAAAACTGTCAACAGACGATTACAGACAAGTTGAAAAGCATATGCCCCCCAGGTTCTATGGCTATGGGGCAGTGAAGGACTATCTAATAGACAAAGCTCCAGCTTGCAGCATCAGGAAAGCAGGGGACCAAAATTTAAAAAAAAAAAAAAAGATGCTTTTAAAGGAATCTGCATGTGGTATAAAACAGCAAAGCTGTCAGAATGGCAAAACATAGCTTTTTTTGGACTGACTTTACCATTTCCAGGTAAGGTGTTTGGACTAGATCTTGATGGCCATAAGGGGCCACTAAAGAATTTTAAGCTGGAGAGTAGTCTCATTATATTATAAATTACAGAAAGACAACTATATTCACAAAGTGGAAAGGGGCAGACCCAGAAGCAAGATGAGCACTGGTGTAATAAACTCAGCGGGAAATGATTCAGAACATAAGGTGGTGGCAATGGGAATGCAGAGAAGAGGAGCTGATCAGGAAATATTAGCCTCTCCTGAATTTGGTGACTGACTGGTTATAAAGAAGGAAAATAAAAGAGGAGTAATAACGTCTCTTGGATTTCTGTCTCCTTCCTTCAGCAGCTGGAGATGAAGCAATTAAATAAGGCCTTGAACTTCTCCATGTACCCAGGAGGAGCTTCAGTAAAGATTGTGAACCACATCCCTTACCTGCATCCTACAAAAGCAAGAGAGGCTCTCCAAGAATCCTATCCCACATATTCAGGGTTTCTCTTGATTACCATACAAGAGCTAGTTTAAAATTTAAGTACCATAGACTTTTCCTTCTTTTAACCTACATGTTAACAAGTAATCTGCAACAGGTGGAAGTAAGGTGGTCCTAGTCAACCTTATTTTTAAGGCAACATACCAATTTCTTCTTACCATTTATGCCCTTCCTCTGAATGCACATTAAATACAAACATTTTACAGATACAGAAAGACTGTTGCATTACTCAGAGTAAATACAATGTCTATGTGAATTAGTAAGCTTAAGTGATGGAGAAAAGCTAGTCCAAATGGAACTAAGAATACTAAGCTGTCTTAAAGATGTATTTTCTGTCTCCGAGAACTATATTTTTTGAAAATTTTACTCCTTTGGAGGAAAACATGAATCTTGAATACAATTACCCTACTGTTAAGAGACTCTTGTTCCCATGCACAAGGAAATCCAACTGCTAGGTTGAAAGACAAAGTCATGTGGTAGCTCACTTAACATCTACATAATTGAAAATTAAGAGTTTTTAGAAAATCTTGGTTCAATGTGTCAAAATCCACTGATTTAGAGTGATCCTTTCCTGAAATTTATCCTCTTGCATGGTAAGAATAAAGCCTGAGGAATTATTTTGGCAACTTAGAAGACCACAGTTTCATTAGAATTCAAGAGGATATATATCTTATGTCAACTTGGACTGCTATAACAAAATACCATAAGAAGGTGGATTAAATAACAGACATTTATTTCTTATAATTCTAGAGGCTGGGAAGTCAAAGATCAAGGTGCTGACCAATTCAGGTCCTGGTGGGAGCCCTCTTCCTGGCTTGCAGATTGCTGCCTTCTCACTGTGCCCTCTCATTTCATAGAGAGAGCTCTGGTCTTCCTTCTCCTTGTAAGGACATTAATCCCATCATGGAAGCCACACCTTCATGATCTCATCTAAATATAATTACCAATCCTCAACAAAATACTAGAAAACAGAATCCAACAGCACATTAAAAGGATCATATACCATGATCAAGTGGGGTTTATCCCAGGAATGCAAGGATTCCTCAATATATGCAAATCAATCAATGGAATACACCATATTAATAAAGTGAAGAATAAAAACCATATGATCATCTCAATAGATGCAGAAAAAGCTTTCGACAAAATTCAACACCAATTTATGATAAAAACTCTCCAGAAAGTAGGCACAGAGGGAACTTACCTCAACATAATAAAGGCCGTATATGACAAACCCAAGCCAACATCATCTTCAGTGGTGAAAAACTGAAACCATTTTCACTAAGATCAGGAAGAAGACAAGGTTGCCCACTCTCACCACTGTTATTCAACATTGTTTTGGAAGTTTTAGCCACAGCAATCAGAGAAGAAAAAGAAATAAAGGGAATCCAAACCAGAAAAGAAGAAGGAAACCTGTCACTGTTTGCAGATGACATGATACTATACATAGAGAATCCTAAAGATGCTACCAGAAAACTATTAGAGCTAATCAATGAGTTTGGTAAAGTATCAGGATACAAAATTAATGCACAGAAATCTCTGGCATTCCTATACATTAATGATGAAAAATCTGAAAGTGAAATTAAGGAAACACTCCCATTTCCCACTGCAACAAAAAGGATAAAATACCTAGGAATAAATCTACCTAAGGAGACAAAAGACCTGTATGCAGAAAACTATAAGACACTGATGAAAGAAATTAAAGATGATACAAACAGATGGAGAGATATACCATGCTCTTGGATTGGAACAATCAACATTGTGAAAATGACTCTACTACCCAAAGCAATCTACAGATTCAATGCAATCCCTATCAAACTACCACTGGCATTTTTCACAGAACTAGAACAAAAAATTTCACAATTTGTATGGAAACACAAAAGACCCCGAATAGCCAAAGCAATCTTGAGAAAGAAAAACGGAGCTGGAGGAATCAGGCTCCTGGACTCCAGACTCTACTACAAAGCTATAGTAATCAAGACAGTATGGTACTGGCACAAAAACAGAAATATAGATCAATGGAACAGGATAGAAAGCCCAGAGATAAACCCACGCACATATGGCCAACTTATCTTTGATAAAGGAGGCAGGAATGTACAGTGGAGAAAGGACAGCCTCTTCAATAAGTGGTGCTGGGAAAACTGGACAGGGACATGTAAAAGTTTGAGATTAGATCATTCCCTAACACCATACACAAAAATAAGCTCAAAATGGATTAAAGACTTAAATGTAAGGCCAGACACTATAAAACTCTTACAGGAAAACATAGGCAGAGCACTGTATGACATAAATCACAGCAAGATCCTTTTTGACCCACCTCCAAGAGAAATGGAAATAAAAACAAAAATAAACAAAAATGGACCTAATGAAACTCAAAAGCTTTTGCACAGCAAAGGAAACCATAGAGAAGACAAAAAGACAACCCTCAGAATGGGAGAAAATATTTGCAAATGAAGCAACTGACAGAGGATTAATCTCCAAAATTTACAAGCAGTTCATGCAGCTCAATATCAAAAAAACACACAAGCTAATCCTCAAATGGGCAGAAGACCTAAATAGACAATCCTCCAAAGCAGATATACAAATTGCCAACAAACACATGAAAGAATGCTCAACATCATTAATCATTAGAGAAATGTAAGTCAAAACTACAATGAGGTATCACCTCACACCAGTCAGGATGGCCATCATCAAAAAATCTACAAATAATAAATGCTGGAGAGAGTGTGGAGAAAAGGGAACCCTCTTGCACTGTTCGTGGGAATGTAAATTGATACAGCCACTATGGAGAACAGTATGGAGGTTCCTTCAAAAATTAAAAATAGAACTACCATATGACCCAGCAATCCCACCACTGTGCATATACCCTGAGAAAACCATAATTCAAAAGGAGTTATGTACCACAATGTTCATTGCAGCTCTATTTACAATAGCCAGGACATGGAAGCAACCTAAGTGTCCGTCGACCGATGAATGAATAAAGAAGATGTGGCACAAATATACAATGGAATATTACTAAGCCATAAAAAGAAATGAAACTGAGTTATTTGTAGTGAGGTGGATGGATCTAGAGTCTGTCATACAGAGTGACGTAAATCAGAAAGAGAAAAACAAATACCGTATGCTAACACATATATATGGAATCTAAAAAAGAGGTCATGAAGAACCTAGGGGCAGGACGGGAATAAAGACACAGACCTACTAGAGAATGGACTTGAGGACACAGGGAGGGGGAAAGGTAAGCTGGGAGAAAGAGAGAGTGGCATTGACATATATACACTATGAAATGTAAACCTGATAGCTAGTGGGAAGCAGCCGCAGAGCACAGGGAGATCAGCTCGGTGCTTTGTGACCACCTAGAGGGGTGGGATAGGGAGGGTGGGAGGGAGGGAGATGCAAGAGGGCAGAAATATGGGGACATATGTATATGTATAACTGATTCACTTTGTTATAAAGCAGAAACTAACAGGCCATTATAAAGCAATTATATTCCAATAAAGATGTTAGAAATAAATAAATAAATATAATTACCTCCCAAAAGCCCTACCTCCAAACATCATCACATCAGGGGTTAAGGCTTTAGCATAAGAATTTCGTAGACATGAACGTAGACATTCAGTCTGTTCTGCCCCTGGCCTCCCAAAGTTCATGTCATTTTTACGCACAATACGCTTTCCTTCCATCCCAACTGTCACCAAAGTCTTAACTCGTTCCAGCATCAACTCGAAAATCTGAAGTCCAAAGTTTCATTTTAATATCATCTAAATCAAACATGGATGAAATTTGAGGTATTATTTACCCTGAGGCAAAATTTCTCTCCAGCTGTGAACCTGTGAAACCAGACAAGTTATGTACTTCCAAAATACAACTGTGGGACAGACAAAGGATAGACATTCTCATCCCAAAAGAAAGAAAAAGGAAAGAAGGAAAAGGTGATGGGTCCCAAGAAAGTGCAAAATCTAGCAAGGTGAATTCCAGCAGGTCTTAAGGCTTGAGAATAATCCTCTTTGGTTTGATGCTCTGCCCTCCAGGCTCACTGCGGTGGTAGTCCTGTCTCCATGGCACTGCCCCAAAGTTCTGCAGGGTGGTCCTGGCCCCAAGGCTTCAAATGGAGGCCATTTGGTCTATTGACACTAAGGCAGTGTCCCATCTCTAAATCACTTTCAGGGTAATTTTTTCCTCTTTTCGAAGAATACACGTTCACAGCTGAATAACTATGTTCTCAACCTTGTCAAATCCAGAGTCCAACAGTCTTCCTTCATTTCATCCCATCTCTGCCCCCTGCCCCCTTCTGTTCAAATTGGCAGAGCTTCTGCATGTGTAATTCCATAAGCTTTCTCTGTCACTTTATCAAGTGACAGTCCAGCCACACCCTCGGTTCTCTTCAGAACATGATTTCTCAGTCTTGCAATAAAATTAGGCTGAGAATTTTCCAGTCTTCAAGTTCTGGTTCCTATTGCTTAACAATCCCTTGTTTAATTCATTTCTCTTTCTTTGCAGTTTACCAAGTTGTTCCTTTAACACTTTCCTCAGAAATCTCCTAAGCTAAATATCAAATTTCATCACTCACAAGTTTCATCTTCCATAACACACTAGAACACAGTTCAGGGAAGTTCCTTGCCACTTGATAACAAGGATCACCTTTCCTCCTGTGTCTAATAACATATTCCTCATTTCCATCTCAATACTCACCAGAATTGCCCTTAACATCCAAATTTCTAGTATGCACCTCAAAACTTCCAGCCTCTACCCAATTCCAAAGCTGCTTCCATACAGTCAACTATTTGTTACAGCAGCACCCCACTCCTAATACCAAAATCTGTCTTAGTCAGCTTGGGCTGCTATAACAAAATACCATATACTGAGTGGAAAAAAATTATTTCTTAACAATAGACGTTTATTTCTTACAATTCTGGAGGCTGGGAAGTCTAAGATCAAGGTGCTGGACAATTTGGTTCATGGTGAGAGCCCCCTTCCTGGCTGGCAGACTGCTGCCTTCTCACTGTGTCCTCACACATGGAGAGAGAGTGAGACTTGGTCTCTTCTTTTTATCAGGACGCTTCTTTTTATCAGGACACTCATTCTTCATGGGGGCTCTATGCTCATGACCTTCTATAAATGTAATTATGCCCCAAAGGCTCCACCCCCTAATACCAATAACCTCAATAATATTGAGGGTTAAAGCTTCAACAGATGCATTTTCAGGAGACACATTCAATCTATAACAGCATATGTGGGAGTATCAAGAAAGACCTCAAAATATTCATTTAACAAATATTTATTGTGCCTATTATATGCCCAGGTATTGTGTATATAGAAGTGAACAAACAAAATTTTCTGCAGTGTTACAGCATACATTCAAATGGGGGAGGAGAAAACAAACAACAAAATATGTCCTCTAATATAACAGAGATGGAAAATACTATGGAGAAAAACAAAAGGGATGGGCACAGGGACTACAAGTAGTGTAATGTGGAACTGGGTGTTGAAGAAAAGCCTCACTAAAAAGAAAGGATTTGAGCAAAGACCTAACAGGAGGTGAGATAGTAAACAGTGTGGCTAACTGGATGAAAAAGGTTCATGATAGAGGCAAAAGCAGGTAAAAATCCTCACAGCACAGTGATCTTCACATATTCCAAAACAACAAAACAACAAAGAGGCCAGTGTGGCTGAATGGAAGTAAACAAGTGAGAGAGTAGGTAGAGTTTAAAAAGGAAATAAGAGACAAGATTAGGTATGGGCTTACAAGCCATTTTAAGGATTTTGGTCTACCTCTAAATGAGATGGGAGCTAATGAAAAGTAATGAGCAAAAGAATGCCATTTCAATTGTCATTTCAAAATATGACTGCCGTGTGAAAATAGGCTATGGAGGAGTAAAGGTGGAGTCAGGGAGGTTCTTTTAAGCCCGTGCATTAAATAACTATGGTTTAGACTAGGATAGTAGCGATGTAAGAAATAACAAGTGTCAGGATTATGGATATACTTTTGAAGTACAGCTAATAGGATTTCCTGATTGGAATGTGGGGATAATGATAAAGAGAAGAATCAAGGATGATTCCATGTTTTTAGCCAGAGCAAATGAAAGGGTGGCACTCATAGGGAAGCATCAGGAGTATCTGGGGAAAGAATAGGGATTTAGCTTTGGAAATGTTAGGTTTGAGATGTCTGCTAGTCATCCAATTAAAAATATTGAGCAAACACTCAGATATGTAGGTTGGGAGTATAAGGAAAGATTGGGCTAGATATAGAAATTAGGGAGTCCTTAGCACACAGGTGGTATTTTAGTCAGCTCTGCAGCAGTAGCAACCCCTTCTCCAAATCTCTTTGGGTTAAAACAACACATATTTATTTCTCACTCACATTACTTCTTGGTAGCTATATGGGCTTCATGCTGTACTTCTGTTTCTGTCTTCTTATTCCAGCACCCTGGCTGAAGGAGAACCTATTTCTGAGATATATTAGTTTTATTTCTTATGATAAAAACAAGAGAGCAAGGCTTCCTTGGTGGCGCAGTGGTTAAGAATCTGCCTGCCAATGCAAGGGATATGGGTTCGAGCCCTGGCCTGGGAAGATCCCACATGCCGCGAAGCAACTAAGCCCGTGTACCACAACTACTGAGCTTGCGCTCTAGAGCCCATGAGCCACAACTACTGAGGCCACGTGCCACAACTACTGAAACCTGCGCACCTAGAGCCCGTGCTCCACAATGAGAAGCCACGACAATGAGAAGCCCACGCACCGCAACAAAGAGTAGCCCCCACTCACCACAACTAAAGAAAGCTTGTACACAGCAACGAAGACCCAACATAACCAAAAATAAAAAAATAAATTTATAAAAAAAAAAACAAGAGAGCAAGAGTGTGGACAGGTAAAGCTTCCGGTTGGAACTGGCATACTGTCACTTCCACTCACATTTCATTGGCCTAACACAATCACAACATCAAGCCAGAGAGAGGAGTAGTGATACATACTGTACTTACAGGAGGCACTATTCAATGCTACCAGGCTACAAGAGAAAAGAACGTGACACCTTGTTGCAGGGACACAGGGAATGAGTGACTGAGTGCAATGGTATAGTGTATCACAGATTATATATTTGTATTTAAAACCTCAAGACTAGATGAGAACACAAATAAGTGAGTATAGCAAAAGAAGCAAAATTATCAAGGACTGAGTCCTGGTTCATTCTATCATTAGAAGGATGACTAGATGAAAAACTGATAAAAGAGACTGAGAAAAAGCTACTGCTAAAATAACAAAGCAGAAGAGTGTGGTCAACTGGAAACCAAGTATAGAAGGAATTTCAAGGAAAAGGGAATTATTATTTGTGTCAAAAGTCAATGACAAGTTAATAGGAACTGACAAATGACCACTGGATTTAGGAATTTGGAAGACTTTGGACTTACACAAGGAAAATTTCAGTGTAGTGAAAGGGAGTGATAGCCTGAATGCAATGGTTTTAAGAAAAAATGGAAGAAGTACAATTGAGTATAGCCAGCATGGATTATTCGTGAGAAATTCTGCTTTTAACAAAGAACAAATAAATGAGTCAGTAACTGAAAGGTAAAGTGAGGTAAAGAGAAAGTACGTGTGTACATGTGTGTGGGGGTGTTTTAAATAATAGAGAATAATAGTGTTTATGTCTTCTGATTGGGAATGATCCAGCAGAGAGAGGGAAAAAAACTAATGCAGAAAAGAAAGGAGAAAATTGCTAGAACAAGCTTCTTAACTAGATAAGAGCAAAGGGATCCTGGGTACAAATGGAGGGGCTGGCTTCAGAGTGGCACTTAGAAAATTCATCTGTATCATAAGAAGGCAGGCAGAATATGTGGATACAGATGCTGGCAGGTAAACTTCAATTTTCTCAAGAAATGCACAGGGTTGTAAAGGAAGAATCAGTAGACTAGGAAAAACAGAATATCATGGTAGAGCAAGACACTGCATGGCTTTAGTTCCTAGTTCAGTCCTAAATTAGCCATTTGCCTAAAAGCAAATTACCAAACTTCTCTACACCTCGATTTCTTCAGTGGAAGATGGAGATAATACTGGCACCAAATGAATAAAGTTGAAAGGATTAAATGGCACAATGTATCTATTTTCCAATATATTTCCCAATAAAATATAACCTCCATGAGGACAGGAATTTCCATTTTTTTTCCTTTTTTATGTTATAACCCTAGTGTTTGTGTCCAAGACTTAGTAGGCATACATAACACTTGAAAAGTACTTACATGGTACCTGACATACAGTAAGTGTTCAAAAAGTGTGACCTATTATTATTACCACCAGTTACTAATTTTAACAGCATCTTCATTGATTCAGAGTGAAATGATTCATTCCATGATAAAGACAAGGGACCTTTCCCTGTGGTTAATGTGTGTGTGAGATGGGGGGAGAGTGGGTGTGAAAGACGTGATCTAAAAATGAAGCTCTGTAATAGATTGAAAACTTCCAGATTCCTTCTCAGGAGTATCCATGAACAAGGCTAAAACCTTTCCTATCACTATTCTTACTGTTTATATTTCTCCTAAAGGGAGTTACAGTATCTGCTATTCTCATTAATTTTTCTTTTTCAATACATAGTAACCATTATAATAACATGCATTCGGCAAACCGAGTTATCTTCTGAATTTTCTAGGCTATCAGTATTTTCTCCTGGTAGTACTGTAGTTACAGGTAAATACATGCAGATCTTGAGTTTCATTATTTTTCATGACTACCCAACCAAAATGTTTGTTGACTAGTAAAACAAGAAAAATAAACACCGTATATCAAATTCAATTATGAATGACCTACTTAAACAGTCTCACTGTTACACTCGAACTTAAAAATGTGCATTTGGTGTTAATGTGGGAGATTAAGCATATAGAATCAGTAGACATTTTTAAACATAGCTTATATCTTGCATATTTAATCACATCAACTGATCATCTATTGAATAATTTGACATATCAATTAGCTCCATCAGCATTAAAATATTTGCTAGTATTTTTAGCATTTGTTAATTCAGCTAGTAGAATAATCAATGAAATTAAACTTTCACTGCAGAAATTCAAGAGTCCATCTGCCTATTTTATTCAACTGCAAGACCCATTCTTCTCAAATAACAATATTTTATATAGCAGGCACATGTTCTTATTCAATAACACCGAGTTTTCATAATTGCATACATTCAAAAATACTATTTTAAACACAGATATTACTCTTGCATTGTAGATACTGGAAATGTTTACATTCATTGATATAATTCTTTTGACAAAAAACATGGCTTTTACCAAGAAGAATTAGGTAGTCATTCACTTAAGAAGCCACACATGTTTTTTGAATAACCAATGCTACTAGCTATACTTCATCCAAAATTTATCTGCCAAAACTGTGATTAGAAATTTACTTACATTATCACATCTAATTCTCACACTACCCAAAGAGGCAATGTTATTCCCAAATCACATATAAAAATATAATAAGTTGATTAGATTCAATGACTTACCCATGGTTACATGGCTAGAATATGGTAAATCCAATAATCAAACTCAGCTGTCACTGAAGCCTTGTTCTAAGTCTGTGACTATCATGTCCCCAACTAAAGAGGAGATTATGAGATATAGAAATGAATGACACAGTCCCTGCCTCACAGTGTGATAGGGGGACAAAGAACATAAAACCAAAATTTTCAGAGCTAATATAATAAATTACTCTAAGGAAAAAGTATGGAATGATGCAGGCATGCAATGTCTGAGAGAATTTGGTTGGTTCCCTAAGAACTTAAAACATCAAATCTGTGATTACATACACTTGAAACATAAATACAACCCTAATTGCTTTGGCTTTTTTCTTTGTCCTCAGGTTGGCATGCCTATATATCTATGTGTTATACGAAAACCCTCTTTTGCTCCCATTTATTACCTATTTGAACAACAGCAAAATCTTCGTTTTTACATTATACCATAAGTAACATTTGGACTTAGTCCATACGCATTTTCTCTATAAAATTAATGAAATTATTCCAGAACATGACATCATTTTTATGATGTGAAGCCAATGTCTTCATTTATTGCACTTAAGAAAACATTAAACTTATTAAACATATGAAAGTATTTTCCATTATAATTATCCCCGCAAAGGAGATTTTATAGCTGATGATGAATTTCAATATGACAGACATAGGATGACAATGATCATTTTGAAATTAGAAACAGTCACCCCAGTAACAGCCAGATATGCTTATCAACAGTTCAGATCATATGTTCAACCATATATCTAGGAGAATAGATTTTCTATTAAATGGTGGGCATTAGGGATAAGAGGGAGGCACACAGGAAACATACTGAGAAAGCAAAAGTAGTAGCTATTACAGTCCAGTCCTTGGATGCCTAATATTTAATATACTTCTTTCTTCTGATAATGGACTCGTCCCCACCCTGATCATAGGAGTGATAACAGACCCAAACTAAGCCAACCAGATTCCCTCCTCCAGAAATGTTAGTCTCGGGAAATACACACACACACACACACACACAAACACACACGAAACCAAAATTATTTAGAGCTTAGTTTCTGATGACAATGCCTTAGAGATTCAGTCAGCATCATCTACTGTAGACAAAAACAGAGCTGCCTTAGTTTCTGACCATCTCAAGACTTGGTTTTCAAATCTTCTCATCAATCCTTTCCTACATATTCTGTTTGACAGTCCTTTTTTCACTACTAAAATAGTTATAAATTCTAACCTGGTACCTCAAGTGGGGTACATGAAAAGACTAGGGAACCCACCGGCATTGGTCCACCGCATTCCTTGTTCCATTGTGAAGTGAGACAGAATACGAGAGATGATGTGTGTGGAATATTTTGACAATATTTAGAACATTCAGTTAACCTATGAGTAATGGATCTGACAGAAACATTGCCTATAACCAGGTAGCTGGCTGATGTCTTAGAAATACCATTTCACATTAGGGCCCTGATGCTTATCAATGATTTAGGAAAATTAGGCACTCTCAGTAGCCGTAGCCAGGTCAGTCTTGGTAACAGGAAGTCCATATTACTGAACACACCATCATTTCCATACTCACCCTATTTTTCCATTTTGTAAATGACCCCACTGAATAAACCTTGGGTTGACAAAGGAAAGGAGAATGACTGCACCTACAAAATATGTCATCCTATTTACGTTTCTTTGAAGCAGGGTCTTACTAATGAAAACTCACATATATTGGGCCTATTTAATGAGGTCAACTCACATTTTGTGTGCAAATGATATGAAGCAAGAACATAACCAATTTATAAAAGAACATGACCAATTTACTTAACTGGGAAGGTTAGAGATGGTACCTATATCAGACAGAGTAATCAGACAACATTGCCGGGTCTCTGAATTTGACAGCTTGGCTCCTCTCCTAGTTTCCTCATCTTTTCTACTAATGGTGGGAGTCCTCTCTTTGGTAGAGGACATGACAGATAATATCATAAACTTATCTTTTATTTCCCGGTGTCTGTATATAATATTTCATTAAATGTTAAATATGTGCTTATCCCAATCACAGCCAGATCTCAGTTACATTACAAGCCTCGTACACAACCCAATGACTTCTGTGAATAGCAGTCCCATCAGAACCTCATGGGGTAGAAGAGTGGCAAAGTATGAAGAAGATGGTACCAGTATTAGCAAAACTGATACTGGGTAGACAAAAATCAAACTGTGCATTAAAAAATACTACATTGCAAAATATAAAGTATCATACAAATTTAGCATTAGATAGTAAAGATTGAACAGGTTTAGAGAAATAAAACAAGTTATGTGAATCAAGTGAATTATCTATTTCTATATTATTAACAACCAACTGGAGTAGAATTCTCAGCCCCAAGATCTATGTCAGACATAGAAGGATCAGTTCTGCCATGACAGTCTGTAATTCTCATAATTCAATGGTGTCTTATCAATAAGTGTTGACTACTTAGCTTTACCTTTACTACCATCTAGAAGAGCTACTCATACACAGTATCATGTTTGTAAAATATTAAAGATCATCAATTATTAACTCCCTGATCCTGATAGGATTGTTATCGTCTTTCAGTTCACACAAGTTAATTTCTTATTTATTTATTTATCAGGTAAAAGTGTTTATTAAGGAGAACAATTACACAGTAATATAATATGCTTAAGATACATGAAAAGAATTTGGCATCAAATTGTAAAAGTAAAAGAAATTAAAGTATCCCAATAAACTTTCAGAATCTATTTTATTACTCTGAGTTCTAAAAATATATTTCAGTAGCATTAAAAATCATCAGATAAGGCACATATTTTATCACTTTATGTCTCATTGCTTGTGCAGTTGTCTGATTGTCAAATCAGTAGAGATTCACTCACATGCCTGTTAAATAAGCAGATGATACCCTGTTGAGCAAAGTTATACCATCACTGAGGTGGAACATACTGCCAAAGGTTTAGACCTAACAAAATGCTGCTTTCCTGAGAAATCGCTCCTCTTGCTGGGAAATGAACACAAAAAATTCCAGAAAATCTAATCCAGCAATTTGTGTGGAAATTTCTCAACAGTTATCTTCTTAAAAATCAGGTTTCTTCTCATTCTCATGCTTAAAGTCCATTTGCTCTCACTTCATCACTGCATTCTACCCAAATTAACAGCAATGGCAAGCATGCTAAGACATTAATCAAAGAGAAAGGAAAAAAGAAAGCCTTGGTTTGAGGGATCTTCTTCACCTAACCATATGGATGCCCCATGAGAGAAGAGCCTGTTACCACACGGCAATCCTGCCCAGAAGGAAACACGGCTCTTCCATCTACCAATCTGATTAATACTTCCTTCTCTAGGAACATAAAAGGGAAATAAACAGAAAAAAAATTCCGTTTTATACCAATGTTTCTGGACTGGTGAGAAAAATAGAAATAATGTATGTAAAGTGCCTACCAAAGTAACTACACACAGCAAACACTTAGTAGTAGATGGAAGCAGTTAGATCTTTTTGAAATTCAAAATTGTTCTTTTTAGTTTTATTTTCATGGTGAAAAGAAAATACACATTCCTTGGAGAAAAACTTTAAAATACAAGTGAACAAAAAGAATAAAGCTGAAAACCCTTGAATTCCCACTAAAAGGACTACTTAGTCATAACCACTGGTAACAAACTTGGGTATGTATCTTGTCAATCATATTCTTTATAAACTATATTTTGCACCTAAATATATATTGTGAACGTTTTCTAATGTCAATATCAACATCATTTTAATGCTCATGTACCCATGTAGTACATCCTTGTACTGATGCAACTTTATTTGACCACTTTATTTGACTACTCTCCCACTGCTGAGCACTAAGGCTGATTCTTTTTTTTTTTTTTCTAATAAGTGATTCTGTGATAGGCATAAACGTAGCTAAATACTAGTGTGCTTGATTGTTTGGGATAAATAAATCCTCTAGGTGTATTTGGTAGCTATAGCTACAATTATTTTTCTCACCTATAATAGTTACTTGTTCAATATCTGCCTGGCAAGTAAATTTTGGGGACTTTTAGATATGTTTTTTTCTTTTCCTTTCCCCCATTTTACTGAGATAATCTGGCTTTGTACTTCTTCCCCTCAGGGTTTACAGCCTGGTAGAAAGTGGAAGCAGCCTAAGAGGCCTGTCTTTTATAAAAAGCCTAAAATCACTGAGAAGACTACATCAGGTATCCTAGGGTGGGAAACAGTAAGGTAAGGATGCCTGCTTGTAGAAAAAGATGTCTATAGGTCCTTTTGGTATTATAGACTATAGTTGGTCTCCAAGGTGGCCAGACCTAAGAGGGTATAGTGGCAGAGGAGCACATCTTAGAAACTTGAATCCTAGCAAAAATGTAGGAAAATAGATAAAGTTCCTGAACTTCAAGTGTCTGCTGTGGGCTTGGAAACGATGATCACACTAACTATCATGACAAAGAGACCAGTCAGGGGTCTTCTTCCATTTTCTAATCATTGCAAATTCTCCTTTTGTGGTGTTAGGAGAGAATGGGAGACCAAGAAAGACTGGCAAGCAATTTCCTAGCAGAATACCTGAAACATTGCAGCCACTCAATATTTATTAAATTGAATTAGAAAGTAAAAATACAATGGGAATATTGGTGGATATTGAGGGAACATATTAACTGTAGCTTGAGGGATACCGAAGAGACTTTACTGAAGAGAAAACACCTCAGATGAGAATCCTAGAAGACCGTGTCTGGCAGAGCCTTGATATACGTAGACCTCAGTGCCTGCTCAGCAGGACTTCATTAAGCTGTAAGGAAACTGGAAATGAATTCTGAAATTACTTTCATACCCTGCCTTGGCTCTACGTACTCAAGTATTCTCCTTATTTTCTTTCCTGGGATTTTAGTCTACTCTAGTTTTAGTGACTTCTGCCTATCCAGTTCCTGACCACCCATGTAATCCCACCACCTGAAGTGTATCTTCCTCACTCCAAGTCTCTTGAATGGCTTTTAGTCCTGATGTGTATGGCCTATGATCCCCAATTCCTCTTTTTTTTAAATCTCTACCTCCTGCTTTTTTGGTAATTTTTTTTTTTTTTTTTTTTTTTTTTTTTTTTTTTTTTTTTTTTCGGTACGCAGTCCTCACACAGTTGTGGGCTCTCCCGTTGTGGAGCACAGGCTCCGGACGCGCAGGCTCAGCAGCCATGGCTCACAGGCCCAGCTGCTTCACGGCATGTGGGATCTTCCCGGACCGGGGCACGAACCCGTGTCCCCTGCATCGGCAGGCGGACTCTCAACCACTGCACCACCAGGGAAGCCCTACCTCCTGCTTTTTTAAAAAAAATTATTGTGCTGGGCTTCCCTGGTGGCGCAGTGGTTGAGAGTCCACCTGCCGATGCCGGGGACACGGGTTTGTGCCCTGGTCCAGGAAGATCCCACATGCCATGGAGCGGCTGGGCCCGTGAGCCATGGCCACTGAGCCTGCGTTTCCGGAGCCTGTGCTCCGCAACGGGAAACGCCACAGCAGTGAGAGGCCCGCGTACTGCAAAAAAAATAAAAATAAAAAAATAAAAATAAATATTGTGCTAAGAATATTTAACATGAGATCTACCCTCTTAATACATCTTTATGTGTACCATACAATATTGTTAAATGATACCAACTCTTCAGCCTATAGCTATCTCTCTTGTAGCTTGGGACTTCAGAGACAAGGCTTTCAACAAATTGAGCTGGGTACCTGGACTTAGAATATTTCCAAATTGAGAAAATAGCACAAGGAAAAACCCAGGAAAGAAAAGTAAAGGGAAAAGTTGTAGAACAGCATTGTAGAACAAAGTATCAGATAGGAGAGAAGCCCCAAATTCCATAGTTTAACATGTTCAATATTCTTGGTCATATATATTCAGTCCAGTTATATTTAAATCAATATAAATGAAACCAGGCAAGGCTGGATATTACGTAATACTTAAAAACTGCATTGAAAAACAAATTTTATTCCTATGGCAGACAATAAAAACATTATACATAGCAGGATAACAAAAGGCAAAAGTTGCCTTTTGAGAGTTCTGATGACATTAATGTGTCCTTGAAAAGATTTATTTTGTTAAACCCATGCTATTTTTTAAATACCTAGGGGTCACTTCTCAGTTAAAAAATCCATATCAAGTGAAATGGCTATTTTTAAGGAGTCAGAAAGCTAAAATAAGGAGTTAGAAATTCAAAAAGAATTTCTAACCAGCAAACTTTGACCTAAGTGATAATTTTTAGAATCCTTAGAAGCACCAGGATTGATTCTTGCCATGTTAAAAAAATATATATGTGTGTGTGTGTGTGTGTGTGTATATATATATATATAATTAATAAATAAAACTTAAGAAGTCACAAAAGGAGTAGTCTAATTAAAGCAATACTAGTAGTAAATTCATATTGTTCCAGGTTAAAGAAATGCTACAGAAAAAAAAAAAGAGAAGTTCATGGAAAACATGATTTTGCCTATCTTAGTGAAAAGCAGAGAAAAGTGTTGACCTAAGTCAGCCCCTGAATGATCCAAGGAACAAACTACTTTATCCTCAGGATTGTAGAGAGACTTAGGTGTGGAGGCTACCATTTCTAACAAGCACTGTGCTGACTCAGCTAGTTTCCCAAAATATCTGCTTTTCTATTTTCTGCTTTGGTCCCTAAGTCACCTTAGTATTTGGTTTCTGAACTTCACAAACTTTTTTACTGGGAAGCAAAAATAAGTTGAAGTTTAGTCAGAAAAACTTTACAGGACTCCATTTCATGGCCTGTGAATCCAATCAACGCTCAAAAATTAGGTGGATGATTAGCTAGTGTATGGATTATGGAGGCCATTTACTTCTCTTCTCAAAGCCCAAAATAAGTAAACAAGACAACTGAATCATAGAACAGATCAATATTGTGCCTCTCCTACTCATTATGTTACTACTGGTTAAAAACAACCATTACAAAAAATAAAATCTCGAAACAGGAAATAGATTTAAAAAGTTGTATTCTTCAGGAATGTTGAAATTGTTTATTGAATAAAAAGACCCTTTTGAGTTATCTGTCAATTTCATTGATCTACCACTGTTTACCATTATCTGAAAATTCTAGAATGAGCTATTTCTGGTGGGCATATTACTGTTCATGGCATTAATAATGTCATAATCCTGGAGCACTGGAGAAAACTACATAAAATGAAATAAGACGATATTTCATCCAATCCAAGGGGGGAAAAATATGAATTGTCATCCAAATGAATCACTGAAACTTCATCCCTCAGTTTTTCCTCTAAACATTAAGCTGGGCAAAGGAAGACTTGTAGTTTTTCAGTGTTTTTTTTTTTTTTTTTTTTTTTGCCTCTCTCTGTAAACCCTGAATTGGTTTCTGTAAACTGGTTGGAGCTATACTCTTTGGGGAATTGCTTTTATAGATCCAATTAAAGTGTATCCTACTAGTATTCTGAAAGTTCAGGTTCAGCAAACATTTCTAATATAGGTGACACTTCTTGGAATTTTAAAACAACATGAGAAAAGTGAGACCCTCTGTGGAACTGCCACTTAGTAACTAAAGGAAACAAAGGTTATCATACATTTTTCATCAAAAAACTATTTTTGTATGTTTGTTTTAAAAAGGTAGCAAAAAATATATTGGTTTGGACATGCTATATCTTAAAATCAAGTATACTTTCTGTGAAAAGGTATAATGTCTTTAATTTTTATGTCTGTCATCTAAGCACATCTTTATACAATGTCTACTTACAATCAGGAAACATTGGGACATTTGAGGCAGAAACAGAGTAAGCAATTTATCTGTCTCAGGTGTGTTCTTTATGATTCTATTAACTTACTCAGCGAATATTTATTAAGCCCTGACCTAAGGCTAAGCTCTATAGATGACTCATAGTTTATACCCTAAATGTATGGGTTTTACTTCATTTGGAGGTGGGCAGCTAAATAGCCCCTGAAAAGCCAAACTCCTGAGTCTTTTAGGCATACATATAACATTTGTAGTGTTTTGAATAATATTTTTTGATCAATAGTTTGGTCACTTCATTTTCAAAACTCAAATTATGTATATAGGTAATGTATTATTTTATTATTGCTATGCTTGTCTTATTGTTGTGCCTCTTTCATTGTCACCGCTCCATCCCAGATCAAGACTGTGCCATTCAGACAAAGACAATCAGGGTCACCCCAAACTATATTCCCTGCCTTTGGTACCCTACCTTCCAACACATTTTAATTATTTTCAGCCCATACCTGTTCTAGTTTCCTATATCCTCCTGGAATTTTTAAAAAGCTCAGGCTCTTACTATTCCTGACAAATCTGTCCAAAGAAAGCAATACATAGCAGTCTCACTGGGGTCTGCTAAGGTAAACACTACTAGGTGAGCTCTGGGCACATGCCTGACCATCATTTGGAACCATCTATTATGCCCCTACTCTGTTGATAAGACACCCCATTCTTGTTGCTTATGAATCAAGCCCTAGCCTATTCTCACTTTTATGATTTTTTCTCCAAAATGTCCTCCCTCAGTGAGAGTAGAATTCCATTGTAAACTTCAGTTTGTTTCATAAGGGTACTTCGTTTTACCCTCAGTCAATGCCTGAAGTCCTAATACTATGTACTAATTACCCAGTTTTTTTTAGTAGAAATAGTATCAGGGAATACATACAACATTTTATAATTCTATTTTTAACAAAATAATATTATTTTGAACCAAAGTGGTGGGTTTTAAATAGATTTGTAGGTGAATCGACTAACTTTCAGATATCCATTAGTCTCTTTTACTTCACGTTGGATAGGATTATCTAGTGAATGACATTGGGAGGTTCCTCTAGACTGCTTTGCAGTTAGTTAGCTAGGACCAAGTAGCTCTCCTTCTTCCAAACTAAACTCCCAAAGGGACCAGGAGCTTCCAAGATCTCAAAGTGCTAGGTACCTGGCTTTCTAACACTCAATTAAATGCCTAGCACCTAAGCCCAAACTGACCATTTCTTCCCACGCAAAGCTGTTCTCACATTTGCCCTATTTAAAGAAAACAATAGCTGTTAGAATCCAAACCCATGGAACATACAGCTGCACTCTTATCCAAGCATTCCTTTCTACAGGACTCTGAAAGAACAAGGGACCTCTCTATCTGCTGACTCTCCCACCTATAAATTCCAGCTTGCACCTAGTGATGTGTATTGGTACACACCCAAGTCTTTAGACACTACAAGAAAACATGGCATTATAATTAATAGCTATTTTCAATTCTGACTTTAGTATATACCAGTGAAATGAGATAACATTGTTCAAATGGGTACAGAGCCAAAGAGCACCTCAAATTCCCCCAATATTTCAGTTATCACAAATGTCCAATGAAACATGCCTGATTAACTTCCAGAAGTAGGTTTCAACGTCTGCAGTGAGAATCCCTATTGTCTATCTAACCCTTGATAGATCAGGACTCCTTTAGGATAGCAAATACTTTAATTAGAATCTTTCAGATTCTCAATCAGATTGCCTAAGACCATGACCTTTAGATGCTTAAACAAGACTCTAACAAGGGTCTTGAGTCTATACTGACCCAGAGGAGATGTCATTGAAATTACTTCTATATTGCTTGAGCCAGGTATTTTTGCAGATATTCTCAAGATCAATTACTCCCATTCCAGATTTCAAGAAGCCAAAGAAAATACGATTTATTAGGCACTGGCAACCTTTAATATATTGCATAACCCAAATGAAACATTTGGCATTGCAATCACCTAAATCAGACTTTTTTTTTTTTGGCCACTCCAGGGGCATGTGGGATCTTAGTTCCCTGACCAGGGATTGAACCCATGCCCCTTGCAGTGGAAGTGAAGAGTCTTAATCACTGGACCACCAGGCAAGTTCCCCAAATCAGGCTTTAAATGCTCTATCATTCATTGCTCTACCAGATATCAATGACTTAGATTCACCTTGGCAGTCTAGTTTAGTGAATTTTCTAACCCTCACCATCCCATCTGAAACAGTCGATTGAGAAGGCTAAGGAACAACCCAGGCCCCAAATTAAGTACTTAGTACTTTTGTTGCCTATGAGTTCCCCATTTGTTTTCTTAACATAGAAGGAGCCTTTGCCAGGAAGACCAAGGAACTCATACAAAATATGCCTCAGAAAGCTCTGAATGTATTCCTTGTATGCAGAGGTCTTTAGAGCTTAGAGCAGATATTATTCTCAGCACTGTGAGCTCCATACACAATGTCAATAGAGACAGCCCTTTCTTGGATATAGTTCTTTCCTACTTTAAGAGGACCTCCTGATAGACAACAACCAGCATAGAAGTTACCTCTGTGAGAGTTCAGTCTGAGATGATTTACATTTGTTTGGTTAGAACAAACCAGGCAGATGTGCCAGTCTAAAGGGCCAGTGCTTAGCTGAGGAGCAGAGGAGCCCAAACGATTGTTAGGGATATATTAAGTGGTTTTGGCTACATGTTATGTGGGTAAGTCTATTAGTTTAAAGGAGATATGCAGGACTAGACAAGGGAATTAGGTTGAATGTGTATGAACCATCTTGGAAGGTATCCTTCAATGTGACAAAAACTTGCTTATTTAGCTAATTTCTATGGCTTCTTTCATGGAATGAATAAAATGGACACTGGTTTTATGGAAGTGCTGATGTTGAGAAAATCATGCACACTAGAAAAATTTGCAGGCTATTTTATTTCTTTAATATCTTTATTGGAGTATAATTGCTTTACAATGGTGTGTTAGTTTCTGCTTTATAACAAAATGAATCAGTTATACATATACATATGTTCCCATATCTCTTCCCTCTTGCATCTCCCTCCCTCCCACCCTCCCTATCCCACCCCTCTAGGTGGTCACAAAGCACCGAGCTGATCTCCCTGTGCTATGCGGCTGCTTCCCACTAGCTATCTATTTTACATTTGGTAGTGTCTATATGTCCATGCCACTCTCTCACTTTGTCACAGCTTACCCTTTCCCCTCCCTGTATCCTCAAGTCCATTCTCTAGTAGGTCTGTGTCTTTATTCCCATCTTACCCCTAGGTTCTTCATGATCTTTTTTTTTTCTTAGATTCCATATATATGTGTTAGCATATGGTATTTGCTTTTCTCTTTCTGACTTACTTCACTCTGTATGACAGACTCCATGTCCATCCACCTCACTACAAATAACTCAATTTCATTTCTTTTTATGGCTGAGTAATATTCCATTGTATATATGTGCCACATCTTCTTTATCCATTCATCCAATGATGGACACTTAGGTTGCTTCCATGTCCTTGCTATTGTAAATAGAGCTGCAATGAACATTGTGGAACGTGACTCTTTTTGAATTATGATTTTCCCAGGGTATAGGCTCAGTAGTGGGATTGCTTGGTCATATGGTAGTTCTATTTGTAGTTTTTTAAGGAACCTCCATACTGTTCTCCATAGTGGCTGTATCAATTTACGTTCCCACCAACAGTGCAAGACTGTTTCCTTTTCTCCACACCCTCTCCAGCATTTATTGCAAGCTACTTTAAAATGCCCTTTTCTTGGCACACAGCTCTAGTTATAAGTCAGGCACTCACCCCACCACCCACCCCCAGCAACATTACTATCATTTCATATAAGTTATTCAAGGCACAAAGAATGAATTACAGTATCACAATCTATTTAAGGGATTTTTACTTTGAGTTAGTTCTCCAAAGGTTAGCCACGCGAGCTTCTAACTACAGGAGAGGCTGAAAACAAGGCTGCCACATTTACAAAATGTCTCATGCTTGGTTATCTTGTAGAGGAGTTGTGGAAAAGGAAATTGGAGGGATATGGGACTTGCTTAAATTATCCCCACAACTATCTGTAGTGAAGTTACTGGAGCTTCAGGGACTGATGAGCTGAAAAACTTAGTCCTATAAAACTGTGAAGGGATTATACCTGAGGGGAATTCTGGTAAGGTTTAAAAATAGGCTTCCAGAGAAAAAAGGTACCTGGAGAAGTTTATCTTCCACTCCCACAAGCACAGGAAGGATGAATTTTAGATGGTTTTGAATCATCTACAATAAAGAAGGTTCCATAAACTCTCTTAGCAACCAATAACTGTGGCAAACAACTTTCTATATCATGTTCTATCTTAGAGAAGCCAAATCATTCATTTTCCTCTTAAAATTAAGGAATTTCCCAGGTGTCACATAGGGGTTCCTTTCAGCTTTGTGATTCCATGGATTCTAGCACATATAAATCTTGACAAAACCCCTGAAGTCAGGTCTATGAGTAGTTTTCAGCTGTGGTGGCAATTTCTTTATTCTCTATTCCTTACATCCTCAGAAAAGGGGAAAAATTGAGCCAGAGAATCAGTGGAAAAAAATGTCTAGAAGAAGCGTTGCTGGATAAAATATTTGGTATATATTTATACTAAAAAATTATTCATTGTTTATCTAAAATTCAAATTTAACCAGGTGTCCTGTATTTTTGTTAAATTTGGCAACTCCACTCTAGAATGAACAGACCCTAATCCTAACTAGAACTGCAGAATCTTAGCACTGGTAGGGAATTTAGAATTACTCCAACTTAAGTTCCACTCAGTAATAATATTAACAATATGACCTTTACTTGAGTACTTCTAGAAATGGAAGTTTCACTACCTTCTAGGCTAGACCATCAGATTTTCAGTTACTGAAAATTTATAGCATGTACCGCCTTTCATGGTGGCTCTTTTGGGGTAACTTTTTCTACTTGTTCTAAATATGCTATGTGGAGGGAAGAGGTTCTATGTTTCAACCACTTCCTACTTATTGGAGAAGATGGAATTCAAATAAAACCATGGTGTGCTGACTTCTTGCTTCATGTGTTAACATCATTACATCTATACATAGCTAGGATCCTGTCCAACTTTTCTTATTACAGATAAATTCCCTGCTTCTTATATTTAGCACTTTTCTCAAATTGTAGCTCATTCTGAGCTCTGTTTGCTAATCCTTCATCATGCCGTGTGGTTAATTGATGCTCTTTCATCATTTCTCTGGATCTTTACAAAAAATCTAGCTCAATTAGTGTTCCCTGTCCAATTACCATGCTTCTGACTTCTCCAACAAATATTTTATTTCATTAGAGTCAATATTTTTAAGATTCTCATCTGTCTTGAGCCAATGTTCCTTTAAGAGTCTCAGACCATGAAATTGTATCTTTACATTTTCTTCCACTTCCTCCCCCACCCTAAATATGTTTAGCACTTATAAATATAGTAGTACACATCTTTATTCTCAGGTAACCCGGACACTTTCTTTCCACTTTCTTTCTTTTCCCAGTGCTTTCATATCATAACTGTTCTTGCTCTTTGGTCAAAAATTAAACCTAATTTACTTGACTGCTTTTTCTGCTTTCCACTATATAAAGCTGTCCACAAAGAAAGTCAAATATTCATTATAGTTTACACCCTCCTCATTTTAAAAAAATCAGAAAGAGACTTTCTAAAGTGATCTTGCCTAGTGAATCTTGCCTTTGTGCTACCTTTGAGGTCTGTGTTAGGAAAATATCAATATACTCCTTCCAAAAGAACTCAAAATGCTACATGTTAATTAAATAATATATTGCAAAAACTATGTGTGTGTAAGACTATGTTACAGGTTGTAAAGTTCTTTCACACCCATTATCTTATTTCATCTTCATTATAATCCTGCAAGATAACTATATCAAGAATTTTTGTTCCTTTTTCACAGATGGGACTACTAAAAGTAAGAATGGTAAAAATTGAAAGTTACATGGCCAACAAATGGGAGATACAGGGGCTAAACCTAGATTTCTTAAGACTTCAAATCTTACAATGGAATATTACTCAGCCATAAAAAAGAATGAAATAATGCCATTTGCAGCAACATGGATGGACCTAGAGATTATCATACTAAGTGAAGTAAACCAGACAGAGAAAGACAAATATCATATGATTTAGTTTATATGCAGAATCTAAAAAAATAATACAAATGAACTTATTTATAAAACAGAAATAGACTCACAGACATAGAAAACAAACTTATGGTTACCAAAGGGGAAGGGGGGATAAATTAGAAGTTTGGGATTAAAATATACACACTACTATATATAAAATAGATGATAACCAACAAGGACCTACTGTATAGCACAGGGAACTACACTCAATATCTTGTAATAACCTGCAATGGAAGAGAATGCAAAAAAAGAATATACATATATATAAATATGTATAACTGAATTACTTTGGTGTACACCTGAAACTAACACATTGTAAATCAACTATATTTCAGTAAAAAAATTTTTTTTAAATTAAAAAAAAGAGTTCAAATATAATGTTTTAATGATGTCTATTTTGTTTCCTTCTCCTTTTTGTTTGGTTTGGTTCTCTTCATTTATCTTCATGCAATGTCCTCCTTTCCCCTCATATTTTCAGCCACTTTGTGGATTTTCATAGGTAAATGAGATCTTTGACATGTTTTACTCTTTTCTGCTTCTATTAGATGTTGTTTTTAAAAAGATAAAATAAAAAGAATACCCTTCCATGTTTTCAGGTAACCTTTAAATATCTGAAGGAATGGGAAGATACAAGCTCTTTACCAGATGTCTTGAATACCTTTATAATTTGATCACCTGGGGTCCAGGTCTTTTTCTTCCTCTTCCTTTTTCTTCCTAACTCTTGGCAGAGCATGTATGCTTAATCAATATGGACAGGCATGCACACGTGTGCACACGTACACATATACACACATGCACACACACATCTCAGATGCATTGTCTGTGCCTTTGTAATTTACCTCATAAGAAATGCTTGTTTGGTTCAAATTCCATCTTCTTGTCATTGTGCATTCATCTTATCTCTTTGCTGCTATTCTATGTTACATGGATTCATGCTGGCCCTTAATGTACTGGCCCTAATTATGCCCTTGCAATCTTCCACCTTTTATTCATCTCTATGGTAACAGGTAACAAGGTATCTATATCTTGATACTGCATTTTAATATTTTATGTTCTAATAACCAACAGTCAAATGACAAGAAGCATGGCTTAGGGCCTCTAAATGGAAAAATAAAATCACAATGCTAATGATTGACTTTCCATATCATGAAAATTAAAAGATAAAATAAAAGGAATGGTTACATAAATATTTTCCATAAAATGGTTACATAAATATTTTCATGTAACTATTATGAGTTAGTTCTGTTTTTGTTTTTTTTTGTTCTTTTTAATAAATGTGGACCTAAACTGTATGACTTCCCTATTTTTAGTATTGAATCAGAATAGCATTGTTTAATTACTATAATAAATATTTATATGAGTTAGAGAGTCATTTGTAATGACTATAACAAATACACTCCATAATACAGTACGAGTGAAACATATTAGAAATTTATTTCCTGCTCACTTAAAAGCATTAGACAGGTAAACAGTAGGACTGACCTCCCATGGAAAAATGCAGTCTCAATTCCAGGCTGCTGAAAGGGGCAATAAGCAGGGAGGCACCTACATGAGATGTTTTATTTCAATTTCAAGCCTGTAAGTGGCATGTTTTACTTTTGCTCCCATTCCACTTTCTGGCACTATCACATGGCCATGCCTGTTCACAAGAAAGCTTGGCAAATGCTACCAGTGTGACTAGTAAAAAGATTAAAACGTGGATTTTGGTCAGCAACCAGCAATGTCTATAACAGTATCATTAGCTGCATCTGAATTTTGAGGTCAATTTGATGATACCTCTTTAGTCGTATGACAAACGTTTTTTTTCTTTTAACATCTTTATTGGAGTATAATTGCTTTACAATGGTGTGTTAGTTTCTGCTGTATAACAAAGTGAATCAGCTATACATATACATATATCTCCATATCTCCTCCCTCTTGCGTCTCCCTCCCACCCTCCCTATCCCACGCCTCTAGGTGGACACAAAGCACCGAGTTGATCTCCCTGTGCTATGCGGCTGCTTCCCACTAGCTATCTATTTTACGTTTGATAGTGTATATATGTCCATGCTACTCTCTCACTTCGTCCCAGCTTACCCTTCCCCCTCCCCGTGTCCTCAAGTTCATTCTCTATGTCTGCATCTTTATTCCTGTCCTGCCTCTAGGTTCTTCAGAACCAAATACTTATTTGCCTAATTATTGGTCTGTCATCGGATACCAAACTTGTAGCACTGCAGATTTCAGAAGCAGACTTCCATTTTGTTTTCTGTAGTTCACCAAAGAAGTTGCCTTGTGCAAAGTAATATATCATCTGATTTCCTTTAGGTGGATCAACCTGGGAAATGTGATCTGTAATACACCTATTTAAGTGTATCTTTCCTGGATGTAATCATCTTCCTACTGAAAACTTACTACTAAAAATACATAGTTGATTTGAGTGTAAACTATAGAATATTTATAAAATAAAATGTTTCATTTAGGAAATGAACTAAGCCTACAGTTATTTTTTAATAAAAGCACCTTAGAAAAGCTTCCTTCTTTAAAGGCATGTATATGTAAAGTAATAGTTACAACTCATACTAATGAATGATGATATGTTATAAGGTTGTTGATTTCAAATGAATGATTTCAAAGATGATATTGCATCGTCCTTTTTTATGGCTGTGTACTACTGATGAGTTGACTGTCATTTGACACTTTTGTTGAAGAGACATCGGCATTAGTTATGATTTCCTAATGTAGTTATATTTGAGATGTTAGGGAATTTGCATGTGTTGGTAAAAAAAAATGCTAGCAATCCTATCATTGTTTTATTTGTTATTATATAGATGTGGTTTAAAAAAATGTCATTCAGAGGCATACAAATTATTCAGATAGTAAATAAAAGTTATTTCCAGTTGGGGTTGAAGTTAGACTCTTCTTTTAAATAATCAATAAATTATCAATTAATGTTGTAGAATAAGTATGAACAAATTTATGTCTATTAAATTCACACTGCATTGACTCTATTTAGATAGTAATCATGATAGTTATATTATGGCCTGTAATGTGATCATTAACTATCCTATTTGTTAATAATTCTAATATATCCTTTCCCTATTTATATTGCACCTTTTGTGCATCTTAGATCTGTCTTCCCCATACCTTTCCTTAGTGCTAACCAAGAAAATTCCAGAGCTTAACCTTGGAAATTAAAGACAGCCCTGACTCTAGTAAACGAAATCTCAGCAAATTAAGAAGGAGGACATGTTCTGCCTTCACCTACAACTGCAGAAATGCAGATTCAATTCTGCTCAAATAGTGAATTAAAAACTTAAAATTTTTACTTTCTTGTTCAGGTGGGAGGAAATATACAATCCTTTTATTTTCTATTGTTAAAGCTGTCCTTGGAAGTGTTATGTCAACAAAGAGTATTTGTGATATCAGGACTTCTAAGAATGTTGCAGTGCCCTGTGAAAGTAAGTTTTAACCTCTAAAATGTCTGTAATACAGATTAGTTGTCTTAGTAGGTAACACTTTGTTTCCCTGGTAATAGTTAAACTGCCATTTCTACTTTGGAAAGGTACCAAATAAATACTTGTAAGATTTGTCAAACTACAAGATCAGTGACACTGTCCTATTCTGTCTCATGCATGGGAGTAATGTGAGACTTGTGACTGTTAGATTTTTAATATAAATAAAAAGTCTGAGAGTCTATCAAAATAAAAACTTGATGACATTAGGAGAAACAGATATGTAGATCCCCTTATAACCTCCATGAATGTTGACTACCCTCAGTCCACTGGACAATAAAATATATATAAAATATATATAGTGAATACAAGACTGGGATTACATCCTGTAATTGCAATAGCAAGTAAAATTGCTGTATCCATGAATATATGTGAAGGAAACAAATTGTAGCTTGTTATTCAATGCCCTTAATGATATAGTCAAACCTTAACTCATATTCTCTCTTTAGGCCTCATGCATATTAGATTTCTTTGCCATTGTTAATACACATTTCATCTTCTCTGGCCCCCAGTTATTTGCTTAGGTTGTTCCCTTGCCTAGATGCTCTTTCTTTTTTCTAAATCTTCTATACTTTAATGGACATCTAAAATGCCGCCATTTTTCAACATATTCCACCCGTCTTTAAACCTAAACTGAAGTAATCATGTTCTTCTCTGAATTCTCACAGTATGTTATTAAAAACTTTTAAAATCATTTACTCTGTATTATAATTATTTAAATAGTTATCCTATCTGTTACTATACTGTAATCATCTTAAAATCATGATTGGTGTCTGAATCTTTTTTAATCCTCTACACAATATCTTATACATAGCAGAAACACAAATCAAATGTTGAAAATATTATTTAATTTCAAAAAATATTTAATTTAAAAATAATATCTTGTTTGCATTAGGATGATTTTCCACAACCAGAAGAAAACAGTCTACTGCATAATAATAAAAAATTCAGGGGCTTCCCTGGTGGCGCAGTGGTTGAGAGTCCGCCTGCCGATGCAGGGGACACGGGTTCGTGCCCCGGTCCAGGAAGATCCCACATGCCGTGGAGCAGCTGGGCCCGTGAGCCATGGCCGCTGGGCCTGCACGTCCAGAGCCTGTGCTCCGCAACGGGAGAGGCCACAGCAGTGAGAGGCCAACGTACCACAAAAGAAAAAAAAAATCATAAAATAGCGTAGTATTCACTTGCAGCAGAATATTACATATCTCACTGATTCGTTTTCACCATAACGCTGGCTATGTGTGGACTAGAAGTGGACCTACATAAGAGGCATCTAGCTAGTGAGTATTTGCTGTACTCTCAATTTATTTATTTATTTATTTATTTATTTATTTATAAATTTTTTTTTTAAGGGACGTTAGATTCAGGATTTTGCTTCACTTTGTCTTTTAGATTTAGTGTGTGGAGAGAGTGATTCAACCTTACCTCAGTATTTTCAGGCAACAGCTCGTAAGTGGGAAGTTAAAATAAGAGACAGACAAGAAGAAAGGGGATAGAGGGGAAGCAAGTGAATTTTAAACCTCAAATATAAAGATTAAGTGCTTAACTGATAACACACCATCGTTCTTTGCTAGAGTTTATTTGTGTATGGAAGGAAGAGAGGAAAAGGAAGAATCAGAAAGAAGCTAACACATTAGATGTTAACAAGAGCCAGGCGTTCTTCTAAGTGATTTACATGAATTATTTTATTCTATTCTAACAACAGGTAGAATCATATTCCCCCTTCTTATTGATGAAGAGGCTGAGGCTCTGAGGATTTAAGTACAGCTACAAGGTCAACAGACAAGCCAGGTGAACAGTTCATCCCATCAGTTCTTCAAGTTTATGACCTCTCCACTATAACATGCTGAATAAACTCAGGTACGATCTGAATACTGACACTTTCACTGTCACTGTGCTTTTTAAAAATTTTTTTCTTATTTCTCCCTAACATTCTTTAATTGGGCAACTTTAATTCATTGTCTAAGTACGGGCTCTAAACATTCTGAATAATTACATAATCAAGGCATAATCCTAGGTCACAGAGTAAAGAGGAGTTTCTGAAATACTTTCCCCTCTTGAGGAAACATGATGAAGTTAAAGCAAAAATAGCACAAAGAGGCTTAGAGTCTGGTTGCAGAGTCAGGCTCAATGAAATTGAAAGAAAACCAGAAGATGGGGAAAACTGGGGCAGTTGAAAGAAGCCAGACACTCTAATCATGTCAGTAGCTTAGAGTTTTGGTACTGAGAAGAGTTGGAAGTTCACCCTATTGAGACCTTCTTCAAACACGTTTTCTCCCTTGACTTCAAAACTTGCTTTGTACATGAGATGTCTGAATAACTCTTTGAACCTATGCATTTCTCAGCAGAACACAGAAAAAGAACTGATTAGAAATTTAAATTTCAGAAACATTCAAAATTGCAAAAGATAGATTTATTCCCAAAATATTGTGCAGTGGCTTCTTATTATGCCCCTTACAAATGGTAACTGCACTGGCATCCATGCCAGAATGGACTGTTTGAAAACATCCAGAATGGTTGTACAAGTGAGAATGAGTAAAGAGAAAAATTATGTCAATTCTCAATTATTCAATTCTCCTGTATGTACTCAGTAACCTTTATTGAACTTACTGTCTTATTAATCCTGATTTTAAGGTAGAAAGGATCAGCTTTTTGGGGTTTTTTTGTTCTTTTTTTTTTTTATTGCAGGTCCACTCTGTTCCGTGTATTGCAGTGAACTTTGAATACATGAGCATAAAAGACAGACTCTTAGACTTTAAGCATCTTTCAATATAATGGAAAAACAAATAAGTGCACAAAAATGCGCTCAATACTATGAACAGTGCTCTTAGACATGGCATACACATGTGTATGCACACTTCTGTATGAAGTGCACCACAGATGGCATATCTGTCTTATCTGTGCCATAAACATGGAGCCTCTATTCTGTGATATTTCAGATATTCCAATGTTGCAGAAAGCTCCCACTTTGCTTTAACTATTCATTTGGCTGTCTTTCTTCTCCCAAACACTGTAAGTTTCAAAAATGAAGTGACCATTATTTCTACCTATTAATGTATATGTGGTGCTTTATATAAGTGCTAAATAACTATTTTTTAATGAATGACTGAATAAATGAATACAATGTTTTCAGAGTCACTTTGACATGTTTACAATCACCTCAAATTCTGCCCTTTTTAAAACAAAGTCTTTTCTTTCATAGCATGTTAGCTTCTCTGGGCTGACAAGTAACAGAGTTCTTCGTATAACAGGGATTATTAAATGAGTACTTCTCACAGAAAAAATTGCAAAATGAAGGCAAATTTGATTTGGAGAACTTCTTGATTCACCTTTCCATCAAAAACCCATTTTCTGGTACCATTTCAGGATCACACCTCATTCATTCTTTCTACATATGGAATTAAAGCTCCCATGCTAAGGGCTGAAAGCAGAAGAGCAACTAATACCTCACTCTCAGGAATTTTACAGTCCACAGGTAACGAAGTCAATAAAAGCAACAAATAAAAATTACAAAACATGATTAAATGCTAAAGCAAAGCAGAGTAGTGACAGGAAATACTGATCTAGTCCCAGATAGAAACTAGGAGATCAGGACGAAATCCCAGACCCTTGAACTAACCGTCTTCATTTCAAAAGGTAACTGTACCATTTCTGCAAGGTTGATTGCTAGGTATTCAGATTAAAATAACTCTGTAATCTGATGACTTGCTTTTTACTTACACAGAACAGTAAGTTAGGCAGTGCATCTCAAAAAATAGTCCAATCTAAGGTAAAAGTTAAAAATTTATATACAATAGCCCATCACAGAAAGCCAACCAGAATTACTACAGTTGAAGACTAGGAACCTGAATTTTAACAGGTTCATCAATTAAGTTTTCTGCATACTGAAATTAGATCCACTACCTTATGCTGACTTTGCTTACTTAAAAACCACATCTGAGTTTCATACCTGGTTGTTTTTGTTGAAGCTCTTCTGCTCTGAATGCAACTCAAATATGAACTTTTAATTATTTTTTTAACAAGGTGTCATAAATTCAACAGGAAAATATGAGGTAAAAGCCATGAGAGGCACTTTGAAAACTGCACCAGAGAGAATTCAGTCACTCTTATCAAAGAAAATAATATTAGATAGCATAGATAATTCCTTCTGACAGAAACTACTTTTCCAGAAGAAAATATGAACTCTATTTGGCAGCAGCATTCTTTGAAGTTTTCAGTGAATCCTTAAGTATTTTTGACTCTATGTGTTACAGCCTGTGTGTAAATGGACACATATTAACACACAACATAATAAGCAAAGAAGGGTGATCACACACAGCAGTTTTTTAGCAATACAAGGACTGGATTTGGAATATGCAGACCTGGTGGTTGCTCTACCATTTACTTTCTTATATTAAACAGATCATTTAATCCCTCTGAACATCAAATTCTCTAATCTTGGATATGTGAACAACAGTACCTTACACCATACTTGCAGAAAAGAGAATCAAATTGAATGAACATAAGCAGTATAAACTCTGAAGTGTTATTCAATTGTAGAAGTTGAATAATAATCACTGTCACAAATATTTATTATCCATGTCAAATACTTGGGATTATAATGGAATATGGAGGAATCTCTGTTGATTAACCATTTTATATTAAAAACTAAGCCTAGGAAACAGAAATCATGAAGTACATCTCTATTACATTACCAAAATAGCTGTCAAGTGTTTAATATACTTTAAGAACTCAGTTTATTCAATTGTTTTTAACAGAAAATATGGGAGCTTCTGTTTCTCAAGAATGACCACTAACATGAACTAGATCCCTTCCACAAAACCAACATGGGATATGCTTCAAAAGTGAGAAGGAATGACTAAAAGAGCCCAGAATACAGCATAAAAAACTATAAGAAACCCCTGGGGAGACAAAAGATACATAAAGGAGGTACAGGTGGGGAAAGGGCTATGGGGCATAGGATAGGGAGAAATATCTACTTATGTATTATTTTTCTTCTGCATGATGAATTTTTTGCCCAACCATTGTCACAGGCAGGAGAAGAGCAGCACTGTGCCCAATTGGCACAAAAATAGAAAAAATTAACCAAAATGAAATTTTATTAAAAGAAACGCCTTCCCTTACCAAAACATTAAAAAATCCTAGATGTTTTCAACAATCACAGTGTTTTAAAAAAACAGATGATATCTATGTCATATAAATTCCTACAGAAAAACTGAAATGATGCTACCAACTTATTTTATGGGCCTAGTAAAATCCAGACTCTAAAACTGGATAAGGAGAGTGTTCATAAAGGCAAATATAAATTATTAGATAACAATACACTAATATATTAAAAAATAATAGCTTAGTGATAAAAAAAAACTAGAAAGTGCCTCACTCCTACCTTTACATAACAAAAACAAAAACTAGACAAAAAGCAAAATAACAATTTTCTTTAACCCACCAGAGAACTGACATCTCAATACAAACAGTAACAGGCATACCTCAAAGATATTGCTGGCTCAGTTCCAGACCACCACAATAAAATAAATAATGCAGTAAAGCAAGTCACATGAATTTTTTGGTTTCCTACTGCACATAAAAGTTATGTTTAGGGCTTCCCTGGTGGCGCAGTGGCTGAGAGTCCGCCTGCTGATGCAGGGGACACGGGTTCGTGCCCCGGTCCGGGAAGATCCCACATGCCGTGGAGCGGCTGGGCCCGTGAGCTATGGCTGCTGAGCCTGTGCTCCGCAACGGGAGAGGCCACAACAGTGAGAGGCCTGCGTACCGCAAAAAAACAAAAACAAACAAAAACAAACAAAAAAGTTATGTTTATACTACACTGTAGTCTATTAGCATTATGTCTAAAAAACCAATGTAGGGACTTCCCTGGTGGTCCACTGGTAAAGAATCTGCCTTCCAATGCAGGGGATACGGGTTCAATCCCTGGTTGGGGAACTAAGATCCCACATACTGCAGAGCAACTAAGCCCGTGCACCACAACTACTGAGATCACGTGCCTCAATGAGAGAGCCCACATGCTGCAAACTACAGAGCCCACATGCCCTGGAGCCCGTGCACAACAACTAGAGAGAGAAAACCCACACGCCACAACTAGAGAGAAGCCCATGCGCCACAACGAAAGATCCCGCGTGCTGCAACTAAGAACCAAAACAGCCAAAAAAATAAAGAAAACAAATAAATAAAAACCAGTGTATATACCTTAATTTAAAAATATTTTACTAAAATATGCTAACCAAAATTTGACAAGGCAAGTTTGCCACAAATCTTCAATTTGTTAAAAACAAACAAACAAAAAAATGCAATATCTCCAAAGTATAGTAAAGTGCAATAAAATGAAGTATGCCTGTAACCCAAAATCTGGAGTAAAATAGGTGCCTACAGGGAGAAAAAAGGCCATCACTTGCTTACCTGGTACAGATACTACCATTTGCCATTTAAGTTAGTTAGAAGATTCAGCTAGAAATACTTAACAAATTTTTAAAGGTTATGTGTGGGTCACTGTTCTAGTGTGAAGTCCCTGACGCCTATAGGCATGGGGTGGTCCAAGCTTTTATAGGCTTTTCCTCCAGGAAACTCACCTGTTAACTGAGAAAATCCTAAAAGAATTTTTACCATGGTGCTGGCTGGAGGAGAACAGCATTCTGCTTTCAAAATTCTATCCAGACATATCACCATTGTTTCTCCTATAGAACAAAAGCCTTAATTTGCTGGGGGAAGATTAAAACAACAACAGAAAAAATGAAATAAAAAAACAAAAACAACCTTCAAAAAACAAAAAACCAGTAGCCTGAGTGAACTGGTGGAAAGCCACTACAGCTGAAGGAGAGAACAGCAGCCAACGCCAAAACTCCATCACATGCCTTATGTCTCTTCAGGAACAAAAGCCTTAATATATAAGGGGAAGGGCAATAAAACTAAAGCCTCAGGTACTGGAGGAAAGACACTGAAGCTGGGGAAGGGCAACAGGAAAAAAAAAAAGCTCTATCTCTGGGGTCTGGGGTGAGACAAAAATACGTGCTATCTCCAGGATTACAACTGTAGAAGGGGCAAGAGGAACTGTGAAGACTACAATCCAGACAATTAGGTTCACAGTGCCGGCCTATAGCAGGCTTAATTAAAACATGACAGAATCATCAGTTCCCCTAATCCTCACCACCATGCTAATAAGTATAGAGTAAAATAACACTGGAATACAGCACAGCTCTTGACTAGATTAACACAAACTCCATACTACAGGTTAGCAGAAGGAAGGGTGTGTTAATTTCTATGCATACAAAAAAAATCCAAAAAACAAACCAAACAAAAAACAACATCAAAGAAACTTATTTCAGTATCTACTGTCCTTTATAGCATATTAGGTCTTCAACAACAATGACAAAAATCACAAGACATGTGAAAAGGCAAAAGGAAGAAAAAAAAAGTTTAAGAAATAAAACAATCATCAGAATAAGATCCAAATCAGATATGATATAGATGGGACTATCAAACAAGAAATTTAAAATGATTGTAATTAATGTGTTAAAGACTATAATGGAAAATATAGAAAAATGCAAGGATAATAGGTAATTCGAGTAGAAAGATGGAAATTATAAGAAAGAAACAAATGGAAATGCAAAGAATCAGACATACAGCAAAAGAAAGAAAGAAAGAAGGAAAGAGAGAGAGAGAAAGGAAAGGGAAAGAAAAAAGTTAGTTTAGTTAGGAAGGAAGGAAGGAAGCCAGACTTTGCCTGATGTATAAGTAGACTTTAAACAGCCAAAGAATCTGTGAGGTGAAAGAAAGGTCAGTAGAAATTACCCTAACTTAAGGCAAAACAAAAAAAGAGTAACAGTACAAAACAAATCAAAAACCTACCACAACAGAACTGAGCTGTGACATAAGAGCTGTTAACAATATCAAACATATTAACATATGTGTAATTGGAATCTCTAAAGTGAGAATAAGGTAAAAAAAAAAAAAAAAGGGAGAAAATGGCTGAGAAATTTCAAAAATTAGTGAAAAACACCAAATTACAGATCCAAAAACCTTGAAGGACACCTAATAAGAAAAATACAAAAACATGCATTTATTTCAAACTGCTAAAACAAAAGATAAAGAGAAAATCTTAAAGAAAGCCAGAGAAATAAAATATATTACAGAGGAACATGGACAAGAATTACAGCAGACTTCCCATCAGAAACCAGACTGAAGACAAGAGTGATATCTTTAAAGTGTTAAGAGAAAACAAAACAAACAGAGAAAAGCTTGCCAACATAAAATTCTATAACAAAAATATCCTTCAAAAAGGAAAGTGGGGAGGAGAGAAAGACTTTTTCAACCTAACAAAAACTGACATTCATTACCAGCAGATATCTATAAGAAATGTTAAAGAAAGTTCTTAAAGGAGAAGAAATATGATAGGGCTCATAAACTTGGATTTACACAAAGACATGAAGAGCATTGGAAATGGAATAATGGTAAAATTTTATCATATTTTTGTTTGCTTTAAAAACACTGTTTAAATCAACAAGTGTAACAATATAGTTTGTATTTAATAACATGTACAAGTGAAATGTTTGATAAAAATAGATCAAGGGATGGAAGAGAGGAGCTGGAAATATACTATTATAAAGTACTCACATTACATGTGAAGTGGCATACTGTATTTGAAGGTAGGCATAAATTATTTTGAAATGTATATTGTAAAAACTAGGACTAAAGAAATAAAGAAGGAAAGAAAGAAGAAAAGAAAGAAAGAGGGAAGGAGAGGGGGAGAAAGGAGAAGGAGAAGAAATAATAATAATTAAGAGGCAAGAAGAAACAAAGAACAAATATAATGAGTAGAAAACAGCTAGCATGATGGTAAATTTTAATCCAATCATATGGAAAAATCACTTGAAATATGAGTGGTCAAAACAAACCAGTTAAATGACAGAATTTATCAGACTGGATAAAAGAGCAAGACCTAACTGTATGCTGTCTATAAGAAAGCCACTTTAAATATAAAGTCTTAGGTAGGATAAAACTAAAGGATGCAGAGATGCATACCATGAAAACAGAAATTAAAAGAAAGCTGTTGTAGTCTTATTAGTTTTATACAAAGTAGCCTTAAGAACAAGAAAGGTTATCTGGTATAAAGAGGGACAATGCATAATTATAAAGCAGTCAATTCTATGAGAAGGTAAAAGAATTTTAAATGTGCATGAACCTAACAAAAGAACTTCAAAATAGATTAATTGACTATAAGTGAGTGGGTTTATTTCTAGGCTTTTTATCCTGTTCCATTGATCTATATGGCTGTTTTTGTGCCAGTACCATACTGTTTTGATTACTGTAGCTTTCTAGTATAGTCTGAAGTCAGGGAGTGTGATTCCTCCAGATCCATTCTTTTTTCTCAAGATTGTTTTGACTATTCGGGGTCTTTTGTGTTTCCATACAAATTTAAAAAATTTTTGTTCTAGTTCTGTGAAAAATGCCTTTAGTAATTTGATAGGGATTGCACTGAATCTATAGACTGCCTTGGGCAGTATAGTCATTTTAACAATATTGATTCTTCCAATCTAAGAACATGGTATATCTTTCCATCTGTTTGTGTCATCTTCAATTTCTTTCATCAACATCTTATAGTTCTCATAGTACAGGTATTTTGCCTCCTTAGGTAGGTTAACCTATGACAAAGGAGGCAAGAATATACAACGGAGAAAAGACAGTCTCTTTAATGAGTAGTGCTGGGAAAACTGGACAGCTACTTGTAAAAGAATGAAATTAGAACATTCTCTAATAACATATACAAAAATAAACTTAAAATGGATTAAAGACCTGAATGTAAGACCGGATACTAAAAAACTCCTAGAGGAAAACAGAGGCAGAACACTCTTTGACATAAATTGCAGCAATATCGTTTTGGATCCACCTTCTAAGTAATGAAAATAAAAACAAAAATAAACTACTGGGACCTAATTAAACCTAAAAGATTTTTCACAGAAAAAGGAAACCACAAACAAAACTATATTCAATATCTTATAATAACCTACAATGGAAAAGAATTTGAAAAACAATATATAATATATTATATATATTATATATACATATAACTGAATCAATTTGCTCTACACTTGAAACTAACATAACATTGTAAATTAACTATACTTCAATTTTAAAAATGGTTTTCAAGTGGGAGAGGAAAAAAAAGAACTTCAAAATATATGAGTCAAAGACTGATAGATCTTAAAGGAAAAAATTACAAATCCACAATAATAGTTGAAAACTTCATCATTCTTCTCTCAGTAACTGATAGAAAAATTAAGCAAGGGATCATTAAGTATGTAAATAACTTAAATAGCACTATGAACCACCTTGCCCTAATTGACATTCATGAATCAATCCACCCAGCAACAGCAGAATATACATTTTTCTCAAGTGTACATGAAACTTTCAAAGAAATATGCCACATCCTGGGCCATATATTAAACTTTAACAAATTTAAAACAATAGAATACAGCAAAGGACATTTTTAGACCATAAGGGAATTAAACTTAAACTAAATAACAGAAAGATATCTGGAAAATCCCCAAATATTTGGAAATTAAACAACACATTCCTAAATAACACATGAACCAAGAAGGAATTCTTAAGGGAAGTTTTTTAAATGACAAGCTAAAACATAATTAAAATACAACATATGAAAATATGTGTATGGAGCAAGTGCTGTGATTAGAGGAAAATACGTAGAATTAAATGCTTATATTAAAAGATATGTAAAATCAGCAACCTAAGCTTTCAGTTTAAAACACTACAGAAAGAGGAGCAAATTAAATGCAAAAACCAGCAGAAGATAAGGAATGTATAAAGACCATAGTAGAAATCAATGAAATTAAAGCAGAAAACAATAGATAAAAAAATCAAAGAACCAAACACAGGTTCTTTGGAAAATTAGTAAAATCAACAAATCTATAGCAAGACTGACAAATAAGAAAAGAGAGAAGACACAAACTACCAATACCAGGAATGAAAGAAGGGGCATCACGACTGATAACACTGGCATCCAAAAAACAAGAAGAAAATCCTATAAAACAGACAACCTGATTAATCCTATATCTATTTTTTAAAAAAGAAATTTATAGGGAAAAAAAATCTTCCTAAAAAAAAACTTTACACGCAGGAAGTTCCACCTGTACATTCTACCAAACATTTAAGGATGAAATACTAGCAATTATACACAATCTTTTCCAGAAAATAAAAGGAAACACTTTCTAATTCAATCTATAAGGCCAGCAAAGGCTTATTAAGATAAGCCTATAAGGCTTATCTTATCCAAAATAAGATAAAGATATTTCAAGAAAATGAAATCATACTCCAATATCCCTCATAAACATAGATGCAAATATGATCGACAAAATTAGTAAATCAAATCAAGCAATATATATATTGTGTTCATTCTACGAATTCAAGGCTGATTCGATTCTCAAATATGAATCACTGCAGTTTACCATCTTAATAGGCTAAATAAGTAAAAATATATGATCATCTCAATAGATACCAAAAAGCCATCAACCAAATTCAAGATCCATCCTTGATAAAAGTGAACAAACAAAACTTTTAGCAAACCAGAAATAGAAGGAGACTTCCTTAATTTAATGAAAAATATATGAAAAACTGACAGTTCACATAATACAAAATAATGAGAGACTGAATTTTTTCTCCCTAAAGTCAGAAAAAAGACAAATATCTTCCCTTACCAATCTTATTCCCTGTTGTATTGGAAGCCCTAGCAAGTGCAATAAGACAGGAAAAAGAGATAAAAGGCATACAGATTGAAAAGGAGAAGTAAAATTGCCTCACTTTATAGATGACACAGATACCTATGAAGAAAACCTCAAAGAATCTAAAAAAAAAAAAAAATCCTAGTACTATTAGGTGAGTTTAACAAGGTTGCAGGGTAAATGCCAATAAACAAAAGTGAATCTAATATCTTTATGGCATCAATCAACAACTGAAATTTTAAAAAGAAAATCCCATTTGAAATAGCATCAAAAATATTTACATATAAATTAACCAAATATATATAAGTTCTATGCATTAGTCCAGTTCTCCAGAGTAACAGACCAGTTGTGTGTGTGTGTGTGTGTGTGTGTGTGTGTGTGTGTGTTTGTATGGAAAGCAATCTGCTTTAGTCAAAGTCTAATGATTTAAATGTTAATATCTAAAAAATACTTTCACAGTGAAATACAGACTGGTGTTGATTATGTACCTGTATACCATGGCACAGCCAAGTTCACATAAAATTAGCCATCACATTTCTATATTAAGGACTACACAACACTAATAAAATATATTAATGAAGATCTAAATAAATGGAGAAATATACCATGCAAATGGCTTGAAAGACTCAACAGATAAAAGACAATAGATATAACTTCTAACAAAATTAATCTACAAATTCAATGCAATCGTAATCAAAAACACAGCAAACATTTTGGTAGACTTTGCCAAGCTGTTTCTAAAATTCACATGGAAAGACAATGGAACTACACTAACCAAACAATCCTGAAAAAGAACAAGGTTAGAAGATTCACACTCCCCATTTCAAGACTTATTATAAAGCCAAAGCAATTATGACAGTGTGGTATTGGTGAAAGAACAGACATATGTTAGTGGAGTAGAATAGAAAGTCTAGAAATAAACCAAGATGAATACAGTCAATAGATTTTTGCAAAGGCAACTTAATAAAAAGGGATAGTCTTTTCAACAATTATTGCTGGAACTGCTGGACATCCTTATTTTAAAAAAATGAATCTCCACCTACACCTCATATTTTATTCAAAAATTAACTCGTAATAGATCATAGATGTAAATGCAAAATGTCAGACTAAAATTTCTCAAAAAAAACATGAAAAATAAGATGATATCTGTAAGATTTTGGGTTTGATAATAAGTATTTTTATGACACCAAAAGTAACATACATAAAAGGAAAAATAAAACTTGCTAATTAGGACCTCATCAAAACTTAAAACTTAACTTTTGCAGAGGATACTGTTAATGAAAAGACAAGCTACAGACTGAAAGAAAATATTTGCAAATCACAGAGGATTAAACATTTGTATGTACAATATATTAAGACCTTTTAAAACTCAATAATAGAGATATGGGGATATATGTATATGTATGGCTGATTCACCCTGTTACAAAGCAAAAACTAACACACCATTGTAAAGCAATTATACTCTAATAAAGATGTTAAAAAAAAAAACCTCAGTAATAAGGGGAAAACTCCACAATAACAAATAACTATTTTAAAAAGATGTAAAAGATATAAACAGACATTTCACCAAAGTATATATACAGGTGGTAAATAAGCATAGAAAAAAAGTCTCAACATCCTTAGGCATTAGGAAAATAAATTTAAACTACAATGAGGTATTACTATATATCTATTAAAACAGCTAAAATTAAAACAAATGAACAAATCCTGACCGATCAAAATCTGCTGAAGATGTGAAGCAATAAGAACTCTCATTCATTGAGGGTGGGAATTCAAAATGATATAGCCACTTTGGAAAATGGTTTGGCAGGTTCTCATAAAGTTAAACATATATTTACCATATGACCCCATAAGCATTAAATAATAAATAAATAGAATAGAATAGAATTCTATAAATAGAATAAATAAATAATAAATAAATAGAATATTACTAAGGAAATAAAAGATTTGAATGACTCTATTAATCAGCCTGATCTAACTGACATTTATGGAACTCTCCACCCAATCATTTAAAAATAAATCATACATTGGACCATAAAACTAGTCACAGTAAATTTAAAGTGTTCATATCACAAAGATTACATTTCATGACTACAATACAGTTAACTTAAAAATTATAGAAAAACTAAGTAGCCCTATATATACTAGGGAAATTGCACTTGTAACTTAACAACTCCCCACAAAGACTACTGTAGGACAAATTGCTTTACTGATAATTTTACCAAACTTATAAAAAAGAAACAATACCAACCCTGCCAGAACAATTTTACAATGAGAGGAAGAAATACATCACAGCTCATTCTTTGAGTCCAGAATTACCCTGAAATCAAAACTAGACTAAGACATTATTAGAGAAAAAAAGCTACATAAAAATCAACATTAAAACTTTATCAATATATTACAGCCAAATCTAGAAATATATAAACAGGAAAATAAATCATATGTAAGTAGGTCAGAATCAGGGCTTTTGCGTTTGAAAACCAACCAATGTAGTGCACAATTATAAGATAATAAAGTAGAAAAAATTATGTGTCAATAACTGAAGAAAAAGCTAAGAGACTGGATGAGCCTCAGAATCTGAATATAAACTCTGCACATAAAATTCTTGATTAATTACTAAATTGCAGGCTCAGGTAAGAGCTGGGAGGCTAGACAAAAGAGGAAAAAGAAAAACGAAGAAAGATAAAGAGAGAAGAAGGAAGAAGAACAGGAGAGAAGAGGAGGAGGACAACGAGGCAGTAACAGCAACTGGAAGCTGAAGAAAAGTATCAGCTGCTGAACACTGCAGGAGAAATAGATTTCAAAATTTGATTCCAAACAAGTTAACTTATAAGGACCTTTTCCTCTTTTTTTTGGAAGAACAAAATCATCATCATCATCACTGAAAGAAAAAAGGAGTTTCTAAATTACTAAAGTATATTACTTATGATGTCTACTTTTCCATCAAAAATTATTAGGCAAGCAACAAAACAAGAATAAACGCAAGAAACTGTGACCCCTATTCATGAAATAATCATTTAATCGAATCTGACTCTGAATGGCCACAGATGCTAGACATACCAGGCAAATAATTCAAGGAAGTTATTATAAATATGTTCAAAGAATTAAAGGGGGACATTCAAAACTTAAAGGAAAATATACTTCAATCTATGAACAGATATAGAATCTTAGCAGAGAAATAGAAACTATAAAAAAGAATGAAATGGAAATTCTGTGTCTGAAAAGTACAACTGAAATTTACTAAATGGGGTCAACACCAGTTGAAGAAGAATCAGTGAATTTGAAAATAGATCAATGGAATGAATAAAATTTGAACAACAGAGACAAAAAAAATGTAGAATTTAAACAAAGGCTCAGAGACTCTGGGGTAACATAAAATGATTCAATGTACATTTCACTGGAGTACCAGGAGCATAGAGACAAAAAGTGAAAGAAAAATATTTCAAGAAATAAAGGCTGTAATAATCTTCACAAACTTAGTATAAAGGAAAAAAAGAAAAAGTAATATTAACTTACATATCCAAGAAGTTTAACAAACTCCCAGTGGGATAAACACAAAGAAAATCACACTCAGGTACTTCACAGTCAACTTCTGAAAGCTACAGATAAAGAGAAAACCCTGGAAGCAGGGGGAAAATTGATACATTACATAGATGTTGACAGTGATGCAATCAATGATGGGCTTTATATCACAAACAGTGGATGACAGAAGACAACAGAATGGCATGTCCAAAGTACAAAAGGAAAAACAATTCAGCTAAGAACTAATCTATATCCAGTGAAACTACTCTTCCAAAATGAAGTTGAAATACACTTTTTAAAAAATGAGTTAGCAGTAGATCTTTACTAAAAGAAATGCTAAAGGAAGTCTGGAGGATTGAAGAGAAATGATACCAAATAGCAGCTTGGATATATAGGAAGAAAAGTAAACTGTACATATACATATAGTATGTATACATCTATCTCTGTGTATGCATATACACATATACATGTATACATGCATATATATGTATGTATGTATATATATAAATTTTCTTTTAATTCTTTAAAAACATTATGTTGAGTATAAACAGAAGTGAAAAAGAATGTTCACACTGCATGATCTCATTTATATGACATTCTAGAAGAAACAAAACTAATCTTTATTGACAGAAAACAGATCATTAGTTGTCTGGGGCTGGGGATGAAAGGCAGAAATTGACTGCAAAGGGTCATAAGGGAAGTTTTTGGTGTGATGGGAATTTTCTATAACTTCATTGTGATGCTGAGCACACAGATGTATATACTTATCAAAATTCTTCATACTGTACTATCAGCATGGGTACATTTTACTGTATATAAATTATACCTTATTAAATTTGATTAAGAAATACATAAAGCAAAAACTACTGATTTGACAAAACATAAAGGATTTCTGTTCAATGAAGAATACTATAAGCAAAGTTATATATACTACCAAATGTAAAATAGACAGCTAGTGGGAAGCAGCTGCATAGCACAGGGAGATCAGCTCGGTGCTTTGTGACCACCTAGAGGGGTGGGATAGGAAGGGTGGGAGGGAGACGCAAGAGGGAGGAGATATGGGGATATATGTATATGTATAGCTGATTCACTTTTTTATAAAGCAGAAACTAACACACCATTGCAAAGCAATTATACTCCAATAAAGATGTAAAAATATTTTTTAATTAAAGAAAAAAGATATTAGAGACTAGGAGAGATGCTTGCAAACTATTAATTGAGAATATACAAGGAACTGATAAAAATTAACCAGGGAAAGACAAGAAATCCAAAAGAAGGAATGAACTAAGGCTGCATATATGAAAAAGAGGCTCATCTTCACTACTACAAATTTCAAAATACCAGTTTTCAAAGTGATAAAAATCAAGAAGTTGGATAGTACAAATGTTAGAAAGTATAAGGGTGAAATTAAGCTGCCAGGTTTTGCTGTTAGGCCTGTAAATTGTTTCAGGAAAGCAATCAGGAAGTACTTAGTAAAATTACATGTACATGTGACCTACAAAATCCTCTTCTGGTAATAGTAAGTGTCAATCATAGGAAATAAGATGAATAAAATGTGGTATATGCATGAGATGAAAGTCAAGGTAACAATCAAAAGGATAAATTTAGATGCACAGTAGAATAAATCACAAGAAAAAATAGTGTTGAGTAGAAAACCTATTAAACAGAATAAGATGATTAATAATAATTTATGTAAACTAAAAACACACGAACACATACATATAGAGTAAGCCTATATAATTTTAAAGGTTACATTCAACTCAAAGACTAATATGTGTATGAGTGGAGAGGAATGCCAGTGGAGATGAGGAATCAAGTAAAGGTAGTGATTATGAAAAAATAAAAGGAGAGAGGCCTTGCACAGATTGATACCAGAGAAGTATAATTAATTTTCTGAATAAAGGAAAAAATGTATTTGTTACATTGATGCTTCTCAACACTTATGTAATGTTGTGTCCATATCCTTATATCTGAGCTATTACTCCTTTCTCAAGTGATAGCCTGAACTATGAAGACAACAGTAGTATTCTAAGCATGTGCTTTGGATTACTGTCTTTCTACATATCAAAATGGATACAGCATTCTTTGGGGAACATCAAAGGATCATTTCATCACTTATTCCTCTCTAAAGAGAATATATTTATTTATCATGGTATGTGACATACTGCCAAGACTCATCTCATTTTACATTGAAAAATATGCCAAGAATCATGATTCAGTTTAGATGAACATTATGAAGTAACAGTATCCCTCATTTCACAACAATTATTTGGTGACTGGGAGTAAGTGTATCTTATGTTGTCTAAGAATAATCTACAAGTCCACTGGAGACCTATTTTCTACCTCAGCTTGTACCCACTTTTACTCTATTACAAAAATATTTGATATCTTTATTTCCATGTGCAATTTTTTTCAGGTAAAATTCTATTAATAATAGTTTTATTAAAGTATGTCATCATGAAGTTCTTTCTCTAGTGGAAGAGATAAGACATATAAGAATAACTATAAGGAAAGCAATGTGTCATAAATGATACCCCTTCCTTTAAGGAATGAAGAAATTATTAAAGAAGAGGATCAGAGAAGTTTGTGGAAGAAATATCATTTAAGTTGTACCTTGATGTAATGGAGAATTCACATATTCTGAGATGCAGGAGCAAGATATTCCAAGTAAAGAGAACAAAGGGAGGTAAGAAAATAAAGAGTATGTAAAGGAACTGCAAGTATTTCAGTTCACACAATATGCTGTACCATATGGGGAGCCATATGAAATAAGATAGCAAAATTAAGTCAAAAGGCAGATCACAGATAAAGAATTTGAACTTTATTACATACAATTTGGATAAAAGGTCCTGGTATGTCAGAAACAAGTCAGGGATATTAATCAGTTCCATGGGAAGAGCTTGTAGAAGAAATGAAATGAAATGTTAGTTAGAAAGTTATGACAATTGTCCTACCAAGAGATAAAGAGAGCTTGAATTAGGGGAGATGCTATGCAAATAGAGACAAGAGGAACAATGTACATAGAAATTTTTTTCTAGGAAATGGAAAGCCATTGGGTAAGGGAGATAAGAAGTAAGTTAAAATGACTTTTTTTTCCTAGTCTAAGTGACTGGTAGTACCACTTAGCTCATTACTAGAAAGAAAAAAAGGTGGAAGACCAGGTGCGAAATAATAGTAAGTATAAATATTTGTGTGTATATATATATATATACATATATATATATTTGCCCCTGGTTCCTGCTACTATTTAGTCTTTTACCCCAGTTTCTAACACAGAGCTCCCAAAACACTTATAATTTCCTGAGTGATGGAAACACCTTTTGTTCTAATGAGGTGACTCCTGATGGGCACCCGGATGGGGGCTGGTCATGAGAAAGCAAGTCATGATTAGAAGCTAGGAACATTCAACCCCACCCCACCCCCATTCGCTAGAGAAGGCAGAGGGGTTGGAAATTGAGTTAATAATTGATCATGCCCACATGATAAAGCCTCCATATAAATCCCAGAAGTACAGGGTTCAGAGAGCTTCTAGGTTGGTGAATACATACACATGCCAGGAGGATGGCACACCCAACTCCACAGAGACAGAAGCTCTTGCATGTGGGACTCTTCTAGGCTCAACTTATGTATCTCTTCATCTGGCTGTTCATTTGTATTCTTTAAAATATCCTTTATAATAAATTGGGAAGAGTAACTAAACTGTTTTCTTGGGTTCTATCAGCCACTCCAGTAAATTATCGAACATGAGGAGGGTATCATGGGAACCTCTAATTTGTAGTCAAGTTGCAGGTAGCCTGGGGACCTACGACTTGCACTTGACTTCTGAAGTGAGGGGAAGTCTTGTGGAACTGAGCCCTTAATCTGTGGAATTTTTACGAACTTTGGTTAGTGTCAGAATTTAATTGAATTGCATCAACATCTGACATGTTGGAGAACTGGTTACTGTGGGGAAAAAAACACACACACGCATTTGATGGCCAGAGCAGTAGTAGAGTTGTGCGGAAATACAGGACTTTTTCCTTTCTGGGCATTGGGTTTAGCAGAAGATAAGAAAATGTACTCTGGACTTAATGAGGTTTTTTTTTTTTTAATGAGTTTTAAGTGCCTAAGGCAACCTTAACAGGAAATGTTCAAAGGGTGATTGTATTAGTTAAGGTAATGGAAGCTGCTGTAACAGAAAAACCTTGACATTTAATGGCTTAACACAATAAATATTTATTTCTTGTCCGTGCAGTCTAGTAAGGGTGTAGGAGAGGGTAGGGAGATTTTCACAGGTATTCAGCAACTTTGGCTTAAAAGTTTCTACCGTCTTTAACAAAGGGCTTCCACTGTTTCTCTGGGTAATGGAAGGCATATTGTTAAATTAAAGTAGAATTCATCAGAAATGATGCACCATGCTGTTTATTGCTACATTGTTTATAATATCAAAGTTAGCAACCAAATGTTCTTCTAGTTTCCTGTAATGAAAATGGATTGTTTTCAGAATCAGAACAAATGAAATAACTGTTTTGAGATACACCAATACATCTCTCTCTCTCTCTCTCTCTCTCTCTCACACACACACACACACACACACTCATACATACATACACACGTAAATTCTCACTTACACTCAGAGGGCAGACCACTGGAGAAAGGCAATGGAAGAATGGTCCGTTAGCTGCATTTGAGACAGTAAGCATGCCTAGTCCTCTTATTGATTTAGAAGAAGTGAAAGAAATGGCTTTTACTAGGAAAAAGAAAACAACTCACTGAATAGGATATAGCTTCTTAAAGAAAACTCAACTACTAACCCAGCCTTTAAGTGCATTAGGTAGTGTAAGTCCGTTTATGTCTTAGGCCATAAGACATATACATGCAATACCTAGAATAGGCAAATTCGTAACAATGCAAAGTAGATTAGAGATTACCAGGGTCTGGGCAGAATAAGGAGTTATTGCTTAATGGGTACTGAGTTTCTCTTTGGAGCAACGAAAAAATTTTGGAAATAGACAGTGGTGATGGTTGTACAATATTGTGAATGTAATTAAAGCCACAAAATTGTACACTTAAAAATGGAAAATTTTATGTTATATATATGTCACCACAATTTTTAAAAATGTTTTAAAATGAGTGTATAGAAGTTGGCTTATAACTACTGGCTGCTATTTTAAAGTTAATTAATTTATACTTACCTAATTGATGAACTCGCTTCTTTTCTACCTGATTCTAAAGCATCCTGGAAGGGTTCTGACAGTTTGTATTTTAAGCACTTCATTTCTTTTTTTTAACTCATAAAATGATTTTATTATTTTTTTACATTTTAAACCGCATATTTATAAGAGCATATTCTTTAAAAAATCAAGTGGTTTTTAATAGGTTTATGAGATAAAACACAAGCCTCCTGCTGTTCCTGCCCTGTTCCTGATTCTTACTCCCGTGAGGACACTATTTTAATAATTTTAGGGCTGCTTCTTTTATATCTTCCAAATTTTTATTTTAGTCCTTATTTCTGAGAGTTCAATTAAATTTTAATTTTATTTCCTCAAGTTTTAGAACAAGTTTAACTAACAACAATAATAAATATGTTCTAGTTGATAATAAAATAGAACAATTTGTTTGCTATTGCTCTGAACACTCACACCCACATACCCACAAACACACAAACTCATGTTAATTTCACAAATATATTAATTTTCCTAGGTTGTTACAGAAATTAGACTATATATATTATATAGCAATGAGATTTTATATGTGTATGTATGTGTATGTACACATTTAACTCAATGCCCAGCACAGAATAAGTACTTCGTACTGCATAGTGGTATGACATAAACTATAGATAGAGCTCTGTTTAGACCTACATTAATTTCAAAAAGTAGTGTGCAGAATCAGTTGTGCTTTAAATAGTGTGCTTTAAATAGTTTATTTTAGATTATATCAATCTCCTATGTCCTCTCTTACAAAATTCTTTAGATTAATGACTATTATGATGAAAGTATCAATCTCTTCATTATAAACTCAACTATTGAAAAATACTTTTAAGAGTTAAGATTTGAAAGTTTTTTTTCAATAAAACCATTAACTTGAAACTTTATCTAGAATTCTCTATATTCCATTAGTAACATAAGGTGGCAAATCACACAAAACTAATATAAGAGAGTCCCATTACAAACGAAGCCTATGCATTCTTCATCTTTATCCCTCCATCGTACTATAGAATGAGAAGTATGCTTCAGGGTAAAGTTTCCAAATGCAAAAAAAAAAAGATTCAGTTCTGATTACATTAAGGGAGAGAAGATAGGATAGCATTTTACTGATGATAAAGAAAGTTGTCAATAACAACTGAGTCACAAAGGACATTCAGCTCAAATTTTATCAAAGATCCAATGAAATTAGAACACTGTTCTCTAGGCATTCTGTTTAACCAAGTTTTTCCATATTTCAATTTAGTTATAGAAAATATCTGCACTACATTTTCCAAACATTCTATTTCCTGATAGATCATCTTTTCAGTAATGCCCACTATTGGTCATTTGGCTGCCATTCTTTATTGACACTTGAAGGCAGCTGTGAGTTTAGTAGCCAACTTTAGTTAATTAGAAAAAGATTTGAGGGACTTTCCTGGTGGCTCAGTGGGTAAGACTCTGCACTCCCAATGCAGGGGGCCCAGGTTTGATCCCTGGTCAGGGAACTAGATCCCATATGCATGCCATAACTAAGAGTTCACATGCCACAACTAAGGAGCCCACCTGCTGCAACTAAAGAGCCCATATGCTGCAACTAAGGAGCTGGCGAGCCACAACTAAGGAGCCCGCCGGCCACAACTAAGACCCAGTGCAACCAAACAAATATATAAATAAATATATATATTTTTTGAAAAAGATTTGAAATTTTTTAAACTGTTCCTGGCTTCCAATGCATACCGTATTAATCTGTTCAGGCCACTGTAACAAAAAACCATAAACTTAGTTGCTTAAACAACAGAATTTCTCACAGTTCTGGAGGCTGTAAAGCCCAAGATCAAAGTGCTGGCAAATTTGGTTCCTGGTGAGAGCTTTCTTCCTGGCTTGCAGTGTGTCCTAGCTCGCTGTGTCCTCACATAGAGCTCTAGTCTCTTCTTCTTCTTATAATAATTATACTGATAATCCTTATACCTCTAAGACTAATTCCACTATGGGGGTTCCACTCTCATGACTTCATCTAAACTTAATAAGCTCCCAAAGGCCCCACCTTTAATACCATCACACTAGAAGTTAAGGTTTCAACAAATGAATTTTGGGGGAACACAAATATTCAGTCCGCAACATATACTTTGCAATTATATTTAATTTGAAGTCAACACAGAACCTTAAACATATTTCTAAGTATCTTCTCATTATAATAACTGTCTCTCTTCATAATGTTATTGAATATTTTAGAATGTTCTCATATATTGGTGTGCATCAGACTCACCTGTGGGAGCCTGCACAACATAAAAATGAGATCCAACCCAAACATACAAATATAGGCACAAATTAATGAAAACATTAACTTGGGTTTTCTATAGATGAAAACTCCTGGCATAAAAAAACTCTTCCTATATAAATAATCTAAAGAGGATATTGGGAAGCTAAAAAAACACCTCTTAAAATCAAACTCCTTTGCAAATTCATAAGTAATTCCTGATTATATGTCCTTGATCCCTTTTGGAAATCTAATGCAATCTTCAAGTTATATTCATCAAATATTAATGGCTCACTATAATCACATACTTGTTTATAAAAATCAGGAATATATAATTTTGGGAATACGTTTCATCAACAGGATGAGATAGTGCTCTCAGAAAAGTAATGATGATTAAATATCCACAAAGAGTTTTTTATAACATTCTGTTTTATGTGTTCCTATGCATCCTCATGCTGTTTGCACATTTCAGAAATACCAAAGAGCAAGGTAAGGTTTGGAGAAGGACAATAATAATAATAAACCACAGAACAGATTTATAAGTGAAAAAGATACCAAAGGTCAGAACTCCTCATTCCGAAAGACTGAGGTTGAAATAACTGAAATTACTGTAAACAAAGAAGACATGGATAAAGTGAACATGGGTATTTACTGAATTCTGGATGCATAGAATGTAAATCTAGAAAACAGTATACTCTTTGAAAGCACATTACTGCTTCACAGATGAGGCAAAGCAAGCAAAATAGTTTCTAGGAAAATTTAGGTGAATTCGCATATTCTAGATCAGCATCAAATTATGAAGGAAAGTTAAAAGTTATTTAGGTCAAATCCCTATTCTATGACATTTGACATCATGCAAAATAATCATGCTTCCTCAGAGGCAGCACTTTAAAAGTAAAAAAATATATATCATCATGAATGAACTACCTATATGTCTTACATTAGAAATAATTTAGATAATTTGTAATATTATAAGTGATTTAATATAGTTCAGATATAAAAATACATAAAATGCAAACATATCTCATATATATGACATATATATATCTCAGAAAGCCACTCTTGATCAAATTTCATTAGAACAGGTAATTAGCATACCTCATTAGATGAAAAGTGCAGATGGAATATGGTCACAGAAGCCAAAATACCTGTTACCTATGTTAGTTGTTCCCTGTTTTTTTCAGGAAGATTGGACTTATGCCCTAGAAGAGTATCTATAATTTTCTATCAGACCCTGGTGGTCATGCATTAATGGACCAAGCATAACTTGGTCCATTAATCCTGAGTAGAGTAAAAGTATGGAGTATTCTGTGATCACACAACATGTCTTGATGCCTTATTGGTATTCATAGCTTCTCTCAAGTGTGTGTAGACTGGAGATGGTCAGTCCTTATTATTCAAACCTGGATCACTGGCAGCTTTCCTCTCATTCATCTTCAGGGAAAACCCTGTGTCACAGTTAGAATAAATGGTAATGTGCTCAGTTCTGTAGCTCATCCCAAGACCTGAGAATTCTGAATGGCATTTGGCCCAAACCCAGAAATTTTATTCCACATTGATTTTGCCTTTCCTGAGCTTTTTTTCATTTCAAAATCTGTACCAAAAAAAATCACCTTAAGATCAAGCACTGAAATCAATGCCAATGTCCCTGGACTCTTCTTGAATCAGGTTCTTTGAGTGTTTAGTGTCTTTTCAAAATATTGACTGATTAAAATTTTTATGCTTTATTTTGAGACCATTTTCTCATTTTAACTCCTTTGAGTTGCTGTGATTTTATAAATAGTGTCCTTATTATGATCTGCTTCTGGCCTTCCTCACAGACTTCAGCGAGAGTCCTGGAGTCCTGGAGCCTATTTTTGTGCTCTCCTGAGGAGGCTTGTTCCCTAGCTCTCCCTCATTGTGAGTTTGTTCCGGGCTGTTGGCTGCCTGATGCTTTGATGTCTCTCTCCATTAACTAACTCTTGCCTTTCAACAACTGAGCTTGGTTTCTTGTTTACTGACATCCTTGTCACAGATCTTGGCTTACTACTCTTTGTGTCAGTAAAATCCTTGGCAACTTCCTGTGTCATTTCTTGCCCCTCCTGCTCCACAAATTGCTTTTCACCAGTTTGGCTTTCCATAGACAGCCTGTCAGCAATTCAAACTGTGGATTTTATCTCTGGTCTCCTAGACCGTGCTCATTTTAATTATTAGTAAGAGGCAGAAGGCTGACACATAAAGGTAAGTAACCACCTACACTGTCACTAAAAAGGCACAAGGATTAAGTCCTGTTCAGGGTGCCTGAAATCTCAGATGAGAGATTCATTTCTCTGATTTTAAAATTTTTGATTTTATTTTTAGGAGAGCTTGATCAAATTGTAAATACTCTCTTCTGTTTACCTTCAGGCTTTTCTATATATACTGCTGTGGCATTTGCCATATTATATATTCTATCTCATATTGTCATAACTAATCATAGTTAATATACAATATCATAATTAATTTTGTTTCTATGCACCCATGAGACTGTAAGCCATTTGCATAGGCATGGTGTTCCAGTCATTATATCTTAGTGTCTAGGGTAGTACATACATGGTGACAGTAGGTCTAAATACATGGTTGTTGAGTTAACAGATATAAAACATAGGTGGAGAGGTGAAAAACTTATACCGCTAACTTCTAATGCATTCATTTTAAATGTAAGAAGTATCAGTTTGGGAAGTGAGTCAGTTGATGCAACAGAAAACTCAAATAACAATGGCTTAAACACAAAACAGTAAATTTTTCTCGTATAATGAGAATTCCAAGGGAAGGAAATTACTGTTATTGATTTGAAAGTTCAAGTATGTCATGGCTAAAATCTCAGTAATATTCCTAACCTTTCAAGGTAGCAAGATGGCTGCTCCAGTTCCAGTCATCATGTGTACTTTCCAGGAACAAGGAAGAAAGAGGCCCAGAAGGAAGACAAGACACCATCAACAGCAAGAACACAGAAATTTCCCAGAAATTCCATCAGATTTCTGTTTATATTTCATTGGACAGAATTATGGCACATTGTCTCCCATAACAAAAAGGAGAAAGAGATAATGGGGGGGCTTGTGGGGTTTTTTTTTCTCTTGACACCACAAGTAAAAAGAAGAAGAGAATGAATATTAAGCCACAAAAAATCACTGTCACAGAGGGGTACTGAGGCATATATGAGTGCTGGGAAAAAGTCAATTTAAGTGAAAATGTAAAAGATTCAATGTAAATGAAAGAGAGCATATAAAGTCAACTGATGGCTGCTTCACCATCTTGCCCAGTAATGGCTGACAGAAGTCAGATATTTTGATCTATAAGCTTGAAAGCCTGACTGAGGCATGGGATCTTCATGGGAATCCTAACACAGTATCTTTCTATTCTTCATTAAGCTTCTTCATGCGCTTCATAAATAAAGTTGTCCCGAGCATTTTCTAAATATCTGGCTCTGTGGTACATTGAATAATATACCATAATACTTGCCTTCAAGCTTTCCACCTTAATCTAAACTTTGTAACAACAGAAGTGAGCATAGGATCTTGCAATTCCCCTGAAGAAGCACTTAGACTGAGTATGTGCTTGTGGAGTGAGAATTTTGTCAGGGAAGGATTGTCTTAGAAGGAGAAAGTGGAGCCCGCCAAATGAAGTGCAGAAGGGTGTTACTGGCATAAAGGCGCATGCATTAGTACATAAAGGCACAGGAAGGCAAAGGAAGTGAAAAGCATTCTGGGATTTGTAATTTTTCAGTGGTGCAAAGCACAGAATTCAGAGGGTAAAGACAATGGTAGGAAGACAAATTAGAAGAGAGTAAGCAAGAACCAAAGGCTCTTTCTGAACAATGAGACAATGAATAATTTTAAGCTGTTATGAGTTCTATGTTTTAGGAAAATTATTCTGGTGTTACTAGGGACAATTTACTGGAGACATGTAACACTGGAGAGAGAGAATTCAGTTAAAGAATTCCAATTGTTCAAATGAAAAATATGAGGGCTTAACCCAAAACAATATCAGAGGATTTGGAAAAAAAGACTGGATTCCACAAACATTAAACAAGTCCAAGAACAAACTCACCAAATGCTGTGTGTGTGCATGTGTGTGGTAGGCAGGCAGGGGAATAAGTGTAGAGGTGGGGCAGAAATGAGGGTAGAAAACTAAAACAACTCCCATTTCTTCACTCATTCATGGATTCAATAATGATGATTGAGTTGATTTTCCTAGTGGCAGTGGTGCTTGGCGTAATGTGCAACCTCAGTAAGACATAACAATATACACAGCTGCTCATATTAATGCCTATACATCTGACCCAAGCACAACATGAGGCAACTTCAACAAGAAAACAGTCACTCAGCCATTGAGAAACCCAACAATGTGCTCTTGAATCATGGTTGAACAGCCTACTTCCTAGAGCAAATCTCAAGGACCAAAGGAATATTATGAAACACTAGATTTTATTAAGCAAAGAACAAGCCTGTTCACACCATGTTTCCATGGTGAGTTACTTAGTAGCCTTCAAAACAACTTATTAGCACAACCAGAAACTTATTATATTAGCCTCTGTAGCAATTAATGAATAAAATCTGGTATCTAAAATATGAGAAAAAATTCTTAAAACATAAGGAAAATGATGCAGTCTTCACAAAGCCAATCCAAGTAATTAGATACTTAAATAAGAACAACAAGGCAAAAAGGAATAGATTGTGGTCCCAGCTCCAGAGAAAACCAGCAGAAATGGTGAGGTGGAAGCATGCAACAGTTCCTAAAATAAGCATTCTATTATCCTGCCTTTATATTCTGCATGAAGGTGCCTTAAGGTTCACCAACCCAATAGTCCTTGTCACTGCTATTAGCTCAATGAAAATAATAACAAAGGATCTCTTAGTGCACTGCCTGGTTTGAAAAAAATTGTATAGAAGAATGAATTCTCAAAATAATTCTGGTTTTCGGACAAGAAGAGCATCCATGTTAAAAGATCCAGCTCTTCTTTTTCAAAAGATTGGTTTCCTGTATGTTTGTGCATTGGGAGATAATCTGACCTTAAGGACAACAAAATCAATAAATTAGCAGAAATGAGTAAGTAGGATTAAAACATATACAAAGCATAGTGTTTATAAGCTCATTTTAAGTCAAAAAGACCTCGATTGGAATCTTGGCCTTTGCACTTACCAGGCTTCTTAGCCTCTCTAAGCCTCATCAATAATATAGAAATAAAAGCACCTAGTTCACAGAATTGTTGTGAGAACTAAATGCTCATGAGGCATCCAGCCTTAAATCTGGCAGATAATAAATCTCAAATACATATTAACATAAAGGATGAATTAACAACATTCTGCAAAGTACTGATTTGCATTCCCCTTTTACAGGAGAAGAGATTAAGGCTCTGAGAGGCTCACTGACTTATCCAAGGTCATGATGCTAATAAATTTGCAAACCAGATTCAAACACAGGGCTACTATGGTAGGTTCGCTGTTCTGATTTTTTTTTATTCTATATTTTAGAAAATTTCCTTTTAACAGGCCAGGACATAATATAAATACTGTGCTAAGCTTATGGCTTCAGAATTCAATTGAAAGAGGGACCATACAGAAGAAAATGAAAGTAAAAGCAGTCTATTCCAAACAGCTTAGTGTGATAGCCCTGTAAATGATCAAGTTTAGAACATAGAACCAATGAGAAATGGTTAAAACGATCACGACAATCTAAGTTTGGAGAAGACACAGTAGGGGGAAACATAATTGCAGTTATCAAATTTACAGAAATGTAGTTTAGAATATTATGCACACTTTCACTTTGCAAGGATGGTTTAATTATTCCCAAAGGACTAAATATTAAATGCAAGAAAAAATGACAGTTATAAAATAGACACCCTGCTGCCAAGTTCGAATGAGAATTTACAGGAGTGGGGGTGATTTAGGGGATGGATGAGAGGTCTGTTGTGATTCAGGGATGAATTATTATGTTTACATTTGCAAGTTCCGTGGTTATAGGGGGGCTGCTGGGTTAAGAAAATCTTAAAACTTGGATTAATTTTTTCACACAATGAATATTTCAAAATCAAAATGCAATGTCTGAATTCTCATGTTTAATTATTAAAATGCCCATGAGTTTACCAAAAAGAAACTGTTCACAGAAATTTGCCATTTAACAAGGTTATTACCACCAAGGAATTTGATTATCCTATAAAATTTTATCTCAGTATATAATTTCACATTTACCAAAGGATATATTATTGGTCATTAACTTTAACTGAAGAAGTTTAGGGATTACTATTACCAAATTCTACTTTCAAGCTAACCACTGATTCCAGATATAAACATGGATAATGGCAAGGAAAAAATTAAATTCATATTTCTAGATAGTTACATACCACACTGGTCAGGTCAGCAGAGTATAAAAAGAAGGTCTATCACCATCTAATAGCAAAATGAGGTTTTAGAAACAGTGTCTAATATAGATAAGCAACAAGGATATACTGTACAGCACAGGGAATTACAGCCATTATCTTGTAATAACTTAAAATGGAGTATAATTTGCAAAGATATTGAATCACTATACTGTATACCTGAAACTAATATAATATTGTAAATCAATTATGCTTCAATAAAAAAGAATTCAATAAAAATTTTTAAAAATTAAAAAAAATAGTGCCTAAATTTCTCATAAACATAATTATACAATCACACCAGGGGGCGCTCTTAACACTGAAATGATGGATGACATTTTAAAACATGTGGTGGTCTTAGCTGGCCAAAGTAAAGATTTTTCTAAGCACGTATAGTACTTGCAACAAGTGCTTATCTCTCCAAAATGTTTGCTGGCAATACACATATTTTATTTTTCATCCAACTGATTGCACTGTTAAGACTATCAAGTTAGTCAATCAAGTAAAACTTTTTCGACGGATAGGAAATATCTTATTTTGGAAACATTTGTTTATTTAGACTGGCATATATCTCTTATACTTTCTGTGGTTGGACTAATTCTGAATAATAAATAGAGTGCTTAAGAGTACATACAACTTTTTAAAACGGTTTTGTTGTCAATTTTATTTTTTACAAAATTTCTTATCAGAACTTTTTCTTTCTTTCTTTCATAAAAAAGGAGGGATCCTCAAAATTATCTAAAATTGACATAGTGAAATTCTAATCTCAGCACCATGGGCCTTTTCCATATTTTGACATTACCTGATAGGAACTCTGAAGCTCAGATGCTCTCCTCAGAAAGTTCAAGATTCAGATTCCTAAAAATATAATTAGAAAATTAGTGTGAGATTTCAAGGAAACAGAAAAAGGCAAAAGGTAAGGGTGGGCTATGTTACCCAGAGAAAATCACCAGACTACTCCACCAACAGTAAATATTTTTATACGAGTGACACCTGATTAAATAAACTTTAAGAAATAACTTAAAGTACAAAGGAAAGAATTGCAAAGTATTTGAAAGGAAGAGGACATAGTCACCTGTCTTCCTAGAGTGATACAGAAGGAGTCTGTAAATTTTTCTCGACCCATGTAGTTGAGATCACCCCCTTTCATCTGTCAGCTGACTCCATGAGTTACTATCCACCTGTGCCCAAGCTCAAATAGGGAGAGTTCTGATCAAGGTTCACCTTATGTGTATGGAGAATAGGGAGCTACCTCTTCCATGTGAGTTCAGGGGAACAAGCATGAACCTCTCTACTGTTTGTGCCATAAATCAAATTCACCATCATACTAATGTCTCAAATTCTAGTGATAGGAACAATTTTTTTCATTCTGTAAGGTAAAAATACACCTGGAGAAAATGATACATTTATTTATTACTTTAGAAAGTATACGTGGATGATAGGAAGCCTTACCTACCCAGAAACAGATATTAACACAGTTTTCCAAAACGTGGGTGAGGGACTTCCCTGGTGGCGCAGTGGTTAAGAACCCGCCTGCCAATGCAGGGGACACGGATGCAAGCCCTGGTCCAGGAAGATCCCACATGCAGCAGAGCAACTAAGCCCGTGTGCCACAACTACTGAGCCTGTGCTCTAGAGCCCGTGAGCCATGACTACTGAGCCTGTGTGCCACAACTATTGAAGCCTGTGCACCTAGAGCCCGTGCTCCGCAATAGAAGCCACTGCAATGAGAAGCCAGCACACCACAACAAAGAGTAGCCCCGGCTCGCCACAACTAGAGAAAGCCTGCGCACAGCAATGAAGACCCAACGCAGCCAAAATATTAATTAATTAATTAAAAACAAACAAAAAAATGTGAGCGAGAAGGAAAGAAAAAAAGAACATTGGATGAAAAAAGGACAGGTCCCAGAGGAGAAAACCCTGCAGAGAGAGTATGTTAGGAGGAGTTAGGTGACAACCATTATCGGCATTACTCCTTAATCTTTGTACGGAGAGGTTCATTAAGGCAAATGCAGCCTTGTTTGGTGAGAGGCAACATCTGACATGAACCAATCTGGCATGTTGCAAAGCCACAAGAGTTTCCATCAATAGCAAAGTCAGAGAGCGGTGGTGTTGGAGTTTCATGTGGTCCATCCTGTTAGAAGCAGGCCCGGAGCCAGCTGGTAGAAAATGGAGATAAGAGGTTACTTCTCCCCATTAGGACTCCAGTTGCCAGAGAGCCACCAAGTGCCCTATATTTTAGATCAGGTCCTAGTGTTACCTGAAGATAAGTACACTAACCAAGAAATGGCAAATTAAAAATAAAGAATTAATAAATTGGATGTTGGATATGAGAGAACAGGAAGAGTCAGGATGACACAAAAGTTTTTGATCTGAGCAACTGAAAGAACAGAGCTGCCATTTAGTGGGACTGGGAAACCATGGGAAAAGCAGGTTATTTTTACTTTTAGGGGAAATAATTATTTTGACTTTGGATATATGAATTTTGAGATGTCTATCAGAAGAGGAACAATATAAAGAAAGCAGTGGCTATATCAGTGTGGAGTTTAGAGAAGGATATCAAGCTTTAAATATAAAACAGGGTTGTCCAATCACTGACAGTATTTAAAGACATGAGATACAAGAGGAAGTGAGTACAGACAGAGAAGATGGATGACAGAGACTAGCCCTGGGGTGGGCAGACTCTTAGGTGCCTTGATCATCCCTGCCTCCTGGTAGTCACGCTCTTGTATGATTCCCATTCCCTAGAGTGTGGGCAGGACCTGTAACTTGCTTCTAACCAGTAGAATATATGACAGCATGCAGGTGATTGACACTGTGTGATCACATTATTACAGTGCCAATTGTGCTGGAGCTTTTTCCCTCACTAGCTGACTTTTGTGAAACAAGCAGCCATATTGGTGATAGTCTTAAGAAAATAAATTCTGCCAACGACCTGTTTAAGCTTGGAAATAAATCCTTCTCTAGTCAAGCATTCAGATGATACCTCAACACCAGCTGACACCTTGACTGCAGTCTTACAGAAGACCTAGTTAAGCTACACTAAGCTTCTGACCCAAAGAAACTGTGAGATAATATATATCTGTTGTTTAAAACCACTGAGTTTTAGGTAATTTGTTATGCACCAATAGAAAAGTAATGCAAGACCCGAGATACTACAAAATTTAGAGGTGAGGGAGCTATGAAAGAGCCAGGAAAAGACAAAAGAAGAGAGGCTGGTGAGGTAGGAGGAAAACCAAGAGAAAAGCATTTCTCCAAGAGACTTATTGCCAGCTTCCTCAGAGAAATCTGACACAGAGATAAAGAGCAAAGAAAAAGTTGAGTCCCCTGACCTGCTAGAGGCTCATGTGTAATCACTACTAAAGGTACACAAGAAGCCAGGCGGAGCCACCTCCATTCCAGCCATGGAGTCCTCTACTTTACCCCTTCCTGGAAGAAAGTGGTAAGAGCCAGTGATTCTACGTGGGTACTGGTAGAAGCCAGAAAGCATTCAGTTCTTTCTGCTCTAGGTGGTCATTCACTAAGAATATTAATCCTTTCATTGAAACATTTACAGCTGCTTTTTAGCAATGAGTTTCCTTACAGATGTTTTTGAGGGGGTGGGCTCTAGTAGTCTAGCCAGCTCATTGGTGATCACCATTGAAAGGGACATGAGCAGCCAAGTCCGAGCCACCTCCACTTCAGCCTCCTTCCAAGGAGAAAGTGGTAATTGGCACTGCTAAGTAAAAGACATGCATCCTTATTAGGCTCCCTGGAAGACCCAATTAGTGCCAGAGTTGTGCTACTTCACTGTTTATAAGGCTTTGAAAGTTGGTATTTCAAAACTGGCTAACACTTAATACTAATCAAAGTCAGTTCATTTTAATTACTAAGTAGCTAACATAACCTATTTTTAAACTTTTGTGTTTAGATATGCTTAGATTGGCTTTTAATGTGCATGGTTTTTTTTTAAATCAATACAACCAAATCTAATGAGCATGTATTATGTGAAAGGCCCTGAATTAACTAGGTATAGCTCAGTGAAAGAAGCTGTCTTGCTGCTTTTTGTATATCTATAATTCATATGCAAACTTATACTATTTATAAAGCACTGTCACACAATCAAAGACTATGTTGTGCCCTAATGTGACTAGTATTCAGCTTTTATCTAGGTTTATCTACAGTGAGCATCCTATTTCCCTATAGTGCTTTGAAAGCAATTTCTTTCCTATTCATTCATTCAATGAAGATATACTGAGCAGTCACTTAGTTACATAGAGGGGCAAATTGGATAAAAAATGCACAAGTATTCAACGTTCCTGTTCTATAAGAACAATGCTATCCAAAATGTGCCAAACATCTCCCTTTTCATTTATGTCCTCAATATACTTTATCAATGTATGTGTGTATACGTATGTGTTGTGTGTGTGTATAAATATACACACACACACACATTTGACTCTTAAACAACACAGTGGTCAGGGGTGTCAACCCTCAGTGCAACTGAAAATTCTTCTGTGCCTTTACAGTCAGCCTTCTATATCCATAGTTCCTCCATATTCTCAGTTCCACATCTGTGGATTCAACCAACCTCGGATCACATAGTACTGTAGCATTTACTATTGAAAGAAATCTGCCTATAAGTGGACCTCTGCAATTTAAATCTGTGTTGTTCAAGGGTCAATTATATATATAAACATATACATATATATATACATTTACTCTGCCTGCTATATAGTGTATATACATATATATGTATGTATGTGCATATATATATATATATATATATATATTTATTGTATATTTATCTGTAGATACTCTGCTAACCTAGCAATACAACCCTTGCATCATCAGCTTTTCCCCAAGTTTTGCTCCATCATCAAGGCTAAAAGTTAATCAACTGCTGATATACTTCACTTGGTTCAGGTTAGCAGGCTTCATTATTCTCAGTCATGTCCTCAGCACCATGAAACAAAGGAAAGTATGAGACTAGATCATGGCATGGAGGAGTTTTCAACTTATTTTATTACTAATGGCTTTCCTAATCTTCTTTGTCACTTGAATGTATGCCCTTCCATAGAATTTACTCCTATTAGCTTTCCATTGAAACACTTTTTAGCACACAGTATGTTCTCAATAAGCATTACCTGACTGAAAAGCTACTTTCCAAAATGATTGAGGTGGCTTGCATGAAAATGGAAATATGCATTTAGACAGGCAAATGGAAATACACCATTAGATAAACATATACAAACTAAAGCTAAGTAAAAAGGGCCTACAAAATGTTTAACCCACTCAACAATTTGTTTAATGAATTGAAGACAATAACTGTTTTTAAAACTATGTCCATATAACTATATTTGAAAATTAAATCTGGCCCTGTGCTTTCTCACAGCTATTACAAAGAGCAAAATACAGATTGTGTAATCTTATTTCCAACAAAAAGAAGTATTTCATTTTATGAAAGAAAACATGTTTTTCCTGGGTGATGAATTCTAAGAATTTATTGCAAAGATAATTAGATTAAAGCAAAAATCAGAGCACATATCTTCCTTAATGATCTAAAGAAAGATGGATAAATTGACATAGAATTGCTAAAATGAATGTGTTGGATTGAGTGAGATATACAGCTCTTTCCAGAATTTCTGTTGTGATTCTATCAACTATCATTCTTTGTGTTATGTATGGCTATACCCAGGGATAATTATTATTTATTAGAACAAGTTGGTGAGCATTTTCAAGAACAGAAGAAAAAGAACACCAGATTGCTAAATGAGCATACATGTCTTATATGCTTTCCCAAATGCACAATATATTTGTACAGTATAGGTTATCTTGCATGAAAAACCATACCTCAATATTAATATCTATTTTCTACTCCCCGAAAGAGCAAACTTGGGAGATTCAAGATGGCGGAGGAGTAGGTAGATGTGAAGTTCATTTCTCTCCATGGATGCATCAGGAATACATTTATAGATGCAACATTCTCACAGAACACTGGCTGAAAACTAGCAGAAAACCTTGGACACTAGAAAAACTATAAAGATCCTTGCATAACTAGGTAGGATGGAAAAAAAGAAGGGAGAAGGAGGAGGAGAGGAAACGGCATGGGACCACCCCAGGGTTGGGGAGATGAAGCAGAGGAGAGATTCCCAAATTTGGGGAAACCCCCTCTCCGACAGGGAAATCGATTGGGACAAAAGGGAAGCATTTGAGGCTGTCAGAAGATGAAGCAGCTGATCTGTGGCAGACGGGACAGAGTGAGAAATACATATATGGTCCGTACCACGGCTCGATGTGCCCCAGACTGGGATGTGTGTTCACAGGTGTGCAAGGGGGCTGGGAGCTGATGCATGGGGATTGGAGAACAGGCCCAGAGAGAAAACTGTCGTTGGCTGTGGGGAGACAGAGGGGATGGGAGGGAGGAAATCTGCAGCAGGGAATGCCTATGGAGGAAGACTGGACTGCCATTGGGTGCTATTGCTGAGTCACACACAGGGGGAGGAGCCACTATTGTAACCTCTCTCTCCCCACATGCCGGCACCTGCTGACTACAATAAAAGAAGCTGGCTCAGGGCTGGCTCTTGTGTGCCAGCTGCCAAGCAATAAAAAGAAAAGCTCCCTCAGAGCTAGCCCTCACGTGCCTTATGCCAGGCACTAGAAAAGGCCCTCACTAGGGCCATATCTCTTGTGCCCATGGCCACTGGCTTCCCTGTGCATTTGGTGCCACTGGGGCTCCCAATATCCAAGCAGTCATACCACCTCTGCACTCGGTCCTCACAGGTGCAGACCCAAGAGCCCCAAGGCAGCCTCAAGACCAGACTCCTGAGGGTGGACCACACGCAGAGGTAGGGATAAAACCAAACCTTAACCCCAGAGACAGGGAGACTAAAGAAGAAGAATGAAAATCTTTCCATCAGCTGTACAAGCTACAGATTAAATGCCCACGATCAGCTGGGCAGAGCCTGCATCTATGGAATATCTAAGTAGACAATGAGTGTTCCCACAGATGAAATTGGTGAAGCTCAGGCAGCTGTGGACTTTGGGGGTAGCACACGCAGGAAGTGGGCCAGAACACAGTCTGAGTGGTGCCCACAGGGCCCACAGCAGGTCCAGACACCAGCCCAGAGGGAGAGGAGAGCCTCTTGGGGAGGGAGAGGTGGGCTGTGGCTCACGGCATGGGCAAGGACACGTATAGCAGAGACCCCAGGGAAACATAATTATTGCTATTAATTTTATTATATTTTGTTGCATTCTTTTGTTGGTTCTAGTTTTTTTTTTTTGTTCGTTGTTTAGTTTTTCTTTCTTTTTTTTTTTTTTTAGTCTTTTGGGATCTCCATGTTTTATAACATGTTTTTAATTTTTGTTATTTTTTTATTTCTATTTTTACCTTGCTTTCTTGTCCCTTGTTTTTGCCCTTTTATTTTAGTTTACCATTTTTTTTTTTTTTTGCGGTATGCGGGCCTCTCACTGTTGTGGCCTCCCCCGTTGCGGAGCACAGGCTCCGGACGCGCAGGCTCCGGACGCGCAGGCTCAGCGGCCATGGCTCACGGGCCCAGCCGCTCCGCGGCATATGGGATCCTCCCAGACCGGGGCACGAACCCGTATCCCCTGCATCGGCAGGCGGACTCTCAACCACTTGCGCCACCAGGGAGGCCCTACCATTATATTTTTTAATCACCTTTATCAGTTTGTTCTGTTTCTTTGATTTATTCTTCAGTTAATACATTGCTTTGGTTTTGTTTTTTAGGTTATATGTTTTTGTCAGTTTTAATCTTAATCCTTTGATTTTATTTTTGAGTTCTATTTGTCTGGTTGTGCTCTTGCTTTTTGATTTGTTCGGCTCAGTTTTTATTTCTTTTACCTGTGTGTGTGCTTCCTTGCTTCTGTTTTTCTTTGTTTGATTTTGCTTTTACCATTTCTCTGGAGTTTTCTTTATATATTTTTTTTCTTAAATATATTTTTTATTTTTTTGTATATTCCTGTTTCTATGTTGAATTTCTATTGTTCTCCCTTCTTTCCCCTTTCTCATTTTTTTTAATATCATTTTTGTCAGTTTGCTTGGCTTCTTTGCTTCACTTTTCAGTTGGCACTCTGCTTTGGTTTTGTTTTTTGGTTTAGGGTTTTTGTCAACTTTCTTAATTGTTTGATTTCATTCTTGGGTTCTTCTGTTTGTTTGGCTGATTTTTGTGGTACGCAGGCCTCTCACTGTTGTGGCCTCTCCCGTTGCAGAGCACAGGCTCCGGACGCGCAGGCTCAGCGGCCATGGCTCACGGGCCCAGCCGCTCCACGGCATGTGGGATCCTCCCGGACCGGGTCACGAACCCGCGTCCCCTGCATCGGCAGGCGGACTCTCAACCACTGTGCCACCAGGGAAGCCCTGTTCTCTTTCTATTTGACTTATTTGGCTCTGTTTTTGTTTCTTTTGTCTATGTGTGTTTCCCTGTTTCTGTTTCTGTTTGTTGATTTTACTTTTTACCATTTGTCTGGGGTTTTGTTAGTCTTTTCTCTTTTTTTTTCAAATCCCCTTTATTGCCAGGACAAGTGACTTGTGGTGTCTTGGTCCCTCAACCAGAAGTTGGGCCTGAGGCTCTGGAGTTGGAGCACCGAGTCCAGGATACTGGACACTAGAGAATTCTGGCCCCAGGGAAGATTAATCGCCAAGAGCTCTCATGGAGGCCGCTGTCTGAATCCAAGCTCCACCCAACTGACAGCACCTCCTGGCACTGGATGCCTCACACCAAACAACAAACAAGACAGGAACACAAACCCACCAATAAATACACAGACTACCTAAAGTAACACTAAGCTCACAGACAACCCAAAACACACCACCTGACACGGCCCTGCTCATCACAGGGAAAAAATGCAGCTCCACACACCAGAACACAGGCACCATTCCTTCCCATCAAGAAGCCTACACAAGACACTGGACCAACCCCAGCACTGGGGGCAGAGAACAGAAGCAAGAGAAACTATGACCTTGCAGCCTAGGGAAAGGAGACTTCAAGTACTGTAAACCAGACAAAATGAGAAGACAGGGAAATATCATACAGGCAAAGGAGCACGATAAAACCCCACAAGACCAAATAAATGAAGAGGAAATAGGCAAGCTACCTGAAAAAGATTACAGAGTAATGATAGTAAAGATGATGCAAAATCATGGAAATAGAATAGAGAAAATACAAGAAATGTTTAACAAGGACCTAGAAAACTAAAGAGAAGACAAACAGTAATTAACAACACAATAACTGAAATTAAAAATACTCTAGAACAAATCAACAGCAGCATAACTGAGGCAGAAGAATGGATAAGTGACCTGGAAAATAAAATGGTGGAAATAGCTGCCGCAGAGCAGAATAAAGAAAACAGAATGAAAAGAATGGAGGACAGGGCTTCCCTGGTGGCGCAGTGGTTGAGAGACCACCTGCCGATGCAGGGGACACAGGTTCGTGCCCCAGTCCGGGAAGATTCCACATGCCGCGGAGCAGCTGGGCCCGTGAGCCATGGCCACTGGGCCTGCGCATCCGGAGCCTGTGCTCCACAATGGGAAAAGCCACAGCAGTGAGAGGCCCACGTAATGCAAAAAAAAAGAAAAAAGAAAAAAAAAAAAGAATGGAGGACAGTCTCAGAGACCTTTGGGACAACATTAAGTGAACAAAGATTGGAATTATGGGCGTCCCAGAAGAAGAAGAAAAAAAGAAAGGGTCTCAGAAAATATTTGAAGAGATTATAGTTGAAAACCTCCCCAATATGGGAAAGGAAATAGTCACCCAAGTCCAGGAAGCGCAGAGAGTCCCATACAGGATAAACCTAAGGAGAAACAAATTGAGACACATATTAATCAAACTAACAAAAATTAAACCCAAAGAAAAAATACTAAAAACAGTAAGAGAAAAGCAACAAATAACTTACAAGTTAATCCCTATAAGGTTAACAGCCGATCTCCCAGGAGAAACTCTATAGGCTAGAAAGGAGTGGCAAGATATATTTAAAATGATGAATGGGAAAAACCTACAACCAAGGTTATTCTACCCAGTAAGGATCTCATTCAGATTTGATGGAGAAATCAAAAGACTTACAGATGAGCAAAATTTAAGAGAATAAAGCACCACCAAACCAGCTTTACAGCAAATGCTAAAGGAGCTTCTTTAGGCAGGAAACACAAGAGAAGGAAAAGACTTCCAAAAACAAACCCCCAAAAATTAAGAAAATGGCAATAGAAATATACATATCAATAATTACCTTAAATGTAAATAGATTAAATGCCCCAACCAAAAGACATAGACTGGCTGAAAGGATACAAAAATAAGACCCGTATATAGGCTGTCCACAAGAGACCCACTTCAGACCTAGGGACACACACAGACTGAAAGTGAGGGGATGGAAAAAGATATTCCATGCAAAAGGAAATCAAAAGAAAGGTGGAGTAGCAATACTCATATCAGACAAAATAGACTTTCAAAAAAAAAGACTACTAAAAGACACAAGGAAGGACACTGTACAATGATAAAGGGATCAATCCTGGAAGAAAATATAACAATTGTAAATATTTATGCACCCAACACAGGATCACCTCAATACATAAGGCAAATGCTAACAGCCATAAAAGGGGTCGGCAGGCGGACTCTCAACCACTGTGCCACCAGGGAAGCCCTAAGAGGAAAGTTTATAAGAATTCAATCTCACCTCAAGAAACAAGAAAAATCTCAAATAAAAAAACTAACCTTACAAGTAAAGTAATTAAAGAAAGAACAACAACAACAAAAAAAACCAAAGTTAGCAGAAAGAAAGAAATCATACAGATCATATCAGAAATAAATGAAAAAGAAATGAAGAAAAAATAGCAAAGATCAAGAGCAAAGAACTAAAAGCTGGTTCTCTAAGAAAATAAACAAAATAGATAAACCATTAGCCAGACTCATCATGAAAAAAGGGAGAAGACTCAAATCAACAGAATTAGAAATGAAAAAGGAGAAGTAACAACTAACATTGCAGAAATACAAAGGATCATGAGAGACTATTACAAGCAGCTGTATGCCAATAAAGTGGATAACCTGGAAAAAATGGACTAATTCTTAGAAAAGAACAAACTTCCAAGACGGAATGAGGAAAAAATAGAAAACATGAATAGACCAATCACAAGCACTGAAATTGAAACTGTGATTAAAATTCCTCCAACAAACAAAAGCCCAGGGCCAGATGTATTCACAGGAGATTTATATCAAACATTTAGAGAAGAGCTAACACCTGTCCTTCTCAAACTCTTCCAAAATATAGCAGAGGGAAGAACACACCCAAACTCATTCTATGAGGCCAGCATCACCCTGATACCAAAACCACACAAAGATACTACAAAAAAAGAAAATACAGGCCAATATCACTGATGAACATAGATGCAAAAATCCTCAACAAAACTCTAGCAAACAGAATCCAACAGCACATTAAAAGGATCATACAGGGGGCCTCCCTGGTGGCGCAGTGGTTGAGAGTCCGCCTGCCGATGCAGGGGATACGGGTTCGTGCCCCGGTCTGGGAGGATCCCATATGCCGCGGAGCGGCTGGGCCCGTGAGCCATGGCCGCTGGGCCTGCGCATCCGGAGCCTGTGCTCCGCAACGGGAGAGGCCACAACAGTGAGAGGCCCGCATACCGCAAAAAGAAAAAAAAAAAAAAAGGATCATACAGGGCTTCCCTGGTGGCGCAGTGGTTGAGAATATGCCTGCTAATGCAGGGGACACGGGTTCAAGCCCTGGTCTGGGAGGATCCCACATGCTGCGGAAAACTATGCCCATGAGCCACAACTATTGAGCCTGTGCATCTGGAGCCTGTGCTCCACAACAAGAGAGGCCGCGATAGTGAGAGGCCTGTGTACTGCGATCAATAGTGGCCCCTGCCTGCCACAACTAGAGAAAGCCCTCGCACAGAAACCAAGACGCAACACAGCAAAATAAATTAATTAATTAATAAACTCCTACCCCCTACATCTTCTTCTAAAAAAAAGGATCACACACCATGATCAAGTGGGGTTTATCCCAGGAATACAAGGACTCTTCAATATATGCAAATCAATCAACGTGATATACCATATTAATGAACTGATGGATAAAAACCGTATGATCATCTCAATAGATGCAGAAAAAGCTTTGGAGAAAATTCAACACCCATTTATGATAAAAACTCTCCAGAAAGTGGGCATAGAGGGGACCTACCTCAACATAATAAAGGCCATATCCAACAAACGCACAGCAAACAACATTCTCAATAGTGAAAAACTGAAAGCATTTTCTCTAAGATCAGGAACAACACAAAGATGTCCACTCTCACCACTATTATTCAACATACTTTTGGAAGTCCTAGCCATGGCAGTCACAGTAGAAAAAGAAATAAAAAGAATACAAACTGGAAAAGAAGAAGTAAAACTGCCACCGTTTGCAGATAACATGATACTATACAAAGAAAATCTTAAAGAAGCCACTGGAAAACTACTAGAGCTAATCAATGAATTTGGTAAAGTTGCAGGATACAAAATTAATGCATAGAAATCTCTTGCATTCCTGTACACTAACAACGAAATATCAGAAAGAGAAATTAAGGAAACACTTCCATTCACCACTGTGACAAAAAGAAAAAACACTTAGGAATAAACCTACCTAAGAAGGCAAAAGACCTGTATGCAGAAAACTATAAGACACTGACGAAAGAAACCAAAGACAATACAAACAGATGGAAAGATACACCATGTTCTTGGATTGGAAGAATCAACACTGTGAAAATGACTATACTATCCAAAGCAACCTACAGATTCAGTGCAATCCCTATCAAATTACCAATGGCATTTTTTACAGAACTGGCACAAAAAAAATCTTAAAATTTGTATGGTGACACAAAAGACTCCAAATAGCCAAAGCAATCTTGAGGGAAAAAAACGGAGCTGGAGGAATCAGACTCCTTGTCTTCAGACTATATTACAAAGTTACAGTCAACAAGACAATATGGTACTGGCAAAAAAACAGAAATTTAGATCAATGGTACAGGATAGAATGCCCAGAGATAAACCCACAGACATATGGGCACCTAATTTACAACAAAGGAGGCAAGGACATACAATGGAGAAAAGACAGCCTCTTCAATAAGTGGTGCTGAGAAAACTGGACAGCTACATGTAAAGAATGAAATTATAACACTCCCTAACACCAAACACAAAAATAAACTCCAAATGGATTAAAGACTTAAATGTAAGACCAGACACTATAAAACTCTTAGAGGAAAACATAGGAAAAACACTCTTTGACATAAATCACAGCAAGATCTTTTTTGACCTACCTCCTAGAGTAATGGAAATAAAAACAAAAATAAACAAATGGGACCTAATGAAAATTAAAAGCTTTTACACAGTAAAGGAAACTATAAACAAGACGAAAAGACAACCCTCAGAATGGGAGAAAATATTTGCAAACGAAGCAACTGACAAAGGATTAATCTGCAGGATATACAAGCAGCTCATGCAGCTCAGTATCAAAAAAACAAACAACCCAATGCAAAAATGGATGGAAGACCTAAATAGACATTTCTCCAAAGAAAACATACAGATAGCCAACAAACAAATGAAAAGATGCCCAGCATCACTAATCATTAGAGAAATGCAAATCAAAACTACAATGAGGTATCACCTCACACCAGTCAGAATGGGCATCATCAGAAAATCTACAAACAACAAATGTTGACGTGGGTGTGGAGCAAAGGAGCAAAGGGAACACTCCTGCACTGTTGGTAGGAATGTAGATTGATACAGCCACTATGGAGAACAGTATGGAGGTTCCTTAAAAAACTAAAAATAGAACTATCATATGACCCAGCAATCCCACTACTGGGCATGTCCTGGGAAAACCATAATTCAAAAAGATACATGTACCACAGTGTTCACTGCAGCACTATTTACAATTGCCAGGACATGGAAGCAACCTAAATGTCCATCAACAGATGAATGGATAAAGAAGATGTGGCACATATATACAATGGAATATTACTCAGCCATAAAAAGGAACAAAATTGAGTTATTGGTAATGAAGTGGATGGACCTAGAGTCTGTCATACACAGTGAAGTCAGAAAAAGAAAAACAAATACCGTATGCTAATGCACATATATGGAATCTAAAAAAACAGTACTGATGAACCTAGCAGCAGGGCAGAAATAAAGATGCAGACATACAGAACGGACTTGAGGACACAGAGGGGGAAGGGTAGGCTGGGATGAAGCAAGAGAGTAGCATTGACAGATATACACTACCAAATGTAAAATGCATGGCTAGTGGGAAGCTACTGCATAGTACAGGGAGATCATCTTGGTGCTCTGTGACCACCTAGAGGGGTGGGATAGGGAGGATAGGAGGGAGAAGCAAGAGGGAAGGGATATGGGGATATATGTATATGTATAGCTGATTCACTTTGTTGTACAATAGAAACTAACACAACATTGTAAAGCAATTATATTCCAATAAAGATATTAAAAAAAATTAAAAAGAGTAAGACTTTATTTTAATATGAAGTATCACATGAAGTTACATAAGTGAACACAATTTTAGCTTATAAGGCACTGCAAAAATGTAAGTTAGTGACTAACATTGAAAAAAGTATAGTTATTTATCAGTGTTTTATTAGTGAGAACAAATTGCTACTCTGCATAGGCCAAATGCATTGCCTGCCAGTACCAAAGCAAGCCACTGAAGCCATTATCCCTGATGAATGCAATCATTAGGCAGCCAGGCTTTGTACCATGTGTCCATGCCCCCACAGGACCAGAAGTCAGTGTTCCTGGGCTAGGCATCTAATCCAAGGGCAGTGAATCTATTGGGTTGGTTTGTGACATTAAATGAGAACTGGTTCAATTTTAAAAAAATGCTGGGGCCAATGTACTTCTTTCTCTTTGGATTCAAACTAAGAAATGACAGGAAGATTGAGCAGTGACAGAACTGAAAGTGACAGAGGAATAATGAGGTAATAAAAATTACTTAGGAATATAGAGGATATTGCATAGAGGATAATAGAGTTGCCATCGGAGATGTTTTGGTTTATGACAGGATCCAAGAAGGTAGGTGGCCTTCAAAATACAAATCCATCTGTGTTCTAATAAGAAAACATCTTAACCCTTTTTGTTTTCCAGGTTTAGTGAGATATAATTGACAACACTGAGTACGTTTAAGAGACACAATGTGATGATTTGATTGACATATATAATGCAAAATAATTACCATAGTAAGGCCAGTTAACACAACCATCACCTCACATAGTTACCAGTGTGTGTGTGTGTGTGTGTGTGTGTGTGTGTGGTGAGAACCTTTAAGATCTGCTCTCTTAGCAATTTTCAAGCATGTGATATATTAGATCCCCAAAACTTACTCATCTTATAACTGGAAGTACGTACCTTTTAACCATCATCACCCAATTCCTCTCTCCCCACTGCAACTCTACTCTCTGTTTCTGAGTCCAGTTTTTTCAGATTTCACATATAAGTGGTATCATACCGTATTTGTCTTTCTCTGACTTATGTCACTTAGCCCTCAAGTTCCATCCTTGTTGTTGGAAATCGTAGGATATTTTTCTTTTTTTATGGCTGAATATTTTATTTATATTATTTAGAAAATACTATGTATGAATAATTATATTACACATCAATGGTTATATATTATCAATATCAATAATTAACACACTATATTAATAATTAATATTATATATATATACCTCCTGCTTTTCAAAGGCTTGCTTTACACCATTTGGCTTTTAGAACCTGTTTTTGTTAATCGAAAGAAATCTGGGGCTTCCCTGGTGGTGCAGTGGTTGAGAGTCTGCCTGCCGATGCAGGGGACACGGGTTCGTGCCCCAGTCCAGGAAGATCCCACATGCCGTGGAGTGGCTGGGCCCGTGAGCCATGGCCGCTGAGCCTGCGTGTCCAGAGCCTGTGCTCCGCAACGGGAGAGGCCACAACAGTGAGAGGCCCGTGTACCGCAAAAAAAAAAAAAAAAAAAAAAAGGAAATCTGAAGAGGATTTTTCACATATATGAAAAAAGGACTCAGCATCTCAGCACCAAGCCACTATAGTTTGAACTGTGTCTGTGAGCATCTGTGCTTTATCCAGATTTATTTCGTGCATCCATTAGCAAAATATATGTATCCTAAGGTAACTGCTTCTTCACTTTACACCATTTCAGCTTAAGAAAGGTTTCATAGGAACACTCTGCTTTCAACTAGTGAGTGAAACCTGTATAGGACATCCTTATCCATTCATCCATCAACAGATACTTAAATTATTTCCATATATTGGCTATTGTAAATAATGCTACAATGAACATGAGAGTGCAGCTATCTCTCCCTATGGAAATGATTTCATTACTTTAGGCTATACACCTAGAAATGGGATAGATGGATCACAAGAGTAGTTCAATTTTTAATTTTTTGATGAATCTCCATATCATTTTCCATATAGCTGCCTCAATTTACTTTATCACCAATAGTGCACAAGTGTTACTTTTCACCACATTCTTCCCAGCATTTTATCTCTTGGCCTTTTGATAACAGCGATCCTAACAGGTGAAGTAATACCTCATTGTGGTTTTGATTTGCATTTCCCCGATGACTAGTGATGTTAAGGACCATTTCATGGTACTGTTAGCCATTTGTATATCTTCTTTGGAAAAACACCTATCCCAGTCCTCTACCCATTGTTTAATCCTATTATTTAGAATCTTTTGCTATTCAGTTGTATGAATCTCTATATTAAGGATAGTAATCCTTTATTAAATATATGGTTTGCAAATATTTTCTGCCATCCCATAGATTGCCTTTTCACTTGTTGACTGTTTCTTTTGCTGTGTAGAAGCTTTTTAGTTTGATGTAGTCCCACTCATTTATTTTTGCTTTTGTTGCTTGTGCTTTTAGTGTCATATCCAGAAATGCCAACACCAACATCAAGGAGATTTTTCCCATTTTCTTCTAAAAGTTTTACGGTTTCAGGTCTTACATTTAAGTCTTTCATCCATTTTAAGTTAATTTTTGTGAGTTGTGTAAGATGGAGTCCAATTTCATTCTTTTCCATGGAAATGTCCAGCCTTCACAACACCATTTATTGAATAGTCTACCTTTTTCCCATTCAGTATTCTTGGCTCCCTTGTCAAATATTAGTTGATCATATACGCATGGGTTTATTTCTGGGCTTTCAATTATATTCCATTTATCTAGGTGTCTGCTTTTATGCCAGGACTATACTTCCTAATTATTACAGCTTTTTAATATAATTTGAAATCAAGAAATGTAATGCCTCGAGCTTTGTTCTTTCTCAAGGTGACTTTGGCAATTTGGGTTGCCAAATTTGACTTTGTGGTTCCAGGCAAATTTTAATATTTTTTTTCTACTTCTGTGAAAAATACCATGGGGAACTTGATAGGAATTTCATTGAATTTGTTGATGCCCTCAAGTAGTATGGATAGTTTAACAATATTAATTCTTCGCATCCATGAACACAAGATATTTTCCATGTATATATGTCTTCTTCAATTTCTTTTGTCAGCGTCTTATAGTTTTCAGTGTACAGGTCTTTCACTTTGCTTAAATTTATTAATTTTGATGATATTGTAAATGAGACTGTTTTCTTGAGTTCTTTTTCAGATAATTTGTTATAAGTGTATAGAAACACAATTGATTTTTATACATTGATTTTGTATCTTGAAATTATTGAATTTGTTTATTAGTTCTAACAAGATTTCAGTGGAGTCTTTAGGGTTTCCTATATGTAAAATAATGTCATCTTCAAACAGACACTTATACTACTTCCTTTGGATTTGGCTGTTTCTTATTTCTTTTCTTGCCTAATTGCTCTGGCTAGGACTACCAGTACCATGTTGCATACAAGTGCTTTAACTGGGCAATCTTGTATTGATCATGATCTTAGAGGAAGAGCTTTCAGCCTTTCACTGTTGAGTATGATGTTAGCTATGGACTTGTCAAATACAGTCATTATTATTTTGAGGTACATACCTTTTATACCCAATGTTGACAGTTTTTATCATGAAAGAATGTGTATTCCACTATTTTTGGATGAAACATTCTATATATATCTGTTAGGTCCATTTGAACTATTGTGTTGTTTAAATTCATTGTATCTTTATTGATTGTCTATCTAGATAATCTATCTTTTGTTGACAGTGGGGTTTTAAAGTTCACTACTATTAATTGCTATTTATAGGACATTCCATCCGAAAACAAACACTTTCTTCTCAAATGCACATGGAACATTCTCCAAGATAGATCACAAACTGGGTCACAAATCAAGGCTCGGTAAATCTAAGAAAACTGAAATGACATCAAGCATCTTTTCCAACCACAACACTATAAGATTAGAAATAAATTACGGGTAAAAAAAAGACGTAAAACACACAAACACATGAATGCTAAACAATACATTACTAAATAACCAAGAGATCACTGAAGAAATCAAAAAGGAAATCAAAAAATACCTAGAGACAAATGACAATGAAAACACGATGATCCAAAAGCTATGGGATGCAGCAAAAGCAGTTCTAAGAGGGAAGTTTACAGCAATACAAGCCGACCTCAAGAAACAAGAAAAATCTCAAATAAACAATCTAACCTTACACCTAAAGGAACTAGAGACAGAAGAAAAAGCAAAACCCAAAGTTAGCAGAAGGAAAGAAACCATAAAGATCAGAGCAGAAATAAATGAAATAGAAACAAAGAAAACAATAGCAAAGATCAAAAAAACTAAAAACTGGTTCTTTGAGGAGATAAAATTGACAAACCTTTAGCCAGACTCATCAAGAAAAAGAGGGAGAGGACTCAAATCAATAATATTAGAAATGAAAAAGGAGAAATTACAACGGACACCACAGAAATACAAAGCATCATAAGAGACTACCATAAGCAACTCTATGCCAATAAAATGGGCAACCTGGAAGAAATGGACAAATTCTTAGAGAAGTATAACCTTCCAAGACTGAACCAGGAAGAAATAAAAAATATACGCAGACCAATCACAAGTAATGAAAGCGAAACTGTGATTAAAAATCTTCCAACAAACAGAAGTCCAGGACCAGATGGCTTCACAGGTGAATCTATCAAACATTTAGAGAAAAGCTAACACCCATCATTCTCAAACTCTTCCAAAAACATTGCAGAGGAAGGAAAACTCCCAAAATCATTCTATGAGGCCACCATCACCCTGATACCAAAACCAGACAAAGATACTACAAAAAAAGAAAATTGAAAACCAATATCACTGATGAATATAGATGCAAAAAAACCCAACAAAATACTAGCAAACAGAATCCAACAACACATTAAAAGGATCATATACCACGATAAAGTGGGATTTATCCCAGGGATGCAAGGATTCTTCAATATACGCAAATGTGATACACCATATTAACGAACTGATGAATAAAAACCATATAATCATCTCAGTAGATGCAGAAAAAGCTTTGGACAAAATTCAACACCGATTTATGATAAAAACTCTCCAGAAAGTGGGTATAGAGGGAACCAACCTCAACATACTAAAGGCCATAAATGACAAACCCACAGCAAACATCATTCTCAATAGTGAATAACTGAAAGCATTTCCTCTAACATCAGGAACAAGACAAGGATGTCCACTCTAGCCACTATTATTCAACATACTTTTGGCAGTCCTAGCCACAGCAATCAGAGAAGAAAATAAATAAAAGTAATACAAATTGGAAAACAAGAAGTAAAACTGTCACTGTTTGCAGATGACATGATACTATACATAGAAAATCCTAAAGATGTGACCAGAAAACTACTAGAGCTAATCAATGAATTTGGTAAAGTTGCAGGATACAAACCTAATGTACAGAAATCTCTTGCATTCCTATACACTAACAAGAAAAGATCAGAAAGAAAAATTAAGGAAACAATCTCATTCAACACTGCAACAAAAAGAATGAAATACCTAGGAATAAACCTACCTAAGGATGTAAAAGACCTGTACTCAGAAAACTATAAGACACTGAGAAAGAAATCAAAGATGACACAAACAGATAGAAAGATATAACATGTTCTTAGACTGGAAGAATCAACATTGTGAAAATGACTATACTACCTAAAGCAATCTACAGATTCAGTGCAATCCCTATCAAATTACCAATGGCATTTTTCACAGAACTAGAACAATAAAATCTTAAAATCTGTATGAGGACACAGAAGACCCCAAATAGCCAAAGCAATCTTGAGGGGAAAAAAACGGAGTGGGAGGAATAAGACTCCCTGTCTTCAGACTATACTACAAGGATACAGTCATCAAAACAATATGGTACTGACACAAAAACAGAAATACAGATCAATGGAACAGGACAGAAAGCCCAGAGATAAACCCACGCACCTATGGTCAACTAATCTATGACAAAGGAGGCAAAGATATATAATGGAGAAAAGACAGTCTCTTGACTAAGTGGTGCTGGGAAAACTGGACAATAAAATGTAAAAGAATGAAATTAGAACACTCCCTAACACCATACACAAAAATAAACTCAAAATGGATTAAAGAACTAAATGTAAGACAGAAAACTATAAAACTCTTAGAGGAAAACATAGGAAGAACACTCTTTGACATAAATCACAGCAAGATCTTTTTTGACCCACCTGCTAGAGTAATGGAAATAAAAACAAAAACAAACAAATGGGACCTAATGAAACAAAAGCTTTTGCACAGCACAGGAAACTATAAACAAGACAAAAAGAAAACCCTCAGAATGGGAGAAAATATTTGCAAATGAATCAACAGACAAAAGATTAATCTCCAAAATATATAAACAGCTCATGCAGCTCAATAGTAAAAAAACAAACAACCCAATCCAAAAATGGGCAGAAGACCTAAATAGACATTTCTCCAAAGAAGACATACAGATGGCCAAGAGGCACATGAAAAGCTGCTCAACATCACTAATTATTAGAGAAATGCAAACCAAAACTACAATGAGGTATCACCTCACACCAGTCAGAATGGGCATCATCAGAAAATCTACAAACAACAAATGCTGCAGAGGGTGTGGAGAAAAGGGAACCCTCTTGCACTGTTGGTGGGAATGTCAATTGATACAGCCACTATGGAGAACAGTACGGACGTTCCTTAGAAAACAAAAAAACAGAATTACCATATGACCCAGCAATCCCACTACTGGGCATATACCCAGAGAAAACCATAATTCAAAAAGACACATGCTCCCCAATGTTCACTGTAGCACTATTTACAATAGCCAGGTCATGGAAGCAACCTAAATGCCCATTGACAGATGAATGGATAAAGAAGATGTGGTACAATGGAATATTACTCAGCCATAAAAAGGAACGAAATTGGTTCATTTGGTGAACCAATTGGTTCAAATTGGTGGATGGACCTAGAGACTGTCATACAGAGTGAAGTAAGTCAGAAGGAGAAAAACAAGTATCGTCTCTTAACACATATATGTGGAATCTAGAAAAATGGTACAGATGAACCAGTTTGCAAGGCAGAAATAGAGACACACGTGTAGAGAACAAACGTATGGACACTAAGAGGGGAAAGCAGGGGATGGGGAGGTGAAGGTGGGATGAATTGGGAGATTGGGATTGATATATTAACACTAATATGAATAAAATAGATAACATAAGAACCTGCTGTATAAAAAAAATAAATAATTTTTTTTAAAGTTCCCTACTATTATTGTATTGCTGTTTATTTCTTCTCTTAGTTCTGTTGGTGTTTGCTTCATATATTTAGGTGCTCTGATGCTGAATGCATAAATATTTACAACTGTTATATCTGTTGGATGAACTGACCCCTTTATAAGATATAATGGCCTTCTTTCTCTCTTGAAAACAGCTTTATCTTCAGATAACATGAGGAAGTATTAGTTGCTGGGAACCAGAAATGATAAACTAAAGCAATTGTATATCTAAGGTAATCCAAACTTCTCTAAAAGTATTCTTAGACATTTGTAGAATCTGTTTCCAGATAACAAAACTAACTCCAAATCAGACATGAGCGCAGAAGCATGGAGTCAATAAATTTTAATAGTATTTGTAAAACTTTTTTATTTAAATAATTTTGGCATGTAAAATTGCAAACTTAGTGAGAAAGATGTTTCAGCCTTCACTCATTTCCCCTAATGTTAACATCTTACATAACAAAAGTACAATTACTATGAAGAGGAAATTAACAGTGATGCAATATTATTACTAAACACTAAACCTTATTTGATATTCACCAATTTTTCCACCACCAGTCATTTACTAGTCCAGGATCCTATCCGGGATCCCTTATTGCATTTAGTTGTTATTTCTCCTTAGTTTCCTCTAGCAGTTAATAGTTCCTTAATCTTTCCTTTTCTTTCATGATCTAGACATTTTTGAAGAGTGCTGATCAGTTACTTTGTAAAATATCCCTCAACTTGTGTTTGTCCAATAATTTCTCAAGATTAGAATGAGTTATGCATTTTTTTGGAAAAATACCACAAAACAATGTTGTGACTTTCCCAGTGCATAATACCAAGAGGTTCATGATATCTATCAATATGTCATATTACTAATGACGGTTATTGTGATCATTTGATTAAGTTGGTGTTAGCCAGGTTTTTTTCACAGGTTTCTTTTTGTTGAAAAGTATCTTAGGGACATACTTTGAGACTATGCAAATCATGTTTCTCCTCAGTGTCTCCCCACTACCTTTAGAGGGTTTTATCTGCAACATGTATTACTGTGGTGTTTGCCTAATAGTAACTTATTTCTCTATTTTCTTCTACATTTTTTAAGTGAAATTCCACTGTGAGGAAGAGCTATCTCTTCTCCCTCACATATTTGCTTATTTATGGAGTTATTTATTAATATCAGCAAGAATGCATGAATATTTATTTTATTCTTTGTGCTAAAGTTCAATACTATTATTATTTATTTTGTTATTCTATTTGTTATGGCTTTGGCCATTAGAGGCTCTTTCAGGTTCCTGCCTATGTTCTTTGGAAAAGCAACCAATTTTTTTTTTTTTTTTTGGTATTTTCTTACTTCCTGGAACCACACGATGTTGCAGACTCAATTTGTGTTTTTCTTGTCCTATGCCTATAATCAACCACTTCTCTAAGGAGTCCTGGTTCCTTTTTACTGGAGAATGGTGTTTAGGACCAAGATCTAGATGTTGGGTATACTCACTGTTACTTGAGCATCATGGCTCTGACTCTCTCAACATACATAGCTAGGTTATATATGTGTGCCTACAAACTCACACACACACACAGTTGATCTGATTGTATTTATAAAATCACCTAATGGCTAAAATTTATTTGCAGCACTTGTAGCACTTTCATAGTCATCAACACTTGCAGCACCTTCAGTCATCCTCAAACATGTGGAGAGCAGTGAAAAATTTGAGTCACCTGCCATACATGTTTGCAGCTAAGGTAAAACAAGACAAGCTTTTGCCTTCTTGTTTCAGCTTTCATAGTATAAACATGTATCTTTGGGCAGTCTATTTAGTGCCACTTTTTTGCATTTTTGTGCTTTTTGTTGGTGATTTTACTGTTTAATATGGCTCCCAAGGGTAATGTTGAAGTGCCATCTAGTGTTTCTAAGCACAAGAAGGCTGTGATGTGCCTTATGGAGAAAATGTGTGTTAGATAAGCTTCACTAAAAATGAGTTATAGGACCACTGGTTGTAAGTGTAATGTTAAAGAATCAAAAATAAATAAGGTGTCTTTAAACAGAAACACACATAAAACAAGGCTAAATATCGATCAGTTGATGAGAATACTGTGAACAAAGGCTTGCAGGAAACTAATCCTATATTGTCCATAGGAGCAATGATTTGGTATTCACTAGCTCACTGTCTGTGGTGACTTCATGGATTATAACCATTGTGAATAATGAGAACAGGCTATATTTCTTTATCTATCTATCTGTTTATATATTAAAAACAATGAATTCATATTGATACCTCTGATTCCAATCCAACACCACAGGATTCACTTTAGCCTTTCCTCCTTTCTTTATTTATACTTCTTTCTGAAACAGTGAGGAGCCCAGCTCTCATTACCTACAGTCTATTTAGTCTATTTATTTGTTCAATTCTAGTATACATAAAAATTCTAGTATATATAATATGTGTATAAAATATGTGCTTTGCTAACCCATTCCTGTTAGGAACGCTTTTACTAATTAGATTACAGCATTTATGTACATGTTTTTGTCATATGTATCCAGTTAAGATTCTGTTCTCCACAGTAAATTTGGTTATTTTCTTTACTACTCTCTTCATTGTGGTTAAAATATTCACTTGCAATGTAATTAGGTTAATTTTTTAGTTTGTGGTCTATTTTGGCTTCTCCCCCACCTTTTCATTAATTTTAATTATATATTGGTTTATTTGAGGGATATATAAAATATTACTATATAATTCCAAGAATCAGAGTTATACAAAAAGATATACCCACAGAAGTGTCACTAGTGTCACTAATGATATATTTCAATTGAATTGATTCTGTTATTTACAAATTACAAATTTAAATGTTTTCCATTTCAATTCTAGAACCTAGGTTTGCTACATGCAGTTCTACATAACTATAGGTGTTCATATAGGTTAAATTAGAAAATCTAAAGACAGAAGAATCAAATGTCCTACTTTCAGATAATTCAAGTAAACTCTACTTCTTTTAATCTACTTTTAACCATGTAAATAAAAGCAGTAAGGTACACTGAGCAGCATGTAGAATGATTATTTTAAAATTAGACAACTAATTAATTTTTTAGTTCATCTTAATCATTTGTAAAAGATATAGGACAATATATAATAACATATGCATCAGTATGTATCAACATACAGTTTTTAAGGGTTTTCACATTTACTTCAGTTAACTAGCTACCTAATTAGCACACTGAGTTTGAAAAAGTATTATTGAATTTAGTAAAACCTCTGCAATAGAATAACAAAGATATTTCTCAACACAGAATATACGAAAGGACATCTTAATACAGATCTATGAAAGTTCTAACAGTAAGCAGCAGTAAAGATAGTCATCAGATTCAAAAATACAAATAGTTGAATTCTATACTTGCTCTATTCAAGACAGTAACCACTAGACATATGTGGCTATTGAAACTGAAATTGAAATTAGTTACATACAGTTATAGGTCAACATATAAACCCCACAGTTCATCAAATCAAAGAAATATGAGACATACACAAAAACTAGAGAGAAAAGAACACAAGCATACCACTAAAAAAAAAATAATTAAACCACAGGGAAGAAAGTAAAAGAAGAAGAAAAGAACATAGAACTACAAAAAGCACCACATAACAAGTAATAAAATGGCAATAAGTATATACCTATCAGTAATCACTGTAAATGTCAATGGACTAAATGGTCAATCAAAAGACATAGGGTGGGTGACTGGATAAAACAACAAGACCCATCTATATGCTGTTTACAAGAGATTCACTTCAGAGCTAAAGACACACACAGACTGAGAGTGTGGGGATGGAAAAAGATATTTCATGCAAATGGAAATGACAAGAAAGCTACGATAGCAATACATATATGAGACAAAGTAGACTTTTTTAAAAAGTATATAACAAAAAACAAAGAAGCACATTATATAATGATAAAGGGATCAATACAAGAAGAGCATATAACGCTCATAAACATATATACATCTAACACAGAAGCACCTAAATATATAAAGCAAATATTAATAGACATAAAGGAAGAAATTAACAATAATATAATAGTAGGGGACTTTAATACCCCACATATATAAATGGAAATATCCAGACAGAAAATCAATAAGGAAACATTAGTCTTAAATGACAATTTAGACCAGTTGGACTTAATAGATATCTACAGGACATTGCATCCAAAAAAAGCAGATTATACATTCTTTTCAACTACACATGGAATGTTCTCCAGGATAGATAACACGCTATGCCATAAAACAAGTCTCAAAAAATTTAAGAAGACAGAAACTATATCAACCATTTTTCTTTAAATACAATGGTATGAAACTAGAAATCAATTACAGGAAGAAAAATGCATAAACACAAACACATGGAGACTAAACAATATGCTATGAAAAAAACCAATAGGTCAATGAAGAAATCAAAGAGGAAATGAGAAACTATCTCCAGACGAATGAAAATGGAAACAGAACAATCCAAATTCTGTGGGATGCAATAAAAATAGTTTTAAGAGGAGAATTTATGATGATACAGGCCTACTCCAAGAAAAATGAAAACGCTCAAAGAAAACGTTACCTATCATCTAAAAGAATTAGAAAAAGACCAAAAAAAGCTCAAAATCAGCAGAAAGAATGAAATAATAAAGATCAGAGAGGAAATACATACAATAGAGATGAAAAAATAGAAAAGATCAATGAAACCAAGAGCTGCTTTTTTGAAAAGATAAACAAGTTTGATGTGCCTTTAGGAAGGCTCATCAAGAAAAAAAGAGAGAGGATCCCAATAAACAAAAGAAATGAAAAAGGAAAAATATCAATATCACAGAGAAACAAAAAAAATCATAAGAGAACGCTATGAACATTTATATACCAATAAATTGGACAACCTGGAAGAAATGGAAAAATTTCTAGAATCATACAATCTTTCAAGACTGAATCATTAAGAAATAGACAATCTGAACAGACAGATCACTAGTAGTGAAGTTGAGTTTGTAATTAAAATACTCCCAGCAAACAAATCTCCAGGACCAGATGGCTTCACAGGGGAAGTCTACCAAACATATAAAGAAAAGCTCATACCTATCCTTCTCAAACTATTAAAAAAAAAATTGAAGAGGAGGGAACAGTCCCCAACTCATTCTACAAGGCTACCATTACCCTGAGACCAAAACCAGAAAAAAAAAACCTACAAAAAAAAAAGAAAATTACAAGCCAATATCTCTGATGAAAATAGGTGCAAAAATTCTCCATAAAATATTAGCAAACTGAATCCCACAGTATGTAAAAAGAATTGTACACCATGATCAAGTTGGATTTATTCCAGAGTCACAAGGATGGTTCAACATTCACAATCAATCAATGTGATACACCACATTAACGAAAAAAAGGATAAAAATCACATGACCATATCAATAAATGCAGAAAAAGCATTTGACAAAATTCAGCATCCATTCATAATAAAAATTCTCATCTACAGTTGGTATAAAGGAAATATATCTCAACATAATAAAGACCATTTATGACAAACTCCCAGGTATCATCATACTCAGTGGTAAAAAACTGAAAGCTTTTCCTCTAAAATCAGGAACGAGACAAGGATGCCCACTATCACCATTTCTATTTGACATAGTATTGGAAGTCTTAGACACAGCAATCAGACAAGAAAAAGAAATAAAAGGCATCCAAATTGGAAGGGAAGAAGTAAAACAGATGACATGATACTATATATAGAAAGCCCTAAAGTCACCATTACAAGTAATAAATGAATACAGTAGAGTTGCAGGATACAAGATTGATATAAAGAAATTTGTTGCTTTTCTATACACTAAATGCACTACCAGAAAGAGAAAGCAAGAAAACAATACCATTTAAAATCACATCAAAAAGAAAAAATACCTAGGAATAAACTTAACCAGGAGATGAAAGACCTATACTCTGAAAACTATAAAACCTTGATGAAGAAAACTGAAGATAATACAAAGAAATGCAAAAATATCCCATGTTCATGGACTGGAAGAATTAATATTAAAATGCCCATACTACCCAAAGCAATTACAGATTAAATGCAATCCCTATCAAAATGCCCATGACATTTTTCACAGAACTAAAACAAATAATCCTAAAATTTATGTGGAACCACAAAAGTTCCTGAATCCCCAAAGCAATCTTGAGAAAAAAGAATAAAGCTGGGGATATTATATTTCCTGACTTCAGACTATACTACAAAGCTACGGTAATAAAAACAGTACAGTACTGGCACAAGAACACACACAGATCAAGAGGACAGAATACAAAGCCCAGAAATAAACCCACACACCTATAGTTAATTATTCTATGACAAAGGAGAAAAAATAGTGTCTTCAATAAGTGATGCTGGGAAAAGAGGACAGCTACTTGTCAAAGAATAAAATTAGAATATTTTCTCACACCATATACAAAAGTAAACTCAAAATGGATTAAAGACCTAAATGTAAGACCAGAAACTATAAAACTCCTAGAAGATAACATAGGCAGAACATTCTTTGACACAAATTGCAGCAATATTTTTTTGGATCTGCCTCCCAAGGCAAAGGAAACAAAAGCAACTATAAACAAATGGGACCTAATTAAACTTAAAAACTTTTACACAGCAAAGGAAAACATCAACACAACAAAAAGACCACATACTGAATGGGAGAAAATATTTGCAAATTATATGACCAATAAGGGGTTAATATCCAAAACATATAAACAGCTCATACAACTATCAAAAAAAAAAACCTGATTAAAAACTGGGCAGAAGAACTGAATAGACATGTTTTCCAAAGAGGACATGCAGATGGCCAACAGGCACATGAAAAGATGCTCAACATCACTAATCATCAGAGAAATCAAATGAAAACCACAATGAGGTATCACCTCACACCTGTCAGAATGGCTATCATTAAAAAGAACACAAATAACAAATGTTGACAAGGACGTGGAGGTAAGGGAACACTAGTATACTGATGGTGGGAATGTAAATTGGTGCAGCCACTACAGAAAACAGTATGGAGGTTCCTCAAAAATTAAAAATGTAATACCATATGATCCAGCAATTCCATTGCTGGGTATATATCTGAAGAAAATGAAAACACTAATTCAAAAAGGTACATACACCCCAATGTTCAGAGCCGCAGTATTTACAATTTCAATAATATGGAAGCAACCTCAGTTTCCATCAACAGATGAATGGATAAAGAAGATGTGATTGATATATCTATAGATCTATCTATCTACCTATATATAGATAGATATAAAATGAAATATTTATAAAATGAAATTTTCAACCATAAAAAAGAATGGAATTTTGTCATTTATAACAACATGGATGAACCTGGAGGGCATTACGTTTAGTGAAATAAGTCAGAGAAAAAAAGATAAATACTGTATGATATTGTTTATATGTGGAATCTAAAAAAATAAAACAAACAAATGAACACAGCAGAACAGAAACAGACTCACAGATATTTAGAACAAACCAGTGGTTACCAGTGGAGAGAGGGAAGAGGGGAGGGGCAAGATAAAGATAGGGGATTAAGAAGTATAAACTATTATGTATAAAATAAATAAGATACAGGGATATATTATACAGCACAGTGCATACAGCAAATATTATAACTTTAAATGGAGTATAATCTATAAAAATATTGAATCACTATGTTGTACACCTAAAACTAATATTGTAGATCAACTATACTTCAACTAAAAAATGAAGAGAGAAAAAAATGGAGAAGAGCATAATAGGAGAATAACAAAATATACTAATCATCACAGAAGAAAACATGACAAAGGCATTAAAACATGCTTTTGAGAAATATTAAATGTATGCAAATCAGTTGTATATTTTGTGCTACTCTGACTTTTGGGTTAAGTGAGAAAAAATAAGCTAAAAATTACATAGATAATATGCTCCTAAATTTGTTGAACATATATAATATAGAGGCAACAAAGAGGTGTTTAGGCCGTTAAATACATGGACCTGGAGAAAAAGATAATTAACTGTTTACAGTAGATTTCTCTGGGTGTTGGATGACAATATTGTTTTCATACTGTTTTTACAGTTCTACAATATTCACAGTTAAGTTAGGTGTTGTTGTCTAATCAGAAAAATAATGTGTTCTAAAAAAAATAGTCCAGGATCTGAATTATGTGCTTCCTCTGAGTTCTTACAGATCAGTGAGGAATGAGAGCCAGGCAGAGGATATGACTACAGAATCGGAATTGGACAGTATTTCTTTCCAAAGCCCTTGACTAACATCACTCAACTCAACTGTGCTTCACTCCACACACTCAACTCAGCTCAGCACTAGAGGTCTGGGACACTGACTTTCACTGCTCAGGGTTGCGTTATATGGACTTAAGTTATTGCCAGGTTGTTCATATGTTTTACTTCTCAACTGCGAAGTCCAGGTTCCAATCCTTTGGTCTCCTTACATAGTGTCTCATCCAGCATCCTTATTTATTGCAAAAATAAGGACATTAAAAAGTCGAACAGGGCTTCCCTCGTGGTGCAGTGGTTGAGAATCTGCCTGCTAATGCAGGGGACACGGGTTCGAGCCCTGGTCTGGGAAGATCCCACATGCCGCAGGAGCAACTAGGCCCGTGAGCCACAACTACTGAGCCTGCGCGTCTGGAGCCTGTGCTCTGCAACAAGAGAGGCCACGATAGTGAGAGGCCCGCGCACCGCGATGAAGAGTGGCTCCCGCTTGCCACAACTAGAGAAAGCCCTTGCACAGAAACGAAGACCCAACACAGCCAAAAATAAAAATAAATAAATTAAAAGAAGGCTCAACATTAAAAAAAAAAAAAAGTTGAACAGAAAATTCTCTCTTGACTAGAAAGTGCCCAGTTTTTTATCCCATCAGGCACTCTTTTCATACAAAGGGTGAAATTAATAGCTGAAGACCAAAACTACTCCTCGGGGAAACGAGATTTTCTGAGTAACTGAGAAAAAGCTTGAGGCAAACTTATTAAAAGAATTATTTGGCTCATCCAAAGTCATCATAGCTAAAGTGTTTTTGTTTGTTTGTGGCAAACATCCATAGAGATATTTGCAGTGGAAGAAAATTCCCAATTTCAGAATTTTACAGACAGGTGAAATGGTGAATAGGAACAGAAATAGTTGGAACAATGAGATACAGTTTGATAGAACTGTGTAATGAAGGTAGAAACTTTTAACTTTAAAAGTTAAACTTCAAGCAATCACAGATAGACTGAAAGCTTTGTCAACATTATACCAGTTCTTATACATGGACATGACAAATTCAGGACAGAATAGAGAAAATAAGCACATGATGACAAGGCAGGTGGTCTAGTGGTTACAGGCACAGAAGCTGAAGTTTGATGGCCAGAGTGGAAATCTCACCTCCACCATCACTAGATGTCTAACTCTCAACAAGTCACTCAGATTTCTCTACTGTAAAATGAGGATAATAACAATACTTAACCTACATGGCTCTTGCGAGAATAAAATAAAGCCACATAGTAAGTTTAATAAATACTAGTTGATTTAGATTATGAGGTGGAGAACATAACTATTTCAGTGGAATCCATTTTATTTGCTTTACAACATGATAAGAAGTTGAATTACTATTTAAAATTTAAACACCAGTTTGAACTGGAGTCATGAATGCTAGGCCCTAGTAGAGGTTCTTCGATCTCAAGGTGAGCTATGGGCACACCATTTTCTTTTCTAAGCCCCAGTGGTGTCATGAGGTGTACTGGATAAACTCTACATTCTCTTGCTGCTTTCAAATTCCTATGATCTATATAGCTGGGAGAAAAAAAGTGTTTTAATACTGCTGCTTACAAAATATTTTCACAGCAGGAACTGCAATAGTGAAGCATTTCAACATATTTATGTAACAGCTAAATTAAACAAAGAGCGAGTACAATTTCCAAGTGGGGAAGCTACAGAAGTAAAAACTGATCAAAACAAAGAGTTTTTAGAATGTATGCATACTAAAGTTTCAGTGAATGGAAGAAAATCCCTGAAAAACCAATCCTAGTATTGAAAAGAGAAAAAAATAAGCTTTTTCTTTTCTCTGCATGTACCCTCCTTCATAGTCTCATAGAAGGATGGAAGGTACACTGATGACAGATAAAATTAATTTCACTGGGCTTCCCTGGTGGTGCAGTGGTTGAGAGTCCACCTGCTGATGCAGGGGACACGGGTTCATGCCCCAGTCTGGGAAGATCCCACATGCCGCGGAGTGGCTGGGCCCGTGAGCCATGGCCACTGAGCCTGTGCGTCCGGAGCCTGTGCTCCGCAACGGGAGAGGCCACAACAGTGAGAGGCCCGCGTACCGCAAAAAAAAAAAAAAAAAAAAAAAAAATTAATTTCACTGACACATTACATGTTTTCACCTTTTAACATTATAATCTAATTTAACTAGTATTTATTAACTTACGATGTGATATTAGAAGCTGGTAGGGTTTTCAAGATTTTTTAAAAATCTCATGTCTGTCCTAGGAAGTTATATATTATATATAATAGAATAAGACATATAAGATGTTATATATAATAAGGTATATTAAAATATATGGTATTAATGTGTTTTTTTAATATACTACAGAATATAGTATATAAAAATATATGGTATTTTTACACACTATAGAATAAGATACATATAGTTAAAGATGAAAGGTAGAATGTATTCAAATACAAAAATAAATGGCTTAACTCCAGGATAGTAAATTCAAATGATAATCAGACCCAAGAAGGGCAAGTAAGTACAATGGGCAAAGTAGATACTGAGCCACACTGAAACATGTTTTCTCAGAAGAGCTGTCCATGGATTGCTGCCATTTGGTAATGGAGGTCCAGAGTTCCCAGATCTTCTAATTTTCTAAACAGAAACAAGAATTTAGATGTTTATGTAAAATATCTATTTTTTTTCCTAGTGTTGGAAATTATTTAAACGTTTTTAAACATGGTGTAAATCAAACAGACACAACTCCGAGGCCTATGCATCCTGTGAGCTGCTACTTTACAATCTTTGGATTATTAAAGGCTATAGAAAAATATTTGTTAACACTTTATGATTCTTCAGATGTTTAACATGCTGTAATATTTTTCTCATAAAGCTGAAGGCAATTATTACACCAATATTTGCAGTTTTATGGGGAAATTGAGGATGAGGGAAGCTAAATAATGTCTACAAAGTCACATAACAATAAGCAGAAGATTTGGTTTCAAAACCAGGTTTGTCGCCCTCCAATGTCGTCCATATCCTTTTCTAATAGGCAACATTTTTTATCAAAAAAGGGATATATGAAAAAAGAACTTTATTTTAGACCTGGGAGGGTAGGTAAGATTTGGGTACCCAAAGGGGAGATATAAAATGGTTTCAGTTAGAGGCAATATGTGAATGCTGGAGGAAGGCATGAGCATGCTATTTTTAGAGACTAATTTGGAAACTGGACTGGTGTCAGTAGACACTTCACAGTGGGAACCAGGGAAAGTGGATTATATATAATACATAAATAATATTTAATTTAACATTCACCACAAAACAGAACATCGAAAGCTAGTAAACTTAAAGAAATTGCTTTTTTTATTCACGTTAGTCTTCAGTGTCAAGCAATGATCAACAACCACCTTTATTGTCATTACTATTTTAAAGTTACATTTCTTAATTTCATCTGGAGATTACTCAGTCGCCCTACAAAGTGTCTTACACTGATACCTCAGACAATATGATCCGCCCCCACAAAAGTTTACAAACTGCCTAATCACTGCGATGAAACTAGTCTACCTTCTTAAACAAATAATTTGTTAATTTCAAAAACACAAAAAGAAGACTCTGATTCCTTTAAAAATCAAATTGTACTATTCCCCCTTTAAATTACCTAAACTTTGTGGGAAAATTCGAAATGACGTTTTCATGAGTAAGGTTATGTATCTCAGATCTAGCCTTGGAGAGATAGTCCAGTGTTGCTAGAACTCCTGATATTTTTGTTCAAAAAAAAAAAAAAACTGGAAAGCTGGGGTTTTTTAAATGTAAAGTCTCTTAATTTTTCAAATCTTGGCTCAGTTAAGAAAATAAGTTATAAGCTTAAATTATATATATATATATATATATATATATATATATATATGTGTGTGTGTGTGTGTGTACACACACACATATATATATATATCTGCAGACCCCCTAAAGGAAATGGAGGAATTAGCTAGAGTTGGGTCAGAGTAGGGAAGAATTGCAACAATGTTCAAACATTGCTATAAGAACCTTTGTATAAGAAATGGCTTATACAAAGGTGAGGAGGAAAAAGACTACTAATTACATTTGGGAAACAGAAATGTAACTTGTTAGCTTTCTTTACCACAACCCTCCTTGCCTCCCTCCCCCAATTTCCCAACAAAGTTAAGAAAATATTGTAGCATCACTTATATTTTAAGATATTTTAATAAACCAGCTGAAGCAGCATGTGGGTTTCAGGCCATTTTCATTCATGAAAAGATTAGCTCTGTATTAAATACATTTTAAACTGAGAAAGAGAAAAGATATAGATATTATTCTAGAGCTTTAAAACACTGCATCTCAAATTTACCTAATTATTTGGTTTGGTATAGTTAGACACACCCTAGAGGAATATCTAAGAAGTTACTAGGAGCATGAGACTTTTTCAAACATTACAGCTGTTCCCCCCAATTCTAGAAGATTCAGATGGGTGCCGTGTGTATATATATGTGTGTGTGTGTGTGTGTGTGTGTGTGTACATTTGTCTGGTTTCTGGGGATTGTAAGGATTGACAATCACAGCCCTAGCCCTAAGCAACTGACACGCAAGTATCTTATTCCTCAGATATATAAATAAATATAAAACTGTGGAAATCAACATAACTAGTCATGACAGTAACTAACATGTAGGACAGGCTGACCACTTTTCTAAAGCCATTTTACAAACATCGATTGCCCCTTATCCCAACCTTGAAAGATGAATGCTGCTTACTGCTTAAAAAGTGTGTATGTATGATATTCCTCTGATTATTATCCAGTAGCTGGCAGAGCCAGAAGCTCAGCTTAGATCTGCTGACTTAGCATGGAAAAAATGCTCTTTCAGAGATAGCGTGTTGTCCTTAATATATGTGGATGAATGTGATGGGGAACGCACGGTTAGATGAATGAGCCCTCACGCTGGGCTCCATAAAAGGGTGAGATTGCTGAAAGCCTCTGTCTCTCACCAGAAATGTGGTCTCTTCCTGCCAAGGAGCTTGTCTCCACCCTAACACTCCATACCCCGATCTACCAGGCTTCCTCCTTTTTCTTAGCCACAGACACAGCCTCTTCCATTTCTCCTAAATCCTTACTCAACTGCCTCTTCTACCCCCTCTTTTTGGACTCACAGGTTCCTACCAAAAGGAACTCAGATTTCTGGAGTCAGAGACCTGTGTTCAAATTCTGAATCTGACATCTACAAGCTCTGTGATCCTGAAGAAGGTATATACTGTATCTGAGCTCTAGTTTCCTCCTCTGGAAAATGGTGCTGGGGAAAGAGAATAAGTAAAAAATTATTAATTAAATATGATAACTTAAGAGTCATGTCTGGTAGCTACTACTATTATATACTATGTCTTTAATGACATATTGTACCCTCAATTTATCTGATTTTTGGGAATACATATCTTTGTTTCTCATTTCTACCTCAGAAAGGCAATTCTTCACAAATTATGTCAAATAGAGAAGTTCTATAGCATGAGTAAAGGAAATGAACTCAGAGGTCAGAATGTCAGAGGCTGAGTTCATGTCTTCATCTCTTCCTAGCTATGGAAACTTGGACAATTTACTGACTCACTCTATGCCTAAAATAGGGATAGCAATGCTACCCAACTTATAGATCTTTGGTGTTTAATTTAATTTAATAGAAAATAAAGTAGAATGCACTTAAATTATGGCAGGAGCTCAATAAATTTTGCTATTATCTGTTAGCAGTGATATTATTTCCTTCTTTATTTAAACCACAGTCACATTCTTTTGGTCTGATTATCAGGGGACTGAAATTGATGTCCAGTTGGTAAATGGATTAAAATATTATAAACCATAAAGAGAAAAATATATTTTTCTTTCAGATTACAATTTACTTTGTGCCTCAAATCAAATTGAAGCAATTCTTTTCTGAGTCTTGGAACTTTAGCTTATCCATCTATTTTTTCCCTTTTAAAAAATACATTTGGCTCATGTTTCTGTGAAAACTAAAGTCAATGCATAATTTACAACGTACAACCAAAATCAAACATTTAATTTTATGTTTTATTCAAGTAAGAGCAACAGAGCTGGGAGGGGAAAAAAGTTGGAATTTGCTTAAATTTGTGATACTATTAAGATTCACAAAATATACTTAAAGCAAAGATGAGGTTATTTTAGTTGCAGTGAAGATACAAGAAGATCCCAAAGGAATGAAGCAGTGAGTAGAATTCCACCCCTAAAATCTTCACTGGGAATATACTTTTTTCAGTTGCAACAGAAGATACAAAACTAAAAAAACAAACAAGCTGAAAATTAACTAGCCTTCATTCTATATTCCATTTCTATAACTACCAAACAACATATGGCCCATCATATTGATTTTTTGTCTATTTTTTTTGTTCTAAGAACAGAATGTATTCTCAGCTATATTAATCATATTTCTAAATAAAGGTTATGCTTTGATATGTAGGTTTTATATAGTCCCTGATAACCTCTGAAAGCACACAGTATTTTTTATCTCTGTAGACTTAGACATGATGCTTTAAAAAAAAATTGTAAACTTGGCCAAATATCTGCAAGCATAGATGTTTTCTAGAAATTTCTCTCAGCACTAATATTTTTGTGTATTTTGTAAGACTGACACATGCAGTTCTATGCTGGTTGCATCTCTTCTGTTATGTGTTTGTTTGTACATAGACATAATCATATTACCGTTTAACCAAAGTGCTCCCTACCTGATATATCGGCTAGTCTCCTAAGTATTCTCTGAAAATTACAGGTTCAATCCTACATCTAAATGCTTATTAAAAATACTTCAAACCTTCCATCTGCTTCCAAGACTATGGCTGGGAACTAAGGCTGAATAATTTATCTCGAACATGTACCTGCTTGTGTGTAACTGCTACACTGCATACAGAGATAATTTCTGCTCATGTATGTGTTTCAAACCATTCATTACCAATTCTTCTTTTTAATTTTCCTATTTTGCTTTTTTAAATGGCCATTCTGCAGATTTTCTGGAAAGTCATGAGATAAAATAATTACTAAACCAGGAAATTAAAGAAAGGCATTTTAAATCCAATGGAAAGTGCAAAATGTTAGATGTTAATGTTACTTTCAGAGAATGCACTGCCCACTCATTTTGCCTTATAGCTTCTGAAGCCACTTTTAACCTTTCATTTTTTGTTTGTTGGTTAGTTTCACTGTGTTCTCAGTTGTCCTTGGAAAGAGTTCAAAGTTGTTCCATCTTTTCCATCCTCAGTATCATAGCTGAATTCTAGGCCCTAAACACTTCCAGCTTGTTTTTAACTGACTAAATTACAGTCTTCCCCAACTCTAACCTACACAAGAAATATCCTCTAGATTAAATTTCCTAAAACACAACTTTCATCATGTCATAATGTTGCTCTAGATCCTACTGTGGTTCTAGTGACTATGGGAAAAGCCCACACTCTTTGTACTGAGAGGTTCCAAGCCCTGGGAAATAGTATCCCATTTTAGTTGTCAATCTAACCTCCTAGGACTTCCCAATTTACTGTTGCTCCCATCAGAATAAATTCCTTTGCATCCCCCCACGCGCCATGCTTATTCTACCTGTGATTTTCCTGATGCATGCTTCTTTTTTCCCCATCTTTTCATCTGTCCAAATCCGATCTACTCTCCAGGGCCAACTGAAGTGATAACGCTTCAGACACTTCCAATAAGAAAATTCAACTGCTCCAGTCCACAAGCCATATTTTCCTTGGAATGTACACCGTACTTACCAACAGACTATGTTATTCAGCGAAGTTTATATGCTGCACTGCATTGCTTCTCCTTTGGAACTATTGCTAGTCCAAAAAGATCATAAGCTGCTTGAGGTGATGAGGTATGCCCTATATTATCTCTCTATTACTCATTGTGCTTTTTTCATTGCTGGAAACACACTAGGTATATAAGAACACAAAGTGGACTTGACATAATCTTTAAAAAAGGGTTTACAAAATTCAATTCTACTAATTGTAGTGTTACTTAAGGATAGATTAATGATTGTCTAAGATATGTGAATGGGGCAAACCTATGCTCTTGTAAAAATGGTCAAGTAGAGATCAAACTTTTATAAACAAAATAATAGGTTAATATACTGAATGGTGATATTCAAAGGATCTTTTTGTGACTCTCTTCATAAAGAGAAGAGGACCACCTGATTTTCAGAGTTTCAAACATAGGTTTCAGTTCTATGCTCTTAAAAAGAAAGCTTTTTGATTTTCTAAAATAGGAGTTAAAAAATACATATAAAAATCATATATAGGAGGAGAGCAAAATAGACATGTTTTCCAGCTGTTAGAAGGGTACAAATAGAAACCCAGAACAGTCTATCAGAGCACAAATGAGATTCAGGGGTGTCCACAGAGGAAGTCTCCGTCTGACGGAGTATCAGTCTGACCTGGATGAGGAGGGCATCCACATGGAAGGGCAACCTGGAGTAAGGTGTGAGTTGGGGAAGCATCCGAGCAAGAGAGAGGAGGAGAAGCTCAGCACAGGCACTCAGAGCCAGAGTAAGCAGTGATTCCTGTGGGAAGGTGCCTGACCTGAGATGCCAGCACCTAAGCAAGATGAGGAGGGCATCTGTTTATGAGCGTGGCCGTGTGTGTGGTGTCAGAGCTCAAGCACAGTGAGAAGGATCTTTCTGCATGTAGGCTGGTCCAGCAGGGAGAACCAGAAGCCCAAATGCAGTGAGGAGCATATTTATAAGTGAGGGCAGCATAGCACTGGATGTCAGAGTCCATATGGGGCAAGGAGCTCGTCTATGGAGAGTGACTTAAGATGAGGTATAGAATCCCTAGTGGAATGAAGAGGACATCCCACATGGGAGTCAGAGTTGGAACAGGGTGAGAAGGGCATTTGTGTCGGGTAGGAGTTGAAAACGAAGACAAATAATTGGTATATTAAAGACAATATATTTCCTGGGAGAAACCAGGAGACAGGTTTCTCAGAATCAGAGATAAGAGTTAAACATATGCAAAAGGAGAAAACTAAAATAAATCTGGTAGTTTGGGACTGGTATTGGTTGTACTAAGAACTGATGGTTTTCACTACATAAAGAGGAATAATTATTGACATAAATGAGAGTGTGTTTGTATGTGTGTTATATATATCTATATTCCCTACATTAATCCACTATAAGGCCTGGAAGCACTGACACTCCAAAAGCAATCAGTACACCTAACTCCTTGGTCTTAGCTTCTACCATTCTCCACTAAAAGGAATCAGGCTACTTGAAGAAATGGCTGACTCTGGGCCTGAGACACAGAATGTGCAAGATAAGCTACAAATATCCAATATGGCTATTCAAAATATATAAGGAACTCATACAACTTAATAGCAATAAATAAATAAATAATCCAATTTAAAAACTGAGCAAAGGACCTGAACAGACATTTTTCCAAAGAAGATATACAAATGGCCAACAGGTATATGAAAAGGTGCTCAGCATCACTAATCATCAGGGAAATGCAAATCAAAACCACAATGAGATATCACTTCAAAGCAGTTAGGATGGCTATTATCAAAAAGTCAAAAGATAAGCATTGGTAAGGATGTGGAGAAAAGGGAACTCTTGTACACTATTGGTGGGAATGTAACTTGGTCATATGGAAAACAGTATGGAGGTTCCTCAAAAAATTAAAAATAGAACTACCCTATGAGCCACCAATTCTACTTCTGGGTATATATCCAAAGGAAATAAAATCCATATCTCAAAGAGATATATGCACTCTCATGTTCATTGCAGCATCACTTACAGTAGCCAAGACATAAAAACAACCTAAGTGTCCATCAACAGATGAATGGATAAAGAAAATTACATATATAAACCAAATCTTCTTTATCCATACATATATCTACCTCTTATATAAAACATATATAAATTTATCATAAATATATATTTTATATACAAATACATATTATTTATATATGTAATGTATAAATACATATAAAGATATACATACACATGCAATGGAATAGTGTTCAGCCATAAAAAGGAAGGAAATCCTGCCATTTGTGACAACATAAATGAATCTTGAGGACATTATGCTAAGTGAAAGAAGCCAAACACAGAAAGAGAAATACTGCATGATCTCACTTACACAGGAAATCTAAAAAAGTCAAGTCCATAGAAACAGAGAGTAGAAGAGTGGTTACTACTGGGGCCTGGGTCTTGGGGGAAATGGGGAGAAATTGGCCAAAAGGTATAGACTTTCAGTTTTAAGATAAGTTCAGAATGGTGACTATAGTTAATAATGATGTATTATATACTTGAAATTTGCTAAGGGAGTAGATCTTAAGTCTTCTCACCACACACACACAAAAAAGTTAACTGTGAGGTGATGGATATGTTAATTAGCTTGACTGTAGTAATCACTTCACAATGTATACATATATCAAATCATTGTATTGTACACCTTAAACAAATACAATTTTTATTTGTCAATCATACTTCAATAAAGCTGGAAAAAAAATTTTAAAGATAAGCCACAGAAACGAAGTGCTCAAATAATGGCACATATCTAAGAACAGACAAGTTGGCTTAGGTGGGCTACTGCTTGCCAAACTGGGAACAACTCGAACACAAAAATAAAATAGAAAGCCTCTAGTCTATATTGATAAAAATTAACAAATTAAACTATAGATTTATGAGGAACGGGATATTTACACAGTTCCACAGTACCTTCCCACAAAATATAAATTACAACAGGGAAAAGAGTTACTTTACAGTGAAGGAATATAGCAGACGCCACATTAATCTAGTAATCAAGGTGAATATCATGAGTATGGGACAAACTGAAACCATGCACCACCTGATAGGATATAATGAAAAGATGAAAGTATTCCTTCTGTGGTTTCCTGACAAATCTGAATGTAATCATGAGGAAACAGCAGACCAATTCATATTGAGGGAACATTCTACAAAATAACTAGCCTGCAATCTTCAAAAGAGTTAGGGTCATTAAAGTCAAAGAAAAAATCACGGAAATATTCCAGACTGAAAAAGTGAAAAGAGACAAAATAACTAAATACAATATGAGAATTTTAGCTGGATTTTTTGCTGGATGCATTTAGACAATGGGTGAAACTTGAATGGAATCTGAGATGTCTCTGGATGTATCAAAGTTGATTTTTTGGTTTTGAAGGTGGTGTCATGATTATGCAGTAGAATGTCCTTGTTCACAGGGCTTAAACACTAAAGCACTTAGGAATGATAAAGAATCAAATTAGTAACTTACAAATGGTTCAGGGGAAAAAAGCATTCTTTGTACTGTGCTTCCAATTTTTCCTTTAAGTTTGAGATTCTATAAGAAAATTATTAACAATAGACACTCTGAAAATTATTAAAATGTATTAAAATACAGTAATGTAAACCCACATGTATATGAAACAAACTAGAGCAGGGAAGGTTGATGCAAGTACCAAAAAGGAGTGTGTAGTTTTATCTATGCTGAAAATATATCTGACATTTTTTACTCTGAAAAGTCACTACACCTAACTAGTGTAAATACAACTGATTTTTGATTAGTAAAACTTTGGTTGTTCCAAATCTATTTCTTTTTCTTTTTCTCTTTTTTTTTTTGACCACGCCTCAGGGCATGTGGGATCTTAGTTCCCCAACCAGGGATCGAACTCGTGCCCCCTGCAGTGGAAGCGTGGAGTCCTAACCACTGGACTACCAGAGAAGTCCCCCAAATCTATTTCTTAAAAATCATCTCAGAAAGGCAGTTGGTCTAGCCTGGTAATGACTGGCTGAAGTTCAAATATGGTGGACTGATTTTGTCCTTGCTAACTAGAAGAGTCATAAAAATTTTTTAGATAAATGAAACACCATAAAAATACACATTCTTGATCTAACAAGAAATATTAGAAAACATGGAGCAGTTCAAAAATTTGGGCCAGCAACCAGACATATGTATCTCTTAACAGAGATTTCAATTCTACTGTATAGAAAGTTTCTCTCCTCTCCTTCCAGTATCATGGGCATTATTGATCAAGAGATGTTCTGAAGAAGCAGCTGGTGCAACTGATTGGAAACTATGAAGAAAATTTTTACTAAAGTCCTAGAATTTTAGATGTATGTATCCCAGGATAACAAAAATATCTCTTTGACAACCAAAGCTCTCTTCTTTCTAAACTCTATATGTTATAAATAACACCTATGTGAGAACTGAGATCTTATCCCAAGTCACTCTAAAAGAAAGAATGGATTCCCAGGTTACTTGGCTTTTATTCAGCACTACTCCTGCTACATCTCAAAGACAAAGAAGACTAAGAGATGACAAAGATTGATTTCTTTCCTCAACTCCACCTGTATGTGGTCTATACAACACTATAAATTCTGCCAATAGATACATAAATCTGATAAATTACCCTGAACCATAAGCCATTTTAACGGATCCAATCGAACCTGAGATGTAATTCAACTTTTAGTTTTGTAAACTTTTACATTAATATCTCAAGAGGAGTCCTGACAAAGATAGAAAGCCTGGGGCTGCTACTTCCTCTGCTTTTACAGCACAGCTTGAACAGGACATCTTGTAAGCTGAGGTTTTTCCAATGTAGCATGCAGATCTGCAAACACCCAAAGGATATTTAGAGCCTAAAAGAAAGCAATCCTTTGAATGCCTTTTGATATAGTGCCCTGCAGAGAAGAGTAAGAATCAAATAGTAGACTCTGTCCGTTTCCTTGAATAGACGCATAGCCCTGGTTCTTAACCCTTTTTCTGTCTGCAATCATCATTATTATTTTTGCATACCTGTACTATTCCTAGTTTTGCAATGGGGAAGGGACTTTTAATAAATATCCTTCACTCGGTCTCTTGGGCAACTTAATCTGAAGGTTATAATTTTATAAAAAATAAGGTCAGTTTCCTCTTATTTTTGACAGGCCGCGGGAAATAAAATCTCTACCTTAAATTTTTGGTAAAAAAAAATCAAGGTGTATTATATTTTCATACAGTTGAATCCTAGGTAAGGCTAGTACCAGTCCTGAGTATAATTAAATTGATATCATATCTGGATTAAATTTTTAATTCTAGAAGAAAATATTTAACCATGAGAAGGACATTATCAATTACTTTGACAATTTCAACTCTTCATTTTCTTCATGCTTTCTTGAAATTACTTCATAGATTTAATATCTTGGCATATATCTTGGTTATTTGACTTAATTTAGAAAATAATCTCTCTGATTTGGTACTTTTGGAATTCCTTATCTTTCCACATTTTTTTGCACTAAAATTTTCTCTAAAACTAATTCTTATCTACCAACTTATAAAATGTTAAACATTTAATTACATTGCCTGAATATCAGTTTAAAGTTCTTGTCAGGGTCTGTCTTAGCCCATATGGGCTGCTACAACAGAACACCATAAACTGGCTGGTTTATAAACAATAAACATTTACTTTTCACATTTCTGGAGGCCAGAAGTCCAAGATCAGGGTGCCAGCATAGTTGGGTGAGGGTTCTCTTCCTGTCACAGACTTCTTATTATATCGTCACATGGTGGAAGGGGCTAGGGAGCTCTGTGGGGTCACTTCTATAAAAGCACTAATCTCATTTATGAAGGTTCCACTCTCATGACCTAAGCATCTCCCCCCCTCCCCACCAAGGGCGCCACCTCCAAATACCTTCACACTGGGCATTAGGACATACGAATTTGGAGGTGACACTAAAGTTCAGGCCATAGAAAGATCTCAAACTTTAAGTCTGCTTTCAGAATGGAGTTTCCACTATTATCTTTTTTCTTCTTCCTATATCATCCTAGAACAGGATTATCATAACTAGTATGGAGAGTTTTCTAATCCCTGTCCTTTATAAGTACTCAAAGCATAGAAATACACTTTCAATGTTATACAGAAAGCAGAAGAGCTGGGTTTGAGTCTTCATTTTTCATAACATATTATTGGATAAATTATATAATATCTTATCCTCAATTATTTCTAAGTACTGTTATTCCCATTTTAGAAATTGAGAAACCTGAAGCTCCAAGAGGTTCAATAACTTGAGCAGGATCAGACAGCTAATAAAAGGCAGCATGATTCAAAACTATATCTGCCTATCTTAAATATCTGTGTGTGGGTTTTTTTTAAAAAAACTTTGTTCTGTAATGACATCCTTAATTATTCTGTTTAATAGAAGGTTCTAATCCAAGTTATTTCAATTTTTGAAGTAATAGAACACATTCTGTTCAGTTATGCTTCCATGTTTGATATCAGATACTAGGATAAATATGAAGATGAATAAGATACAACTCTTTCTTTTAACAACTTTACAATCTAGAATAAAAACAGCAAAATTGGCCTTGATTATACAGGGAAGAGGTTGCCTTTTTTTTCTACTTTTCTTTGACATTTTAATCTTTCACTGGAGGTAGAACCTGTAATATAAGAAAACGCAATGAATTGTGAGAGAAATTTGGTTTCGGGTCACATGCTATCATCATTGGCTCAGTCACAGAGAAATAGCACACAAAGGTTACCTAAATGAAGCTTTTCCTAAATTGGGTTTCCAGGTCAAGAGATTTCTTTTTCATGTTGGAATAAAAGTATTGAATCAACTACTGGAATTTTCATCATGCATACAACATCTCAGTGTCTATAGTACATGGTATGATAAGATTTTCAAAGAACAGGGGTGAAAGGTAAGGATTTAGGGACAAAGACAGACTCATAATCCAGAAAGAGAATCTGCACTTGTCCCACTGGCCACAGAGAAACTGCCGAAGACATCTGACCCTAGGGGTAGTAACGAGTATAAATTTCAGGGACTGGCTTAAAAATGACTCATGTGCCAGATTCCCTGTTGAAAAAAGCATTATAAAAAAACATTTACTCCAGAACAATGTGAAGAAAACAACTATGGAGACTATAAACAGATTTATTCTCACAACAAATATAATTATTAGTCCTTGGTATCAATATATATTAATCATAATTATTCACACATTTGTATATTGTGATGAATATAAGCACAGAAATGTAGTTTATTTTAAAAGAATCCAATGCAGATGGTAAATTTAGTCACTGCAAAGGGACTCTGATTTATAAATTTAAAATGTCAAGATACAAACTAAAACAAAAATGAAATAAAACAAAAGAAAAAGTAACTAAAGATGAAGTTATTTCTCAAACAGGAATAGGCAGTATACCAGAATCTATTTTCAGTCTTTCAGAAAATAAATTGGTGAAAACAAAAGTTCAATATGAGGAAATGCCTTTTCACAAATTTAAGAACACTTGATTAAAGGAAAAGAAAAACCCTATCTGTACATGAAGGAGTCCACCTACTGGACAGAACTGTTAACTGGTATGGAAAAAAATATCACAAGCAGGTGTTTTATACTCTAGGCAGAAATTTTCTCGGCAACATGAAAATATAATTGGCTTTTTAAAAAACAATTAGCAGAGGCCTGCGGCCGCCGGGACCAAACAGGCAGCATGGCGGAATGCGTGGGCTGCGGAGAATGGCCTCACACCCGGCAGCATGTGTTCCTGGTCCCAGAGTATTTAAAAGATGCTTCAAAGAAGATGAAAAGTGGTTTTATGTTTGTAAAACTGGTTAACCCATGTTCAGGGGAAGGAGCCATTTACTTGTTCAATATGTGTCTACCGGAGCTGCTTGAAATAAAAGTTTTCAAGGAAAAAAACCATTCTTGGTTTATAAATGAATCAGTTCAATCAGGAGTTCTTCTTCACCTTGCCACACCCATGGACCCTCTGTTTCTGCTACTTCCACTACCTTATAAAGGCTGATAGAGAGGGAAAGTTTCAGCCCCTGGATCAAGTTGTGATGGATGACATGTTTCCGAATTGCATCTTGTTGCTGAAACTTCCTGAACTTGAGAAGTTACTTAGAGATGTGGCAGAGGAGAAAGAAATAGACAAGAAGAAATATTACAAGTGCAGCAAAGAGAAGACATTAAAATGGCTGGAAAAAAAGGTTAATCAGACTATGGCAGCATTAAAAACCAATAATGTAAATGTCGATGCCCGGGTACAGTCTACTGCATTTTTCTCTGGTGACCCGGTTTCCAGTGACAAGGAAGAGGATTATATTCGTTATGCCCATGGTCTGATATCTGATTACATCCCTAAAGAATTAAGTGATGACTTATCTAAATATTTAAAGCTTCCAGAACCTCCAGCTTCAGTGCCAAACCCTCCATCAAAGAAAGTAATCAGATGAGCCCGTAGAAGCAAAAGAAGATTACACTAAATTTAACACTAAAGATTTGATGACTGTAAAGAAAAACAGCAAAATGACTGCAGCTCAGAAGGCTTTGGCTAAAGTTGACAAGAGTGGAATGAAAAGTATTGATTCCTTTTTTGGTGCAAAACATGTTAAAAAAAATTGGAAAGATTTGAAACACTGAAAATTAAACCGAGCAAAAATATTTGCCTTCTACATGTCCCATTTTCATCCTTCCTCCATTCCACTGTACTTCCTAACCCTTAATTACCACCTTTTGAAAAAAAGTAGGAAGGGGGCAATTTTCAGATTCACTTGAACATTTCTTTGTGTTTGATGTTTGTGTTTCCTGAACAAATATGGGAAAGTAATTGTGTAACTTCATGGCTTGTGGCCTTTGGAGTTTTGTTTGACATCATGAAAAGTAATCAAGTGAATAGCATTAACCTCTAACATCACAATTTCCTCAATAAACTGATGTGTGACAAAAAAAAAAAATTAGCATTACAATTCAGCAAGAGGCAGGAATCATTAAGTGTACCTCAGTCTAGGAGGGTTTAATATATATCAAACTGAAAGGAAGGAAGGAAAGGAGAGAGGAAGGGAGGGAGGGAAGGAGTGAATCTCATTTCTTCTCTCTAGACTCTTCATGTTTCATTGTGTTCATTTTTTGCTGAGAAGCATTTTAGGGCATAGATTTTCATGTGCATTTTCCATAGGAAGATACTATGTCCTCCAAGCCCAAGAGTATTAGGGGGAAAAAAAAAAGTAATAGGTGCTAAAAAAAGAAAAGATTGTCTTATGTCCTTCATCTATACACTGCCTGCCACCCAGGACTCAAGAGGTTTCATCTAATTATGTATGTAAAACTACTTTACAAAGTAAATATCTCATACAGATATAAGACAACTGAGTCACAAATGAATCTTGTTTGACAATTCATACCAAGCAGGCAAGCAGTCTTACTACCTGATTCCTCCCTAATTACCTCACAGGAGCAGAGTTAGCCTCTGCACTCTAGAGGCAGATTGAAGAATAAAAACTTAGCCTGGTCCAGGGATTCTTTGCCACCTCCTGGACATGCCTCACTCCTGTTTGGAACTATTATTCAGGCCAGAACCAGTAGTCTGCCAACCCTTGCGGAAGGCATCAATGTTCCAAAACGGAAGGCCTGCTTGCTGTGCTGACACCACTCTTAATGACTTAAACATCTGGAGAACAACATTTCACAGTGACAATCAGAGCTTTCCTGATAAGCAATAACTCACATGCTGGGTACTGTGCATTAGGAGCACAATGGGAGAAGCAAAGTGGTATCCCTTAGAAGGGGCCCTAAGAGCTCATTGCTTTCCTTTGAGGCAAACACTTCGGTGTCTCAGAGGGGTGCCCTCAGGTATTAGACACTGCATTCCACCAAGACTTCGATGAATTCTTTTAGGATAATAGGAAATAAGCCACATTTAAATCCTGGTCTATTTCCAGCTTGTTAATGCCAATTTATGAATTTAAGTGTTTTCTAAAAATAATAGATTTAATTCAAATCACCAAAGTAATACATAACAAGTCAAGTAGCAGTGATGGACAGGTTACTATATTTATAAAGATGACAGATCACTATATTTCTTCTTGAATGATTATATTGCAATGATGTACTTCCCTATTCGTCTCTTGTATATACTTCCTCCAATTCCCAATTCTCTCTATTCCCCTAATCTCCACCCTAGATACAACTAATACCACAAAGCAAGCACCAAAAGATATTTTAAAGTAAGTGGACAGCCACTTATCTGCATTTTCTAGTGTTCCTATAATGATCATATATTAATTAATTAATATATGGTAGAACTAGTTCCATTTGGTAGAACTAGTTCAGCCACCCTTATAAGTCCCCAAGTTTCCATCATCAACTATGTTTATTACCTGCATTCTCTCTGGCTACGACTTAACATCTTCTATGTTAGGTCTGGCCTTAGACCTGCCATCTGCTCCCTGGATTTAGCTTCCATCACAAAACAGTCTTAGCATGCAACTCTTCCCCATAACCACCAAGCCTGACATCATAACACTACTTGACTCTTCTTCAAGTCAGGGACACTCTCACATACTTTACTCTCTTGTTTTCACTGACTGAATTCTGTTTTCCAATATTGTTCCAACATGTCTGAGCAGGCTTCCACTGTATTATCTCTCAGAGAGGGAGAGAGCCTAGATAGATATAACAAAAAAGGACAAACATACATTCAGCACAGGGTAATGGTAACATGGAAAGAGGGAAGTCTAATTTCATGTGAAAGGAATGCCTCCTGAGGAGTAGTTCACAATGAGGACAGAAAATCAAAGCCCCTCATTTTTTTAATAAGATTATTAGGACAGGAACAAAGGGCTCTGAATAAAAATAGTGCTCAATAAATATTGTTGGCTTACTCCAACTGTGTAAACATGCACATGTGCGCACACACAAACATACACACACACACACACAAACACAAACACACTAAAATGAAACTAATAAGAAATGCATCAAAATTAACAATGGTTGCTGCAACTAGGGTGCCTGTCAGACGCTTGTGGGGGACCCTGACGCCCAGGGAGATGGGAAGAAGCCCCAAGCAAACCAGTAGGATGTGGGGGGACTGAGGGGGGAGAAAAAGTGGAGGCCAGACAGGACCAGTGCCCCTGAGCAGTGGCTGAGAGGGGAGAGGGGTTCCCACACCTGGAGGGGCCCTCGGGGGCTCAGATCAGGGGCGAAGTGGGCCCAGCATTTCCCCTGTCCAATCGGCCAGGGAAGTCTGCCCCGCTCTCGGGTTGGGTCCTATGCCCTCATGGTTCCCCTCTGGGCTGGGGTGATCCTGGGGGTGTAGAAGGGAGGCCAGAATAGGAAAGGCAGGCAGGGGGAGTGGGAAAGGAGCGGAGGGCATTTGCCCCACCCACTCGGGCATGGGGAGCCTGCTGAGCTCCCAGGCTGGTCCCCTGCCCTCCAAAGCCCCCCGCCAGGCCATGTGGGTCCTGGGGGCATAGGAGGGAGGCCCAGGAGATCAGGAGAGGCAAGCGGGAGGAGTCCTCCAGGACTGGAGGAGCAGGAGAGAAGTAGAGGGCGTTTGCCCCACCCACTCAAGCACAGGAAGCCTACTGGTCTCCCAGGTGGGGTCTACTGCCGTCTGAGACCAGAGGCAGGGGCAAGCCTGGGCCCCTTCTGTTCTGTTGAGCCTAAGCCCCAACCACTCACCCCTCCACCTTTTCCAGCCCTTTTCCTAAGCATAGGCCCCACCCACTGCCCAAACCTCAACCCTGATTAGGCCCTGCCCTCCACAGCCAATGCCTTTTCCACTTTTTCTTTTCCCTCCTCCTCCTTTTTACTATTGTGGTTCTGTTTTATCTTCCAGTTGTTGTTTCATCTATATTTTTATTTTTATATTTTTTCTAACATAGCTGTTAGTTAACTAGTCTAATTTTATTTACTTCATTATTGTTCTCTCCCTCTCTCTTTTTTTTTTTTTCTCCACCCTGCTCAGCTTGTGGGATCTTGGTTCACAAGGCAGGGGTTGGGCCGAAGCTCCTTTGGTGGGAGCTCCAAGTCCAAACCACTGGACTAACAGAGAACCTCAGATCCCTGGGAATATTCATTAGAGTGAGGTCTCCCAGAGGTCCTCATCTAGGCACCATGACCCAGCTCTACCCAACAGCCTACAAATTGCAGTGTTGGAAGCCCCAGGCCAAACAACCAGTAAGACAGGAACACAATCCCACTCATAAAAAAAAGGAAAAAATGAGATGGCAAAAAAATATGTCACAGATGAAGGAGCAAGGTAAAAACCTACAAGACCAAATAAACAAATAGGAAATAGGCAATCTACCCAAAAAAAGAATTCAGAGTAATGATAATAAAGAGGATCCAGAATCTCAGAAATAGAATGGAGGCATGGATAAAGAAAATAGAAGAAATGTTTAATAAAGTACTAGAAGAACTAAAGAACAACCAAACAGAGATGAACAACACAATAACTGAAACGAAAAATACAAGAGAAGGAATCAATAACAGAATAACTGAGGCAGAAGAATGACTAAGTGAGCTGGAAGACAAAATGGTGGAAAAAAGTGCCAAGGAGCAGATTAAAGAAAAAATGAAAAGAATGAAAAGAACTGAAGACAATCTCACAGACCTGGGACAACACTAAATGCACCAACATCCGAATTACAGGGATCCCAGGAGAAGAAGAGAAAAAGAAAGGGTCTCAGAAAATATTTGAAGAGATTATAATGGAAAACTTCCCTAACATGGGAAAGGAAATAGTCACCCAAGTCCAGGAAGCACAGAGAATCCCATACAGGATAAACCCTAGGAGAAACACACCAAGACACATATTAATCAAACTAACAAAAATTAAATTCAAAGAAAAAATATTAAAAGCAGCAAGGGAAAAACAAGAAATAACATACAAAGGAAACCCCATAAGGTTATCTGCTGATTTTTCAGCAGAAACTCTGCAGGCCAGAAGGGACTGGCAGGATATACTTAAACTGATAAAAGAGAAAAACCTACAACCGAGATTACTCTACCCAGCATGGATCTCATTCAGATTCGACAGAGAAATTAAAACCTTTACAGACAAGCAAAAGCTAAGAGAATTCAGCACCACCAAACCAGCTTACAACAAATGCTAAAGGAACTTCTCTAGGTGGGAAAGAGAAGAGAAGAATAAGACCCACAAAAACAAACTCAAAACAATTAAGAAAATGGAAATAGGAACAAACATATCAATAATAACTTTGAATGTAAATGGATTAAATGCCCCAACCAAAAGACACAGACTGGCTGAATGGATACAAAAACAAGACCCATATATATACTGTCTACAAGAGACCCACTTCAGACCTAAGGACACATACAAACTGAAAGTGAACGAATGAAAAAAGATATTCCATTCAAATTGAAATCAAAAGAAATTTGGAGTAGCAATACTCATACCAGACAAAATAGACTTGAAAATAAAGACTGTTACAAGAGGTAAGGAAGGACACTACATAAATGATCAAGGAATCAATCCAAGAAGAAGTTATAACAATTTTAAATGTTTATTCACCCAACATAGGAGCACCTCAATATATAAGGCACATGCTAACAGCCATAAAAGGGGAAATCAACAGTAACACAATAATACTAGGGAAATTTTTAAAAAATAAAGAAAGAAAAATAATACTAGGGGACTTTAACACCCCACTTACACCAACAGACAGATCATCTAAACAGAAAAGAAATAAGGAACCACAAGCTTTAAATGACACAAGAGACCAGGTAGATTTAATTGATATTTATAGAACATTTCACCTGAAACTGGCAGAATACACTTTCTTCTCAAGTGCACATGCAACATTCCCCAGGATAGATCACATCTTGAGTCACAAATCAAGCCTCAGAAAATTTAAGAAAAATGAAATCATATCAAGCATCTTTTCTGACCCCAACGTTATGAGATTGGAAACCAATTACAGGAAAAAAAAAACTGTAAAAACCACAAATACATGGAGGCTAAACGGTGCACTACTAAATAACCAAGAAATCACTGAAGAAATCAAAGAAGAAATTTTAAAAATACATAGAAACAAATGACAATGAAAACACCATGACCCAAAACAGCAAAAGAAGTTTTAAGAGGGAAGTTTATAGCAATTCAATCTCACATCAAGAAACAAGAAAAATCTCAAATAATCTAACCCTACACATAAATCAACTAGAGAAAGAAGAACAAAGAAAACCAAAGTCAGTAGAAGGAAAGAAATCATAAAGATCAGAGCAGAACTAAATGAAATAGAAATGAAGAAAACAATAGCAAACATCAATAAAACTAAAACCTGGTTCTTTGAGAAGATAAACAAAATTGATAAACCCTTAGCCAGACTCATCAAGAAAAAAAGGGAGAGGATGCAAATCAATAAAATTAGAAACTATAAAGGAGAAATCACAACTGACACCACAGAAATAGAAAGGATTATAAGAGAACACTACAAACAACTATATGCCAATAAAATGGATAACCATGAAGAAATGGACAAATTCTTGAAAAGTTACAATTTTCCAAGACTGAACCAGGAAGAATTAGAAAATATAAACAGACCTATCACAAGTAATGAAACTGAAACTGTAATTTAAGATCTTCCAACAAACCAAAGTCCAGGACCAGATGGATTCACAAGCAAATTCTATCAAACATTTAGAGAAGAGCTAACACTGATCCTTCTCGAACTCTTCCAAAAAATTGCAGAGGGAGGAACACTCCCAAATTCATTCTATGAAGCCACCATCACCCTAATACCAAAACCAGAAAAAGATATAACAAAAAAGAAAATTATAGACAAATATCACTGATGAACACAGATGCAAAAATTCTGAACAAAATGCTAGCAAACAGAATCCAACTACATATTAAAAGGATCATACACCACGATCAAGTGGGATTTATCCCAGGGATGCAAGGATTCTTCAATATATGCAAATCAATCAATGTGATACACCACATTAACAAATTAAGTAATAAAAACTATATGATCATCTCAATAGATGCAGAAAAAGCTTTTGACAAAATTCAACACCCATTTATGATAAAAACTCTCCAGAAAATGGGCATAGAGGGAACCTGCCTCAATATAATAAAGGCCATATATGACAAACCCACAGCAAACTTCATACTCAATGGTGAAAAAATGAAAGCATTTCCACTAAGATCAGGAACAGGACAAGGATGTCCACTCTCACCACTATTATTCCACCTAGTTTTCAAAGTCCTAGCCATGGCAATCAGAGAAGAAAAAGAAATAAAAGGAATAAAACTTGGAAAAGAAGAAGTAAAACTGTCACTGTTTACAGATGACATGATACTATCCATAGAAAAACCTAAAGATGCCACCAGAAAACTACTAGAACTAATCAATGAATTTGGTAAGGTTGCAGGATACGAAATTAATGCACAGAAATTTCTGGAATTCCTACACACTAACAAAGAAAAATCAGAAAGAGAAATTAAGGAAACAATCCCATTTACCATCAAAAAGAATAAAATACCTAGGAATAAACCTACCTAAGGAGGCGAAAGACGTCTACTCAGAAAACTATAAAACACTGATGAAAGAAATCAAAGATGACATACAACAGAGGCAGAAATATACCTTGTGTTTGGATTGGAAGAATCAATATTGTGAAAATGACTATACTACCCAAAACAATTTACAGATTCAAAGCAATCCGTATCAAACTACCAATGGCATTTTTCACAGATTTAGAACAAAAAATTTTACAATTCGTATGGAAACACAAAAGACCCCGAATAGCCAAAGCAATCTTGAGAAAGAAAAACGGAGCAGGAGGAATCAGGCTCCCCGACTTCAAACTATGCTACAAAGCTCCAGTAATCAAGGCAGTATGGTACTGGCACAAAAACAGAAATATAGATCAATGGAACAGGAGAGAAAGCCCAGAGATAAACCCACACACATATGGTCACCTACTTTATGACAAAGGAGGCAAGAACATACAATGGAGAAAAGAAGAACTCTTCAATAAGTGGTGCTGGGAAAACTGGATAGCTACATGTAAGAGAATGAAATTAGAACACTACCTAACACCATACATAAAAATAAACTCTAAATGGATTAAATGTAAGACCAGATACTATAAAACTCTTAGAGGAAAACATAGGAAAAACACTCTGACATAAACCACAGCAAGATCTTTTTTGACCCACCTCCTAGAGTAGTGGAAATAAAAACAAAATTAAACAAATGGGACTTAATGAAACTTCAAAGCTTTTGCACAGCAAAGGAAACCATAAATAAGACGAAAAGACAACCCTCAGAATGGGAGGAAATATTTGCAAATGAAACAACAGACAAAGGATTAATCTCCAAAATGTACAAACAGCTCATGGAGCTCAATATCAAAAAAACAAATAATTCAATTAAAAAATGGGTGGAAGACCTAAATAGATATTTCACCAAAGAAAACATACAGATGGCCAAGAGGCACATGAAAAGATGCTCAGTATAAGTAATTAGATAAATGCAAATCAAAACCACAATGAGGTTTCACCTCATACCGGTCAGAATGTCCATTATCAAAAAATCTAGGGCTTCCCTGGTGGCGCAGTGGTTGGGAGTCGGCCTGCCGATGCAGGGGACACAGGTGCATGCCCCGGTCCGGGAGGGTCCCGTGTGCCGCGGAGCTGCTGGGCCTGTGGGCCGTGGCCACTGAGCCTGCGTGTCCAGAGCCTGTGCTCCACAACGGGAGGGGGCACAGCAGTGAGAGGCCCGTGTATCGCAAAAAAAAAAAAAAAAAATCTATAAACAATAAATGCTGAAAAGGGTGTGGTGAAAAAGGAACCCTCCTGCCCTGTTGGTGGGAATGTAAATTGATGCAACCACTATGGAGAACAGTATGGAAGGTCCTTAAAAAACTAAAAATAGAACTATCATACGACCCAGCAATCCCACTATTGGGCATATACCCTGAGAAATCCATAATTCAAAAACAAACATGTACCACAATGTTCATTACAGCACTATTTACAATAGCCAGGACATGGAAGCAACCTAAATGTCCATCAACAGATGAATGGATAAAGAAGATGTGGCACATATATACAATGGACTATTTCTCAGCCATAGAAAGAAACGAAATTGAGTTATTTGTATTGAGGTGGATGGACCTAGAGTCTGTCATACACAGTGAAGTCAGAAAAAGAAAAACAAATACCATATGCTAACATATATATGTGGAATCTAAAAAAAATTTTTTTAAATGGTACTGATGAACCTAGTGGCAGGGCAGGAATACAGACATAGACGTAGAGAATGGACTTGAGGACATGGGGAGGGAATTTTAAGCTGGGACGAAGTGAGAGCAGCATCAACATATATACACTACCAAATGTAAAACAGCTAGCTATTGGGAAGCAGCTAGTGGGAGATCAGCTCAGTGCTTTGCAATGACATAGGGAGGGTGGGATGGAGGCTCTAGAGGGAGGGGATATGGGGATATATGTATGCATATGACTGATTCACTTTGTTGTACAACAGAAACTAACACAGTATTGTGAAGCAATTATACTCCAATAAAGATCTATTTTAAAAAAATTAAGAATGGTTGTTTCTGAGGAGTGGAATTTTTTCTACAGTTGTTGTTTTTCCAGTGTTTCCTCATTAATCTAGTCTGTGTTACTTTTACTACAAGGGGAAAAAATGATTTACACAAAGGAATAAATACCAGCAGTATTTTTTAAAGAAATTCACCTAAGCCTTGAAATCTCTAACCAGCACAGCCAACTGAGCCAAACTCCAGAAACAATGGCTCTAGCTGAAGGTTGTAAGATAGCAGACTTAAGCCCCAATTAAATAGAATCTGTAATGAGGCCTGAAGCTTTATGTTACTCTGGTGTGTCTGAGTAGAAATGTAGCCTAAGTCTAGGCCTTCCTCAGTACATGTCATGTTTTCATAATCACAAGGATTTGGCTTCTGTTCTAGTACAGATTAGCTGCTAAAAGCCAGGTGTGGCAACTGGCTGGGAACTATTAATATAATGGATTTGACTATGGAACAGAAAGGATACTGCTCTAAAGCAAATGGAGCCCCTAGAACATTAATGACACCTTATTCATTCATTCCCTAAATATTTACTCAATGCCTATACTATGCCAGGACATTTGAGACTTTGGGCATATAAAAGACAAATCAGGCCACATTTCTTTCCACATAGATCTTACATTCTACTGGGAGATGTAGACAATAAATAAAGATGTAAAGAAAAATAAAGCAGGGTAAGGGTGCTACTTTGAGCAGGACAGGCAGTGACATTTTTTTCTGACAAGCTGACAAAGACTGAAAGAAATAAAAGAGCAAACCATGTGGACATTTGGATGAAGATCATTCTGGACAGGGGGAACAGCAAGTGCAAAGACTCTGAGGTAAAATCCTTCCAGCATGGAGGAGTAGCAGAGCAGCTGGAGAAGAGCGACTACAGATAGAAACTAGTGAGTCTGGAGGCAGATAACGTAAGGCCTTTGGGTCAGAATAAGGATTTTTTATTTCACTGAGTGTGACAGGAATGCATTTGAGGGTTTTACTCAGAAGGTAATAGCATATTTACATTTTAAATGGATCTTTCTGGCTATGTATGAAGTATAGCTAAATGGAGGCAAGAGTAGACACAAGGGGTAGAAGGATAAAGTAAACTTCTATGTTCCACATGACGGTGGCTTGAATGAAAGTGGTAACAACAGAAATGGAGAGAGGTAGTCAGACTCAATAAATTTCAAAAGTGTAAAACCAACAGTTCTGCTGATATGGGATATGAAATGAAGAGTGATGTCAAGGGTGATGCCAAATTTTTTGACCTGAGCAACCAAATCTTATCATTTACTTGAAGGGGAACACGCTGAGAGAAACAGACTTAGTGGAGAAAAATCAAGAATTCAAGTTCAGATATGTTAGGTTTAAGTAGACAGGTGGATATGGGTCTGAATGATTCAGGTCAGAGATGGAACCTGGGGAGCCTTCAGTGTCAGGATGGTAATTAAAAGATTACCTAGGGAGTGAAAGTGTCTAAAGAAGAGAAGAGGTCCAGGCACAGAGTCCCGGGATGCTTCAATATTTAAGGCCAGGATGAGGAAGAGGATCTCAATACCAGTTGAGAAGGAGATATTGCTAGGCACACAAAGACGAGTCTAAAGGCACCTGAAGTTAAACTATTCCTACTTCAAAATTTTGCCTATATTTGAGCCACTGGCCTCCTGTTACAGGGCTGGCTAAAAAGAATTATTTTGAGTGTATATGAGTATGAACTTTTATTTTGTCCTTACCCATGCATTTCTATAAATTTGACTATGGTTTCACAATTGGCATGCCCATGAGATTGTCTGATGGCGGAAAAAGAAAAATCTGCAGTACGCCCTTTATTTATGGAAATCTTTCTGTCAGAGGTACCAACTTACTTTTATTTTTGGATGCCTTTTATTATTGTGGTGGTTGTGTTATTTGTAAACGTACCCAGTGGCAATTTCATGACTTGCATACCCAATAAATGCAATAAATAATTAAAGCTAGCATTAAGCATGCTAATAAATCTACAGAGTTGTTTCCTAAAATAATTACACCAGTAATGTAAAAAGGTTACAGCAAGCAGATAGGCAAGGCAATCTCAAATACTTGAGATTTGATCATATTTCTAGAAAATTCACAGTAGCTCTGCTATTAAAGCTAGTGGGAAACACCTTCCTCTAGGGAGTACTTTCGTAGTTCATTTTGCACCATGCTAGCACTGACAAAAAAAAAAAAAAAAAAAAAAAAAAAGGACTAAAAGCACAAGGTTCCATAATAGGAGTAAACCGCAACACACCTAATACAGAGTTTTGGGCAATTGAATATTGTATATTTTGCCAATAGCAAGCAACAGTCCCCTTTTGCTTTTATTAATGCAGTTCAGCTGATATGAGCAGACAGAATTGAAAGAGAAGGAGAATGTGCTTTATCATCTGTTGCCAAATTTCAATTTTCTCCTTCAAGTACAGTTGAATGCGTTTTCTTTGCAACCCAGAGACAGAAGATCTTGATTACTGTTGCAAGAATAATCTCAGCATTTGTGTGAAGAAGATAGGAAAAATAAATAGTCTCTCTGGATGATGTGTCAGCCTGTGAACTTACAAAACAAGATATATTCTTGGAGGTAGGGAAATTAAATTAAGGTGAAATGGTAGACATATTAAAATGACAATTGAAGGCTTATTTTGTGGGCCATGGCTGCCTTCCCAATTGTCCTTTGTCCTTAGCCTCACCCCAGGGACACAGACAACATAACCAGAAACAAACAGAGTCAAGACAGGGGCAACTGTCTGGAAATACAGGCCTCTCAAGCTGTGAGTTCTGTCATGAACTGCTAGCTTTTTTGTAAAAATTAAGTTTCCAACTCCTTTCTCCCCTGCCTTCCCCTACCACCACTCTTGTTTTGGGTCTTTAAACAGAAGAGGAGGTGATATATCTTCATATTTCTTCTCATTTTTATCCATGTAAAAAAGATAACAATTCAACATCAGCTCAGTTGGGATTCTTTCTCTCTATAACAGGAAAATGCTAAGGCAGAGAAATATCACTTAGACTTCTGTTAAGAAACAAAGTAGTTATTTACCCCCAGTAGTACTAGAAGACACTAATTTAGGAACCAGCCCATTACCAACCACTCTCAAGTGATAGAGCGCAGGGGAGGCCACCCCAAAATATGCCCCTCTGGCATACTGATTATATGGAATTAAAGTTACTTAAAAAATAGCTGGTTCAAGGACACTCTGACCCTCTGTCCCCCGAAAAGCAGGAAATAAATTTTCCATAAGAAAGGTATCCTCCCTGAAACAGGAGATAGACATTCTTATCACTAGAGATAGGGAATTCAGAGCCAAGAAGGCCACATAAGCAAAACTTGTTTCTTCCTCACTAATTTACTACCCTAAGCTCAGACTTCTTCACCTTGCCAATTCTTCACAAATCTGTTTTGTAAAGAAAAAAATGTTGCCTGCCTTTCCAGTTCTAGGAAGATCAAGCCATTAGCCATCGCAGGTGCTCACCGACAGTACACCCTGAGGGAAATTCAGAAGGGAGAAAAGCAGGAAGCAACCTGTGCTTTGGATATGTTGGCCCCTAGATACTCAAGATGCATATCTAAGGAAAAATTTCAATGACCCCATATTCTTGCATCTTCCCATATATATAAAAGCACTAAAATCATTAACTTGAGATGATTAGCAGTAATCTTTTAATGCTTGACTACATGTTTTTCCCAGCAAAAAAGTTCATGTGGATCCTGGCTCCTCCCTTACCTCTTGGGGGCAGCTCCTCAGAGCTATCTATGAAGCTGTCTTCCGGGCTACAGTCTTCAGTAAGGTCCCTGAATAAAACTTAATTCACAACTTTTATGTTGTGTGTTTTTCAGTCAACAGTTTTGGTGACTGTGAAGGGACCCAGAACAGAATTCTCTCCTTTGCCTGAATTCCACCAGGATCTGGAGCCTTGGTACCAGCAAAGGTCACTTGTGCCAGTCCACCTCCTCAGTGAGTCTAGATGACTGGGCAAATATCTCCTAGGTCTTAGATCTCCTGCTATGGGCTGATGATCCCAAGGTTTTTTTTTTGGTGATGAATAAAAAGATACCTGACTCCTCAGTTGAGAGACATTAAGGAAGATTTATCCAATTGAAAGATACTGGAGGTGGGGGGCCCAGCTGAAAGATACTGGGATTTGCTCAGTTAAAAAACACTAAGCCGGGGCTTCCCTGGTGGCGCAGTGGTTGAGAGGCCGCCTGCCGATGCAGGGGACACGGGTTCGTGCCCCGGTCCGGGAAGATCCCACATGCTGCGGAGCGGCTGGGCCCGTGAGCCATGGCCACTGAGCCTGAGCATCCGGAGCCTGTGCTCCGCAATGGAAGAGGCCACAGCGGTGAGAGGCCCAGGTACCGCAAAAAAAAAAAAAAAAAAAAAAGATTGACAAAAGGGTCTGGGTCCCTTGGCTCGACCCTTCACTGAGGACCCCAATGCCTTTTATACAAAATTAGGTTAAATGGCCAGGGGATAAAAGGGAGAGTTTCTGGGACTCCTTGTAGGAATAATACTTGTTGGTGGGGTCCTAATGGAGGCTAAAATTAAGGTATAAGAGTTGAGAGAATTAGATGAAATTTTATAAAAATCAGTGCATTTGAACGGGCTTTATATAAGATGGTTAAATCTCTTTTACCTAATTATAATATTGTGGGACAGATTATTAAGTCTCACTGGGGAATGCTCCCCTGCCTGGTATTATAAGACAGGGCATATAAACCTGCCCCTCTGGAAATATTAATTAAATATACTAAAAGAAACCAATAGGGTTACCTGAACCCATACAATATGAAGTAAAAACTGGGGACTAATATTCAGGGGCTAATAAAGGCAATAATAGAGGGGTTTTTGTTGTTGATGTTTTTTGCCTCTGAGGTGAATTGCTCTGGGTTTAATTTGTGCACTCAGAAAGAGGGCCTTTGTTGAATGCCTTGTGCAAACTTTTGAAGGCCTGATAAAATGAACCCTAAAGTTCTAGAACATAGAACTCTTGATTTCCAGTTTAGTTGGAAATATTCTCACTGATATAAAAAAGCAAATTAAAGAAAATGTAGCTGGGCAAATCAATTTTTTGCTATCATTTAGGCAGCAGACCAGTTCTTTGGGGAATTAAAAGCAACTGTGTTTGTCTTGCAAATCTCTACAAATCAGAAATGTAAATACAGCCCACAATGACCTGAGACTGAGACTAGTTAACTCAATCAGGTAAACCAAAGGGAAAAAAAAAAAAAAGAGGAAAAGAGGCCTTTTTAAAAGTACAAACTACTGGAAAGGCTTCCTTGCTCAAAATCTAATTCACAGCTTACTTAAGGATTTATCAAGGACAAATAAAAATCTTAAAAGTCTTTTCCACAAATAGTAAAAAGCCTTAGTCATCTAAGCAAATAAATTTAACTTATTCCAACTGTTATTTATAAACTAGTAAGTTTATATTGTAATCCCTGATTCATGTTTAAGTTGTGAAATGAAGCTATGAGATCGCTGGTTATGTCTGTTTATATGTCTGTGTGTATGTTATAAATTTGATATTTCTCTATCTCTGGATAGCATTATCAAAATCAAAATTAATTTATAAAAGAGTTCTATTTAATTAACTTAAGAGTAAGTGCTTATAAATTAAATACTTCTAAATGTAATAGAAACTAACCCAAATGAATTTCAAGTTCATGTGATCTGAGAAATATTCAATATTAAATTAATACGTGGTATTAAAGTTTAAGTTTGTTGGTTTAGTTAATACACACGTCTTACTTTTATTGTAACTATGTTCACTAAAAGTCAAATAAGGTCATATTATCTCTGTTATAAAATTTATCAGCAAAAAAAAAATAGCTTGGCATGATGGCTGACTTGGTATACAGTCTCATGAAATTTTCATGGCTAATCTAAACATAATTGCTGAGAACAACTGAATTAAATAGATATAAATGGGGTAAGAAGTTTTAGGTGAACTTGTTAAGAATAATTATGTTTTAGGCTATGCCTACTAAAAAATAGTTTCTTCAGATTTTTGGTAAATAGAGTTTTGCTAAGTTAAGTTAAATGATGGAAATTTATTAAATATCTAGATCATTCCAAAATAAAATATAGGGTTGGCCAAAAAGTTCTTTCAGGTTTTTCCATAACATCTTACAGAAAAACCCAAGCAAACTTTTTGGCCAACCCAATAATATACCAAAACATTAATTACTGAACATAGGTTTCTGTTTGGAGAAAAACTAAAGATATTTAGGATTATTGACAAAAATGTTTGGTGCCACACTGAAAATTTTTCCTTAAAAGTACATTTTAGAAATCATAAACAATATTTGTTTGCCATCTACAGAATGCTACTGTAAAAAACAGTTCATAATTGTTTACTTCTTAGTTTTCACTAGAAATTAAGGTTTTTAAAAACTAAGAATTCTAATATATGTAATTAAAATACTAAAAGTAGTAATAAAAACATCTGTGTATGAAAGGAAAAAAGATATAAGGAATGGAAATGCATGTCGTTAAGGGAAAAGAAAGTGATTTTGTCCTGGAGAGAGAAAAAGAAAGGGAAAATGTAGGACAAAATCTGAATGGAAGTAAGAAAGTTATAGATGGGTTTGTGGGAAAAGAACCCTGAAAAAAGAGTTTTGTGCATGGTCTTGATTGGCTAAGATTAGAATAGAATTTGAGTAAATAAGTTTTAATAGTAAAAATAAGCTGGTACAAAGCTAGAATTTGCTTCCCTCTCTGTGTTAAGAGAACGAAGTTTTCTTGGAGTACTGATCTGCTTTTGATAACAGAGTGTAAAGTTTCTGTACCTTTTAATTCACTGTAACTTTCTGTATTTGCCTTTCAAATCTTTTATTGTCCCTTTGGGTGAGTGAATAAGTACTATTTCAAATGACCTATGATCCTAGTTTACCAAGTGTTTTTAAGCCTTTTGCTATCTTTGACAAACTTCCTCAAATCAAATTCTAAATGTTCTTTTGACATCTAGCTAACTTTGGGATGCTTCAGAGGGCCCCTGATACATTCCAAAGAGAGATATTAAATTAATTAGGTCTATTTAGTATGTTTGTTCAGTTACCTGGGAAATGTCAAATAAGTAGTAATAAACCTTCTTAGGTTATATTGCATGGGTAAATGCCATTAATATAGATATTCTAGAAATTACATGGAATTCCTAAAAATCTGGTATGTGCTGGTATAATGTTATCAGTCATAATTGTAGTTATCTTAAAATGCTGTATGTCACAGAATTAACCAAATTTCTTTTTCAACTGCACTGTAATCAGATCTTTAACCATGCCATTTTAAGTCTTTCATCATTTATAGACAGTTATTATTTTACTCAGATGCTTTGATGAAAATGAAGATCTTCAAGAAAATTCATATAAAGGATTTTTGACAAATACAGATTTCTGGTGATTTTTAGATCATACCGCTGAACTAGGTAAGAAATTACAAAACTCTAATGGAAAACCTTATGGCTTCATCCAGTGAAACAAAAATTAATTAAATTGAACTGATAAATATGATTTATAATTTAATGACTTTTTGTCTGAAATATTATGGGCTTTTAATCTTTGTTTTCCAGAAAACCCTTCTTTTTATGCTATGACCTACAGCAAGTTAATGAAGTATACCTTTATAAATTAAGATGAAACATTTATCTTTTTCTCTCTATGTGAGCCCTTCAGAATTTGGCTTCTCCAGCTGGTTCCCCTCAGGACCTGATGGCTTACTGTGATCTAGACTGCAACTAGTTATACTAATCATTGTTTTAACTTGTTCACTCCTTGTTGTTTTTAAACTGTTTGTGCTTTGTGTCTCACTCTGCTGTACTACAACCTTATTAATGTGTTACTAGCTATATTACTTATATCTTGTCTATTTTATTAGATTGTTGTCTCTTGCATTACCCATTGTGTAACCAGACCTTCAACAAAATTAATGATGGCTAAATGTCTTGAGGCAACTGATCACTTATTTAGCTCTACATAAAATTAATTATAATTATGCAACACTAGATATGGGAAGAAGCAACAAGGGAAAAGCAATTCATGGATCATAATAGACCAGTAAGACAGATGGTCCAGAGAATTTTAATTTATTAACAGGACCTAATCCAGATATAGCACATAAATGGCCTATCACCAAGATCCTCCCCTAACCTAGGAGTAAGTTATTAGGGCCATGGGACAAATTAGTCATGAAATGCCTCCCAAACCTTGGTCAGATTTATGACCAACAGGGGGCACTGAACAGAAAAAATATTGCCTGCCATTCCAGTTCTACAAGGATCAAGCCATTGCCACTGCAGTGCCCACTGACAGTGCACTCAGAGGAATTCAGGATGGAGAAAAACAGGAAGCATTCTGTGCTTTGGATATGCTGGTCCCTAGAGAGTTAAGACACACACCTAAGGAAAAATTTCAATGATCCCATATTTTCACATTATCCCATACATAGAAAAGCACTAAAATCATTAACTTGAGATGTCTATTCCTTGTAATTAGCAGTAACCTATTTTATGCTTGACTACATGTTTTTCCCAGCAAAAAAGTTCATATATATCCTGGCCCCTCCCTTACCTCTTCAGAGCTGTTCTTCACAGTTACCTGAGAGGCTGTCTTCCAGGCTATAGTCCTCAATAAGGTCCCTGAATAAAACTTAACTCACAACTTTTACATTGTGTGTTTTTATTTCAGTCCATTTTCTTTGCCTGAAAGGTATAAAAGCTGCCAGCTTTGGTCACTTCTTTGGGTCTCAAATCTTTAGAGCCCATGTATGTACAAAATTAAACTAAATTTGTTTTTCTCCTGTTAATCTCTCTTTTATTATAGAGGGTGTCTCAGCCAAGAACCTAGAAGGGTAAAGGAAATTATTTTTCCTCCCCTACACAAGTATTCTGTTTTCTCAAGCACCCCTCAGGATAACCCCTATGGCTGCCAACTCAGCACTGCCCTCCTATCACCACCCATACTGCTACCCCCAATCCCTCTACACTGCTCAAACTAAATAGCTCATTCACAATTTATCTGACAAATCATTCTACAATAATGGGTGATGGTGCTTTAATGTGCAAATTTATATGGATATAAGAGTTCAGGCCTCTTCATTTCACATCCACCCCACCTTGGGTAATACTTTAAACTTGAAGATTAATTAGAATTTCTCAGATCTCATTTTCTTTTACTTCACAAGAAAATTTGATATAGCTCACCACTTGTAGTGTAAGCCCTGACAGTTGAGTTTTCTACTTTGTGTAATGCAAGTGCCTGACTTAAGCTTTGATTGCCCTGGCATCCACTTAAAGGGCATCCCCTTCAAAGATGGCTATCTCAAACACATTGTCAGTCACATAGCTAGATAAAGACGAAGGCCTCACCCAGTCTCCTTTGTTTTGAAGATCTTGGTTGATTTGGATAATTGCCCATTTGGGCCCATTGGTTTTTCTCTTCCTGCTAAATTCCTCCTTTTATATTTAAGTTCACTAGTAAGGAGTGAGCCTGGAAAACCCTAGGCCCCCACTCTCAACCCCAGTAAAAGCAGAACCCCAAATCCATGCCCTTGAGCAAGCTCTCCCGCCCACCCCCTGGCTCCCTCTCTCATACTGCACCCTCACTGCATGGCCTCAGGTGTGCCATGTAATTTCCAAGACCAGTAAGTAATAAAGCTTTTTTTTTTCAAAGTTTTCTGAGTTATTGCTGAGGACATCTTGCAATCTGAATAAGAACCACAAAGGCCGGTCCAGCCAAGTTAGCTATCAATAGGCTAAGAGCAGCATATGACACATTAGCTTGACATCACAATTTTTTTCAGCTTCCCTAACTATACTGGCTATGTTCTCTGACCTTCACCTCACTGTTTCTTCTCCTAACCTTCTGTGAGCTATTCCTCTAAAATATATTCTTCAGCCTTATAATTTAGAAGGCTTACTCACTCTCATGACTGCTACCACCTTTAGGCTGGTGAATTCCAAACCTTCATCTCTTGCCTAGAATTCCAGTAACATATGTTCATTATTTACATAGAGATTTTTCTCCTGTATATAGCCACTGACCAACATCCACATGTGCATAAAGAAGAATTTGCCTCTTTCTCTTCCAAACTTATATACTTTTTTCCAAGTCTTGAACCTCTGAATTACCTCTTCCCTTGCATTCATAAATTAAGTCTAAAAGAACTGTTGACACTTCTTTGGAATTCTCTGTTCAAAAAGTCAAAATTAAGTTAGATGTTCTCATCATTTATTGTTTAGATTATTCAACTATTTCCCTAATTGGTCTTCCTGACTCAAGACTCTCTCCATTCAATTTATCAATGACCAAATTTCCTAAAGTACTGCTGCTCATTCTTTCACTTTCTGGTTTAAAATTTTTGTTGATCCTACATTATGTATACCAGCTATCTTAAATTTTTTGGTCTAACCTGACAGGTTCATTGCTGACAGCACATCTCCTCCTGTTCCCTAAACATAGAAGTAATCAATGAATCACAGTGTACTGTAAAATTACTATACTGCAAAATCATGAAAAAAAAGGGGGCTGTTCATCACTTCTTGTTTATCACTGTATTTCACTATTCTTAGAGAAAAAATTTACTGTGTGTTCAAGAAATGGCTTTAGTTCATATTATTTTCCATACCTGATATGCTGTCCTCTTTATTTACTTCTTATAAAAAGCAAGGTCCAAATCCTGTACCACCTCCTCCAATAAATATTATCAATCCTCCAACCTATATTGGTCCTTCTCCTTTTTACGTTTTTTTAAGAATAATTTGTGTTAGGCTTTTAAAAAAATATTTACTTACTTATTTTTGCCTGGATTGGGTCTTAGGTGCAGCACACAGGATCTTTTGTTACAGCATGTGGGCTTCTCTCTAGTTGTGGCACGTGGGCTTAGTTGCCTCACAGCATGTGGGATCTTAGTTCCCTCACCAGGGATCAAACCCAAGTCCCCTGCATTGGAACATAGATCCTTAACCACTGGAGGACCAGGGAAGTCCCAATCCTTCTCCTTTTTCAACTACTATAGCTTTACAATACCCTATTTTCTACTTCACCAGAAGTAGCTTTGTCTTTCTAGCTAGATATTATTGTACCCTGTCTATTTCAAAAAAATTGTCACCATATTACACAGGAAATAAAATGAATTTGAATCCTTATAACAAGAATCTAAAAGATGAGTTAAGAAAGGCAAGTGAATAAGAGATCATCTCGCAACTACTGGGTTTAGCAAATAGTAGGGAATAAGTCTCAATACCTTAGAAGGCATAAAATCCAGTGTGACAAAGCTGTAGAGAGAGAGAAACCTAAGTGCACTTGAAGACATGCACATGTGTGTATGTGTGTATACATGACATCTGTACAGATATGTATGTTTGTGGGGGTGGGAGGTACTCTTTCACCAAGGAGGGAGAAAAAGTAGTCGTGAACCAAACAGTGGTCTTCCATGAGAAAAACGCAGATACCTCTCCAAAAATTTCAACACTCAAGATAGACATCCCACCTAAATTTCAACCACAAATTCATTTTAAAAGTGAAATAAATGAATTTAAAAGTAATTTATGATCAGGAAACTTGCACAAGCCTCTTAGAGAGCTTCATCCACCAGAGGGCAGACAGCAGAAGCAAGAAGAACTACAATCCTTCAGCCTGTGGAATAAAACCCACATTCACAGAAAGATAGACAAGTTGAAAAGGCAGAGGGCTATGTACCAGATGAAGGAACAAGGTAAAACCCTAGAAAAACAACTAAATGAAGTGGAGATAGACAATCTTCCTGAAAAATTCAGAATAATGAGAGTGAAGATGATCCAGGACCTCAGAAAAAAAAATGGAGGCAAGGGCAGAGAAGATGCAAGAAATGTTTTAAAAAGACCTAGAAGAATTAAAGAACACAGAGATGAACAATACAATAGCTGAAATAGATGAAAAATACACTAGAAGGAATCAATAGCAGAATAACTGAGGCAGAAGAACAGATAAGTGACCTGGAAGACAGAATGGTGGAATTCACTGCTGCAGAACAGAATAAAGAAAAGAATGAAAAGAAATGAAGACAGCCTAAGAGACCTCTAGGACAACATTAAACACACTAACATTCGCATTGTAGGGGTCCCAGAAGGAGAAGAGAGGGAGAAAGGACCAGAGAAAATATTTGAAGAGATTATAGTTGAAAACTTCCCTAACATGGGAAAGGAAATAGCCACCCAAGTCCAGGAAGCAAGAGAGTCCCACACAGGATAAACCCAAGAAGAAACACGCTGAGACACATAGTAATCAAATTAACAAAAATTAAAGACAAAGAAAAATTATTGAAAGCAGCAAGGGAAAAACGACAAACAACATACAAGGCAACTCCCATAAGGTTAACAGGTGATTTCTCAGCAGAAACTCTGCAAGCCAGAAGGGAGTGGCATGACATACTTAAAGTGATGAAAGGGAAGAACTTACAACCAAGATTATTCTACCTGGCAGGGATCTCATTCAGATTCGATGGAGAAATGAAAAGGTTTACAGACAAGCAAAAGCTAAGAGAATTCAGCACCACCAAACCAGCTCTACAACAAATGCTAAAGGAACTTCTCTAAGTGGGAAACACAGAGAAGAAAAGGACCTACAAATACAAACCCAAAACAATTAAGAAAATCATAATAGGAACATACATATTGATAATTACCTTAAATGTGAATGGATTAAATGCTCCAAGCAAAAGACACAGGCTTGTTGAATTGATACAAAAACAAGACACAGGGGCCTCCCTGGTGGCGCAAGTGGTTGAGAGTCCGCCTGCCGATGCAGGGGATACGGGTTCGTGCCCCGGTCTGGGAGGATCCCATATGCCGCGGAGCGGCTGGGCCCGTGAGCCATGGCCGCTGAGCCTGCGCGTCCGGAGCCTGCGCGTCCGGAGCCTGTGCTCCGCAACGGGAGAGGCCACAACAGTGAGAGGCCCGCATACCGCAAAAAAAAAAAAAAAAAAAAAAAAAAAAACAAGACACATATATATGCTATCTACAAGAGACCCACTTCAGATCTAGGGACACATTCAGACTGAAAGTGAGGGGATGGAAAAAGATATCCCATGCAAATGGAAATCAAAAGAAAGCTGGAGTAGCAATACTCATATCAGATAAAATAAACTTTAAAATAAAGAATGTTACAAGAGACAAGGAAGGACACTACGCAGTGATCAAGGGATCAATACAAGAAGAAGATATAACAATTATAAATATATATGCACCCAACACAGGAGCACCACAAAACATAAGGCAACTGCTAACAGCTATAAAAGAGGAAATTGAGGTCTTCCCTGATGCGGCAGTGGCTGGGAGTCCGCCTACCGATGCAGGGGACACGGGATCATGCCCCGGTTTGGGAGGATCCCGCATGCCGCGAGGCGGCTGGGCCCGTGAGCCATGGCCTCTGAGCCTGCATGTCCAGAGCCTCTGCTCCGCAACAGGAGAGGCCACAGCAGTGAGAGGCTCGCGTTCCACAAAAAAAAAAAAAAAAAAAAAAAATGAGGAAATTGACAGTAACACAATAGTGGGGGACTTTAACACCTCACTTACACCAATGGAAAGATCATCCAAACGGAAAATTAATAAGGAAACACAAGCTTTAAATGACATAATAGACCAGGTAGATTTAATTAATATTTATAGGACATTCCACCCAAAAACAGCAGATTACATTTTCTTCTGAAGTGGGCACAGAACATTCTCCAGGATAGATCACATCTTGGGTCACAAATCAAGCCTCAGTAAATTTAAGAAAACTGAAATCATATCAAACATCTTTTCCGACCACAACACTATAAGATTAGAAATAAATTCCAGGGAAAAAAAATATAAAAACACAAACACATGGAGGAGGAACAATATGTTACTAAATAACTAAGAGATCACTGAAGAAATCAAAGAGGAAATCAAAAAATACCTAGAGACAAATTACAATGAAAACACGACAGTCCAAAACCTACAGGATGCAGCAAAAGCAGTTCTAAGAGGGAAGTTTATAGCAATACAAGCCTACCTCAAAAAACAAGAAAAATCTCAAACAATCTAACCCTACACCTAAAGGAACTAGAGAAGAAGAACAAACAAAACCCAAAGTTAGCAGAAGGAAAGAAATCATAAAGATCAGAGCAGAAATAAATGAAATAGAAACAAAGAAAACAATAGTAAAGATCAATAAAACTAAAAGCTGGTTCTTTGGGAAGATAAACAAAATTGATAAGCCATTTGCCAGACTCATCAAGAAAAAGAGGGAGAGGACTCAAATCAATAAAATTAGAAATGAAAAAGGAGAAGTTACAACAGACAATGCAGAAATACAAAGCATCCTAAGAGACTACTACAAGCAACTCTATCCCAATAAAATGGACAACCTGGAAGAAATGGACAAATTATTAGAAAGGTACAACCTTCCAAGACTGAACCAGGAAGAAATAAAAAATGCGAACAGACAAATTACAAGCAATGAAATTGAAACTGTGATTAAAAATCTTCCAACAAACAAAAGTCCAGGACCAGATGGTTTCACAGGTGAATTCTATCAAACATTTAGGAAGAGCTTACACCCATCCTTCTCAAACTCTTCCAAAAAATTGCAGAGGAAGGAACACTCTCAAACTCATTCTATGAGGCCACCATTACACTGATATCAAAACCAGACAAAGATACTACAAAAAAAGAAAATTACAGACCAATATCACTGATGAATATAGATGCAAAAATCCTCAACAAACTACTAGTAAACAGAATGCAACAACACATTAAAAGAATCATACACTATGATCAAGTGGGATTTATCCCAGGGCTGCAAGGTTTCTTCAGTATATGCAAATCAATCAATGTAATACACCATATTAACAAATTGAAGAATAAAAACCATATGATCATCTCAATAGATGCAGAAAAAGCTTTTGACAAAATTCAACACCCATTTATGATAAAAAGTCTCCAGAAAGTGGGCATAGAGGGAATCTACCTCAACATAATAAAGGCCATATATGACAAACCCACAGCAAACATCATTCTCAATGGTGAAAAACTGAAAGCATTTCCTCTAAGATCAGGAACAAGACAAGGATGTCCACTCTCACCACTATTATTCAACATACTTTTGGAAGTCCTAGCCATGGCAAACAGAGAAGAAAAAGAAATAAAAGGAATACAAATTGGAAAAGAAGAAGTAAAACTGTCACTGTTTGCAGATGACATGATACTATACATAGAGAACCCTAAAGATGCCACGAGAAAGCTTCTAGAGCTAATCAATGAATTTGGTAAAGTTGCAGGATACAAAATTAATGCACAGAAATCTCTTGCAGTCCTATACACTAATGATGAAAAATCTGTAAGATAAATTAAGGAAACACTCCCATTTTACCAATGAAACAAAAAGAATAAAATATCTAGGGAGACAAAAGACCTGTATGCAGAAAACTATAAGACACTGATGAAAGAAATCAAGATGACACAAACAGATGGAGAGATAAACCACGTTCTGGGATTGGAAGAATCAATATTGTGAAAATGACTATATTACACAAAGCAATCTACAGATTCAATGCAATCCCTACCAAATTAGCAATGGCATTTTTTACAGAACTAGCACAAAAAATCTTAAAATCTGTATGGAGATAAAAAAGACCCCAAATAGCCAAAGCAGTCTTGAGGGAAAAAAAACGAAGCTGGAGGAATCAGACTCCCTGACTTCAGACTATACTACGAAGCTACAGTAATCAGACAATATGGTACTGGCACAAAAACAGAAATATAGATAAATGGAACAGGATAGAAAGCCCAGAGATAAACCCATGCACCTAGGGTCAACTAATCTATGACAAAGGAGGCAAGGATATACAATGGAGAAAAGACAGTCTCTTCAATAAGTGGTGCTGGGAAAACTGGACAGCTACATGTAAGAGAATGAAATTAGTGCACTCCCTAACACCGTACACAAAAATAAACTCAAAATCGATTAGAGACCTAAATGTAAGACTGGACACTATAAAACTCTTAGAGGAAAATATAGGAAGAACACTCTTTGACATAAATCACAGCAACATCTTTTTTGATCCACCTCCTAGAGTAATGGAAATAAAAACAAAACTAAACAAATGGGACCTAATGAAACTTAGAAGCTTTTGCAAAGCAAAGGAAACTACAAACAAGGTGAAAAGACAGCCCTCCGAATGGGAGAAAATATTTGCCAACGAATCAATGGACAAAGGATTAATCTCCAAAATATATAAACAACTCATGCAGCTCAATATTAAAAAAATAAATAACCCAATCCAAAAATGGGCAGAAGACCTAAATAGACATTTCTCCAAAGAAGACACAGAGATGGCCAAGAAGCACATGAAAAGCTGCTCAACGTCACTAATTATTAGAGAAATGCAAATCAAAACTACAGTGAGGTTACCACCTCACACCAGTTAGAATGGGCATCATCAGAAAATCTACAAACAACAAATGCTGCAGAGATTGTGGAGAAAAGGGAACCCTCTTGCACTGTTGGTGGGAATGTAAATTGATACAGCTACTATGGAGAACAGTATGGAGGTTCCTTAAAAAACTAAAAATAGAATTACCATATGACCCAGCAATCACACTACTGGGCATATACCTAGAGAAAACCGTAATTCAAAAAGACATATGCACCCCAATGTTCATTGCAGCACTGTTTACAATAGCCAGGTCATGGAAGCAACCTAAATGCCCATCCACAGACGAATGGATTCCATATACACAATGGAATATTCCTCAGCCATAAAAAGGAAGGAAATTGGGTCATTTGTAGAGATGTGGATGAATCTAGAGACTGTCATACGGAGTGAAGTAAGTCAGAAAGAGAAAAACAAATATCGCATATTAACACATATATGTGGAACCTAGAAAAATGGTACAGATGAACCAGTTTGCAGGGCAGAAATTGAGACACAGATGTAGAGAACAAATGTATGGACACCAAGGTGGGAAAGTGGTGGGGAGGGTGGTGGTGGGTGGTGTGATGAACTAGGAGATTGGGACTGACATATATATACTAATATGTATGAAATGGATAACTAATAAGAACCTGCTGTATAAAAAAACAAATAAAATAAAATTTTTTAAAAAGTAATTTAAATTTTAATGATTCTGTAACATGGATATAGGCATTTTTGAGATCTTAAAATAATAAGCATAATAATTATTATAATAGCTATCATTTGTGAATTATTTGCTATGCCCCAAGTGTAGTATTAACATCTTTATCCAGCAGAAGTGACAGAAAAATTATGTAAGGGATGTGTGGGAAATAAAAGATTTCCTATAAAAAGTCCAATCCTTCTGCCAAATGAAAATGAATTCATTATAAAATTAGGGAATCCTTTCTTTCATTTCTCCTAGAATCATTTTCATATATCATAGGATTAAATCTGTAGCCATTTGTTTCCCTAATGATGGTACTAAATTGCTCTGATCCAGAAGTATAATAAAATTTATCTCCTCCAAAGCCAAAGGGTTACATTCTAGCATAGGTCTGTAAGTACTGGGTGAAAGCACTGAGGGGAGTATTCCTAGGTATTTACATTTCAAGGAGGAATGAGACCCAGGACTTAGAGATATCTCCCAGTCTGAGATACACAAGGTTATCTGGCTTCTGGGGAGACTTTATTTACATACAAAAGTATTATAATTATGAATCAGGCCCATCATGTTTCCAAGGAGACGCTTTCAGGAGGGGAGGAAGACAGCTACCTCTTTACCACTTAATAAGCAGAGAAAAAATATGTTCTTTGCCTACAGACAGTTTGGCTACTTGAGTGGAACAACTGACTTGGCTCTCATTTTGTCACCAGAAGTATAAGGCAAAGGGCAGAGGTGGGGATGGTGCTTTTATTATTAATAAAAATCTGTCACTGATACAAAGTATCCAAGGGCTCATTCAGAATAAAATTAATAAAGATGAATATTAAAAACCCAAAGCTCAACATGATGTGACTTTACAGTCTTGGCAGTTCTAAACACTCAGGTGTATGACATATAACTTACTTTATTTCTAAGTCTCATTATTTCTGCTTCTAAAAACTTAGCCTAACACAAAACTTCAATTTTGGTTTTTAAATTTAGACTTTCCTGTAATTTCACACTTTGGTGTCAGAAAAGGTATATGTAAAATTAAGGCATCAAGGGTGGTATGCATATGATCCTTGCTCATTTTTCTGGAGATATCTTGTGGAGATATAACTTGCATATATTCCCTCCACACAGCTATTAAACATAGATTGTTACTGAGCATGTACTGAGTGTACTGAATGGTGATGTCCTTGCTGACTTGATTCCCACCTCAGTTATGAGACACAATATAGCATCTGAAATTTCAGTTCAGTCACCCCATTGTCCTTATCATGTCCTTATCCCACCTTGATGGAGTTGGAGGTGAGGAAGGTCAATAATTGGCACTCCTACTCAATTTTTGAAGAATTAAGAAATACAAATTAGTTGGCTTATTGGGAGATCCAAATATTACCTTTGTGTCTGATTAAAGCAGATGGTGGAGAGTGCGGTTTATCCATTAACATGTTTTCTAGCACTGAATCCAAAATTATGCTGTTTCCCTTTTAGTCTCAGTAATACGGTATGGAGACAGTCCTTCACCCACCCTTGTAAAATGGAAGAGCAGAGCAGCTTCCTGAGGACAGCTCAATCCCAAGAACAAGCAGAGATAAAGGGGCTCCCAGTTTCTTCTTCTCAATTCAACAATCAAATAACTCCCTGAACTACTCAGGAAGAAGTTAGGTTGAAAGGCCAGACATGTTACGACAATGGATCTTACACATAAAGGAAATATCAGAGGTAGGGAGGAAGCATTCTACACTCCCTCCCATACACCAATATTCTCTAGCATTCTGTTCTCTTAAACCACTGAGCTTTATCATTAAGCTTCAGCTCAGCCAGGGGAGTGGCTTCCCCCAGAGAAAGGAATCAGCAGCCTATCAAGACATTCTTGCTCCCATCACTGAGTCACCCACCCCAACTATGATTCTGGGTATCCTTCTAGAACCAATGTTAGCAGTTTAGATTTTCAAGCCCAGAATACTCCAAAACAGGTCAAAAACCACATTAACTAAATTAAATCTGTAGTCATTCTAAATCTAAAGCTGAAAATTTATTCCCAATTCTATTTCTTATTCCAAATTTTCACCCTTTCTATCAGAGGTGCTGCAATTATATCAATTATATCAAATGGCTTAAATTCTAAGAATAAAATTCTGACATTATAGACATATCCCAAATTTGACAGTAACCTCTTTAAATTATTAAATTCCCAAGGAGAAATTAAAGTCCAAACATTAGATCACCTTGAAAGTTCAAATACAAAAAACTTTAAGGTTCAAAGGAATTAATGTCTATGGTCAAATTCTGATGCCTTTGTGAGCTGCAGCTTGAAAGTGTTAAAATCAGACTGCTAGGAGAAAGTCCAAAACTCATGTTGATGAATTTCTTTTTCTGCTTCCTCTCAGTCAGAGGTATTCCCAGTATCTGAAATGGGTATAGTTCCTTCAGGGATTCATAAATTGTATCATGTCAAAGACAGGTTTTTACTAGCCACATTTTAAAGAGACCAAAGGATAGTCATCTGGAAGAAAATAAAGTTGAATCTATATCATACTCCATGACCACTGATAAACTCAAAAAGAATCAAAGATTTAAATGTATAAAGGAAAAAATTGCAACCACGAAAGTACTAAAGCAGACAAATTCCTTTATAAACTTGGAGAAATACATTTCTAAATGTGACTCTAAACCCATAAAAGAAAATACTGGTATATTTTACTATATTAAAAAAATAAGCAGGGTCAAAAGACAAATGACTGACATGGGAAAAAACATTTGAAACTCACATCAGAGGCAAAAGGTCCATCTCTCTCATATAAAAAGAGAAGCTAGATTTCAAACAGAAATAAAACACTAGAAGTTCCCTAGAAAAAGGGCAAACGACAGCCAGTTCACAGAAAAAGAAATTCAAGTGACTCTTAAACAAATGGAAAGATATTTAACTCATTCGTATCTTATTATTAAATAATAAATACAAATTAAAACAACATTGAAGTAACACATTTCACCTATAGGATTGGCAAAAATCTCAACATTTCATAACACTCTGTTAATGAGGCTATGATGAAGCATATTGTAAGCAGAATGCAAAATGGTAAAAGACTTATGGAATTTGGCAATATATAAACAATGCTACATATGCATTTGTCTTTTGATCCAACAATTCAAGTTCTCAGAATTTATACTATAGATATACCTGCCAAAAATGACAAGTATATAAGCTTATTTATTACCACACTACTATTTTTAATTGTAAAAGAGTGGAAATCACCCAAGTGTCCATCCACACGGGAATATTTAAATAAACTATGATACATTCACATAACAAAATATTAATATTACAGCTATATTAGTATTTTATACAATGAAAAGGAATGAGAAGCTCTGTACATATCGACATGGAAATATTTCCAGAATTCACAATTAAGAGAAAAAGACAAGGTACAGAACAGTGTATAAAATTTGATTTCCTTTGTAGAGAAAAGGAAAAATTAAGAATATATATTCATATTTTCATGCATTTGCATTTTAAAAATGACACAGGAGGCATATATAATATAGGACCTACTAAAGAGTTTACCTAACTAGCCTGACTCAAACCAGACTGCCTGGGTCTGTCCCCCTTACAAATTAATTAAACTCTTTGAACCTATCTATAAAATAGGATTATAGGAATTCTTACTGCACAGGATTGATACATAAAATAAATGAGTTAACATTTGCAAAGGACATAGGACTGTATTGGGCATTTACTAAGTATTATGGAAATGTTTAAATAAGTAAAACTTACAGGGGATAGAACAGAAGTAAGAGCAAAAAGGGAGAAGTGGGAGGGAGCAAAATGCACTTAGCATACCATTGCCTCTCTGAAAGAATGACATTTGAAACATTCCTGCCTTCCAGAAAAGTTTAAAAATTTGCACTCAAGATCACCAGATTTTATTTGAAGTACAATTTTTCCCTCTGCGACATATTTTAAAAACCTCTTCATTTCTGTTCCCTCCTTTAACTCCCAGTTACTGGCTCTCTGGTACTGCTGGAAGTGGAGATTCTAAACAAGCCCTACTATCTCCAGGAAGCAGATATTTTCAATCCTACACCACAGTGACTCTTTCCACTGCTTCTTGTTATAGAATTGCTAAGCTTGTGAAACCTGCCTCTCAGGGAGGGCTTCTTTCTTATCCCATTTGTTTTGGCTGGAAAATCACTCTCAACAGATTCTTGAATTGAAGCTCCAATTGATGCTTCTGAAGCCGAGACCCTACGGGCCCACGGAGAACTAATACCCCTTCCATATGCTCCTGTAGGCAGTGTCTTTCATCACTGAATTGTTCAGACCTTGAATAGCATTTCCTTCTGCTACATATTTTTCTGCAGCAATGAAATATGCCTCTAGTTTTTATTTTCTTCTCTCCTCCTACACCTTTCAGAAAGTTTTAATTTTTTAACCATTTAATCTGTTTAGGAAGTTGAGTTTCTAACGGCTTACCCTGCTTATTAATTTGATCTCCCCTCCAAAATATAAAGGATTATTGCTGTTGGCTGGAAATGAATACTTGCCTTCCTTTTTATCTTTTCTAGACATCAGTTTTTTCCTAAATTTTTCCTCTGTTTCTTAAATTCCAGAATCATTTCTACCATCAATGATGAAATCACTAAATTCTGAGTTTACTGAAAGTATCTACTGTTTAAACAAATCCCTTTTCCTCCACTTCCCTGAGATGGATAATTCCACAAAAAAAAACTTTTCTCCCAACAGACTGATATCAAGCCCATTCAAGCTTAAACTTAACTCATGTTTTTGCCTTGCTCCTTTCAGTATGCCTTATCTTGCTGAGCCTTGTCTTGAGTCCTAATTCTTGGGCATGTTCCTTTGAGGCACAAACTATACCTCCCTGCAAACCTACAAAAACTATATTACCTGAAAATCACCTAATGATACTTGGTGTATTCTACATATCTTCCTAGTTTTCTCACTGTTTAAGATTCTGTTCTAATGCATTTTACACCATTTCTTATCTGTGACCTCTCAATGGTTTCCTGTTCCTTGACTCTCTTTGAAGGAGTCATACCATTTGAGATCCTGCCTCTTTCTCTTTTTGATTAATTTGGGACCTGGGGACCCTATTTCAATCTAGTAACAACTAAACACCTCTCCCTTTTCCAATACTCTGTTGTACAGCATTTATATCCTCTTGAATCTCCACTTCCCTCTTATAGATGTCTACTGGAACTTCAAAGTGTCATTTCCTATGTCACCTTTGTCAATTCACTCCCTAATTTCTCAGGTTTTATTCTAAAAAAAGTTTTTCTTTCCTCCACTCTATTTTCCTTTTTGTTTCCACTCTTCCATTGTCCTATATTAACTTGAAGCACAAATTTTAAATTACTCTAACATTGCAAACTCCTAAGCAAAATCCATTATTAGAACTAGAGCACCCCAAGAGCAAGCCTTTTTGACTTGCTTTCTTAGCCACTGTTTTTGCAATAATTTTATTTAGTTGTTTCTCATTCTGAATTTAAGAAGAAATTATATGCTCTTTAGAGTAAGGGTCCCCATTTTTTTTTAAATTTTGATGTCCATCAACCTCCTATGGGTAGAGTCACAGTTTGAATCTCAGCAGTGAAAAGTCATGGTCAGATTGTATGAAATTACCAAATTTAGAGCCACCTGAGATCAAGAGGTAGGAGCAACTTTAAAACTTATCAACAAGTCACATGATTCCTCCAACATTCCCTCTCTTGACTCTGAAGGAGACTCAAAATAATATAAAAGGGGGGGGGGGCTCCCTGGTGGTGCAGTGGTTAAGAATCCACCTGCCAACGCAGGGGACATGGGTTCGAGCCCTGGTCCAGGAAGATACCACATGCCATGGAGCAACTAAGCCCGTGCGCCACAACTACTGAGCCTGCGCTCTAGAGCCTGTGGACCACAACTACTGAGCCCGCGTGCCACAACTACTGAAGCCCACACGCCTACAGCCCAAGTTCTGCAACAAGAGAAGTCACTGCAATGAGAAGTCTGTGCACCGCAATGAAGAGTAGCCCCCGCTCACCGCAACTAGAGAAAGCCGCACGCAGCAACAAAGACCCAATGCAGCCAAAAATAAATAAATAAATTTATTTAAAAATATATATATATAAAAGGGGGACTTCCCCGGTGGTCCAGTGGTAAAGAATCCACCTTCCAATGCAGGGGACTTGGGTTTGATCCCTGGTCAGGGAATTAAGATTCCACATGCCACAGGGCAGCTAAGCCCCAGAGCCACAACTACAGAGCCCACGCACCCTGGAGCCAGCACGCCACGACTGGAGAAAGAGAAAATCCACACTCCATAACCAGAGAGAAGCCCGTGCACGAAGAGGCCGCGCACCGCAGCGAAAGATCCCACATGCCTCCCTCAACCAAGACCCGAACGTAGCCTAAATAAATAAATAATAAATAATCTTAAATATATATATATATATATATATATATATATATAAAAGATAATCAGAATTTCAGCAGACTTTCTCTGTCACCAACCTAAGCCTGGCACTAAACACGTCCTGCAGATACCGCTGGATACAGTAGAAACACTTTGAGACCTAAAAAAGGCCACTACATAAAAAGACTCTCTATAATTAAACCCTTGTCTCAGACAAGGCTTCTTAGAAAAAATCAGGTATGCAGAATTTATGGTCAAGCAGCAGCAACTATTTGGCTCGGATGCATTTAATAAAGATATCTCAGCTGTACCGGTCAGATTTTGCTTGCTGAGCCTATCAAAGCTTGCCTGCCTTTGCTTACAGCCCAGAGCCTGCAGACTTGCCTCTACAGAAATTGGTTTGCTTATATAAAACCGGCCACTCTCTTGTAAACAAAATCGCCACAAACTGCAACAACCCACTACAGCTGAAAATATGTGGTCAGCGCCTAGTCCAAAACTGTCCAAGTTTAACACCTCCCACTCCAGCCATGCCATAAGCATGCCCAAAGTTTTACTCCGTAAACACTCTACAGCACAGAAGTCCTCTTTTTTCGTTTTCTCTCTATCCCCACTTTATATCCTAGATGTTGGGGTGTGAGGAGGGTCGTGCGGGTAACGTCCCTCTTTTACCCAGAGAGAAATGAAAAAAAAAAAAAGAAAAGAAATAACGTAGCAGGAAAACCAAACTACTTCCTTATAAATACTAGCAAAGATGTTTAAGACTCTGGCTTATAATGGCAGGTTTGCTGATACTAAACTCCAGAATTAGACAGACTTACCAACTACGGCACAGACGGAAGCCAACGGCAAGATGGCGCACAGGCAAATTCCGCACCTGTCAACTTCACTGCCGGCCGGGTGGCGGAGTAAAGTGGGCGCTTTCTAGAGACCGCTTCTCCCTAGGAGGAAAGGAAGGGGTGGGTCACTCACGCAGACTTCCTCTTTCAAAACTGACCAATCAGATAGCTGATTGCCGGCTCCACGGGAAGAAGTAAAAAGACGGAGAAGCTTTAGGCGTGTTGTTCTCATATATGTCCCTCCATAGTGAAGGAAACAGCATTGGCACAGGTGTTCCCGTTCCTCTACATAATGCATAGTCTCGCTGGTGGGAATCTTTTCCTTCCATATCACAGCAATCTTTTGGCAAACTCACTATTTCTTTCCTTCTGTTACATCTTAATGCCCCTGGGCCGTAAGGGAACTTTGCCTGTAACCAGAGAGTGACTACAAGTCTTGTAGTGTATCTGACCTCTCCTAAACATGCCAGGTTGTTAATTATGGTAACCATATAATGTTTTCCAAACGATGACCCTTGAAAGTGAAAGGGGGCAATAAAATTAATTAAAATTATAAATTTTTGAGATTTTATATTGATGGATTTATACAGAGGGCAATTCAAAATTCATTTTGTAAAATAAAATTATTTCTAAAAATTAAATCAGCTATATTTAAGCAAAACTTTTTTTTTTTTTTTTTTTTTTTTTGCGGTACACGAGCCTCTCACTGCTGTGGCTTTTCCCGTTGCGGAGCACAGGCTCCGGACGCACAGGCTCAGCGACCATGGCTCACGGGCCCAGTCGCTCCCCGGCATGTGGCATCTTCGCGGACCAGGGCACGAACCCGTGTCCCCTGCATCGGCAGGGGGACTCTCCACCACTGCGCCACCAGGGAAGCCCGTAAGCAAAACTTGAAAATGTCTTCATTATAATATGAACATTAAAAATAACAGAATTATAATTCTTCACACATATTAATGTATTTTAATTCGTGTTTCAGCCTTTATCGCCTGTAATAGTGAGTCACTAATATTTTTCTGAAGAATACATTTTTAATACGGTGTTATTGTTTTTAAATTTTTTTAATTGCCTACAGTCTTCTCAAATATGTATTTTATGGTTGATATATAGGAAATTTTGACATCTTTCCTCTTCACTGTGGATGATAATACTTTAAGAAAAACGCAGAGAAATTATGCTAAACAAAATCTCATTCCTATTTTTTCTTAAAATATGTAAATTTTGGGCTTCCCTGGTGGCATAGTGGTTGAGGGTCTGCCTGCCGATGCAGGGAATGCGGGTTCGTGCCCCGGTCCGGGAGGATGCCACGTGCCGCGAAATGGCTGGGCCCGTGAGCCATGGCCACAGGGCCTGCGCGTCTGGAGCCTGTGCTCCACAATGGGAGAGGCCGCAGCGGTGAGAGGCCTGCGTACCACAAAAAAAAACATATGTAAATTTTTCAGTCCAAATATTTTCCCAAGTGCTGTCTTTCTGCCTCTACTCAAAGTAACAATCTTCAGCAAACATTCGTAGGACACAAGCTTCATAAAATAAGTTTTCCATTATTTATGATCCTTTTGAAGGTTTTGCCAAATTTAGATGCTGCAAATTGGAAAGTCTTTTAAAGTTCATTTTATTTCTCTAAGAACGTGAATTTATCCTGTTATAATAGGAGCTCCATCAAAAGATTCTTCACATGGGTTAAAATATCGCAAGGGGGGAAAAATATATATATATATCCCAAGGAACAATTAGAGAATTTCAAATTTAAATCTTACATTGTCAGGGGAACCACTCACTGAAACCGCCAAGCCCTGGCCAGGCACCATAGTAATCACGACATGAGGTCCCGGTAAGGAATGCAGAACTAACAAGCTACCACCAACGAGAAGAATTCGGGAAAGGTCAAAAGGAGAGAGGAGATGCCAGTCCATATGTCCTACCAACCTCCCAGAATCCTTCTCGCTGGAATCTATCTTGACAGAGCAATGCGCGTGCCACCAGGAAGTACCCTGAGTCAGAAAGACTGGCCAGAGATAACCGGAAACTAATACCATCACCATAAAACCTGAGACTGCGAGCCATGTGACAGAGCCGTCGTCCTCCTCCTCCTTACGGTAAGAGAAGCTGGAAGATGGTTCTCTTACCGTCCTGCTCTCCGACCGGGTACCCCTTCCCAATAAAGTCTCTTGCTTTGTCAGCATGTGTGTCTCTTCGAACAATTCATTTCTGAGTGTTAGACAAGAGCCCACTCTCAGGTCCTGGAAGGGGTTCCCCTTCCTGCAACAATATTATACAAAATTTACAACCCACTTGAACTTGTTTAGGTTATTCCTTGATTTTGTAGAGATAAATTTAAATGTCTTCCTTGTGTCACAAACTTTTTTTCAATAACTGCAGTCTACAAAATCTTCAAAACCTGAATTTTATTAGCACAATTTTTAATTGTTTAATTAAAACTTCTAAATGATTTTAAAACAATGCAACAAAATTTTGTTTATAAAAAATTGAGTAGCTCTGTAGACCACTGAAATTTATTTACAAAATGTATTTGTAAAGAATTAAATATTCATAAAATCCTATTTAGGAGCAACCAAAGAGAAAAAACATATGCTATTATGTTTGAGTCCTTTTTTTTTTCTTTTTTTGGTACTCAATTCTGGCTTTAAAACAAAGAGTTTTGTAGTTTGGTTCATCAAATTGTTATATACAGTAGTACCTTGGTATCAATGGGGAATTGGTTCCAAGGAACCCTCCACCTCCAAAGAATACCAAAATTCATGGATGCTCTAGTTCCTTATATAAAATGCCATCGTATATGCATATAGCCTAACCTACGCACATTCTCCCATATACTTTGTCATCTCTAGATTACTTATGATATCTAAAACAATGTAAATGCTATTTAAATAGTTGCCCGTGCACTGCAAATTTAAGTTTTGCTTTTTGGAACTTTCTGGAATTTTTTTTTTCAAATATTTTCAGTCTGTGTTTAGTTCAATCTGTGGATGTGGAACCCGCAGATACTGACAGCCAACTATATACAGGCATACCTTGGAGACATTGTGGGTTCAGTTCCAGACCACCGCAATAAAGCAAATATCAAAATAAATCAAGTTGCACAACATTTTTGGTTTCCCAGTGCATATAAAAGTTATGTTTACACTATACTGTAGACTGTTAAAAGTACAATAGCATTATATTTTTTAAAAACAATGTATATAACTTAATGTAAAAATATTTTATTGCTAAAAAATGCCAACCATCATCTGAGCCTTCAGCAAGTCACAGAAGTAACATCAAAGATCACTAATCCCAGATCACCATAACAAGTAAAATAAAATGAAAACTTTGAAATATTCCAAGAATTACCAAAATGTGACACAGAGACATGAAGTGATCAGATGCTCTTGGAAAAATGGCTCCACTAGACTTGCCCCAAAGAGAGTTGCCACAAACCTCCAATTTGCCACAAACTTCAACAAAACCCAATGACGTGAAACACAATAAAACGAGGTATGTCCAAATGCATTATAACAATATTTGTGAAGTTTGACAATTACAGTTTATAAGTCAATTGCAGTTTGGATGCATTTATGAATTATGTACACACCACAGGCAATTTTGCAAATGTAGTCATTGCATACATTTCTCAACAAGAATTTTTATTTTTTACTATGACCTTATGCCCTGCCCAATTTAAATTCATATTACTGCAAGTAACTTTATTTTAAATATAATCCTTTTAACTTAATACAAAATAACATTCACAAAAATAGCAGACATTTTACTTTTGAGGAATGAATTTTCAAGTTGTAATGTGATTCCATGAGCTGAAAGGGAAAAAAAAAGAAGCATGGGAAGTTATTAAACTTATTTTCTTCTTGAAGCATCTGATAGCAACAATATAAAACTGGCCTTATTTACCAGCCAATGTCTCAAACTACATGCACTAGAAAATTGGGGATTAAAAATAAGAAAAACTAACTAGATGAATAGTCATTTACTCTAAAGGAAAATGTCTATTTCACAATGTTATATGTAGATGTACCCTCTGCAGCCATGTATGTGTTAATTTCTTATCTTCCAGTACACTCTTCTTAAGTAGAAGAAGTAGATGCTGATGATTCTACAGCAAGTCTATGTCTTCCGGTTTTCATAGTGATGTCACTAATGTTCTCATGGTGGATGATAAAGAGTCACATATTTTGTGTACTTATTATTTATCAACTCACTTAAAAACAGAAATTTAGTATCTAAAATCTCATTAAACATGAACTTTCCTTTTTTTCAATCTCATTGCTCATGAAAAGGCTTATTGCCAAATTTAAGTTTTACTGAACAATAAAATACTTATGTATTTATAGTATATAGTAAATGACAGAACAACTATAAGAAAATTCAGCCTACTATGTCTGAGCTCAAGAGTAGTATAAGTTAGCCTCAGCTGCACAGGCATGTTTTGGGTACCCTTATCTGTAGTGTTCCACTGAGCCCACCTTTTGGTATCTTAGGGAGGCCCCTTGCCTCTCAAAGGCCTGTGCATGAACCAGGCCACAGCTGGATGGTACCCCAACTGGATGGTAAGCAGAACAGCATCAGATAGTTTGCTCATCATGACCAAGCTTTCCTAGTTGTCCTGAGCTGCTAGTGTCCCAGACCAGAATGCTTTATTAGTGAATGTCTTCCATAATGTTCTTAAGAGAAAGATCCTGGTTATGTTGGGTCTGGAAAGATCAGAACCAGAGGCAGTCTGCTGTTGGGTTGTCTTTGAGGTTTGACCATGTGTTAACATCAGAATTTTGTTTATTATACATGTTTCACACATTTCTAAATGAGATCATGGCAGAAGCCAAAAGAATAAGGTGAAGAGCTAACAAATCCACCCTGACATATTTTAATGCAAATGTAAATACTATTTTTCATCAAAAATTAAAAATCTGGGATAAATACTATATTTGACAAGATGCCAAGAAATAGGATATACATTCTTTGGTGTGGCATGCTTCTGTGAGCCTGTCACCTTCAGAACTCTCCAGATAAGGAGTGGAAGTGAGTCCCATTTGAGAAGATCTTCTCTAAACAAACTACATATATTTTGTTTACTTCCCTCCCTTGATAGTTATTTCTAACTATACAGATTTTGTTTTGTTCAGTCATAGAGCGGAATCTCAGAAGTGAGAAGTGGCACACTATGCTTGCCTCTCTTCTTTTCCCATAACTCTCTCTCCTCTATCTCTGAATACCAACGCCCCTCCCCACTTCTCAGTTTAGATCCCACTCAGAAATCCATGTTGGGGAGAAGGAGTGATTGGAAATCTCTAAGGAAAATCTTGTCAATTGCCACATTGGTTCTTTTCTTCATAATGGAATATGAGGAAGAATTCAACTAGAGAGCTAGATGGAAAACAGTAAGGGTAAAACAGATGAGAAGTGCATGATATAGGTCTTGGGGAGGCATTTATGGAAGAGTTTTGGAGGCAGGGATAAGGGAATAACTGTGGAATATGGGGAAATGGATGGGACATAAAAGGGAATTTTAAGAAGTGTTCATTTCTATATATGCATACACTTCAAGGTGTTTAAGAAATCCAAGTGAATAAATTAATTTACTTGGAAATTGATTTTTAATTGCTGTGCTGTGATTCGACAACCATCATACTGCAATTGTATGATTTCAATAGGATAAAAAGGGAAACAAACAATGGAATTCAGGAGAAAATGTCATAAAATAATGTCTTGGTCAAGAAATGATTCAAGTTTAAAATAATTATCTAACTATATTAGCACTTGTAAGATGTGTTTAGTCGATGATACCAAGCTACACAGCCTTACAGCTTGACTATCCACACACAATTTCTTGAGAGACTCTATGCTTCCTGGCAAGTTTTTGTTTTTATTTTCTTTATAACTAATATTTTGCAGGTTATCTGACAGAACTGACATCTCCATTTATCTAGATCATATGAAATGCTTGTCTAAATTTGTGATACTGCACTTCAAAAACTAATTTAAAAATTTCCTTGTTTCAAATTGCCACTTAACTGGCTCAACTGCCTGCTCACTAAGGTCTGGAGTCAATTAGCTAAATAAAGGGATGGTTAAGGGGAATGGTTTAATAGCAGTAGAAGGCTATATCTCCACGTCACAGTCCCAAAGCTTGGAGTCCCTTTCCTTAATTGTACTGCCATTTTTAGCTAAGGTTTAAGAAGAAGCCACTCTGCCCTGGTAATTCTTTTCCCTGGAACCTGAATGACCTCTAATTTTTACAGCCTGCTGAGAGAAACATGTATGATTCTCTTCACAATCTTATTCCATGTGCTATAAGTGTAGAGACATGTATCCTCTATGGATTTTATTGAAGGACAAATGTTTCTTCCTCTATGTCCTGTCCTCTGGACTGATTTTTGGCTATTAGGTAATGGCAGTGCACACAACAGCACACCAAATCACACAGGTCAAAGGGGAATAAGGCTGGGATTATTTTTTCATAGGCCGAAATTCTGTACTGATTATAAATATAATTATCCAAATACTGTGGGGGTTTTTTGGGGGGGTTTTGTTTGTTTGTGTTTTGCTGTACATGGGTCTCTCATTGTTGTGGCCTCTCCCGTTGTGGAGCACAGGCTCCAGACACGCAGGCTCAGTGGCCATGGCTCATGGGCCTAGCCGCTCCACGGCATGTGGGATCTTCCCGGACCGGGGCATGAACCCGCATCCCCTGCATCGGCAGGCAGACTCTCAACCACTGCGCCACCAGGGAAGCCCAAATACTGTGTTTTTTAAAATATCTCAGTGTGGTGAATCTAGGGCAAATGTATCTAAATTCCACAGAGGTTATCAACTGCCAAGAAGTAATGAAACATCGGTATTCATTAAATAGGCCACTGAATAATGTTAATATGTGTGACAGACTAAAGTTGCCTGCAATTGTTTGACACTCCTCCCATTGAGAGGTAAGGTCTGAGTCCCCTCTTGTTGAATCTGAGGGGACTCTCTTTTGACCTATAGAATATGGCACAAGTGCCATATTTGTGCCAGTTTGTAGGATGGACATTAATAGACTTGCTGCTTCCACTTCCTATCACTGAATGCTTGCTCTGGGGGAAGCTAGCTGCCCTGTATGTGAAATGTGACTTATGAGACTGCCATTCCATGGGAAGGCACAAGGTAGCCACATAAAGAGAGAAATCCTCAAATAGCCACGACTGTAGGCCTCTCAGTCCATGCATCAGGCCTGTGAGTAAAAAAAAGTTCCTATGACTCCATCCTCACCTGCCATTTGACTGCAACTCCATGAGAGACTCCAAGTGAGAACCACTCAGTTGAGCCAAGAGAACAACAAAGAAAAATAACAAATTATGGTTTTAAGCCACCAAATGTGTTGGGGAAGTTTGTTAAGTCTCAATTGATAACTGGGAATAAAACCCATCATTTATTGAGCATTTAACTATGAGCCAGGTACTTTTCAAAACATATTCATATGAATCAACTCATTTAAACATCAAAATCACTCTTGAGGTAATTATCCTTGTTTGACTGATGAGAAAACTAAGCAGCAGTGAGATTAAATAATATGCCTAACATCACACACTACTAAGTGATACATGAAACTAGAGCCCCTAGACCAGCACTATGTTAACCTACCTCTAGGTAGTATATTGTCACCTTACATATCTCAGTTTGTAGTCTCTCATTTACAATATTGTGCGTTTGTGTATGTGTGTGTGTGTGCCTGCCTAATAATTTATGCCATCATGCACTGAACTCATGGAAAATACTTTCAGCTTCAACATATCAGATGGCAAGATGTATATAAACTATGAAGACACTATAAAGATTAAAGTTAAAAGTAAAAACATTACTATTAATACAAAAATATATCTATATCATATACATATGATTCCATTACTTATATAGTATCAGACATGCTTCTTCCCTCAAATGAAAAAAACAAGTGAATAAGAATCACTGCTATATAAGCTCTCATCCATATGTACATCATGTAGTCTTAAGAGTAATACTGAAACACTGAAAGTAAAATAAAATACGAGATCACATGTAGTCTGTTCTTGAAGCATTCATAGCCAGGGGCATGTTAGAATTCCCAAAGATGAAGGCATGTTGACACAAGGAATACAACAGATCACTTTTAAATTAAAAGTGTTAATTTTGCTTTTATGTACCTCATATCCTCAGAGTATTTCTTCCCTTACTCTGTTTTTATTTCCACAGTTTCTTTTCTATCTTTAAATTATTCTTACATAATAATATAAAGATCAATTTGTATTCTAAGAAAGTCATTTCTTGCCATTAGGTAGAAGAAATGACTGATTTATTTTTGCATTTATATCCACAAAACCAACCAACACTAGATCAGCAACAAAAATGGTATCCACAGCACTAAACACCTGATTGTGTCCACACCACTAAACACCTATGTTTCTGCACAAACAATTCAGAAATAAGAACAGCAGCAAGCTTGAATATGTATCACATTACATTAATTGAAAAAGACTCTTCTCATTCTGTCTTCTCCAACTTATTGTTGTGGCACAAGGTTAACTTATAATTATTTAAGATTTGAAAACTGATCCAAAAGTGGTAGAATGGCATCCCTTCTTTGTAAAGTATTTCTTTTCACTCTACTCCTGGCCAACTTTAAAAACTATTGTGGAACTTCTTTCAAAATACTTCTTACCACTGTTTCTAATTTTTCTCACTCTCTTATCTCCTTGATACCATTTTTCTCTTCCTATTCTCACTATAGGAAGGAGTTTGGTGCATGCTATGAGCAATGAACTAAAGTAAGGTTTTCATAGAATGACAATGTAATGTTCAATGTTCTACTTCTAAAACCAGTGGAACCGATTCTAACCTATAGTTACTTATCAGACATTTTATTGCAAAACAATTTGTATTGTCTGAGTAAGGCATGACTTTAACTCAAAGAATGGTTATTGTCAAAGAATCACAAATGAACATTTAAATGGCAAACAAAAGTTCTCAGGAGATATAAAAAGTTTTCAACCGTGATATGAGTGTGAAGCTGATCCTTTTTGTTTTCTATAAATATGCTCTTACCAAGTGGCAAGTGGGGAAAAGACAGTCAAGAACAGTAAAGCTATATTTATTATTTAGTAAAAATATACAACCCGACAACAACTTTGAAATACACAGGTCTGAGTCTCTGTCCAATTGCTACCAACTAAATGTCAGAATTATAGAATCAGGATAATACCTTTAGTTAAGAGCATTTTAAAATGGTTGTTTTGATTCTTTTGCATGTAGCTGTCCAAACTGGACTACTCTCTCACATCATGCACAAAAATAAATTTAAACTGGATTAAAGACTTAACTGTAAGACCTGAAGCCATAAAACTTCTAGAAGAAAACATAGGCAGTAAGCTCTTTGACATCAATCTTAGTAATAGTTTTTTGGAATTGTCTCCTCAGGCAAGGGAAACAAAAACAAAAAGAACAAGTGGGTCTACATCAAATTAAAAAGTTTTAGCACAGTGAAAGAAACCACCAACAAAAGAAAAAGGCCACCTACTGAATGGGAGAAAATATCTGCAAATACTATATCCAATAAATGGTTAATCTTCAAAATATACAAAGAACTCATACAACTTAACATCAAAAAAACAACTGAATCAAAAACTGGGCAAAGAATTTGAATAGACATTTTTCCAAACAAGACATACAGATGGCCAACAGGCACATGAAAAGATGCTCAACATCACTAATCATCAGGGACATGCAAATCAAAACCACACTGAGATACCACCTCACACCTGTCAGAATGACTATTATCAGAAAGACAACAGATAATAAGTGTTGGCTAAGATGTGGAATAAAGGGAACATTCCTGCACTGTTAGATGGAATGTAAATTGGTACAGCCACTATGGAAAACAGTATGGAGATTCCTCAAAAAAATAAAAACAGAATGACCATATGATCCAACAATTCCACTCCTGGGTATTTATCCAAAGACATGAAAATAATAATTAGAGAAGATATATACACTCCTACATTCACTGCGGCACTATTTACAATAGCCAAGACATGGAAGCAATCTACATGCCCATCAATAAACAAATGGATTTAGAAACAACCTAAATGCCCATCAATAAACAAATGGATTAAGAAGATACACACACACACACACACACACACACACACACACACACAATAGAATATTACTAAGCCAGGGCCTCCCTGGTGGCGCAAGTGGTTGAGAGTCCGCCTGCCGATGCAGGGGATACGGGTTCGTGCCCCGGTCTGGGAGGATCCCATATGCCGCGGAGCGGCTTGGCCCGTGAGCCATGGCCGCTGAGCCTGCGCGTCCGGAGCCTGGGCGTCCGGAGCCTGTGCTCCGCAACGGGGGAGGCCACAACAGTGAGAGGCCCGCATACCGAGAAAAAAAAAAAAAAAAAAAAAAAGAATATTACTAAGCCATAAATCATAAAAAAGGATAAAATCTTGCCATTAGGGACAACATGGATGGACCTAGAAGGTATTATGCTAGGTGAAATAAGTCAGACAGAGAAAGACAAATACTATATGATTTCATTTATATGTGGATTCTGAATGACAAAACAAACAAACATAACAAAACAGAAAGAGTTATAGATACAGAGAACAAATAGGTGGTTGTCAGAGGGGAGAGACATGGGGGGAGAAAAGAAATAAGTGAGGAACATTAAAAGGTACAAACTTTCCAGCTGCAAAATGAGTCATGGGTATGAAATGTACAGTATGGGAAATATAGTCAATAACTTTGTAATATCTTTGTATGGTGACATAACCGGACTTATCACGGTGACCATTTTGAAATGTATAGAAATATCGGATCACTATGTTGTATAACAGCAACTAACATACATTATAGGTCAATTATACTTCAAAACAAACAAACTCATAGAAAAAGAGAGCAAATTTGTGGTTATCAGGAGTGGGGACCGAGGTGGAGGGAGAATTGGATGAAAGCAGTCAAAAGGTGCAAACTAGGTATAAGATAAATAAGGAGAATAAGTACTGGGGATGTAATGTAGAACATAATAAATATAATTAATACTGCTGTATGTTATTGATGAAAGTTGTTAACAGAGTAAATCCTAAGAGTTTTCATCATAAGGAAAAATACTTTTTTATATTTTTTCAGTTTTATATCTATATGAGATGATGTATGTTCTCTAAAATTATTGTGATAATGATTTCATGATGTATGTAAGTCATCATTATGCTGTGCACCTTAAACTTAAACAGTGCTGTATGTCAATTATATCTCAATAAAACTGCGGCGGGGACCTTTCCACTTTAAAAAATGGGTGTTTTAATCATAGTACACAATCTTAAATTGGAATTGTATGAAGGAATTTGTTTATCCTACTTCTTTTAAATAATTATGTATGATTTTATCAAAATGTATAAATAAAGTGAAAGCTATTGTTGGCATACTGTCCTCTTCAGCAGTCAACTAAATTCAAATTATAAAATAAACTAAACCTATAAACAGCCAAGCACTATGCTATGATCCTCAGTTTGTTATAAGGCAATGGGCAAATTAATTTAATCTTGTTAAACTTACAAGATAAAACTGAACTTGTGATCAGGGAGCATAGTCCCTTCAATGATTATCCAAATATAGTCACTTCACAGATAAAAAATAAATGTTATCGGGCTTCCCTGGTGGCAGAGTGGTTGAGAGTCCTCCTGCCGATGCAGGGACATGGGTTCGTGCCCCAGTCTGGGAAGATTCCACATGCTGTGGAGCGGCTAGGCCCATGAGCCATGGCCGCTGAGCCTGCGCATCCGGAGCCTGTTCCCCGCAACAGGAGAGGCCACAACAGTGAGAGACACGTGTACCGCAAAAAAGAAAAAAAAAAAGTTTATAATTTCATTTGAAAGTTACTACAAAAATAGATGTAGGAAACATGGGGAAATGCCATGAGTTAATTCTACTAATGAGAATCAGAAATGCACTCAGTGAGTAGGGATATTAGTGCTGTGATTTATAGGAGTTCGTCAACAAAACAAGAGTAGAAGAAAGGCAATTATGGCAAAGAATATAGGTTGAAAAGACACCAATGTACAGTCATGCATATGTTCAGAGAATTTCATGTTGTCCTGGGTTGCTAGAAGCTAGAGGTGAAAGGAGGGGATGAAGGTGACATCAGAGCTGGATTGTGTTGGGCCCTGAATGTAATGGTCAGGATTAATATTTTATTCCAAAGGTGATGGAGAGCCAACCAACAGAGACTTAAAGGTAAGTGTAAAATGAACCGAAATATTCTGACATCAGTATGTAGAATGGGTAGGGCTGGAGATGCGAGATCAAGGAGCTTAAATAAGGCCACCACTTGAGCAGAAATGCAAGGAGTAATTGTGTAATGAAAAATGGATTACATATCACTCAACCTTTATGATGCATGCCAGCATTTTAGATCTGCTCTTTGAAGGATGTATTCGAATAATTCAGTTAGCACAGTCTCTACAGGGCATTTTCAATTCTATGGTTTATTCTTAGAGTGGCCAGAAGGTATTATTCTATTCACAATGCTTCCTTTTCCTAAATAAAAAGCAATAGCTTTTCCCCTCACATTTGTTTTTATGCTAAAAGAAACATTAGACTGAGCCTTACTTATGAGTCAGAATGTATTGTTCTTATTTATGGGGGAGTATTATATATTATATGATGGATTGGTTAGAAAATTATGCACTTGAAAATACACAAAAATAGAATGATGACTTTACCCTTTCCATTTTGCATTCAGGAGAAGACAGGATTTTTCATTACTTTCTCTCCATGACACTGGTAGGAACACCATAAACTATGAGGGAAGGAGTTTTGGCACCATAAGTTGACACTAGTGAGTGAGGAGGCAAAATGCAGGAGACCGAAGGAAGAAATGGAAATGTATCAGAGTGCTGGAATAAATGCCAACTGAGATATCTCCTTCTGTTAAGAGTACACATGTATCAATCTGTTTAGTTTTCAACTGATAAATGCACATGGCACATCTTGACAATAATATTCTACAAGCAGACATATGGGTCTTACTTAATAAAAGATACTACTGATTAGCACTTATCTTAATGGTAATGATACAGATTCCTGAATTCATTTGTCTAGAATACCAGGTTGATGAATGTTACTGAAGAGTTTTTAAATGAGAACACAATCCAAACAATGTTAAATGAATGATATTATTTATATCCTCCAGAATAAAATGAGAGGGATAACATTTAAGAATTCACATGACGGATGCATATTTGACATCAAGAAAATGTACTACAATATAATAGCAAGAATTTCATATAATTTACCTCAGGAGAGTGATTAATTTTTAAAATGCACAGAGGATGATAATATAGATTAGGTAACATTCTAAGCAAGTTCACAATTACTGAACCAGTCCAGGGTTTATTCTCATAACCAAGTGGCCAGCATTGAGATTCTGCTACAAATTAGAAAGAAAATTAATGTTTAAATATGAGCTATGTAGAAATTATTCATAGAAGTTTAAAACAAATGAAACTAGGATAATTTAAATAATTGATGTCATCCAATTTGAAAAGTCATAATACCTCTATATGTTCCATTAACTTATTTTTCTTACCTCTCTATTCATGCTTGTGTTTGACAATAGCTTTGTTTGATGTTCACTTCAACTTTCTTCTACATTAGCTACACCTCTCTATTATCAATACTGACAATAAAAGGCAGGTACTTTCTAACTAGTATTCAGTTCAGTTGGAAATAGGATCTGGTGATCAGTGAGACTTTCAGAAATTAAAAAAAAAGCACAAATCACTACACAATAAAGGGGCTATATACTTTAAATATTGAAAATTTAATTAAAATATTTGCATAAGAGTAGGGAATTGCCATACAATTCTGCAGCCTGTGGAAAGAAACCACATTCACAGAAAGAGAGACAAAATGAAAAGGCAGAGGACTTTGTACCAGATGAAGGAACAAGATAAAACCCCAGAAAAACAACTAAATGAAGTGGAGATAGGCAACCTTCTAGAAAAAGAATTCAGAATAATGATACTGAAGATGATCCAGGACCACAGAGAAAGAAAGGAGGCAAAGATTGACAAGATGCAAGAAATGTTTAACAAAGATCTAGAAGAATTAAGGAACAAACACCTAGAAGAATTTAAGAACAAATAAACAGAGATGAACAATACAATAACTGAAATGAAAAATACACTAGAAGGAATCAATAGCAGAATAACTGAGGCAGAAGAACAGATAAGTGACCTGGAACACAGAATGGTGGAATTCACTGCTGTGGAACAGAATAAAGAAAAAAGGATGAAAAGAAATGAAGACAGCCTAAGAGACCTCTGGGACAACATTAAACACAACAACATTTGCATTATAGGGGTCCCAGAAGGAGAAGAGAGAGAGAAAGGATCCGAGAAAATATTTGAAGAGATTATAGCCAAAATTTCCCTAACATGGGAAAGGATATAGACACCTAAGTCCAGGAAGCACAGGGAGTCCCAGGCAGGATAAACCCAAGGAGAAACATGCTGAGACACATAGTAATCAAACTGACAAAAAATAAAGACAAAGAAAAATTACTGAAAGCAACAAGGGAAAACAACAAATAACATACAAGGGAACTCCCATAAGGTTAACAGGTGATTTCTCAGCAGAAACTCTACAAGCCAGAAGGGAGTGGCATGATATATTTAAAGTGATGAAAGGGAAAAACCTACAACCAAGACTACTCTACCTGGCAAGGATCTCATTCAGATTCAACAGAGAAATCAAAAACTTTACAGACAAGAAAAGGTAACAAAACTCAGGACCACCAAACCAGCTCTACAACAAATTCTAAAGGAACTTCTCTAAGTGGGAAACACAAGACAAGAAAAGGACTTACAAAAACAAACCCATAACAATTAAGAAAATGGTAATAGGAATATACATATCGATAATTACCTTAAACGTGAATGGATTAAATGCTCCAACCAAAAGACACAGGCTCACTGAATGGATACAAAAACAAGACCCATACATATGCTGTCTACCAGAGACCCACTTCAAATCTAGGGATACAGACAGACTGAAAGTGAGAGGATGGAAAAAGATATTCCATGCAAATGGAAATCAAAAGAAAGCTGGAGAAGCAATACTCATATCAGATAAAATAGACTTTAAAATAAAGAATGCTACAAGAGACAAGGAAGGACACTACATAATGATCAAGGGATCAATCCAAGAAGAAGACATAACAGCTATAAATATATATGCACCCAACATAGGAGCACCGCAACACATAAGGCAACTGCTAACAGCTATAAAAGAGGAAATCGACAGTAACACAATAACAGTGGGGGACTTTAACACCTCACTTACACCAATGGAAAGATCATCCAAGATGAAAATAAATAAGGAAACACAAGCTTTAAATGACACAATAGACCAGGTAGATTTAATTGATATTTATAAGACATTCCATCTAAAAACAGCAGATTACACTTTCTTCTCAAGTGCACACAGAACATTCTACAGGATAGATCACATCTTGGGTCACAAATCAAGCCTCAGTAAATTTAAGAAAATTGAAATTGTATCAAGCATCTTTTCTGACCACAACGCTATGAGATGAGATATAAATTACAGGAAAAAAACTGTAAAAAATACAAACACATGGAGGCTAAACAATACGTTACTAAATAACCAAGGGATCACTGAAGAAATCAAAGAGGAAATCAAAAAATACTTAGAGACAAATTACAATGAAAACACGATGATCCAAAACCTATGGGATGCAGCAAATGCAGTTCTAAGATGGCAGTTTATAGCAATAGAAGCCTACTTCAAGAAACAAGAAAACTCTCAAACACTCTAACCTTACACCTAAAGGAACTAGAGAAAGAACAAACCCAAAGTTAGTAGAAGGAAAGAAATCATAAAGATCAGAGCAGAAATAAGTGAAATAGAAACAAAGAAAACAGTAGCAAAGATCAATACAATGAAAAGGTGGTTCTTTAAGGAGATAAACAAAATTGATAAACCTTTAGCCAGACTCATAAAGAAGAAGGAGAGGATTCAGATCAATACAATTAGAAATGAAAATGGAGAAATTACAATGGACACCACAGAAATACAAAGCATCCTAAGAGACTACTATAAGCAACTCTATGCCAACAAAATGGACAACCTGGAAGAAATGGACAAGTTCTTAGAAAGGTACAACCTTCCAAGACTGAACCAGGAAGAAACAGAAAATATGAACAGACCAATCACAAGCAATGAAATTGAAACTGTGATTAAAAATCTTCCAACAAACAAAAGTCCAGCACCAGATGGCTTCACAGGTGACTTCTATCAAACATTTAGAAAAGAGCTCACACCCATCTTTCTCAAACTCTTCCAAAAAATTGCACAGGAAGGAACACTCCCAAACTCATTCTATGAGGCCACCATCACCCTGATAAGAAAACCAGACAAAGATACTACAAAAAAAGAAAATTACAAAAATACTAGCAAACAGAATGCAACAACAAATTAAAAGCATCATAGACTATGATCAAGTGGGATTTATCCCAGCACTGCAAGGATTCTTCAATATATGCAAATCAATCAATGTGATACACCATATTAACAAACTGAAGAATAAAAACCATATGATCATCTCAATAGATGCAGAAAAAGCTTTTCACAAAATTCAACACCTATTTATGATAAAAACTCTCCAGAAAGTGAGCATAGAGGGAACGGACATCAACATAGTAAAGCCTATATACGACACACCCACAGGAAACATCATTCTCAATGGTGAAAAACTGAAAGCATTTCCTCTAAGATCAGGAACAAGACAAGGATGTCTACTCTCACCACTATTATTCAACATAATTTTGGAAGTCCTAGCCACAGCAATCAAAGAAGAAAAAGAAATAAAAGGAATACAAATTGGAAAAGAATAAGTAAAACTGTCGCTGTTTGCAGATGGCATGATATTATACATAGAGAATCCTAAAGATGCCACGAGAAAGCTACTAGAGCTAATCAATGAATTTGGTGAAGTTGCAGGATACCAAATTAATGCACAGAAATCTCTTGCATTCCTATACAATAACAAAGAAAAACCAGAAGGAGAAATTAAGGGAACAATCCCATTCACCATTGCAACAAAAAGTATAAAATACCTAGGAATATACCTACCTAAGGAGGAAAAATACCTGTACTCAGAAAACTATAAGACACTGATGAAAGAAACCAAAGATGACACAAACAGATGGAGAGATATACCATGTTCTTGGATTGGAAGAATCAATACTGTGAAAATGACTATACTACCCAAAGCAATCTACAGATTCAGTGTAATCCCTATGAAATTACCAGTGGCATTTTTTTTACAGAACTAGAAAAAAAAATCTTAACATTTGTATGGAGATACAAAAGACCCCGAATAGCCAAAGCAGTCTTGAGGGGAAAGAATGGAGCTGGAAGAATCAGACTCCCTGACTTCAGACTATACTACAAACCTGCAGTCATCGACAATATGGTACTGGCACAAAAACAGAAATATAGATAAATGGAACAGGATAGAAAGCCCAGAGATAAACCCACGCAACTAGGGTCAACTAATCTATGACAAAGGAGGCAAGGATATACAATGGAGAAAAGACAGTCTCTTCAATAAATGGTGCTGGGAAAACTGGACAGCTACATGTAAAAGTGAAATTAGAACACTCCCTAACACCATACACAAAAATAAACTCAAAATCGATTAGAGACCTAAATGTAAGACCGGACACTATAAAACTCTTAGGGGAAAACATAGGAAGAACACTCTTTGACATAAATCACAGCAAGATCTTTTTTGATTCACTTCCTAGAGCAATGGAAATAAAAACTAAACTAAACAAATGGGACCTCATGAAACTTAAAAGCTTTTGCAAAGCAAAGGAAACTACAAACAAGATGAAAAGACAGACCTCAGAATGGTAGAAAATATTTGCCAACGAATCAATGGACAAAGGATTAATCTCCAAATTATATAAACAGGCCATGCAGCTCAATATTTAAAAAACAGGGGCTTCCCTGGTGGCGCAGTGGTTGAGAGTCCGCCTGCCGATGCAGGGGACACGGGTTCGTGCCCCGATCCCGGAAGATCCCACATGCCGCGGAGCGGCTGGGCCCGCGAGCCATGGCCGCGGAGCCTGTGTGTCCGGAGCCTGTGCTCCGCAACGGGAGAGGCCACAGCAGTGAGAGGCCCGCGTACAGCAAAAAAATAAAAAATAAAAAACAAACAACCTAATCCAAAAATGGGCAGAAGACCTAAACAGACATTTCACCAAAGAAGACATAAAGATGGCCAAGTAGCACACAGAAAGCTGCTCAGCATCACTAATCATTAGAGAAATGCAAATCAAAACTACAGTGAGGTATCACCTCACACCAGTTAGAATGAGCATCATCAGAAAATCTACAAACAACAAATGCTGCAGAGGATGTGGAGAAAACGGAACCTTCTTGCACTGTTGGTGGGAATGTAAATTGTTACAGCCACTATGGAGAATAGTACAGAGGTTCCTTAAAAAACTAAAAATAGAATTACCATATGACCCAGCAATCACACTACTGGACATATACCCAGAGAAAACCATAATTCAAAAAGACACATGCACCCCAATGTTCACTGCAGCACTATTTACAACATCCAGGTCATGGATGCAACCTAAATGTCCATCGACAGATAAATGGATAAAGAAGATGTGCCACATATATACAATAGAATATTACTCAGCCATAAAAAGGAACGAAATTGGGTCATTTGTGAGACATGGATGGACCTAGAGACTGTCATACAGAGTGAAGTAAGTCAGAAAGAGAAAAACAAATATCATATATTAACACATCTATGTGGAACCTAGAAAAATGGTACAGATGAACTGGTTTGCAGGGCAGAAATAGAGACACAGATGTAGAAAACAAACATATGGACACCACGGGGGCGGGGGGGGAAGTGGCAGGGGTGGTGGTGGTGGTGGTGGGATGAATTGGGAGATTGGGATTGACATATATACACTAATATGTATAAAATAGATGACTGATAAGAACCTTCTGTATAAATAATAAAATAAAATAATTTAAAAAAAATAGAGTAGGGAATTACCTTAGTCAGTTCAGGCTGCCATAACAGAATACCATAGACTGGGTGCCTTAAAGGACAGAAATGTATTTCTCACAGTTTGTAGGCTGGAAGTTCATGATTAGGGTGCCAGCATGGTTGGGTTCTTTCAGGTTGCAGACTGCCAGCTTTTTATTGTATCTTCATGTAGCAGAGAGCAGAGAGAAGAAGCAAGCTCTCCTGACTCTTATAAGGGTACTAATCACATTCTTGAGGGCTCCACCCTTATGACCTCATCTAATCCTAATTATCTCCTCAAAGCCCCATGTCCTAATACCATCACATGATGGGGTGGGGTTTCAACATATGCATGTTGGAGGGACACTAACATTCAGTCCATAACAAGAATCATGTTTAACTGAACAAATACAATTAAGTATGAAGGGGACTTAATTAATATATCGTAAAAGTGAACAACAAAAAAGGAAACTACTTACACTATGTAATTTATTGGTGTGCATCATACACAAACATGTGTGTGTATGTTGCGGAAAATCTGTGGTCAACTTTTTTTTCTCTCAGGTATGTTCTCTTTTTTAAAGATATAAATGAAAAAGCTGAATTTTTCTTCAGAAAACCATTGTTTTAGAACAAGAAAGGTTACAGTAAAATGTTTCATGGTACATTATAAAATATTAAAAAAACAAAAACAAAATTTTCATTAAAGACCATCAGAAATGTTCAAAGTGCTTCATCTCATCAAAATAATTACACTAATATTCTGAGCTAGATATCTTAAAACATAAGCTCACATATTTTCATAAGTTAGCATTCTTCAGTTTCTCAGAACTTTGGTTTCACAAGTTAGGATTAAGTCATAGATAGCTAGACTTTATTCATTTTGACTCATCAGAAAAGAAATTTTGTATATATACACATACATATATATGTATATATATATGTATGTTTATATATATATGTGTGTATATATGTATGTATATATATATGTATATAATGTATGTGTGTGTGTGTATATATATATATATATATAAAATACACACACAGTTGATACCCTTTTAGTTAATCAAAACCACATAAAGGTTTTTATTGTGTCACATTAGATCTCATGGGCCTTAGAAATTTTCTTCATCCACGTCACCCACAAAGAAATTTCCCAACCATGAGAATTTTGCAAAACTACAACCTAGATGATGGTATTTGTCATGCAGGGAATTTAAGGTAAGTAAAAACAGAGCTTCAAACGTGAAATATTATGTCAGAAACAATACTGTGACCAATTTAAAGGAAGGATATTTATATGCAGAAAAAAAGTTCTTAAGCTCCCCAAATATTCCAGAGATATTTATGTTTATTGTTTTAAATTGAAATAGAAAAATTGCATTAGGTAGATACAATGTATTTTAGTGATTCCAGAGTTTAGCTCCAGTATATGTACCTTAAAATATAAGTATCTGTGATCAAATTTTATGGAAATTTTAATCCTTATTACCTTAAATACTCCTTCTCCAGCAGAAGTTGAAACCTGGATTATTTCCCATGCTATGCTCAGGTATAAATTTTGTTTCTAAGAAGCAAAGGAAGTTCGTTACCACCAGTAATAAGTTTAACTTTGAGAAGCAAGGGAAGGATGCTTAAAGAGATAGAATTTAAAAAATCACTTTCTGATGAATTATTTAAAAATACTAAACCAACATTTGATAATATCCCTATTTTCAAAATAAATCTGCCAAAACAAAATCATAATGACTATGTGCTCCTCATTATAATTTACCTCATTATCATTTATAATACTCTTACATAGAATAAAATTATCAATTTCAGGGGGGCAAACGTGATTGCTATAAGCTCCAGAAATGTGTAATTTGTAAGAAAACTGTATTCCCATGAAATCAAAACACCTGTATCTCTTACCAAATCTTAAACTGTTTAAATATCATACTTTATTATCTGCTTTCTGACTGAGCAAGAATAATGAAGCTCAAAGGATGACAAAATTAGGTTTTATGATATAATAAAATATGTATTATTATTGTGCTTTACTTTCATGATAAGTAATATTTTCAATTGTACAATGAAGCAAACAACTTAAAATTATTCAGAGGTCAAGCAGATAAGCTTTTATTCCTTGGTTTGTGAAATATTCCACTTGAAAATCCAAACAGAATACTATATTTCTTCTTCAGTTTTCAACATTTTTAGCAGAAAATTGTTAAGTTTTCATCATTAAGGATAAACCAGAGGAAAATTTAACTTCTTATTTACTATGGCCATTCAATGTCTTGTAACATAGAGCATGGCTTTGCATGAAAACTTTGGACTTTGATTCAATTTACAGTGAAACTTGGTAAAATCATAAAGCCTTACCTCATCAACCAACAATAATTTGTATGTATCTTGAAAAATGAAAGCCCTGATTTACTGTATGTTTGAAACAATATACATAATAGTAAAATGACATCAAACATGCTCCATTATATCAGCAAACATCTGCAAAGATGGAATGCAGACTACCATTCACAGATACAAACGGCTGAGAAAGAATATGTCAGCCAATGGTTAACTGCAATAATATTAAATATTTATTTTCTATTATTATAGTTTCTTTTCCTTCCCCAAAGGGAAGTCCTTTCTATCAACTGTATCATCACAGATTTAATTCAGTTTTAATACCTGATTCCAATGACCCCTGATAAGCAGAAGGGAAAAACCATATAGCTCTGGTTGTTAGTAAAAGATATCAGCAAAAGATAATCTGGTCAACCTTGATCTAATGGAAATAAAAATTATAGATGAATTCAATTTAGAAGGGTGAAATAAAAGCATTTATAATTCACTCCTCTGCTATGAAATCCCTCTAAAAATAGCATAATAATGAAAAATTGGGAAGAAAAATGAAAACCATATCTGTAATTACAAGTAATTGACCATAAACTATAATAAATAGCTTTCAAATGAAGAGACATTTGCACTAACAGGAGAAAGAATATTGACTGGCACACATATCCTGATAGGATATAGATCTTACTGAGTGTTAGGGTCCTGAGATGTCCTCCAAAGACTGAAGCCACCATGACATGGAGTATGAAAAGGCAAGAGAAAAACATAGGTTTCCAGTTAATTTTTTCCCAAATGGTAGAATATGGGGGTAAAGAAAAAATTGCCAGTGGACTCTACTTGATAGCTGTGAAACAGCCTGCTGGATGATATGGATTACTGGCATTACAGTGGGAAAGTTGGAAGAAGTGGCAATAACCATTAAAGCACTAACAACGCAGAGAAAGTAAAACCGAGAGTTCTACACTGTGAGCCAAATAGACCACCCAGATGTCAACAACAGAGAAATAATATGGTCCCTGGGCAGAAGATAAAACAGATTTGGGGAGGTGGGCTTGAAACCTGAAATTTAAATAGCTGCCGTGGGCTGATCTGATTCATTCTCCCATCACTTCCCACACTATAGTTCAGTAAATAGCTGGCTTCATTCAGTGATTAATAGAAAGAAACCAGCCTGGAACATAGGCAAAGAACAAAAACACAATGGAAAAGCAGATGAAGTTCATACCAGGGAAGAAAATTTTTTCAGGAAACAGAGGAAAAATTTTTATAAATAGTTCTCTGTAGTCTCAAATAAATTATAGACATGATCTCATTAAGAGAGTGAGAAGCTCAAAGAAGAGATATTTGAATGAAGAGATTATAAAAACAAGCAGAAAGAAATGAAAAAATGAAGTGGCACAGACCAAGAAAGCAAGGGAAAAGAAGAAAACCATTATGAAGATGAAAATTATTTTAGAGGTTACAAAACAGAGTAAACACAACTGAAAACTCACTTGGGTTATGGCTGACAAAAGTTGACAACAAGTTTAAAAACATAAAAGTGATTGTAGAGAATACTATAAGGAGATATGGAAACAAAAGAACATTCTGAAAAAAATCATTTAGACACATAATAGGAAGAAAATAATTCCTGAAATAAAGACTGAAATCTGGGATAAAAAGACATGGTGTCCATCAAATCTTCTGCTTTGATTAAACACTATAAAAATTTCAAAAATTTCTTAAGTTTTACCCTTATATTTTTATCTTCAGTTTAGACAAACGTAAATTTAATGCTTTAAAATTATTTAACAGCATTCATATATGGCATATTTGGCTCCTAAATTTACAAAATTCTGTCTTTTAATCAATCAGTCTGCTTTTCAAAACAAACATCTATACAAAAGTATCTGGCATGATACTCATGAAATATTAACAATTTCTCCATGGTGGAATTTTGAGACTGTTTTTAATTTTCTGTAATACCTATCTTTATTTTTAACAATCTCATAGCATTTTTACAAATGACAATGAAGTCACTGGGATTAAAAGAAGAATTAGAAGGCAAAGATTAATTGAGAGAGAAAAGAAAAATGAGATATCTCAATTTTTGTACTACCTCTAGATTCATGGCCCTCCATTCCATAGCTCATACAGCAATCAAATGATTTCTCTAAAACAGAAGCATAGCATGTTCATTTTCATCTTATTATCCTGCAAGATTTTCAATAAATTGCCACTAATCCAGGATCACATCTAATCTCTTAGGTAATTTACACAAAACTCTCTCTAATCCACCCCAGTAGGTCTTTCCAACATCAGCAACTCTCACTTCCCACGTTCACCTTCCCTCCCAATACCTTGAACTATTTGTAGTAAGAGTTCCCATTGAAGTTCCAAATCTATATCTCTTTTCAAGCTTCAGATGGCGGTACAAATGTGCTTTTGTTGCTTGTGGGATTAGGCATAGGGGCAAGAACTCCCAGTCATTCTACAAAATTCACTTAATATCTCTGTGGCGCCTTCCCTGCCATCACTCTTTTTTCTCCACATCAACAGTCATAAAATTACATGCATCCTTTTTTTCCACCATCTATACCAATGCCATGCCAAGTAATATTAGAGCCTGATGCAAAAGGAAAAATTATTAATACTGGTCCCATATTTATTTAAAATTTGGGTATTTTGCTCCTCATAAATTTTTGCATAAATTTTGATTTTTTTAAATGATTGAAAAATGACCTTTCAAAGTTCATTCCAGCTCAGTACTTTTATCCTTGTCACTAACTTCTCTATGATTCATGTCCATCTGTGAAAAAGGGTGACTCTACTCTCTGCCGACTTGAATTCAAGATTTGTGAGGTCCAATTTAAAGTACACATTATTCAAATGCTCTGTATATACACAAATGCAAGTCATTTTCAACTGTGGATTAATCATGTAAATATATTATCATCCCTAGTCATGCCTGGAGGAAACTAGAAGTTATTATGCAGCAGTTAGTGGCCAACTTGGAGTTGAAAGCTAGAATATAGATCCTGGTTCTAAAGAAAACAATTCTGAATTTCATCTTTAAATGATAGAAACATACATGGGCTTCCCTAGTGGCGCAGTGGTTGAGAGTCCGCCTGCCGATGCAGGGGGCACGGGTTCGTGCCCCAGTCCGGGAAGATCCCACATGCCGCGGAGCGGCTGGGCCCGTGAGCCATGGCCGCTGAGCCTGCGCGTCTGGAGCCTGTGCTCCGCAACGGGAGAGGCCACAATAGTGAGAGGCCCGCATTCCGCAAAAAAAAAGAGACATACAAAGGTATCATTCTCAGCCATTCTTCTTCACAAATTGCCAGGATTTAGGCTCTAATAATGACTCTTGTGACGTTTTCTCATAGTGAAAAGTGACTGGTTCTTCACAAAAGTGTTCCATTTAATGCAGCTCTGAGTTATTGAAAAGATAGAAATGGTGCCCAAAATAAAAAATTTAGTTTTGAATTCATTTGATGGAATTGAGTTAAGGAAAGCAAATTATGCGTTTTTATTACTAACGCTGTGTGCAATTGAAATAATTTCTTTTCATACGAAAGATTAAACATACTGTTCAATTTATTCTTCCAATTAACAATTAAGAATCCCTGGTTAAGTTTTGTCCTTTCTCCTTGTTTGGCCACCTGATTTATTTTAAAACCTTTTTCTAATACAATGGTAAGGAAAAAACTGTGAATCCACCTGTATCACTGATCTACAAATCTAAAATCATTTATTTTTATCCCTTTAAAAATCTGTAAAAATTTATAGGAGAAGAATTTCTTTTTAAAAAAGGAAGCCAATGAACTATTTCTTAAGAATAGGCTAACAGACTAGCAAGGAATATATTCCTTACCAAATAAATAAGGTCATTTTTTTTTGAATAAAGACCAATCATAGCTTCCAACCACAATTTCAAACATTGTCCTCAAGGCTTGAAATCTACTCACATTCATGAAATAATTTATTATGAACTTTTTTGTATAAGTACTCTTTATTAAATATATACATATATACAAATTTTACTGGGCTTCATATTACTGGCATCAATTTGTAAATGAGGGGTTTGGATTGGATGATTTCTAAAGTATTCTTCAGCCTTAAAATTATTGATGATTCTAAGAAATACCTAGAGACATAGCCAAGAAGGAATTCTCAGATATGACCCACAATTAATATTTGGCGTTTGCACATTTTACAGGTCTCATATACAACCATTTCAAGGCAATGCAACAACTAAGAAACTAATGCCGATTAATTAGTATCATTTCTTTTCTAAAAAATAAGAGATCCTGTTTGCAAGGTGGCCATTTCTATCAAAATGTTCCCCAAACCTCCAGAACACATTCATTCACATACCCCAGATCAGGAAGAGAGAAGTACAGAAGAAAAATCTTGGAAGTAACACAATAAAAAACTAGACCCAGATTTAGTGGCCTAGGACTGCTGCAAGAAATTCAATTAAGTTGTTAAGCCTACCTAATGAAAAAGAAAAATCAGCTCATGAAAATCCTGATAAATTGCATAACAGAGTCAGCAGTATTCTACGCCGTGGCTATAATTTTTTTTCTTTACTCCAGTCCTTTGCTGTTCTTTTCATTTTAAAATACTCACCTTCATTATGAAATTATACAAAAACTCCCCCCCCCTCCAAAATAAACACAGAACTACCCAGAAATACAGAACTATGGACACAAAAACTCCCTAGAAGCTTAGCATTTCACCAGTTGATATAGATCTATGTTGGGAAAAGCATCTGAAAAGCCTTGTACTGGATTCCTAATTCTGATGATTCTGTGATTCTGATCAAATTATATTCTGTGATTCTGATCAAATTTGAGACAGGTAATCTATAAGGTCTTACAGTGCCCAGATTTCTACTTTGAGGTATACAGTGCTTTTCACTTAGAGAACAATCTGTACCACATTTTCATTATACTCTGAAGTCAATTGCTGAAGTTGTGCTAATGTGTACTAATCTCAAAAGTGGCTATATGAACAATACACTTGTTATCCGCCATCAATATAGGAGAAACAAATATTTTGAATATGTCATCAGACTCTAAATAAATTTCCTCCATTAAAGAATGCAGTGTCTGCTGCTAGTTGATGGTTCATTAGCATGCATTGACTGTTCTACTATTTGAGTAACATTGCAGGTAAAGGTGAATAAGCTTATCTAGAGAGACAGTGCCTAGCATAGTGCCTGGAACGTGGTAGGCTCTGAATAACTATATGTTGAAATAATACATAACTGAATGAACTATTATCAAAAGGAATTCATACAATAAGTTAAACTTTGGCTCAAAGCACAAATTTTCAAGTCAACTGTTAAGTCCTGTTTAGCCAACATATGGCAGGGAACACATTTTCCCTGGTCTCTGTCTTTGTTGCAGCAGAGGTTTCACTCTATTGGTCAGTATTTGTTGTGTTCCATTTTCCTTTTAAAAATGTTTCATTTAACAGGGAAAGTCCTTTTCTTGAAGATACTAAGAGGATCTCCAAAGGTCACCGCATATCATATCCGATAATTCTGATTAAGGGCAGTGCCACTAGGAAATTTAGGGTGGCTGGTTGATATTCATAGTGTGTATTAGAAAATGTCATAGTCTGTTTTCAAATTTCAACGCATAAATATGCACCATGGATCTCTAATAGCCCTATTTTTCTTGTCCCAACTTTCCAGGATGGTCTGTATCCTGTCTAATTTGAATGTTGAATTGATTCTATTTAAATCATCTTTCTGAAATGAAAGATGGCTCACTTTCCCTTCACTGAGGAATTAATTAACTCTCCCAATGACTGGCTTGAATTTCTTAAATGGAAAACTTACATGGAATTTTTATTTTAGTGAAGAACAACTGTTTATCTTTAAAAACATTTAAAAAGACATTCTGCATGAAGTTCGTCATCTTTTAGGAAATTATTATAGCAACAAAATTACATTAGACTTTCTGATTTCTCCATAGTGTCCTTAGATAAGTAAACAACCCAATAGACCATATTAAAAGCCCCAAATGTTACTGGAAAGAGAATGCGGGCATATTTGTCTATTTTACTTGTGCCAGATCCAGAAGGTGGTGGAGCCGAGGGAACAGTAGAGGCTGACAACTTCCCAGAAGCCCCTATGCTATTAACTGTGGTCTTAATTCGCTCCAGTCTTGATCCAAACACACGCTGGGTAGAAGCAGATCCAACTGGAACTTGTCGGGGCACATACCCAGTTCTCCTAGGTGGAGAAGGAGAAGCAGGTGGAATTGCTCTTGCGGCAGATATAGTTTCAGTTGCATTTGCATGGCTGAATGGGTTTGGACTGGAAGCTAAGTAAGACTGTGGTGTGGCTTCAGAAGATCCTTGAACAACCGTGGAAGACTTGCTCGAATGGTTTCCCACCTCAGTTCTGTTGCCAACATCAGATTCAGAGTGAACCAAGGCATTGGCTCTTTTTCTCATGTTCAGATTGGCATTTGAGTTCTGAAAAGGTATATTAAAAATTACATTGGCTATGTAATTCTACATAGAGTTATACAAAATTTAAATGGGTCAAATAATTAAAAATTAGCTGTTTTCATAAAATAAACCTTTATTAATATACTATAGTCACTCAACCTGATGTAAAAGCTTAAAAATACCTAACTAAAAAAGGACATATATATATGTGAAACTCTGAATCAAACATCTGTTATTTCAAAATATTATCCATTCTTATAAAGTATTAGAATTTAAATCTATAGAAAGGTTAGGCTTTTAGGACTATAAGCTAGAGTTATACTTGATTTGACTTTAAGAATTCATGATGATAGCTGTACAACTTCTTTGTTGAGTTTTATTGTAAATAATATTCTCTGATATGCTGTATACATTTCAGTGAGTTTTGTACATGTTTGCTTTATAAACAGGAAGAACTATATCTACTTTGGGCACAGAGTAAAAACAATAATAACCATCCACATGTGTATAACATTCCTTAAAAAAAGACAGAAGCTCCAAAAGCTTTAATTTCCAAATCCCTGGGAATTATTTTCATAATCTTACATAGACATTATTATATAAAGTCTAGAAATCCTCATGCATTTTAGTTTTTCACCACAATTAGTAATGCGAATACAAAGGAAAATCATTTTGGGGACTTCCTTGGCAGTCCAGTGGTTAAGACCCCACGCTTCCAATGCAGGGGGCGTGGGTTCAATCCCTGGTCAGGAACTAAGATCCCACATGCCGCGTGGCACAGCCAAAAAAAAGGAAAATCATTTTTAAATAAAATGTTGTATCATACATATAAACAGCATCACAATATCATTGCATAAATATCTGAGTTCAAACTATTTACCAATAAAGAGTGTTTAAATCAAAATGGAATTCACTATTTTCCATAAAATTATTTTATCTGTAGAACAAGACTGCATTTGAATACAGATGGTCAGTATTAAAATTAATTCTTATATTTTGACAGGCATGATAAATAACCATATAGCCAACTATAGACTGTCCATACTAATGAAGGAAAGTAATTATTCAAATGATTCCCAAAATAATCATGTCTGTCTTTAGAAGATGCTACGATTTTTTGCAACCACATTTCCGCCTTAATTGTGTTTATTCTAAGTAATATTAAGGGTATATTGTAATTACTTTTTCTACCCTCTTCCCCCATCATTTTATGAAATAAATGGTGGCTGAGGAGATGGAGAAGTAGAAGAGAGAGAGAGGAAGAACAGCTCACAAGTGAGTGAGTAAAAGGAGCTAGTCTGAAGGAATTTTATGGATAATATTACATACAATTAACTGTAAGCTCCCTTACAGAGAACTGTTTATTCTACAAGTAGAATCTTTTTTCAATACTACACTTATCAAGCAGGTTGAGAGTGTTCAATCCATATCTTATATACTTGTGAATTATGGCTTCAAGTTCCCTGAGTAGAGAAAGAAGAAAAAGCCTCACAACATGCAGAGCCAAAGCAGGTTCTGAGAGGTTTAGAATGTATTCTTCATGTCAGCCTGAAGTATTCATCTAAACAGTTTGCAGCTGAACTCATGAGAAATTGTAGTCTAACATATGGCAGCCAATTTAGGTGGAAACAAGTGAAACCAAAATTGACATCAACCTAAAAGTTAAAGGTACAATTATTTACCCTGTACTTTTCCTCTACAAAGCACATGGTAAACACCACCTAATTAATCCTCAGATTTTGAGTCCCTCTTTACAGAAAGGGATAATCAATTAATTAGAATTAATTCTAAAATGTTATACACATGGTGAAAAATATAAAGAAGGATAAGGTGTATCCACAACATTTAAAGAGTTTACAATATCACTAGGAAGATAAAATGCACACCCACACATGACACAATCAAAAATATACAAAAAGTAAAACAGAATGATGGGTCAAACTGTGGCAAAATGCTAAATATACCAAGAAGAGAAGGGAAGGGAGTAATAAAGGACCAACTGGATAAGCAGGAGAGAAATATATATTTTCAAATATAGTCTGATATTTGCACATTGCCCTCTTCTACCAAAAGTTGGGTTGCCCATAATCTTTAGAAACTCATATTTTCCCTCAGACTGAATTCTAAGAATTGGAGATTTCTACTTCTGGCCAAAATGGAGTAACAGGGACTGAATTTACTCTCCTGAACGAAATAACAAAAAAACTAAAAACATTTGTAAAACAACTGTTTTTGAAGATATTGGACATTAGACAACATAGGACACAATCATTGAGAGAGAAGAAAAAAACTTGAGTTTGCATGCTGTAGACCGGGAAATGAGAATCCAGGAACAATCTGACAGATTACCTAAACTGAGGAGATGAAGCTGAGAAGGTGAGGAAACCAAGGTGGCTAGAGTTCACAGGAAAAGGTACCAGAGAAGCTGATGCCAAAAAGAAAAGTCCAAAAAGTCTGAAGAGTCCCCACTGAGAATTTTGCTAAGCACAGATCCATTTTTAAGTGTAACTACCCAAGGCAAAAAGAACCACCTGAAAGGATTAGAAGAAATGGTACTTAGCACATACCAAGCCAGGAATAGTGCATTTTCCCACCAGACATAATGGAAAATCTCAACATTCATGTAGCGTTTGGTAAAGTCCTCAGAAGGGCCTTGCCTCAGTAATACGGAATAATTACCCCCTAAGACTGCTCTAATCCTGCCTAATGCATTTTAAAAGTAAGACCTTAACAGATGAAACTAACTCTAAGTGACTTAACTGCACCCCAGAAGGAAGCACAAGAACACTTATAGGACCCTGTCTTCCTTCCCTCCAGATCAGAATCCTTTGGGAACATCCTGAAATCCCAACTGTGAATTATGTTCTAATATGGCTGATTGAATACAAACATGGAACCAATTTGTCCTCCCTCTCCATATTAATGCCCCTTGTAAAATGAATTTCCCCTTCTCCTCCCATCAAGAAATGGGCTCTATTTCCCCACAGACTTACTATGACTTTCTTTGGCCAACTGGATGTGGTGGAAGTGGGGGTGAGTTATTTCTGAGTCTTAGCTTTATGAGTCCTTGCTTGCTTCCACTCTTTCTCAAAACACTGCCACCAACACCACAAGAACAGCTTGGGCTAGCCTGCTGGAGAGATCCTTTGGAGCAGAGCCAGTCATCCTAGTGAGGCTATCCTACATCACCCAATAGATAGCTGACCACTAGACACCTGTGTTTGTCCCAGCTCAGAAATGATGAACTACTGAGCCAAGCCTAATCAAGATCAACAGAACTTCCCAGCTGACTCAGACTTGAAAACAAAAATAAATGGTTTTTTTGTATGCCACCGAGGCTTTGTAGTTGTTTGTTATGCAGCATTATTGTGGCACCAGACAACGTATATAGACCAATTAAATCAAGGGCCTAACAGGAGCTATTGCCACACCTCTTGTCAGGGGAAGTTTCTCAGCCAGTCTAGGATAATTAGACAGCTAGTCTGCCCAGAATTCATCAAAGACCATTAGGGGACCCTATTGTCTATTCCATGTTATTTTAAAGGGCCAAGATATTTTGCCCTTTATAATTCCATTCTTAAAGAATAACCATACTTTAAAGCTAGGAGAGATTCTAGTGATCAACTTATTCCAGTTTCTCATTTTACGGTAGAGGAGAATAACAGCAGAAGTGTTATGGTAGATGAAAGTCATAGAGGGAGTGACCTACTGAGTGCTCTGCCATGTTGCACAGCCTTTGGAAGCACAAATGTGGATGAGGCATTAAGGAACTTGATAAACTACACCTATATATTTGAGTCAGTCAAGTATTTGTAATAGTCAAGTATAATGTTAAAAAATTATTCAAGACTTGGAAATGAGAAAGGAGTACAGCATGTCCCTGCAATGTCAGTATGAAGTACTGTTTAAAAAGTCCACCCAAAGATTATTAAGTCTCTAGGGGAAGATACTTGAGTTTGAGTTTGCTGTTTAATATTGGATTTGACCCCAAACACTGTGAAGTTGCGTATTAACTTATAGATTCCTGTCCAGTAGAAAAGAGCCCCAAAGGTTATGGTTTTGATGCCCTGAAGGATATTAACTACTTCTGTATCTAATCTAGTAATCTCATTCTAGTATCCTTTTTTGAAAAAAATTTAATGGCTACTTATAGGCTTTTCTCAAAAAAGATTTTGAACCAGTTTTACAATTTAATTACACCTTAATTAACGAGTTAGATAAAACTTTGATACAGGTTCATTCCATATTTGCATGACTCATGTTTTTGATGGTTTGAAAATTTTATTCTGACAACATCCATTGCTATGCAAGTTATAAGTATCAAAGAAATGTAAGCAGAGACTTGAAGAATATGTCTGGAGAAAACAGTGATCCCAAGTCAAAGAGAGAGGGTCAGTCCAAGGTGGCCAGAAAAAAGAATCAATGAAGCACCAGACTTTATGAAAATGGAGGGAGCAGTATGAAGTGTGCCACTAGGATTAACATCTGAAAACAAAGGTCAAATCTTTTTATTCCCAGTTTTAAAGTATTAGTTAACTTCTAGAGTGTAAAACTATCTTATTAATCATCACAGGCTAATGCACACAGCAGGCACCTACTTCATTTTTTAATAAATTTCACTGAAATGGATATAGTACAGAGTCAAGGTTCTTTTTTCAAATTAAAGAGAAAGTGTCAGAAACTTTCTATCTGACTTCAGCAGATTACTATTTCTTTGTTTATGGGCATATTTCTAGAATATTGCAGGTAGTACCTAAATTATATAAGTTATACTGACTCAATCCCAAGGCTGACTAAGAATGCCTAAGAAGTCTCAACACTCGAAATATCATAACCTATATATGGAAAAGAGAATTAGACTGATTTGAGACTTAAATCTTTGTTCTCTGTCAGGCAGCCAAATGATACTCAAGTTATTTTACACTGATGTCTCAAGGTCTACTATGTAAAAAGTAGTTGGCATTTTCCATGATGACAAACCATGAAAGGATTGAAAAATCTGCTGAGCTACCTGGCACGGGACTCACTGAGAATAATATTCACACAGCCTTCAAGTTTTGGAACAACAAATGCGACAGTCAGAGTGATGTTATGTTTCACACAGAGTGTACAGTGGCTCCATCAGTATTCAGCACACACACTGGTTCCAAACAAGAAAAGCACCTAAGCTTAATTTGAATTTTAAAAGATGATTAAGTTTGAAATCATTTTGTCATTAGTCACAATAGTCAGATGCAAGGGAAACTGGTGGGATAGAGATGCGAGGTTGTAGATTCAAACATTAACAACAAATTAAAGCAGCAACAGGCAAACAGGAGCAAATCCAAGTAATTCGTCAATCATGACTGTGATCTGACACGATTTCTAAAGAAGTCTTATCAACTGCAAAAAGAAAATTCAACTCAACTAATTACTCTAGCAGCAATGAGATAATGTGACTACGACGAGGTTTGCAGAATGCAAGCTACATTCATATTGCTTGCTTGAGAAGCTAATGAAGTTTAATAAAATGTAATTTCACCCTTCTAAATTAAAAACAAACAAGGCTAGTAATGAACAGGTTTATATTCTAGAATATCAATGATTTACATACCAAAAAAAATCAATAATGCAAAGACATTTATTCAAGGCTGTTCTGACAGGGCTTCAGGGGTTAGCCACACATCTTATTTAATAAGGAAATAAACAACTATTGTACAGCAGCTGGAATTAAACCCCAAGGTAATGATTTACAGAGGACCATCAGTAGTGTTTTTAAAAGACGCTACCACATAGAAATGAAAAACATCCCCTACAAATAAACATGCTAAATATTTCATCAATTGTTACACACTGAACAACAAAATGTAGAAATGAAAATGCCGAGTTCTCCATTTACTGTATTTCATTTCCTCCCAATGTTAGCATTTAATTCAATATTTGGATTTCCATAAGCTATAGAAATGTTACTTTCAATATCTGGCACTTGGATAAGAAATATATGTCTTCAATTTGGAATTACCAGAGAACAATGTCTTACAGAATGCATTCATTTTGTCTTTACATATTTAGAAGTTGAAAGTTTAAAATAGTAGGGTTTCTTGATATGCGATTCTGTAGTTAGTTTTGCTTCATAGTGATTCCTAGGGCTTCTTTTTATTTGCCAAGGCTTTGTATAAATACATGGCTCTAGGAGAGGAAATTTTTTTGTCGGAGACTTCACCAGTCAGAGCAGAAGTTCTCAGCTTGATCAAGCAGACTTGGACTTGACCAGAATGCTACCTGGAAATGCTCCAGGAGCTATGTTCACCAACGCTAAGAACATAACACTGGAGAGGGTAGAGGGCAAAGCACACTCCACTTACTTTCTTCAAATGCAAACACTGAGCTGGATGAATCTTCTCTCGCTCAATAAGTGGCATTACAGTCACACCAAGTGTTTATAAGAATAACCTGGGATCAGTCTCAGGGCCTTTTTGGAGCAAGTCTTAATTATTAGTTATGCTATTGCCAGTCATCAGGAATCAGAAGTTGGGAAACACTGGCTAAAGAGTTAGGATTGTGGACCGTCAAATCAGACAGACTTGGACTCGAATACTGAATTTGCCATTTACTAGCTGTGGGATATCTGACACGTTGGTTGACCTCTTGAAACCTCAAAGTCCTTGTTAAAACAGGAGAATAACAGTAGCTCCTCATAAGGAATAAATAAGAAAACGCCTGTAAGGTGCTTAGTACATAATAGGCATCAAAAGAACATTATATAGAAATAATCCAGAAGGCAGATAACAAGATCCTTCCTCCAAAATAAAAAAGTATGTCACTCATGAACAAATCATCATAGACAAGATTTTAGAATATTTTTTCTATATTTCTATAAAAATAAGGCCACCGTTTTGAATAATCAGAAAGGTGGAGGACCACTGAAGCAAAGGACAGTCTGTGGTGAAGTCAGCCATGAAATGAATGTTGCTGGCTAACATAAGAATAAACACAAGGAAATATAAAATTCAATTAACAAAATTAAAATACATTTTAGACATTGTAAAGGTAAGGATTAACACTAGAGTAAATCCTATAACTGATGGTGTAAGACAAACATAAAAAGCTCATCTAGGATAAAAGCAACAGCAACAACAATGGTTAATTTTTACTGAGCGGTTCTTCTGCACCCGGCACCCAGCTCACATGCTTTTAACTACCCAGCTGCCACAACCATATGTCAAAGCTACATGTAGGAAATAACCTATAACCACAAGTATTTCAATGTCCAGAAAATATGTGGGTTGTCTAAAAAAGGCATCTCATTGTATTAACGTATCACATCACTGATCTCTTTCTGGAACTTTCCACCTATCAGTAAAGTCTAGTAATCAGGTAATCAGGGAAACAGCAAAGACCGGAGGAACTGTTGTAATCCAACCTTACAGGATGATATTCACACCTCAAGATGTTATGAAAAGACATACACAGAACACTGGTTCACAATTAGAACTTCAGCAACTCAGTTTGGCTGGCCCACTTTCTAAATGTAATGGAATGTTAAAAAGAATTGTATCTGTGGATATATTGGTCTGGCACTCTTTTTACTTTATATCTTTGTTCAATTACAGTAGCCAAAAGGACTTTCTTCCACATTTAAACTGGAAGTAGGAAATGGGACAATGAAGGACACCAGACTGGGGATAGTACAAGGCAACAAATGTCAAAGAAGGTTAAAAAAACATTAAGAGGTTTTTTTGTTTGTTTGGTTGGTTTTTTTTTTTTCTACACTCCAAATATTCTAGTGTTTCACCTGTAGGGATAATCAGTTCAAGCAAACAAGACTTTAACAGAACATATGGCTTTACAATAACATCAATTTATCAACTAAGTTGTAGCAATAAATACTTAATCTCTACCAATAGACTTACATTTTTTGATCCGCTTTAAACAATACAGAAAACAGTTACCAATCAAAAACTGGTTATAAAAGGAACACCAAGTATTTCTTATTCAAAATCACTTTTGTAAGTTAGAACAACCAAAATAACACTTAAAGGGCATCTCAATCCTATAATTCCTCGCCAACCTGGAAGAAAAATGAATTTAGAACTTTGTACAAGGTGAAAAATGTATGAAAACTGCCTAATACTTTGGTCACGCTAATAATTGTCAAATAGTTATGTTTCAAATACAATAGATCTGTGTATTCACTTTTATAAAACTATTCTTACAGCCATTTTAACTATAGTATTACTACTATTATTACATGGGTGGCAAGATCTTATTTCACAGGCTACCCGTTATTTAGAACAATACAATATAAACATAGGCAAAAATTCTTGGTATTTGGCAGTGTGCAGTATTTGTACACTTCTGGGTTTCTCTGTACAACGTCTTAGACTCTAGAATATAAAGGTTGCTGGTCCTGATCCCTTGCAGAGTGAGTGCAGCAGCGGTGGCTCGAGGGGCTCCCGACGCAGCCCCGGACCCCGCACGGTGGCGCCTGCGGTCCCCGGTCAGCAGCAGCAGCGGCGGCGGCAGCGGAGCACGCTCATCATACGGGGCCGTTAACCGCCGCATCGCCCGACATGCTCTGCTGCTCAGTCCGCTGCTCTGGGCTGCTGCTGGGGGGCCGGGGGGCTGCAGACTTCCCCTCTGCCGTCTCCAGGCTCTCCTCCACATCTTTACAAGCAGCATCTTGAGAGGTAGACAGTTTTCCTTCCTCACTTTTGAAGACCGCGGTTTCTGTCTTGGCATCCACAGTGAGGCTCAGAGTTTCCTTCACGCCGCCATTCATCACTGTCTCAGTTACCTTGTCTGTACTTTCTGCATCCTCCTCTCCGTCAGAGCTGGCTTCCATGGCCACGCTGCCTGGCGCTTCCGGCTGCACTGCCAGTGCAGCTACACTGGAAGCCAGCGGGCCCACTGGCTCCGTGCTGGTCTCCATTTCCACTGGAGAACTGCTCCTTAAAGAGTCTTTTGTACTCAGGGAAGACGCGAACTCGGAAAATGAAGCCCAGCCTGTCTCCTTAGTCGGCACCGGCTCCTCTGCGCTCCAGACGTCAGAGCCCACAGAGTCTAAGGGAGCCCCGTGCGCTGTCTCCATGGGGACATCAAAGCTGGCTGACCAGCTGGGCGGTTCATTCAGGTCTACCTCCATTTTATCCTCTGTGTTGGCACTACTGGATTCAAACAAGTCTTGTTTTGCTCCATCTTCTTCTTCAGAGTCTGTACTTTCCTCACTGTCTGTACTCCCCGAGCTTGATCGTCTTTGGGATTCTGGTGTAAATGCAATGTGTTTTTCCTCCCAGATATCTTCCTCATCAGAGCCACCATCATCAAACTGCTGTATTCTTTCCTTACAACATGCTTCAAACAAGGCAATATTTCCACTTTCATTTGTATTGAGAGTAAAGTTGATGTCTGATACCTGATCAAAAGAAACATTGCCAATGTCATCTTGATCTGCAAACTTCTCATCGTTGAAGCCAAACTGGTCAATAAAGTTGGACGTCATTTGTTGCATCTGATAATCAGAAAAGGCTAGATCTACCGTGTTCCTCTTGTTAGTTTCTCCTAAGGAGCTTGTGCAGAACGTCTCCCATCACTCCCTGACTTCGTCTGGAAGATCTTTGATGAGCTGCTGTACTAAGGCACTGTTGGGGCCCTTATCAGTGCTGTGCACGATGCAGTTGGCTATCCTTGTCAGGTGTCCCATGTAGCCAGGCCGTCTTCCTCCTTCGGCTTGTTTCTTCTTGTTCATTTCCCAGGCGTCAAGTATTCGTCCTATCAATTGACATTTTTGAAAGTGATGTTTCAATAACAAATTGTCACCAGTGGAGTCTTGATCAGTAATTGTGCTATTTTCTGTGTTTTCAAAAGGACTTGCAAGAATCAGTGCAATACAGATTTCCACTTGTGTGTGTAAAAAGTTATTTCATGTGTATTTGAAGAACATGTCCAATATGAACCCAATGATATTCAGCTCCATAAGGTCCCCATTGATACTGCTGGTATTTGTTTGGAGGAGGCTGGATATCAACCTAATCACATTCAACCAGGTGTTGCCCACGGGAGGGTCCAGCACGCCCCACGTAGTCTTCATCACACTTTTCTTGGGTGGCTCAAGCAGGAGTTCATGAAAAGATCCAAGTCTTCCTTGGATGGCTTCTAGAACGCTCTTGTTGACCGAACAAACTGAATGACTCATGCCTGGTGGGCAGATCTCTATATGGCCTTCAAATGTTGGTCGCCGTGTCTCAAGTAAAGCCAACAATATCTGGACTGTGCTGACTATGGCCGATTCATTCTTCTCCTTGTGGAAAATATTTGATAGGAGCTGCTCTATAATTTCTTGCTTTTCTAGAGTGGCAAGCAGGGGGTCTGGTTCTGTACTGTTCTGAATTTGTAACATCTGGTCTCTGCTCAGGCGAACAATTTCACAAAGTGACTGTGATGCATTTGAATGCCGATCTTCTTCTTGCAATGGATGAACTATTTCCACAAGCCTCTGGATAATTTTCTCCTCATTTAACCAATTCAGCACTGTGAATTGGGCTGTGGGGGCTCAATGCATGTCAGGAGCCTGAGCAACAAGTCCATGATGGCCGATGTTCCTATGTGCTTCATAATAAGGTCCACAAAGTCACGTTTCTTCTTTAGGAAATCCACAATCTGTTCTGGTTTTCTGCTGATAAGAATACTTAGCACCTTGCTGAAGAAACTGGCAAGTAGTGGGTTCAAGGGGGAATCGTTTAGGAGGAAGCTATACAATTTCATTAGCAAGGATTCATCTTCTCCCAGTCTATCATTCATTTGGGAGACATCAGAAGTGAGCAACTCACAAGATATATTTGGATACTTGTATCTGATCTTTTCAACCATGTCTTGAGGTGGTTCTTCAATAATGAATGAGACTAAATCTTCGAGGCATTCTGCTTTTAACAGGAACTCTATAAGTTTGCGGTTCTGAGCTTTACATTCCTGTAAAACATCTTCCTCATCCATCAACTCCTTCAGTGTTACATCTTCTCTTTCTAGAAGTGCGTCTATGTGGGATGATGAGTGAAGATCAAATTTCCAAAACATGCTGCTCTTTCAAACCAAGTTTAAAAATTAAAAGAAATGTTTCCTTTTCTGTGGCTCCTTGCCCATTACAGGTTATCCTGGCAACGGTTGTCTTCCAATTTACTGCATTAGCAGATTAGCAGAATAAAGTGGGATGGTCGACATGAAACAGAAGTTCCCCTGGAGGTGCCCGCGACTCGCCGCTAGTTGCGCTCAGGCGGGAAACGCGCTCACCGACACCATCAGCGAAGCGCCCAAAATGCATTAAGAGGTTTTAATCATTGTTATGGACTGAATTGTGTCCCCTTTTGAGGGGGGGTACTATATTGGAGATAAGATCTTTAAGGAAGTGTGATCAAATGAGGTCATAAGAACGGAGCCCTGATTAGATAGAACTAGTGTCCTTATAAAAGAGGAAGAGACACCAGAGAGTTCTTTCTCTGTGTCATATGAGGACACAGCAAGAAGGCAGCAGTCTGCAAGCCAGAAGGAGAGCTCTCACCAGAAACCAAACCTGCCAGAACCCTGATCTTGGATTTTCTAGCCCTTAGAACCAAGAGAAAATATATTTCTGTTATTTAAGCCATCCAATCTATGTAATTTGACTAAGGCAGCCTGAGGAGACTAAGACAATCATCTAACTTTAATAAATTTAAACTTAAGACACAAGTATCTTAAGATTTTTAAATAGTGAATGTTAACCCTCTCAGGAAAAAAATAAAACCTAAACAAACTTGCAGCTTTCTCTTCTCAGATATTTTCTTTGTTTCTAGTCTGTTCTCTCTTCTCCAGTATCCTTTTCTGATAACCCCCAATCCTAGGTAGAGTTAAGATACTAGACACGTAGAGAAACTGAGATGCTTTTGACAGGAATTAAGCATTGATTTCTTTGTAATATTTTTACTTGTCCTTGGTGAATGAAAACACTTCCATATATCCACCAGGGGGCATCTACATCATCTTTCTAAACTGTCTAAGTTGCCTGCATATGAGTTCTCCCAGGATACCTCTTGACTTCCTTTCAGCTTTTCTTCACCCAAATCAGAGGACCTCAGTTAACTGGGATTTTCATTTAAACTTCTAATTTGGACTTAGCTCCAGATCCTTCTTTAACTACCCAGTATTTTTTCCCTAGATATTTTTGCCTCCCTTGCCGATTAAGACTTTTATGTCACAGTGTGTGTACATGTGTTGTGGATTTCAGAGCATGCGTTTGTTTAAATATTGGAAAAATGTCATTAATAACAATTTATAACTTCTGTTCACATTTTATATTAAGAATACTTTTTAAATCCTTAAAAGTTGGGGTAATATAAGTAGATATCTGATAAAATATTGCAAAAGAAATCTTGCTACGTTTTTGAATTCCTAACTTGGGTGTCCAAATAAATTCATTTTTTAAAGCAATCATCCTATGGAAATGATTTGTTTCAGCCTTAAAATATTCAGAAAATTATAGTTGAACTTAGAAAACATTTGGACAATGTTTTTTTTTCTTAATATAGACTTGATATGACTTTATCATAATGAAACTGTGCTATAATAAATAGCCATCCAGAAAAATTCAGATCCCTGCCAACCCTATAGGAGGCTGGCATAGCAAGTAGTCTGAGTCATAATTTTATCTGCATCAGCAAAGGCAACAGGGGCAATGTCTAAAAAGGAATAATTTATCAAGGCCAGATCTTCATTATACTTCTGAATGGGGGGAAAATTCCAAAGCTCAAGAATTATCATCCAAGTCATTTTGTAAAATCATAGCTGTGCTGTGTAAGGAAGTCTTTGATGAGCTACAAATCTTACCTAAAGGGGGTTGAATTTCTTTGAAATATTAGATAATGTTTACCTACTGAATCTAAACATTCATGATAGCTTTAATAGATTTATTTTTAGGAAAAAAGGCTCAAGTCCCATGCTTCATCTCTTGCTGGAAGTGAGTAATAGAAGATCCACGTTTAAGCTCAAAAGCAATGAAGGACTTATTAAAGGTAATGATTTACCCAATTCATTCATTCATTCAACAATATGTATTGAGTGTCCAATTTTTCAAATTACTTTGTTGAAACTGGGAATACAGAGGTGAAAAAGTATAGGCCTTGCAACTTCTGCCAGGAATTATTAAAAAGTTATAACAAGCGATAAATGCTATCAAGGAAACTTTTTTTAAATTAGGGAGTACATGGCATAGCCTGATTGCTGGGAGAGCCTCTTTGTGAAAGTGACACATAAGATGAAATTCAGGGATAAGTAAGGGGGAAGAGGGACTGTGGGGAAAGGGAACAAAGTGCCTGGTGGTAGGGAAACAATTTTCAAAGCTTTTCCTCAGTGGTACAAGGATAAAGAAGACCAATAACTTTCCTTGTCAATTAAAATTTGAGATACCTTGAGGATGTTCTAAAATCTCCCTTTTCTTTTACATTTTTTTGGAAATAGACTGTTAAGGCAATGCTTCCCATTCAGGGGCTACTCTAAATAATTAACGTCTGATATTAGTACTTGCCAGACAGAAATCTTGAATCTTTATCAACATCTCTACAATGTATTGAGCACTTACTAGGGACCAAGCACTACACTACATGGTTTTCACAAATAACCTCACACACCATCTACAACCACCCAGGAAATAGTATTAATATTCTCATTTTCCCAATGAGGACACTGAAGCCTAAGAAAGTTGGGTACTTCTCCTAAGGTCAGACAGTTAAAATGGGTTCGAGTCATGATTTGCATCCCAAACTAACAATTTTAGCCACTTCAGGAAGCTCCTTATGACAGCAAATATGTTAATTTGCTATATTAAAAAGCTACACTAATGGGATTAAAAGAAAGCAAAAAAGAATTTACCTGAAAAATGTCCACACAACCCAAACCAGATTAAGTGACATTTATGAACAGCTTGGTTTTTCAGATTTGGATTTTAGTTACATTTATTTAGTTTCTATTATAAGGTAAATACTGTACTACTGTTTGATCCACATTATCCCATGAAAAATCTTCCTCTGATTAATCCTTCCTTTCCAGTATCTGTAAAAATTGTATAGTTTTTATGAACTGTTCTTGCTCCTGTTTTTCTTGATATTCGTTCAACTTCTTTGGTACTTAGTTGTCATAATGTGCTTATGGATATGACTTTGTATCACATATAACTTCTACATTCAGGCCTAAATAAATATTTATAAATAGGTCTACATTTAGATGATTTATTTTACAGAAAATTTTATCTTAACCAAAAATGTAATCTAGCTGTGCCAAGTTTCTTTTTTAATTGAAGAAAACTTCTCTTCAGGTTGTTTGAAAAATGAACCAGCATCACCACTCAAAATATGCATCTTCTATATGATAAACACATTTTTATGAAGTTTTTCTACAAGAGGGAAGCTGTGCCTCAACTTCCTTCCGCAGACTTCCCCTTAAGTTTGAATATAGAATTTGCAAAAGATGTTTACAAAATTACTACTCAAATATATGGAAAAACTAAAACACTCCCCCACCATGCATAGGAAACTGCAATTTCAACTTTAATTGTAACCCAGGGAAGATTTCAACATAAGCACTAGCTCTAGTTTCTGACTTGAAAATGATTCTTCAAACATGTAAGTATCTACAAATAATTAAAGTTAATGAAGTTCAGCAATGCATGCGCCAAATTATGTATAAAGTTAATGTGTGTACACATGTGTATGTAGCAGAAAAGTACTCATTAAGCACCTATTGTGTACGCTCTTATATTTTAAAAATCAATCCCTTTCCCTAGTCTTTACAAGTGGAAGCACAGTCAATTGGTCATAAAGCATATGTTGAATTTTCCTGTTAACACAATTCATTACAAATCTCCATCCATAGTAAAACAGCATATTAAGTCAGCAGAAGAAATTGATATTCTACCACACCAGTTGTCAAACAGACAACCCCCTAAACAGCTGAAGCCATTTTGATTTTTTCCAGGAAATAATTTGATTTGTCCTGAGGAGTAAGTGCCATGCTGTCAGCTGTAGTTTCCAACAAGGCATTAGCAAAACCATTCGACATTTAATAAGGCTCTCATGCTGAAACAGCTGTTCCTCCAAAGTGAAAATTTTAAAATTCTCTCTGAGCCTAGATAATTTTACTTGAGCTAGAAAATAAGGTATTAGACTCTTTTGCATGTTCTACCACTTTAGGACAAGAAAGGAAATTTTGCACTTCAGTAAAGGCAGATTGCAAATTTAGCAGGAATTAAACCAGTAGCTGAGCTGCAATTTATGGCAAATGGCTCATCAGCACATTAATGTATAACACCAATGTAACCACTTCAGCCAAGCAGCTAAGACACAAGTATCTGGTAGGCAGGAAGAGAAATGTGCTCTCTATAGACACCAATAAAATGAATCCTAAAACCAAAAGCTACCAAATATCTATCTTCATTTTCATTCTTATTGGCAGTATACTGATAGTTAAAAACCAATGTCAGAACCATAGGTTCTAAAATCAGGTAGGTTCAAGCTTTGGCCTCTGCTAAATCCTAGCTGTGTGGTCTTGGGGAAATTATTTAGCCTCTCTGTGCTACGTATTTCTCCTGGGTAAAATGAGGATAATAATGATAACTACTGAGTTATTGATGAATTAGTATTCATAAAGTGCTTAACACCCTACCTGAAGCACAGTAAGTGATCAATACTTGTTAAATATTATTTTGATATTGTTATCCATAGTCTAAGACAAAAATGTAGATAGTCACTGTGAAATAAAATATTATAATAGAAGTTTCCATTATTTCTATACTCAGGTATTCATTGTATTTTTTCAACAGAACTAAGTGTTAAATTAATATTGTAACTATCCACCTCAGAAAATGTTGGGAATGTGTGGGAACCTTACATTTTGTGCTCTCTTCAAAATTCATCTTGCTTTCTATTCCTAGGTGAAAATAATTAGCTCCACTCCTTGCAGCAATGCTAAGAACTAGCTAAAACCCAACTTGCCCAAATCTGCCAATTGTAGGAAGAGATAATTGAAGATTCCCATTTAAGAGATTTCCTTCTAGGCTGATGGATATTTGAAGAGAGCATAAAATCAACAATCCTGTGGTTTTTGTTCTACTTAATCATATTAGCAATTTAAAAAATATTTGCACTTTCTCAACATATAACATACCAAAATTTTTCTCATATTACAAAGAAGGAAATGAAAATATCAAGTCCCACAACTCCTTAACCTTTGACCCCTTCCAGCTACCACTCTTTCTATCACTGCCAGTTTAGGGAAAAATTGTCTACACTTAATGTTGCCACTTCTTCACCTGTCATTTACTCTTCAACCCATTGTTATTTTATTTCCCTTCCCATCTTTCCCTTGGAACTCTTTGTGGATTAATCCAGTAGACACTTTTTAAAATCTGCGTCTTACATACTGTCTTGGCAGCATCTAACACTGCTTATCACTTCTTCCTTCTTTAAATTGGTCCTATAAATTCCATAATCTAGGTATGTTCCCCTTACCCTTCTCAGTCTCCAGTGTGGAATGCTCTTCCTCTACCCAATTCTAAATTGTCACCTTTCCACAGGGTTCAACTCTCAGACATCTCAGTTTCTTCAGTCTTCAGGTAAATAAATAAGCCTGTCCAGTGGCTTAGATTACCATATTTATATCAATATCATAAAATCAATGTCTACTTCCCAAATTTTTCTCCAACCTGAAGACCCATATCTCCAGCAGGACATGTACTAGGGGCATAACAAACTTTTCATTCATTCATTCATCCATTCATTCATTTGATTAGTCAACAAATATTTTTTGAGTGCCAATTTGTATGTCAGGCACTGTTCTTGGCTCTGGTGATACAAAAGTAGGGGAAGGCTTCCTTGGTAGCGCAGTGGTTAAGAATCCACCTGCCATTGCAGGGGACATGGGTTTGATCCCTGGTCCGGGATGATCCCACATGCTGCAGAGCAACTAAGCCCGTGAGTCACCACTACTTAACCCTGTGTGCCTAGAGCCCATGCTCCACAACAAGAGAAGCCACCGCAATGAGAAGCCTGTGCACCACAAGGCAGAGTAGCCCCTGCTCGCCACAGCTAGAGAAAGCCCGCATGCAGCAACAAAGACCCAACGCAGCCAAAAATAAATAAATAAATTGATTAATTAAAAAAAAAAAAGGTGGAGGAAAAGCCCCAAATTCTTAACCTTAAGGAGCCCTTTTGAGCAAAGTCAAATCTATGTACAAATTTATTCATATCCAATGAACCCAATACATTTATCCAAACAAACATGCTAGATCTTAGAGACTAGCACATGCTCCAGTTAGCTTTGCAAGCCACAAAACTTCAATGATTCTTGCCTCCTTCTGCCTTATTCTTTTCCATCCAGCTTCCTCAGTACTTTTCCAATCTTCCTATTTGTCTTCAAAGCCATGGAAAGGCATTCAACATTTCTCACTTAGCTACTCAGAGGCTATTAAAGTTCTCAGACCTCATATCCTTATGAACATTCCCTCTCTCTACTCTCTCTTCTATTATGTGTAAAATAATATTTCCACAATGTAACATCCATAATGCCACTTCCTTGTTTAAAGTCTTTCAGTTGGTATGCTATTGTTTTTCTAAACACACACACACCTACATGACGTAACATTCTACATGACTTGGATCCTGCCTTCCAGTCCAGCTACATCTCCCCTTTACTCCCAAACCCTCCTCTTAACCACTCTGGGTGCCCTAGTGTAGCATATGCTATGAGTGCCTGGTCTGTATTCATTTGGTTTACCCAGACATCACTCCAGACAGGCTGTGTCTTACCAGCTTTTTCTCCCCTAAGGGGAGCTCTGTCTACAGGAGCTTGACTGGAATGGGAGAGAGGGTTTGACCAGAAGTAGAAGAAAGTTAACATCTCCTGAATAAGCCTAATCAACAAGAGATAAGAGTTGATAAATAAGTACCTCAACTTCTCTGCCACCCAACGGGACAATTCTGAGGTGGGTTCCACACGAATTCTGGGAGAGCCTCTGGCGCGATGAGCACACAGTGGTAAATCTGCTCATTAGAACACTTCATTGGATTGTCTTCCTTGCCATCTCACTTTCCTCACAGTGATCTTGGGATCAGTTCAAATATAAATTGTTTGCACACAAATCCTTGCAACAAAGTCTGCTTTGGGGGAAACCCAATTAAAACACCTGGGTTCTAGCCAGGATGTTTTCATTTAGTTCTACAAGGATGAGCTGTATTGTCTTGCTTCAGGGGCTTGTCACATCCTCTTCTCACTCCCTTTCCTCTATCACCTGTGCCTCCCTTTTGTGTTTTCTGAGATAGGACTTAGCCATCGCTTCCTCTGAGAAGTTTAACCTGACAGCCCCTCCACCCTCATCAGAATCTCCCACCACAGAGATGCTAATCTGGATTGTGACATCTTCACACAGTATCCTATGCTTCTTCCTAGCCTAGCATCCAGCACGCTGCGTGAGTGCCCCTCCCAACTGTGAGTTTCTTTAGGGCTGCAACACTGACTTACCAGTTTCCTCTCCCCACAGACCAGCACAGTACCACAAACTAAGAAGCATTCAATCAAAATTAGTCCAATGACTAAATAATATTTAAATAAGTGATGAGTAAACTCTATTGAAATAAATCAACAACAAAATCATTCACTCTTATACATTCAAAACAGCAAAAATGAGTCTCACACAATGTGTCCCTAGAGATAAGTAGTTGGCAAAGCTATATAGCCAAAAGCAGCCTATTTAAATCCACTTGAAAACCAGATGACAGTCATTTATTCTATCCAGATTATACTCCCTGGGCCACTACAGTAGTTAATGGACTGTTTAATGAGTCAATCCTGGAATATTAACTGATAACCAGAATTAAATGTCTTTCCTCTCCCATTTCATGCATTTGCCTGTTTAAAAGTATGGCTGAGTGATCGTTATGGAGCAAAAGAGAGTCACCTCCTGGATCTAGGCCCACCTTCTTCGTGCCCTCTGCTGCCACACAGGAAATGCACGAGGGCCATGGCCACCAACCTGCCTCTCTGGGAGCAAAGTGATGAGGTTGTAAGCCACTCTTCCTTCAAACTGCTTGAAACACGGAGCCAGTGGCTGAAATAGCTTGTTTAACAAGGACTGGATTTTTCCTCTCAATCACAGTTCTAAAGCTATCAGTTATTGAAAAGCTGATTTTCAAAGCACACACTAGAACAGCTTTTCTGTACAGCTGCAATGCTATTTAAATCTTCCATGAATATATCCACAAACCCAAGAAAATTCTAAGCTAAAATATTGCTCTTAGAGAGGACATAGTAAAATAAGACCCTAGGGAGGAAAAATCCAGGAAGTGAAATCTGGTCATTAATTTTAATACTGAAATTATAAAATCAGCCATATGGCTTTGACTCCTCAGAGCTAGAACACCTGAAATCACTATTTAGAATAGTCAGTCTAGAAGGCTTTTTTTGTGAGGCTCTTTGGTGGACATTAACTGTCTATTTCACAGTCATTCTTTTATAGGTCTCAGAAACGTGGATAAATGCCTCAGCGTCTGCTGTGATGAGGTTGGGAGTGGATGTAGAATAAGCAGGAAAGGCCATGCATTGGAGACACTAAACAGATTAATGAAAGGCAAGATCATCCTTGGAAAGAACTGACTCTTGAATCCAGGCTTCTATTCCACAGTGAATCTCAAGTCCTTATCTCCAGCACTACTGTGGAAGAATTCCCAGGAGCCCATTGGTAACACTGGCAACACCGAGGTCATGCTTTAATCTCACCTCACCAGCCGTTTCATTCTCCTACTGTGGTCAAGCGGTCCCACTGCAACCATGTGGGCTGCCTTTGTAGCATCCTATAATGTTGATATTTCTTTGAATTTCATCAAGGTGGAAACTTTTAGACTCTAGCCAGCTATATTGCAGTCTGAATTTCCTTCATTTAAGACATTCATTTTCATCAAATTACCTACCAAATGAAATTATATTGAGCATGAGTCGTTATCATAAATATTTTGGAGCCATTCACTTGGAAGCTGGCCATGAAAACAAGCTGGCTGTACCTAGGAAAATTCACCAAAATCATTGACCAAAGAAAAGCCATGATGAGAACTGTTCTGTGCCCCATCAAATATTGTGCAGCCATGTGGTTCATTTTTGCTATCCCTTGGCTCCAATATAATAGGCTCTCCAGGCTGGGGCTAAATGAATGTTTTCTAAATTATTGATTCACTTCAGATAAAGAACTACTACAATATCCCATGGATATGACAAGATGGTGATAAGACATAAGTCAAAGGGTCTATGTAGCCTCAATACCCAGCACAATGCCTGGCACAAATTAGACACTCGACAAATATTTCTTGAATGAGTAAACAAATGAACGTGCATAAGCTGACGTCCTAATGTTTCTGAAAGACCTACTACACCCCGGGGCATTGAAAGTTCCACACAAATGTCTGGAGTCATCATTTGACCATAAAGCATGAATAAAAAGCTCAGCAGGGCCAAAGCAAATTTGGATCTCATCCATATTCCAAAGCACTGTGGAATTAATAAATGAAAATTTAATGCCATTTTGAGTTCTGGTTCTGCTGTGAAAGGCTGCTGGCCTCTTGGTTTTAAAATACTTTCTCAGCATACTAAAATCAGAACTCTTTTTCTCATGTTGTTCTTTCCTTTGTTTCCATAGGAAACAGTGACTTCCATGCATCCAAGATGACACAACATAGATTGCCAAATTGCATGCCACCCTGCAGTTGCCAAGGAGATAATGTATGTCATTCCTACAAATAACATTTTGCTCATGCCTTCATTTCTTTTATCTAGCTTTTTAAGATATTCTTCGCCTGAACTGAATTCAGATAATGTTCGCTGTGAACTGATGGAAACATTTCCTTTTTAAAAAATATATTTACCCCACTCTCCCAAGGCACTTGATCACACCACACACACTGTTTGTGGAAGGTCTGAGCATATTTTATGGTGATTTTGGAACAAGTGATTCAGCAGTTTTCACCAAAAAAAAAAAAAAAATGCCTACTGAATTCTGTCTGCTTGCATTCTAAGTAAAGGTCCAATTAAATCCACACCTGGTACTAACACATTCCAGTTTAAAATGGCCTACCACAAAAGCAGCTGCACTCCATTGAATTTACATGGGAAGGAAGGGGAGGAAAGGAGTAAGCAAGCAAAAAAGGAAAAGATGGAAGGAAGGAAGGAAGGAAGGAAGGAAGGAGAGAGGGAGGGAGGGAGGAGATTGGGGAAACTCATGTTGATTGAGCACCTGCAGTATACCAGATTAAACATCTGTAAGATGAACAAAGAGAATTAGAGAAATTTGAGATCTTGGCTGACATCATCTCATTAGCAGCAGGAAGAGTCAGTATTTGACTTGAGTATGTCTGACTTAAAAGATGTGTTTTCCAGCCATCTAGTGATGCATAACAAATAACCCCAAACGATCATGGCCTTAAACAACGGCAATCATTTTAACACCATCTTTCGTGGGTTTGGAGGTTGGCTGGACTCAGCTAGGCAGTTCTCATTCATTCAGTGTCTCTCATGTGGTTTCAGTCAAAGCAGCTGGTACTGGAGTCACCTCCCTCACATGCCTGGCCATTGATGCTGGGACTGTCAGCCAGAATACCTTACCTGTGGTCTCTGTATGTGGCCTGGGCTTCCTTACAGCATGGTGACTGGATCCAAGAAAGCAGTCCTGAGTCGCCAGCCTCACAGTCATAAAGCACTACTTCTACTGTGGTCATAGGTCCACCCAGGTTCAAGGGTGAGGGAACAAAAAGTCCGCCATACATTGTAAGAAATGCATGTGGGATGGATAGCCTGTGGCGGGGGGGTGGGGGTGGTTCTCATTGCAGCCGTCTTGAAAAATGATTTCTGGCACCCCACAATTTTTGCAATATTCATTAATTTCTTAAAAAGCCTGGGAGCCAGGCTTCACAGGCTCTTTCTCTCTGCTTGGTGGAGTAATTAGGGAGGGAACAGTTAAAATGATCAGTCTAAAAAGAGGACTGGAGCAACTTTTAATGTCAGCTTGCTGAATTACTGATAAAAAAAAAAAACCAAAACTGAGCACTGAAATTAAACTTTGGAATGAGTTTCTGATTAAATTTTTGTCCTTAACAGAGAGTCCCTTTTTACTCATGCATTGTCAGCTTTCGAAGCATTCGGGTATCATAAAAACTAGCTTTGCACTAAAACTAAATATATTGTGGCATATTCATATAGGTTGGCACTACACAGTATACCAAAAAGTGCTTTTACCTAATTTAGCTTTTTGGTTCTTTTTGGTACCTGGATAACTTGGATTTTCAGACCTGAATTACAGGTATATCTGCTCAGCATGGGGAGTGCATATGTGGAAATGGTAGCACCGAATGAATTGTCACAAGGGGTAACATAGTCCACTTGGACATATGTTCTTGTTATCTTAATCTATCATCTACCATCAATATATCAGGAGGCTTCTGGCTAATGTCTTTATCATCTCAGCACCCTTTAAAATTGTTCTAGTAGTGAACCTAGCTGGGGCCTAGGCCATGAACACATCTGGCTGATCTGAAACAGCCATAAGACCGCCACTCAATTTCCAAATTGTACTTGAACCATTAAAATAATCACACTTGTTTATCCTTTGGAAACCTATCAAACTATTATCATAAATAAAGAGAACCTCAGCCAGAAAATAGGATATTAATGACATGAAGAAAGAACACCACGGAGTAAACACAATAATCAGATGGCAGAAAGCATTCAAACTGGGGAAGCACACTATGGCGAGCTAGTGAAAAAACAACAACAAATTCTGTCTCATTGCCTGCCTTGCTGAGAGTGTATGATTCTGCTAGCTCTACTGTGCTGGCAGATTGGCCTGGAATAAACATACACAATGTTCATATTTAATGTAGTTATTGCTGAGATGAACAGCTCTATAACGAGTCAGGTTATACTACTCAGTGCAAAATCAGGTCTATCCGGCAGAATCCCAGAATCCCAAATAACAGCAGTGTTCTATCCAGAATGTGACAATTGGATTTGTACCCTCTCTTCCCAGTACAAGTCCAGCATGTATTCTCATTCAGCCCAACATATATGCTGAAACTTTAGGATTTCCTCGATTAATGCTTCACAGAAAAAAACCCTAAAAATTGAAGTGCTTAGGTAATACACAAAGCAGAGCCCAGCAAGTAACACAGAAGAGATATCTTATTCAGTGTTTCTCTTCTAACTTTTATACTTCTGATTTCACCCTACATATTTCTGCCCCAAATTTTACATCTTTCTGTACCTTTTTTTTTCCAAAATGAGGAAGACACTCCAATAATAAAATCTCTGAGAATAAAGCAACAGTATCTAACTGTTTTACATTATAGAACAATTCGCCCCTACTTTGCACAAACAATGAAGATTTGAGATCCTTTTTACTTCTCTGTTTTCTTCAATTTTATGAGTCTTGGAAGTTAGACACTAAGATTTTACGTAACTTAGATGCTCTAATTTCTAATACTGTGAGTGGCTAGTTCCACTAAATGGCTACAGAATGACTGGCTAGTAACCAGGAAGTTAATTGTAGCAAATAATTATCTCAGATTGCCTCATGAGATTCTGAAATTCCCTATGGATTTTAATTTTAACCTTTGACTCCATTTTAGCATGAATATGACAGTCATATACATTCAGATTGTTATCTGGAAAACATTTAACTGAAATACTTTAGCAAATTTTCAGTGCTAGAGAAAGACTTCTGCTCCATCATTAGGGTAACCATACACTCCATTGGTCAAGCCAGGATATTTTGTCCAGAACAAATGTTTACTGGTAGGTCAACAGGCAGAAACTTGCGTAGTTACAGGCAAAGAGAGCATCAACCTATCCATCATACATTAATTGAAAAAAGTAACAAAAATTTCCAATTTGCTAGGAACTTGAAGAGCACATAGAAAATAACTGCATGTTCCATTTTAAAAATTATTTTTAAATCATCCCATATTCTACCTCATTTGATGCTTCGATACATGTCTTTAAAGTATATGCAGTAATGAGTTTGATAAAATAAATTTGGCTATGGTACAAACCCATGCAAATGTGCAAAAATTAGTGATTTATGGAGTTTTGAAAGATGAATGCAATTCAACAAATAAACACTGTGGAAAAATAAGAGAAAAAGAGCTTAAATATTGAAAGCTACTAAAGGAGAGAGGTTTTTTTTAATTAAAAAAAACAGGATTCACCATGTACAATCTCTTATTTTTATGAATTGCTTAGGGGTACTAATATAACTTTCTGTCAGCAGATCAAGTCTCCATTGACCATAATCTATTTCTGTCCTGAAATGTATTCTTGTTCTGTGGATAATAGGTAACCTCCTTGGTGCCATTTTTAGATCAGCCCGTTGGCAAACATTAAGCAGAAAGCATGTTAACATTTTTCAGGATCAGCTAAGGCTTTAGCAAAGTGGGTTTCTTGCTTGCAGAAGCAGCAAGAATGAGCTCAGCACAGGGGAAAGTGCCTGTTGAAGCTCCTCTGGCTTCAAGACAAAATGAAATAAACTAACCAACACCAACAAAACAATCCTACTGAGAGCATTAAGATGCCTACAGAGGATGTGCCCCCATCAGGCACCAGGAGTACAGCTCCAAAGTTTTGACATTCTCAGCTCCAAAATCAATCTTTGTCTTGAAAACAAATAAACTAATAAATTTTAAAATGCTAATCACTATAATCACTAGCACAATTTCTTACTAATTACCTGTTTTGCTGTCAAAAAGAGGCAGCTGATAAAGGAAATTAAAAGTCAGATCTTGGCCTCATCTTCACTTCAAAAGACCAGTTTTGACTTTCTAAAAATTGTTTTTAACCAGCAAAAATGGTGTTTTTACATGGTTCAACCAAATAAAACCTGGCTTTTCTCAAAACAAATCACAGGCTCATTGCTTCATGGAAGGGGTAGCCAGGGAAGATCAAGTGCCCAGCTGTCCACTCATGGCTGCTGTCAACATTTCTTCAGTTAAGGATCTGCTCTGAGACTCTAACTAGCAAGTTACTAAATGGTTATCCAGCTCTTGCTCACTTTCCAGGGAAGCACCTTTCAAGTTCCACAGAGGCTTCTTTTTTTTCACCTTCCAAGCAGGATGCCCTTCCCAGAGCTTCTCCATTCAAACCAGTTCTCAGAAGACTATCGATTAGATCCTTTTTCCACATGCAACCAGAGAACATTTACTTGTTTTCTAGATATAGCCTCAACAGCAGAGTTGAGCATGACTCTCATCTCCCATCTAGTAGCTCATCTATATTAAGACACAGAGATAACCCAAACAACAAAACTAAGAGTCAAAGGCACAGACAATGATGGGCTTCCCTGGTGGCTCAGTGGTTGAGAGTCTGCCTGCCGATGCAGGGGACATGGGTTCGTGCCCCGGTCCGGGAAGATCCCACATGCCGCGGAGCAGCTGGGCCCGTGAGCCATGGCCGCTGAGCCTGCACATCTGGAGCCTGTGCTCCACTACAGGAGAGGCCACAACAGTGAGAGGCCCGCATACCGCAAAAAAAAAAAAAAAAAAAAAAAAGGCACAGACAATGAAAAGGCAGGGATAAGCAGCTCCTTCCTAGGGAAGAGTTCCAAAGAAATCAGGTAGGTTCAGGTTAATAAAAGAGTTATCTAGATTTCCTTCAGTAATCCCAAAGCTCCGTGTGGGCCTCAAAAATAAAAACACAGTGCTGGAATGGGTTTATGGGAGTTTTCTCTGTTATTGTTGTCATCTAGGACTTCTCTTTCTGGTCATTATTAGTAGTAGTAATATTTTACAGAGACCACATTGCATTCATTCTTTTATTCACTGACTCAGTCAACAAATATTGGAGGGGCATTTATTGGGTGCCAGGGTCTGTGTTAAGCATTGGTCTTATAGTTTGTATTCTTCAAATTGTTTTCTTTTAAAATAAAAATCTGTTCAACAGACCAATAATCTCAGATATACACAAGTGTTCATAGTTGGATAAGCTGGAGACAATAATACACTCATTTTGTATATGAAGAGTTGACTTTCTGCTCTTTGGATACAGAGATTTCACCACCTTTTGCCAAGAAGTGTTGGAAATGTTAACCCTCAAGTGCCAACAACCTGGCCAAAGAAAAAGTGCAGATGTGCTAAATGGTGGGCGTCCTTCTCATTCCCTACCTCCCTCCCGTTATCTAAAATTTTCATGGTACAATTTTTTACTCTCAAGTGGCCCCTCGATATCTACATTAAACTGATTGGACTTAGTAAAAACTTTTTAGGGAAGCAAAAAATAGAAAGCATTCACAGGGAAACTAACCCCCAACCTCATCTTCACACCCCCATTGTCCTCTTTGAATTCCCTAAAGACAGACTTTTCTCTATGGAACCTACAACTGTTTTCAATTAGCCAAACAAAAAGTAAGTAAAAGTAAGTAAAAAAGTCTGCTTTAGCCAAACTACTCCCAAAAGAGAGAGAGTTTGAGAGAGAAGCTAAATTCACTGGACTACATCATTAGGGAGTCACGACGCTGGGAGAGACTAAAGAAATGCCCATGCTAGTTGTCTATGTGAAGACAGTAGATCTTATTTGGTTTTTTTGTTTTGTTTTGTTTTTTTGTTTTTGCGGTACACGGGCCTCTCCCTTTTGTGGCCTCTCCCGTTGTGGAGCACAGGCTCCAGACGCGCAGGCCCAGCAGCCATGGCTCACGGGCCCAGCCGCTCCGCAGCATGTGGGATCTTCCTGGACCAGGGCATGAACCCGTGTCACCTGCATCAGCAGGTGGACTCTCATCCACTGTGCCACCAGGGAAGCCTGAGACAGTAGATTTTAAAAATTAAAGTCAAAGTTCAAGAAAGAGCTAATGAAGGAGAAAGAATAGAATCCTACAGGATAGCTAAGCAAGAAGAATGTGAAAATTCAGGCTCACAAATAAAAGCAGCAAAAGAGACATTGTGAAAGAATATGATGTATTATTCAAAGTTAGGCAGGGTAAGAATCTCCTGGAAGGTGAGATACTAGAAAATATTAAGAAAAGCACACCATGCCATACAATCTGAGTAGAAAATGCCCTCTCCTTAAATTGATCAAAATACATAATAATCTCCTTCTGCCAAAGACATTTTTATGCATAATATCCTCTGATTTATTTAAATGAAATGAAATAAGTAATACCCGAACTGATGCATCTTGAAACTTCTAAATTATCTGAGGCTGAGAGAAAAGCTGGAGATTTAGCAATGTATATTATGTTGTGGGAAAATTAGTCCCTCAAAATAGCAAAAGGGAAATTGGCAGCTTAGCCAAATAAACCAGAAGGAATGAATAATCTTACTCAGTAGCTTAGGGAAGAGAACTTGCTGGAAAATATAGCTAAACATTGAGGGAATTTGTTTCAAGTGTCTGTATATTTTTGAAGCTGACTGAATTTTTTTCCCCTCTAAAAAGAAGTGCTGGCCCACTCACATTGCTAACACAGAAAAAGATCACCAAATTAATAATAATTCGAAACACCATTAAGAAAAAGTTTTAATAACAAAAATTTCACCTGGGAAACGTACAGTTCCTTCATATATTGCTATCCCTGACGACTGAGCATCTATCTCAGTTATAGGAGGAATGAAACCAATCAGTAGGTGTTTCTTGAGCAACTGCTAGATTCTTAGCAAATTTGTGCCAGGTGTGCTGGAGAAGGAACAGAGTAAATGGAGAAGTAATAAAAATTCCAACAATGCGGTAAAAGTTTATTAATTGTATAGCAATTCTAGAGTGATCCTCAAGCTAGCCCATAAAAATCACAAACCAAACTAATGATATTTATAGTAATGAGTTGGCTTATTTCCTTGCTACTCTCCTTTGTCTGCTGACCATCAATAAAATACACCTCACTGCCAGACTGAGTTCTCCTACCAGCCCCTCCCAAAGTTCAGCACATTTTTTACATCTCCTGGTCCCTACAGAATACCTATTCCTCTTGATTATTTACATCAATATACTGTCACCTGACACAGTATAAATTCATTTAGGGCAAAAACTATCTTTTGAAATTCTTTAAAATTTTTCTCACCACCTTGACAGCAGAATTCTTTTGTACATATGTTGTAAATAAATATTGTTGATTGACTATATTAATGCACGTCAGATCAGTTATTTCAAGACAAAAATAACAGAAATTCTTTTTAACATTTTTAGATGTTTAAAATGTCAAAAAAATTGGGAAAACTATGGATTGGTCTACAGTCAAAATGACCTCAATCAATTGGTGATTTTTAGCCTTGAGAAAATCCATATATATTTTATGCAAAACTAGAAATTTGGAGAGTGTGGCTAATTTTCTGAGATTTTGGCTTCTGTGTAAGCTGAACCACCAGCTAAGGGATAGGGCTTGTTTATGAATGGGGTAGAGTTTTATAGTACGGCTTACACTTTCAACAATGTGAACATTAAGACAACCTTCAGAAAAATGAGGAATGGGCTGGGGAGTGAGTGTGTGAGGGTAGGCACAGCAGAGGGTCAGCAGTGTGGGATGAGGTTACAATGGAGTGGCGGCAATTTCTAGGGGCTGTAAACCTAGACTTTGGAGCCAGACCATCTGTGTTTAAATCTTGGTTCAGTTACTTAGGAGGTGTGTGATTGGACAAATCACTTAGGCCGCTCTGTGCCTCCATTAGTCATCTATAAAACAGGATGAAAATGGGACAGGATTGCTATGCCAATTATATAAGTGAATATATGTAAAATATTTAAAATACTCTCTGGTGCATACTAAACACAGGATCAGTTGATGCTTTTATTGCTGTTGGAACAGTATGGATTTTTGCTGTGTAAGTGAGCATAAAATAATCTGAATATTTAATTTGACCTGTCTCAGTGACCCCAAAAAGAACCATCCTCACTAGAATCCATTCTTATGAAAGTAAGCATATGTTAAAGAGTATAAAGCAAGATGGCATTAGTTATAGATAGTGGATGAGTTTGTAGTAACAGGTTTTTAAATTAGAAGGGAATTTGGATATAATCTTGCTTAACTTTGTCATCTAACAGAGAAATTCAAACTCAAATATTGGGTTGTGTGATCAAAGCTACACTGGAAAACTGAGAGTAGAGACAAAAATCCCTCGATGCCTGCCTGTTTTCTCTAGGTGAGAGACAGCACGGTGTATCTGAAAGTGTCCAAAACACTTCACCAAGGCTCAGTGTCCTCAACCATAAAACTATGTGTATAACAACACAACAACTCATCTCAGGGTGTATTGTGGAGATTAGAGATAACACATGTAAAGCAACTAGCACTATATATATATATATATATATATATATATATATATATATATGGCACATAGAAGACAATAAATAAATAACAATGTTGATGATGACAATGATGGTGACAAGCTACCTCCCCCAATCTATGTACTATGTAAATACGCTTCACAGCTTCTTCCTTTGTCATGATATTTGTAAACACAGAATATATGAAAATAAATGGACAAGTTTACTATTAATCTGTAGCTATATCACACACACCCACACACACACACACACACTCCTAAACTGTGTTATACTAGGTTTACAAGATGCCTTACTACTTCCTTGAACACTAGCAATATGTCAAGCCTTCCTGATGCAGCATTGAAATTATGGCATTTCCCCTTCTGGAGGAGAAAATAGCCATTCAATTATGATGCTAATGTTGGCATTTTTCTTCCCGTGTGATGTTATTACCAACAGTTACCAAGATATGCACAATATTGCTTCAATAAGCTACTAAAATTGATCATTTCTCCTCCCTTTGTCATTTTGAATGACATCACTTACCTTGTCACTTTTTGCATTTCAAAGGCTAATTTGAAGTCTCAAATTAACTCTCTGATGTAATTTATCATGACCCTCTCTACCTCTCCTTCATAGCATTTTTCACATTTATCATTATTTAACTATTTGAAGTTAATTGTTGAATGTCAACTTCCCCACTACCCTCAGAGTATTCCCAGCCTACTGTCACTTGATAGGTATTCCATAAAAGCAGCCATAAATAAAATAGGTTCCCAGTATGTAATTGGATATATAGATCTTTATTTCAGCACATAGGTCTAAGGTAGAAGTGAATATTTGAGAGTAAGATTATACTGCTATAAGCATGCCTGAAGTATTCTAAAACCAAGATTCAGGCCATACTTCTATATACTACATATAGTCATTTGCAAGATTAATAACCTGTCTCCTTCACTAGACTAAGTGCCCAGGTTTTGTCTTCTTTGAATCCAAGTGCCTTGCATGGTGACTAGTACATAGTAGTTGCTCAGTAAACACTTGTTAAATTACCACCTGAGATTTGCTCTCTTGCCTTAGCAAAATTACGATGTCTCACGAATCAGCATGTGACACATAACAAAACTACCATATGAAAAATATGGTTGGAAATGAAACATAATTCTGATATTCTTGACACTTAAATCACCAGTTTAATAATTGTGCAATTAAACAATTACTCATTGCCTAAAGAGCATTACTAACTACAGAACATTCTGTACTGAAAAAGGTATGGCTTCCGGGAGGTACAATTTATATGATTCAAAGAACGTCATTAAACTTCTGTCACCAACATACCGAAATGTCAAGTGAACTGACAATACTTCATCATGTCCTTGTTCAAACTGCCAAGGAAAGAGATTTTAAACTAAGTTAAGAAATGAGAGAAATAAGGATAAATGGAAAAATGAAAGTTTTTTGCATGTTAGCTTAAACTATTTAAAGCACAGCATTTCTAAGAGTTTTGAGAATGATTGAAATGAAAATCTGAAACTGACCTAGTTTGTAGAGCCTGTTAGAATGGAATGAAGCTTGTGTATTACCATTTACTGGGATATCACTGTATTTAACACTGGTGTCAAAGGCACTGATACCTGTGTAAGTGAGGTGACTAAAATGACCCAAGGACAACAAACTATGCTTTTCTCATAATGCACAGCTGCACTTGTAGATTTGCAGAGGCTTTTTGTTTTGCTTTTTTTTTTTGTTTTTCAAAGCGTCGTTCTCAGTTCCCTGTTGCTGTCCACTAGCAAAGTCCAACTGCTGACAAGTGTCTCAGAATGAGTAGCTGCTGTTCTCAATCCTCACAGTGACCCAGCTCTAGCTCACTACTTAACATCCACCTAATGTTCACATTTACAGAAGAATTTTACATAAAATACAAATGCTTTTGGAAATTGTTGATAAATATATTGGTTTTTAGAGGCCCCACATTTCCTATTGTTCGATTCCTATAGTCGGCTCATTATAATAAACAACTGTGACTATTAAACACTGTGCTATGGGCTGTATGGGAAGACAGAATGAAGCCATAACCAGTTTTATTAAGAAGCTCACCATCTAGGTAGGTAAATAGAGCAATCACATATGAAACAATTTATGCAAAATACTTCAGGATATTATAAGTGATAAATTATGTGATGCAGACTTTAAATGTTGAAGATGCTTAAGGAAATAAAGGATAATAATAATCACAGCTACAGTAATCATCAGGGAAATGCAAATCAAAACCACAGTGAGACATCACCTAACACTTGTCAGATGGCTATCGTCAAAAAGACCACAAATAACAAATGCTGAAGAGGGTGTGGAGAAAAGGGAGCCCTGGGCCTCCCTGGTGGCGCAGTGGTTGAGAGTCCGCCTGCCGATGCAGGGGACATGGGTTCGTGCCCCGATCCGGGAGGATCCCACATGCCACGGAGCGGCTGGGCCCGTGAGCCATGGCCGCTGAGCCTGTGCGTCTGGAGCCTGTTCTCCGCAACAGGAGAAGCCGCAGCAGTGAGAGGCCTGCGTACCGCAAAAAAAAAAAAAAAAAGAAAAGGGAGCCCTGTACACTGTTGGTGGGAACATAAATTGGTGCAGCCAGTATGGAGGTTCCTCAAAAAACTAAAAACAGAGTTACCATATGATCCAGCAATTCCGCTCCTGAGTATATTTCCAAAGAAAACAAAAACACTAATTTGAAAAGATACACGCACCCCAACATTCATAGCAGCTCTATTTACAGTTGCCACGACATGGAAGCAACCTAGGATGAATGGATTAAAAAGATGTGGTATACATATACAATGAAATACTACTTACCCACAGAAAGAATGTTGCCATTTGCAGCAACATGGATGGATCTGGAGGGTATTATGCTTAGTGAAATAAGTCATACAGAGAAAGACAAAACTTTACGTTAGCACTTATATGTGGAATCTAAAATATAAAACAAATGAATGAGGGACTTCCCTGGTGGTCCAGTGGTAAAGAATCCACCTTCCAATGCAGGGGACGCGGATCCGATCACTGGTCGGGGAACTAAGATCCCACATGCTACGGGACAACTAAGCCCGTGTGCGCCAAAAATATTGAGCTCACATGCCTCAACAAGAGAGCCGGCATGCCACAAACTACAGAACCCACACGCCCTGGAGCCTGTGCACCACAACCAGAGAGAAACCCGAGCAGACCGTGCGCCTTAATGAAAAGATCCTGCATGCCTCAACAAAGATCCCATGTGCCACAACTAAGACCCAATGCAGCCAAAAAAAAGTAAGGAAAATAAATAAATAAAATAAATATTTTTTAAAAAACGAATGAATAGAACAAAACAGAAACAAACTCACAGGTATAGAGAACAAACTAGTGGTTACCAGTAGGGAGAGGGAAGCAGGGAGGGGCAAGATGAGGGTAGGGGATTAAGAGATACAAATTACTATGTATAAAATAAGTAAGCTACAAGGATATATTGTACAAAACAGGGAATATAGCCATTATATTATAATAACTTTAAATGGAGTATAATCTATAAAAATATTCAATCACTATGTTTGTACAAATGAAACTAATATAATATAGTAAATCAACTGTACTTAAAAAAAATAATCACAGCTATTATTTACTGGGTACTAAGCACTGTACCATGTACTTTACATGCAGGATGTAATTTAATCTTCATTATCAGTCTTTCTGGCAGATTCTATTATTATTTTGTAGATGTGGATACTTGACACCATATCCTTGGCATCCTTAAGTTCTATCAAAATGATCCTCATCTGGGAAATAGGGCTAGAGTTTGACTTTGAAGAATGGATAGTAAAGAAGGAGATTCTCATGAGTACAACTGAATTATTGAATCTAAGGTGTATCTTGAATTATTTATATATTCTTTTTTGTATCATATTTTTCTTAAAGACCCTAAACAGAGCAAATAGCTCTTTGATTTTACAAATACCCTTGTAAGAATCTATGAACGCTTTAATATTGAGAAGTCCATGAAGAATAGTTACAGTAAAATGGAAATAGACAAAGAAATTAGGTAGATGGGAAAGGAAAAGTGCAGAGTGGAGAAATACACACTTGTAGTTCGAAAAAAGTAAGTCATCATTATCATGGGATAGAAGAAAATGTCCCACTCGAAATTTCCAAGTGTCTAAACGCAAACTAATTAGCTTCTTCATTAAACGTGCTTCACTGCTCTTCTCTATTCTATTTGGTCTACCATTTCTAGTTGCGTTATCTTGATTACATCACTTAACAACTTCAAGAATTAGAGGGGTGGGATAGGGAGGATGGGAAGGAGACGCAAGAGGGAGGAGATATGGAGATATATGTGTATGTATAGCTGATTCACTTTGTTATAAAGCAGAAACTAACACACCATTGTAAAGCAATTATACTCCAATAAAGATATTAAAAAAAGACTCAGTTTCTCCATCTATAAAATAGTTATTGTGAGCTTGAAATTAAGTAGCACATGTAAAGCATATCACATAGTACCTGACACAATTTAAAAGTCTAAGTAATTTTAGTCATTATATCATTGGATTTTTTCACAACGTACAACATGCATACATTAATGTATACTTTCTGACTGAACAAGGGCTACAGAATATATTTTCAAGTAAGTTTTAAGTATGATTTTATTAAGAAATCTCCACATTTTATTTTATAGTTATTTATTTTCCAAATCATCCTATTAATCCAAATCACCTGAGTCAGTGAGCAAGTAGGTACTCTAAGAAGTAGTAAGGGTATGGAAGGATAGAACCACGAGAATAGAGCTCAACTTCAATATTGGAAGGACAGAGTCAAAGGCAGAATTATGGTGATGTTGAGCAGAAGCAAAACAGCTGCTTTGCCTCCTGAGATGCCTAAAGACATACTCAAGCTGCCCATAGCTGCTCTTAGAGTCTTCCAGTTGGCCTTTTCTCCTTGCTTCATGAATATTCCATAAACCATAAGCTTTCCAGTTCCCAAGAAATAAAAATGGTCACCATAAACCTCTGCCAGGCCATTAACAGTCCATGGGTCACATATAGTGACAATGAATCAAACCACTAGTGAGCTAACCCAAAGGACTATTGAATTATCAAGTACTGTACAGACTGAAGCCAATTTCAAATGAGGAGTTTAAACACAGTTTAAACAAAGCAGCATCATTCAAGTTAGCAAATAGCCATACAAGTTGGAACACATATTAGAATAAGCAAATTTCAGCTGTTTGATTAGAATTTCTACTGAGACTCCAAACTCCATAAGATTATTAGAATATTTCCTTCCAGTAACATGTTTTAAAATTTTGCTCTTAACACACTTTTTCCCCATCTTGATTTCCTTCTCCCTATTTATCTATATATATTTTTTTCTCTCTTTCTCTCTCCCTTCCTCAATTTTAATGTGTTCTCAACCTTCAAAGTTGAACTATTCAATGACAACTGACACTCCAAAGCCAGCTGTGCTCTGGCAGCAATATGTACTCTGGAGGATGCATGGGCCAACCCATTAATCACTGTCCTTAGAACATAGATATTCTTCAGGAAGCTGCTGTAGCAATCTAAGTTATGATACATATATGGTTACACACTGTAGAGGACATGAAACATATGATGAATATTTTGATGAGATTTATTATAAACTCCTTCTCAACCCTTAAATACTATGACTCTATGCCCATCACAAACAACTTTCATCTTCTTAATCTTGATTATGCCATTTGCACCCAGCACGTGGCCCATGCTGCCAAGAGTGGACTTAGCCAACTGGATGTACTCAACCTACCACTCACCAGTGATGCTGTAGTAGTCAAGAGATATGTTTCGAGGAACTATTAGTTCTCGTCCCACCTTTGGAAATTCTGCAGAATGGTTTTTCGCTGATTAAGGGGTACTTTCAAGTATTTATACTATTATAACACTAGTGCAAGGAGCCTCAACACCTTGCAGAAATGAAAAGGGAACTACATCAACTCATTATAAACAGAAAAAAAATTTATATATAAAATATTTCCAAATACAGAATCTTAGACTTGAGCAATCCTGGGGTTGGGGAGAGTTAACAGTTACATGGAAGAGTCAGTATATGTTATAATTTCAACAATATTAGAAAATCATAAGTTACAATATGTCATTTTAAAGCTTAAAGATAACCACTGGTTATATAATAATATGATATATAGCTTCCAAAGTACATGAGAAAAGAAAAATAGGAAAATATAGCAATAAAAATATACTACAAAAGTTAATATTAAGAAAGAATAAAAAATAATAATAAAATCAGATCAAATAGAATTCAAGGGGCATTGTATGGAACCTCCCCAAAAAGGTTATTTTATGATTAAATTAATAGAGTGACATGAAAATGGAGCTGTTATAAATCTTTACATGTTGAATATCGAAGCATCAAAACACACAAAACAAAAATAGTTAAAATGCAAAACGCACTAACACAATCTCATAATATTTGTGGGAGAATTTTTCATAACTTTCTTGGTATTTGAAAGATCAAGAAGTGACTTATTAAGAGGGTGAAATAATAATGTTTTAGGTAAAATTAATTTAATAACTAACAGTCAACTCCTTTAAATTGCCATCAAACATTTATAAGCTTTTAGCATAACTCAGGGCACAATGAAAATATCAACAACATTCAAATCTGTACAAGTAACATTTCTGAACATAAAGTAATACAACGAAAAATACAATGGAGACAAATAAACAAAATCCCATTTGGAAACTTTCACATTATCTTCCAAATAATTCTGAGCTTGTAGAGAAAAATAGCAGCATAACTGCAGAATACTTAGCAAATAATTACAATAATATAACATATCAAAAGTTATGAATTGGTTAACACTATATGCAAAGTAAATCTCATTGCAATAAAGGAAATTTTATTATTAAATAACAGTGAAAATAAGTTGATAAGAACTAAACTCAAAAGCTAAAAAAGAATAACAACATTAACCTGCAGAAAGATGAAATTAAAATAAATCTTGTCAGTAATTAGAAAAAAAAGTAAAGTAAACAAGTAAATACAAGATAGTTTTTTTAAAGGGAGAGTAAATAGAGTTCTTCTACCAAGGCCTCAACACAACAAAGCAAAGCAAATGAAACAACAGTAAAAGGCAGAAAGGGCATAAAATCACCTATGGGGAATTGGAAAGGGAATAAAACTGTAGATAAACAGGGGTTTTTTTTGACTGAAAATAGTATACAAAATTCATTCTAATAATTTTGAAAACCTTGTTGAAACTGATTCCTTTAGAGGAAAATGTAAGCTATCCAAACTTACTTAATGGAGGGACAATAATTTTCCTATCTGCTCACATGCCATTCTTAGAGAACCAGTGTCCAGAGCCCTGTGGGAGGAGAGCTATAAACTGTAGGAGCCTTAACAGTTAATCCTTGCCAGGTTAAATCCCTAACCTAACTGTTCTACTGTCATTTTCTATGGCAGGATTTCCCTGCCTGCCTGGTCTCTGAACTGAATCCCACTCCTGTCACAAGGCCCCACCATACAAGGGCACAGCCCCATGGGATCGTTCTCATGTGGAGCTATGTTAAGAACTGCTGCTTTACTTTGTTCAATGAAATCTACTGAGATGCCTTTCCAACCCACTTAAGGGTATCCACAGGTTTCTTTTAAGTGCACACACAAGATTTTGCCCCTCTCTATAAAAATTTTTTAATCCTGAAAAGAACTTTCAAACAACTAGCTGTGTACCTCAAGCTCATCCAGAGCTGTTTAACTTTTAAGCCACTAATCGCAGTTTTAAAGTTTAAATGCATGATTATCCTTTAATATTTTTCTGGATTTTTAAATGACTTATAAATTGTCATTGGGATCTTCAACTTCTTAGCTTTTCCTCAGCAATGCAAACTTGACCAAGATGCTGAAATCTTAAATTAAAGGATATTAAGTCAAATACCTGCAGAGGTGCTTCAGGATGCTTTTCTCTCAGCACTGGAGCAGCTGGAATTTCCTGGGGGGCTTTTGATGTCTTCCTTTTGGCTTTTTCCATTTGAACATTGGTAAAGTAGTTGACAGCAGCAAACTCAATAAGGGCCGAAAACACAAAAGCAAAGCAGACAGCTATGAACCAATCCATGGCAGTTGCATAGGACACTTTGGGCAAAGAATGCCGTGCACTGATGCTCAGTGTGGTCATGGTGAGGACTGTGGTTATTCCTTCAAAGCAAAAGAGCAAAGAGACAAAATACTTTATGGTTACTTCAATGCAAAAAAACAAACAAAAAGACCTGGAAATTTGGTGGGGTGAGGGTAACAAAGTTTACAATAACTCAAACCAAACCATCTTTGATGTAAGACTCCAGTCATAGTGGTTCAGTGAAATTAGCATAGGCTTTGGAGTGAGAGACAGAGATGGTTCAAATCCTGGCTCTTCTAATCACTGGCTCAGTGTGAGTTGGATTAAGTTAGGAAAACTCACTGGTTTCATTTGATACCCACTTATTAGGTTTATAATGAAGATTAAAAGTATGTAAGGCACCTAACATATATTGGGTTGATGTTAGCACCTGGGCCAATGTACCTGAGAAACTCAACACACACCTAACAGGAAGTGTGACTCATTGAAGCACTGACTCTCAACCAGGAGTGGGAAGATGGTAGCAATGAAAATTGAAGCATCAGAATTCCTGGGGTAGGCATGGCCCACTGCTGTTGAGAATCTCTATCAGAAAAAGCACAAGTTATATGTATTTATAGTCTTTACCTGAATATTACTTATTGAATTAAAATAATAAATTTACTAGTTGTAAAATAGCTTAATTTATATAAAACAACATAGGTATACTCCTGAGAAATAGACTTCTAGAATAATTTGGCTTTAAAAATATTGGACATCTACTGCCCATCAGTTTATGGTTGGCAGGAAAATATTGGCAACAAGAATAGAGGTACTTCTCATGCATCAATAGGCTTCTGAAGCATATCATCTCCAGAAAAGCCTTCTCCTCAGCCTGGGAAAAAAGTCAGTCCCCATTCTCAATGGAAGAATTCCACTTGCCACTGAAACTATAGAGAAACGCATTACGTAAGGATGCTAATATTTGCACAACTGTCCCTTTCTGAATCTTTGTCTCTCTGTGTATCTAATCTATGTTACGCAGTTAAGCTTGGAAATTTACATGGAGATTTACCATATCCATTTAAACTCATTCTATGTAATGCCTAGGAAATCTCTTGAATTGACACACCCAGGTGTTTGGGGATGGTGATGATGACAATAACAATGATGAAGGCATAAACTATACCCAGTCCATGCCAACCCATAGCTGAAAGCCAAATAACACATGTTAAACTGAAAAAATAGAGTCCCATGCAATAATAAAAGAATAATATTTATTTATTTATTTATTTATTTTGTGATACGCGGGCCTCTCACTGCTGTGGCCTCTCCCGCTGCGGAGCACAGGCTCTGGACACGCAGGCTCAGCAAGCATGGCTCAGGGGCCCAGCCGCTCGGCGGCATGTGGGATCCTCCCAGACCGGGGCACGAACCCGTGTCCCCTGCATCGGCAGGTGGACTCTCAACCACTGCGCCACCAGGGAAGCCCCAAGAATAATAATATTTTGATGTAGGGAGAAATAATTCTGTCTTCTCAACTCAGCACTTAATTATGTTCTGCCTTGTATTGTTCCCTAATTGTTCCATTTGTGTGAGCTTTGTTTCCACTACTTGATTAAGCATAGACTTCTTAAGGGCAGAATGTCTAACACTGCTTCAGGATTTACCTTATTTCACGTAGTGCCGAGCACATGATAAATGCACTGTAAATAAAAATACATTTTTCAGCTCTTCACCAATCCATTTTCTTTCTAGTCCCTTCTGAATTGTCAATGTTTAGAACATGAAAAATTAGAGCAACTGTGTAGCTTCTGAGCTATGGATCTTTCAGAAACATTCCATAAACTATACAAAGGAAGAAAGTTGAGAATTTGGTTGTATTCTCTTTTAAAAATTATTCATGCTATTTTTAGCATTTTATTGGTCAAAAACAGATTTTAGAATGTGTTTTTTTTCAGTCAAATATATAAATACCTAAATGCCTATGAAAATGCAATCTTGTGAATTTAGTAGACTTTGTTTCAAAAAGAGACCTCAGGACTTTTAGGTCTCTATTTTAAATCTCAGGAAAATGGCACCATTCCCATGCTCATTGTGAGATATGTGAATAAACCCTAAATTAATTCTGAAAAACTTTAGCTACAAAATTTAAAGATATATCAAAGTTTTTCTTCTTATTCATAACAACTTAAGTTTAATGGCCTATTAAGAATTCAAAAATGTTTTACAACTTTATTAAGCATGTTTCCTCTATTCTATTAAGCATAGAAATTGTGCTGAAAGCACATGAAAATAAAAAATGAACAGTGCAGTGTAAATAAGAATACTGCTCAGAAATCAGAAAATTTCACAGAGACCATACTGTGATAATCAAAAAGGAAACTGAAACTCAAATGTAAGTAACTTAAGATTCTCCATGTTGCTTTGAACTTTTTTTGGTAATAGAACAATTTCTCCTGAGGACCAGAAGTAGTGGTCTTCCTCTTCTCCTGCAGTATGAGAAGAAATTCCATTATTAATGCCAAGTAAGCAGAGTATTAATTCAATTATTGAGCCATGAATCCAAAAATTACTTTCTGAATGTTAAGGAGGGTGGATCACCAGGTTTATGAATACGTTAAATAATGTATGGACATCTACGCAAAAACATTGGATATATGGCCGCTTTCCATCTCTCTTTCATTGTCTAGCGTAAACTTGATTCTAAAGTTTGTAGAAAGACCCTTCAGATATTATGGCTCCTATTTTATGACTGTTGGCAAAATTAGGAAAGTAACTGGCATAAACAATTGGCTGAGTGTTTGAAGTTGCCATCCCTTTAGACATTAAAAAGTTTCTCTGCCTGGAGTTCAAATTTAAGAAAGCACTAGCACAACAGGAATGGGCTTATTACACCTGTTTTTAGGTGGAACATTTGGTTAAATAAACACCAACACAATAGCAAACAGATGCCAACTTTTCAGATAAGAAGCCATGCTTCCTCTGCATCGAGGAAGATAGTACATCCGTTACCACATCTACCCTGAAAGCACTTTAATAACCATGGAATTTTTTAGACACGTTCAAGTATTGACGCCAATTCCTGTTTTTAGAGTGCTGAATATGCACCATATTGGTTGGGCCTGAAGCTGGAAGAGGACATGTACGAGTAGGCTAAGACTGTACACAAGAGTGAATTTTTGGCTAGCCACTCCTAAAAAATGAACTAGTAATGATGCACATATGCCAGCTGGCATTTACTCAGATTTCATGTTTTACTATACTGGAATAATTAGAAACCTTAGAGGCATACAACTTTAGAGATAGAAGCCCTTGCCAGGGAATTTAGCACACTCTACTTTTCATATTTACACTGATTTTTTTTAGTTTTGTTTTTGCATGATCTTGAAAGACAACCCTGATCCAGAAAATTCTCTCCTTGAGTGAAGAGGAAAATGAGAATTTGGAAAAATAAATACTAGACCAGAATTTTTTTTTTTTACCTGAATCTCAAATGAGAGTGCTTACGTGCCCGCAAATACTTAAAACTTAAATTCCTTAAGAAAATACCATCGAAAGCATCAAAAAACAATTTAATAATTACCATTCTGACACATCTTAGGTCTTAGAAGACTTAATTATTGGGCATAATTTCCCTGGTCAATCAAAACCAATATCTTGGTACATGAGCACAATCAGAAAGAAACCAATGGAAAAAGCTACCCACAAAGTATCCTCAGCACACAGCCATACAATTTCACTCAGCAGCTCTGGAATTCTCCACAAGCCCCCATGTCCCCAGACCCCCTGTAAAGAAAGAAAGGCAGGGTAGAAATGGGAGAGTTCTCAAAGTTAGGCAGAAATTGTCTTGGGTCTATTGCTTAAATATATGACTTTATACAAGTTTCTTAATCTCTTTGAGTCTATATCCTTAGCCATATGAAATTAATAATGCCTACCTTGCTGAGTTATCATGAAGATTAAATAAGATGACCCCTATCAGTACATGGCAAATCTTATCATCATTATTATTAGTGTTACCGGTATCCTTACCACATGCTACTTAATTTCCTTACAGTATCTTATCTGGATAGGAAATGTTGGGTGGGCAATATAATATATAATCAATGCTATCTCTCCCCATACCACTGGAAATTTCTATTATTTGGGGACAAATTGGACAAAACAGTGGCTATGAGTTTATAATCAACAAAGAAAGCATTCAAACCTTATCAACCAATCACAATAACTAGAAAATATGGAGAATATTCACATTATAGTATCAAGTAGTGATTCTCAAATGAGGGAGATGGCAGCGTGAGCTGTCATAGTAATCAATGACACTAAAAATAGTATTTACTGTGTGGTAGGCATTGTTCCAAGGACTTTATCCAAATTAACTCATTGGGGGCTTCCCTGGTGGCACAGTGGTTAAGAATCTGCCTGCCAATGCAGGGGACACGGGTTCAATCCCTGGTCCGGGAAGATCCCACATGCTGCAGAGCAACTAAGCCCGTGTGACACAACTACTGAGCCTGTGCTCTAAAGCCCATGAGCCACAGCTACTGGGTTCGCATGCATTAGAGCCCACACGTCACAACTACTGAGCCCATGCGCCACAACTACTGAAGCCAGGGTGCCTAGAGCTTGTGCTCCGCAACAAGAGAAGCCAACATGTTGAGAAGCCTGAGCACCACAATGAAGAGTAGTCCCAGCTCACCACAACTAGAGAAAGCCTGTGCACAGCAACAAAGACCCAACACAGCCAAAAATAAATAAAAATTTTTTAAAAAAGCAAAAATCCCAAAATAAACAAAAAACAAAAACAAAAACAAATTAACTAATTGAATCCTCCTAGCAACCCTATGTAGTAGCAACAATGTATCCTGTTGTAACATGTGAGGAACCAGGCAGAAATAACTCACTGAAGGTTCACAGCTAATAAGTGGTAGACTTTGGGGTTACAACATTTGTCTCGCTCCAGAGTCTGCACTTTTGACATGACTACCTCTTAATCAAAGGCATCATTACTGGGTCAATATTATCTGTTCTAGAAATTATTTAGGAACATAGAAAAAAGATGGTATATGTGTAAAAGTAATTTTATTTTTATTTTCAAAGATGATAGTTCCTGAAATATTAATATTTTTTGTACGAGGAAAAGTTAAGGGACTTTGATCTGGTTCTCAGCCTCAGCAGATACCTCCTGCCCAGTCAGGCTGCCTCTGGACATGATGTGTAGACCCAAGGTTAACTGAGTGCTCACGGCACTCAATGAGAGAATGGACATCAAGCATTTAGCAGATTAATCCCTTGTCGGCAACATGGATGGACCTAGAGATTATCATACTAAGTGAAGTAAGCCAGACGGGGAAAGAAAAATATCATTGGATATCACTTACATGTGGAATGTAAGCAATGACACAAATGAACCTATTTACAAAATAGAAACAGACTCACAGATATAGAAAAGAAACTTATGGTTACCAAAGAGGAAAGTGGGGAGAGGAATAAATTAGGAGTTTGGGATTAATATATACATGCTACTATATATAAAATAAATAACAAGGACCTACTTATAGCACAGGGAACAATACTCAGTATTTTGTAATAACCTCAGAGGGAAAATAATATGAAAAAAATATACATATATGTGTGTGTGTGTGTATATATATATATATATATATATATATATATATATATATATGACTGAGTCACTTTGCTGTACACCTGAAACTAACACAACACTGCAAATAAACTGTATTTCATTAAAAAAAAGAATTTAGCAAAGTGTCTGGCATTAGATAATAATGCATATTTTCTTTTAAAAACAGTTAATAATCAAGGAAACCAGGTCATAACAAAATAAATCTCCCCTATGCAATAGAGCATATGGTACAGAGTAACGAATATGTGCTAAGTGCTCCATATACCCTGTAATGAGTACCACACATAATTCTAAATCTTTACTAGTCTATGAAGGAGAGATGTGTTATCACAATTTTGTGAGAGAAAATTGTGGCAGATGTGGGTTTTAAAACCTGACCTATTGGAGTCCAAAGCTTAGATGTGTTTTTTTTTCTTTCATTTTCACACCTATTTTTAATAGCTAAAATTTACTCAACACTTGCAATGAACCCTCACAACTCTACAAAGTAGATAGTGCCATAACACCTGTTCACTGCCTTCGTGAGGTCACACCCTACCCCCAGCACTGACCCTCCTCTATGAGTATCCCCGGTAGGATTCCAAAACCTTCTTGAGTGAACCTAAAGGGGTGGGGGAGGGTGTCCATGGCAAACACCCCACATTCAGGTCCACTGAGAACACTAAGATGCCCTTATATCAGAAGTTCTCTAAATGGATCAGGGGTGGGATGAGAAGTTCCCATTCTCTCCAGTTCCTTCTCACCAACATCCCTTCAGCTATTGTGTGATGAGGGATATTATACCATGGCTTCTATTTGGCTTTCTACTAAGTAGAAAAAGCAAAGGGAAATTGGCATCTCTTGTGAGGACTATACCTCCATTCCAGAGCAATTCTGATCATTTTCATCCCATAACTGAATGCTTTTGCCACTCACAATCAATAGAAAAAGAATAGAGAGATATGTTGAATTAAATAAATATCATTATAACTAATTTTAATATTTAAAAGCAAGGCTGATATGCAAAAGGCTTATTTTCAGCTATAAAAATTTAAAACTCAGGTGTTCTGGACTTCATATGGTTAAGAATATGATATATAGGAAGCCACTGTAAAAACAAAAAGAATAAAATGTGTAGTATTCTGAAAAAAAAGATGTAGGTAGAATATAATAAGCTAATAAATTAAACATATAATACTTCCAATTCCATGCATTTAAACCATTTGCCTTTTGTTCCTCTTCATTAAAAGGCAAATTATTCTAAGGTTTTCATATTCATTCATCCATGACTTTTGTTTTATTTTAAGCTCCCAATGCATTTCATTTCAACACACAGATATGATTTTTAATTCAATTACACAGCATTAAGCTAGGAACCCAAGAACATCACGCAAAGTGAAATTATATTCAGATTCACACTTGGTCTTCACCTGCCAGTTCTCAATAAAGGAAATCTGGTGGAGCCCCAAAGGAAGGGATGGACTGCCCATACCCTCTCAAGCTTTATTACTTTGTATTGGCTGATAAAAATGAAACCTTATGTGATTCTTTACTTAGCACAGCCAGATATATTACTGTTTAATATTTTGTTAGAGATGATATCTAAAGGTTATTCCCATGATCAAAATGTAAGGTGGACAAAAGTACCCAAGAAATTATTATAATTACCGAATACAGTCCTAGCTGGAACTGATTCCTTATTTATCCAGAATGAAACTTGAGAAAGAATTACTGTCATAATACATGGAATGTACGTCTGAATCATAAAATAACCCATCTTCCGTCTGAGGTGAAAGTAAACCGTCATAACGATATATTCACCTGCGAATGAAACATGAGGAAAATACGTTATAGGTTCTGCGGGCAATTATTCAATGGCTTTATAATCATATTTCAGACTAACAAACAGTATTCTAGGCAAAGAAAGTATTGGATTGCATAACAACACAAGCACTGAATATATGTAGTTCCCAACTGGGGGGGAATGATACTGCACGTCATTACACAGAAAAACATTTCTGTTGCATGTAGTAATTAAGCAATTTAATAAGTTGGGCTATAGCTTTGTAAAAATTCTTGCAGTGCTTTCTATTTTAAAGCGATTAGCCTTCATTTTCAGCATTTTCTAGAGCAGAAGTTAGACCTAACTTTTATGGAAAATCACTAGAAAAAAATGAAAATACACACACACATGAAAATATAAAGCTTAATTTTAGAAAGAATTGGAATACAAAGGTATACATTATATATACATATATGCTTAGGGAAAGGTTATCTTACTGTCTTAGTTTTAGGAAAGAGCTTTATTTCTAAATGTGGTATATGTGAAGAAAAATACAAAGAAACACATATAACATAGAGCCATACATAACATCCCTGAGTTCAGGCATGTTTTATTGGCATTAGACAAAAACCTAAAAAAGCTAATAAGTAAATATACCATAAGATTTCTGGTAGCTCTTGATAATATTTTTAATGTTACATCTGAAAGTAGCATATTCAGAAAGTTACTTAGGAAGCAGTAGCTTTATTCTCAGACTGTGAAGCCCAAGATTCAGAAGCCTCAAATCCTCCCAAAATGTATTTTTGATCCCACTTACAGGCTGGAAAAGAAATGTCTTCAAAAAAAATATTTTTTCATGGTGATATGTGTATGTAAGGAATAGTTTTAGAACAAGCAAGAATTAGCTGTTTTTCCCCATTGAATATGACAAAAACTAAATCCTATGTTTCTTACCATTCATATCCCCAAAGCAAGTACAGACCAAGAATCATCAATAATAATCATCCATCTACTCATGTGACAGCTTTAATATATACCCTTAATATATTTTATAATTAAGCTTTATATTTTGCTTTTACTTTTGAAAAGAGGGTAGTGTAGCACCACAAAAATTGGGCAAGATTTAAAAAAAAAGATTTGGGGAACGCACCAAAAAACAGGGAAATCCAGTGCTCAAAAATCAATGGTCAGATTTCCCGCCTCCGAATTCTGTTTAAAACAGTTTTGATATATTTGATTATTGGCTTTTGTTTCTGAATAAGAAAACCAGGTCACTTCTCACATGTCACCAACTCAGAATTTATTTTAAACTAAAACAAGATTTAAATATAAATAAAGAAAGTCTGAACTGTGATTTATGCATCAACTCCATTTCTGGAAACTTTTAGTTGTCCCCTGAAAACACGAGCTATTTCAATGAAGAAGCTAGGACAAAACCCCATTGCTAATGCCAGGTAGCATATTGACTCAAATTGTTAAACATCTCACCCGTGATGGATTTGATAGTTTCACTTGATACAGTTTGCCCAATCAAGTCATACTGAACTAAGCTGGAAGACTCCTTTGGAACTTCTACTGATTTCTCAGGACCTTTTGTCCACGTATAAATCATCTCACTCTTCGGATAGGCATCTGGATGAGAGCACAGAATGTGGTTAGATCCAGAGCTCCTTTTCCATCAGCATTGATGGTCAATGATTAAGAATATTACACATGTTCAGGAAAGATGTAATAAATGAAAACAAGAATCATTATGATTTATTCAAACATGTTTAAGATTGAGAAGACTGTAGAGATTAAATAAACAGCCTTGCAACTGGGCATATTTCTTATTTTTATGCCAAAGGTTTGGAGGGGAGACTACATCTAAGGCAACTAAAATGCTATGTATGCATCAGTGCACTTGGTATGTTTCCATACTAATAGGATAAACAGTTGAAAAGCATTAATAATAAACCCCCCAAAAGTACTATCCAACTGCTACTCCCTTCCTTTCTAACTCACTTCCAGTGTTTGACCAATATCGACTTCTTCCATCCTAATGCAGCTCTGCCAATTAGAAATGTACCAGATGCTGCCTATAATAATACAATAACAAAAACAAAAAGAGCAAATCCTACTGTTGGGAGAGCTCTCCAGGGGTCACCTATTCCAGACTCTGCCTCTGGGCAATACCCATGCTTTTTGGGAACGACTCTGTGGTAACAACTGGCTATGCTGTTTATAAAGCTCTCCAGGGAATGTACTTACACAACCAGTTCCACTACCTTTAAACTCTCACAGTCAGAACATTTTCCCTTCTATCTTCAACAAATCCCTCCCAGCGGCAATTCAAGCCCATTTTCTATTATTTGGTGTTCATTCAGTACAAATGGAGACCAGCTGCTTGCTTACCAGTCTACCCAGAACAGATAGCTTGGCTCACACACAAATGAGTTCAGAAGAACAAAGATGAATTGTATGCTACCCTCTGCAAACCTTCCTAAAAGGCCTAGAGCACAGTAGGTCCTCAGTGAAAGTGCTTAATTCTACAAAAGGAATTGATACCTAGGGAGACTATCTTTATAAGCGACTTTGCAAAACAAACTATAAGGTTTGTGTTGTCATTTAGCACTATACAATCGTGTGTCAAGGTTTATCTTCTGAAGTATACTTATGCTTAATCATACAGTTAAAGTCCCAGAATGCTATGATCCTGCATGATATTCTAAATCAGGTATCCTACTCTTGGTTATCTTATAACCATCTTTCCCCCTGTTTTTTCTCATGCCTATGAATTGTAAACATAGTTAAATGTTATTTTTCTCCTTCCAAAGTAATTAAGTATCTTTATTTGATAAGTATGATGGGCCTCTCTTTTCAGTTCTCAACCCCAAATCATCAGCTTCCAAGGAATAATTTCCTTATTTTATACAAACCCTGATGGAGGACCAACTATGTTCAAGTCACTCTGAAGAGTGTTCCATGAGATCTGGGGGCGGGGGTGGGTGTGGGTGTGGGAAAGGACTTTCCCTAGATTAGAGCTATCTTGGGTGAAATTTAAATTATAGCACAAATAGTTTTAAATTCTGGCCCCAGTAAGATCGACCTTTCTGTCCACGTATTTTTTCTGTTTTTATTTTCTCTCATTAAATCACTGGTCAGGGAGCAAAGGACCCTCTCTAGATTCAAGTTAGGCCAACGGAATATTATGATTACTGGGGGTTATAAAAAGAATGGTGACTGCCGAGTCTCATTAAGTTAAGCAATGAGCAATGATAACAGCAGGCAACAGTTTCACAATCAGTGAGACTAAGTATGTGAAGCAATAGTAAAAGTCAGCGTCTATTTTTGGTAGATTCTGATTGAGTCAAATATTTGAGGCAGACGTTAGGAGAGACGATCACATTTTGCTGCCATCTCTGAGAAGGCAGCTAGGGGGAAAGAAATTCCATATTCTGTCCTACCCATTCATTTTATCCTCTTGCCTTCACGTCCACAAAATATCCCCAATCCATCTGTCTCACATCTCCTCTGGTTCCATCCTAGTCTAAGCCACCACCATCTTTGTATCAATATTAACACATACAGCCTCCAACTCTTCTCTGCTTCTCTCTAGCATCTCTACAATCCTTCCTAGGTAGAAAAGCTGAAATGAAATTGTGAAATGTCAATCAAAGGGTGCCAAACCCCTTAGTAAATCCTTCCAAAGGTGTTCTAAAGCACTTAGAATAATATCCAAACTCCTTAATGTGGTCTATAAGGCACTATACTGTCTTGCTCTGTCTACATATCAGACCACACCTCCTACTCTGTTTTGGTCATGCTTCGGCCGCTTTTATACTAACAGTGCTGCTTATGCTATTCTAACCTATGTCATGTCAGGAAGCCCCGAACCTTCTTCTGCTTTTTTCAAGTCTTCCATAAAGGATTCTGCTTGTAACAGAAACTATTAAATTACAAAAACAAAAAGATCATTTATACTTTCTATGTTACACCACCATCACATGGAGTTCAGAGGCCCCTAAATTTCACCACGGATCACCAACTTATTAATTATGAGTCAATCTACCTAGGCTATCTAGGTAGGCTAGGTAAGTAGAAATATGTTTTTGCTTTTTTGGGGAAAAGGGGTTGTTTTTACTTCTTTATTTAAATATATTAGATAATAAACAGTCTCCTGTAAGTCAAACCTTGGACAGTTGTTGTCAGGGACAGTGATTTAAATGTTGGACTATGGAAAATCATGCACATATAAAAATATCAGCTTGCGTGAGATAATCATAAATTCTAACAACATTTTTATTGTAACTTACAACTCCCAAATTTCAAAGGGCATGCATGACCATCCATGGGGAAATCCACCAATCTCATGGGACACTCTGCACTTATGGTGAGTCTATGATGGAAAAAGGCAATTAAACAAAATCAACACTTTCTTTAAAAGTAATTTAAAGATCCCTCAATGAGGAAGCAGGAAGGAAGGAAAAAAAGAAAGACAGGAAGGAAGGAAGGGAAGAAAGGAAAAAAAGAGAGTTAAAAAGATAAAAAGCAAAAAAGAAAAATGACTACCTCATTGTGTATAAAATAGTGCCATTTCTCATAATTCTAAAAAGCTTATTTGGAGCTGTCATATTATGTGAGACAGATTTCTTTCCATTCCTGAAGAAAGTATCAGGAGTCCATACTTTTGTTACCATCATATTGTTCAATCTCAGAATTTCAATGGGGCCATCATATTTTAGTCTTTTGTCAATCCATGTCTGTCTGAAGAACACATCCATTGTGTATTCCTAGGGAAATTAGGTTGTGACATATTCAATCACAGATGACTACACATAAATATGCAGAAAAATGTATTAAGTTCTAGCCTCTTTCCCACTCCAAAAAGACTACCCCAAATAAAAACAAATAGGAGCAAAATTTTTTTAAAAAATCAATGGAGCAAAAAAGAGTGTCAGCATGTTATGTCCATCTTTATACCTTAATCTTCTACATTTGTTAGATAAATAATCATACATATTAATAATTCAAGAATAATTACTATAATTTAATAAAACCACCAGTACCAGGTAATTACGGTTGTACTTTGTTTTAAATCAAGTGGCAAAATTAATGTGTAACAAATATCACTGCATAATTAATCATAAAATTGTAGGGATCTCTTTAAGGCAAAGTAAAATATGTAAGATAAATTTTATGACCACAGAATTTATTAACATTTGCCTAGAGTCAAGGAAAAAAGTAAAGTAGTCTTTTTGACCTGGAAACTGAAAACCTTTAATATTAGAGAACAGAACTGAATGGACAAATTTATCTTGACCAGTGCTTGATATTCTAAGCTTTTTATGCCTGAGAGATGGAAGTGGGGGGGAGGGGTAGTGAGCAATTGGGCCAACAAGGAATTCTAAATGCAGTTAGGACTACAATATAGTTTCTTACCAAAACACTCTCTAATTTTCTCCTCTTCAATAATTTTCTAAGGGAAAAAAATACTACATACATGTTGTACTATGGGGACTAGTAATAGAACGTTCTTTTCTTTGTTGAGAATGATTCCAAACCAAAAAATACTCAAATGTTAGAGCTGAAATGCAAGTTCAACGTCTTACTTTTGTAAACTTTTTAGGCTGTTCTTTGACTTTCTAGCTCTGTGTGATCGATTACAAAATAAATGCTAATTGCCTTTTCTGCATGTTTTTTTTCAAACCTCAAAAAGTACATTTAATTTCCCAAATACCTACCATTTCAACATCAGAAACAGGTCCAAAGCTAGTGACATATATGTCAGTTTTCACTTCTGTAACAGGACCTAGTAAGTATGAAGTAAATAAGTGTGAAAAAATAATTACCAATCTTATAGGCAAGGTGGGTTTGATAATTAAAAAGTAAAGACAGGTTACATATCATGTTTTTACAAGCATCTTAAATTTTCAGTGAGACAATGAAGCTCTACAAAAAATGAAGACAAAAGAACAACAAAACCAGAAAGCAATGTTTACTTACAGTCAAAAAGAACCCCCAGTTACTTACCAGGAACCTTATTTCTTCAAAGATACATCACCCCTGGGCACTGTTACAACAGTCAGTGCAGGGAACAAAAGCTTTTAGCCTTTGTGACTTTTTTTAGTCCATCATCTGATTGGTCTTTAGTAAAGAAGTGAGCTGTTAAAAAGAGGGAACTTAACCACAAGAGTGAGGAGGAGAAAAACCATAATGGCTGTAAGGAATGCATCTTTGGCAAGTTAAGGATATTGGTGAAAACTTAAACACAAAAATGAGTCATGTCACCTCTAACAATAGGTAAACCATCCACTGGTAATTAGGACCAAAGTCAAGCTCTCCTAAAAGTTAGACCTATTTATGCTCTACCACCTACTTGCTGTGTGATTTTGGGCAAGTTACTTAACTCCTCAACAGCAGCAACCATAACTATCAGGCAAGACTGTTGACGGAGATCAAATGAAATTGCTCCTATGAGACCCTGAACACAGTTACTCTCTCATGAAAGTACTTAACAGGTATTAGTTTCTCTTTTCTTCCAATAATGGCCACTACTGAGGTTCTTTCCTATGTCTAAATAAACCTGGTTCAGGAAAAAGTATATGGGTGTGTCTGGCAGAAGAGAAACGTGGGAGCATCATGACAATGGGCTGACACAGATTTTAGACAAAGGAAAGTTGCTGCAATCTGGGTTTAGCACAATGCTTAAAATCAGAAATTCTGGAGTTCAATTTTGGCTCTAACACTTTCTAATTGTATGATCTTGGTCAAGTCACATATCATCAGAGGTAAAGGTTTTAATGACTATTAACTGAAATAATACATGTAAATCACTTGTCCCAGTATCCAGAACATAATGTGCTCAATAATGATAGCAATTGTTATTATACATATCAATTTTAATTACTAATAAAAATTTTAAATTGTTGTGATCTTGAACATCATTTCTTAAATGATGGTTTATAACACTGTGTGTCCAGGGGCGACCTATTCCATACTGGAAAGAATAACATCTGCTATCAAGATGGACTATTTCCCTTGAATAATGGTTGGGCAATTGGACTTAACGCCAAAAAAGACAAAGAACAATTGGGATAGCTTAATGCCCTAGGCCTAAAGTTACCCTCATAAAACAAATGAGAATACCTCTCCCTCTATATGGTGAAGATTGAGCCACAGAAAGAAAAATAGTTTGAAGGAGAAAGAAAATTATTTTTTTGAATAAGTATCCTAAGAAAAATATATCCTTTGGAAGTATAGTGAGAGAAAAAGTAGAGATCAGGCTGATCTGCCATGGGTTTTCATTTTTAAAAAATAACACCTTTGGAAAACAGAGAGAATAAATATGAGAAGTTAATTGAATTTTTATTTGAATGAGAAAATGAAAACAACAACAACAAAAATATGATAGTAAAGCCAAAGTGTTTCAGGAATAGATCAGTAATCCAGGAAGCAAGTAATATGTGTTGAACCCTAGTAGATGGAGATTTCATTCAAAAAGATTCAAAAGTGGAAAAAATCACTCTGCTTGTTTCTTAAGGACAACTGCTAAAGTGTTAAAAACTCTACTTCAGTGCAAGTCAGGACAAGGAGAGATAAGTTACTCAGAACAAATAAGGTTGAGTAGGTCCTGACAACAGGACTGTTTGATGAAAATCTTGAGAAATCCAGTTACTTTGAAGATCAATTTAGGACACTGGTTCTCAAGATTTAACTGGATCAGAATCACCTGGTAGGTTTGCTAAAGTACAGATTGCTGGGCTCCACCCCAGACTTGCTGTTAGATTAGGTCTAAGGTGGGGCCTGACAATTTGCATTTCTAACAAGTTCCTAGGTGATGCTGTTCACTTTAGTTCACAGAAAGCATTTATCTGTTTTCTAGAACAGTATTTATTTACCAAACCATGTCCTGTAAAATATCAATACCATAGGTGTTCTATTGAAGTGGGGGAAGGGTAGGAGAGGGAGGATTTAGGCCAATCATATTTTTCCTTATACATTTATTTTAAGGTGTGTGGGTTTATGCTAATTCTTAAGGTTATAATGATTCCATGATAATAATGAATCTTTTCAAATTCTTACATAACATACTACTTTTTCAATGATTCTTGAAAACTGCTTGGTATTTGTGACATTATTCAGTATTTGCTTTAAGATCACAAAGGTCTTTGAGATTGAATGAGATCCTAAAAACGTATAATTGGTAGAGAAATGTCATTCGGATACCCATTCAGTCAACATTTATTGAGTGACCACCTGCTGTATTCCAGGTTCCATGCTAGGCCCTGGTGATACAATGGTAAACCAGACTCGCAAGCTCCCTGCCTCAGGGAGTTAACATGCTACTGGGGGAGTGAAAGTATAAATAATAAGGAAATGAATTAAATGGAAGAATGCTGTCATTCATAAGAGAAACAAAAGAGGCCAGTAACAGAGTGAGAGTCTGGGAAAGACACTCTAGATTATTTAGCCAATCTTCAAAGCAGTGACTTTTAAACTGATATCTGGATGATGATCACGAGCCTTTGGAAGAGCTGAGAGAATGCATTTCAGGTGAGGAGAACTTCAAGGGGAAAGGCTCAGACAGAGCACCTACTTTTCTGGCCATATTCTGAAAGTGGTATGTTTTAAGCAACATATTTATAATATGTTATTGTCACTGTTTTAAACTTGTATAAATCTTCATGAGAGAGGTTGTTACGGGCTGAATTATGTTCCTCCTAAACTCATATGTTGAAGTAGCACCTAGTGCATCAGAATGAGATTATATTTTGAGATAGGGTCCTTACAAGGGGAATAAACTTAAAATGAGGTCACTAGGATGGGCCCTAATGTATTAAGACTGGTGCCCTTAAAAGAAGAGGAGATTAGGACACAGAAACATACAGAAGAAAAACCATGTGAAGACACAGAGGGAAGATGGCCATCTACAAGCCAAGAAGAGAGAGCTTAGAAGAAACCAATCCTGCTGACATCTTGATCTTGGACTTCTAGCCTCCGGAATTGTGAAAAAATAAACTTGCTTTTATTTAAGCCACCCAGTCCGTGGTGCTTTGTTATGGCAGCTGAAGCAAATGAACACAGAGGTTAATCATCTGTCCTGTGTTCTTTCCGCAAGTGTTCTCCCTCTGATATGCAGTCCAGCTCTACCTCTGTTTATAGGCTGTGGTAAGAAGTCTGATTTGTGTCCCATAATCATTGGGAGACCATCAAAGATTTGACGTAAGGAAAATATATGATCTAAATATATGATCTGAATCACTCTGGCAGTTGTATGGACAGCAAATTATAGGGAGGCAAGAGTAGAAGAAGGCTTTTCTAAGAGGCTGCTGTACTAGGCCAGGTGAGAGATGACGGTGTCGTGGACTAAGGATGTGGCAGTTGGGATGGAGAGTGGACAGATCAAGGGGCATGTATGTGTGGAACTGCTCTCAAGAAATGGGGTTCTTCCCAAAGAACAATAAGCAAAGATACTATTACTATTTATTTAAGGCCTACTATGTGCCAAGCAGGATACTAGGCTCTTCCTATATGCTATTTCATTCAATCCTCACAACACCCTCCAGGGATGATATTTCATGAGAATTTTATGGACATGGAAACTGAGCTCACAGAGGTTAAATATTATATTCCAGAGCCAGAATTATAACCCCCTGGATTGATCTACAAAGTATGTTCTAGATGTACTATGCTAATTATATCATTAAATAATAAATCAACCATTAATTACTTACATATAATTTTCTATCTAGTACATAACATGCCATACCTACCTCTCCCATTTTGTTTCATGAGTAGTTTCTGAACTACGTTACTACTGCAGCTCTTCCTATGCATTGCTCTTATTCTTATTATAGCCTGCTTGAGTCTTTCTCTCCGTAACAGCAAAGACCAATCTTAATCCTCTTGGAAATCCCAAATGAGCACAGTGATTTACACATACCAGGTAGTGAAAACTATGTATTTGATTGTGTTCCTAATATCATTCCAGCAGTGATTTTAAAATCTCCCCAAAGGAAAAAGTACTGGGATTCATTTGTTACATCAGTTAAGCTAAAAATATTTCCTGATTAAAGTAGAATTCGTGTTTTATTTATATTTATACCCTCTCCCTGAACAAATCCCGGGACTTACATGCAATAGGTTTCCAATAAATCAGTTTCCAATGAATCACGGTCGCTATGCAATTAAGAATAATTCTTAGAGACGCTTCCTCTAACACTGCTGTTTAGGATGTTCAAATCAACCCTCCTAAGAGCATAATTACATAGAAACCAGATAATTTTCAGCTTGGAAGGACTTCTCATAATTCTCTATGCATTTGTGTAACATAAAAGACATCTTTTATTTTAAAATCTTACTACTTTGCTAATAGGGAAATAGTTTTTAATCCCCCAAATATAGTGGACAGTTCCTAAGGCAAAGTGATCTTCTACAGTCTTTGAAAGAAGGAGCCAACACCACCAGGATCAAATTCAGAGGAATACTCCCATCTTATTAATGAATCTAATAACTTTATTATTTGCTTGGAAAGTGGGAAGGCAATTAACATTTCACAAAGTTCCCCACTGTTTACTTCAGCTGTAGAGACCTGGACAAAAATATCACTTTTTAATTTCTTCTCCAGTAATAGGATCCAATTTGCTATCACACCCAGGAAAGAGACTTAAGCAGTTCTGAAGATGCTGAAACGACTCATTCCCTGTTCTCCACATTGCCTCCCCAGTCATGCGCTTGAGGAAAGATTTCTGGGTTTTCAGCCACCTACATCCATGCATCCAGCTACATCTTACAAAACACTATTAATGTGTCTTCCCAAATCAAGAGACTTAAAGTACTTAAGAGGTACAACAACAGCAAGGAATCTTAGTGAAATATTTAAATAAGGCTCTAATTCTCTTTGTCACTTACAAAATATAGAAAAACTAGCGTTCCTGCATATTAAACAAGGAACAGATGTCTACTGATATTGTTGAGAAAGCAAATAACTATAGAGCTTTATTTAGATGACCTTAAAGATTAGTGCTTCCTTTATGGTATGATCCTATCAATCAAGCTCTACTTTTTAAATATTAAAGGCATCAAATAAATGAATAAATAAAGTACTAAAAACAACAATAAAATGTGAGTAAAAGATGAAAATGTAATTCACAGAAGGAAAATTCTTGTAGGCAATAAAGATTTGAAAAGATGTTCAACCACATTAGAAATCAGAAAAATGCAAATCATTTCACGTTAAAATACCATTTCAAGTATATATATATTTATATATACATATATATGTGTGTGTATATATATATACACACATATATATGTATATATACACACATATATATTCTTTTTCCAAAGTGTTGAAGGGTTTGTGGATCCTGAATCTCATATTCACTGTAAATGGGAGTCTGAATTTGTAAAACTACCACAGAAAACAGTTTGGCATTATCTCATCAAGTTGAACTCCCACTTACACTAAGATCCAGAAAAATCCATTCTTGGATATATATGCAAAAGAAACTCTTGCACATTTACAGCAGGAAATTTGGGCCAGAATATTCACAGCAACACAATCCTGGAAACAAGCAAAATGCCTATTGCCAACAGAGCAGATGAATCAGCTTGTTCTTGTGCAATGAGTGTATCACACAGCAGTCAAAATGAATGATCTATAGCAATATACAACAATAAGAATGAGTCTTAGGAATACACAATTAAGTGAAAAAAGCATCAAAAGATTGTAAATAGCATGTTCAAAACAATTTAAATTTTTAAAATTTCAATTTATTAAAGAGTAAAGTTAAGCTAAAATGATATTCAAATAAAGCTATGCAATAATTTATTTTTTTAAGATTTTTTTTGATGTGGACCATTTTTTTTTTTTTTTTTTCTTTTTGCGGTATGTGGGCCTCTCACTGTTGTGGCCTCTCCCGTTGCGGAGCACAGGCTCCGGACGCGCAGGCCCAGCGGCCATGGCTCACGGGCCCAGCCGCTCCGCGGCATATGGGATCCTCCCAGACCGGGGCACGAACCCGTATCCCCTGCATCGGCAGGCGGACTCTTAACCACTTGCGCCACCAGGGAGGCCCCTTGATGTGGACCATTTTTAAAGTCTTCATTGAATTTGTTACAATATTGCTTTTGTTTTATGTTTTGGTTTCTTGGCCACGAGGCATGTGGGATCTTAGCTCCCCAACCAGGGATCGAAGCCGCACCCCCTGCATTGGACAGCGAAGTCTTAACCACTGGACTGTCAGGGAAGTCCCATGCTATGCAATAATTTAAAAAGGACTCAGAATGGTGGTTACTTTGAGTGGGGAAGACAGGCAAATAGGATGAGGGAGACCATATAGCAGAGTAAGTTGTCAAGGTTTAATTATTTAAGTGTATTCTATTTTATTATAGTAAATGAATGAATAGATGGATAGATAAAAAGAAGGTCCACAGATATGGGGACCAATCATGGGAGTGTGTCATGAACCATGGATTATTAATTCAGAATCCAGTTCTGTGCAGCAGAAGCTTTTTTAAAATAAATACATAAAAAAGGCCTAGACAGTAAAGCAGCTATTTGTTTAATGATATACGAAATGCAAGTTGATGTATTTTTTCATCTAAAAGAAAGCTAACATCCCAGTGAAATATCATCTAAATGTCCACTAAGTTACTGATAACCTATATCTAGATTTTTAGTGCTTATTTTAGGAAACAACAAATGCATTTTGCATATTCTTGCCTTGAAGAACCTGTAAATATATATTAGCACCAGTACATCTTTTTTCTTAAAAACTAAGAGCATAAGAAAGTAAATTTGTGTTCTGGATTCTACAGTCTCTTCTTGTCACACAGGCATCTTTCTTTCAGTTATCCCTTCCCTCCACTCTAATATTATTCTCTACCTGTCTCTTTCCAGTGGTACACAAACAGCTTTAAAAAAGGCAACCTTCCCTCTTTCTCTTTTCTTTTGTATTTAAACTTCTGGGGGAAGAAAATACCTATGCCTAGTGCCTGGAATTCTCCCCTTTCTATTCACTCCATCATCTATTATAATCTAGTTTTCATGCTCAGGATCCACTAAAATTCCTTTTGTCAATATCACCAGCTTTTCCCTATCTACAGCACTTTTCCCACAAACTTTTTAAAAAATCTTATTTCTTTTATTTTTAAAAAAGCTCTCTTGATGCTACTTTCTCCTTCCATTTACCAGCCCATTTCTCTGCTCCTCTGTACAAATGCCCAGAAAGAAACTCCTCCCATTCTTTCTGGAACCCACGCAATCAGACTTTCACCTTCATCATGCCACCAAAGCTGCCCTTGTCAAACTCACTGAAAATGTAGATATTGCTAAATCTAGTGGTCCATTTTATGTTCTTATCTTTCTTTGTTTGCCAGGAGCATTAGACATAATCAACCAATCCTGCTCCACACTGAAATACTGTTTTCTTTCTTTATTTAACATCTGGTATGTACATTCTCTTTGAGGTTTTCCTCCTGCCTCAAAGGTCACTACTTTTCAGTCTTCTTGGGACAGAGATTCCTCCACCTCTTTCCCCACCTCTTAACACTCGGGACTTCGGAGCTCAGTATTTGTACCTTTTCCCTATCACCATTAATTCCTTGGTGATCTCTTTAGTTTTATGGCTTTAAATACCATACATTATTGACATACCCAGTATCCCTGAATTCCAAGCCTATCTTCACTTTACATCTAATGAGCATCTCAAATGTAACATATTCACATACAATTGTTCAGCCACATCCCTAAGCTGCTTCTGCCACAGTCTTGGCAGCTCCATTTTTCTAGAGGTTCAAGTCCCAAACTCTGGAGTGACACCTGACACCTCCCTTTTTCTCACATCCCATATTCTAGCTGTCACCAGTAAACTAGAACTTTGAAAAACAGCCAGAAGCCAACCATTTCTTACAATTTTACAAACTTCTCTGCCACCAACTTGGTCAAAATGTCCATCATCTCTTGCCTGGTTGATCCTAAAAACCTTTCTGCAGTTGCCCTTGACCCTGACTCACTGTTCCCAATCCAGCAACCAAGGTGAGCCTTTGAAAATTAACCAGTTCAGGTCTCGCCCCTAATGCAACCCCTCCATTTACTTCTGATATGATTCAGAGTAAAAGCAAAGTTCTCACCAGCCTGCAAAGCTTTATACTACCTCATCCTTATATCACACTGACCCCTTCCTACTCCTCAGCCCTGTTACCTTCACTGCAGTGACAATTCCATGCTTACCATGTCTGCACGCAGTTACTTCTAACCAGAAGACCCCACCCAAATGCAGCTTATGCTCTTACCTACTTTGAATCATAGTTCAAATATCACTTCAGGGACTTCCCTGGTTAAGAAGCCGCCTGCCAATGAAGGGGATACGGGTTCGAACCCTGGTCCAGGAAGATCCCACGTGTCGCGGAGCAACTAAGCCCGTGCGCCACAACTGCTGAGCCTGCACTCTAGAGCCCACAAGCCACAACCACTAAGCCCGCGTGCCACAACTACTGAAGCCCACGCACCTAGAGCCTGTGCTCCACAACAAGAGAAGCCACTGCAATGAGAAGCTCACGCACCACAACGAAGAGTAGCCCCTGCTCGCTGCAACTAGAGAAACCCTGCACGCCCCAACGAAAACCCAAAGCAGCCAAAAATAAATAAATTAATTAATTTTAAAAAACCAAATATCACTTCATTTAAGTCTCTCCCTCCTAACTACTCTAGTTAAAATTGCAGCCTCCTCCCCTGCTTTGTATTACTTGATAGGAGTTATCAACATCTGACATACTCTATATTTGGCTTATTTCTGTTGCTCCTTTTCTGTCTCTTTCACTAGAGTATCAGCTCAGGAGGGCAGAAAACAGTGTCTCCTTTGTTCACCAGTGTATCCCCAGTGCCATCCTAGAACAGTGCCTGGCGTATATTATATGATCAATGAATTTTTGATGAAAGTGAATAAAATGAAATATCTCTGTGTGGCCAGTTCTTATCTACTTAATATCTTGGAAGAACTTGAGAGGTGTCTCATACCTCCTTCCTAAGATATTCCATTCTCTTGACTGTAACTCACACTCTCCTAGTGCCCACCTATATCACAGCCTACTCCTTTTCATTCTCCTTTGACAATTCTATGTTTTCTGCCCTTATTTCAGTTGTCAATGTTCCTTGAGGCTTGGCTGTGGGCTCTTTTCTCTGCTCTTCCTATACTCTTCTCTAGACATATATTCTCACAGCATTACATACTGATGACCCCAGACAAAACTCTCCTCTGATATCCAGACAAGTACAATCACTAGGATGCCACACATGTATCCTAAGATTAACATACCCAGGGATGTCTTGATTTCACCCTCCCTCCCATTACTGTTCCTCCTCCAATCCTCTCCAATTTAAATAACACTATTCTCTGTCCATTTTCTTAAAAAAATCCACGAGTCATTTTTGATTTCTCCCTTTCCTTTACCACCTATATGGAATCCATCACCAATTCTTTGCTGAATTATACCTTCAAAATATATCTCACTTTTATCCGTTTATATTCATCTTTGCTACATCTACCATCTTATTCCAAGCTACCATTAACTTAATGGAGAGAACCAAGGAATAAAAAGTTTTTTCATTGGTCTTCTTGCTTCTAATATTGTTCCAACTTTATATCTAAGTCTTTCTTTTTCTTATGTAGCAGCCAGAGGGATCATGTTACAATCTAAGTCATACCATGTCATTCCCTCCACCTAAAAATCTCCAGTGATGTTCAGGTTCATAAAAGGAAACTCCTTTACCAAAGATTTTGTATGATCTGGCCTCTGCTAACAACTCCAAGCTAGTCCGGTGAGATTCTTCCTCTTGCTTTTCGATTCCAGGCACACGGGACACCCTTCACTGTCTAAATCTCACTCATTTATTATCTACCTTAGGATCTTGGCACTTGCTTTTTTTGCTGCCGGAGAACAACTTTTGCTTACTCTTTCCATGTCTGTCACCTTTAGGTCTTAGCTTAAAAGACTTCCTTATCCACTGTATCTGAAATAGATCTCTCACCCGATTTATTCTAGCATACTATTGGATTGTTCCATAGCATTGTCTTTATTTACTTTATTATTTGTGTCCTTGTTATTTTTATCTCTCTACACTGCTTAGCCTGTATCTGATTCAGAATTATATCTTCACAACTTAACATTGTTCTTGGCACATGACAGTCTCTCACTATCTATTAGTTCAACAAATGAATGAATGAATGAATGAATGAACGTGACAAGTCAGAAGAGAATGAAGCTTTATTTTTCTGTTGCCCTGGGCATTTCAAGTGTTCATTTCATCTATATACTTTACAAAAATATATTCTCTGTCAATGTTCAATTAATAAAGTTAGCACATGGCACATCAGTTTAATTTTTAGGTTGAGATATAGATCATTTGAAAACACTGCAAAGAAGTTTTTATTTCTGTGGGAAAATTCTTCCAAATTTACCTAAGTGTATACACTCCCCCAATGTTTGCTTTTCCATTTTAAAATGTTATTAGAGCTTTAAAATAAAAGTTCTCATTTCACTCCTCTGGGGGAAATGTAGTTTTGCTTATTTTAATGACTACTTAGTAACAAGAAGGTCTGTTAATGAAAATTTGACTCTTGTTCAACAGAAGGATGCAAAAAAGTCTTACAAGTGGTTGTAGCAGAAGACCAGCTGCCTAAGGGTTTAAAGAGTGAGAAGTGAGTTCCTGCCTTGTCAATTGCTTGTCAATTACTTGTCAATTACAGGGTTATTGGGTAATTCATTACAACTTTTCTCAGCCTCCTCTCTGACAGAAGGATGATGCCTGCCCTGCTTATCTTTTTGCCTTGTTGTGATAATCTTATTAGACACTGTATGTGAAAATGTTTTCAAAATTGTAGAAAACCCTACTCATCTGAAGTCCTACTGTGCTGGTGAACAACCTTGCAAAACTGACCCTGGTGCTCCACTGCCGTCTCAGAGAGATTGTAGAAGATGATCTAAGGCAATCATCTCTGTTTATATGTATCTGGAAGCATTTATTATTCCAGATCATTTGCCTCAAAAGACTGACATGCACAAAAGGTTGTATAATCCTTCAATAAATGGAAGTGGGTACGGGCTGGCTTCCTAAGCTATTTCCTGGTGGTTAGTACATTAGCTATGCATTTTTAAGACGGTGTGTAATAGTGTTGAAAGTGGATACGAGCCAAGGGATGATTTTCCAGCTCCTTTGTGGAATGGTTTACTGTGTGCTGCTTCTAAGCAGGTGCAAGCTACTTCTGGATGGTAGCAGACTGATGTGTCAACGGCTGGAAGAACTCTACCCTTCAGATGTCCCAATCTAGCTTCTCCCACTCTGCCTCCTTCCTTCCCTTCTCACCTTTCCCCTTTCCTTCTCTAATGGAGAATGTGGGAGACAAGGGAAAGGAGATCTTGGAGGGATGAAAAGCAAGAACCATTTCAGTTCCTTTTACTTCCCCATTGCAATCTGTGCTGCTGAGTTAAAAATATATAATTTCATTTCCAAATCTATTTCAACCCTTGCCTGGCCTACTGAGCAATCACAAACCTTCCAATTTCAATTCAGATCTTTGCTTTTAGCTTTATTTTATATGGAACACTGCTAAGTTGTATAAACAGATATAAAGTAAATGCTCTACAGAGAGCAGGAGTAGGATTAAAGGAACGAGGGAGTAAATCTGTATTTATAGCACACTGGTCAAAATCTGAATTGTTTTCATTTCATTTATAAAATGCCAAACTTTCCACAAAGTATAAAATGTCAAAGAAGGGATCATACCTGTGGCATCCAAGAGTCTCTGCTAGCAATGATTTTTCTTATTATTTTCAGTGATGCTCATTTATAACATCTTGTAAACAGATTACACATTTTCTGCAGGTGAGAATTACTATTCCTCTGTCACATTTGGAATACTACGTATTTACAGAGAATGACCCACTTCTAAAAAATGAATTACATTTACCACAAATATTTATGAGCAACAACCCCCAAAATTGTGCTACATGGTAAGTTATTAATAATTAATCAACTGCTAACACTTAAAGTAACGTGAATTCAACCCCTTCCCATAAAGCTATAAAAGGATCTCCAGGTGGGCAATGAAGATCACTTGGCAGAGACAAATAAGATGACTGATATTGCCCTTGAAACATTTTAGCAGTACTGCAGCTAACCAAAATCCAGCAATGTCTTATATAGGTTGATTTCATTCATTTTATTGTCTATATATTATCATGGGAGAGGGAAGTTGGTAAAAAAGATGCAACTCCAATGGATCCCTTCTTCTTTTTGAATTATAACTTGCATGATAACCAACTGCATAGATATGATTTTAATTTTCAACATTAAATAATAAAACCATATGATTTCAATGATAACTTTTCACTTTAATTTAGGTTCAGGGACATCAATTCACTAATGAATATTTAAACTACATGTGATTTCATACTTCCATCATTTTTTTCTTTACTTGAAATGTCAAGCTTAAAAACTTTATGGGCAGATAAATCGTCTTTTATTGATATAATATAGCCTTAAATGGCATCACATCATCTGAAACCTTCTCTACAAAATTATTTTTAATCTAAAGTGATAATTTCCCAGTCACTTATGAAAGACCGTGCATTGACAAATGATTCACTTCTGTAAGGAAGCCTCTTTTCAGATTTGCATGAAGCCAAACGCGGTGCTGAGCATCCTACCCCTGGAGAGGCAACGTGAAAAGAACCAAGAGAATCTTTCATCCTTCTCATCCATCTTTATCACTGTCAACATGCAAAAACTGAATTAAAACCTTCAATGGCTCCCTGTAACCTTCTCAATAAAATCCAGAAAAAAAGTGCCTCCTGATTCCAAGACCGGATTCCAGCCTATCACTAATATGCTATGTTTCCTGTATAAATCACTTTCTCTTTTGAATCTTCAGTGTTCTCCTTTGTTAAATGAGGAGAACAAGACAAGACAGACTCTAAAGACTCATCCAGCTCTAATCTATCCACTTCTCTTTTATTTCCAACAATTCTTTATAGGCTGGGACCAAACAACTTTGAAATAATGTCTAATTCTGTCCTCTTTCCCAGGAACATGCTGCTCCCTTTTACCTTCTACACTCCCCATCTTCTTATCTCTTAAGCACCCTCCATAGGAAGCTTAAATGAAATGCTTCAGTGCTTCTAATATTATGATACTCTTCACAGAGTATCTGATAGCATCCCAGTCTTCATGGGTTTGTCCTTTAAATACACAACCTGATCTGGGTTCACATCCTGCCCACACCACTTATTAACTGTGAACTTGGACCAGTCGCTTATCTTTCCAAGCCTCAATTTCTTCATCTGTAAAATAGGAATAGTAATAGCTTTCTCTTGGGGTTGCTGTGAGGGTTAAACAGTAATTTATCTATATCCTTTAAGATAGAGCCTATGTCTTATTCAACTCATTTCCCAAGACGGTAACTAGCTCAGAGTACTGGGAAGAACAGGAACTTGGTGGTCAGAAGCCATGGGCCAACACCTTGGGTGAAGACACATGTTCTCTCTCTGAACTCGACTGAGGGGGTGTTTCAGGTTAAGAATAATATCTTGAGATTTCTTTGAACCTGGTGCCTAGCACAATGCTTGCCACATAGATTCTCATTACATAAGCAAAGGGGCTATGAATATGGAAAAGAACAACAGTGCTGTTAATGGATGTGCCTCTATTAGACCCTTTATACACATTTACTGAAGGAAGAAATAAAGCAGAAATACCCGACTCCAAAGTCTTAGGAGGGTAGTAAATGCCACCTCTCCAAATAAAGTAAACTTTCATCCCAAGGTAGAAAAGAATAGGAAAGGATGGGGTTCTCTAGGAGAGCAGGCAGCTTGTGCCCCTGATTCCTGTCCTAGGCAGAACAGGGTCGAGGTTTTGGTAGAGGAACTGATTCCGCGTGGGAGGGCAGGGGATTTCGGATCAGCTGTGTCAAGTGCAACCTGCTCTGAGCAGTGGCCAGGTTAGGGGGCCGTCCATTCTCGGGGCGCAGCGCAGCAGGGCAGCTGAGCCTCGAGTTCCCATTACGGACACTTCTCCTTCAACCTCGCCCACCCGGCAGTCAGGTCCTGGAAGGTAATTGGTGGTCGGGAGAGGCCAAGCTTCTGAGGGGGCAGGGAGATGGAAAAGTACGAGTGGGGGCGGGTTTCTGGTCAGAGGTCTCATCAAAAGAGGGGAGAGAGAGAGAGAAAAGAGACTGAGGGAGAGGGAAAGGGACAGAGGGAGGGAGGGAGAGATTGAGAGAGATTGAGAGATTTTTCATTTTTGCACGCAACGCATACCTAATGATATTTCCACAGACAGACAGACAGGCAGACGCAGAGAGAGACACACAGGACACACTTGCGCGTTTGAAATCGTTCATACCCCCAAATCCAGGACGCAGCCTGTTGTCATAACCATCGAGTAAACTGTCCAGGATGCGGGTAAAATTTTCCGGGCATAATTTCTCCTCCTTTTGGTTCTGTCCTGGGGATTCGTTTAAACTGCAAACGCACACACACACACACACACACACAAAAAAAAAAAAAAAACAGGGGCGGATGGGGTTATTTTAAGAATTGATCAGCGAACAGGTGGAAACAGATTTATCTTCTAGGAAAAGAGTCTCTTGCCCCAAACTAAAGGAGGCAGGGCGGAGGGATGGCGGGGGGAGAGAGAAATGGTCAGGAAAGGCGCACCCCGCGCACACGGACCCCAATATCCACACTCTTCTTGCACCCCGCGCCCCTTCTGCTCTCGGCGTCTACGTGGTCAGAGCAAAGCCCGGCTCCGGGCCGCTGACCTTACAGCGGAGACCAGAGGGTCAAATTCGCCCTTGGTGGGGGGGGGGGGTGGTGGCTGGCGGCCAGAGGGGACCCAGAGCTGGCCCCTTCTCCACCTTCCCCTGGCCCCCAGTACCTCGGGGAACTCACCAAGCCGCCAGGCACAGGAAGTGCAGGAGGGCGAAACTGGCCCCGAAGGACGTCGCGATCGCGGGTACCTTCTTGGCAGAAACCATCTTTGCAACATGCCATACTTTAAGCCTGTTCAGGTTTCCAGGCTCTCCAGATGCCCTGAGCAGGGTGCGAGGCGAGGGCAGAGGCTCTCCGCGGTTGTGCGCACACTCGCGCTCACACTCGCCCGCGCTCACACTCGCCTGCGCTCAGCCAGCCCCAGCCGCGGTGGGCGCGTGTGTGCACGCGGGTCGGGGAGGCGGTTCCTGCCTTGCCTCGCCCCCTCCTTTCCTTGCCTAGCTCTCCAGTGTATGGAGAGCTGTGTATCTCCTTCACACCATTTCGTGCCCGCACCCCGAACCTGCTGGGGTTAACCCTGGGGCGCAGGCACGGAAGGTCTGAGCCAAGTTCTTTCCGACCTTTAACCCCGGGGAGCAGAACAAGAGGCTTCCGCCCCTCCTCGCGCTCGCCACGCCCCACCACAGGTGTCCCCGCCCACAGCAAAGCTTAGCCTCCACTTCTCCCTCCCGCTGGGATGTGGATTAAGCCCCTGAGGCTCCTCTCTCTTTAGGTTGTTTGAGGACCTGTTTGTACCCATTTTCAAGGCTGGAGGTGGAGAAAGGGCGACATGGCAGGGCTTGCTGGGCCTGGTGAATGGGGGACCAGGATAGGGAGAGGGGATCAAATCTGGACGGAAACAACCTCTGGGACTCTCCCCTTCCGGTGTTGGGGGGCGCCGAAGGAAAGAAGATTCTTCCTGGTAAAAGGGGTTGCAACTCACTCGGCGGACTCTCGCCAAACTGTTAGGAAGTGGGCTTGAGCCTCATTCTGTAGTCAACTCCTTTGCCAAGCTGTTGCTGCAAAGATACCAAATTCCTTTATGATATCCGTAGCCGCCTGGCACGCACAGGCCCTCTGCTTTGTTGCTCCATCCTTTTTCTGGAGGGCAGAAAAGAGGTGGAGAAGAGGGACATCTGGTCAAAATCACTTTCACTTCTTGAGACAGTTGACGCTCTTTTTCTTTCACAACAGAGCTGACTCGACTTCCAGAATGCTTCAGGGAGGGGAAAAGGATGGCTGGGGAGAGGGAGAGGAGAGAACAGGAAAAAAGAAAGTGTGTGTGCGTGCGTGTGTGTGTGTGAGAGAGAGAGAGAGAGAGATTAAAATAGAAGGGAAGCCTCACAGTTCACTAATGACTTGCAAAGGAACACTAAGCACCATAACTTTAGTGTTCTATTGAACAGAGATAAGCACTTCCAATACAACTTTCAAAAATGTTAATTATTGGTTCCAAGGGGGAAAGGTGTCTTTCACCTTAATAGTGATGCATATGGAAATGTTTATATGATGGATCAATGACCTAAGTAATTTCTGTAAAGTTAGGTCCCTGGAACCAGTCACTACCAATAATTATGTTCTGTTTAGGACTTTGACGGTTTGTTCAAAGTTTGATGACTGGTGGACTGATTTGATATGGAAACAATCAAACCAAGGGAGTATGGGGGTTTTGTTTGTTTCTTTTTGTTTGTTTGCTTCAATCTCCTGGTTAAAGTTTTTCTTGCAAAGACGAAGCCTTTTCTGATTGCCAAAAGTGCATAATAGCGAGAGGTTGGTACTCTCATGATATTGTATATTGCTTCCTTCATGGCATTTATTATACTTCATCCTAATTCTATCTGTATCATTCTTCTCTTAAAGACTGTAATCTCCTTGAGGGTCTGGGCTGGGTGATTTTTGTTTATCTGAGTTTATTTTTTCTCTTATTACAATGCATGGCACCTAGTATAAGGACAATAAATATTTATTGAATGAACAATTAAATGAATTAATGAATTGCTTGTTTCCAGATCCATCTTAATTAATTTGGATGAAATTCAAACTCACTCTCTTGGAGAAAAAATGGAAATACTAGTGTATTCCCCAAATATGCCATGAAAGCATTTGTCTCCTCAGATTACCCACATAAAAGCTGCTAATACATTATAGTATTATTATATCACACTATATTATTTCTCCAATCTTAGTGCTTTCCTATACTTTCTAAAACCTAATTCAGTATTTTCTACTTTTCCTTACAATTCCACTTAAATATATATATATATAAAGAAGAGAAAACAGTGGCCTTAGGAAAAAAGTTCCACATAGTTAAAGACAAATTATATTTAAAATTCCAATTTTAAGTATGTGAAACTAAAACCTTCAAAGGGATAAAAAGAAGGTTGCTCCTTTTATATAGCTACTTCCAATTATATATATATATATATATATATATATATATATTTTTTTTTTTTTTCTGTACGCGGGCCTCTCACTGTTGTGGCCTCTCCCGTTGCGGAGCACAGGCTCCGGATGCACAGGCTCAGAGGCCATGGCTCACGGGCCCAGCTGCTCCGTGGCATGTGGGATCTTCCCGGACCAGGGCACGAACCCGTGTCCCCTGCATCAGCAGGCGGACTCTCAACCACTGTGCCACCAGGGAAGCCTCAATTATATTTTTCTTTACTGGTGTATAGTACTTAAGATCAGCTGACGATAACAGTAGAGACATTTATATCTCATTTTATTTTGTAACATAGCCTTTCATTTATGTTACCTTTGTATTATTAAAGTTATATGTTATGTTTTACTGTCTAAAATCTTTAAAATATATATATATACATATATATGTCTTGTCTCTATGAGTTTTAAAATAAATCCAGTATTCAAAAAAATTACAATTTACTTTCACCTACAAATATCATTAAATATTCTATTATTTTCCATATAAACTCCTATCCATTATGGCCTAGATTGTGAGTGAACTTTTCCTGTATATAGCTGTGTAGAAGTATGAAGGTATTAAAATTGTACCTATAACTTCCTTCTTTAAAGTTGACATAAGTCTCTGATTGCTATATTCAAGTGCACTACCCCCAAACATTATTATGTTAAGTCAGCAACATATTATAAATGTATCATAAAGGTCTACATTTGATATGGTGGGATGCAAGTAATACAGATCACGTTACTGCTAAAGTCTTAGGATGGACACTTTATCCACAATGCCCATGAAATGTCCTGAAAATTAATACAAAACTTTGTATTCATGTAAGCATGTGCATTTTTTCTGTGTAACTCTTCAAAACTGTTATCAGATTCTCAAAGGCTATGAACACCCATAGTATGGACTAATGTTTTAATGTAAAAGATGACATATATAATAGAACAGTCAACCAAACAAGCAAACAAACATTTGTAACTAATATGTGACAAACATCTCTATCCCATTTGATAAAGTTATCCATTGCCAGTTTCTATAGACTATTATGTAGATCTTGAGTCTCCTTTGAAAGTACTCAGCCTGATTTTTATCAATTTATTAAATGGCAACTAGATTGGTAGACAAAAATTTGGGGTGGTAATAAAATGAATAATTTGTAAGAGTTCAACCTGTTTCTCTTTCTATAATTATTTTTGGTAAAAGATTGAACCAATTTTAACTATTGGAAGAGGGTAATGATGTGAATTACTGCTTTAAATTCTGAAGGCTTGTGGATATACATCTAGTTGAAATAGTTCAATTCTGAGACTATAGAAGCTATTGATTATCTTTGCATTAATGCATTTCTCTGTCCTATATATTTAGGATAGGTGAGAAGAATTGATTTGATGTTCTCTAATCATGCCTTTCCTCATTTGTATTAAAACAACACTTCTACGAAAATTTACCTGTTTGCTAATCTGTTATTATTGTCTAGTTGTAGATTTTTATCTCTGTTATTAAGACATCCCAATACTGTGTCTATTGTTTTAATGGTTACTACATTAAAAATGACATAAGCTGGGGTACCTTAACAGAATCTATTTGAATAAATATTTCATAATTGATTACTACTTTCAGAATAAGTGTTTATTTTTCTTGGCCATATAGTTAATGCAGATTTAGTTGTTCCAATGTGATTACTTGAAAGAAAATAACATTTAAGCAATATGTGTATCTTATCCGAATAATTTCTATACATGAAATTGGAAAGTCAGCTATTATAGTAAATATTTTTAATTATTAATTGAATATTTTTGTGATTGTCCATGACCAAGTTGGACATTGAAGAAGGTATATCCACACTTAAGAGTCTCCAAGATCCCACATTAATTTAAACTATAATAGGAAATGCTAGCTCTCCAATATCAGCTTTTGTGTCATTTGAAAGTCCAATAGTTTATAATAAGTAGAAAGAATATATTTTAAGGGTTTGGAATCCAAGTAATGAATTTAATAAATACTTTTAGGCTTATTTGCAAATAACTAACGATGCACGAAGCATTCTTTTATTTGTTAGACCTTGAATTCTGGAGCGAGTTCTCAGAGTAATTACAGAGGTACTATTTTATACCAGACTCCAAAGAGCCAAGATTGTTTTTTGTGTGTGAATATTCTATAAACTTTATACAAAGTACTAAGTATTAGAAAGAAGATTCCCTTGATTGCATTCATGTACATGTGTGTATTTTCAAAGTTTCTGAAAAAAAATACTGAGTGCTAGTTTTTTTTCATCATCTAATAGTAATGGTTAGCAAGGGCAATTTATGCATAACCAATAGGGCTCAAAATTAAACATATCGTTACACTTGCTGCCAAGTGCCTATCATATGATAAGTATATTGTCTTGATTATTTTTTCTTTTTGTTTTTAGCTAAATTAACAGAAGTTAACTTTCAGTTCTGGAGGCTAGAAGTCTGAGATCTAGATGTCAGCTTGGTTGTTTCTTCTGAGGCCTCTCTCTGCAGCTTATTGGTGGTCGTCTTCTCACTGTATCACATGGGCTTTTCTCTGTATGCGTGTGCATCTGAGTCCAAATTTCCTCTTCTTGTAAGTACACCAGACCTTACAAGGTCCACCCTAAAGACCTCATTTTAACTGAATTACCTTTTTAAAATGTCTATTTCCAAGTAGAGTCACATTCTGAGGCATTGGGACTAAAACTTCAATGTATGAATTTGGCGGGAACACAAATTAGCACATAACAGCAGTGATCTGCCTTCAACTATATATAGTAAACAAAATGAAAGTAATGTGCATGTAATGATTTTTTAAATTCATTAAGCCACAAAGACATATGTGATTTTTTATGTCAATAGTAATAATGATGATAATAATAATCTTTATTATAATAATAGTAATTATCCTGTATTAATAGTTAATCTCATTTAAATCTTCAGAAAAATATGTTTACAATTAGGTATTATTTCGCTCATTTTATAGATAAGGAAACTGAGACTTAAAAATGTTAAATAATTTTCTCGTGGTTACATGATCAGAAAATGGAAGGGTCAAGATTTTATTCCATTTCCTTGAAGAACCACTTGATAAAATTTATTTTCGTTGTTTTATTTTGATATATGTGTATATGGTAAAATGATTACCACAATAATGCTAGTTAACACATCCATCACCTCACAGAGTTACCTTGTGTGTGTGTGTGTGTGTGTGTGTGTGTGTGTGTGTGGTGAGAGCATTTAAGAACTACTCTCAGCAAATTTCATGTGTACAATATGGTACTGTTAATTATAGTCTTCATGCTATACTTTAGATCCTTAAAAATTATTCTTCTTTTAATGGAAAGTTTGAAATCCCTTTGATCAACACCTCCCCATTTCCCTCACCCCCAGCCCCTGACAACCATCAATCTACTCTGTTTCTATGAGTTCAATTTCTAAATTCTACATATAAGTGAGATCATACAGTATCTGTCTTTCTCTGTCTGCGTTGTCTTGTTTCAAGAGTAATATGGGATTACATCCAATTTGGAAAGTTGTTTAGCAATACGTACACATAAATTGAACATGATCATAACCTATGATGAGGCCATCCCATGCCTGTTTTATAGCCCATAGAAGCTCTCATACATATTCATAACAAGGGACCTACACAATAGTATATTGTTTGTAATAGTGGGGAAACAGCCACAGATCCTTTAACAGGGAAATGGATACATTATACTGTGGTGTAAATGAAGTACTATAAAGCAATTAAAATTAAGGAAATCAGGTATATATCAATATAGATATATGCCAAGAATATAATGTAAGCAAAATAAACAAGTGGCAGAATAATACCTTCAATAAATTATCATTTATACAAAATTTAAAACATGAAAAATAATGTTTTACATTATTTATGGGTATACATGTAGTGATAAACCTGCATGAAAAAATAAACACCAAATTAGAGATAATGGCTATCTGAAGAAAGGAATAGAATAGGAACAGGAACATTGGCTACTTCAATTATTTATCTAATGAGGCAAATTCGGCAAAATGTTAAATATTGATAAATCTGCTTGTAAGGACTTGAGTCTTCATTATATTACTTTTTGGTATTGTTCTGACCATCTATTGCTCTATAATAAACCATTACAAAACTCGCTGGCTTGAAACAACAATTTATGATGATCTCTCAGTGTTCATGGTTTGACCAGGCTCATCTGGTGGTTCTCCATGGAGGTGCCTCACCCTGTTGCAGTTAGATGGCAACTGGGGCTGTGATCCTCTGAAGGTTTGACCAAGCTGTCTATGAAGATAGCTTAATGCTTCACGTGACTGACACAACAGCTAGGATATCTGAACAGTTGGAGGGTTGTCTAGATCTCTCTCGATTTCTGTCTTTTGCCTCCTTTCTTAGTTAGCTTGGATTTCCTCACAACAGGATGGTCTCAGGATAGTCAGACTTAGCTGCAAAACTTCTTAAGAACAAGCCTTGGAAGTTAGAGTGTCACCACTATTGCATTCTATTGGTCAAATCAAGTTATAGGACCAAACCACATCCGTAAAAAGAGGATACACATGGGAGGCATGGTTCATTGGGTGGCTATCTTTGAAGACTAGTTATCACATATACTTTTCTCTGTGCCTGAAATATTTCATAGAAAAATTGAACAGCATTTTATACGAGTGGTGTGAATGTTAATTTTATGTGCTAACTTGGCTTGGCTATGGTACCTAGATATGTGGTCAAAATTATTCTATATGTTTCTGTTAAAGTACTTTTTAGATGAAGTTAACATTTAAGTCAGAAGTCTTGAAGTAAAGATTACTTTCCCTAATGTGGGTGGGCCTCATCCAATCAGTTGAAGGCCTTAAGGAAAAAGACTGACCTACCCAGAGGAAGAGGGAATTCTACCAGCAGACCTTCAGATTTAACTTGTAACTCTTCCCTGGGTTGTCAGCTTGCCAACCTATTCTATAGATTTTGAATTTGCCAGCCTCCATTATTGTGTGAGCCAATTTCTTAAAATCTCTTTCTCTCTCTCTCTCTCTCTCTCTCTCTCTCTCTCTCTCTCTCTCTCTCTCTCTCAATCCCTATTGGTTCTGTTTATCTGCAGAGCCCTAATCTGACACAAATGGTATGGGGATATAAGACTAAATGTTTATTGAATCTTTGGGGTATGAGAAAAATTTAATGCTGTGTCCATTCAACAAGTAATTATTTTCTTACCTTTCAAATGCCATTAAATCCTTCCCCAAATAAGTGGTATGAAATTATTATAGAATCCTGAATGTTATCTTGTAATAACTTATTGCCATTGTTGTTCTTAGGATGGGCAGCTTTTTGTGACACAGGTAAGGACTCACTTATGATATGTGAGCATGTATAAATGTTAAACATACATGAGCCATAATTGAGGTTCTAAGTGAATCACTATATTTTAATTTTGTCTTTTTGATTTTTAAAAAATTTTTATTGGAGTATAGTTGATTTATAATGTTGCGTTTGTCTTTTTGATTTTTTAATCAGCCAAATAATATATGTTCATTATAGAAATTTCGGAGAATATATAGCAAAAAAACATATGTACAGTACAATTATTCAAATAAAACACTTTCTTTAAGGAGAAAAGGGCTTAAGCCTTTGAAAAAATATCACTATTTGCTTTGCAAACTTTAAGAAAAACAATATGTAGTGAAAATATTTGGCAATTAAATAAGCCCAGATAGTAAAGGTGTGGAATACATTGTGTATTTTATGCAATTTTATTGTATGTATTCGCATTATTTTTATCATTTTTTTCTTGTGATATGAAGAGACTCCTACTTCAAATATATTCCTAACAAGAAGAAAAATTAAATTAGCCTAAAGATGTATTTATTTTTACTAATCATTATAGACACAAATATTTTGCCCTTTCAAGTTGTTTAAATAACAAAAACTTTTGAAGAAAAACATAATGTCAGGTAGTTGTATGTCTTTTTCAGTATTTTTTTTAATCCTCAATACGGAATCTAACACACAAATCAGGTTCACACAAAGTAAATAAAGTATCACAGGTGTATACTGGCTGACCATCAAACCAACACAGCATTTGGAACTAAATTTTCCAAACAAGCACAGGAACACGTAACATGACACAGTGGTAATATATTTGGTCCTCAGAAGACTACGAAGCTACACTGCTCTTCATTACCATCTGGTGGCTACTGCATGGAGTGGCATTAACCATAGTTTTAAAAGAAAGTTAGAGGAACTGAATATAGTACTTAAGAATAGAGAGAACCTCAGTATTATTGGTAAGTATTAAAAATCCACGAGGATAAAGGCCAAAGAAGGATTTGAAACTTTCCTTACAACAACAACAAAAAAAAAACATAAAAAGTTATTTATTGGAAACAATCTACAATGGACAAAAGTTGAACATTTGACAAATATGATTTATGAGTAGCATAAGATCTCCAAATCACATATTTGTTTTACAACAGAAAAAGACAATGCAATTTTTTTCTTTTAGTGATAAATTAGATGGAATTATTTTTCCAGATTTACTAAATATTTTGGTTATCCATGTATCTTCACATGCCATTTGCCAAAGAAATACCCTTTTCCATTTTATCTGCCTGGTAAATACTTATATATCTTTAAAAATTTAGCTTAAATGGCACCTCACTTGAGAAGTCTACCTGTGCCATCCTAGCTGAAGATTCATTTTTCTATCCCTACAGACTGTTGCTCATTTGCTAATCATTTGCGTAATGGTTTTTATTCATGACTACTTGAGTTTCTCAAGAGAGGGGATGGTACCCTACTTATCATTGTAAGACCCAAGTTCTAAGCATTTAATATGTATTTATGTAAGGAATGAGTCCAGGAAGTTCATTGTTCTTTAGGAAATTTAAACCAAAGGAAACCTCTCACATTTCAGGCTTACCAGACAGTTGCAACAAGGACAGAGGGAGATTTCGGAGACTGTAAATGCCCACGTTGACATTTTAAATTTCCCACTTCCATCACAGAATCACAAAGCCAAACTAGAACCAGAAAATCACCTAGTTGTGCCACAAAATTTTAAGTATGAGACTGAGGCTCAGAGAGAATATTTGACTTTCCCAAGTTTCTACAACTAATAACTACTAGAATAAGTATTTGAACCCCTATCATCTGACACTCATCAGTGAGTTTCTTATTCTACTGGTTTAATCCCTTACTTCTGTTAGGAGAATTCTTAGTTCTAGAGAACTGGACTTTAAAAATTAAATGCCCCTTTAGAGATCTGAATTCTGTACTTGGCCCATGACCTAGACTACACATATTTATAGGCAATTTAGGAAATCATTAATTATGTTATAGGACAATATGATAATTCAGTTGAACCTTGAACAACATAGTGTGAACTGCACAGATCCACTTATATGCAGAGTTTTTTTTCAGTAAATACGTTCTGTAGTACTACAAGATCCACCATTGGTTGAACCTGCAGTTATGGAACTACCATATAGGAGGGCTGACTATAAAGTGATAAATAAATTTTCCGCTGCATGGGGGGAGTCCATGCCCCTAAACCTCTCCACCCAATCCCGTTGTTCAAGGGTCAACTGTATATTTAAATTTTTAAAAGTGCTTGATTTTGTGCCAACAATTCTGGGAATTTACCCTAAGAAAATAGTAAGGTATGCATGTCAAGATTATGAGCACAGTGAGCTCATAATTTCTGGCATCTTTGACTATTAAGGGGTATATATTTTAGCGCTGAGTAGGAGGTTTTTGAGATGATCCAAGTATACCTTGTTTTTTAATCAAAACCATGTAATACCACTATAAAAAACAGATGACAGTCTCTTGGAATGTGTTTTTTCTTTTTTTTTTTTTTTTTGGCCTCTCACTGTTGTGGCCTCTCGCGTTGCGGAGCACAGGCTCCGGACGCGCAGGCTCAGCGGCCATGGCTCACAGGCCCAGCCGCTCCGCGGCATGTGGGATCTTCCTGGACCGGGGCACAAACCCGTGTCCCCTGCATTGGCAGGCGGACTCTCAACCACTGCGCCACCAGGGAAGCCCTAGAATTTGTTTTTAATAAGATATGCTGGTTAAAATCCAGAACTAGTTTTCTTCTGTGAATATGTATTTGATGCCATATCACCCAGTTTTTTTCAGCTTTAGAAATTATACTTCTAGGGAAAAAAAAGTTTTTGGCATTTTCAGGCTTAACATTTATAGTTTCCATAATTTTGCATTTCCCACGGAGTCTGGCATGTAGTTATTTGTAATTTCTGCTAAGGCATAAATATAAATAGTGGATGCTGAGAGGCCAGGAAGCAGGTAGAGCCAGTCAATTGGCTAGTCTAAGCCAAGGGCAGTCCTGGGCTGAGGCCAAACACCACCTGGCTTCTTGGTTCCAGAGGTTAATGTCCCATAGCCAGAAACTCTCCCCAAGTGATTAAAAGAAAAAAAAAAATGGTTCTTGGTGAAGAATAACCATCCAATAAAATTTTGAATCGGTGAATGCTGAAAACATCGCAAATATGATTTGAGCACAGTCTCTGGAAAGGAACCCTTTGATACTAAAAGAAATAGGAATTCAAGCGGAAGTAGTGAAGCAGTGCAAACACTTAGTATTCATAAAATAGAGACTATCGGTGATCTATCTTAACTTATAGTCAGCTTTTTAAAAGGCTTTCTGAAGATACAAGGACTAAAAATGCCTCTTTTTTTCTGTCACAGAGAACATTGCTTCTCCCTCTGCGAATTCTCTAAAATTAGGAACCAATGACTCTGAGATGCCTATCAAATCTCCTTACCTAAATCTTAAGGTAGGCAAGCTGCAGCATATGGAGCTCAGTTAAGCAATGTCTTCATTTAATTTGCCCTCTACTCAACTTATTTACAGCCAACTCTCAGCATTTTAGCCCTTTCTAAGAGTATAAAGATTATCTTCTTTCCTTTCTTCTTGCTCCTTTTTAAAAAATTTATTTGAAATTTTTAAGTATCTGATTTGGGGAAATTTTGATATATTTTTTCAAGTCATCTAATGAAGAAGCAATGATTTCTTTTTGTTTTCTCCTTGCTTTCTATAATTAAACTATTTTTCTTTGAAATGGAATCCTTTCAACTGAGTTGTTTACAAAAAAATTATAATAAATGATGTGTTATTGCTATTCCCTTCCATATCAAATAATGAAAATACATTTTGATTTTAGGCTAGAATTGGCTTACAGAAATTTCATAAGGCTTGCTAACCCTCACAAACAGCCCCCTCATTATATTATACTGAAAGAGTCTGGCTCTTGGAAAAGATATTTAACATAGTATAATTTATTTCATTATTCCAGAGTGTATAACCTCACAAAGTTTGCAGTAAAAAATGAAAAATGTATAAAAATTACCTTGTAATAATCATAAAGATAGAACTCTGTACTTTTATGGGTCTGGTACATCTACCACCTCTACACTTTGTCTTACATCGTGAATACAAAATCACTCCAAAATCAAATTGCTTCACTTGATTTTGATTACAATGACTTTAATTATGATAAAGAATGTGTCCTGTAGGCAAACTGCTTCTAAAATAAGGCATTGTAAAGGCTAAGCATTGAAAAGTATTATATCTGTGTTTGGCATAAGGTTCTATAACTAACATGCTGTTTTCAACATATTTGACTTTGCTTGTAACACAAAATTTTGCAATATGTGAATCCAAGCAGAAACATAGAATAAGTGGGACAAATAGAAAAGGTAGTAAGATGATGGATTTAAACCCAATATTCCAATATTTACATTAAATTTAAAAGTAAATATTGCAATTAAAAGACAAAGGTTGTCAGACTGAATAGCAAAAATAAAGCTTAAGTGTATGTCACTTAAAAAAGACTGACTTTAAAAGTAAGAACACAGGGCTTCCTTGGTGGTGCAGTGGTTAAGAATCTGCCTGCCAGTGCAGGGGACATGGGTTTGAGCCATGGTCCAGGAAGATCCCACATGCCATGGAGCAACTAAGCCCGTGTGCCACAACTACTGAGCCCACACGCCACAACTACTGAAGCCCGCATGCCTATAGCCTGCTCTCTGCAACAAGAGGAGACAGTGCAATGAGAAGCCCGTGCACCGCAATGAAGAGTAGCTCCTGCTCGCCGCAGCTAGAGAAGGCCTGTGCGCAGCAATGAAGACCCAACACAGCCAAAAATAAATAAATAAAATAAATAAATTAAAAAAAAATGTTTTTAAAGAACAGAAATAATTTTTAGGTAAAGTATACCCCCATGTTTTCACATGTCATAGTATCAGATAAAGGAAACAATCTCCAAGGATCATCATTAGAGAAAAATGTGGATGCTTCATATTGAAAAAGACATATATACACCAGAATGATATAATAATTCTGAATTTGTTTGCACTTCAATTTATAGCCTTAAAAAACACTATAGGATTGACAAAACTAAGATCCAAATATAGTGGGAGTTTTTAACATACTTCTCTTGAAAAATAATGGAACAAACAGACAACATACGTAGTAAACATATAGATGATTTTAACAGCACAGTTAACAAATTGGACCTTATAAATATAGAAGACTGCTCCACCTAACAACTGCAAAGCACATATTCTTTTCAAATGACATGGGACATTGACCCAAGTGACCACATGCTGGGGTTTAAAGCAAATCAAAACAAATGTCAAGGGACTGAAATCATACCAACTGTACTCTTTGACCGTTGTGAAGTTACGCTAGAAGTTAATAACAAATAGATAACAAGAAACTCCTTCTAGAGAAAGGAGAAAAATTGAGGGAGATGGAACAAGAAGCCAGAGAGATGGGCAGGATCCAGGTCATGGGAAGACTTAAGCTGTCCTAAGGTGTTCATATCCTAACAGCATTGGGAAAGCATTAAAGGATATTTATCTCGGGATTGATATAATCAAATTTGCATTATGAAAAGGTCATTCTGGTTGTGACTATGGTGATGGGAGGTGAGGAGAGTTAGCCTGGATGAAGAATGGTGTGGAGCGAGGAAGCTCTAGAGGCAAGGAGGCCAATTAGGGGGTGCTTGCAATATTATAGATGAGGCTCGATTTCTGAACTAGAACAGTGGCATGGGAATTGAGGTTGGAAATAAGTGGAAAGATTAGAGAAATATTAGGTGGCAGGATAGGCACTGTTAGCATTTGTTGGTGACAAGAAATGACTCCCAGATTCTTGTCTTGGTTAATGCTGGGGTGTGCTGCTTAATACAGAACACAGGAGGTGGGAGGGCAGGAAACTGGAGATAACAGCTACAAGACATCCAAGGGGATCCAATCGTCACTTAAGTTCAGAACAGTGTTCTGAACCTAAAATATACGTTGGAGATTTTAAGTGGTAAATAAAGCCATGTGAGTAGATGAGATTGTACAAAGAGACGAGTAGAAAGCTTATGTTAGAACAAAAAGAATGGAAACTTTAAAATTTCTGATATGGACTATCATTTGGGAAAAAATAAAATATTTTTCCTTACAGCTGGACTTTAAAAAATACCATTAATATAATGTACTTACTCTACGGTTTATTTATATAATTTTAAGGAATAACACCTAAAGCTAATGTACTCAACACTATTAATCAACACCATCTACTAAGATTAACAAGAGGCATATAAAATAGGTGGCCCTGAGGGTCCAGATTATGTCAGAGGTCATATGCCAGTAAGCATACCAATCCACATAATTATGGATTGTCACCAATTGTGCTCTGTAATTTGATTGTAGAAATGGAAGTTAATTGGTTGAGGTGATTTAAGTTAGAAGGTTTCAGGGTTGGTCCGCTGGATAAGAACAAGTGAATTAAAAACATCATGTGGGCCTCCCTGGTGGCGCAAGTGGTTGAGAGTCCGCCTGCCGATGCAGGGGATACGGGTTCGTGCCCCGGTCTGGGAGGATCCCATATGCCGCGGAGCGGCTGGGCCCGTGAGCCATGGCCGCTGAGCCTGCGCGTCCGGAGCCTGTGCTCTGCAACGGGAGAGGCCACAACAGTGAGAGGCCCGCATACCGCAAAAAAAAAAAAAAAAAAAAAAAAACAAAAAAAACATCATGTATTGACAGAGACAGGTTGATATAAGAGAGGATGGGTAGTCTCCAGGATGGACCAGAAAGAAAGTAAAACCAAAGTTGCTAAGATACTGTAGGTTTCACCCAAATTCAGTATATTTTTTAAAAAATAGATGTGTGTCCTTTAAAAGCTTTTTTAAAAAATAATTTGCCTAGTAGCTCTCAAAACAAGACATTTGGATGGGCTGCCCAAGCCCTTGCAGATAAACCAAGAATTATTTGGGTGCTACCGCTGACACTTTAACTAGGCCTCTGCTTACACTTTAACTAGGCTTCTGCTTACCTCTGGATAAATGTGGCTGTTCGGTTCCAAATTCTTAGTCTGAGCTTTGGTGCATACTCAAGGAAGCTTTCTCAATGAGTGGTACACTCTGTCTCAACCTCCCTTCCATAAGTAGCAAGGCCATGTAGCAGGAAGTGCACTGGCATTTCTCTTCCATAAACCTTGCAAGCATCAGGTTCACATTCCTTCCTCTGACATAATGGCTGCAACAAAAATCAACTCTTGCTGGGCTCTCACATGAGGAACTAGAAGAAAAAGGAGTGCTTAGGTCTGAAAGTACTGATGAGGTTGAAAATCTCTCCTTTGAAAGAATATCTGAGGCAAGATTCATGTAAGGAGCTCCATCAGAACACTCTGGGACCAGGCTTCAACTTACCATGCAGTTTATATGATTCTGAACTTACTCCCAAGTTCTGCCTTATTCTCTGAGCCTCAATCTCTCACTAGTAGCTTAGACTTGAACCTGAGTCCTGTTCTTATTCTCCTTGTCCAGGGAGTAGAATCCCCCCATGCATAATCTCCAGATTCCTGGGCTGGAGCTCCCCTATTTATAGATTTCCCTGGTACAACTCTCAGCATGTCAACTTGGACATTTGATGCTGCTTGTCTTTCAGCCTCACAAGGATGTGTCCTGATCATTTGTGTGAACACCCTCTTTTTTTGTTTGCGGTACGCGGGCCTCTCACTGTTGTGGCCTCTCCTGTTGTGTAGCACAGGCTCCGGACGCGCAGGCTCAGCGGCCATGGCTCACGGGCCCAGCCGCTCCACGGCACGTGGGATCTTCCCGGACCGGAGCACGAACCCGTGTCCCCTGCATCGGCAGGCGGACTCTCAACCACTGCGCCACCAGGGAAGCCCCTAACACACTCTTGATGTTAGGTTTCACTACGATGCTTGTTATTAGTCTTCACTGAGACCAATTTGTTGTTTACACTTCCTGATGTTCATGTCCTCCTCCTGCTATCTGGGTTTTTCTTTCCAGCTCTGTCCCAATCCTATTTCCACTTCCCAGTGTCTTCTAAGCTTTGCCACCTCACTGCTACCAAGTGGGCTATTCTTAGCCCTTTCCTCTGGACCCCAGATGCCTCTCATCTGAATACACACTATCATTTCCAGAGCTGAATCAGCACTGGAGTCTCTGTCTGAAGTGGAATGACTGTTCAACAGGTATCTACACTCATGAGTCAGCTCACAATCAGCTGAATAATAGGGCTCAAAACTAAGACACTGAACAGTAGACATTAGGGACAAAGGCTTTCTTTTTTTTAAATGCGTAAGATGTGATCAGCTGATTATGTTATCAGTGCAACAAACTATAATAAAATATAGACAAAAACCTAACAAGACCCTTTCACAGACTATTAGAGCAGAAAGAACTTTTAAAATTCTCTAGATCAATTCCTTGTCTCCTACTCCAGTGTTCCTTTAATGATTACACAGCAATCATTGTTTTGCATACTAATGAAGGAAATATGATAAGCAATGAAGAAATTATTTTGTTAGTATAAGTTAACTAATCAATTGAAATATTGGCTTATTTCCCTCACACCATTTATTGTGGTGAAATTAGCATGCATCACCATGTTATATTTTTATGTAGCAAAGTTCCTGCTTCTTCTTCCCCAAAGCTGGAATATTATTATCTGATCTTTTCTAATCCTGGCTCCCCCATTGCTTAACTGTTTGACCTTGGGAATGTTGCTTCACTCCTCTGGGCTTCTGTACTCATCATTTGCAAAATAAGGATAACGATAGTGCCATTTTATAGAATTGCTAACAAGGATTAAATGTGTTAATACATGTTAAAACATTTCAAAGAGTGCCTGGAACATAGTGAGCACTAACAAAGTGTTAGCTAATTAATAACTAACATATTCAATTTTTATATTAATAACTAACATATTCAATTTTTGAAACTGACACTTTTTTTAACTCATTGCCACTGATGGAGAGAAAGTCTTTCTACAGCTAGAGGTCAAAAGCTTAAAAGTGTTAAAACATTAAGGAGTTAACACATTGGTGTGAATAAGTTTTAGTCCAAGTGAAAATGAGGGCTTTAGACAATTTGCAGTGTCAGTGGTGAATGGAGTTCAAAGGTGGCTGAGGCACCTAAAAAATGAAAGGAAATGTAAAAGAGTGGGGAAAGCTTCCAAAAGAAGATGCAGGAGGCTTGGGCAAACTTCAAAGGCTTTCCAGTTTGTTAGAGGAGGTAATGGAGAGGACAGGACCACCAGTTGACCCCGGCTTCTCCCCCCTTCCCTGTCCTTGAAATGTACATTCTGCCCACACTGGGAGCTGTTTCAGTGACATAGGCTTGAGAGAGTAAGGGGTTGTTGAGACCATTTGGATGGAATACGTGACTGAACCCTGTTAAGACCTCTGTATAAAGTTTAAGATTCTGGGGGTCATGTGCAGAGATCTACTCATCTTGCAGCATCCAAGACAAGCCTTGCATGTAAGTTCCCTTGCTTATTAGCACTGCCACCTACCAATCTGGAGCACTCTGCCTTTTTCTTGAGCCTCTCCTCGCCCTCCTTGTAAGGGGACTAGTTTGTGAACCAACACAATTTTATCCATTGCCGCTGCAGGAATAAACCCAGAGATGTGATCAAGGTCCTCTTTTCCTGCTTGATTGTGCAGACACATACCAAGCCTGCAACTGTGGTCCTGCCCTGGACTGAGGGGGCTGCAATAGGCACTCAGCCCAGCTGTGAACTGCCTGGGCAGTAAATACTAAGAAAACTGGCAGCAAGACGGATGTGGGGCTGAGCCAAGGACATCTGCATTGTGTGCAGCTTGCCTGGGACTAAAAACTAGGTGCAGGAATGGTGAGAGTAGGTCCTAGATGGGGCCAAATGATCATGTTTGACTGGAAAGCAGAGATGTCCCAGACACCAGGGCCAGACTGTTCCCAGGGAGATCTGTTTTGGGCATGCATACCTCTTCTCTGTGGTGAGTGTGTTCCAACTTGTGCTGGGATTTCTGAATTTGACTAATCCCTGCTTCACTTTGTATTTTTAAACTGTTCCAACTCTGGGAAAGCTCATATGTTTATACTTCCTAAGTAAAATACATTTCTCCATTAAGAGAAAAGATATCCTTTTCTTCAAGTTTTATGATTTGTGCTTAAATCTAATTTTATATGCTTGATGAATATGTACAAATTTTCTCCCCAACTCTTCATGATTTATAGACTTCACTCTGAACTCCTCCCAATCATTAAAAGTTGATTTTTGGATATTTCAAAATACAGGAAAAAAATCATCAAAAAATCATATAACAAACATCCACCGCTTCACACTCAGCTCTATTAAATTCTAACATTTTGGCAAAATTGATTCAGAACTTGTTTAATAAAATCAAAACATTACAGAAACAATTGAAACTTCCTGAGTACTCCACTACAGCTGTTCTTCCATCTTTAAATATAGTTCTCTTTCCATGCATACTTGTGTATTACTATTGCATATGTATACAAAATAACATTATTTATCATGCTTTTAATATTTTTATAGATAGTATGCAATTTTCTTTTTATACTAACATTATGTTTTTGAGATTACTCATTTTTATACATTGTCATGGTAATTAACCCTAGCTTCTATAACAAACAATACACAACATAATAAGCTAAAAGTTTACTTCTCCCTCATGTAAGGTCCAATGTTGTTTACTCATTTAAATTCTGAGTAGATTTCCTCCAGGTGCTGACTCAGGGATCTGAGCCTTTTCCATCCTGTGGCTTCTCTATCTTAGACTTCTGTTTTTCTAGCTTCTTTGAAGCGGGAGGAAGAGGAAAAGAAAGGAAAGCACACTAGATATTTAATCATCTTGGCCAAAAAGTAACCCATAACATTCTTCTTGACATTGTATTGCTTGGGACATGTCACAGTCACTCCTGAGTTGCGAAAAACAACAAACGGTTTCAGAGCAGTAGTTAGAAAGTGTTGCCATTAATTGTCTGCTTTAATTTGTGGAGATTTGTCTGCTATTTATCAGTGTACTATACAAGCCAGGAATAGGCATCCGTTAGTTTTGAAATATGTTTACTCTCTCTGATTAACAAGACAATTCATTAAGATTTTTCTATTCATTCTTATGGCCCTTTCTTTTTTTTTTTTTTTTGCGGTATGCGGGCCTCTCACCGTGTGGCCTCTCCCGCTGAGTAGCACAGGCTCCGGACGCGCAGGCTCAGCGGCCATGGCTCAACGGGCCCAGCCGCTCCGCGGCACGTGGGATCTTCCCGGACCGGGGCACGAACCCGTGTCCCCTGCATCGGCAGGCGGACTCTCAACCACTGCGCCACCAGGGAAGCCCAATACCAGGATTTCTTGCTATATACTATCACAATATTTTTCCTAGAGGACACAACCTAGCAGGGAAAAAATGTATCAGCTAACTATAGAACTATGGCAAAAATATTCAAATAGAGGTTTTAACCAAATACTACAGCAGCTGGAGGAGTACTAAGAAGAATTACATCTTGATATTCTCCAGGATGAGATGGGCAGAAAAGCACTGCAGTGATAGAATCCAGCATGTAAAAGTCATGCTGCTGTTTATACAGAAAATGGGAACTGTTCATCATTAATTAAATATCAAGTACATGGTAATGGAGGAGGAGTTCAATGAAGGAAAAACAATATAAATAATATAGGCAAAAGATAGGGTCGTGATTCCCTATGTCCCCAAATATAACATGTTGCCTTCCATAAAATATGAACCAGGTTGAAAAAGCCAAGATTCTTTTAAAATGCTTCATATCTTGCCCTATAAAAATTCATATTATTGGGTATTGAGTGAAAAGCCAAGCCTACTATTTCTATTATTTTTTCCACATCATTACAAATGTTCAAGCTCTTTTAATAATGACTTAATAGCAATTTTTGGAAAACCATGATCATTTGAATTGATCGCTAAAATGACATAGTGACACATAGTGAATTACAAAATTGCTTAACAATTTTCTGAAAAAATGGTAAATCAAATCCAGAAATGTTCTTTACCATCCCCTAGGTGACAAAATTTCTATTATGCAGACAATTTAATGAACAAAATGATGTTCCTTGGTCGATATGAGAGTAGAATCAGTTTTTAAACTAGGTGCTAAAATGTCCAACTTGCTATTATTAGAAAATTTAATTCTTAATAAATAGCATAGACTGTTTTAAAAGATGGTTGAGTAGCACCAGAATTAGTACAATTTTTTAACTGAAGAAAGGATAATGAGATGTTTGGAAAGAGTGATGATTGGAGTTAAATGACCTGGAATGGAATTCTAGGTCTGTAAGTTACTAGATGCCTTCTGCATATCATATAGTTGCTATATGTCTCACTATTTCGCACCTTAAAAACAGAGTTTTGGGTCGGATTGTTAAATTCCCTGCTGGTGTTAGCATCCAATGAGTCTAAAGGAGTATTTGACATCATGCTTTAAATATGACATAACTGTCAGAGAAAAGTTTCATGACTCTGGCAACTATTTAATATTATTCACACCTTCCATAATACTTTCATAAGTATGATGCTTTGCTTATGGTTGCATTATTCATGCATTTACTCAAACTCTTGGGAAAATAAAAAATGAACATTTGCTTAAGTGAATACTGCATACAGTATTACTTCAGGGAAATATTGAGGAAATATGAGATAGCCTTTTAGGAGAATTGTACTTTGAAAACCACTGTAGGAAACCACCTAAGGGCTAAATACAAAGAAATAAATAAGAAACAACTGGAAGCAAAAAGGAATATGAATAAATAAAATAGGAAACAGTAGCTATAAATAGCAAAAATAAAAATAAAAAACTTTAAAATCTAATAATATATTCCTTACACATACACAGACACACACACGTGCACACACATACACACTGACTTCTGTTTGGCTACTAACTCTGGAATACTGGCAAGATACTTAACTTCTTGATGACTTAATACCTTTGTGATTATTTCATGCATAGCACCTGACTAAACTCTAAATCAAACTTTTGCACACTGCTATATTAACACTGCTTTAGGGCCCTGTGTATATTCATCATAGATTGCTAAAGAGAGGTTAAAATAAGGTTGGAATAACTACTTATTCTCTCTCAGAACTGAAATAATTAATTTGTTGTTAAGTTCAGATTTTAATTATTGACTTTTTCAAAATGGAATCTCTTACCACTTTCCTTACTTTTTACCCATACTTTTATTTGTCCTGTTATAAATATAAGTTGCCTTTTCCTCTTTAACAAAGAACCACTTTTCATGTAATCAATTATAGATTTTTTTTTTTTTTTTTTTTTTTTTGCTGTACGCAGGCCTCTCACTGTGTGGCCTCTCCCGTTGCGGAACACAGGCTCCGGACGCACAGGCTCAGCAGCCATTGCTCACGGGCCCAGCTGCTCCGTGGCACGTGGGATCTCCCCGGACCGGGGCACAAACCCGTGTCCCCTGCATCGGCAGGCGGACTCTCAACCACTGCGCCACCAGGGAAGCCCAATTATTGAATTTTTATTGTTTCTAGTTTTTAGCAATAAAACAAATGCCACAACGAAATAATGTGCTAATACTGGATATTTACAATTTTAGAATATGAATTTTCATCTTTTGGCTCTTTACTGTCAATTTATAAAATTTATATACATCACTAACTTTTTTTTTTTTTTTTTTTTTTTTGCGGTACGCGGGCCTCTCACCGTGTGGCCTCTCCCACTGAGTAGCACAGGCTCCGGACGCGCAGGCTCAGCGGCCATGGCTCAACAGGCCCAGCCGCTCCGCGGCACGTGGGATCTTCTTGGACCGGGGCACGAGCCCATGTCCCCTGCATCGGCAGGCAGACTCCCAACCACTGTGCCGCCAGGGAAGCCCTACATCACTAACTTTTAAAAAGAAAAATTTATTTTCTCTGAAAAGAAAAATTTAAGACTTTCCATTCTGATATTGGTTTAGCTTTAAAATATTAATTAGATTGAATCAAAATAATTTGAAACAGACCTCAAAATTCATTAATTTTGGGGAAAAAATGCATTTCTCATCTGACTAATGAAAGATTGGTTGTGGCCTCCTGTTGGTTAGCAGTAACTGATACTGTTAATCATTTCTTTTTCCTTGACATACTTTCCTACCTTGGCTCTCAGGACACCAAATTCTCCTGGTTTTCTTCCTACCTGCTGTTTCTTCTTAGTCTCTTTTTCTAGTTCCTTTACATCTACCTCAAACTCAAAAGATTGAAAAGCCCCAGGGGACCTTGAATTTCTTCCTTTTCTACTATACTCACAATGTTGGTGAAATTATGCAATCCACGGCATTAAATGTCATCTTAGTTTGCTAAGATTGCCATAACAAAATATCACAGACTGGGTGACTTAAACAACAGAAATTTATTTTTTCATGGTTATGGACCTGGAAGTTCCAGATCAAGGTGTTTGCAAGTTCAGTTTCTCCTGAAGCCTCTCTCCTTGGCTTGCAGATGGCTGACTCCTTGCTGTGTCCTCACCTGGCCTTTGTGTGTGAACTCCTGGTGTCTCTTCCTCTTCTTATAAGGACACCAGTCCTATTACGTCAGGGACCCACTTTTATAAACTCATTTAATGTTAATTTACTCTTTAAAGTACTGGGCCTATCTCCAAATACAGTCCCATTGAGGGTAGGGCCACAACATAAAAATGTTGGGGGAGCACACAATTAAGTCCATAACAAATATTGTCTACATGTTGATGGCTTTCAACTTTATACATCCAGCCAAGACTTCTTCCTTGACACGGAGTCATCCAAATAGATGAAAGTTAGCCTGTCCCAAACTGACTTAGGACACAAGCCCCCATTCCCAAACTGTCCCTCAACACAGTCCCTGTCTCGGACAATGACAACTCTTCTATCCGCTCAGCTCAGAGACTTTGGAGTCATCCTTAATTCCTCTCTTTCCCTCACACACCATATCCAGTCAGCAAGTTCTGTTAACTCTAGCTTCAAAATGTATCTAGAATATAACCACTTCTCATCACCACCACCCCTATCATAATTTTTTCACCTGGATTAGTGACATAACTTCCTCCCCCCTACTCTCCAGAAGTCTGCATTCCAGAGTAGCTAGAGTGATTTTGTTAAAAAGCAAGTCAGACCGTGTTACTCTCCACATCATATTCTTCCACAGGCTTTCCATCTTACTCAGAATATATCCTGTAACGAACTCATCTCTGGTTGCTTTTCCTGCCTCTCACTGTGCTCTAGCAACACTGGCCTCCTGAAACACACCAGACACGCTTCCACTTCAGGATCTTTACACTTTCTGTTCTCAGTTGGAAATGGTTGTCCTCACTAAATCTACATGGCTCACTCTGTCTCTATCTGTAGCTCTTTACTCAAATGTCATCTTTTCAATGCGGTCTGCCTGCCGACCATTTCTAACATTTCAGCAAACACATCCCTTCTCAGGTTTTCATTCCCTGGTTTACAATTTTTTTCTCCTGTAACTGTCTAAATATACAGTATACTTTACATATTTGCTTATGGTCCATTTCCCTCACCAGAATATGAACTCCATGATGGCAAGGGTGTATTTTTATCTGTTTTGTTCAGAGCTGTATACTCAGTATTTAGAATAGTACTTGGATCATATTAGACATTCGATAAATATTGTTGAATTTATTTATCCATTCATTCAACAAATATTTATTGTACATATATTTTGTGTCAGACAAAATTCTAGATAAAGGATATGCATTGGTGAATTAAAGGAAAAGCTTCTTTTCCTCATAGAGCTTTAATTGAGTGGCTTTATTGTAAGAACGGATATCATAGTGATGAACACAGAAATCCCAGCCACAATATGGGGTCATGTGGGCACACAGGAAATGCTGAAACCACTAGTAATAGTAGATATCATGATGAACTTGGAAGTGGAAGGCATTCATGGCAGCCCACAGTATGGTTATATTTTTAGCTTCTCTGCAGGTGTGTAGATCTTCAATCATATGTGGTCTTATGTCAGGTGTCCTACCCTCATTATTACTCAACTACTACCTTAGTTACTGCTTGTCTTCTGGGGGAATTCTTCATTATCTGTTCACCAACTTTTGGATATTTCACTGTCTATGCTCCACCTTTTCTCCATCAGAAGCACTGTAGCATAGTAGTTGATAATACTGGCTTTAGATTTTGACTTTGTGAGCTTGAACCCTGGCTCTGTCATACCTAAGCTGTGTGACCAACAGCAAGTTGCTTTTCGCATCTGTTCTTCCTTTAAAAAAATCTGAAAAAATGAAGACAATTTTGCCAGAGTTTAAAGATGTTAGGTATAAATGACTTAATAAAAGACTTACAGCAGTGATAGACGTAGTAAGCATTAAATAAATTGTAGTTTGTTTTAATTCATAATTTTTAAAAGAAGTATGGCTTATTCAAAATATCTGCTCCTTCTTATTTCATCACAACCAGTCAACATCATGGCACCTCCTCTAACTCATAAATGTTTAATTTCTATACTTTTTGCCTATAGCTTCAGAATAATTGCTTAACAATTGCTTTCAATTTCACTGCATTTAACTGAAAAATTAAGGAATAACTTAGTTTATTGATTTATTTGCATATCACTTAATTTTGACTTAATTTCCTCTTTTTTGTATTGATGGTTTGTTTTGCTGTAGTATTCCTTAGGTAATGCTTGCCAAAAGGATTTGTAGGAGGCAAACTTTTCTCAGTCCTTTTATGTCTAAAAATGGCTTTATATTGTCAACACAACTGAATGCTAGTTTGTGAGAGTACAGAATTAGCACTTGAAAATCATTTTCACTCAGAATTTTAAAAACATTGTTTCATTGATTTCTGGTACTAAATTTGTTGATAATAATTTCAGATGTACAGGTTAATAAACTTTGTTTTTCTCTTGTTAAATAAAGAATTCCTGGTACTAAAAATGCTGATAAGAATGACAAATTATTTTCTTTTCCATGAAAATAATATGGTTTTTCTCAAGACAATCTTGAATTTATCCAAGATGCTCTGAAAATATACCAGAATATGACTGATTAATGCTGTTTAACATTTAATGAGCTTGTTCAATTATAAAACTAGTAACTTTTGTCACTTCTGGGACATTGTTATTTCTTTTACTATTTGTTCTTCTCCTTTTCCTCTATTCTTTCCTTATGTAACTTGTGAATCTCTTTTCAGTGGCTCTTTGTCTTTTTGCAATGCAATCTTGATAATTACTTGATTCTATTATCTGACTCACTAATAAAATCTTCAGTTGTGTCATTCGTCTATCAAATTTTCTTTTAAAATTTGCAATTACATTTCAAATGCCTAGAGCCCCAGTTTTTTATTTTTGTTGTTATTGTGGACCTTTGTTTTTGCCTAACAGATTATTCATTTTATTGGGTATTCTGTCTATACTTAAACCTTTTTCAAGCTATTATATTCGCTTTAAAGTAGTCTTACTTTCCATTAGGATTTAGTTTTCTACTTGTGGAATTTATTCCTTTTTCTTCATGATGTTGATTTTCCTTAAAGATTGGCTGACCTTTGATTATCTATCCACAGCTATATGTGAGGGTCCATATTAAATAGTATTTCATTTCTTAAACCCACATTAGAACCATTCCATGTCTATGGTTAATACATTTCTGATTACAGGAAGTGAAGGAGCCCTGCAACTTCCAGATATTCCACCCCATATTTATTCAGCTTTAGCAGAGAGTAGAAGTGACTTTTGACTGAAGAAAACATTTTGTTGCTTAAAATGTTGAAAGATTTAGATTTTATCTCCAAGAGGGAGAGTGGTTTTGTAAATTTGGCTTCTTCACTCAGAAAATGATTAATTCTTTAATTAACAAATTACACTGTCACTGTATCATTCTAAGATCAGCCAAACGTCTAGGTTTTCCCAATTTTCCTTCAAATTCCTCTTAAAATAATTGGAAGAATTTTGATGACAACAAAATAAAAATATATTAGTAATGTTTTGATCTCCATTTAGTAATGGTGAGTGTATTTAATATGGGGCAGAAAAATACAGTTTTATTTCCCAACCATATCTCCTTTCTTTTTCTGGTCTCATTCCTGTTCTTCCTCCTCTTCCTCCCTTCATTCTTCCTCCCGTCACTCCACTCTTCTCACCACAATGTTCATTTCTCCCCAAAATACCACCAGTTCCTTTATTGCCATAAACTGTGTAACCTGAAGCCTTTGCTTGTGTTTTCCACCTGCCACAACTTCTCCCAAGCGCTTAACTCAGTGAATTCAAGGTCTAGCAGAAAGTTTCAATTCTCTAACACTACAGGGTAGTATGGAATGCTCTTTTCTCATTTATAGTAATTCACGTGTGTTTACCTTGTTAGTTTTTATCTTTTATTGTTTTATAATTTTTTAAATTTATTTATTTTTGTCTAGGTTGGGTCTTCGTTACTGCGCACAGGCTTTCTCTAGTTGTAGCGAGCACGGGTTGCTCTTCATTGCGGTGCACGAGCTTCTCATTGTGGTGGCTTCTCTTGTTGCGGATCACCGGCTGTAGGCATGGGGGCTTCAGTGGCTGTGGTGTATGGGCTCAGTAGTTGTAGTTCGCAGGCTCTAGAGCTCAGGTTCAGTAGTTGTGGCACACGGACTTAGTTGCTCTGTGGCATGTGGGATCTTCCTGGACCAGGAATCGAACCCATGTCCCCTGCATTGGCAGGCGGATTCTTAACCACTGTGCCACCAGGGAAGCCCTTGTTTTATAATTCTAAAAATATTTTTGAGTAAATGAATGAGCCTTAAGGCTATATTTTTAGATAGAAAACTGTTCACCTGGGTAATAGTCTGGCTTTTTCCTTCAGTTAATTCCAGGTACTAAAAATTTAGTCTATGAAATAAGTAAGATGAAAAGTATAAATAGTTCCTACTAAAAAAATAACAACAGAATCTCTACATATTAACAGAGTTATGAATGGCAACATTTTAAATGATTGTCTAAAGCAGTATCTCCTTGGTAGCAACCTGAATAGTCATTCTCTTTGATTTTCTTCTACCCACAGGTCCACATTGGTCAGCCAGATGTCACAACATGCCAAGCACTTCCAGTTTTCAGAGTGACTCTTTACAACATTCCATTTGGGGAGCATAGATCTGTTGTGCTTAAAGAAAAAAATATCTTTAATTCTGGCTTGTTCTAAAAATGTAAATCACTCATATCATAGGATAAACCCTAAATGCACTTAATTACATATGAGAATTTGCAAAAATCATGTAATTATATCAATAGAGGTTAAAAAAGTATTTTATAGTGGTAATTTTTTTATAATTAATAGTGTACTGGTAAAGAGTATAGATTGTCATTAGACTACATAAATTTGAATTCTGTCTCTAACATTTCATTGTTTGATCTTGGATATATTAATGAACTTGCTGTGTCTCAGTGACTTCATCTGTAAAACAGAACTAATTATAGTATCACTACCTTATAAGGTATTATAAACACTAAAAATGTCAAGTGTTTAAAATAGGATTGGTAAGTAATAAGCCTATAAGAATGTTAACTATTCTTACTAAAACATATAAAATTAGTATTTTTAATAAAAGCAATAACTTGGAACAACTTTATTAGTAAGATTGTATATTTTTAAACAAGAAATCTAATATTTATTTGGGTAGAATTCTGTTTAAAACAAGAAGAGCATACCCTTGTAGTCACTCCAAATACTGGAAATAGAAGAAATATTGGAAATAGTAGAAATATTGGAAATAGTAATTTGAGAAGAAATTAAAAAGAAGTATAAATATAAGAAAAGAATAAAATATGAATTTATTTATGATAAAATAATTTTAAAATTGTTATAGCACGATGATTAAAAGTAAAATGAAAAACAGATAAAAATGTACCTGGCTGTATACATGATATCAATTTTAATCTCAAAAGTCCACATTATGATATATGAAAAAGAACGGTGAAAAATACAAAGTAAAAAAGAGACATTTTTTTCATATTATCAGCTAAAGGTCTGTTAAATAACTGGCTATTAATATAGCCTGAAACAGAAGACCTTTTTATAAGAAAATAATAAACTTTTAGAGAATAAATTCATATGCAAAAAAATGAAATGAAACTATTTCCATTAGCACAGATAAAAATACTAAAGTTAATTAGTAGAGTTACTATAATAACAGTTACACAGATTTTATAATCTTAATAAATTAATACAGTACTTAATCTACAAAATAAAGTGTGAAAGCATAACAAAGGATATGTATTTCAACAATAGTGTGGCTACCCTACCAAAATTCAAACCTTACTAATAGTGATTGTAATAAAAATATATCGTGAATGAAAGTTTGTACCCTTTCACCAGTTGTAAGATGAGCAAGATCTGGGAATCTAATGTATATCACGGTGATTATTGTTAATAATTATTGTATTGTATATTTGAAATCTGCTAAGAGAGTAGATCTTAAGTGTTCTTAAATGATCTTTAGTGCTTTACAAAGTATTCAGATCCATTTATATGCCTCCTGAAAGTATATGAGCATCTCTAACCAATAGTTGACATTCTTAAATTGTTCATATATGATACGTTTGAAATGGCATATCATTGTTTTAATTTGCAATTCCTCATTTAGCAGAATTTACACACATACACACAAAGGTAACTATGTGAGGTGATGGATATGTTAACTTGGTTGTGGTAAGCATTTCACAATGTATACATATATTAAGTAATTATTATATATATTATAATTGAATGTGATACATATAACTAAGTTTATATATAATATATATGATACATATATCATATATCATTCATATAAGATACTATATATATATATAAAACATTAGGTTAAATCAGAAACCCTGATCAATTAAACAGAATACAAATTCCACAGATTCAGAAAATTGCATATTGTATAGCTGTTAGTATTACAAACTATCCTTAAGATAGATTGTGGTAATTTATCCTGCCTCCAAAGTGTATGAAATTATATTTCTCTACAGCATTCATGATGCTTGAGGTTAAATCCTTTAAAAATAACAAACTAGTGAATTAAAATGGTACTTCATGTTTTTTAAAATATTGTATTAATTTGATTACTACTGAGGTTGAAAATATTTTAATATAATTTTTGGAAACTTTCTTTTGTGAGATGCCTGTTACAGTCATTTGCCCATTTACTTATTAGGTTTATTTATTTCTCTTATTGATGTGTATCAATATTTTTAAAAATATAAATTGTAACTATATCTTCCCAGTTTGTCACTTATTAGTTTTAATTAGCTTTTATAAAATATTTCAAATACCTAGAAATGTAGAGAGAGTAGAATAATAACACCCATTAATCAAAATATATCTTGTTTTTTTCTTGGTTAAAGTATTATAGATTCAGTTGAAGTATGTTTTATATCCTAAAACCTAGTACCCTTCCTATCATTGTTGTCTATTTTTACAATAGATCTCTGTCTATCTATCTATCTATCTATCTATCTATCTATCTATTATCTACCTATCTCAAATCTGTATCTATACACATAAAATAATATATATGCTGATTTTTGCACTTAAATAGTTTAAACTTTACTTAATGTTATCACACTCGTTTCATTCCATACCTAGTTCTTTTTATTGTTTTGTTTTTGCTTAATGTTTTATATTGAGATTTATCTGTGTAAAAGCATATAGATATTTATATATTTCGAGTGTTGCATTCCATTATGTAACTATAGCTTATGCATTTATTCCCAACAGATAAATAAATATTTAGGTCGTTGCCAGTTTTACACTATTAAAAGCAACGCTGTGATCAGCATTCTTAGATTGCACGAGCATATCTTTATGGTGTGTTCCTAATAGTAGAAATTCTGGGTCAAATGGCATGTGCATCTTTGACTTTATCAGATATGCACAAATTGCTTTACAAAGTATTCAGTTCCATTTATGTGCCTCCTGAAAGTATATGACCATCTTTAACCAATATTTGACATTCTTAAATTGTTCATATCTGATACTTTTGAAATGGCATATCATTGTTTTAATTTGCAATTCCTCATTTAGAGTGGCTATTTGTCTTTATTTTCTTTCTCTTTTATTTACTTGTGGGAGATTTTTCCTTTTTGATAAATCCTTCATACTAATTTTAAGGCAGTTAAATTTGCTGAAAACACCTTCTTTCAGTGTGTGACGACTTTTCACTATATTAATAGGGTCTTTGATTTAAAGGTGACATTTTTATGTGGTTATCGCTATTAACTTTTCCCTTCATAGTTTATACTTTTGTTTATCTTTAAATCTTTCTCTACACCAAAATCATAAATATATTTCCTATACAGGTTTTCTAAAGTTTTGAAGTTTTTGTTTATGTTTGAATTATGTATCCACCTGTAATATGTTTTCATGCATGAAATTAGGTAAAAATCTACTTTTTTCCCTTTTATAGACAATAAATTGTCTCCATAGTATTTATTGAATATCTCATTCTTTCCCAGTTTTCCTAAAATAGAGGAATATTTTTATGCTCTTTATTTGGTTGTGCTATTTTCTTTTTTACTATCTCTACATGAATCCCAAACGAAACACAAACTCTTTCAATTTCAATAGCTCAGTAAGTCTTGATATCTCAAAGACAAGTGCCCCCATATACTCCCTCTTTTTTTCTTGCAGATTTTCTTGTCTTTTTTTTTTTTTTTGGATGGCTTTATCTTATTGAATCTTCCCAGCCACACATTTTTCACTTATCTAAGTCTCTTTTTTTCTAAGAAGTTGGCAAACTTTTATTTACTTTTAGATTCGACCTTTATATTAGAATGTATCATACATATATACAGGTGCTTCATAAAGTCCTGATATAGCTTTTTAAAGGTTAATAATTTGGGTTGTAGTTATGACAGAAACACTGTATGTATATTAAAGTCAAAAATTTTTTTCTTTTAAAAAGTGATACCGACTTTAATTCCATAGCCAAAATTTTCTATTATCTTCTTGTGTATGGCCACCATTTGGGTTATTTGTCACGGGACCTGCAATTAGTATATACTGTTATAACTGCATAATATGGTTGTCCTAGAGTTTGATAAATTCACTTCTGGACTTCTGCATAGGTTATTTCTATCATAAATCCCAAGTAAGTTATTAAACTTCAAGATGCACAGAGGAAAAATATAGAATACACAAGGGCTTTAGGAAGGCTCCGAATGTATTTATGTGTGTATATGTGCATGTCCAGTATGCGTATGTGCATGTAAACATTCATGCATGTACAACACATTTTTCTACTGTGATTTTAAGTTCTTTTTTTCTCCTACCCTGTCCTGAGTGGAATGAGGTTAAGCTTGTCATCATCTTTCTTAGACTAAATATTTATACCCTTGAATACTCTTACTAAGCCATCTCTTGGCCTATTCACTGTGCAAAAATTATCTAGTTCTTTCATTTGCCTTCATCCTATTTCCCAAATGTGAAATAATTCCATTCTAGGGGATGCTGTCAAATACATGGCAGGCTTCAGGGATACAAAAATGGGATTCTCTATTTCAGGAAATAGCACTGAAAGGTAGAATAGAGGATTATTCTTCCCCGGCGTCTTCTAGGAGATGCTTGTATTTATTCAAATATTAAAACGATTGCAGCAATAATGATACCATTTTGCATGTTAGGTGTCATTTGAGAAATTTTAAAACACTTAAGATTTTTGAACAGAACAATGGAATCTGGTTGCTGTGCACTTCAGAAAACTGAAAACTAAAGATTCTTAAAATCCTGGCATTTTTTCTAAAGCGAAAAATGGTCCCTGGCTTCAACATTGTACGGGATGTGGCTTTTACTGATAAGCGAACCAGAGTGAAGGACCTATTTTCCTGTAAGATTACATTCCTACTACTTGTTACTACTCAAGCACATTTTTCATTATACAAATTGTACTTGTGTGATTTTATATCTTTGATTAGTTTTTTTTTACATCTTTATTGGAGTATAATTGCTTTACAATGGTGTGTTAGTTTCTGCTTTATAACAAGTGAATCACTTATACATATACATATGTTCCCATATCTCTTCCCTCTTGCGTCTCCCTCCCTCCCACCCTCCCTATCCCACTCCTCTAGGTGGTCACAAAGCACCGAGCTGATCCCTGTGCTATGTGGCTGCTTCCCACTAGCTATCTATTTTACGTTTGGTAGTGTATATATGTCCATGCCACTCTCGCTTTGTCTAAGTCTTATTTTATGTCCTTCAATAATGTTATACAGATTCTCTATAAAGCTCTTACACTTTTTTCAGTTATTCCTAGATACATTAGAATTTTTTTTATTACTGTAATAGAATAAGTTTTCCTATTATGGTTTTTTTTCTTTGGTAACTGCTGTGTATGAAAATACTACTAACGTGTATTTTGATTTTGACGTCAGAATGTTAGTTTAACTCTCTTACTATATTCTTATACATTTGGAGACTTTATCGGATTTTCTCTCTAGACAAACTCACCATGTGGAAATAAGGAAAGTTTAATTTCTTCCTTTTCTATTTATTTTTTAAAGTTTATTGTCTCATTACAATATCATACCTCTATTATAGTGTTAATTATTCCTACTTCAGTGGAAGTACCTCTTAAGTATTATGATTAATTACTTTACTTTTCAAATATATGTTTTAAAAATAAATTTAAAATTAAATATTCACCTCTATCAACATTTTCTCTTAATTCTTCTCCTTTTGTAAGCATACATCCAAGAGAAAAGATGTTCAATAAACATTTATTAAAGGCTAAATGATTATATTATATGTACCTATTTATTATTTTTATGGTTTAATTTTTTACATTTAAGTCTTTAACTCAGCTGAAACTTAGTTTAGAAAGTTCTTATATTTATTATTTTCCAAAGATATAATTTTGCTAATATTTATTGGAAAAACTGTCATTTATCCACTAATTTGAAACATTAATTTTATTACATACTTAATTTTTGTATACTGAAGTCAATTGCTGGGGAATGGAGGATAGCTAGGGTGGGCATTTATTTCATCCTCACTCATAGGAAGGAAGCTGCTTTGTAGTACTTCCAAACAATTACTATCATCTTCATTCCACATATATCCAGCCTGATATATCCATTTACATAAGATTTTAAGCCAACTGGAGGACAGGTAATAATGGATTAATTATGACTGCAGAGTCTCATACTTGTTGAGCACAAAATAGATGCTCAATAAATTTGATTGAAGCAAGACTGAATGAAGGTAAACTTTAGTTATATTCTTAAACAATAAATAAAAATGTTTATTATATCACTTTAAACAAAATCTCTATTAATCCTCCCCTTAAAGTGTGCCATCTACATTAAAGCTACACAGTATTTCTGATATAGCTTATCAAAACCAGCTTTAGCCTGTACATAATTTGTCTGGACTCAGTATTTACGAGAATAAACAAGCAAGACTAACTTGAAAGTGAAACCAGCATTTTCAATTTTGATCCCAATTCAAAGTTGCAATTCCAAGCTGTTTACTCTAAATTCTTATCAGTAAGCATATTCTCTAAGAATATTCGTAACATGTGTAACGTTTCTTGATCTTGAGACACTTCCATCCTAGCTGGATGATAATTTTTTGTTTCAGTAAGAGTTAGCAGGAGAGGATAATAGGATGACCAATGGCTCTCAGGAGCAGCTTTCACGAAAGAAAAAAAAAAGGGAAATTGAATTGATTCTTGAAGGGGGGAAGGTCTTATTTAAGAGGATTGGTTTGGGGATAAAACAAGCAACTTCACAGAGGAAATAAGTGTCGGCTTTTTCAAGCCATAACAAATCCTGCACTATTTCTGGATCTGTGATGTTTAAAATTTAAAAATTTTTTTTAGTTATTTCTCGGTATTATTTTGAATTTATTTTTTTCCCATTTAGTCCCGAAAATTATTCAAGACAGCTTACACATTATATATATTTGTGCAACATATCTGTTTTTCAATTAGTGACAAAGGAAAATTAAATTTAGAATTCTAAGGCATCAGGGAGAAATATAATATATCAATATGCAGGTCATTAAGATCTTTCATAATGATTAAAGCTGAATTGTACCAATAATTCTAAGATCCCCAGTGACTAAAGCAAATAGGGAAGTGAGTGAATTTTAGGATTCAGGAAACGAAACACTTTTCAGAGTGTTTTAGTCTTCACACATATGATACTGAGTGGTACAGGGGGCTCCATCCTCAATAGTATCCCAATAACAGATGTGATCATGAGTATTTTATGACTTCCTGTAGTATCCTTCTATATAAGTGGAAGGCATAATTTAAATGCCAAATTCAGTGAAACTGCTCCCAACTGGGGCATGCTAAACATTAGAATTCAAGTATGCAAAGTCACCAATAGTCTTCCTTAATTCTAGAATAAAATCTTGACCCTTTGGCAAACACTGCTAAATAAAATCCTGGTAGTTATTAAAAAAGAATTATTGGGGTTTATGACCACCTAGAAAATATTAAAAAAAAATTAAGAAACATGATTAACATCGGTCCCAGAAGAAATGGCCATAGTGTTTAAGGTTGTCATGGGGCTCAAATGAGAAAATGAAATTAATGTATATGTAGAATGTCAAGGTCTACACATATGTAAACATATGTACAATTCTTTAGGCATCTTTCAAAAGGCTCCAAGTCCTGTTCTTTCCAACTATTTTATGTCTCCATTACATTTCTGAAATCTTGCACTAGTCTATCACCTCCTCTCTATGCTAAACATTGTCTGACTTTAGTTCCTTTTGCTTAGGGTATTGTGATATCCCTTCTTCTTCCTTGTTCTTTTCGTTCTCTCTGGTTCCTCCTCTTGGGGTCTATGCTTAATAGCATAGAGCAGATAGGTTGATAGATTCTGGGTTGAAATGTTGATTCCACCATTTATTAGCTGTTTGGTATTAAATGAATTACATTACCTTGATTTGTTCTCAGTATCATCATCTATAAAATAAGAATAAGAATAATAAATAATCATAATAATATCTACCACATTTGGATTGCTATAATGTTTAAATGAGATCATCTATGTAATGTGCATGATAACCAGCAAATAGTCCACAGTTGATGAATGTTAATCCTTTTTATCATGATTATTCTATCAGAGCATTTTAAAACCTAAATCTGACCCTGACTCTACTTAAAACTGTCAGTGATTCCCAGAAGCTTAAATTTGCATAGTGGAGTATGTAACTTTCCTTGTAGTCTGGCCTCAGCTTCCCTTTGCACACTCACCACCCTCCATCGCTACCTCCCTCCTTTTATATTCTGCTCAAGTATTTCAGGGTTCAGCTATCTAAGCAGACCACAGGCTTTGAAGTCTCAGAGTTTGTCAGTCTCTTTCAAGTCATTTGGCACATGCTGTTCCCTCCTTCTGGAGTCCCCCTCCCTCCCTGCTTTGGCAAAAAGCTTTCTCCTCCAGAAACCATATCTGCCTCTCTCTGGTAGAAGTAACAACCCTCCTGCCACTATATAAACTATATAGAGAAATATTGAATTTACTTATATTTATGTCCATCTCCCCTATCAGTCTGTGAATTTCTCTAGGTTGGGAACCCTTTTTAAGTCATCTCTGAGTCCCAAAATACCCAGAACATAGAAAAAGTTTAATATATACTATTAAACAGATGAACAAACCCCTGGCAAAGGGCCTCCCGCCTCACATGTGCTCAATGGCTTCTATCGAATCGCACTGACTGAATTTAATTTAATTCAAACAACTCTTTCTCCTACAGAACCCCAATCTAATAGCAAACAGAAGCTAGACCCTCTGGGTGTTTCAGGGTCCTGTTTTGGGTTATTAATACATGCTAACACGCTGGCAATTAAAAAAGAGGTTTTCCTTACTAGAACCTAGAAGAAGTGAGACTTTAGGCAAATGGCTCTAGAAAAAGGATTGCCTGCCCGAGATGCTGCCTCTGGCTTGCTTACCCCACCTCTCTCGCTTGGTGAGACAAGAAAGACGGAGGGAAGAAAAGTGGAAGAGCGGGGGAGCGAGCGCAAAAGTCGACCTTCTCCTCTTCCTCCTCCTCCCATAGAGAAGGACGGCAGTAAGCCAGACGTGCTAAGACTCCTCTCAAGCGGACCTGATTCCTGGACTCCTCAAATACATCCTGAGTTTCTTTCTTCTGTGGCTCTCCCTCTCCACTCACTTCGCCCCTCACCCCCATCTCTCTCCCTCTCTCTCTCTCTCTCTCTCTCTCTCTCTCTCACACACACACACACACACACACACACAGGCAAACAGAGAGAACCGGTTCTAAGACCACCGTGACTGTCAACGAAATATGCCAATCACAGGCAGCCTAAGCCATATCCCTGGAAACTGAGTTTAAAAATTAGGTTGAAGGCAGAAAGGAAATGAATATAGAAACCTCCAGTGCACAAAGAAAGATCCGTATACACAAGCACGATCAAGGAAACAGCAGGGTATCTTTTACTACACGGAGGACGCGGAGCACCACAAACAGGAACTTTAAAGGGATTGAAATCTGTTGCCTGTTCCACTAGGAATATTGTTTGCAAGGCACAAGGTGTCTTTTGGTAGTGAGCACACTCTGCGCATGCGCAGGTCCATTCGGGAATTACTGCCCTGCCGCCGACTAAGTTGCATTCCTTGAATCTTCGCAGAAAAGACAATTCTTTAATCAGAGTTAGTAATGTGGACAGTACAAAATCGAGAGAGTCTGGGGCTTCTCTCTTTCCCTGTGATGATTGCCATGGTCTGTTGTGCACACAGGTGAGCTGTTGTTGTTGAATGTCTTTTTTCTTGGTGTTTTTCTTTTTACATGCTTGCTGGATCATGTAGCTCGTTATTTGGGGGGTAGGTGAGCCTGTCTATTTTTATGTCTGCTCGGAGTTTGTGCTCATTCTGAATCCGGTCCCTACTTCTTCCCTTCAGCGCCAATGAGCCCAGCAACATGTCATACGTGAAAGAGACGGTGGATAGGTTGCTCAAAGGTTATGACATTCGCTTGCGGCCGGACTTTGGAGGTAATGTTTCATCTTTTTTTTCAACCTGTAACCCATATCTAGTTCTCCTTTCTTGTCAAAGACAAATGTCAAAAAAAAAAAAGAAGAAGAAGAAGAAGAAGAAACATGTTATTTTGGTAAGCGTGCCTTACGCCCTACGCTCTGGCCACACACACACACACACACACACACACACACACACACACACCACGCCGGAGCCCCAGTCGCAGGTGGATGAACCCCAGGCAGAGCCGACCTTCCCCCGGCCCGACACACCCTCTGCATAGTCACTGCATCACTCGTGTGCCCACACCTGTTTTCCCAGGCTGTCCCCGGCAAGGGGGTGGAGGGCTGGGGGTAGCGGAGCCCATTCAGAATGTAGTAAGCGCAGGGAAGCCCCCCGACCCTCCCCAGCCTGTGGCCACTCTGAGATTATGCCCATAATGTGTCCCACCTCCCCGGTAGGGCCCCCCGTGGACGTCGGGATGAGGATCGATGTCGCCAGCATAGACATGGTCTCCGAAGTGAACATGGTGAGTGGCCTCGCTACTGGCCCGGCAGCCGGGCTTACGCAGATGCGAAACGGACCGGTCCCCGTGCCCTCTGCGTTTCGTTGGCGGTCACCTCGCCCCGGTCCATGGATCCCGCTCCGCGCGCGCTCCCCACTCTGGCACACACACCCTGCTGGCCCTGGTTTGTATTTTCGACACACACACGGGCTACTGCGGTGTTCCGGAGGAAACGTGCTCCGCACTATTTGGGGAAGGACGGTGACTGTGGCGCCGGCTGAGCCGGTGGGGCGGAGTCAGCGGTACTTTCGCTGGTTTTCCTGCGGTGTTGAGAGGCGTAGGGCACCACCTGCCGGCGACCGGGTGGCCTGCACGAGAGGGTCCCCGCACGGTGGTCCGCGGCCGCCTACTCCGCAGGCACGGTCCCGGCAGCCGGTGAGCCGGACCCACCCACGGCCCGCCACAAAGCACCCAAGCACATAGATGAGGGTTCATAGTGTTCCCTCCCTCTTTCCAGGCTCTAGCACACCGAGTGGCAGGAGCAACAGGCTGAGACAACGGTGTGAAAGTGCTCAAGCCAGATTCTGGGGAGAGGCTTGTATTGTTCCCACGTGAGGGTTGATGAATTTGTCTTGCTGCATCTTGCGAGTTTAAGTTCAAACCGAATGGTTGGAGTTATTGCTTTGCTTTGCCTTATAAACCCAAGCATGCCGAAAAAGCCTGATGATCAAAGAGACTGTAGAAAAGGGAGGGGGGAGGAGAGGGCGATAGTAACATAGGGAGCATAACGCAATCTTTTTATTGCCAAGAGTTAATATTCTTTGATTTCATTTTTCCTCCTGCCTTTCTGAAGCTGTTGCAAAATGGATTGAAATCATAGCTGTCACTTTCTCTATTGGCGCTTTCCAACCACTGTGGGGTAGAAGTTTTCTAGATAGAGTTTCCAACTGTTGCTTCTTGTAAGGCAGGGGGGAAAGCCTGTTGCTTTTCTAGAACCAACCACCCAGGGAACAGCTAGATCTACCTGAGCAAAATGCCATTTTTATTCCACTTGCGAAAAAAAATATTGTGGCAGCAGAAATTTAGACAGCCTGAATAATTTAAAGACTAAAGCCTTTGGGGGTTTTATCACTCTATATTTGTAAAGGCTATTGAATTGTTATTTCATTTCATTATTAGTGAGTCATTTTATTTTAACACGCTAAGGCTTAAGAACTTTTCTTTCTTTTTTTTTAAGGTATGTCAGGGAAGAAATACGTATATTTAAAATGTATTGAGTGGGATTAGAATAAAAAGTGTGACTATTAAATTGCTGTATTTTAAAGTTGTACTTTCCCCTGCTTTAACTAGCTTATTTTTAATATTATTTTAAATTAATATCTCTGATGGTTGTATTAGAAAAACAATTTTGAAATATCAATGCACAATGAATATTCTCGGACTTGGAAAAGGTTTTTAATAGACTCATTTATAATATTCTGTCACATACATGTCACTACCACAAAGCACCCAAGATGAACTATTGACAAACACTGGGGAATGTAATAACATGGGCACATATACAAATCATACCCAATCCATGCCATTGCGACTGGATAAATTAGGCAATGAATTAGTTTAAGTTGTTTGTATCATGTAGATAAATGATGATAATAATTTCCTTTTCAGTCATTTATTTTGGCACCTTGTAAGTACCCACACAGATAATTTATAAAATAGGAGAAGATTCAGAAGACTCAGAAGGCAAACAGTGCCTTTGCCAGTGGTCTGCTTTTAGAGTACTATGCTTTTCAGAACTTTTAAAATGTATAAGTCTGTTGACTATATTTACAAACAACTTTTCAGTTTAAAACCAAAGGCAAAACCCAAACTGAATTGAATAGGGAAGTTGCTGTTTAACTAAAACAACCACCATAACAAAAAAGTTCTGTATAATCAGTTGTTCAACTGAATTCATACAGAAGCTCAGAACAAAAATAATTAATTTAATTGCTGTACCCCTGGAAATAGCTCTTAATGATGGAATAATATAATCTATTTACTCACTGTACCGTGTGTATATGTACTTGATTTTTTAAAATATTCACCCAACAGATAAACCTTTAAAAAATATATTCTACTAAATTACCCATTACCTTTCCACAATAGTGTTAGAGACATCATGGGAAAATAGAAACCACTGAACCTAGGAAAATAATAAACCTTGATTTACTTATTCTTCCTTGCTTCTCTTTTTTTTTTTTTTTTTTTTTTTTCTTTTTGCGGTATGCGGGCCTCTCACTGTTGTGGCCTCTCCCGTTGCGGAGCACAGGCTCCGGATGCGCAGGCCCAGCGGCCATGGCTCACGGGCCCAGCCGCTCCGCGGCATATGGGATCCTCCCAGACCGGGGCACGAACCCGTATCCCCTGCATCGGCAGGCGGACTCTTAACCACTGCGCCACCAGGGAGGCCCTTTGCTTCTCTTTTTAATGAAATCTACCAACAAGACCCAAGGTTTATTTTTTCTTCTATCATCTATAACAAAGCATGGGAATACATAGATTGGAAATAACTCCAAAAAAAATTGGAAACAGAGGAATTTTAGGATTGAGGGTTCTATCTAAGCAAAATCTGGATAGTTAGCCCTGGTTAAGAGCACTGTCTATGGTATGCTTTGATTTTTAGATCATAAAGTAAAGTTGAAATGTCAATGGGAAATAAGACATTGCTTTTATATTAAGCATGTTTCAGAACCCTGATAGGCAGTAACTTCTGAGATTATTTAATAGGAAATTTTCAACAAAATTAAACAAATAAAAATGGACATCAAATATAATAAAAATAGTTTTAAAGAAAATTAAAATTAAAATCCATTGCTAAAACAATGCTCATTTTTATATTTTTATTCATTACCATTATTATCCACCCATTTCCACAGCTGGGAAAATCGCATAATTGTACATTACATTAATGGGTTTGAAAACTAGACTCTGTTAATTTTTGTTCTTTTCCTATGCTAAGCTAAGAGAAATATAATTCCAGATTGGTTTCTAACATTGTCTATTTTATTAAAGACTAATGTCACATCAAGAGTATTTTCTGATTCACGCCCTTCAGGATTTAAAATATTTTTCCCAAATTTGAAAGAGAGAGAGAGAGTTTTTATAGAATCTCTATAATCAATAATTGTTGGTTTTGAGCAGTGAATGGAAAACTGCTGAAGAATAATTCTGACGCAGGGGAAAAAACCATACTTGAGAGCAAGAGTTTTCTTTTCAGGCAATAATATTGTTCATTAAATTAGGAAGGATTTTTCTTTTGGCATCATGGGATGTATTGTGCCTATGATAGTGACCACATACTATTATCTTCTATCATCTTAAAAAAACTACTGTGATTTCCATATATTTTAAATTAAATTCCTCAAACCTTCTCTCTTAACAATTTCTGCCAAGCTGTATACCTACACACACACACACACACACACACACACACACGGATGACTGAAGAGGAATAAGAGGCAGTTGGAACAAAAGGAGACCGTAGCCCCCAATAAAACACAGATAATAGTAAGTAAGTCTTCTCTCAGAGTAGTAGATTGGGGGAACAAGATATTAACTACCTGCAAACAAAAGGTTGAACCCTTGTATTTCAGATTCCAATGACTAGCCGTTCCATCTTATTAAAGAGGCAGCTCCTGCTCATCAAGGAGGAGTTCCAGCCACAGAGCTCTCTGTCTCTGATCTAAAGACGTGATGGTCTGAGTGGCCACCTCCAGAAAACTTGAAATCTATTGAGTCCTAACTCAAAGTAGGTCTCAACCCAAGCTGTTCCCAGGAATGGATAGCTACTGTGTATTCATTGTTTCCTTCCTTTATGCATACATGGATGCCATAGCGAATGCTCTTATAGGCATTAAAATTAACAATAAAAACACCCACCCCCCAAAAAATAAAAACTAAAATGAGCTAATTTTCTAAATAATACCCAAGAGAAAATGAAATTTTATTTACGAAATGTCCACTATTGTTAAATCCCACTCTTATTTGAATATTTGATTCCAGAGGTTTCTGGTATATGCTTCAGTTATGTCTAATTACCATCCTCTTGGTGACACCAAACAATAACCACCTGTCACCACTTTCTCTAAGCCAGTGTTTCCCATTCTTTAATGTGTATCTGAATCACTCTGGGATCTCAAAATGTTAAAATGCATTTTTTTATTCAGAGGTCTAGGATGGGGTCTGATAGCCTACATTTTTAACAACTCCCAGGTGATGCCGATTGCTGCTATATGGACAGCACTTTGAGAAGCAAGATTGTAGTACATTATTCTAAGGGCTAGCATTATTAAGAAATGAAACTTTTTTTCTCTCAAATTTCTCTAAGGATGATATTTTTCCAAGGTTTCAAATTAAGTTTCAAGTTAACTTCCAGGTAGTTAAACAGGTAGCTGTGCTCAGAAGGGAAAATTGAGTGTAACAGTTGATGATAAGACTGATAGGGCTTGACTTAAACTAATAAGCAGTCCTCCTAACTGTGTCAATACTTATGAGTCCACCAGCCTTTAATGATGGCTATGAAAATGTTGCCAAGCCCAGTAATTTGGACAACACTATCCCGCTGCTTTACAAAGACTTTTCTTCTTCAGAATAAAGAACATTGCAAACTGGGTTTCACCCCACTAGGAGCTTGCAATAGCTTTGTAAAAGAGCCTAAACATACTCTTGCTGGTGTCAGTAAATTCTCTGAGGTTATAACAGAATTCCTTTGCAAATAGAGCAAATAGGTCAGTACCATTTAAAGGCATGAACAGATATCAGCAGTTAAAGATATAAATACGTTTTTCTCTTATATGAGTAATCAACAAGGTCTCACTTTTAGGTGCTGGGTTACAATATTGTACCATCAGGAGAAGCTAAGAGAGGAAAAACTTCCCTTTGCCTTTCTGTTTGAAGATAACAGAAAGATCTTTTTATACTCTAAGCCACATCAAAGCAAGCCTATCCAGGTTTTTTAAAGTTTGCAGTCACATTTGAAAGACTGTGTTCTTAGGATTACGTGACCAGACTAGGTATAACAATGTGTAGTACAATGAAAACAGTAGCATTTATTGAATACATTCTATGTATAAGGTATGGCTATCAAATGCTTTATATTAGTAGCTCATTTAAGGCTATAGAATTATCATCCCCCATTACAGATGGAGAAACTGAGGTGGAGAGAGGGAGAAACATGTTGAGAGAGGTTAAATAACTTGCTCAGAAGTTATAGATCTAGTAAAGGGCAGAAGAAGGATTTGAATCCAGGCAGGCTGCCTGCAAGAGTCTGGATCCTATCTATGAGGCAAGTAAAAAAATATTCCTGGCATTTAGCTTTGAGACCTTAAGTGAGTCACTTGACTTCTCCAGGCCTCAGGGTTCTCCTCTGTAAAATGAAGGTAATTGACGCAATTGCTAAACCTCTTTCCAGTTCAAATATCTACCATATAAACTTAGGCTATTAAAGATTTTAGACTCTGTTAAAATCAAGATTCTTCCTCTTCATCATATTCTCCTGTTAGATTCCATCTTATTCCATTTTGTTCTCCTTTTAGATGTGTCAGTCAACAAGCATTTATTAAATTCCAACTGAGTGCAAACTCTGGTAATCTCCTGGGAACGTTGCAGTAATGATTGTGTGCAATCTGGGGCCCCTTGGATTACCATTTTAATTGGTCATAGCATTATCATCCATTTTTTCCTAAACACATTCCCAAAGACAGCAACAAGAAATGTTGAATCCATGGTCTTTAAAATGAGACTTGAATGATGCCTGGTTTATATCGTATTAAGCGTTGGAGCCAGGACCATATTTGAAGTATTTCCATCTGGTACTGTCCATTGTATTCAAACAGGGAACATTGCTCAACTATTGCCAAACTAATAATGTTTCAACCCTTAATGTGAAACAGAAGGAAACCTTTGTTTTCCAAGATCTGGGTATCCCAAAGATTTGCCCAACCCACCTAAAATCTTTCCATCAGGTGGTCTGAGAGCAAGGGGTGAAGCCACAGTGCTCATCTCTGCTGACCATCACTTAGTTTCAATTCTGTAAATGTTTGGTGCTTTTTGTCATGGCAGGCCCCCAAAGTCTTGATAGCACCCTCAAAACACACATGAATCAAATCTTGCCTTATTAGGGAAGGTAAAATATTACAAAAGAAAAGAACTGGTATTAAATATTTCCAAATGATTTGAGTTTCAGTAACTCAAATGACATTATCACACTTGAGGACAGTAGGAAGATGAATGGTATATGCCTGCTGTTGATTAAATGTTAATACAGTTTCCCCATGAGCTTTTTCAACAGAGTGAATCCTATTTTTTGTAATACCAGGATTGAGTTTCTGCATTTTAGAATACGTCTGTTTTCAGAAGATCATGCATTTCATGAAGTCTCTTGACTGATGATTGTTGAAGGAAGTTACAGTCAGTAGCACATAACAATCTATTACTTAGCCCTTGACAGAAATGCTCAAGAAACAGTTTAAAATTAATTCCTATTAGTGGTGATAACTTAATTAAAAAAGGCTGGTCATAAGAAGAATGAAAGATAAATGGGTTTTCTTTAGTGAGCCCAGTATCCTCTTCTTAGAATCCTCATAGCCTTCATTGTTTTTCCACTAATAGTTTTTTTCTTCTACACCTCCATTAAGTGCCTAATGTGTTTTCCCTCTTACAGCCCCAATAAAACTGTCATCGTATTATATATTTAAGATTAAAGGCATTTTCCCAGGAGCATTCAACCGCTCTAGTGAATAAAGCAGATAGGGTGTCTGTCCTTGTGGGGTTTATTGTCTTTCTTAAAAAAATATTTAAGGGCTTCCCTGGTGGCGCAGTGGTTGAGAGTCCGCCTGCCGATTCAGAGGACACGAGTTCGTGTCCCGGTCCGGGAGGATCCCACATGCCGCGGAGCGGCTGGGCCCGTGAGCCATGGCCGCTGAGCCTGCGTGTCCGGAGCCTGTGCTCCGCAACGGGAGAGGTCACAGCGGTGATAGGCCCGCATACCGCAAAAAAAAAAAAAAAAAGAAAGAAAAATTTAATATCTCTATTCTTGAAGTAAAGATTTTATTTTCCATTTTGGAAGATTTTTGAAACATCCATAGTTACCTTGATCATGGGATGTTTTGGTTCAACATGTACTTACTGAACACTTAGTCTTTTATCGTGTCCTGAACTGGGTGCTAGGGATGGAAAAATGACTAAGACATGTTTCATACCTTCAGATATTGGTTTGGCCAAAAAGTTCGTTCGGGATTTTGTGTAAGATATATGGGGAACCCGAACGAACTTTTTGGCCAGCCCAAAATTTTACAGCATAGAGGAGAATGCAGAAACCAGGTTATTTAAAACAATGTGGTAGTGGCTATGATAGAGGCATGTATGCCCAGCATCCTATGGGAGCATAGCGGAGCAGTTTCTAAGGCATGGTGAAAGGTTAATTCCTAAAAAGGAATAGTAGTGAGCCCCATGTGTAGGCTGCACATGAGAAGAAGAAACTTCCAAGCAAAAGGAAGGGCATTAGCATTGGCAGGTATGCCTGCAAACAGTATGGAGTGTTCTGGGAATTATAAGTCATTCACTATTGTGAGAACTTAAAGGGCACAGGGAAGATTGTCAAGAAATAAGACAGGATGCTAACAGCAAGATGCAGGACAGAGTTATTGAATGTTCTCACTTGTCTAAAAAGAAGCCTCTCTGGAAACATACATATATTTTTTTGTATATGTGCTGACCACTTCTGGAAAAATATACAAGAAATGAGTAACAGTGGTTGTGTCTTGGAAGTGGCACCAGGACTAGGAGAATGACTTGGAGGGATACTTACTGTTCTTAATATGCCCTTTTGAATTGTTTGATTTTTTAAAAAATCTTAAACATTTAAAATTTTCACTTTAAAAAGACACACACACAGAGACAGAGACAGAAACAGAGACAGAGAGACAGAAAGAAGAAATGATGCTGGAATGTGTATGCTAAGGAAATGAATCCTAATCCTGAAATAAAGGAAACCTGCTACAGGTTTTAACAGGTGCTACGTTTTGCATTTCAGATAGATCATTCTGATAGCTGCGTGGAGGATGAAGTAGAGAAGGCTAAAACTGGGGCCAACATTCCTAGTTAAGAAGTATTAGAGGGTATTTCGGAGTCCAGATGAGAGATGATAAATGCCTCAAGGAGAACAGTGGCCTTAAGGATAGAAAAGAAGAGGGGAAAAAAGAGAAATTCAAACAGAGGCAAATCAGAGGGATTTCATGACTGGTTAGATGTTGGAAGTTGGAGAGGCAGTGAGCCTAGGTTGCCCTATGGGTTCCATATTGAGTGATGGGCACATATGGCACCATCTGCCCAGGGAAGGAAACAGGAAAAGAAGCACCAACCACAATGTTCACCGTTGAAGTAGATATGTTTTCAGAATTAAAAAAAAAAAAGTCAGAGCATGTTGTTGCAAGGTACTTGTGGGTACACTGCGGTAGAATATTGGAGGTTGGACCTATCCTGAAAAAGACTAATTTCTTGGTGACCCTTCTAGTTCTGTTCACATATAAAGCAAGTTCTACAGGGAGAAATCCTGGGTGCATAAATGTGGTGGCTGAAATGAACCAGTTAGAGATATGGAGAAAGGTTGCTGACCAAAGACAGAGAATGAAGTGCAGTCAACTTTAATCTGTAGCAACATTGTTCTTTATCTAGGAGGACCTAGACCCTGATAAGATTGGGAACCTACTTTTCAAATTCACCCAGAGAAGTGACTTTTGTACACTGTTTCAGTTGCTTTTATAAAACCATATAGATGGGGAAAAAAGATGTGTGTGGAACCCACTTACACAGCATCTGCTCTCTTCTCCATCACATCCCTAAAATGATTCAGAGTCCTTCTGGAATACTGTGTTTCCATGGGAAATCACATGAAAGCAGTGTGAGTTCTTGTAGAAGGTGTATTTGGCAATGAAATGAGATGGGGTATAATAGACAGCACAAGTGGGACCAACAGAAATGAAGCTTAGCTGCCAGGAAATTCAAAAGTGACCCCCAGGAGCTTTGCAGAAGAGCTGAAACATTTGAATGGCTTGGTGGGGATGATTTTAAACAAGATTTCAACAGAGCCCTATCCCCACAGATGGTCTCCTGGAAAGTGGATGCCTATTTTAGCAAAGGCATATTCATAGAGTGTGTCATCAAGTTTAGGGAAAGAAAGCAGAGAAGCAGCTAGAGAAATAGATTCAAACAAAAGAAGGTTCAAACAGAAGGTAGCTGTTAGCAGTCCCTACCACAGCAGAAAAAGAGTATGGGTTAAGGTCCTCTGGATGCAGTAGGAAAGTTAGAGGCCAGAGGTCTCTTTCTGGTTGCTGAATGGATTAGTCAGGGAAGTTGCTAGGAGTGACTCCTGTTTGAATGAGAAGGTTTATTTGGGATCCTTCCTGAAGGCGGGGGAATAGATTTGTTGAAAGCTCAGGGTCCCTGCCTACTCTAACCCTCTGTGACTCACAGGGAGGTTTTTTTCTTCTAATCTATTATTTTCAAGACAATGATATACAATTCTCTAGTCAAGAGAATCTTCTTTGTGGTTTCCATAGAGACAGGTCAATGACATTTATTTGAAATCCTACCTGTGCCTAGAACATTTTCTCATGTCAGAGGCCATCATTTCTCCCTCCTCCCACCTGCAATGTCTTTCCCACCCAGATGCATCTAGATCTACTTCAACACCCACAGGAAGTCATCTTTCTTCTATAGAGCTTTGCTGTAGCCACATGGAAGAGGAATCTGCTGGAGGAAGAATGTGTAGGGCATATAAACAAATCAAGACTCTGAAAAGACAAAAGACCCAATATAACATAATGATCTTCTTTCAGTTCGTATAAGGTTTTTATTAACCTTGCCTTCCACCCCCTCACCACCAGTGCTATGTAAGCTACAGGAAGTTTAGGATTATATTCTTTATGCTCTCTATGTAACTCCTAGCATATTATAGGGACTTAATAACACTTATTAGGATTATAAAAGAATTTTTCTAGCCGTAAAAAGTGTTAGTAATAATGGCATTTAAATTTTCTAATTCAGAAATTAATAGTTTCTCTGTCAGGTCTGCCTTATGCCTTCATATGTAATTTTCTTTTATGTTGATCATGAATCATGAGCCGTTTCCATAGAAACAACTTTATCACATGGCACAGCCAGTTTTACAGACACAAAATCATTTCATGACAAATATCAACGTACATATATACATATATATGTATACATGCATAACTTTCATCATCTTTAAAAATTAGTGAATTATTTTCATTTTTCAAAATGTCATCTGTATGCTGGTACCTGGACTTTCAATATTTCTGGAAACATTTAAGAAATTACTGAAGAATACCTGGAGTGATGACTACAAAGTGAATGGCATTTAAAAAGAAGGAAAATCAAACATAAAGGGAAGCATATGAAAAGGCCTCAGCCATTTGGAGTGATTTTGAATGAGGTAAGTTAGATTTTAAAAGACAACCAAGGAAGTTAATCAAATTGAAAATATAAAGTAAATAATATATCTAATCCAGAAATATATATATTTACTATATATGTATATAATATCTATTATATCTATCTACATCTATCTATCTAGTCATTTCTGCTGTAACTGTATCCTTACCTAAATATGGATGTTTGCTTTGAAACATCAACTTTTGTCTGAAACTTCCACACCCACACAGTAATTTGTCATAACCAGTAAATGTGTTAAATCAACTACCACATTAAACGGAGATAAGAGATTCTTTCCACTGACATCACCACCTCTCTGTTTGTCCCCACTCCCAACATACAAATACACACACACACACACACACACACACACACACACACAATTCAGCACATCCCGAAGGAACAACCTAGAGTGCAAAAATCCCGGTTCAAACCGACTGTGGAGTTGAGGCTGGTGAGAAGAGACGAAGAAGATTCAGTATGAAGGTTAGTGTTAATCAGTTGCAAACTTTTGGCTAAATGTGGCGGGAACTGATTTTTAGAAGTTTTGAAGTTGGAAATGGGAGGACGAGGACAGGATGAAAAATTTGGAGTGGAAGGTACTCATATAACTGAAAAGTCATATCCAGTTTTTGGTGGGTTATTGGTGCCTATCTCCTACATCTATGTCAACCCCATTTTGGGAGACACCCCCACAAGCTGTGTTGTCATGAAGTGTGAAGGGGATTTTATAACCTGGTTTTCTGCAATTGTGGAAGGGAATGACTTTCAGGATGACATATGGCAGATTACAGATGACATATGCCCTACTGTGTTCAAAATCACAGTCATCGGACATAAACATACCTTGGTAAATTATGTTTTTGCCTAGTTACCATTCAGCTTTCACACATTTTAAAGGATTTGCACTTTTGGTTCTGCAAAAATGGGCAGAGATATGTGAGCCCAAACTCAAACAAAGCAAATGTCATTATTCTTTTTCAATACTATTCAGTCTCACTGAGTGGAGGTTTGTTTTTGAGTGGAAATGTGGGACCCTTTCAGTATTGTAGGCAGGGAGCACCTACAGAAGGTGATTTCAGAAGGTACCTGCTTGAAATGCCATCATCAGATTTTTTTTTTTTTTTTTTTTGGCTGTGTTGGGTCTTCGTTGCTGCGCGCGGGCTTTCTCTAGTTGCGGCGAGTGGGTGCTACTCTCCGTTGCGGTATGGTGGCTTCTCTTGTGGAGCACGGGCTCTAGGCGTGTGGGCTTCAGTAGTTGCAGCATGTGGACTCAATAGTTGCAGCTCGAGGGGTCTTGAGCTTAGGCTCCGTAGTTGTGGCGCACGGGCTTAGTTGATCCGCGGCATGTGGGATCTTCCCGGACCAGAGACCGAACCAGTTTCCCCTGCATTGGCAGGTGGTTTCTTAACCACTGCACCACCAGGGAAGTCCCGCAATCATCAGATTTTGATATCTTCTGCTTTGATTCCTGCTGAAATGCAAATAACACCTGAGAGAGGCACTAATAATGCTAGTCTTTATTTCTTGTATTTATACCAGTGTGTGAATGAATGGTTGAATGAGAGAACAGGTTTGCTTAAGAGACAGAGACTCAAAAAGCAAACAAATAAATAAATAATAAATACATCTTGTGTAGTTAAAAAAAAAAAGAGAGAGAGACAGAGACTAGAAAAGGAAAGGAGGAAAGGGAAGAAAGAGGATTTATTTCATACTTTCCCCAGAATCAGCAATTTCCTGATTTCAGGAGCCAACATGAAACAGCTCGAAACAATGGCTGAGATGTGCTGAGACAGCATTTGTGCTGTCCACACTGATCCTTTGCACTCGAAAAGCATTTTGCTTGATCTGACAGCAATACTCAATATTTTGTAGACCAAAATGTGAAATCAGCAAATTCACCTCCATTCTCTGGAGGCATAGTGTCCATGTTGACTGGGCCAGGTGGCAATAACATCTTGTAGTTTGAATAACCTGATGAATCTTATAGTTAAAATCAGTGTCTGGTAGAGAACAAATGTATGGATACCAAGGGGGAAAGGGGGTGGGGTGGGAGGAATTGGGAGATTGGGATTGACACATATACACTATTGATACTATGTATGAAATAGATAACTAATGAGAACATACTGTATAGCACAGGGAATTCTACTTAATGCATTGTGGTGACCTAAATGGGAAGGAATTCCAAAGAAGAGGGGATATAGGTATATGCATAACTGATTCATTTTGCTGTACAGTAGAAACTAACACAACATTGTAAAGCAACTATACTCCAATAAAAATTAATTTATAAATAATAAAAAATAAAATAAAATCAGTGTCTAGTGGGAAGCACACTGGCAATTTTTTAAGTCCAGATACTCCCCATCTGGTGTATATAATTTTGGTTTTCTCCTTAAGTACATTCCCCTTGAATCTTCTTCTGTCGAGTTATATTTGAATAATTTTAAATCACTTTAAAATGTCAGGATGATGTTGTATCCTAATTTATACTCTCAAGTATGAATCTCGTGACTTACTTAAGGCCTTTGATTCTTAGTTCCATGTAAAATGGAAGTAATAATTTCTGCTCTACTTATTTCAGGGAGCAGTGAGGATCAAAAGAGATAAATCGTAGCCAAATATACAGTCTGTACATGTGATGTATAAACTGTAAGTTACTATATGAGTGTTAAATGCTGCTATTTTTTTATTATTTTACTATTATCTCCTAGGCTTGTAATGAATTTCTCCCTTTTTAATGCCAGGACATCAGGAATAACATGAATTCACATCTTGCATAATCAAATATGATAATATTTTTGTTCAATACTGGGATTTTCATCAGACAGTTGAAATTCACAGTACTACTTCTAATTGTGAAACTCTTCTGTGACATCTGATAGAAAAAAATGGAAAGAGTTTCCCACATCTTTCCTCCTCATTATTTTTTCTTGGGTGTCACTCTGAGACCTCTCAAACTTTAAAGTTTCAATCTGTGTATGGTCCCCCATACCTCTCTAAATTTCACATTTTGTGCTACTCCCTGGTATGTGAAAGACATGTGATATGTGGTTTTCCATGGGCTTAGCCAAGGGATTAGTGCTCTGGAGTTGACTTCTAGTTTTGATTATAACCCCTCCACTTACAGGCCCTGTTACCTTGGCATTAGTTAACTTTAGAGTAATCATATAATTTACTGTCCAAACATGAACTTTTGAGAATGAAAGGGAACACTATTAATATTACCAGGGTCAAGAAATGTAAACCAACACTGTCCTGGGAAAGTCAGGATTTATGATCACCCTATGCCATTTAAAGCCTGAATTTCTTCTTCTTTAAAATGGGAATAAATTATATTTTCTTCTTAGGTCATTGAAGGCTTAATGAGATAATGTGTTGTCTGATTGGGGAAAATATAAGTTATTTATAACCTGCTCCTTCTTCTTTATCTTCTTTCCCTCTTCCTCCTTCTTCTTCTCCTCTTTCTTCTTCTTATTCTTTATTGAGCACATACTGTGTACCAGGCACTGTTATGGGCGCTTTATATGAATATCAACAATGGAATTAGGTAGAGTGGATGAGATAACCTAATAAGAATTTTTATATTAAAGTTTGAGATAATCAAACAAATAAAAACATCACCTATCAGCTCACCTTTACTTACCAATAGTTTTATAAGAGCAAAGGGACTTGTTAGGAATTGGGAAGCATTATTAACTATTGTAGGATTTACTTTATTCCTTCAAGGAACAGCCAAGACTCTCATTGAGAAGGTAAGTTATTAAAAGGTAACTATTTTCATGAGGTCATAATTTACCAGAGTAACACTAAAAAAAGGGCCCTAAAAATGAGATCTCAACTCATAACATGACAGAGAAAGTACAACCAAGCTGAGATGTTCAAGAGGAGAGTAATCTAGGTAGGAAGGTGATGGATATGCCAGGCAGAGAAAATAGGACTAAGAACTTTGTAGAGGGCTTCCCTGGTGGCGCAGTGGTTGAGAGTCCACCTGCCGATGTAGGGGACATGGGTTCATGCCCAGTCCGGGAAGATCCCACATGCCACGGAGCGGCTAGGCCCGTGAGCCATGGCCGCTGAGCCTGCGGGTCCGGGCCTGTGCTCCGCAACGGGAGAGGCCACAACAGTGAGAGGCCCGCGTACCGCAAAAAAAAAAAAAAAAAAAAAGAAGTTTGTAGAGATAAGATTACTGACTAATCAGATATGAGTCATAAGGCCTAGAAAATCATCTTGGAGTTGTAGTAATAATAATAATACTTATTGTGTACTTCTACAAAGCAGGTACAATTCTAAGTACTTTAAAAATATTAACCCACTTAATTCATAATGCAGCCATATGAAGTATGCATCATTATTATCTCTATTTTACAGCTAAGGAAACTGAGGCATAGAAAAGTTAAGAAACTTGCCCAAAGTTACACACCTAATAAGTGATAGAGCTGAGATTTGCAGCCAGGTAGATTGGCTTTAGCGTCTATGTGTGGTAGTTAGGCCATAAATCAGTTAGATCATAAAACAACATTATTTCTGGTAACATTTAAACATATGTTTCAAAGATTAGGAAACATTATTAATACTTAGCAAAATAGGTCCTAGGGTGAAATGCATTAGCAATTAATATTATTTAGGCCAGAGTTAAACTTTGTAAAGATTAAGGAGTAGCTTGATTTATATCTTCAGGATTATAAAAATGTTTGATCCATTCACCTATTTAAATCACCTTGGACCTATTTGCATGCAAGATGTTACTTAAATCACTGTGTTAGGTACTTATCAAAAATAGGAAGAGAGAATGGATTTTATGCCCCTTCTGAGAGAACTAACTTGAGGAAAGAAGCAAAGTTTAGATTGGACATAAGGAAGAACATCTTGACTGTAATGAGTGAGAAGATGCTGGAAGTAGCTACGAAGAGTATCTGGGAAGTGTCCATCGTTAGAAAGCTTCGGAATAAAAAAAGATAATTATATCTGTCCTAGTTGGCTTATATGGCTCTTCTATCCAAAAGCAAGAGGGTGACAAGAGAAAGAACACTTCTCTAGGACCCTTCACAGTTGAGGAATTTGAACTTCTAAGATTTTTACTTGATGTTTACAAACAATCTATTGTAAGATCGTCAAAAATCCTCACATGTTGATCACCTTTAGAGTATGTATAATTCAAGAAGAAGACTACAACCACACACTTAGAGGCAGTGACAGGGCACTTGACTGGGCTGTCATTAATTCAGTGGCTCTTTCTGGAGCAAATAACTTATTGACCTTACAATGCACAGTACTCAAACTTATATCTCAGAAAAAGTTGCCATGTCACTTACCTTCATGGTGGTTAATGAAAAGGAGATTCAGAAGACGTTAAGTCCTCAAATGCCAAGGGTGTTCAAGAGCTTCCTGAAGACTGTGCCTGAAAAGTGCCTTTTGCACAGGGCAGGTTGAGTAAAATCATGTTGAATTGAATTTAAATATAATGCATTCAGTGACTTCCCTTGTGGCGTGGTGGTTAAGAATCCTCCTGCCAATGCAGGGGACACAGGTTCAAGCCCTGGTCTGGGAAGATCCCACATGCCACGGAGCAACTGAGCCCCCCGTGCCCCAACTACTGAAGTCTGCATACCTAGAGCCCGTGTTCTGAGACAAGAAAAGCCACCGCAGTGAGAAGCCCACGCACCGCAACAAGGAGTAGCCCCTGTTTGCCACAACTAGAGAAAGCCTGTACGTAGCAGCAAAGACCCAATGCAGCCAAAAATAAATAAATAAATAAATAAATAAATAAATATAATGCATTCAATTCAAGTCTGTATATACTTCTGTACTCAGTACAGGAAAAAAGACAACCCTTAATGTCAAGAATAATAATCGTTATTAAAATATAATGAAATGTACCATGTATTGGGTGCCACAATAAATACTTGACATCAGTTTTTACAAGAGCCACCTGAGCTAGGAATATTTAGTATCCCTATTTCACAGATAAAGAACAGAGACCAGGAAAGCTGATTTGTGATAGAGTTGTTTAAAGCTCAAGCCTATTTGACTTAAGAGCCAGACATCTAACACCCTCTTTTGGGTCCTGGGATCCAATTCCATTGTGTGTGGGTGTGTGTCGGGGAGGGGGTCGCTGAGAGGCCCCCTGCATACAACAAGCAATTTTCTAGACACCAGCTGGGTGTCCTACAGCACAACTCAGTTCTGGCACTATCTACCCAGGGATAGTATCGGATTCCACAGGTTAAGCGTTCAGTCCTACAAGACTGTCCCCTCCCCCACTTCAGATGCCAGTTTCAGGAACAGGTTGTTACCTGTACTTATGACCAACTGGCTATAAATCAGAGGTTCCCACAATCTCCATGTTGGGTTTGATTATTTTTTGCTAGAGCAGCTCACAGAACTCAGAGAAACATTTTACTTATGGGAGCATTATTTATTATAAAATGACATAACTCAGGAACAGCCAGATGGGAGAGATGCCTGGGGCAAGGTCTGGGGAAAGGGCACAGTTTCCACACCCTCTCCAGGTCCACTCCTCTCCTCAATCTCCAAGTGCTCACCAACTGGGAAGCTTTGATCCCCTGTCCTTTTGGGTCTATATGGAAGCTTCATTACATAGGCATGATTGATTAAATCATTGGCCATTGTAGATTGAACTCAATCTCCAGCCCCTGTCTATCCCTGGAGGTCAGGGGATGGGACTAGTAGTTGCAATCCTCTAATCACTCAGTTGGCTGTTCTGAATTAGCCTCCCTCTTCCGGCGCTTTCCAAACGTCACCTCATTAACATAACAAAACACACCTTTCTTGCTCTCAGCCCTTAGAAATTTGGAGGAATTTTACAAGCTGTTTACCAAAAGCTGAGGTGGGTAGGGAGCAGAAGACGAAACATAGATTTCTTATTATAAATCACAATATCACACTCCTCTTATCATTTTATCCAACAGTCATTTCTTTCCATTTCAGAGTTCACTCTGAAATGCTGAATTATGAATTTTGCTGTTAATAAACAGATATTTTACTCTCTAAGTGAAGGATCAGGCAGAATCCCACGTAAAAGAATCAAGTTTTGAATTTCAGGCCTCAAAATGAGCATAAGCATGCTGGCTAGTAGGTAGTCTTGCTCCAGTTCAGCAGGATTACTTCCCTGGACAAAACCTTACCTCTTAATCTTCTCATGATGGAAGACTTTAAAAAAAATGACTCTCACCAAAGGACAGGGTTGGTTGGTGGGAGCCCAGGTTCTTGTTTCTCTCTCTATTGCCATTCTTGTCATTGTCCATAAAACAGGCAACACAGCATTTTTCCTGTCAGGTTTTCTTGCAGGAGTGATTTGCTTGTTTGAGTCCAAGAAGAAGACTCAGAAAATCTAAAATCTGTTATTTTTCAATTTATAAGATTTCCTGCCAGTGGAAAGAAAGAATTGCCCTCCACTTCACGATTCTCCAATGGGGGCAGGGATCAACCACAGAAGGGGAAGCATGTCAATTGTTTCTTGGTGGGGAGAGTAGGGAAGCTAATTAGAGAACCCATTTCTGGGTAGAAAAGACAGAAAAGGCTCAGTTATATTTAGGTCTTCTTATTTTTCTGACTGAACACTGAGAGAGAAATCAAACAGGAATATGTAAAGGTCAGATCATTTCATCACTGTCCTTTCAGAACTGGGAAATTACATTATGAAATGCAGCTGGCATCTTGATGTTAAAATAGCAAGTTATTATTACCGCATAGCTTACAGGAGAGATTTTTCATTTTTCTGTCTCCTGGAGAAATATGCATTTTAAATATTTTTATTTAAAAAATTAACGACACATATTAGAAAAATTTTAAATCTCTGTTCCTTCTGGCTTGGTTGAAATGATGGCAATATAACAATCACTTGGCTTGCTTCTACAGAAATAGAAAGCAAAGGATTTACTGCCGAAGGACAGTGTATTTATAAAGTAGAAGACATTCATGGAACATAGTTTAGGGAGAAACAACTTGCTTGAAATAAACTGTTTTTCTGTATTTCAAAAATGCAAAGTTAGGCTGTTTAAATTCTGCTAAAGCCATTACAGGCTTTCAGGTTTACTTTTTGTGTGTGTGTGTGCTATATAAGGCATAGTACTCTTATCACCAATATAGATCTTGCTGTATTTGTTCATCCCTCACAGCTAAAGAATAACCTGTGCTCTTATGTCTAAGTGGGGAGTTTAGCAAGGACACAGTTAACTGTGCCTGTGCTGTCACTGAAGATTGGGTCCCACACAGGTTCAGGCACACACAGGTCAGGTCAAGCCAGAACTTAATTACTTTTTTTTTTAAAGTGCTTAACATGGTAAATATTTTCTATCTTCTTTTTTTAAATTTAATTATTTTGTTTTTTAAATTGAAGTATAGTTGATTTACAATGTTGTGTTAGTTTCAGGGGTACAGCAAAGTGATTCAGTTACACATACATATATATCTATTTTTTTCAGATTCTTTAAGTTTATTACAAGATATTGAGTATAATTCCCCATGCTATACAGTAGGTCCTTGTTGGTTATGTATTTTATATATAATAGTGTGTATATATTAATCCCAAACTCCTAATTTGTCCCTCCCCCCCTTTTCCCCTTTTTAGTTCAAGGATAGTATTAAGTTCTTGATGTAGGGGGATGGGTGCAGCACAAAGTGGGCTTTAGGAAAAGTTACCATTTCAGGCATCATGTGTTGGGGGTTTTACTGAGGTCTGAAAATATACAATTTCAGAATGTCTTTCATAATCAAAATTACCATACCAGTACATTATTTTGTAACCTTTAACTTCTGATTTTACTGGAGAGTTAGTAGAAAAGAGAGATTCATGTCAGCCAGTAAATATATGTATTTTTAAGAGAGGCTGATTACAAATTCCCAAGAAGTTGTTTGTTTGTTTGTTTATTTGTTTTGGAAGTTCCAGATACAAAGGGAAAAGTAAAGGCCAATGCAAACAATTCAGGGAAGCAAGGAATAATTTTGATGAAATTTAAATTCAAGAAGAGTCTAGAGATACGTGCCTATCATCATTGTTGGACAGTTGCTTTGGAAATGCCTTGCTATAGGTAGACATTCAGCACTGGGAGAAAGACTATTCTTTTTTAATCAATTAATTATTTATTTTTGGCTGCATTGGGTCTTCGTTGTTGCGCGCAGGCTTTCTCTAGTTGGGGCGAGTGGGGGCTACTCTTCGTTGCGGTGTGCGGGCTTCTCATTGTGGTGGCTTCTCTTGTTGCGGAGCACAAGGTCTAGGCACACAGGCTTCAGTAGTTGTGGCTCACGGGCTCTAGAGCACAGGCTCAGTAGTTGTGGCGCATGGGCTTAGTTGCTCCGTGGCATGTGGGATCTTCCCGGACCAGGGCTCGAACCTGTGTCCCCCACATTGGCAGGCCTATTCTTAACCACTGTACCCCAGGGAAGCCCGAGAAAGACTATTTTCCCCCAAATTGCCTCATTTACTTTCAGGAACAAATTAACAACAATGTGCCGTTCTATTTCCTGACTCTTCACATTCTTTGCTTCTCACAATACAGGAAAGAAATAAACACTTCCATGACAAACTCAATTTCAATATCATTAATAATTCCTCTTTCTGCTTCTATCTTTTCTTCCCTTCTACCCTCTTTTCCCCTATGTTTCCTTAATTTAATAGTTAATAGAGGCTCCTCTGGCCACCATCTGTTCTGGAAAAGCAGCATGGTGGAAAAGGGATGGGTCGTTACTTGGCCCACCCTGGATTCTGGCTCTGTCTTTGTGAATGCTCTCTCTGTTAATATCTTCGTCTCTGATGTTGTGGTAAGAAAAAGAAAAGCCATTCACACTCACCAAGACTTCTTCTTCTTTCTCAAGCAGGGAGGCATAGTTTATGTTGGTAGGAAATAAGTCTTTGGGCTGCCCTTTCCACTTGCTGAGAATGGCGGGGAGTAGGGGAAGAAAGAGAAGACTGGGATTTCAAAGGCTCTACCAGTTACTCTGTGGTGCTGAATGGTGAGACCCAGAATAACTGGCTCTTTGTTTAGGGGAAATGTTAATGACTTTTAGTAAATAATATATGTCTAGATTTAAGAAGGGGAAAGGAGCTAAAATTCTCTGAGTAATAAATAATACAAGAAGAGTTGAGGACAGAACAGAAAATGGAGGATCAAGATGAAGAGGAATATTGGAACCAAAAATGTAGAAAAACTAGACAAAATATTGAAGTTCTCAGCCAATAATTCCCAGTGTTTGAGTGGCTGAGGGACTCAAAAACAGAGATTTTATTATTCAATATTATGTTATTTTTTATTATTGTGATAGAAAATGTCATTGTTTCTCCACTTTTTCTAAAAAGTCTATTATTCATAGAAATACTTTGTTGGAGGGTTATGTGGTGCTGAGTTATGTGGTGCTGGGTCAGCATGAAGTACAGGGAAGAAAACAGTCATATGCTTAAGACCAGAATGATAATAAGAGTTCAGAGGAAACTGGAAATCTAAGTCAGAGGTGACTGTGAAGATGTATCTGGACGTGTACAAAAATCCCAGTGAAAACATTGGACTTTTAATAGTACAAGGATAAAGGGCTTGGGTTAATTTATTTCAGTCTCAAAGGATGCCAGCTGACATCTAGCTATATACAAAATGTCATTAAAACCACCATATAGGAAGCAGAAAACCTGGTATCTAGTGTGTGCTGAATAAACCTGAGTCCCCTTCTTTTCACAGAAACAATATGGAGGCCATGCCACTATGGGGAAGGAATATGGGAAGACTTGAACTGAGGGCACAGAAAGACAAGAATGTGGTAGTAAGGCATGATCATTGTTTCCTCCCCGATTTCCTACCTGATCTCCCACGGAGGCTGCAAACTCATGGGTGGATATGGATGTGCCTATTCAGATATGGGGCTGAAGGGGTGGGGAGAGGGGCCGTCTAGCAATTCAAACCCTGTAGCATATGTGCAATTAATTAAAACCATATGGACCACCAATTTAAAACTGTTTTGCATACAGTCTCAGAAGCACAGAGTTTCCTTTGCCACAGTGTGCCTTAAGACCCAGTTTGTACTGTGGCCTTTTAAGTACCAGAGGTGGTGAAGCCTAAAAATTCTGAACCAATGCTTTGAATTCATCAAAGACACATATCCTGTTCCTGGCCTCTTTCTGGCTCTGTGTATAATGCTCTGTGTAATGATGCTTCTGTGTATACCATGCTTTCTAACTTTCTGCTCAATTCTTTCATTTTCCTCCCTGACTTTATTGTAGCATTATGAATCTTCCTGTCAACGTATCTATCCTTTGTGGATTAGCTTCCAAAACATTCAGTGAACTTAAATACCATGTGATTGAAACCAGCTATCCTGGTGGAAACAGAAAACAGCTGCCCTGTGCCACCTTTGTTCCTGAACATTGAGGCCCCTAGCAAGACAGACTCTATTTTGCAGTGTTTAGGATAAAACATTTTGGGTCATCCATTAGGGGATAGGCATGTTGACAGGAAGATTCATAATGTTAAGATAAATCCAGGGAGGTAAATGAGAAAGCTAGACAGAACACTTCCATATGTGGACTAAATTGAGATGTCCAGAGAAGGCAGAAGAGGAGGGGGAGAGAGAAATTTGGGACCAGGGTGAGTTTAGTGGGTGCAGTTAACTCCAGTGGAAATCAGAGAAGAAATTTGAATATGGAATGAGAAAAAAGGGAAGAGTGGGATGTGACCCTGGTGCAGGTTGGGTTCTTTTGAAACAAGAAGATAGAAATGTCTGTTTAAAGGGATGTATTAGAGAATGCTGTCAGGAACAACTCCTGTTGGGGAGTGAGGGCAGCAGCATTCACTAATCAAGGGGAGAGGCGAAACCTTGGTGAAGTTGAATTACGATGTGGATGCTACAAATGCATAACTAACCCCAAGGAGAACTTGGGAGCTAGAATGACCCTTCAGAATGATCTAGAATTGAGGTATGTTGTCTGGGTCTTCATACCCCAACCCATCCACTCACTCCAACATTACCCAGCCATACGATATGGGCTGTCCCTGAGAAAGAGGTGTCACTGACCAGGAGTGGGGACAGTCTCCATCCAGCTGGGGTGTTGCTGGAGAGAGGCTCAGCTGAGAGACATCAGCCACCACCCCTGGCAGCTGGAGGAATGAGTGTTTCAGTCCCGAAAGGGATGTGAGATCTAGGCTGAGCCTCACAGCATCTCTCTCACAGCCCTAGAGTCAGAACACAACCAAAAAGGCTGCCCTGAAGTGAATTTCCCTCAGAGGTTCTATAGATTTTAGTCTCATGCTATTCACTGATTGTTTCATGTGTGTTGGTCTTCTCTCTTACCTAAACTCCAAACATTCTGAGTACCAGTATCACATTTCACATATTTTTTCTATCCCTTAATAATCCTTTTAGCAGAGTCATCTAAGATTAATGGAAAAACAAGCCCATGGCCTATGGTAATAGGATACTGAAATAATAAAAAATTCTTTCCTCCATATTTTGGAGAAAATAAAATTGACCTTTCATGTCCCAATTTTTTGTCCTGTCATACATGCATATAAATGTCTCTTGGGTGAACTGGTTATGATACACTGTAACAGTTACAGGCAGTCCTACATCTTGAAAGCTCAAAAGACAAAACAGGGGAGACCTGTGGAACATAGGTGTGAATGTAAGAATCTGAGTACTTCAGAGGAAAGAGCAGTTGACCAGAGTCTGGAGACTGGCTTCTGTTTCTTGCTGTCCTGTGCCTTACCACGTGATCTTGAGAAAATCAGTTGAACTCTCTCAGATGCACTTCTTTTTTCATGTAATGATTAGGCATAATGTTGTTTGCTTTACCTTCTTGAATAACAGTGGGTGTTGGACTGAAGGACTTGATGAGAATCAATAGATAATGCCTGCCTGGTAGGTTTGAGGTCTAAAAAGCAGTTCAGGAGGAGTTTCATTTGTATCATTAACCGTTTATGGATGAAATTTCTAAAATTTATATCACATGTTATATATAGTAATAAAAAGGTGATTTAAGTTTTTTTAATCAGTAACTACAATAGAAGAAATATACTTTATTCATAATTATAGACCCTGAATTGTTACAGGGTCTAGATTCCTCATTTCTGAAGTGAAGGGTGGGGTAAGTAAGATGAGCTCATATATGTTTGGTTTCTAAATTTCATAAACGTGCATCTTCCAAACCAACATTCCCACCCATCAACCAGGGGAAATGAGACATTGATACTTCCTGTGCCTGCTTAACAAAGTGATTTGTTGGTGGGAAGAAAGGTAATATAGATGAATATGTAGCATAGAATCTGGAACAGAGACATTTTGGAAGAATTTCAAAATGTTCAGGGAAGAAAGGTTAACCTCAAATAATTTCAGGCTGCCAAACTTAATTATGGGTTGGAATTAAATGTTCTCCAGTAATGCAGTTATCTATTGAGTTGAGATTGAAGGAATTCAGTAGTGGGCTTTTAATGACCTGTTTGGTGTAGAAGGCGCTCAAGTGATAACCAAGCAGACACCATTTACATAGGCATGCGCTTTGTCTAAATATTGTTTGGAATGCTAATTACATGCCCAAAATGGAATAACTTATTTTTTTTTTGCTGATCTTAAGTTAAATAGCACCCCCCCCAACACACACACCCCACAGAGGCAGAGATGTGGGGTGGAAGGTGAGATTCTCAAGGTGGCAGAGCTGGAATCATTGTTAGCACCCAAACAGATACCGTTCGTCACAAGTCAGAAAAATTAGCAGCTAGAGATCAAGAGACCCTTGAGCAAAATTCTCTTTTTATTCCTACTTTCTCTTACCTAAGCTTTGCCCTTCTCATCCTTCTGTGGACACTCAGAGTTTTCATAATTTTATACCTAGCCCTCTATTAAAGAAAAAAAATAAAAGCCTGCCTTCAAGATTGGATATGAAACTCATTTATAACCATATTGAATCCACTGAGAAGGCTTATTCTCTGAGTCTGCTTAAGGGCATTTGGCTCTGACACATTCAAGGGCTGAAGTCCAAGAATGGGTTTTTAATAGCGAAATTTCTAATGCTGGTGAATCCTAGGCCAAGGAATTCAAATCATGGATGAAAACGTATTAAGTATCTTCCAGGCGGATGGCATTGATTATGCTCTGTGGATACATCTAGATCCCAATTCTTATGCTATATATGACCCAGTCTGGGAAACAATGGTGGCACCCTTTCTATTCAACTACTTCCTACCGTTACTGAAAAATAGAGCTTAAATTGATTGTAAACAAAGCCATAGAAACATAAGAAGAACCATTCTCTCTGAGGTCTTAAAATCTGCCTCCTTTTTCTTTGGTGAAGAAAATTTAAAATCCACTATTTTCATTATGTTCTTTGGGGAAGTCACCCTGTCTAACTCAGCTTAGAAAACATTTCTTCAAAATCAGTGTTTTTTCTTCACTTGAGTTTGGTTGTACTAATAGATACTGTATTTCCCAACTTTTCACATCTGGGTTTGTGCAAGGACTCCTGAGACCCTAACATGTCAGGGTACTGGATGAAGAAGAGTGGAGTCTCTGGTGACATATGAAGATAGACATGCCAGCCAATCCCTTTCCCTTCACTATGATCATCCAAGTCAAACATGGTGAGAAAGAAACCCAGAGGAACACATATTCAAAATGGACAAATTAGTTGGGATCAGTGCCCAGATGACTCAAGCCTGGGTATAAACTTATAAGAGGGAACGTTGCTGCTTAAAATAATTCATAGAAGGACTGAAAGGAAAGAAAAGGATTTGAACTGGTATCCTGATGGGGTCTTTACCAACTCGGAACTGGCTGAAATGAACTAGAGAAAGGAGAAAAAGGGAGAGATATAGAGACTGAGAAATGGTTTATAAGACCATAAGGCGTGGTTGCAAATATAGTCGTTTGTTCTACTTTTACATCGCCAGTCACAATAAGAGAGAGACAAAATGAACTGAGAAACCTAGATCTCTCTCAGTGTGTCTCCAATGAGTGTTCAATCTGGAAAGAAAATATACGATTCCTTAATGATTCTGGCCCATAGATTTTTCTATTAAAAAGCAGACATATGTGAGCTCTTTTAATACCATGCAGTCCATTGCATTATTTTTAAGACGATGATTATTATCATTTAAAATAATTTCTCCAGAGTGTTGAGGTTAGATGCAAAACAGAGGATTAAATATGAACATCTTGCATGAATTTGAAACCATGAGGAAAGAGCCTGGATAGGACGATTCTAGCACATTTAATGCTTAGACTAAAGATGTGCATATTTTGCATATTAACACAACTGGAATTTTTTTTCTGAGAAAGTAGCATATACAGTGCACATCCAGTACAACTGAAGTCCAATATACAGTAACCTTAGTTAGGTAATCCGTCACCATCTCACACACCCACACTGGTGAACTACATCATAATGCACTTTCCAGAATCAATCCACATTTTCTCCTCATCTCTTATGATGAGCTGTGAATTTGAGACCACTCCTGAGAGGAGTGTGTACCCTTTGTGCAAATAAGGTCAGCAATTTGGCAATGGTCTCACCAAGCAAGTACAATCACTATGACTGCTATGCACGGCTTTTTTGCACAAGTGTGTCAACTGCTGGAGATCATATACAGAATACCAAGGACAGAAGTATTAGGTTCCTGATGGGAATGACTAGCTATGGTGGAAAAGTGATAAAATAATGATCAAGGGAAAAAATCTGAGCAAGAGACAGGAGTCTGGACCCCACACAATGCACAGCACAGATGTTCCATGAAAATAGGCTATAGTAAAAACTACCACCTGAAAAAGCTGCACAGATCTGTAGGCAGGTAACTCATTTAGGACATAGTTTTACATAGCCTGTGAGGTTAAAGAAGGCCAAGGATTCATGAGACATGAGATGCTGATAGGAGCTAGAGTTTCTATTTAGAGAACAAAATGTTCATTTCTGTGCAGAAGAGTCCATCATCACTCAGGAAGCTCTTATTAATCACTGACCTGTACACAGAGGCAGGTCATTGAACAAATGAGCAAATAATCAGTTGGGAAAAAGTCTATATGGTTTCTACCAGTGGAAATCACACCTGACTAAACAACCTGAATTCTCTCAGACATAAACAGATCTTTTAAAAAATAAACAGATGCCTTGTAGACAAGGAACCACCGGTAGAAGTAACTTGAAATGTAGAAAGCCTTTGACAAGGTAGACCTTGTGAGATACGCCACTAGAGGGACTTTCAAAATGTTGGATATTCATGTATCCACGCTGGGAGATGATTCACATATCCAGTAGAAGGTTAGATTACCTAGGAATGTTCAAACTATGTCCCTTGGATTTTCACGGATATGCCCTGAGGGCCATGCATGGCCAAGGAAGCTAATGGTGGATGCTGCTTCACTAGGGCAGTTCCATACTTATTTTATATTGCAATTTCTTCTAAGCTTTCATTCCAATGGCTTGAAAACAGCTTTATTAGATTATCTTTGAAATCTCTTCTATTTTATGAAGGATCTGTAATTGTCATTTTTAATCTACCCCAGTGAATATACATTTTTATTCACTAAGGAACTTGGATAATTTTTTGAAACAGAAAACTGTATTTGAAGCAGGAAACAAAGCATAGTAATAAATGGCACATTTTCTAGTTAGAAAATAAATAAAATGGTGGTGCCTTCTAAAGACCAACGCTGAGATCCATCTTATTAATTGATTAATTAATTAACTTGTATTCAATGAGAAGATTGCAATATTCAGTTTTGAAGCTGAGTTTAATTTATCTTGGAGAAAAGTGTCAGTTCAGTTGGCCCAAATACCACTTTAATATTTATGCTAAGCAAAACTGAGGAAGAGTGCTATGAGCTAATTTGGTCTTAGAAAAAGTTCTCTACACTATAGAAGGTTTAGGACTACTCCAAATAGGAATCACTTCCTAGTCCTTTCACAGTCCAGTTTTATTCACCTGTGGCTGATTGGGGTGAGAAAGCATACTGCTCACCCCTGAGTTTGCTTTGTGGGATATCACATCCTGTGGTAAGACTAAGCCTTTTGAATCTTCTGCTTTGTATGCCAAGTTCCTAGGTGTTACTTCTATTAGTGTAGTTGCCTAATCTAAATGCTATTTACTAGTAGAGACTTTTGTATAGTTCTAAAGATATTTTCTCAGTGCAACATAAAAACCTAAGAAAAAATATAAGAAATGTGATACTAAATAAAATCTATAATACACTGAGCCCAGTGTTCTGTCTCTGATAGCCAAAGATGAGTTGTGGAAGGCCAAGTCTTCCCTCTAAAATATCCATCTTAGAGATCACATCCAATTTTATAACTTTAAATATAACTTGTGTGCTGGTGACTTACAAATATGTAGCCATGGCCTTGACCCATCCTTCACATATTTAGTCCTTTATTCAGTTTCCTGCTAGTCGTTTCCAATTTTAAAAATGACCACTTCTCAAATGCACTATTCCACAAATGGACTTATAACCTTTTTTTTTTCCAAATTAGCATTTCCAGTATTCTCAATTTCTGTTAATGGCACCAGGCAAGCACCATAGTATGGACTCATTATTGATTCCTCACATATATTTTTTCTACTATCTTCTGCTATCTTCAAATAAATACACTTAAAAGACAACTCTCTGGGGTCAGCCTCTTAAGAAATGGTTCACAAAGTCCATTCTGTACAATTCATGTATTTCTATTTGCCAGAATAGTCAACAAACACATGAAAGGATGCTCAATATCACTAATCATTAGAGAAATGCAAATCAAAACTACAATGAGGTATAACCTCACACCGGTCAGAATGGCCATCATCAAACAATCTTCAAACAATAAATGCTGGAGAGGGTGTGGAGAAAAGGGAACCCTCTTGCACTGTTGGTGGGAAAGTAAATTGATATAGCCACTATGGAGAACAGTATGGAGGCTCCTTAAAAAAACTAAAAATAGAACTACCATACGACCCAGCAATCCCACTACTGGGCATATACCCTGGGAAAATCATAATTCAAAAAGAGTCATGTACCACGGTGTTCACTGCAGCTCTGTTTACAATAGCCAGGACATGGAAGCAACCTAAATGTCCATCGACAGATGAATGCATAAAGAAGATGTGGCACATATATGCAATGGAATATTACTCAGCCATAAAAGGAAACAAAATTGAGTTATTTGTAGTGAGGTGGATGGACCTAGAGTCTGTGATACAGAGTGAAGTGAGTCAGAAAGAGAAAAACAAATCCCATATGCTAACACATATATATGGAATCTAAAAAAAAAAAAAAAAAAAATGGTTCCGAAGAACCTAGGGACAGAACAGGAATAAAGATGCAGATACAAAGAATGGACTTGAGGACACGGGGAGGGGGAAGGGTAAGCTGGGATGAAGTGAGAGAGTGGCATGGACATATATACACTACCTAATGTAAAATAGATAGCTAGCGGGAAGCAGCCACATAGTACAGGGAGATCAGCTCAGAGCTCTGTGACCACCTAGAGGGGTGGGATAGGGAGGGTGGGAGGGAGATGCAAGAGGGAGGGGATATGGGGATAGATGTATACGTATAGCTGATTCACTTTGTTATACAGCAGCAACTAACACAACAAGGTAAAGCAATTATACCTCAATAAAGATGTTAAAAAAAAAAAGAAAGAAATATGACCTCCAATGGTAAACATATATTCTACATAGGTGACAATCTGTAAACCAAATACAACATTACACAGAAAGTAAGGGAGCTGTATATAAATACAGGCCCACCGGACTCTGTGTAATGTCATCATCACATGCTGAATCTCAGAGCAAGTAAACTGTTGTTTTGTCATCCATGAGTGAAAGGAAAAACACCCACAGAAATATCTCAGCTTCCAGGGATTTGCCTTATAACTACAGAATGAAGTCAACCCTTTGAACTTTTCTGCATTTACATTGGTGAGGATTGTGTGTTTTTCTCCCAGTGGAATTAACTTCCATATGTCATTTTCATTTATAGTAAATACAAGTAAAGAATTATAAAGTGAGTTTGCAGTTTGGTAGAAAGCATTTCTTCTTTTAACTTTTATGTCTCTCCTGAAGCCAGTGGCATGATTGTGACCCCTCAGAATTTCCCACCTTGACACTCATCTCTACAGGGGCCAGAGCGCCAGGCTGGTGTTAGTGGATTCAGCAGCCTCAATTAATTTCCAATATGGAAATGCCTTAGAATAATGAGTCATGTAAGCTGCACAAGAAAGATGGCACTTTAAAATGAACGTACAGCGTTGGCCCTCACTGTTTCCCCATTTGTTCTTCATTACATTATTCATAGTTGGTTGGATAAATCATACTATTATTCATCTTAAGCATTTCACTGTTAAAAGTAAATATCCAATTCCAGGATTTTATGGTTTCAATTGAAGAATTAATGTCCCATGGTGAACCTACAATAAACATATTTAATCTTCTATCCCAACATTATGAAACACAGGATTACTAAAAAATGGCTATCAAATCCTTTTATTAAAAAATATTTTGCTAGTAATATAATAATGCTTCTTATGTGCCTATTTTTCAAAAGGCTTTGACATGTGATTTGAATTTCCCTTTGGGTTGGAAATCTGTATATCTGTAATTGAATTGTCAACTTTCCCAGGGTAAAACTTGATTCTGAAAAAAAATGACTTTTCCTTATTTTTCCCTATACCATTCACTCTAAGGAAACTAACACAAGTGAAGTACGTGTATAGAGCTTTGTTGTTGGATTATTGGTCTCTTCTATGAAAATAATTCAGTCAAAGGTTTGAGGAGTCGTGTAGGCAAGATAAAGAGTTGACTAAAATTGTTACGTTTTGCTTGCTAGACTCAAACGGTGAGGGAAAAGGGAACAGGCTGGAATTTGGAAGCAGTTGGGCTTTCTTAGTAGATCCTACCAAGAAAATAACTTGCTTTTCTGCTACTAGCCGGGTGGATTATCTGCAGTTGCTCAAACAGAGTTTTGAGGAATAAATTGAGCTAAAAGAAATGAGTCATGTCTTGAGCAAGGCCAAATCCAAAATGCCTTTTCTTTTCTCATGCAGGAGCTACATAGAAAGCATTTAACTCAGTGCAGGAAAATGTCTCATCTTCAGAGTAATTACTCTGGGGAGGTGGTCTTTTTAGAATCGAATTTATCAACCTATGGTTTCTCCCCCAAATGCTCATCACTCTGTGGCTATGTTGCGAATACTTTCTTTTGATTCATTTTGTAATGTGTGTTGTTGTTCCTCAGCAGAATTTGTCACATGAAACTGATTTCAGTGTATCCCCTCTCAACTCTCAAATGGTAATAGCCATTCTTATTTTTCATTCCCACGTTGAATTCTGCGTTCTGTAATAGTGACAGATATGATGCTGCCAGGGTAGATCAGAGTCATATTTATCTTCTCCTTGGAGACCTTACTGCATTATTTAGAATTATGAGGTTTTTTCATTGATGCCGTTTGCACCTTATTGGGTCTCGAAGTCCTGGCAAGTCCACTCCAATCTGATGTGACACAGCTGATAGCATTTGAACTGCATCACACTAACGGGCACTTGTAAGCCATTTATACCAAATTCCACTAAGAACAGAGCAAAAACCAGGCAGGGTCATTTTCTCAAAAGATTATTTCCAATTCTGAGCTATTCCCATCAGATTTCCAGTGACTCCTTCAGGTCAAGCTTGAAGCAATGTCTTTTTTTGACAAACCAGAGATTAATTTATTGCTTGGTGTTTTTGCTGGCACATTGGAAACCTGTTTCCACAAGAAAAATACTATGACTTTCTTTGGAAATTTGGCCTACCTAGAATGTTCTTTGATGGTATGTATATTTTAAATGCCAGTTTGCAAAAACTCATTGAAACAGATGAGGCAATTTATTTTAAATTAGTTATGTGACATGACTTGATTTAAATATTTAAGTATATCCTAGGAAGATTATAATATTTTAGTTTTCTTCCTCTAAAGCAGAATTTTCTAACTCTTTCCATAACATTAAGGAGATTTCCTTATTATCTTTTTAATTCTCATAGAAATTGTGTATGGAAAGAACACTCTGAAGTCAAGAGACTTGGTGCTCTCATAGTAAACAATGAGTCTTTGACTATATCTCTTCAACAATTTCTGTCTTGGTTTCCTCACCTACTGGTAGTCTTATCCAGCCCATGTCTTCAAATACCAACAGTAGTACACTGATGACTGAAATTTATGAAACCAATATCTCCAATTGGATGTATGGAGAACATTTCAATTTTTATACACACAAAATCTTGAGTTTACTCCAAACCTGTTCTTCCCTCAGTGTTTTTGATTTCAACAATATGGCACCACTACTGGCTCAGTGACCTAGGCCAAAAATCTTGGAGTCATCTATGACTCTCTCACACTTCACATCCTACCCATCAACAAATTCTGTCAGGTATACCCTCATATATATCTGAAATTTGACCACTCCCACCACATTCATGACTACCACCCACATCCAAGTCAAATCATCTCCTTCCTGAATCATTGCAAAGCCTCCTAACTGGTCTCCCAGCTGCCAATTTGCCATCCTCAAATCCATTCTCTATGTGGAATCCAAGGGCTCTTTCCAAAACACCACTCATATTATATCCCTTCTCTATTTTTTTGGAAACATTTTTTGTAATTGAATGAAAATTTCTTTTAATCCTACAGTGCTTTACAAATATCAAAAATTTCACACAACATGATTTCATATAATTCCATGATAACCCTTTTTTTCCCCTACCCCTATATTGCACCTCCCCATTCCCTCTCCCCACTGGTAACCACTCACTTGTTCTCTATATCTGTGTCTGCTTCTTTTTTGTTTTATTATAAAAAAGAAGGAAATTTTGCCTTTTACAGCAACATAGATGCACTTCGTGGGCATTATGCTAAGTGAAATAAGTCAGACAGAGAAAGACAAATACTGTACAATATCACTTACATGTGGAATGTAAACAATATCACTTCCCTATTTAAAACCCTCTAATGGGTCCCTCTCTTACTTAAACCAAAACCCAGAGATTTTATACTAGTTTCTAAGACCCTAAAAGGAATTTCCCTGGCAACCTGTCTCGTCTCTCCTCTATTTCCCCAATACTCATTTTTCTCAAGCCCTGTTGACCTGCATCCATGTAGGTGTTGAACATGACAAGCATACTTCCCATTCAGGGTCTAACAGTTTCTGTGAGCCTGACACATACAATTTGGGGGATACTTTTTAGGTAAGAGAATACAACAACTAGATATAAAAATGAATATTTAGAATGAAAAATAAATCACTGCAATTTACAAATTTGGATAGTCTGACAAACATCCTTACAGTGTTTTTGTTAAGTAACTGGCTGCTACACCTCAGTACAATGGATGTAGACGTATACTTGGATTCCTACAGTGGGAAGCTAGCAATAGCTTAAATCAAAAGTGACTGCAAACCACATGAACTCACTAAAACCAAATTAAATTAGTCTCCTCATGATCCCAACAATGCTACTAGCTACTCCAACACTACCTGATGGAAAGGAGGGAAGAATGGTGGAAGGAGGGGTAGGAATCAAAAGAGACAGTGAACATAACCAATGTGGTCAACATTCCATACTGTGCAAATCTCATAAGGAATATATGACCCTGTGGAACACTAGGCTAGGGTGCTTCCCAGGGCCTTGGCAGGATCTGATCAAATGAGGGGTCTTAAAGCTTCAGCTCATTAACTTGAAGGTGGGTCTGCCTCTGGCCTCTGCATTTGCTTTTTCCTTTCCTGTAACGTTATGCCCTCATTTAGTTCTCCATTTAAATGTTCCTAGTTCAAGGAAGCCTTTCTGTGTCTTCTAACTAAAACAGCAAGCCTTGTCACTCCCTCTTCTCTTCCTCTTCCTTATTTTTCTTCATAGCATTTATCAACCTACTATTAGAGTATGCATCTACTTATTTATTCACTTATAGTTTGCTTCCCCTGCTAGAATGGCAGCACCGTAACTGCAAAGACATTTTTTTTTTTTGCTCACAGATGTATCCCCAGAGTCTAGAACAGTGTTTGGTATGTAGTAGGTGTTCAGTAAATATCTACTGAATGAAATAATGGGGGCTTTATCTTTCAAAATGTTTGTGAAGGCCAATGGGATTAGGGTATTTGAAAATGGTATGAGAACAGAAAGGTCTCATTGCTATAAAGACATTAGTGACTCAGTTTTGGCATCTCCAGAAACTTGCTTCCTCCCAGAAAGGATATTTAATTGGGAAATACACAGGGAGGACTTTGGCAGTGTAAGAAGAGACTTGGCTGGGTTTTAATTATGAATTTGTTAAAATTGGCCTGTACTCTGTGAAGGGGTTTGAATGCTGTTCCCATGGTTTTACCTCACCACCGGGAAAAACTGGTGACATTTTAAATGGCAGTAGATGTTAGAAAGAAAAATGGCACATTAAAACCCACACACCAGTGTGCAGTGCTGCCTCAAACCAATAACAACCCTCCTTAATAAAAACAATGTTTCATCTCTTGCATAATGAAGGGGTTTTTTTTCCCTTGCACTCAAATGGGCACTATTTCATGCAGACATGTGATTTTTTTTTCCCTTTAGCAAAAGTTGGAAAAGTGCCTCCTTGTTGAAGCAATGCAATTTCTCAGCTCTCCCAGGATAACTGGGCAGCTCATCACTCACAATGATAATTCCATTCACAAACTGACATCATAAAAGCATGAAGGAAGATAAAGGAAGTATTGTGTAAAGAACTTTAAGACAAGAGAAAAATAAACCCTTTGGGTATTTCAGAATAGAATCCCAATGTGTGGTGAATGGCAGTGTCTTGAGATTCCCTTGTTTTAAATTCCTCTTGATGTGAGAACTCAAAAGTGTTGGGTGCAATCAAAGTTTGCCAGACTTCTGCTTAGCCAGACACTGAATAACTCCTGCAAACTGGTGGTTCTTCTGCTTTGTTATCTCTAGGCTAGAAATGAGCGAGGAGAGGATGGCCCCATCTGAAATATGTAAAAGAATGAAACCATTGATTAATCTGGGAGCTCAGAATTATTTAAGCTTTGAAACACCAGGTTAACCTTAGTAAAAGTCGACATTGAAAAAGTTATTCATTAAATAACATTTAGTTATCTTAAAAAAGGTTTTTTTGGGGAAAGGGAGACACAATAGGTTCCCAATTATTTGTTAGTCGTGTATCTCTACTCTGTGTTAGGGTAAGTGTGTTAAGTGGTTGAGACTTGTATCTCAACAAAGTGCCTTCTATTTTGAGTTACCCAATTTAATAAATCAGCTCTAAGATGTATGGATCAGCTGTCAAGGCTCTGAGAGCCATTGCTCAGGTTCCCAGAACAAAGAAGCCCTGAATTTGGGAAGGTGAAACAATTAACACCGGGAAGAGATGCTGAGCCCCGGCTTTCTACAAAAAACGAGGATTTCTCCAAGTTTGCCTTTTTATCACTCTGGATTTTTGTTCCAATCTAATCTGTTCTCTAAGTTTTGCCTCCTTTCCTCCCATCCCTATTTTTATGCATAGAATCTCCCTATGTAGGATTAATTTAGATCAGCTTTGAACCAGGAAACCTGGCATGAAATAGAGCTCCACTCTTCCCAAACCCATATTTTCCTCTTGGTAAAAGCATTATCAGTCTTCCTAAACCCTCCAGAAACCTTGGTGTTGTCATCCAACTCCTTCTCCCCTTAATCCCTGATTATCTATTTTCAAAATATTTCTCAGACCTGTCCTATTTCTACCTCTTAAATGAGGCCTCCGTTCCTCCTCTTCAAAAATGAAATTATTTTCTAATTATTTCACCCATTCTATTCAATCCCCCAATGTACACTCCAGTCCAAACAGTCTTCCAGAGTTACCATTAAAAACACATACCTGTTGAAAAACCTCTGCAGATTATTTTTACATCAATTAAATTTTAACTTCCTCAGCCAATATGCAATCATCTCTATGACTTGACCCTCACCTACTTTTCTGGTTGTATTTTTTTCTTCACTCCAGTTTACACCCCCAGGAACCACATTCTCCAGCCACGTCTGTCGGTGCTATTCCTAAAATACTTCTGTGATTTAAATATGCTCTCCCGACTAGAAACGTTTTCTTTCCAAGCCTGCCCATCATAATCCTTCACATTGCCACCTCTTTAGAATCTCCCATTTCCCCATTAAGGAAAAAAAAAACCTTCCCTTTTCCTATTTTCCATGGTAAATTTTATCTTTAATACGGTCCCACCTCTCTCTCTCTTTACAACAAAAATTCTTAAATATATTGTCTATACCCAGTATGTTCAATTTCTCTCCACACATTTCCTTTTGAACCCATTGAAATTACTAACTCAACCAAGGCAATTCATATCTGGATTAACAAAACTTCCATGTTTCTGTACCTAATGGTCAATTCCCAGTCATCTTAGCAAGAATATTGCATTTTCCTTTCTTCTTGAAATATTTTATCCATTTGCCTTCCAGGATACCAATTAACCTAGGTTTCTCCCTACCTTGTCAACCACTCCTTCCCAGTTCCCTTTGCTGTTATTCATTATCTCCCAACTTTTAAACTTTGGATTATCTCAGGGGCCACTTTTCAGATCTTTGCTCCTTCAACCTACTCCTTGAGTGACTTCACCTAGTCTAATGGCTTTAAATAACAACTTCACTCTAAGGACTCTCAAAATCAGAGATCTCAAGCATGAATTCCAGACTTTTGACCCAACTACCACTTGATATCTCCATTTAGAAGTCTGTGTGCATCTCAAATTTAACATGTCCAAAAACAAATCCAGATTCCCAACCCCCACTGTGACCTAGACTTTTACTCCCATATATATATATATATATATATATATATATATATATATATATGTTTTATCTCAGAAAGAAATGATGCCATTCTTCTAATTGCTCAGATCATCCATTGCATTGGATCATCCTTTCTTCCATACCCCATATCAGATCATTCAGCAAGTCCTAAATGCTCTGCCTTCCTGCTATGTTCAGAGCCTGAACACTTCTCACATCCACTGTTATTGTGAGTCCTGGATTATGGCAAAACTTTTGGACTAATTTCTCTGCTTCTGTGCCAAACCTCCACAATCCATAATACTCAACAAAGCAGCCAGAGAGATCCTCTTAAACCCCAAGTCAGGTCATTTCCTCTTTTCTTTCCACATTTCAATGGTTTCCCTTTTCACTCAAAATAAAATTCCAAACTTTAACTTAGCCAACAGAATCATTCTGGCCTTAGCTACTTTTCTGATCTCACCTTTTCCCACTCTCCCCTGTACTCCTGTGGCCCCAGTCATACCTGCTCCCTTCCTGTTCCTCAGACATTCCATGCACTCCCTTCACAAGGCCTTTGTACTAGTTTTCTCTGTCAGGAATGTGTGTACCCAGATTCCTGAATAATTTTCTCTCTCCTTTCCTTCAGGTTTCTGCTCAAATATAATTTTCTCAGTGAGGCTTTCCCTGAGTGCCCCGTATAAAACAGCACATGCTCCCCAACCAGCATTCTCCGTCCCCACCCAGCACTTCTTATCCTCATTATCTCATTTTTACTTTATCAGTAGAACTTACCATCACCTGAAAGATTATATATTTTCTCATTTATCTGTTTTCTTTTCCCATCTCTCCTCAATAGACAATGCTAGTTCCAAGAGGGCAGGAATTTGTATCTATTTGGTTCTTTGCTGTATTCCCAGTGCCTAGAACAGTGCCAAGCATATGGAAGGCATTCAATAGATATGTATTGAATGAACTCTTTTCCATTTTTAAATTCTTAACTCTCAAGCCAACTAGTAGAAACATAATACATATATAACCTATTTTTCAGCAAAGCATAAAATTCCTGTTCTATTTTAATTGGGTGATGAGGGGGATGGGGATGATGAAGCTGAGGTTAGAATATCTTGACAACCACCATGTAATTGTAAATTATCTTAAACTGCTCTACAATTCATGCAGGAAGTGAAGTCATAATGTATTAGTCATCAGTAAAAAAAGAAAACAAGTTGAAGTGATACAATGCACAAAGTCATCTTGACTGGGTAGAAACAGAGCATACTTTCCTGCTTTGAAAAAGCTTGAGATTTCTTTTTTAAGTTGTGCCCTCTCAAGCAAACTTTGACTCTCAAGTATATTTATTCAATCAAGAAGATTATTATTACATTGAAGTTCTTAAAGGTGGTGTCTGCCTCTGGGTTTACCATTTTAAGCAACTGATGACATTTACCATAGAGGTTACGCATGGATTACAATTCTGGAAAATACGTTGTTGAGGGTTTCCTTTGGTATCACAGTCTAAGGGAAAAAGTTAAGAGTTTAATATTTTATAACTCACAGCAGGTTACACATTCAAGCTAAACATGTTTTAGTAGCAATGCTTCAAGCTACCAAAGGCCATAGCTACCAGAGAAAAAGGAAATGTTAGTTTGCTACTATGGTTCCCAGCAGAGTTTATCCTATATAAGCAGCATCATAAAGAAATATGCTTTTATTCCTATAATATTTAGCTAAATGCAACCTTTACGATGTCATATCATATTTAATAATATCTCTCTAATGTCTACCTGACAATGTAAGTTTGCATAATGATCAGGTAATGCTGTAAATTTTAACCTACTCATCTATTCCTGGTTTCTAGGAATGGTATTTCTACAGCACTTGGCTATATACTGTATCACATAAAAAATACAGATGGATGTAGTAAGTTGGTTTCTGTTTTCTCTTGTGATAGGTTTCTTGAAATCTGTGTTATTTATGTGTTGTCACCAATTTAATTAAATAACATTCAGAAATTATACAGCCAATTTGGCAGTACTTTAAGTTAATGTAACAATTTATCTGGCATTGTTAATGTGATTTTAAATGCTGACATGACACCATTATTGAGTATTTACTAAACATTTCTGTTGTTTAGCACACTTACAACATTTTTGTCTTTTTAATTTAGACAGTTCTTATTATAAACCTATACACTGTGACTTATCAGAATGGCTATTAAAGCACAGATAAATACAGTTAATCTCAAAGAGTATCCAGAATTGAATTAAATACAGACTCTTAATGGCAACAGCTGTTTTAACCACCTAGACTGCTTCTCTTACCCTTATTTGCTTTGAAAATTAATAGGTATCTCTGACCTCTTTTATTTTGAGATTATCATTAATTTCAAGCTATCATTGAATTGTTTCTAAATTACATAGAATATGTGTAATTTAAATAAAATTTTCTTCAGATATAATTTTATAAACAACATTGTTCTAGTCAAAGATTTTTAGTGGCGCTTTAACAATAGTTTTTCTGCAAAAATTGGACAATGAATGCATTTCATATAGAAATGCATCATTACAAGCAAATAGGCTAAACAATAGTATATTTTTTAAAATGCCTGTATAAAAAATAACCAAATTAAAGAACATATACAATGTGCCTAAATATATCTTTGAAGCTTGTGTCTGAAAGTGGCACAAATTAAAGAGCTTAAGGTATTTTGTAGCTCCTGAAAAATAAATCCTCCTTGTAGCATGCAAGGCTGATGTTGGATTTCCTCACATTAAACTTTGTAAGATACTTGCTCTAAGATACCAAATAAGGAGGTAGGGACTGCCAGGGCAGAGATGTGGGAAGCAGGGCATTTTCTGTAAAATAAGGCTACTAATATTGCATTTCTTATAGAATTCTTTTGAAGATTAAGCCATATCATGGCTATAAAGTCCTTAGTATGGTGCTTGGTGCATAAGAAGTGCTCAATAGATGTTAACTATTGTCCTTATTACTATTATTACCAGGGCATACACAACATGCAAAAAGGGTTCAGAGGCAGGAGTAACTAACACAAGGAAAACTTCAGAAGAGTTGATATTTGAGTCTTATAGAGAACACGGATATATAGTTGTCATATAAAGACAGAAAGGAGCTAAAGCTAGAAGAATTACAGTTACCAAAGAGGATGCAATTGTTAATTGAATTTTAAACCACTTTTCTGTTCACCATACCAAAAGTAACTAAATGGCAGATGTGGCACTAGCAAAATCTCAGGATTATCTCAGCAGTTAAGGGCAAATCACTTAAAATAGCTATGTTACTGAAATGGAGGAATTTCCTTCCTCTCTTGCCAAGGTCTGGTAAGGAAGAGCTGTTTTTAGAGCAAGTTTCTTCCAGAATTAAAAATGGCCTCCATGAGGATTTTTGCTGCCAATATGAGGCTAAGTCATTTCTGTTTCACCGAGGAGCCACTAGTGCATAGAATGAAACGGTTGAAATCAGAGAGCAGGGAAAGCTACTGGGAATGTTCTTGTGGCAGCTAATCAGAAGCATCCTGTGATTTTTATTTTCCATTCAGTTGCTGACCCAACCGAAGAAACACCTGATTCCACAGGTACCAGCTGAATTAGATTTTGAAAATGTTATGAGAATTTAAACTTAATTCTGAAATACACAGAAATTGGAGACATATACATGATGCTATGATAGTCATTAATTTAGTGGTGCAATTAGAAATAAAGCCTGCAGTCCAAGTAGAGTTGTTTCTGTGAATGCCAGAGGTGAATAGGCAGTCTATGCTTGGTCTTTCTGTCCGTCACAACTGGTGAATCAAGTAAGTGAATCAAGTGTTAAATCTCTCCAAAATAGTCAAAGAACGAATTAAGCTTGCACCCCATCCTCCGGCCAGGATGTTTGTGATATATAGAGAATTCTTTTAGGTGGTATATTTTTATGCCTATTTCAGTAACAAGGGAGTTTATCTTTTAAAATATGTTTGTTCTTCACAGAAATCCCTACTTGCGTCATCAATATGGGGTCCTATAAAATATTAGAAAATATGTGAAAACAGCATAAGAAAAATGGAGGGGAAATACAGCACATCTATGAAGGCATCTGCTGGCAGTGGATAATTAATAATATCAGAATTGGGATTTCCAAGAGTTTGTCATCTCCCTTTTCCAAAAATGCAGGAGTCACTAAAACCTGGCAACCTATACCCCATGGAGCCTGCCTGGGTCAATCCAGAAACGATTCTATAGCTGTAGATGAAAATCTACCAGCCAGTAGGGGCTGGAATGAGTTTTACTTCTGTAATCTTTGTGCGGATGGAGGAACTAACTCCATATTCTTGAGTGTTCACCAAACCATAAACTTTCCCTAATCTCCACTCTGTTTCCCTGGTGAAATGTCATCTTGTCTTGTTTCTTGGTTTGCATTCCAGTTTCCCATGTGGGACTGGCTGTCTCCTATGACTGATTCCAGCAATGTAGAGCCCTGACCTTCTATCTGGGCCTGGTCCTCCCTCTCCTACTCAAAGGCTGGTGTCTGTCTTGTTCCTTCAGCCATTGGTAGAAGTCTTGCTCCCATGAAGCTCTTGACCCAATGACCCACTTGCCTGGAAATTCCCACTGCTTTGTCTCTTAACTAGACCAACTAGATGTCCCTTGAGTACAAACCAGCTTAGATCAAACAGGAGTTGCATATATTCTCTTAATATGGAGTCCAGGCTGCTCCATTTGTGAGTCATTCCTACAACTGGATTGGTTTACCAGTCTGAGTCTGGGCTGTTGGTGTCCAGCCTAGACCCCTTTTCAGGGGGCTAATGGATTCATTCCCAAGCAGCCACGGATGTTGCTGCAAAGCCTCCCAGCAGCTCCCTTCTCTGGGGAATTGCCCTTGGTCCAATAGGATTCTTAACTGGGAGGTTACCCACCACCGTCCCAGCATCCAACAGTCAATGATTTTTAAAGATGCAGCTTCCTGGCCTCAAGGTGGGACCAACTCCCTGGTGCAATTTGTGTTCCATGGTGTGGGACAGACTAAGGCTTTTCTCCACCAGAGATGACATACTTGCTTAGTTATTTCTCTTATCCTATCCCTGCTTCTCTTGCTTCTCTTCTGAGTGCTTTCTCTTAAAAATGGTTTTTCCAAGAAGCCCCGTTTTAGGCTCCGCTTTGGAAGCAGACCAAAGACAACTTTCCTTTCTACTTGGCCCAGTGCTGGGATCCCAGGCTTGAGACCAAATCATGAGTTAACTACCTCTCAGGTCCTAAGTTAGGCTATAAAATCATCTCAGTGTGACATACCATCTGCCAAGCCAACTGAGCCTGTTCTTTTTCTCCCTAACTTCCATAGCCAGTCCCTAAGTATCACCTCCTTTCTACTCTCTCCCCAATCAAACCTTACACAACGCAAAGCTTGTTGCATAAACCTGGAAGTACAATGGAATTCTATCAGAAATTGAAATGTACTCAAGTCTCAAAAGTTGGTATATCTTACCATGGGCATCAGTGGATCCCGATTTAAAGAACTGAGTTTCTGGAGAAGGTTAATTGTTACTCACTTACTCACTTACTCTAGCTTTTTGGGAGCTAGATTTGTTTTTTGAATAGACTGGGCCTTTAAAGACTTTAGACCACAAACTGTTCTAAGAACTTTTATACACAATATGCATTAAGCAGTCCACATGACAAGGGTGACCTCCTTACCATCTACCTGGAGCAGGGAACAAAAATAGTGAACTAAAGTGGAACATGAAATATCTATAGAATAACCATTTTTCTTATTCCATGTCATCTGTATTATGTTCCTTTGAGGCAAACATATTTTGAGTAGAATGTACAATCAGCAAGTTTTCTATTATTTAGAAATTGCTGAGTATATACTGTCAAAACACTCACTAAAAATACTTCACATTCTCTCAGTCATGCTGAGAAAAACACAAACTCTCATGGAAGAGTTTGCTTACAGAATAGCACACCCTTCAAAATAAATGTTTATGGAAACCACATGAGATACTTTGCTCCACTTTTGCCTTTTGCTAAAAATTAGCTTATCGGAGACCTGCAGGTCAGTTTTTTCAAAGTCTCATTAGCTCATGTTTTTATTAATGATTAGAGATATTGCTGTATTATCAGTCACTGGAAAAATTTAAGGGACGCAGGACTACTTGCAGGTATAGGTGGCTCATTACCATTTTTTTTTCTCTTTCACATTTTTCTCTTGCCTCACATTCTTACCCTTTCCTACCAGTTGCCACTTCCACACGCTAACTTTTCATTATTTACATTGAAAAAGATCATAACCTAATTTAAATCTTTTCTAAAATACCATTCTTAAACAAAGTTGTAAGGTACGTGAAAAAGCACGGTATATGAAGCTGGGAGGCCTGACTTTTATTTCAGCTTGGTTCTTTCCTTCCTGTGTGTCATCTGGTTTGCTTCTTAGTCTTTTTTTACAGCCCTCACTTTGATCGTCTGTAAAATTAGTTTGTGAGATCAGCGAGTCTGAGAATATCTTTCAGCTCTAACACCCTAGAATACTATAATTTCATCTCCAGGCCCCTCCTCCTTGTCATCCTATATCCAGCTTTTCTTTGGCAATGACTTATTATCGGTCACTCCCTCTGGCCCATAATCTCTGAACATTTTAATCCTCCAGTTCATCTTTTCCATCCTAAGTGTCCAGAGTCCTATTTCTTCAGGATCCTACTCTCTGCACAGAAAGAGACATGTCCACTCAATAAAGATCTAGGGCCCTGTCTTGTCAGTAATTAGCACTACATACATGGCAAATGGCAGACACGTCCTTCTCCTCATGTGTGAAATGGAACTAATAATAGTATTCTGTCAGTTTTGAAATGTTAGGAGTTCAGAAGATGAGAGAGAGAAGTCTGTGAAGTATTAAGTGTCATAGAAATGTAGCGTATTATGACAAATGAACACATTAGCATGGACTGCTGTGTAATCCTAGGTAACTCTTGTTCTTTTTAATAAAACCTTCAAGAGACAAATTTTTTTTTTTTTTTTTTTTTTTTTTTTTTTTTTTTTGCATTACGCGGGCCTCTCACTGCTGTGGTCTCTCCCGTTGCGGAGCACAGGCTCAGGACGCGCAGGCTCAGCAGCCATGGCTCACGGGCCCAGCCGCTCCGCGGCACGTGGGATCATCCCGGACCGGGGCACGAACCCATGTCCCCTGCATCGGCAGGCGGACTCTCAACCACTGCACCACCAGGGAAGCCCGAGAGACAAATTTCTTAATCAAAACAATGACCTTAAAGGTCTTGTGAACACTCTACCAGTCTGGTGGGGGAGATGTTTAGGCTACAAGAGGAGCTGGAATGCACCTCTCCAATCACACTCCCATTTACAGCTTTGTGGTTATGCACAAAGGGGATTTGCCTAGATGTCTGTCTTTACGCATCAAACTGCCCTAGCTATACTTAATGATAGTGTGAAACCCACTCAATATGCAAGATCAGCACATCAGGTGGATGTATTGTTATAGTTTAAACAGCATCCAAAAGCCGGGATGAAAGAGAAGAGGACTGAAGTCTAATCCTTAAGATTATGTTTTGCAATGAACGGTGATCCTGAGGAATGAAATATTGGGAATTAAAAATCATCCCAGCTTAAGATGACATAATGCAGCCTTTGATACCTTTGAAAATCTGTCCAGAACTAAAACCCAAAGTATTTAATAGATCAGCCATAACCAAAAAATCAGAGTTTTCTTTCCTCAGATCATTATGGGGATATAGCATTGGAGGCATGTTTATGCGGATATTGACGCACTATTCAATAGGCCTTAGGCCTGGAATTTAAGTTCACTTCCTTCATTTACAGAATTAAGATAACCTTCAATGAGATAATGATTAATAAAGTAGCTTGAGAAAACTTGACACAAGGCAGGTGATTAGTCCAATTCACACAGTTTTTACTATATATGTTTCTATGTAGTTTTACACAATATATTTTCTCTGTGCAGTTCTATAAACATTCCAATAAGGTGCATGATTTTGTGTTCAACAATCATAGTGTTAAAGCAACTCTTATTATCCGGGAAGTTGTGCTGATGCTGTCTTGCTGCCACCAGAAGTTTGTCAACATCAAACTTCTCCTGTGTGGGGTATATTCACCTTCTGGAAGCCAACAAGCAAATAAACAAACCCAAATAAACCTGTCCATGATGTCAGGGTAAAAAAGAAAAGAATCATAATGTTATACTTTAAAAAGTATATCTCTTCCTTCATCTCCCTCTTACTCAATGGTTGATGAATCTCAATTTATCCAATTTTAATGAATTGAATGTTTTAGACAGGAGGTACTACAATGGTTTTTCCTAGTATTAGACATTAGAACCCACGAAAATCCATTCAATACCTACTGACTGTTTTGTATAGCAATCTTTCCATTTTCATTGACTTGTGGGACAAGATTCCTTCTGGCTACAAGAGTGGGCTGTGTACCAGGCAGAATAACCACAGGAGAAAATGAATTTAACTTTTCTTGGGGCTCTCTCATTTGTTTGTTTTGTAATCATATATAAGTTGCTTTATTTCTCTTCCACTGTAAAATAGAGAGGGTAATGCTTGCTTATTTTACAAAATTATTAAGTAGATGCAAATAACTTTAGATAATACATGAAGTTCTACAAATATAAATAAGAATTTATAAATTTAGAGTTAGTGGTATAAAATGATATTGACATATATGGTTTCATGCAACTCTAGTCATCTGATGTCACTTTCATGATTTTTGCAAAAGCTGAGGATCACTTGAGTTATTATTTACATAATATTTTATATCAACTCTATTTTGTTACCAAAATTAATTTATTTTTAAAATGAAATTTTCTATCACTGCTGTAAATGGAAAATAAATACTTTGTGAAATAGAAGATAAATTCAAAAATAATGCCATTAAATTCTAGCTAGATGCTGCTGCCTGCTATGTCTCTGACCTACTCTCTTTGTTAAAATCAGAGACTAGTAGCTATAACACAGCATCAAAAATTACACTAGCTTTATACCTAGGCTTTCTACCAGATGTAAACCAGAAGTATAGCAAGATATTTAAAAAGAGAGTAATTTGTTCACTGTGTCATTCTCTGCTATTTCTTACATGACTTAAAATTATCTTGCCTCACATATGTAGGACATGTCCCTCATTTGAAGGGAAAGCAGCACAGCAGGAAGTGTAATGGGTTAGGAGTCTGTGCTCTGCCCCATACCTTGGCACATCACTGATGTCTGTGAGTCTTAGTTTCTTAATTTCAAATACGGGTGTTGAGATATATTATTTCTAAGGTCTCTCTTCCCTAAAATACTGTGCAGTGTATTTCATTGATACATGCAGAATAGTTAGCACCTCATTTCGTAAATATCTGAGAATGTCTAGATTCTCATTTCTAAAGGAACGATCTTGTTCATCACAATGTTCTGTCTTTATAAATAGGTCATTCTGAACTTCTATTGACATCACCAATTCAATAGATGGCCAAGCTTATGGGGAAATCAGGGAATTCACTTTAATACTGCCTATAATGAGAGATTAGATGCAATAGGGTATGTGAAATTATCAGATATTCATGAATAATAGGCTACCCTGATCTCTCCTGCTAAAGTGCTACAGAAATGTCCTGATTGATAGTAGGCTTTTACAAAGGAAAAGAAAAAAGGATAGATTACCCTACTTCCAACAAGTCTTTGGCAAGCACACCTGAATAAATACAGCACTAGATGAGTTTCGGAGACCATTAGTTTTGTAATAGATGAATTCTCAGTGATTTAATGATGACTTGAAACGCAGGCCTTGATAATGTCCTCCACTCTACAAAGCAGGTCATTTCAGTTGGTGAGAGACACCGACTCATGCTTCCCATTGAATGTTTTAGACTTTACATTCTTGAGACTATTGTTAGTTACACACATGAATGCACACATATGTATTATATATTACTACAAGGGAGGCAAAACTTGAGTTCCTTTTAATTTGTAGTAACCGGCAGCTTTTCTTAATATCTTATTTTGTGAAATGTATGCTCTTCTAAAGCTGATGATTATGTATGCCACCTAACTTTCCCATTGATTATCAGAATAGAGTAACAAATGTGCATCAAAAGCTTCACATTTAAGTTCTGGGGTTAGAGGCTCCTCCAGGCAAACCGATCAGTGGTGAAAACAGGGCTGGCCGGCCTCTCTCAGATCTTTGCTGTGTTTGGTCAGGCACTCCAGTGTCGGTCAGTACTGCTCCATCACATTGCTAGCTACCTCACCCCACTCTAAAACTCTTCATCTCCTTGCCCTGCACCAGAGTTTATTAAGACCTGGCTTACTTGTCCTTTGGAATTTTGGTTCCCACCCTGGGAACCTAGGACCTGTTAAAGATACCTCCCTGACTCACTTTTACTACTCACCACTCAATAATTGTTCTGGATTTCCCCAAGCCTCTGCTCACCTAGTCTCATTTTCTGATCAAAGATATACCTCACTAGAGAGTCTGTTACAATCACCCACCTGCTTTAGGCCCTCAGACAGCTCACTCTGTCTCCCAAGCCCTGGGTATGGGCTGTAACATTGTATTGACTCATAGGAAAAAATCTCAGCGGTAAAGGAGAAAAACATTAGAAAAGGAATACAGTTTGATTCCTTTAAATTAAAACTGATCATTTTTTAATCAAAAGGAATTCTTAGAGTAAGTCATCAATATGAATGTAAAGTAGCTATGGTTTCTTTCATGGTGGACAAATTAAATTAAAATTCTCAAGGACAAACATCAATTACAGCTTAAATAAATAGAATGTGTTGTACTCAAATGTCATGCCATTTCTATTTCAGTCTTCTGTGGGACTGCTTCTGCCAATATGTGGTTTGGCTTTGTAAGGCAAACACAGGGAAGCTGTTTTTTTTGTCTTCTAGATTTTAACTGGTAATCAGTATAACCTAGCACCACTGAACTAGCTAAACCTGATTTCTATCTATACTCACATATGCCTTCAAACTAGGCTTACCCATCTCTCATTTCAAGGTCAACACCCAATAAAGGTAAATGCAAGATACCAAAGCATCTCTGATGCAGGATCTCTCCCTCTCTCTCTCTGTATGTGTGTGTGTGTGTGTGTGTGTGTTTGGATGCACTGAATAAGCAGCTCTGACATTAGTAATCTTTCCCTAGAGTCAGTTTATACAATTCATAGAAAGATTTAGCATAGCACTTGGCACAAAATAGAATTTTGTAATGGTACCTATGATTAGTTTGGGGCTTCTCACACTGCCTGATTCTGAGCTTCTCATCCCTCAGGCTTAACTCTGTTTCTGGTGCTAAGGGATTTAGAATGAGTCATAAATAACATAGCTCAGGCAGCCAGAGTGTTCCCTGGCAGAGCCAGGAAAAGTCCCCTTCAAGATGAAGCAGGAATATTGACCCTCCATTTCACTGTTAAACTGGCCTGTGCTCTTGGGTTCTACATCAACAAAAACAATTTCAGCGAGAACTGCCACTTACTAGCTGTGGGACGGTGGGCAAGTTATAAACCTGTGAGTCTCTGTTTCTCTTCACTTAAGATGGCTATCAGTAACTTATTACATGATTTGGGGTAAGATGCCTAACTCACTTTCCCTCAGTTTCCTCACCGCTAAAATGAAGAAGTTGAACTTGTCTCTATTATATAATCACTAAAATTCCATCTAGATCTGATATTTTTATTCATTGACAGTGATTAAAAAATAAATGATTAAAACAATAAATGTGTGTCAACCAACTATATAATATTTTCCCCTTCTTGATATTGGAAGTTTAATGAAAAGAATCTATGGTATGGGCTTCCCTGGTGGCACAGTGGTTAAGAGTCTGCCTGCCAATGCAGGGCACGTGGGTTCGTGCCCCGGTCCGGGAAGATCAGACGTACCGCGGAGCGGCTGGGCCCGTGAGCCATGGCCGCTGAGCCTGCGCGTCCGGAGCCTGTGCTCTGCAGCAGGAGAGGCCACAACAGTGAGAGGCCCGCATACCGGAAAAAAAAAAAAAAAAAGAATCTATGGTAATATTCTATATTAGATTTTTTGTGGCTATGTCTATATTTTAATCTTTAAAACACTTTTTTTTGCTTCTAAAACAAGTGAAAATGATTCACAAGTAAACAACATTCACTTTGTATTAATGCAACACTTAATTTTCTGTGTTCATCAGTTCACAGATTGCTTATGACTTACCATATTATCACTTGACAGAGATTGAAACAGTATATCGAACTAGTGTAAATAACAAATTTAGAACAGCAGGCTATTTGCAAAAATGAAAAAAAAAATCTCACTTCTCAGGAGATTTTATTTTTCAAGGGAAGGTAAGATTATTTTGAATTATTTTAGTTATTGTTGCTGTATAACAAATCAGTCCAAAATCTTGTGTCTTAAAACAATAGTTTTTTTCCTCATGATTTTCTGGGTTGGGCAAGTCTCTTGCTGGTCTAATCTGGAGTCACTCCTGTGGCTGCATTCATCTAATGACTCAGCTGAAGGCTTTATATGATGGAGATGGTTTTATTCACATATGCAATTCGGGCTTGCTCTACCTGTCACCTCCAGCTGGCCTGACACCTCCACAGTCTGGTAACACAAGGATCCAAGAGGGCTAGAACAGATGTTGCAAGGTCTCTTAAGTCCCGGGAGAGTTCGAAGCATTGCTTTTGCCACATTCTATTGGTCAAAGCAAGTCACAAGACTATCCCAGATACAAGAAGGTGAAGAAATAGACTCCAGCTCTTGATGGCAGGAGTAGCATGTCACATTGCCAAAGGATGTGACAGAGAGGAGTGATTTACTGTAACAATCTGCCATGCCAATGTACTGTTTCCATAAAGACAATTTGGAGAGAACTCTTTTATCCCCATGGTCTTAACAGCTTTGATTTAAATAATTAAAATTATTAACATTTAAACTATGTTAAATGAAGAAGAGTTCTTATAATTAGATGAACTCAAAGTATTCAGAGAATAGTACAGTGACATTTTTAAAGATAATCACTTCCACTTTTCCGATGTTGAGGATTCTTAGTCAAACATTTAATTGTTTAAAGATAAATTTGTGGTCTATGGGAATTGGTTAATGGTTCTTTTGTATTGTAAATGGAATTTTCCTTACCAAAAATCTTTTCAGTTTCCTTCAGGAAACTCATTGGTTACATAGTTTTTAAGATATATTTTATAAAACAACCCATATTTTAAAAAGAAAACCAAATCTTTAATACATTCTTTTGTATTAGAAGATTTTTTACACACACAAAAAAGGCAAATGCTAGATAAAGGATAGTATTGTTGAAAATTATTAGTTTATAAAGGGAAATTGCGATCACTCAGCTAATCAGAACTCAGAACTTCATCAATGAAGAAGTCAAAAGTCATTGAAGTATCAATAATGGACCTGCTAAACCAAGCTGAAAACTAGGGCAAAAAATCACAGTGCGGGTCTATGGAGCGAATACAAATGCTCCTGTACTTGTCAGATTATACTACTCTTAATTCACTGGCTCATTACCCACATCTGTGCTGTAGGATGGCTTGCAGTCCACAAAGGTGTCTAATGTCATCACTCAAATAGGTTCTCATTTCTTCCAAGACAGTGCTCTTAGTGGTCTTGTCAGGAAGGGAAAAATTTCCCCTCTACTTCTCTCCAGTTCTTGTGGCTGGACTAATGATAGAATTGACACATGACAGATTTAAGAAACAAATTTTCATACTTGTGCATGGCGGTCTCATAGAAATGGGACCTAAGAAGTGAACAAAGCGGGCAGCTCTTATATTTTTCAAAGAAACAATAAATTTGTGAGGACTTGATAGGACAAAGAAGCCTGGGTTCGGGGTGGTTCATTAGTGAAGAATCTATACAGAGTTTGGGCTTAGGGTAGTAAATTTAATAAGTAACAAATTCAGCCCCAAATTCCCTGTCTGTGGTGATAAGAGTGTCTTCCTGCCTCCAGATGCAGGGAATGCCCTCTCATGTGACAGATTTATTTCCTGCTTTAAGGAGCCAGGGAGGAGGGTCAGAGTGTCCCTCTTGCATTGACTCTTTCTTAAGTAACTAATTCAAAGTAAACAATAGCCATTGAGGCACATTTTGGGCAGCCTGCTCTGGGCCCTACAGTCTTCAGTGCCTGGGAGGGTATTGGAACAGCCTCAGTCCTGTTTCTGATGCCTCCATGACTGCCATATTCAAAGCACTGAAATGTTCCTAGGTTTCCTTTTGTCCTTAGGGTGCTGGGACCAAGCTTGATCCCACATGGATGTGGGGAAATGTTGTTTTCATATCTCATAAAACACTTTATTGATTTTCGAAGTGCCTTCAAACTTTGTCTGAATTAATTTTCTCCAAAGGGTTTTTACTTAATCCACGAGGATGGCATAGGGTCATTGTATTAGTCACAGAACTCCAGAGAAACAGAAGAAAGAGGATGTACATAGATATAAGTTAGTGGAGATTTATTATAGGAATTGGCTTGCACAGCTAAGGAGGCCAAGAAGTCCCACGATCTGCTGTCTGCAAACTGGAGACCCAAGAACGCTGATGGTGTAATTCAGTCCTACTTTGAAAGCCTGCACACCAGGGTAGCTGCTTGTGTGAGTCCCACAGCTTCAAAGCCCAAGATCCAGGAGCTCATATGTCCAGGGGTAGGAGACAGACAGCTCAGCTCAAGAAGAGAGAGAATTCACCCTTCCTTTGCCTTTATGTTCTCTTGGGGCCCTCAATGGATTGGATAATGCCTGCCCACATTTGAATGAATGAATCTCTTTACTCAGTCTACTGAATCAAATGCTAATCTCTTCCAGAAGCACCTTGACAGATACATCAAGATATATTGTTTTACTAGCTCTACAGGCATCCATGAGACCAGTCAGCTCAACACACAAAATTAATCATCACAGTAATGAAACCAAGTTATTGTTCCTATTGACCATTTTTCACTCTATTCAAGCAAGCACACAAGGACTTCCCCTTCCCACAAGCAAGTTTCTCTACTGGAAATAAGCAGGTATAGTTCCCTACAAGCAAAGAGACATTGGGGAAAGATGATAACCTTTTGACCCCATCAACCCATGAGACATGTTAGGATGTATCTGAAGTTCAATTTAGGCTCAGCTAGAACGCCAGACATATGACATAATAAAATATGTTAGCCTTAATACCTGATTTTCAGGGTTTCCCAGACAGGAAGGTCAAATCCTAGGATATCTAGTTTAAAGCCCTGTGATTATTAATCCTACATGATCCCATAATATTATAAAACTTTCCTTTGAATAAACTTTTTGAAAGTACCTTGGGGAAACAGCATAGTATGGTGAAAAGAGCTTGCAGTCAGACAGATCTTAATAAACAAGCACTCTCTCAAATTAGCATCATGTTTTAAGGTTTGTTTTCCTCATTTGAAAAATTAAGATAATAAAACTTAATGTAGGATTATTTGAGGAACTGTGAAAGAAAATGTGTGTAAAGCATTTAGCATACCATTCAATAGGAGGTAGCAAACTTTGGATACAAAGAAGCTAGCGTTGCTTTTGCAGCCTAGGAACCTACTTAGGGCCTGGGAGAAATAGTTCCTTCTTAATTATACGTATATTAAAATGGTAATTTCTATATGTCATGATATTACATGGAAAAGTTAATCTGGGAATTATTTTAATTCTTATTTACTATGGTGGTTAGAGGGAGTGATGGAGGGTAAGGAACATGAAATTGTATAAGGTATCCACTCCATGAATGCACTTGAAAATTAGAAAGTTGACTGCTTTTCCTACTTTCAGAAAAATGTGAGACATTAGAATTCCTTCAGCAGATGTTTATTGAACACTAAGGGAGCATAATTACTGCCCTCATGGAAGGGGACAAACAATAAACAAGTGCAATACTGCATATAAGAGGCTGAGATAGGAACATCTGGGTCAAAGAAAAATGACTTTAAATGGGGCGACAAGGGAGACCTCTCTAAGGAAGTGACTCTAAACTGAGACCTGGAGAAGGAGAAGCACCTAGAAATGTAAAGACCAGGAGTACTAGGCTGGGAGAAAAGCCAGTGATGAATCCTAGTGGAAGAGCCTGGCATGTTTGCATGGCCAGGCTTAGGAAGAGGAAGAAAAGTGGTAGGAATGAGGCTGGAGAAGCAGGAAGCACCTATGGAAGAACCATGTGGGCTCCAGCCTGGAACCCTGAAGAAGAGCTGGTTTCTTTAGTTTGCAGATGTGTCATTGAGAAGTCCAGCTGATGTTACAAGGACCCATAAGCATGGAATTCTTATTGTATTAAATATTTAACAAATGATGCACTAACCACTGAACCACCAGCTGCTACTGCCCATCCAAAGACTAAGCTGCTGACCATCATTCCATCAGCCTGCATGACTTCAAAACGAGATCTATTAATTGTAATATTTCCTAGGTGTAGCCAATGTTTGCAGGGCCTGTCTCTGTAAAAATAAGATTTTTGGATTCCACATATATGCGTTAATATATAATATTTGGACTTCCGGGTAAGATGGCAGAAGAGTAAGACGCGGAGATCACCTTCCTCCCCACAGATACCCCAGAAATACAGCTACACGTGCAACAACTCCTACAGAACACCTACTGAACGCTGGCAGAAGACCCCAGACCTCCCAAAAGGCAAGAAACTCCCCACATACCTGGGTAGGGCAAAGCAGAGAGATTCCCGCACAGAGGAGCGGTGCCGAGCGGCACTCACCAGCCCGAGAGGCTTGTCTGCTCCCCCGCCGGGGCGGGAGGCGCTGGAGCTGAGGCTCGGGCTTCGGTCAGAGCGCAGGGAGAGGACTGGGACTGGCGGCGAGAACTCAGCCTGAAGGGGGCTGGTGTGCCGCGGCTGCCCGGGAGGGAGTCCGGGAAAACTCTGGAGCTGCCGAAGAGGCAGGAGACTTTTTCTTCCCTCTTGGTTTCCTGGTGCGCGAGGAGAGGGGATTAAGAGCGCCGCGTAAAGGAGCTCCAGAGACGGGCGCGAGTCGCGGCTGAAAGCGCGGAGCCCAGGGACGGGCGTGGGACGCTGGGGCTGCTGCTGCCGCCGCCAAGAAGCCTGTGTGCGAGCGCAGGTCACTGTCCACGCCGCCCTTCCGGGAGCGTGTGCAGCCTGCCACTGCCGGGGTCCCGGGATCCAGGGGCGGCTTCCCTGGGAGAACGCACGGCGCGCCTCGGGCTGGTGCAACGTCACGCCGACCTCTGCCGCTGCAGGCTCGCCCCGCACTCCGTGCCCCTCCCTCCCGCCCGGCCTGAGTGAGCCAGAGTCCCCGAAGAGGCTGCTCCTTTAACCCTGTCCTGTCTGAGCGAAGAACAGACGCCCTCCGGTGACCTACACGCAGAGGCGGGGCCAAATCCAAAGCTGAGACCCAGGAGCTGTGAGAACAAAGAAGAGAAAGGGAAACCTCTCCCAGCAGCCTCAGAAGCAGCAGATTAAAGCTCCACAATCAACTTCATGTACCCTGCATCTGTGGAATACATGAATAGACAACAAATCATCCCAAATTGAGGAGCCAGGAGTCAGTGCTGTGCCTCTGAGGTGGGAGAGCGAACTTCAGGACACTGGTCCACAAGAGACCTCCCAGCTCCACATAATATCAAACGGCGAAAATCTTCCAGAGATCTCCATCTCAACACCAGCACCCAGCTTCACTCAACGACCAGCAAGCTACAGTGCTGGACACCCTATGCCAAACAACTAGCAAGACAGGAACACAACGCCACCCATTAGCAGAGAGGCTGCCTCAAATCATAAAAAGTCCGCAAACACCCCAAAACACACCACCAGACGTGGACCTGCCCACCAGAAAGACAAGATCCAGCCTCATCCACCAGAACACAGGCAGTACTCCCCTCCACCAAGAAGCCTACACAACCCACTAAACCAACCTTAGCCACTGGGGACAGACACCAAAAACAACGGGAACTACGAACCTGCAGCCTGCAAAAAGGAGACCCCAAACACAGTAACATAAGCAAAATGAGAAGACAGAAAAACACACAGCAGGAGAAGGAGCAAGATAAAAACCCACCAGACCTAACAAATGAAGAGGTAATAGGCAGTCTATCTGAAAAAGAATTCAGAATAATGATGGTAAAGATGATCCAAAATCTTGGAAATAGAATAGACAAAATGCAAGAAACAGTTAACAAGGACCTAGAAGAACTAAAGATGAATCAAGCATCGATTAAAAACACAATAAATGAAATAAAAAATACTCTAGATGGGATCAATAGCAGAATAACTGAGGCAGAAGAACGGATAAGTGAGGTGGAAGATAAAATAGTGGAAATAACTGCTGCACAGCAAAATAAAGAAAAAAGAATGAAAAGAACAGAGGACAGTCTCAGAGACCTCTGGGACAACATTAAACGCACCAACATTCGAATTATAGGGGTTCCAGAAGAAGAAGAGAAAAAGAAAGGGACTGAGAAAATATTTGAAGAGATTATAGTTGAAAACTTCCCTAATATGGGAAAGGAAATAGTTAATCAAGTCCAGGAGGCACAGAGAGTCCCATACAGAATAAATCCAAGGAGAAATACACCAAGACACATATTAATCAAACTGTCAAAAATTAAACACAAAGAAATCATATTAAAAGCAGCAAGGCAAAAACAACAAATAACACACAAGGGAATCCCCTTCAGGATAACAGCTGATCTCTCAGCAGAAACTCTACAAGCCAGAAGGGAGTGGCAGGACATACTTAAAGTGATGAAGGAGAAAAACCTGCAACCAAGATTACTCTACCCAGCAAGGATCTCATTCAGATTTGATGGAGAAATTAAAACGTTTACAGACAAGCAAAAGCTGAGAGAGTTCAGCACCACCAAACCAGCTTTACAACAAATGCTAAAGGAACTTCTCTAGGCAAGAAACACAACAGAAGGAAAAGAACTACAATAACAAACCCAAAACAATTAAAAAAATGGGAGTAGGAACATACATATCAATAATTACCTTAAATGTAAATGGACTAAATGCTCCCACCAAAAGACACAGACTGGCTGAATGGATACAAAAACAAGACCCATATATATGCTGTCTACAAGAGACCCACTTCAGACCTAGAGACACATACAGACTGAAAGTAAGGGGATGGAAAAAGATATTCCATGCAAATGGAAACCAAAAGAAAGCTGGAGTAGCAATTCTCATATCAGACAAAATAGACTTTAAAATAAAGACTACTAGAAGAGACAAAGAAGGACACTACATAATGATCAAGGGATCAATCCAAGAAGAAGATATAACAATTGTAAATATTTATGCACCAAACATAGGAGCACCTCAATACATAAGGGAAATATTAACAGCCATAAAGGGAGAAATCGACAGTAACACAATCATAGTAGGGGACTTTAACACCCCACTTTCACCAATGGACAGGTCATCCAAAATGAAAATAAATAAGGAAACACAAGCTTTAAATGATACATTAAACAAGATGGACTTAATTGATATTTATAGGACATTCCATCCAAAAACAACAGAATACACATTTTTCTCAAGTGCTCATGGAACATTCTCCAGGATAGATCATATCTTGGGTCACAAATCAAGCCTTGGTAAATTTAAGAAAATTGAAATTGTATCAAGTATCTTTTCCGACCACAATGCTATGAGACTAGATATCAATTACAGGAAAAGAGCTGTAAAACATACAAACACATGGAGGCTAAACAATACACTACTTAATAACGAAGTGATCACTGAAGAAATCAAAGAGGAAATTAAAAAATACCTAGAAACAAATGACAATGGAGACACGACGACCCAAAACCTATGGGATGCAGCAAAAGCAGTTCTAAGAGGGAAGTTTATGGCAATACAATCCCACCTTAAGAAACAGGAAATATCTCGAATAAACAACCTAACCTTGCACCTAAAGCAATTAGAGAAAGAAGAACAAAAACATCCCAAAGTTAGCAGAAGGAAAGAAATCATAAAAATCAGATCAGAAATCAATGAAAAAGAAATGAAGGAAACGATAGCAAAGATCAATAAAACTAAAAGCTGGTTCTTTGAGAAGATAAACAAAATTGATAAACCATTAGCCAGACTCATCAAGAAAAAAAGGGAGAAGACTCAAATCAATAGAATTAGAAATGAAAAAGGAGAAGTAACAACTGACACTGCAGAAATAGAAAAGATCATGAGAGATTACTATAAGCAACTCTATGCCAATAAAATGGACAACCTGGAAGAAATGGACAAATTCTTAGAAATGCACAACCTGCCAAGACTGAATCAGGAAGAAATAGAAAATATGAACAGACCAATCACAAGCACTGAAATTGAAACTGTGATTAAAAATCTTCCAACAAACAAAAGCCCAGGACCAGATGGCTTCACAGGCGAATTCTATCAAGCATTTAGAGAAGAGCTAACACCTATCCTTCTCAAACTTTTCCAAAATATAGCAGAGGGAGGAACACTCCCAAACTCATTCTACGAGGCCACCATCACCTTGATACCAAAACCAGACAAGGATGTCACAAAGAAAGAAAACTACAGGCCAATATCACTGATGAACATAGATGCAAAAATCCTCAACAAAATACTAGCAAACAGAATCCAACAGCACATTAAAAGGATCATACACCATGATCAAGTGGGGTTTATTCCAGGAATGCAAGGATTCTTCAATATATGCAAATCAATCAATGTGATACACCATATTAACAAACTGAAGGAGAAAAACCATATGATCATCTCAATAGATGCAGAGAAAGCTTTTGACAAAATTCAACACCCATTTATGATAAAAACCCTGCAGAAAGTAGGCATAGAGGGAACTTTCCTCAACATAATAAAGGCCATATATGACAAACCCACAGCCAGCATCGTCCTCAATGGTGAAAAACTGAAACCATTTCCACTAAGATCAGGAACAAGACAAGGTTGCCCACTCTCACCACTCTTATTCAACATAGTTTTGGAAGTTTTAGCCACAGCAATCAGAGAAGAAAAGGAAATAAAAGGAATCCAAATGGGAAAAGAAGAAGTAAACCTGTCACTGTTTGCAGATGACATGATACTATACATAGAGAATCCTAAAGATGCTACCAGAAAACTACTAGAGCTAATCAATGAATCTGGTAAAGTTGCAGGATACAAAATTAATGCACAGAAATCTCTGGCATTCCTATATACTAATGATGAAAAATCTGAAAGTGAAATCAAGGAAACACTCCCATTTACCATTGCAACAAAAAGAATAAAATATCTAGGAATAAACCTACCTAAGGAGACAAAAGACCTGTATGCAGAAAATTATAAGACACTGATGAAAGAAATTAAAGATGATACAAATAGATGGAGAGATGTACCATGTTCTTGGATTGGAAGAATCAACATTGTGAAAATGACTCTACTACCCAAAGCAATCTACAGATTCAATGCAATACCTATCAAACTACCAATGGCATTTTTCACAGAACTAGAACAAAAAATTTCACAATTTGTATGGAAACACAAAAGACCCCGAATAGCCAAAGCAATCTTGAGAACGAAAAATGGAGCTGGAGGAATCAGGCTCCCTGACTTCAGGCTATACTACAAAGCTACAGTAATCAAGACAGTATGGTACTGGCACAAAAACAGAAAGATAGATCAATGGAACAGGATAGAAAGCCCAGAGATAAACCCACGGACATATGGTCACCTTATCTTTGATAAAGGAGGCAGGAATGTACAGTGGAGAAAGGACAGTCTCTTCAATAAGTGGTGCTGGGAAAACTGGACAGGGACATGTAAAAGTATGAGATTAGATCACTCCCTAACACAATACACAAAAATTAGCTCAAAATGGATTAAAGACCTAAATGTAAGGCCAGACACTATCAAACTCCTAGAGGAAAACATAGGCAGAACACTCTATGACATAAATCACAGCAAGATCCTTTTTGACCCACCTCCTAGAGAAATGGAAATAAAGACAAAAATAAACACATGGGACCTAATGAAACTTCAAAGCTTTTGCACAGCAAAGGAAACCATAAACAAGACCAAAAGACAACCCTCAGAATGGGAGAAAATATTTGCAAATGAAGCAACTGACAAAGGATTAATCTCCAAAATTTATAAGCAGCTCATGCAGCTCAATAGCAAAAAAACAAACAACCCAATCCAAAAATGGGCAGAAGACCTAAATAGACATTTCTCCACAGAAGATATACAGACAGCCAACAAACACATGAAAGGATGCTCAACATCTTTACTCATTAGAGAAATGCAAATCAAAACTACAATGAGATATCATCTCACACCAGTCAGAATGGCCATCATCAAAAAATCTAGAAACAATAAATGCTGGAGAGGGTGTGGAAAAAAGGGAACACTCTTGCACTGCTGGTGGGAATGTGAATTGGTACAGCCACTATGGAGAACGGTATGGAGGTTCCTTAAAAAACTACAAATAGAACTACCATATGACCCAGCAATCCCACTACTGGGCATATACCCTGAGAAAACCATAATTCAAAAAGAGACATGTACCAAAATGTTCATAGCAGCCCTATTTACAATAGCCCGGAGATGGAAACAACCTAAGTGTCCATCATCGGATGAATGGATAAAGAAGATGTGGCACATATATACAATGGAATATTACTCAGCCATAAAAAGAAATGAAATTGAGCTATTTGTAATGAGGTGGATGGACCTAGAGTCTGTCATACAGAGTGAAGTAAGTCAGAAAGAGAAAGACAAATACTGTATGCTGACACATATATATGGAATTTAAGAAAAAAATGTCATCAAGAACATAGGGGTAAGACAGGAATAAAGACACAGACCTACTAGAGCATGGACTTGAGGATATGGGGAGGGGGAAGGGTAAGCTGTGACAAAGTGAAAGAGCGGCATGGACATATATACACTACCAAATGTAAGGTAGATAGCTAGTGGGAAGCAGCCGCATAGCACAGGGAGATCAGCTCGGTTCTTTGTGACCGCCTGGAGGGGTGGGATAGGGAGGGTGGGAGGGAGACGCAAAATGGAGGGGATATGGGAACGTATGTATATGTATAACTGATTAAATTTGTAAAATAAAAAAAATAAAAAATAAATAAATAAAAAAAAACAAAAACAAACAAACAAAAAAATATATATAATATTTGTTTTTCTCTTTCTGAGTTAATTCACTCTGTATGACACTCTCTAGGTTCATCCACATCTCTACAGATGACCCAATTTTGTTCCTTTTAATGGCTGAGTAATATTACATTGTATGTATGTGGAATCTAGAAAATGGTATAGATGATCTTATTTGCAAAGCAGAAATAGAGACTGATTAAATAGCTGATTTACAATATTGTTAGTTTCAGGTATACAGCCATATTGTTAGTTTCAGTTTTTTATATGTACATATACTTTTATATATATATACTATTATATATATTTTTTCAGATTATTTTCCATTATACGTTATTACAAGATACTGAATATAGTTCCCTGTGCTACACAGTAGGTTCTTATTGTTTATATATTTATATATAGTAGTGTATATATGTTAATCTCATACTCCTAATTTATCCCTCCCTTCCTTCCCCTTTGGTAACCATAAGTTTGTTTTCTATGTTTGTAGTCTGTTTCTGTCTTGTAAATAAATTTATTTCTACTATTTTTTAGATTCCACATATAAGTGATATCATATAATATTTGCCTTTCTCTGTCTAATTTTCTTCACTTAGTATGATAATTTCCAGGTCCATCCATGTTGCTGAAAATGACATTATTTCATTCTTTTTAATGGCTGAGTAATATTCCATTGTGTGTGTGTGTGTGTGTGTGTGTGTGTGTGTGTGTGTGTGTGTACCACATTTTCTTTATCCATTCATCTGTTGATGGACTTTTAGTTTGCTTCCATGTCTTAGCTATTGTAAAGAGTGCTTTTATGAACATTGAGGTGCATGCATCTTTTCAAATTAGATGAATACCTAGAATTGGTATTGCTGGATCATATGTTTTCCACAGTGGCCACACCAATTTCCACTCCTGCCAACAATGTGAGAGGGTTCCCTTTTCTCCACACCCTCTCCAGCATTTATTATTTGTAGACTTTTTGATGATAGCCAATCTGACTGCTGTGAGGTGATACCTCATTGTAGTTTTGATTCACGTTTCTCTGATAATGAGCAGCTGTTGATCATCTTTTCATGTGCCTACTGGCCAATCTGCATGTCTTCTTTGGAGACATGTCTGTTTAGGTCTTCTGCCCTATTTTTGGTTGGGTTGCTTTTTTGATATTGAGCTGTATGAGCTGTTTGTATATTTTGGAAATTAATCCCTTGGCTGTGACATTGTTTGCAAATATTTTCTCCCAGTCCGTACGGTTGTGTTTTTGTTTTGTTTATGGTTTCCTTTGTTTTGAAAAAGCTTATAAATTTGATTAGGTCCCTTTGTTTATTTCTGCTTTGATTTCTTTTGCCTTGGGAGACTGACCTAAAAAAATATTGCTATGACTTATGTCAGAGAATACTTTGCCTATGTTCTCTTCTAGGAGTTTTATGGTGTCATGTCTTACATTTAAGTCTTTAATCTTATATTTGTCTTTAATACTCCAGCTTTTCTTTTTGAAGCACAAAGAAATTTTCATGTGTTTCACTATTAATCACAAGCACAAACATTGGACTGGGGAAAGAGGTAAAGGAAAGATCTTTAAAAAGTTAGATGTTTTGGGCTTCCCTGGTGGCGCAGTGGTTGAGAGTCCGCCTGCCGATGCAGGGGACACGGGTTCATGCCCCAGTCCGGGAAGATCCCACATGCCCCGGAGTGGCTAGGCCCGTGAGCCATGGCCGCTGAGCCTGCGTGTCTGGAGCCTGTGCTCTGCAACGGGAGAGGCCCGCAAAAACAAACAAACGAAAAAACAACTTAGATGTTTTTCCCTTTGGGAATCTCTGTTCTCCAGCCATTTTTGTACTTCTGAAGTTCTAATGTGATTCAGTGGACTGTGTCCTTAGATTTTATTCCTAAAAGTGCAGCTCATTATTCTCCCTTTCTGCCTCAGCAAGTCCCCATAATCTGCCTTTTCTCAATACTACATGAGCTTATGGGGGAAAGCCTTGACTTTGAGAATCAAAGAGCTGTGTTCTAATCCAGTTCACCTCAAAGTGCCAGTCTGAAGCGGGTTATGTGTAACCATTTGAGACTATTTTCTCATTAGGAAATTGAGAATACTAATTCCTACTCTTTCACAGAGTTTGAGTGGAGAATATATGAAAATCAAATATATATATGTTAAAACATATAGCATCAAGAGGCTTTAAATAGAAGGTCTGAAACATATAATGTTTTATAAATAAAGGAGAAAATAATTGTTTAAGGATTCTAATATTACTTATAATCACATAATCAGATAGTCAGTAATGAGATATATGGTCAGTTTTGTCTGATGGATAAAAAAGAATTATTACTCTATATACTATGGTTACATTTTATACTATTAAAATCTGGGAGGATAACAGAAACTATATGGAAGTAGGTAGTAAAAATATCCCAATTGTTATCAAATTATTTGCAAGTAGCAGATTTGGGGCAGAAACCACATGTCTTCCTTTGATAATTCTAGAGAATAATTTCTGCCTAATGTCATTTCAGTTCTATCACATTTGTGACTATTCTTCCTTCAGTATGTTTTTTAATCAGGAAACTGCTAATGTTATCAGACTTTTTAGTTGAATGTAAAAACAATTACTGCTATGATTGGGAAAGTTATTAATGCCATACATGACCCATCTAAGGGGTGGGAAATTGAAAGTAAGCTGTTAACAAAGAAGTTTCAATGACATGCTATTAATTTCATGAAATAGAAAATGTCTAATACAATCAATTGTAACCACCTTTTCCCACAATAGACTCCCATCTATTTTAGATTACAAAATTACATAAAATTTGTCATATAAAGCCATTTTACAGTGTTTCCTCTTAGTCATCTGAAACATTCAAATCCAAGAATTGTGTAGAAGTGGAATCTGATGGTAGGAAGACAAGGTAAAGTGAAGAAGTTGGGTGAAAATCAAACTGATGGATATTTTCCTGGCAGCTGACCTGACAGACACAACATTGGGCAAATTATTGAGGTATTAGTCATAGCATATTGGAATATTTCAGAGTTGGTGTGGTCTCACCCTGATTATCTTTTCTCTCCCTCAAGAATTAAGGACAGGAACCCTGGCTTATGCTGACCCTTTCTATTGATCTCAAGCCTTCAGGGAAATAAAAAGAAGTTCTGTCTCTCTAACTACTAAAGATTAGAGAACCTAATACAATAAAGGTGTGGATATAAGCAAACTTTACCCAGAGACCTCAAAAAGATAGGAGTGCATGGACAAGAAAGTATGGACCAGTGTAGCATAGGGGTGAGCAGTCAAGCCTGCACATGGCTTGCAGCATGAGGCGTACACATGTGCCTGCCAGGAATGGCTTTTTTCTACGTAGTTCTTTTCTACTCTTTCATCATGGACCATCCCAAGTATCACCTCTTCTATGAGACTTTTCTAGGCAGTGTATCCTATATCCTCAAGGAGTATAGCTTTCTTATAGTCTGGTCCCACTGCGTACAGCTCAATAATAGCACTAATCATATTTTAATATGATCAGTTCTTTTATCCCACAGGGTAATTTTGTCCCCCAGGGGACCCTGGGCAGTGTCTGGAAATATTTTTGGTTGTGACGTCTAAGGAGAAGGCTGCTTGCTACTGGCATCTAGTGGGTAGGGACCAGGGATGCTGTAAACATCCTGCAATTCACAGGACAGCTCCCACAACAAAGAATTGTCCTGCTTGAAAAGTCTGCAGTGCTAAGCTTGAGAAACCTTGTAATAGCTCATTGTTAAACTCTCCATGAATAGCAGAACCTGTGTTAGGTTCAGAAGGGAGAGATAAATATCAAGATAACAGGGTCAAGTTACTTCTTTACATGACAGTCTTCCTCCCTGTATTAAAGTGGTAACATTCTGAGCTTACAAAACAGAAACAGCCTCACAGACATTGAAAACAAACTTACGGTTACCAAAGGGGAAAGGCAGGCGGAGGGATAAATTACGAGTTTGGGATTAACATATATACACTACTGTATATAAAACAGATCACCAACAAGGACCTACTATATAGCACAGGGAGTTCTACTCAATACTCTGTAATAACCTATATGGGAAAAGAATCTGAAAAAGAATGGATATATATATATATATATATATATGTGTGTGTAACTGAATCACTTTGCTGTACACCTGAAACTAACACAACACTGTAAATCAACTATATTCCAATAGAAAATAAAAATTTTTAAAAAAAGAAACGTTTCTCGTGACTCTCCCCTCCAATCAGCCTCTTGGCCCAATGAGTGCCACAACCGTCCATTCATTCTGTTCCTCAAGGCTAGGAGTCACCGTGGTCTTCTCTCTCCTCCCCATTTCCAGTTCATTACCAAGTCCTGCAGATTTTTCCTGCCCTCCACACATCCTACCTACTAGACATAAATTTTTCCTCTGACTTTCAGCTGCATTTAGGATAAAGACTAAATTCTTCCAAGTCTTTTCATGTTCTTCCCCGGCTTCTCCACTAGCCTCACTGAACACGATGCCCCTCCCTGGTCCCTTTCTGCCCTCCATCTACGTAGCCTCCTTTCGGAGTCTTGGTCTGGGCCTTCCTACACACTGGGGTCTCTGTCTGAGCTATGTTTCCTTTCCCTTTTTCCCCTGATTAAATCCCACTCATCCAACCTATCTCTGTTCAATTATTTCTGCCTCAGAGAGATTTCCTCTGGCCACACTGTGGGTCTGTTCTCCCCATGGTCCCTCATAGCCCCTTTCTTTATAGCATTGGCCACTGTAATTACACCTTAATTTGTGTGATTACATTTGCTTTTGCTCACCATTAATCTGCAGAGATTCAGAAGGGCCTGGAACGTCTTCAGAATTTATTAAACATTTGCTGAATGAACAAATAACTAAAGGAAGGAATATGTGAATCTGAGGTCATGTTATAGATATCAGTTGGCACAACTAGTTTCTGACTTTATTCACAGTTTGACTGTAGTCACTGCTCTGTTATTTCAAATAATGATGGAGATCAATGCCCCACCACAGGTCTTACCATTATCTTAAACAACTGGTTTTATAGAGACTTATCCTCTTTCAACCAGAGCAGCTCTTTGGGCAGTAGTTGAAAAAAACATGCTAGGAAAAAACATTTTTTAAACACGGTTTTGAAAAAGTAGGAATAAAAAAATGTTTTATCACATAATTGTTCAGACTTCACTGTTTAATTAATCTAAGTCTTTTACATGTGTAGAGGGTCCAAGCTTTAGCTTAAGCTATATCTCCTATTAGGATTGAAAGTCTGGAGTGTGTCTGTTGAACTGGTAAACCACACCTGCTAGGGGCCAACTTGAATGAGAATTTGAGAAGATGCAAGGGGAAAAAAATGTCAGGCAGAAAAACCTAGCTTAGAAAAAAAAATCCCTGATACAGCACAGTATTTGTCTGAGGGTTTGGTAAAGAATGGGACTGCTAAATGCAAACTTAAAAGTCACTCATTCACTAAACGTAGTAAGACATGGGGCACAATGCTTTGGAACCCCTTCAAAATAATATTTAACAGAGTTTACATAGAAAGGAGAAATAAATGCACTTTCTCATTTTGATAGAACTCTAAACAACCCTGGCAACTTGAATGTGCCAGAAGCGATGGTGGGGTTAGGCAGGTGCCAGCAGACATGACAGACCAACAGAAGTACCACAAGCCCCCAGTGGCCGTACCTGGCAAGGGTGACAGCAGTCTGTGTTCATGAGACAACACATGAACGATTCTGCATTCCCAGAAAAGAGGTCCAGGACAAGAAAAGAGGAAAGGTACTCTGCTTAGCAAATAAAGACTACAGCTGAGAAGCCTGGTTCAAGTGCATGTTTGAGAAGTTTATAAGGAGGAGGTGTCATATATGTGCAAATGAGGAGCAAGAGCTGTTGGAACACAATGACAACTCTGAACCCCATACCATTTGTATCTGCAGGCTGGTGAGGCCTGGCAGAAACACTGTGAACACTTATGACTCATGAAATTCATAAACTGATTCTTGATTCATACCAATCTTTTAATCTTCACATTTTTCAGTCACTTTCACTAGCTGTCACTGCTGAGTTACTCTCTCTTGAAATATCACAGATGTGGATATTAATGTATTCTTTGCAAATTGTGCTTATTCTTCAATGGAAGTGACTATTATCTTTGATAACTTAATGAGGACTTTCATTCCAAAGATCAGTCACATGCATCAGATTCCATAAGCCATGGATCATCTTTACCTGGAATTTAAATGAGAATCATTACTTTATATTAAACTTTATCATGGGGTGGAAACATCTGATAGACTAACCACATGTTTGAGAAACAATGAAAAATCTTTGAAAATATAAAATGCTTAGACTAGACTAATGACAAATATTTCACTTTGCTTTTAGTGAGCCCATTTTTAGTCATTTAAGGGACTTTTGTCATGGAGTCCTAGAGCTGGAAATACAACTCCATATGTCATATAGTTTGTCCTGCCTTCACACTGATGGTGGTCTCGCATACTTTCACATATCTTCAGGGATCCCTTTTCTATGACCATGCCAGTGTGAATATAAAAATTCCTATGCATGGAGAGTAAATACAGCCTCCTATACCCTATGTTGATTTTAGATCCTAGAAGTCTTTGGGATTCTATTATTACTCTATTTTGCCTTATCTTTCGCTGATTAGAATGGAAACTGCAAGCTAAGTAGGCAGTGAGACAGGCCAGTCGAGAAGGGACTAGGCACTGGAAACGAGACATGGCTACCGAGGTGAAATAGACCCACCAAGTCAAACCCTGCAGAGAATAAGTGGTTTTGTAAAGGGAACAAGGTACATGCACAAATAAGAATAATATAAGTAAAAAGTAGATTGTGGTAAATGTGTGTTGTAGGCAGAATCATGTCTCTCCATCCCATTTCCTAAAGATGCTCATGTCCTAGTCCTTAGAACCTGTGAATATGGTACCTTAGATGGCAAAAGGGACTTTGCAGATAAGATTAAGTTAAGGATCTTCAGATGGGGACATTATCCTGAATTACCCAAGTAAATGCAATCTAATCACTGGGTCCTTAAAAATGGAGAACATTTCCAGCATGTGGTAAGAAAGAAGAATGATCAGAGTCAGAGTGAGCCGTTCCACTGAAAGAACATTAAGAGAGATGCAGCTTTGCAGGTTTTGAATGTGGAGGAAAGGTCACGAGCCAAGGAATATGGGCAGCCACTTGAAACTGGAAAAAGCCAGGAAATGGATTCTGCCCTAGAGCTTCCAGAAAGGAACCAGCCCTCCTGACACCTTGAGTTTAGCCCAGAGAAACGTGTGCAGACTTCTAACCTACAGAACTGTAAGATAACAAAATTGTACTGTTTTAAGCTCCTAAGTTTCTTGTCATTCATTACAGCAGCAAGAGAAAACCAATGTGACTAATAAGGTTGGGTCTCCCTTCTTCTGCCCTTGATTGCTTACATTCTCTTCTCAAAATAGCATCCAAAGTGACCCTATTTAAAAAAAAAAAAAAAAAAAAAAAAACAGATCATGTCTCATTTCTGCTCAGAATCCTCAGTGGCTTCCAATCTCAAACAGAGTGAAAACGAAACTCCTCATCATGGCCTTCAAGGCCCCATGCCATCTGTCCCATCATTTCCTGTGACTTTACCCCCTACTCTTTTCCCTCTCACTTCCCCTTCTCCAGCCACACTGACTACCTTGCTCTTCCTAGAACTCACCTGGCAGGCTTCTGCTTCAGGACTTGGTGTTTGGTGTCCCTGTGACTAAAAATCTCTTTACTTTGTTAGCTGGGGACTCACCTGTATACCTTATATGGGTCTTTGTTCCAGTGACTCCCATTAAGAGATTATTCCATGACCACAAATAAATTGGAATTGAAACCTCCCACTTCCACCCAATTTCAATTTTTTTGCTTTATTTTTTGTCATGTCACTTTTACATAAAATATACAAAAACATTTTACATATATTTTACTTATTTCTGTTGTTCATTATCTTCCTCTTTCCATTAGAATGTAAGGCTCATTAGTACATGAAGTTTTTCTGTTTTATTCATTGCTGATTTTCCTGTACCTAGAATGTTGTCTGGCATGTAATTGGTGCTTAATACATAGTTATTGAATAAATGAATAAAAATGATATTAGAATTAAAAGAGGGAATAACCTTAGATGTTTATTCTCTTCTTGATCTCATAATGACATTTATATTCAATGGAACCCAGGTAAAAGATTTTTAAAACAACATATGAATTTCTGCACAAACCAGGAATTTTATAGTTAATCTTGTGTTACTTAGATTTATGATTAGTCTTTCTCTAATCCAAGATCTCTCAGTACTTCCAGCTTATTTCTCAAAAACTTAGCAATGCACTAGTATCTGTGATTATGAAACTTGACACACTGTAGCACTCATTTGGTCTTGTCAAATTGGGATATATTCAACACTTAGTGGCACATGACCTGTCTTTCCACATCCTCTTCTTAAAGTGCATTGGACAAAACTGCTGTCATTCATTTCTCTATTACTAAAAATTAGCATGGTAATCTGGAATGTAGTTTGTCAGCACACACACAAGAGTGTTTTTCAGTCAAATTTTTTCTTCCTTCTACCTTTATTTCCATTTCAGCTTCATTAAAATTTGCCAAGGCTTCCCTGGAGTTGTCTCCCTGTCTCACCCCAAATCAATATAGGTATCATTTACTTTGGGGGGTTATTGATTTACTGTACCTCATTCAAAGAGCTCATTACTGGGTTGGCATTTTATCATAAAACTTTATAAGTGAATGTTGTCATTTTCACAGAGGAATAACTCCAAACCCTTCTGCTATCTGCCATTTGGAACTATTTCTTTCCCTAATTAGGGTTTCTACCAAATGTTATTTTATTGTTTTGTTTAAGTTTTTCCAAATGACAGTCCTAATAGGGTAATGTATTGAGACTGATTTATAACATAAGGCTGAAGATGCGTTATATTTCATAGCATCCAATAGGACTAGTTTCCAAAATGAGCATTAATATTCATTATATCATGTTAATCTCACAACACTATAGACACATCTGTGGGTTAAAAATTGACTGACTCGGGCTTCCCTGGTGGCGCAGTGGTTGAGAGCCCGCCTGCCGATGCAGGGGACACGGGTTTGTGTCCCGGTCCGGGAAGACCCCATATGCCGCGGAGCGGCTGGGCCCGTGAGCCATGGCCGCTGGGCCCACGGGGAGAGGCCACAACAGTGAGAGGCTCGCGTACCGCAAAAAAAAAAAAAAAAAAAAAAGAAGTCAACCAAACACTTTTCTGTAAACAACATTCTTAGTTAAATACCTTATTTAGTGATTACAAAAGAGGCATTTAGTTGTAAATTTGCCTACATGGTTTGATTTAAGAATATTTATATTCTATTTTACTCTGGAAACCACATTTAGAGATTATCAGAAGAGAAATCTAATAAAGCAATCAGATTATGTAGACAGTTATTTTTAATATTAAAATTATATGCTCAGAGTTTCAAAGACTTAAGAGACAATTCAAGAGAATGCTATTTTGTTTTACATTTTCAGAGAATGGGGACCTATTTCTAATTAAAGTGCAACAAAAATCAAATAAGTATAAAATTATTTCTGGAGGAAATTTTGTTAAGGAATATTTATTTAATAATATTTTAAGGATAATAACTCATGCAGGATCATGTTTGTCTATTATTAATTTATAAAATTATATCTAAAAGACTAAAACCACTGATACAGATTTCAAATGTGTCTTTATTTCAGGAGGCTGTTTGGCTCTTTAAGATACAGGGTTTGAGCAGAAAAAAAGGTCAGCAAAGAAAAGCTGGTTCTTGAGGAAAAGGAGCAATATAGTGTCAAAACAGTGTCATTTTCCTGGCCTTTTAATTAGTATTATGAGTCTTTTGATTATCTTTGTATACAAATAATTTTGCACTTACTTTTAAATTTTGGTGCAATTTTAAGTGAAAAGGTCCCTTCCTCTTGGAAGTCTTTCCTGATTCTTCATCTAGAATCAATTATTCATTTCTGTGCTCCCACAGCATTTCATTGATTTAAATAACATTTTAGTCAGCTCTGCGCTGTACTTTTGCCACCACCGGTTGTGGAAAGCAGGGATGGGAAGGTAAGGGAGAGAACCCATTAAAAAAAAAATATATATATATATATATATATATATATATTACAGTATATATATATATATATATATATATTAGAGTACTTAAAGTATAGTGTAGTAAAGGGTAAGTGAGAGAACCAAATATATATATATATAAAGCAAAACATATGTAATATATATGTATATTACAATAAAAGTAAAAAGTAGAAAGCATCTACTCTTAGCTATGGGAATACTCAACCATGAGAGACCAACTCTACCCAAAGATCAGAATCAAAGAAGAAACCTTAAAAGAGTTGACATTAAGAAGTAGGTATTAAAATATAGTAGAGAGGACTTGCAAGTATTTCTGAAAGAGAGGTAAGTTTGCGTGAAGTCAGGAAGGTGTAGAAGCATATGCATATGAAGGGGATCTGAACATAGGACACTGTCTGTAACATAGATACATATGGGGGATGGATATATGTGAGGCTTGGAAGTAAGGTTGCAGTGAAATTGTGAACAATTTCTTATGCTGTGCTAAAAATTGGATTTAGTCTTCCATATAAGGAAAGTTTTACGTGGTGTCCAGCTTCGCTAGAGTGGGCTCCCTCAGGGCAGGGACTGTCTGCACTCACGTGTTTTTGAGCTCAACTCCATGCCCTAGCATATGTCTCAATGCACAGTACATGATTAACGCCCTGTAAATATTTGTTGAATTCATGTATGAATGCATGAATCGTGCATGAAACCAGATTATTGCCATAGAATCAAAAGCTAGGATTGCAGGAGAGGAATGTGTCATGCAGTAGCCTCAGAATAAGAGGAATAGAAATGCAGAGTTAAAAGCAGCTTCGTCTTGTGGAAGAGGACTATTAGAAAAAGAACTCTAAGTGGAAATTACCATTACTTTGTTCCAGTCTGATGGAATATGTACAATATACAATTTCTGTAAGCTGCGTTTTATTAAGATGCATAGTATCTTTATTTTAACCTTCTTTCTTTGGGCTAAATTCCTCACTACCACTGCAACGAACAGCTTCTTTTAACAGTAGAACTAAAGAGAAAAAAAAAATCACTTTTGCCTGAGAGCATCTCTGCTGACCCGCATCCCATGATGTTTAGCAGCAGAGTGCTGTGTGTGAAAAAACATGCAGATGTCATGGCAGTAAACATCACAGAAAGATGAAAGCACATTTCTATTTTAAGAGCCAAAGCAACCAATCAAATGATGAGAAAATGTACAAGTATAGAGTGTTTTATATTCTGGTTTTGAAAACTTGGTCCTTAGATGTGGAATGCTTATTTCAGGAAGAGAGTGAAATGGCAGATGGGTGCCCATTTTTTCTTTGAAGTTAAGAAGGCATTTTTACAAAAGCACCTCCATCTATGAAGTGTATTTCTAGATAGGAAGAGGGAGGGTGCTGTTCTTTGTAGGAACTGCAGATAAACTCCAGTCTGCCATCTTAATTAGCAGAGAAGCTAGTTTTTACTCCAGAAATTGAGAAAAACAAAATGCTCAGGAGTCAAGTTGGCAAGTTGTCATCAGGACTTGGCTATGAAGGTACATGATGAAAGAACTGCACAGTTTCACAAGTCTTGCTGATCTGCATTTACAAATAGGGTTGGCAGCTAAGGGAAGCAAATAGGGAGGGAAGTTGGGATTTTAAATCAAGGTATAATATTTTGCTTTTTTTAACGTTATTCAACAACAAACCTTTGGTAGCAGCTAACTGCATGGTATCTACCCTCGAGGACACTCTTCCAAGAGAGGTAGATCTAAGAATGAATATGATCTTGCAGTCACCCTCAAGAAGTTTAAGAGATTTTTGTGGAGACGAACAAGTAAATAGGTAAATGAGAATGGAGTGTGAATTACAATAAAATGGAAGAGTATAGAGAACCATATAGGAGTAGCTATGAAGAGTGAAGTTATCTCAGCTGACCTAGGATTAAGGAGTCAGGGGAAGATTCCAGAGAAGTGAGGTCCAAGTTGAATCCTAAAGACAGGTTGAGGTTATCCATTTGAAGGAGGGGAACAACAGAATGGCAGAGATGAGTGACAAAATGGCACGCTCTGAGAACTTCAAATCGTATAATGTAGCAGAAACATAAAGGGCCAGAAAGTGCTAAGAGATGAGTGTGGAGGAAAAAGCAGGGGTCAGTACACAGGGGACAAGAAACTTAAAACATCAGAGTAGGTTAATCAAATTTGTGTGTTAACTATACTCCTAAGACTGGATTGAAGAAGGCTAAGACTGGCATCAAGGAGGGTCAAGAGATTATTGAAATAATTAGAGGATGACTTCTAATTTCCCCTGTGGACACCTGGGTGAGTTGTTGTATGTTCTTTGAGATCTGGAGGAAGGCAGATGAGCCTGGAGGCTGGTGTGTGGAGTAGATGGAGGTGAGGAGTGAGGGGATAACTTGCATCTGTGGGAAATCCAAAGAAGAAGTTCAAGACATTGAGTTTAAAGTAAGTAGTTTATATACTAGCTATGAATCAGTAGAAAGCAAGGAGGGAAACAGTCTTTTCTGTACTTGATATTCTAGAGTCATTATTACTTATTTCTCAGTGCCAAATGTGAAAAACAAACTTATGGCCTCCAGAAATATTAAAAAGATATTTTATAGTCTTTTGGTGGAAATCTCTTCCAAAGTGGTAGCTTTCTATAGATATCTTGAAAAACTGTAATGCAACCCTATTGCAACCCAGATTATTTTATTGAACTCATATTGCTTTGTGTTAAAATTGTTGTGGAGTGAGTTTAATACTTAGACTGAGAAATAATTTTATTAGATTATTTTATTATGTTATTCTATTCAACTATATCATTGTATGTATGGTTAAAGGAATTATCTTTCTACAATATTGTTTTTATAAATTTATAAATTTTTATTTATTTATTTTTGGCTGTATTGGGTCTTTGTTGCTGCTCACAAGCTTTCTCTAGCTGCGTCGAGCAGGGGTTACTCTTCATTGTGGTGCACAGGCTTGTCACTGCAGTGGCTTCTCTTGTTGCGGAGCATGGGTTCTAGGCACGTGGGCTTCAGTAGTTGTAGCACGCAGGCTCACTAATTGTGGTTCACGAGCTCTAGAGCGCAGGCTCAGTAGTTGCTCCACGGCATGTGGGATCTTCCCGGACCAGGGCTTGAACCCATGTCCCCTGCATTGGCAGGCGGATTCTTAACCACTGTTCCACCAGGGAAGCCCCTACAATGTTGTTTTTATTCAACACAAGAAAGTTTAGAATAGTTAAGTTATTTCCAATGGAATTCAAATCATATTGTATATTTCTATGTAGAAACTAGTCAATGGCTAAGACCAAATGAATCATAGTGATTAAATTGGAATAATAATGAAAGTGTTTAAAAATATAATTTGTTGGGGTGTAAGAGAAAGATTGAAAGAATTGTACATAATCACCTTTTCAACTATAACATGTAATACATCTATAGAGAAATAAGCCAAGCAAACTTCTGATTAGTGGTCATCCTACTTATTGCTGTCTTCTATCCTCTATCACACAATGGTGATTTGTTGCTTTTTAGTACACAGAAGACTTCCCACTGGAATATTATTGTGAAAAATCCTTCTTTGGGGCAGGAAAATAATTCTAACTATTGTTACCAACTAAAGAGCATTGGAAGAATTGTAAGATTTTCAAGGCAGCCATTGAATGTACTCCACAAAATTTGGCCCAAGGACATCAGCTCAGTGGAAATACAGAATATTCCCTATTTCTTTTTCTTATGATGACTTCTTTATGCAGCTGATCATCATCAAAATTTAGTGATGTGCTTGGAATCCTAGATTCTTAGAATTGGATAGAGCCTGTAGGACCCTTTCTACACTAATTCTCATGGGTTGATATCTAGCCTCTACTTGTTGCCTCTCTCAACTACTCACCAAATTGATTACCTACCTCTGGACAAATTCTAGTTTGTCCCACTGAGATTATCAAAATATTGATTGCAGTCATTAGAATTGGGAAAATTAATAAGGAATAATATTTTCACTGGGTATCATTGTTTTCAGCATAGTAATAATGACACCTTGAGTGCAGTACTTTCTAGTTGTGTGACATTAGGAAAGTTACTTAACCTCTCTGCACTCATCTGTGAAATAAGCCAATAATATTAGTTTAATTCCTATAATAACCTTTTAGGGTTGTTGTAGGAAATAAATGAGTTAACATAAATAAAGCCCTTAGAACAATGTTTGGCGCATAGTGATCTGTAAGAATCAGCTAATGTTTGTAGAATAGGAGGCAAATCAATCTGGAGAAAAAACAAAAATAGCTTTCTATCAGTGATTCCAAATATCCACAGATTTTTCTTAAAACTTAGAATTTTTAAAAAACTGGAAAGACACCAAATTTTATAAGAGAGTAGCTTTTAGATGGTATTGTTTTACCTTTGAAAATGACAGAGGAACCTAGAAAAAATGAATGAAAGCTGTTAAAGGTTAAGATATTTTTGATGGGTAATGTTTTGTTTTTGTTCTTATTTTCCATGATCTGAAAAAGCAGCAATCGTGCTTGCAATAACCCAAATCTCCTCTTTTTTCCAATTTAAATGAATCCACTTTGAATCCACTTCAGATGCACGGTTTTATAATTTTATATTCATGACATGCTATTCATCTTCTCTGAACTTGCCTTGCTACCTCTGACAATCAGAATCCCCTCAGATGAATCTCACAGACACTTGAAAATTAATTCTGCAAAAAGGTTGAGGAGACCATTGAATTTTAAAGAACACTTTTAGCTTAGATCTCAGTAGTCATCTGAATTAATATCCAGGCTTATTCTCTACTTTTTGAATAATAAGTATATCCGTGAAAAAAACGGGAAAGGATCAATAGAGAAGAAACTTTGAAAAAACTTCTCGAGTAGATGCCTCATGGTTTTATGCTAAAATAATTCTAAAGTCATCAGGTAAATACACATATTACAAGAATCACACTGATGTAAATAGTAGGTTATGGATTTTTTGACATTTCCTTACTTCTTTAATAAAAAATCATAAATTTCTGGCTATGAATTTCAGAGGTTCATCCACAGTAATAACTATTAATCACAAAGAAAAAGCTAAGAGAATTTTCCATTTAATAAAATTTTAACAAATAAGCAATTGCTCTTCAGCCATACTGTCACATTAATCATTTTAGTTTAGTTACCTGTTATAATCATTGTGATTATTGCTTTTGGCTTGTATGAGAACCCTCTTTAGTAAGTATTCATTTTTATTATAGGAAGTAGTGAAACAATGGCAAATTTCATTATAGTGTTACCTTAACAGTCTTTTTTTTTTGGACAAATTAATTCCTGACAAAATGGATGCATTCCTAATAGCCAGGATGGTAAAGTGGATCATGGGAAAAATAAACATCATTTCTCAGAGAGTTCAGATGATCTACCTTCTCTATTGTCTGGAGAGATTAACTCAGCTGCTGGAGTAAAGCCTGATGGACTTTTTAAAAAGTGTTTGCTTCCTGATGTGTCAGGAGTGAAGAAACTGTTTATGACTTTGAGCTACTTTGAGTATTAAGATTGCTGTGAGGATTCCAATGATATAATATGTGCAAGTTCTTTGTCAACATTAACACACTCTAAAATGTGGTGGTTTTTTTTAGCAAAGTGGTGATATAATCAGATTTATTTTTGGATTAATGTGAATGTGGGCTGAAGGATGGCCTACAGTGAGGAAAGACTACAGACTGGGTGACCAGATAGAAGGTTATTTGTAATAAAAATTATTGGTTTGTGAGTGAGTCAATGGGAAAGGACAGGACAGGACAAATAATATGGAGGAAGGTAACTTAGGTGAACATTAAAGTTCCTTTTAACATTAACAGTCAGTTAGAATCTGATTTTTAAAAAGGCAAACAAAAAAACTATACCTTACCATCCATATACACATAGTTTTATATGACTTTATCTGAAACTTACAAACACCTAAATATCATGTAGAATTGGAGAGAAAGGGAAATGCTAGATGACCCAGAGGTTTGATTGCAGGTTGCTTTGGAAAAATAATGATGTCTCAGTAAAAATAGGGACTTACATTTCTCAAAAAACTAAAAATAGAACTACCATATAATCCAGCAATTCCACTTCTGGATATATATCCAAAAAAAAACCCAAAACACTAATTTGAAAAGATACATGCACCACAATGTTCATAGCAGTATTATTTACAATTGCCAAGATAGGGAAGCAACCTAAGTGTCTATCAACAGATGAATGGATAAAGAAGATGTGGTATATATATACAATGGAATACTACTCAGCCATAAAAAGAATGAAATTTTGCTATTTGCAGCAAGATGGATGAACTTAGAGGGTATTATGCTACATGAAATAAGTCAGATGGAGAAAGACAAATATTGTATGATATCACTTATATTGGGAATCTAAAAAATACAACAAACTAGTGAATATAACAAAAAGGAAGCAGACTTGCAGGAATAGAGAACAAACTAGTGGTTACCAGTGTGGAGAGTGAAGGAGGGAGGGGTAATGTAGGGGTAGGGGAGTAAGAGATACAAATTATTATGTATAAAATAAGCTACAAGGATATACTGTATATATGGGGAATATAGCCAATATTTTATAATAACTAAAAATGGAGTATAACCTTTAAAATTGTGAATTACTATATTGTACACCTATAACTTATATAGTATTGTACATCAACTCTACTTCATTAAAAAAATAAGAATAAAAAATAGGGACTTACAAGTGAGGGCGTGCATAAGGCTTGGGGTGGAAGATAGGGAAAATGTGATATATAAGATTTCAGATATTTTTAATTTTAGAGGCTAAAAGGATATATAAGGGGAAATATCTATCAGGCATCTTTCTTGGGGTCCTGAAACTCATGAGAGTGGTAGATTTAGAGAGTTAACTCTAACTTTGGGAGTTGTCTGCATACAGAAGATGAAAGATGGGATTTGAAACCTGCAGTAGTTCGTGTCTGATTTTTTGAGAATTTTATTTCTTTCAAAACCAAGAATAAAACCAGGGCTTTGGCTGTGCATTTGTAGATCCTTATTATTAGTGGCACACTAGCTTTCAAACTAGTGTCAATGTGTAAGGCCCTGTGAGCTGAAATGGAGTGGCCAGAAGCAATAAAATGAAAGGGTTAGCATTGTAGTGAAGGAAGGAAGCCAGAAAGCAGAGGTTAAGGACTAACTGCGTGATACTAAGTGTCAAGAAAAAGGCTGATAGTTAAGGTATAAAAATGAAATGAATTAGTTCAGGAATAGATGGTAACCTAAGGGGTCAGTCAGTGGGTTGAGACTAATGCTTATGGACTACTTCTGGGAACACAGCAAGTTGCTAGGAATCACTTTTTAAAGATATTGAGCCAAATCTAATAGTATAAAATATTTACCCAGATAATCACCCACTCTTCCACCTTCACTATATTTCTCTTCAGTGTATCTCTTAAATAAATTTTTAACTATGTATAAATCTCAATAGACACTGCTAATCTTACATATGCTTATCTCTAAATAAAGGCTTTTCCCATTATGTAGTGGTAACTTTATTTTCCTGAACACAGACAATGCTATCTTTTCTTTTGTTAATTGAATTATTATACAACAAAAAAGATGCAAAGGGCCTAAGTGTACGTATTTCAAATAATACTATTTTTATATATATTTGTCATCTTTGTTTAATCAAAAAATTTTTTAAAACATTGTGTTAATTAAACAAGTTTATTATAGTCAGTTGCAAGAAACCATAGTGATATTTTGTTCCAAAAGGCATTGAAGGGAATCTGTTTTATAAGTGAGAAATATTTTTATTCATTGTAAATAAGATTAGATTTGATTTTCATTCAATTAAAATATTTTTAAATACTAATGAAAGACAAGTTTGGGAAATACCTGCTTCGATACTGGTAGAGTGATGGTTTATTAAATATCGTCAGTTCTATTAGTGGAATCTAAAAGAAGAAAAAAAATATTAATTCCTTATTTAGAGAATCAATTGCCAAAGTATGAAAGTGTATGAGTTTCAGTTTCGTCACCAAATATTTGCTGAGCTCTCACCATATGTCAGGAACTTTTTAACCTATATTTCTCTGAAGAAGCTGGGTGAGTTTCAACTCTGAGGCAAATGAATTCAGATTACAAATGCAAATCAGGTTTACAATAAAAGATATTATAACATGAAGCAAGAATCTTTTATTCCTATAAAAAATATAAATTGGATCTAGTTATGTATATCTCTCACTGTGATTTGAAAAAAGTGATATATTTATTTTCAGTTGTCCCTCAAAAGATTGTAGCTTGGAATACTAAACTAGAAGAATTTCTAGGTAAAAATTAGTTTCAGTTTACTATGTCACCTTATAGTCTATGACTTAAAATGTGAGGGTATAACTGGCAGTTAAAGAGCACTTTTCACTACTTCTCCCAAATAATTTGGTATTATTAAGCTTCTGGGGGGAAACAGTCCAAAGTGAGATGTGTCCACTTAAAAAGTCAGTTGTGAGGACCAAAACAGAAATGTAAATTTCAGAGAGACACAGACTCATGCTTTTAAGATATCAGAGTTGATTTCAAATTAGGATTAATCTTTCTGAATCTCACTTAAGGAAGGGGCAGCAGAACTGTAAACTTGAAATTGGTGCCTAGGCTGCCATTCCATTGTCTGTCAAAGACACGTCCTTATTAGAAGTCTGATGCAATCAAATAATCCCAGAGGGTGTTTTACTTATAGCTAATTTGAAAAATCATTTGGAATATTGGATATCCTATTTTCTCTCGCTTTCTGCAGTGAATAAAAAGTAGTATTCTACTATTTTGTTACTACATAGCAGAAAATACATGACCTTTGGAGAGGGTCAGGCAGGTCTTGTTTGGTTTGTAAGGTCCTCCCTATAATACTTTATGTGATCTAAGTCCAGTTATTTAAATTTTTGGAGCCTCATTTGTTTGAAAAATACTCATAAGCCTGAGGATGAAAAGGAAATAATGCATAGACTGTAACAGCACCTGTCAGTTCCTTTCCTTTTCTGTATTATGTACCCAATATCCATGATTCATCCATCCATTTAACCATTTAACCAATGAATTCAACTTAATCAATGAATATTGAGTACCTGCCCTATGCCAGACACTGTATTAGGTACTGGGGAGGCAGCAGTGAAATTTTTAAAATCCTGTCCGTATGGAGCTTATATTCTTACTCGCAAAATGTAGCTACATTCTTATTAAGAAAGTTAATCACATGTTGCCTCTGAATCTATAAACACATATAATTATAAAATTATCCAAGGTAAAAAAATCCTATCTCTGTATCCAGCTTTCTTTTATCTCTTACTCCTTTTCCTAGACTTAGCCCTTTCTGTCCCCTCTTCAACTACAATACGTTTTCAGATGTCTATCTCTAAATTAAGCTTAGATGGAGCTGGAGGGCTGGGTGAGCAGTGTATACAGAAGAGAGAACCCCTTTCCTGAAGAAGGTGAATGTCACTGCAAGGAAAGGAAACATAAAATTATGAGGAATAGCCCAATCCATATGATAAAACATAACCGCATGGTAAATGATATATGGCAATATAGCCAATGAGAATTCAAAGGGGGAAATAAGTCAACAGAATTAGTCAAAATGAACTTCAGAAAAGAGGTGAAAATTAAGCCAACTTTAAAGGATTGGTAAATTTTAGAGACATGAGAGGAGAAAATATTCATGAAAGGGTAACATTTTTCTTTCTCTCAACATTCAATGCCCAAGTCCTTAACTAATATCATTACACTAGTTGTGCCAAATTTCAGATTAATAAAAGAAAAACCTTGTCAATTTAGCAAAGCACAACCTGGAAATTAAAGTTCTTTGTTGACTAAATAAATCCAAATTTCCCAAGTACTTTTTTCTTTTTTTGAATTTTTGAATTTTATTTAATTTATTTTTTTAGACAGCAGGTTCTTATTAGTCATCCATTTTATACACATCAGTGTATACATGTCAATCCCACTCGCCCAATTCATCCCACCCCCACCGCCACCCCCACCGCTTTCCCTGCTTGTTGTCCACACATTTGTTCTCTACATCTGTGTCTCAATTTCTGCCCTGCAAACCGGTTCATCTGTACCATTTTTCTAGATTCCATATATATGTGTTAATATATAATATTTGTTTTTCTCTTTCTGACTTACTTTACTCTGTATGACAGTCTCTAGATCCATCCACACCTCAACAAATGACCCAATTTCGTTCCTTTTAATGGCTGAGTAATATTCCATTGTATATATGTACAACATCTTCTTTATCCATTAGTCTGTTGATGAGCATTTAGGTTGCTTCCATGACCTGGCTATTGTAAATAGTGCTGCAATGAACATTGGGGTGCATGTCTTTTTGAATTATGGTTTTCTCTGGATATATGCCCAGTAGTGGGATTGCTGGGTCATATGGTAATTCTATTTTTAGTTTTTTAAGGAACCTCCATACTGTTCTCCATAGTGGCTGTATCAATTGACATTCCCACCAACAGTGCAAGAGGGTTCCCTTTTCTCCACACCCTCTCCAGCGTCTGTTGTTTGTAGATTTTCTGATTATGCCCATTCTAACTGGTGTGAGGTAATACCTCATTGTAGTTTTGATTTGCATTTCTCTAATAATTCCAAGTATCATTTTTGATTACTTAATTTATTCAGCCATAGAGGAGAGAGATCCCTACAGTTTTGTTTTTCAATAACAGACAGGATACATAAAGTGTCCTTAGACCTCCTGTGGTCAGTAGGGTCCACCCTCCTCTACTCTCTAGCCCAGAGAATAAGGTCCACAGCCTTTTGGCAATTTGTTATGCCTGACAGCCCTCAGTCTCTTCTACTCCAATGGTTAGGGTTGTCTACCTGAGTTAGAGATGCACATGCAGTTTGCAGTTCCTTTATTCTGAAATGCTCCACCCCATCTCCCCAGCAGCATGCAGTGTTCCCTACCATCTACAGTCTTTACCCCTATCTGTGATGGTTTCCTCAGGCCATTAAGCAATCCAGGGTATACCAAGAGACATGTCCACATCTCTCTTGCCACCCTCCACTTCCTGCACAGGTCATTCTCAGAGTACTTCTGGAGTACCTGCAGTGGTTGGGAAAAAGTATTTGGCTCAGAAGGTGTGGGGCCTTGACATTGGATCACTTTAAATATAGTTTCTAAATATTTAAGGAAAGAAGGCCTGTTGCTCTCTGGTCTTGTCAGTCTCTTCATACCAAGGTTAGGTACTAAAAGTGTCAGTGAATCAAAATGTTCATGTCTATCTCCACCTATATTTTTTGTGGCCATCTGCCTGAGTGTGATTCTGGGCATACAATGTTACTTTTGTTGTCCAAGAATGTACTTTTCTATTCATCTTCATCAGAGGCAGATAATTGAATTTCTGCCCATATTTTTGGCATGTGGCTTTTCTTCTCTATTATTTTATGGCATTATTGCCAGCTCTTTGTCTGTTTTCATGTAATCATAGGTATTTTCATGAGAATCCTGGGAGACATTTATTAGTCACTCTCCGTGCTGACTGGGAAGAAGCTTTGATTTCTGAAACCAGACCAGCTACATAATTTGCAAGGCCCAGTGTAAAGTGAAAATTCAGGGCCCATAGTCCGAAAATTCTTGACAAGAGACCATGAAAACAGAGTGTTAAACCAAACATGGCAACCTTGTAAGTGCTAGGCCCTGTGTGACTGCACAGGTCACATGGCCATGATTGAAACTCTCTCCGGCTTCATGTTTGATGCCATTGCTGTCTCCTGATGTTCCTTTTCTCTCTCCTAGCGCTTTTCTATTCCTTGCCTGACTTCTCGCATCTTCTTCTCTTAAGCCCTCTAAATAAGAGGGGATCCAATTATGTCTTCAGCTCTCAGACATTCTTTTTCCATTATGTAATTAATTCTCAGAAATCCCAACTGGTCTAATGATCTCTGTCACTCCTTTCTGATGATGGCTCTAAGCTTACTATCTCCAGCTTTCATGGATCTCATCAGTTTGAGGGGAAAATTTCTAATTGCAAACATTTACACTAATAGCTGATGTACCTACAATGGAAACTTTCATCTTATCTCTCAAACTACTGACTCTTTTATGTGAGTTTTCTTGACTCTGAATCTTTGATTATTCCATTTCCTTGGCTTCACAAATCTAAGTAACATTCAACCTTTGATTTTCTAAAAATTTGGGGTATTAGCCGAATTATATTTTCCAGACTTTTTTTCACTTATTTTATTTGTCACATTGTTGGATGCTTTAAGTACTTTTAATCCCCTGCCCTTCTCCTTTTGAGGGAGAGGAGGGTAAGACTTCATATAAATAAGACCTTGACAAAAATGAGTTGGAAAAGTGGATTAAAACATAAAAATACTGTTTTTTTTTAAGAGATGTTTAACTTACATCATCTTTAAATCTTGATTAGTACACTTGATTTTCACTTTTGGCATTAAATTCTAGGAAACATCCCAGTTAAAAAGATGAACTGAAAATTATTTTCATATAATGCTTTTTTAATGTTGAAAAGAAAAAATGATCCTTTTTATAATGCATTAATAGTAAACTGGAAAAGACTTTTTCTGACATATCAAGATTTTTTAATCAAACAAAAGTACTGTGGTAACAGGATGTCATAAAACAAAGTTAAAACAAATGGAAATTTCTCTGATTATTTGAGACAGGGATATCATTTCTCATCTCCATAAAAATTTGATCCAATTTCACATTAATGCTGAAACAAGCCACATGGTACTATGCCTTTATTTGTATTGTATTTTCTAGCTTCCTGTTTTGTTTACCTATTTTATTATTACTGTGAATGACCATGATAGTTGGTATATGTCATTTTGCCAAGGATAACTTCAAAATATTTTCTACATTTAACCACTATAAGCCATTCACAGCATTGGTGGTTTGTCTTGCTAATTTGAAGAAAAGCAAACTTCAACCTTTGAAAATGTTTTTGCAAATAGCCTGTGATTTTTAACTGTTAGTTTTATTTGAGCATTTTCTAACAAAATAAATTGCCAATGTTGATATATTCTACAGCTAGTTACTTAAGGCAGTATTTATGGTCTCCATAAAGACAAAGGTTTGTTTTGTTTTCCTAAGTATTATTTTTCTGTTCTGCTGGTGAAGTATTTAGAAGTTCATTCCTAGCCCAAGACATTCATCTCAATTATTTGAATTGGCTCCCTGCAGATAGCCCTTAATATGGAATATCATTCACTTACAAAAGAGTTGCCACAGACATCTGTCAGTGCTCAACCTGGCAGCAAAGATGTATAAAAACCATTTCAAATTATGTCTTTGGACATGCAGAGAATATCACTGTACCCTAATGGTTAGTGTTCTGACTTGTCTTCATTCACTCTCCCTACTTATCTGTTCTAAGTCAGCAGAATTGCCACTGCTAAGTATTTTGGAACATGTACTGGTAAATTAGTTTGGTTGTTAAAGCTGGGAGACTAAAAGATATACATTTACTAATTTTTCCTTGGATTTCTGATTAGATATTATGGCTTATTGGTCCTATATTTCTTACTGTTATGATGCTGATGGTTTGGAGCTTTTCTCTGGGCATGTAGAATTAAATGTAAGCTGTTAGAAAGCTCAGAAAATATCACTTTTTTGTATAATGGAGGATCAATAAAATTTTTTATATTTTTATGTTATGAGAGAAGCAAGTACTCTGAGTTTTTTAGAAAAATGGCTGAGTTGTTATTAAAGTCCATGGGAATCAAAGTATGTACATTAGAGATGGGGTTCAGCCATACAAAAGTACTTAGAGTCCCCATTTGATATGCCCCATCAGGTCTCCAGGTCTTCGCATGAGTAAGCCTTTCTGCCCTTGGTGTCTTCTTCAGCCTTTCTGATCGCTGGCAGTTTTCCACTGGATGAGCCATTTGTCAAGATTCAGTTCAGATACATTCTCCTCTGTGAAACCCTTTCAAATATCAATATGTTTTTATCATCTGCACATTTCAACTCTCAAACTCCCACCCAGTAGTCTATACTTAGGATTGTCTTAGAGCTCAAGAAATGACAACAGTTTTGAGATATCTCTGGTTCTACCACTTAATAACACTACCACTATACTAATAGTAGCTATAGGGCTACTTTTTGGTGTTAGGCTCCAGGAATCATTCCTGTTAAAGAACCACCTAAAAATTCTCCTTAAATAATTAGGGTTGGTTATGAAATACTCTTGGATTATGAAATACCTTTTTATATAAAAAGGTTTAATTATGAAATATATTGGGAGAAACTTATGTAGACTACATAAATTCCAGATTCATCATTTTTATGATAAGGGGAAGATATGTATAGGATTAGGAATATTTTAGATTAAGAAACTTCAGAAAGTTTCTAGCATGCAGGAAACAATAAGTGAATGTTAACTATTATAAGGTTATCTACCACATAGTCTTCTGAAGGCATATATTTTTTAACATCTTTATTGGAGTATAACTGCTTTACAATGGTGTGTTAGTTTCTGCTTTATAACAAAGTGAATGAGCTATACATATACATATATCCCCATATCTCCTCCTTCTGCGTCTCCCTGCCACCTTCCCTATCCCACCCCTCTAGGTGGTCACAAAGCACTGAGCTGATCTCCCTGTACTATGGGGCTGCTTCCCACTAACTATATATTTTACACTTGGTAGTATATATAAGTCCATGCCACTCTCTCTCTTCGTCCCAGCTAACCCTGCCCCCTCCCCACGTCCTCAAGTTCATTCTCTATGTCTGCGTCTTTATTCCTGTCCTGTCCCTAGGTTCTTCAGAACAATTTTTTTTTTTAGATTCCATATATATGTGTTAGCGTATGGTATTTGTTTTTCCCTTTCTGACTTACTTCACTCTGTATGATAGACTCTAGATCCATCCACCTCACTACAAATAACTCAATTTCGTTTCTCTTTATGGCTCAGTAATATTCCATTGTATATATGTGCCACATCTTCTTTATGCATTCATCTGTTGATGGACACTTAGGTTGCTTCCATGTCCTCGCTATTGTATATAGAGCTACAGTGAACACTGTGATACATGACTCTTTGAAATATTGTTTTCTCAGGGTATATGCCCAGTAGTGGGATTGCTGGATCATATGGTAATTCTATATTTAGTTTTTTAAGGAACCTCCATACTGTTCTCCATAGTGGCTGTTTCCATTTTCATTCCCACGAACAGTGCAAGAGGGTTCCCTTTTCTCCACACCCTCTCCAGCATTTACTGTTGGTAGATTTTTTTGATGATGGCCATTCTGACTGGTGTGAGGTGATACCTCATTGTAGTTTTGATTTGCATTTCTCTAACGACTAGTGATGTTGAGCATTCTTTCATGTGTTTGTTGGCAAGCTGCATATCCTCTTTATAGAAATGTTTATTTAGGTCTTCTGCCCATTTTTGGATTGGGTTTTTTGTTTTTTTGATATTGAGCTCCATGAGCTGCTTGTAAATTTGGAGATTAATCCTTTGTCGTTGCTTCATTTGCAAATATTTTCTCCCATTCTAAGGGTTGTTTTTTTGTCTTGTTAATGTTTTCCTTTGCTGTGTGAAAGCTTTTAAGTTTCATTAGGTCCCATTTATTTATTTTTGTTTTTATTTCTATTTCTCTAAGAGGTGGGTCAAAAAGGATCTTGCTGTGATTTATGTCATAGAGTGTTCTGCCTGTGTTTTCCTCTAAGAGTTTTATAGTGTCTGGCCATATATTGAGGTCTTTAATCCATTTTGAGTTTATTTTTGTGTATGGTGTTAGAGAGTGTTCTAATTTCATTCTCTTACATGTACCTGTCCAGTTTTCCCAGCACCACTATTGAAGAGGCTGTCTTTCCTCCATTGTATATTCTTCCCTCCTTTATCAAAGATAAGGTGACCATATGTGCATGGGTTTATCTCTGGAATTTCTATCCTTTTCCATTGATCTATATTTCTGTTTTTTTTTTTTTTTGCCAGTACCATACTGTGTTGATTACTGTAGCTTTGTAGTATAGTCCAAAGTCAGGGAGCCTGATTCCTCCAGCTCCGCTTTTCTTTCTCAAGATTGCTTTGGCTATTCGGGGTCTTGTGTGTTTCCATACAAATTGTGAAGTTTTTTGTTGTAGTTCTGTGAAAAATGCCAGTGGTAGTTTGATAGGAATTGCATTGAATCTGTAGATTGCTTTGGGTAGTATAGTCATTTTCACAATGTTGATTCTTCTAACCCAAGAACATGGTATATCTCTCCATCTGTTTGTATCATCTGTAATTTCTTTCATCAGTGTCTTATAATTTTCTGTATACAGGTCTTTTGTCTCCTTGGGTAAGTTTATTCCTAGGTATTTTATTCTTTTTGTTGCAATGGTAAATGGGAGTGTTTCCTTAATTTCTCTTTCAGATTGTTCATCATTAGAGTATAACAATGCAAGAGATTTCTGTGCATTAATTTTGTATCCTTCTACTTTACCAAATTCATTGATTAGCTCTAGTAGTTTCCTGGCAGTGTCTTTAGGATTCTCTGTGTATAGTATCATGTCATCTGCAAACAGTGACAGTTTTACTTGTTTTCTGATTTGGATTCCTTTTATTTCTTTTTCTTCTCTGATTGCTGTGGCTGAAACTTCCAAAACTATGTTGAATAATAGTGGTGAGAGTGGGCAACCTTGTCTTGTTCCTGATCTTAGAGGAAATGGTTTCAGTTTTTCACCATTGAGTCCGATGTTGGCTGTGGGTTTGTCATATATGGCCTTTATTATGTTGATGTAAGTTCCCTCTATGCCTACTTTCTGGAGGGTTTTTATCATAAGTGGGTGTTGAATTTCATTGAAAGCTTTTTCTTCATCTATTGAGATGATCACATGATTTTTATCCTGCAATTTGTTAATATGGTGTATTACATTTATTGATTGGCGTATAATGAAGAATCCTGGCATTCCCAGGATAAACCCCACTTGATCATGGTGTATGATCCTTTTAATGTGCTGTTGGATTCTGTTTGCTAGTATTCTGTTGAGGATTTTTGCATCTATGTTCATCAGTGTATTGGCCTGTAGTTTTCTTTCTTTGTGACATCTTTGTTTGGTTTTGGTATCAGGGTGATGGTTGCCTCATAGAATGAGTTTGAGAGTGTTCCTCCCTCTGCTATATTTTGGAAGAGTTTGAGAAGGATAGGTGTTAACTCTTCTCTAAATGTTTGATAGAATTCACCTGTGAAGCCATCTGGTCTCGGGCTTTTGTTTGTTGGAAGGTTTTTAATCACAGTCTCAATTTCAGTGCTTGTGATTGGTCTATTCATATTTTCTGTTTCTTCCTGGTTCAGTCTTGGAAGGTTGTGCTTTTCTAAGAATGTGTCCATTTCTTCCAGGTTGTCGTTTTTTGGCATTTAATTGCTTGTAGTCTCTCATGATCCTTTGTATTTCTGCACTGTCAGTTGTTACTTCTCCTTTTTCATTTCTAATTCTATTAATTTGAGTCTTCTTCCTTTTTTCTTGATGAGTCTGGCTAATGGTTTATCAATTTTGTTTATCTTCTCAAAGAACCAGCTTTTAGTTTTATTGATCTTTGCTATTGTTTCCTTCATTTCTTTTTCATTTATTTCTGATCTGATCTTTAGGTTTCTTTCCTTCTGCTAATTTTGGGGTTTTTTGTTCTTCTTTGTCAAATTGCTTTTGGTATTAGGTTAGGTTGTTTATTTGAGATGTTTCTTGTTTCTTGAGGTAGGATTGTATTGCTATAAACTTCCCTCTTAGAACTGCTTTTGCTGCATCCCATAAGTTTTGGGTCATCGTGTTTTGATTGTCATTTGTTTCTAGGTTTTTTTTATTTCTTCTTTGATTTCTTCAGTTATCTCTTGGTTTTTAAGTAGTGTATTGTTTAGCCTCCATGTGTTTGTATTTTTTACATATTTTTTCCCTGTATTTGATATCTAGTCTCATAGCATTGTGGTCGGATCAGATACTTGATGTGATTTCAATTTTCTTAATTTACCAAGGCTTGATTTGTGACCCAAGATATGATCTATCCTGGAGAATGTTCCATGAGCACTTGAGAAGAAAGTGTATTCTGTTGTTTTTGCATGGAATGTCCTAAAAATATCAATTAAGTCCATCCTGTTTAATGTATCATTTAAAGCTTGTGTTTCCTTATTTATTTTCATTTTGGATGATCTGTCCATTGGTGAAAGTGGGTTGTTAAAGTTGCCTACTATGATTTTGTTACTGTCAATTTCCCCTTTTATGGGTATTTGATGTTTATAAAAATTATGTTACTGTTTTTCAAAATGAATTAAAACCCTGTCAAATGTTCTGTTGATCTGCCAGTTACTATACTGTTCTCTCAGATGTAATAGAAAATAAATCATCTGAAATAAAAGCAATATTCAGAATTCCATACATGACTCTTAGTTATGTATTTGTGACCCCAATGAAATACTCTCTCAACCCTTTTTAAGAATAAATATGATGTTGTTATTGAAGTAGTAGCCTCAGAATGAATGTGCATAAACACACACACATACTCATGTGCACACACCCACACTCAAACACTCACACACCCTAACATTTACGTGAAAGCACACACACATTTATATCTCCAAGTACCTCCAAAAATAAGATCAGAAACTCGTGCCAACAACTGACTAGCTAAACAGAAAAATGCCAGCTGGATGATGTATTTCTAAGCCAAACACTTGCCTCAGATATTACCAACCACAACTTGCAATTTGGGCAGTTGTCATATACACTGAAAGATAAGAAAGAGAGAGGGTTAATTAAAATAGACATGGAACTGATTGGAGATGAAATGACTGGATAAGTGTTTGATAGAAAGTAAGGCTTCATGTTTTTTAGTAACACTTGTGAGCTGTACAGGCATATTTTAAAACTACCAGATTTAAAACTACCAGATTTTAAAACTTATAATTTACTGAATTAAGACAGTATATACTGATATGGGAAGAAGCAAACAAAGGAACTAAAATATTTTTATGTATAAACACATCTACCTATACACACATGGACGTTTGGTGTATAATAAAGATATCTTTACAAATCAGAGGAGAAAAGATTGACTATTTAATAAAAGGTGCTAGAAAATGATCATAAATATGAGATAGTATAAAATTCTATTTTTATTCAATCTATACCCTAAATAAGTTTCATATACATAAAACCCAAAGCAAAACATTCAAATTTTGAAGAAAATAGAGGCAAATATATATGACTTCAGGAAGAGAAAATAGTTTTTAAAACAAAATACAAAAAAAATCCCCATAAAATAAAAAGTTTACTACATTTAACCACATCAAAGTTAAACCTTTTGTTTTAAATAAATTTATTTATTTTATTCATTTATTTTTGGCTGCATTGGGTCTTTATTGCTGCACTTGGGCTTTCTCTAGTTGTGGCAAGCAGGGGCTACTCTTTGTTGCAGTGCACCGGCTTGTCACCACAGTGGCTTCTCTTGTTGTGGAGCACAGGCTCTAGGCACATGGGCTCAGTAGTTGTGGCTCATGGGCTCTAGAGCACTGGCTCAGTAGTTGGGGCATATGGGCTTAGTTGCTCCATGGCATGTAGGATCTTCCCAGACCAGGGCTCGAGCTCATGTCCCCTGCATTGGCAGGTGGATTCTTAACCACTATGCCACTGGGGAAGTCCCCAAAGTTAAACCTTTAACTTCAACCTAAGACACCAAGAATAAAGTTAAAGCAAAATTCAAGCTGAGGGAAGATTTTCAAAGTGTGTACAAGCACATAGCATTACTGTATAATATATAAAACTACTCAGTAGAAAATTAGGTAACATATTTAAAAAGGTAATTTGCAGAAAAGAAAACCCTTGTTGCCAAAACAAGCACCTAAAAAGAGGTTCAGTGTAACTAGTAATCAAGGGCATGCAAAGGAAAACAATGAGACATCATTAGATATCCACCATGTAGGTACAAATTAAGGAGTCAACCAATATTGATGAGAACCTGGAGAAACAGTAGCGCTCACACCTGCAGGAAGTAGTGTTCAATGGTACAAGCCTTGTACTGACAATATCTAGTACAGTTGAAAATGTGTATAACATTCCACCCAAGGGATCTCACTTCCAACTATGTACCCAAGAGAACTTGAACTCAGAAGCACAAGGAGACATATGGTAGAACATTCATGGCAGCATTGTTTCTTTAAGAAAATTTTGGAAACAACTGTAATGCTCCTTATAGAAGAATGGTTAACAAAATGTGGCATACTCATAATGAAACACTTGAAGTCAGTTAGAATGTATGAGATAGAGCTACCTTATATCAACATATATAAATCTCAGGAATTAAATTTTGAGCAAAAATATGTTGCAGAATGATATATAATGTATGACATAGCTTATATAATGTTTGAAAAGTTGCAAAAGAATTATATATACTTTTAGAATACATAAAGTAATAGTATAAGAGCATACATGTTAAAGAAAAATTTGAAAATCACCTTACAGTTGCTTTGGCAATGACATTTGGAAATGGATTCTGGGGCATGCAAGGTTCTTCAACTAAATTGGTAATTATTTACTCTAAATATTCAAAATCAAATATATCAAACTCTTAAGATTTAATAAAACTGGATCAGTCCTCAGAGTGCCTTATTCACTCTAATTTTCTGTAACTTTAAAAATAGTTCATGGGCTTCCATGGTGGTGCAGTGGTTGAGAGTCTGCCTGCCGATGCAAGGGACACGGGTTAGTGCCCTGGTCCGGGAAGATCCCACGTGCCGCGGAGTGGCTGGGCCCGTGAGCCATGGCCACTGAGCCTGCATGTCCGGAGCCTACAATGGGAGAGGCCACAGCAGTGAGAGGCCCGCGTACCGCAAAAAAAATTAAAAAATTAAAAATAAATAAAATAAAAATAGTTCATAATATATGATGTTGTATGTCAACTATACTTCAATTAAAAAATAAATTTAAAAAATTCTTAAAAATTAGTTCATAACTAAAAATTAATTAAAAAAATAAAAAGTATCCAAATTGGAAGGGAAGAGATAAAATTGTCATTATATGCAGATGATATTGTTCTCTATATAGAAAAATCTAAATACTCCACACAAAAAATATTATTGGGGTGCTTCCCTGGTGGCACAGTGGTTAAGATATGCAGGGGACACGGGTTTGAGCCCTCGTCGGGAGGATCCAACACGCCACGGAGCAACTAAGCCCGTGCTCCACAACTACTGAGCCTGCGCTCTAGAGCCTGTGAGCCACAACTACTGAAGCCCACACGCCTAGAGCCTGTGCTCTGCAACAAGAGAAGCCACCCCAATGAGGAGCCCGTGCACTGCAAAGAAGAGTAGCCCCCCGCTCACCGCAACTAGAGAAAGCCCACGCACAGCAACGAAGACCCAACTAAAAATAAATAAATAAATAAATTTATTTTTTAAAAAACAAACTATTATTGGGTTAGCCAAAAAGTTCATTTGGGTTTTTCCATAACAGCTTATGGAAAAACCCGAGCAAACTTTTTGGTCAACCAAATAGAACTGATAAATGAATTCAGCAAGGCAGCAGAATACAAGATTAGCATACAGCAATATGTTGCATTTCTTTACACTAACAACAAAATATCAGAAAGAGAAAGTAAAAAAAAAAAAACCCTTTTAAAGTCACATTAAAAAAAAACAACTTAGGAATAAACCTGACCAAGGAGGTGAAACACTTATACAGTGAGAACTGTAAAACGTTGATAAAGAAAATTGAAGATGATTCAAAGAAATGGAAAGATATACCATGCTCTTGGACTGGAAGAATTAATAGTGTTAAAATGTCAAGACTACCCAAAGCAATCTACAGATTTAATGTGATCCTTATCAAATTACCCATGACATTTTTCACAGAACTAGAACAAATAATCCTAAAATTTACATGGAACCACAGAAGACCCAGAATTAACAAAGCAATCCTGGGGAAAAATAACAAAGCTGGAGGCATAATCCTCCCAGACTTTAGACAATACTACAGTGCTACAGTAATCAAAACAGTGTGGTACTGGCACAAAAAAGACATGTGGATCAAGGGAATAGAATAGAGAGCCCAGAAATAAACCCACACACCTATGGTCAATTAATCTTCAACAAAGGAGGCAAGAATATACAATGGAAAAAAGAGAGTCTCTTCAGCAAGTGGTGTTTGGAAAGCTGGACACCTGCATGTAAATCCATGAAGTTAGAATAAAAATAACTCAAGACATATAAATGCCATTAAACAAGATGTACTTAGATATTTGTTTATGAAAATATATCTTGCATGTATAAATGGATTTCATCTCCAAAGATGTACATACAAACCAATTTTCCTCAAGTATGGTCATATTTAAATTATTTTATGTAAGGGAAAGAAAACATTTGTTTGGAACTTTGCAGTTGTTTCCTTATAGCAGGGACTTATAAAATAAATAATTATGCTAAATAAACACCTAATATGTATAATCAATGTCATTTGATTTGAATATATTTCAAAACATTTAATTTCTTAAAGATTTAATTTTTAACAGTTAATTAATCTAAATTTGTTAAGCATGATCTTCTTGTGAATTGAAAAAAAAAAGGCATTTCTATTCTCTGGTTTTGTAATCCATTTCCATGATGTCTGTTATCTTTAATTCCATTCCTGACTACTGTTTGGGCTCTTGGACTCCACAAACAACCTAAAGCAGAACTTCTGGGGAAGCCCTGTCAGCATTTAATGTGTGATCATCCTGTCACGATCATATTGCCCAGAGCTGTACCTCCAAAATCAAATAACTGGATTTATGCTTGAAGACAGAATCGTCAGCGGTCAAGGAAACACTCTTCTGCCAAGAAGAGTTTAAATTTTTAGTTGACAATGTTGAATCTCAATTTGCTGAATTCATTCTGAGTGAAATAACTTTCAGACTGCTTGGTTCTTCATTTTTCTGCAGTAAAAGTCTTCCTTTTGCATTTGATACACTAAGCAACTGAAAGAGTAAAAAGAGAATTCTAAGATATCATGAATGTAATAATTTCAGAAGGCAGCTACTACCCCCATGGTTGGTGAAGTAAGGGAAGATGTTGGAATTATTAAAACTCAGACACTCGGAGGAGGGGCTCCATGGGGTTGGTGTCTCTGAGGGACAGCATAATGGGGCAGGTTCAGCAAGTGCTGGAAAAACTGCAAGAGCTGCTGTCACAGGACAAAACTGTCACTGCTGGGGTGAAGAAGTCTTGTTGAGGTGAGGCTCACAGGATCCACAGTGGACAGGGAGCTCACAGGAAACCCACAGGAAAAAGCACATTCCTTCTCTCTCCTCTAGCCTGGCAACCTCTTTCTAGCTCCCTCCCCTGGCAGAGCCAGAGATGAATGAGCTGGGAATCATGAAAAGTGTTTAATGGAGTCCCAGTCTGAGTACAGAAAGTTGGGGTGGGAAGTGAGAAACAGTAGCTAAATAGCTGCCATACTGTCCATATCAACATACCAAAGAAGGGGGCTGTTATTCTACAATGGTCTGAGAGCTGATAGATCGATTACCCAGAATTCTCCTGACTTCTTCAAATCCTGCAACGTTTGGACATCATAAACATCCCTTGGGACTGTTTATTCAGTAAATCCAGTATTTTTTATTTTATTATTATTATTTTTTGCGGTACGCGGGCCTCTCACTGTTGTGGCCTCTCCCGTTGCAGAGCACAGGCTCCGGACGTGCAGACTCAGCAGCCATGGCTCACGGGCCCAGCCGCTCCGCGGCATGTGGGATCTTCCCAGACCGGGGCACGAACCCGTGTCCTCTGCATCAACAGGTGGACTCTCAACCACTGCACCACCAGTGAAGCCCTAAATCCAGTATTTTTAAATTCACTTTTTAAAATAAAATTTATTTACAACCACTGTATAAGAGACATTATTCTGGGCTAAAGATGAAATAAACTCAATTCCTTTTTTTCAAAGAATTTAAAACCTGAAAAGCAAGATTAAAAAAAATATATATGCATAAATAAATCAATAGGAGAATGAAAAGCTATACAACCTAACTATACAACCTGAGGTCATAAGGGCTTCAGCTAGGTCTATCAGTTCTTTAAACTAATTAATAGAAGAGATAAAATACCTGAGGGACCATTTGTAAAAGACTTTGTTGAAGAGACTGCATGGTCTTGAAGAATGGGTAGGATTCTAAAATTGGTTGTTGGCATTAGAAGAGCTTTATAAACAGAGAGAATGGCATGTTAAATCTGGACTTGCAGGAAAACAAAATATACATTTTAAAATGGCAAAAATCACTGGATTCACATTGACTATGATGCTGATGTAATAGAATACTGAGAGGGAAGTCTGGAAAGGAAATTAAGTATCAGACTGTGGAGCTTTTTAATGTTATGCTAGGAAGCTTGTTATTTATTTAGCGGATAAGCTCCCGGAAATTTCTGAGCAAATAGGTGAAAAGCTTCGATTAAACTAATGGCTGTGCACAGGTTGAGTCAGAGGAAGAAGAACACAACACACTGGTAAATATTACAGGAAGATCAGCAGTGAAGCTGAACCAGCAGAAAGGAGGGAATAAGGGATCTAAACAAAATACATATTTCTTCTCAGCTATTTTTTCTACAGTGAGCCTCCATTTCTGCATAAGCTAGATGAGGTGCTAAAAATGTTTTCTGTGTAGGTGGTTAGGCTCTGCTTCCACGTTCAGAATACAGCTGTCCCTTTCCATGATATTTTTAAGAATTATAAAAATAGGCCAAAATCAGATACAGTTTGACTAGGAAAAAAAACAGGAATGCCTTCTTATATTAAGTCTCATTTCCTAATTATAGTATCTTGTATGGATTAAAAATTTATAATATTAATTATGAGAATAATAGAGTGAAGAATTTTATTTAGGTCAAGCATGTAAAGATGATATCAATATGCTCATATTGATCATCCTTTATAAAGGACTAAAATTGGACTAAAGAGAAGGACTGAAAAGGACTATAGCACAAATATATATGAAGATATATATGAGATCATTTAGTATTAGAACATTTGGACATACAAATTAAATTGGCATCAACTAGTTTCTATGGCCAACAGTGCCTGCGGAATAAACAGAAAAATGTTTAAAGAAATTATTTCTTCTTTTCTTCACTGGTACCACAGTTTCTAAGACATTAGCTTTTTCTTCACAAATGAATTCATTAGCCATGAAAGTATTTTGCTATGTATTTTCTTTCTTCTACTGTCGTTCATACATGTTTTTTCACTATCCTTTTGCTTATATGTTGTGCTGCACATAAGTAACCCCATCTACGCTAAACTTCGTATTTCTCTTTCAACATTTTCCTTGCCTCTTACAAGCTGTATGATCTTGAGCAAGCATATAAAGCTTTCTGTGCCTCTAGTCATTTCATCTGTAAAATAAGATTTAAAATATTGCCTTCCGCTGTGACCAATTAAAGATGCATATTATACTATAGAGCATCTTTAGAGCAACCACTAAAAAAGTTAAATGAAGATGAATAGTTAGTAACCCAATAATGGAATAAATAAAATAGAATACTGAAAATTTAATTAATCTAAAAGAAGGCAGGAAAAGAATAAAAAACAAAGAAGAGAAAACAAATAGCAATAAGATAGATTTTTAACTTAACCATATCATTAATTATATTAAATATAAACCTTATATAAGCACACCAATGGAAAGGCAGAGAGTTTCAGAAAAATCTCTATGAGAAATCTATTTTAGGTATAAAGATGTAGATAGGTTAAAGTGGAGTAATGGAAAAAAGATGCAACCTTTAAACTCTAAAAGTAAGAAATCCGAAGTAGTTATATTTTAGACTAAATGAAAAAGAAAATTCCACAACTCAAAAATATTGAATTAGCTAAAGTAGAGCTGAGAGGGAAATTTAAAGCTTTAAATGCTTGTACTGAAAAAGAAGAAAGATCTTACATCAATGGTCTAAGATTCCATCTTAAGAAGCTAAGAAGAGAAGAGAAAATTAAACCAAATAAAGTATAAGAAAGGAAATAATAAAGAGAAAATCAATGAATCAGAAAAACCTAGACTAATCTACCTAAATTAATCAAAACAAAATATAAGACACACATTATCAATATCATTAGTAAAAGAAGAATCATTAATTTGTCTCAAAAACATGCTAGGCAGAAGAAACGATGCAAAAACTGGGTATTGTATAATTCCATTTATATGAAATTCTAGAATAGGCAAGTCTAATCTAGTGTATAGAAAACATATCATGGAGCTGATTTCATGAATAGGTTTCTTGTTTTGTCATATTTCAGAGAGTTATCATATTTTAGTGCTTTCCCCCTTCTGGAATGTTCAGACATACCTGATGGGGGAGGGGCAAAACCTTTATTTCCTGGGAAGGGGAGCAGTGCCACAAATTAGTTCTTTATATCACTATGTGGGGCTCCTGACTTTTCTTTCTCTGTTGATCTTGCCTGCCACTGGCCGTCACTTCTACTGCTTTCGGTCTGTGTCACACCAGTGCTGGTTTGATTATATTCACTTGATTAGGTAAATTGCTCGAGTACAAAACTGTATATTGGTGAATAATAGTAGCCTACTGGCAACCTACTTATTGTGATAGAAGCTAAAGGTATTACAGAAAAATAAAATAGCATCAGCAATATAAATATACTTAATTAACCAAGACTTCTAATGCACCAAAATAATGCTGCTGTAAAACTTTCCTAGCATTTGGGAAAAGAGATTGGGGCAACCCTTCTTAGACCAGCCACAGAATTAATGATTTCCTGATGCTGGTCATGAATTTCCCCAGGCATAGAATATGCTTTAATAGACTAAAACATCATAGTATGTTTCTCTCATCTCATAAATATTTATTCATTATTGTTGTGATGGATTTTATAGCCAAAAAAAAAGACTGGTTTCTCATATTTTTAAGAGGAAAGTCATATTCATATGGATGAAATCTGCCTCACTCCAATAGTGGGTGACTCGGGGTCTGTAGCTAAATTTCAACTCTTGGCACAATCATCGGTTTCTGCAAAGTAACCACAGCATAACAACAGCCCTAGTGTGTGACAATTAAAAATGGAATATCTCCAGGTGAGCTAATATGTCTCATAAACCTTGAGGTTTAAGCAGTGCTATTGGTAGTGCTTGGATTTTCCATGAGGATATTTTTGCCAAAAGGCAGATCACAGGTACACAATGTCAGAATCATTCCATAGGCAGTGAACTTCCAACATCATTTCTTTCCAAATATTTCATTCCTTCCCACCTATCCACCTACCTTTCTCTCTCCTCTCCTACCCAAAGGTACAGAAATTAAATATCCTCTTCAATTAACTGCAGGTACATGCCAGTCTGCTCTCTGGAGTATTCACCATAAAAGAAGCATGATGGACAATCACTAGCAAAGCACATGCAAAACTGAAGTAAATTAGATGCCCCTCTCACCAAAAAACATAAACCAAATACTAATATGCACTGTCACCCTAAAAAAACTCCAGATATTTCAAAGATAAATGCAGATTTAGTCTTGTCAAGTAAGTATATTGTATTGCATTTATTTAACTGGTAAATACTTTTTCACTTTCTATGATGTGCCAGGTGCTATAGGTTCATAATATAAAATAGTGTTACAATAGACATAGTTCCTGCTTTCAAGGCACTTAGAGCTGAAAGAGAGAAACTAGAATTAGATGAACAGTTATAAATAATTAAGTACCACAACCTATTTGGTGCAATGGGAGTCATCACAAATGTAGCTATCTTGGATTCTGAGAGTCAATTTAAGGCCTCCTGGAGAAAGAGATACTTAACTAAGGCCAAAGGGTGATTAGAAGGAAAAGATTTCCCTGGAAAAGGATACACCAAGTGTTCAAAGACTCCAGGCAAGAAGAGATAATCAACCTTCCAGGAATGGAAGAGATGTCAGCTCAGAAGAAAAAAATAATTAAAACAGGAAGATAAATGTAGAAATAGGTGGATAGATAGATCGATATATGTAGTCTAGCTTTACTTTCCAAGTGTATAAATCATTGTCTCATTTTTAAGCATCTGATTTTTGAGAAGTATATTGAAAAGCCTGCTAAAAATTTCACATCACTTGCCTGGATGATTGTTTCCTGCATAATCTCTTAACACCTCTTGTTCCCCCCCAGTCTCTCCCCTACACCAAGCCACGGGTTTTCTTTCCAAAATGCAAATTGGATCACATCACTTCACTGCTTAAAAGAAGCCATGCCCTCAGGATAAAGACCACAAACCTTAACCAGCTCCACGTGGGCTGGCCCCTGCTCATCTCTGCAGCCTCAAGTCATTGCATGCTCCTTTCCCTATGATGTCTGGTTCTAGCTACCATGGCTTTTCTTTCAGTTCCTGGAAAATATAATGCTCCCGACTGCACCATGGCCTTTGCACAACTTGTCCTTTCAGGCCAAAGCCTACTTCTGCTTTACTTTTATTTACTCTGGCTCCTGTCAAACATGCCTTCTTTATGAAATCTCCTCACTACTCACCCACATCCCCAACCAGGAATGGTCAAATCCTCCTATTACATGTATTTATAGAGACATACGCCTTCTCTTTTATGACACTAGTTACAATTTAATTTACATATTTAGCTGTGTAATTATTAATTAGTGTTTGTCTCCTGCAGTAGGTCATAAATGAAATGAGGGCAGGGACTCCATATGCCCTAAGGGCCAAAAGGACAGGGATTCTTTTGTGTTTTACTCATTACTGTATCCCCAGCTCTCAGCACTGTGCTTGGTACTGTCAATGAAAAAAATGTTGCCTGGTCTTTTCAGTAAACAAAGAATGTTGCAGCTATCAGCCATCACAGTACAGCTGCCTGGACGGTGAGTCCTGAGGGCACTCAGGATAGAAACAGGATGCCTGCCATCCTGCATTCAACTGCTGCAGTCACCACGCCACCCCACCTCACCTCACCACTGTGCACCCTGCGGGGACTCAGGGTGAGAAAGCCCAGGATACTGGCCCCAGATAGCTGAGGTGCATATCAAAGGGATGATTTCAGTGAGCCCAGACTCTTGTATCTTCCCATACATAGAAAAGCGCTAAATTCCTTAACTTGAGATATCTGGTTTTCTTTAATTAACAATAATCTTTTGATGTTCCAACTACCTGGTCTTTGTTGCAAAAATTTCTATATATCCTGACTCCTCCCTTACCTCTTCAGAGCAGGCCCTCAGAGCGATACATCTGAGAGGCTGTGTCCCAGGCTGAAGTCCTCAGTTTTGTCTGCCGAATAAGGCATAATTCTCAACTTTTAGGTTGTGCATTTTTTTCAGTCGACAGTACATAGTTGGGGCTCAATAAATATTTCTTGACTGAAGAAATTAGTGTCATATTCAAGAAAGCTAGTTTCAAGTCAAGTTTTTAATGTCCTTTAGGAGAAATTACAGGAAACAAGCCTACTGAAGATTGACCAGTGATCAGACTAACAAGTGACTTAAAATCAAAGCTGAAGGTCTGTCTATGATTTTGCAAAACCACCTCCACTCTCATGGTTAAAAGCCTCTGTGTGCTCACATTCACACAAAAACTCTGTTGTTCTTGGCCCTGGAAAAGAATTAAAGAGACTGTTTTCTGAACCATAATTCAAAAAGAGTCATGTACCACAATTTTCATTGCAACACTATTTACAATAGCCAGGACGTGAAAGCAAGATAAGTGTCCATTCACAGATGAATGCATAAAGAAGATGTGGTACATATATACAACGGAATATTACTCAGCCATGAAAAGAAATGAAACTGAGTTATTTGTATTGAGGTGGATGCACCTAGAGTCTGTCATACAGAGTGAAGTAAGTCAGAAAGAGAAAAAGAAATACCACATGCTAACACATATATATGGAATCTAAAAAAAAAATGGTTCTGAAGAACCTAGGGGCAGGGCAGGAATAAAGACACAGATGTAGAGAATGGACTTGAGGACATGGGAGGGGGAAGGGTAAGCTGGGATGAAGTAAGAGAGTAGCATTGACATATATACACTACCAAATGTGAAATAGATAGTTAGTGGGAAACAGCCACATAACACAGGGAGACCAGCTTGGTGCTTTGTGACCACCTACAGGGGTGAGATAGGGAGAGTAGGAGGGAAACGCAAGAGGGAGGGGATATGGGGATACCTGTATACGTATAGCTGACTCACTTGGTTATACAGCAGAAACTAACACCACATTGTAAAGCAATTATACCCCAATAAAGATGCTAAAAAAAAAAACCAAACAGAGACTGTTTTCTGATTGTTTGAGTCTAGTGTTCCTTCTGGAGAGTCTTGTTATTTTTGAGTGCAAGTCAGTTTTACGTAATGTATACATTACTTTAGATTTCATCGTTTCCTGTCTCTGCAATGCTAGAGAGAAAGTAGGTAAATTTGCCAGAGTATGGATGTAGAAACTATTTATTATTTTCAAATGAGCCATGTGGTGTTATGAAACAATGAAAAAACAAATACCTGGGGTTTGATGGCCCAGTTTATATTTCCATTATGATACCAAATCTCCAGGAACCTGTGTAAACTACTGAACTTTCAGATAAGGTTGACTATCATGAGGGATTTCAGGACACTTGTTGTCTTATAGCTGACAAGTACAGTACCTGAAAACCATTACTGATTTCTCTGGCAGAGCAAAACAATTTTTTATAGCTTATAGAATCAGAATTCCACACTTAGATATAATGTTTTTCTTTTCCTTTTTTTAAAGTTTCCAGTTTAATTTGACAACCAGCCTCTGGACTACTGCCTCAGAAATAGAAGTTTAATGAGTTCTCATATATTTGGAACTTAGGTTTATTTTATTTGCTTTGATTCATTAAATCTTATATTTATTGGATCTTTAACTATGGTGTTATTGAGTAAGGGTAAAAATCAATTCATAAAACATGGCATTGAGTTGATTTCATTGGGAAAGTACCATTCAATTTTAATTTCTTGCTTTTTTAAAACAGTTTTGTTTTATGTCCTTTTTGACAATATGAATCACTGTTTATACATTATATACTAACTTTCTCTCTTGATATTTCCCCATTGATGTGAGGGATAGCATAATGACACATATCCTCATCTTAGCACTACTATTAAAATCCTCCAATGCCCTTAGGCTGGTTTAGAACCTCATGAAAATGTTAGCTTTTTTTTTTGGTTTGTTTTGAAATAGCTTTAAAAAGGGGATAAGAGACCATTTTAAGAGAGGTTTTTTTGGTTTTTAATTTAGTTCAGTATGGCTATCTGAGCCCAATCTATTCCTAAAGAGTTCATTAAAAAGTTTTTATAAACTAAAATTTCATGGCAATGAACAGAGAATGGAGTCATTAATGAACTTAAAATCTCAACAAAGTTCTGGAATGAAAGAAAGTGCATAAATAAGGGTAGCTGATGAAGCTAGATGGAAATAGCCACCATCTAGAATATTTTCTGAGGACCCTGCCACTGTGTAGGAAGTCAGCATGCCTGCAGAACCACAAAGAGACTCCAAGGCAAGAATGAGAAGTATCTTTAATTCCTTCAGGAAAAATCCCATCTTGCTTTGCATTCCTAATCTCTCTGTTTACAACATGCTTCCTTTAATATCTCCATGCCTTTCTACCTCATTTCTCTCAAGTCCCTATTCAAATAGCATTCTATCAAAGAGATATTCCTTAACCACTTTATCTAAACAACAACTATCTCTTGCCTTTCCCTCAAACCCATCACTCTGTATCTCCTCTACTCTGCTTTAATTTTCTTCACAGTACCTAGTATATCATATTTTTATGTTCTTACTTGTTCAATGCCTCTTTTACAAAAAAAATCACTTTCATAAGAGCAATTTGTCTGTTTGGTTAACCAATTTGTAGACCATTAATAAGAGTTTGGGGTTTGATTAAATGAATGAATGATTGAACTGTGAATATAAACTTCTGTTGTGATCTTCACCCCAACTTCATACTTTCCCACTACAATATTTAGAGTATCTAGTAGCCAGATATTTATTCCCAATTTAGTTGTGTGAAGAAAGGGAGTTCTCTAAAGAATGAATAAATGGTCAAAAACACACTGTAGCCACTACTGTAGTGTTGATGTTTGTGCTTTGTGTGTATGAGGGTTTCCCAACATAATGCCCACCTTCCCATCAATTTACCCAAGTCCACAAACTTCCAGTCAGTTTATTTACTTCATTCTTAAACCCAATAGTCAGTTAAAATTTGCCGTATAATTGAAGAAATCATGTGAAATAACAATGATCAAGTAGAATAAACAGAAACAGCTTACTCTCTAGAGTAAACAAAGAGAAACAAAGAAAATAATAATAAAAAATTTTAACAAAATCTAATTCACACCCTTAGAGAGGTTTGAGAAGATATTATATCCTTAGAACTAGGACAAGATGTTATGAACAAGGAACAAAAACAATAAAAAGCCCTTGGTAATTAAAAATATACCAGCTGAAATTTATAAAGAAAGCCAAAACAAGGAAAAAATAAAATCAAGGGAATTCCCCAAAATAGTTTAAAAAAAGAGAATAAAAGATAAAGAACATTAGCCCTAGAGATTCCAGAAAAAGAAAATGAAAGAAATGAGATTCTTAATTTAAAAACTAAATAACATTCTAGAAATGAAGAAAAGCATGGATCTTTAAATTCAAGATCTTTAGTATATATAAAGAAGAATAAATGACAAAAGTATTGTGTGTTAAAAGTAGCATGTGGAACATCACTGTGAAACTGCAAAACACTAAGAATAAAGAAAAAAAATCTTAAAAGCCCCCAGTGAAGTGAAAAAACAAAACAAAACAACATTAAAAAAGGTCACCACTAGAGAATGAGAATCATAAAAAATCATAAATTTCTTTTCAGCAACACAAGATGCTAGCATACATAGATAATTGAGTTCAGTCTTGAGAGAAAATAGTTTGAAATCTAAAATTGGATGGCCAGAAATACTATCAGTAAATTAAGAGAATAAAGACATTTCAAGATTTTCAATGCTTAAAATTGATCTATCTCATGCAAAGAAACCCTTTACTTAGAAAATCACTTGAGAATGTTCATCAGAAAATTGACAAAGTAAATTTTAAAAGGGAAAGAAGTATTTGGGATCCATGGATTAGTAAAAGCAGTGAAGGGAAATCTTATAAAGACATCTCTGTAGTAATCTAAAGTGGAACCAACCACATAGGATCAAGCTGATAGAAGACTCCAGAAAAGAGGTGAAAAAGAGGGATGGAGTTAGAGAAAAGAAAATATTATTGAAACTTAGAAAGAATTAAAATTAGGATAAAAGCACAGAATATAATTAAAAAGAAAGAAGACTAAAAACTCTAAGAACAATTAAGCTAAAAGCCAGTGTTCTTTAGAAAAAGGAATGGATTCCAAGCCACCAATGAGTCAGAAGCTATGAGACATTAGGGATATGGTTTTCTTGTCCCATCTTTCAAACACGCACCCACTCGCCCCACACAGAAAGGCAATCTGGGGATAAAGACCACACAAAAAAGTATAATGCTAAAGTGAAATTTGGCACAATTTTGACTTACTGGTGCTGTGCTGGAAAGGAGAATTGTTGGGCATTCTTCTGAGCTCTGGAGATCAGATATTTGAACATGAGGTAGGGAAACATAACCATAGTATACTACTTGGCTCTGCTTTTTCTCATAGTCATGAGAAAAAATATACTGTTTTTCAATTTTTAATTTTTAGGCTAAATCCATAGACAAAGTACAAGAGATTTAACTATGCCTATTGAATGTAATGTAAATATTATCAAATCAACCCTGTCTAGGGAGAGCAAAACTACAGCTGACAGAGATTGGGAGGTGGCTTGGAGGAGCCATGGAGATAGACACAGTATGTAAATATCCTTATTTTACAAAGTGGAGTCAAGAGACAGTGTAGAAAATAAGTAACCGAAATATAAGAAAACATTTCAATTTCAAAGATTACTAAAAATAATTTCACAATTATATTGTGAGGAAAGGAACATATATGTGAGCTAAATCTTAGTCTACAATAGCAAGAAGTCTGTTTTTAGGTAAACCATTTTAGGTAAAGATTTTAGAGTAAACCATAGGGACAAAACAATGTAATACGGTACATTCATTTTTAGTGTGATTTTTTCCCCTAGAATACTATGTATAGGGCAGATGTACACATGTATGCATGTGTGTGACACATAGATGGAGAAAACATTTTGGAGATGCTTGCTATATTGGACCCCATAAGCAATTGCCTCGTTCATTGCTGGGTCAGACTGACCCTGTATCTTCGTGTTTGCATTTATATATTTTTAAAAAACTAACATTGTTTTTTGGTCAGCAAATTCTAAATATATTGCTTGGGTGCTAGTTGGGTAAAGAATAATAACAATAACAATAATAATGTCAGCTCACATCCATTGAAAAACTTAATACAAGGTAGGTCTCCTTTTGTTCCTCTAGCCCACAAAGCTTGTTCCTGTCTTAGAATCCGGAACTAGCCATTGTTTCTCCCTGGAACCTCATTGAGAATGGAAAAGTTTTCTATCTTATTCATTGTTGCATGTTTAGCACCTAAAACTTATCTTTGCTGCATAATATTCACTGAATAAATATCCCTTAGTATATAAATAAATACTGTTCATTAATTGTTTTATGTGTATTCATCTTTTCTCCATGACCACACTGAAGGTAGGGACATGATAAATTCTATATTCCACATAGGAGCTAAAATTCTAGAACCTAAAATTCTAAGTACTAAAATATTACTGATAAGGCTGACTGACTACTTATGTTAGTAAATATCCAAAAAATATACAAAATTCAAAAGAACAGATTTAGAAGGTGTGTTAGTTTCCTACACCTGCCATAATAAATGACCACAAGCCAGGTGGTTTCAAACAACAGAACATTTTTTCTCTCAGAGTTCTAATGGCCAGAAGCTTGAAATCAAGATGTCAGCAGAGCTGTGCTCCCTCTGAAAATTCTGGGGGAGAATTCTTTTTTCTCTCTTCCAACTTCTAGTGGCTTCAGGCATTCCTTGGCTTGTGGCTGCATCACTTCAAGCTTGGTTTTCATCCTCACATCACCTTTTCCTCTTCTCCCTTGTGTCTCTCCCATGCATATCTCTTACAAGGACACTCGTGAGTGGCTTTAAGGCCCACGTGAATGATCCAGAATGACCTCATCTCAAGATCTTTAACTTAATTATATCTTCAATGTCCCCTTTTCCAAATAAGATTACATTCTCAGGTTCTGGGAGTTAGGAAATGGACATATCTTTTGGGAGGCCACCATTCAGCCCACTATAGGAGGCATGGTGTAGTAGAAAATGTACCACATTGGAGTCAGGCATACCTGGATTCAAAACCCAGGTCAGACATTTACAACTAGCCTTTTAAATGTCTCTGAACCTCAGTTTTTATTAACATTATATCTGCTTTTATTAGTTGCTAAGACTACTACGTGAGTTAACGTATAAAAAGTGAATAGCTAAGTATCTGGTCCATTGTAAATGCTCAAGAAATGTTTCCATTTCTTCTCACTTTGTAAGCACCATGACCAAAAGTACTTACCTAGCTCAAGGCTTTCTTCTGAATACCAGTTGTAACTTTTACAGTATTTTATTGGATATTTCTCTTGTCAAAATTTTCTCAGGGGCCTCCCTGGTGGCGCAGTGGTTGAGAGTCCGCCTGCCGATGCAGGGGATACGGGTTCGTGCCCCGATCTGGGAGGATCCCATATGCCGCGGAGCGGCTGGGCCCGTGGGCCATGGCCGCTGGGCCTGCGCATCCGGAGCCTGTGCTCCGCAACGGGAGAGGCCACAACAGTGAGAGGCCCGCATACCGCAAAAAGGAAAAAAAAAAAAAAAAAAAAAAAAAAATTTTCTCAGAAATCCTCTCACTGTTGAATCTTATAATCAAATTTGTCAAATAATATAGTCTTACAATGATGTACAACAGAAGCCCTTTAGAAATTACAACTAGGCTTCTGTCCTTAAGAGCTTGAAATCAACATTCATTTTTTAATATCTGGAGGGGGAATTACAAGCGATGGGGATGGGCCATTGTTCCTTGTTGTTGCTGAGTGGGAAAAGCTAAACAGATCATAAGTACATCATGTGTCTTCAATGGCACTGTATCAAAAAAATAGTTTCTGTGAAATACCTGAGATGCTTGCCTCAATTCCTTATTTTGATGATGCCAAGAATCTCATGAGACAGACTTTACTTAGAACAAAATTAATTGATTAAAGACTTCAATAAAGGGAAATAATAAGAGAACTCTAGGACACATAGAACTTCAAAATTCCTTATTTATATGCCAAATCAATTAACATAAAAACTTGGGTGGTGGGGGAAGGGTGCATGTTCACAACTTCATAGCTAGAAATAAGATAAGGTTGAATCTCTATATTATATACTGTCTTCAAAAACTCATATCAGTGTCACCAAGTAATCACTCTTAGCATTGTTTGATCAGTTTATTCATCAAAGCAAATATCCAAGATTATTAATGAATGAATTATTCATCATTCAAGATTATTAATGAATTATTAATTAACACCATGCATGACATGGTACAAAAAAAAAAGACATGAACACTGCCTTCCTGGAAGGCAGAGTCTAGGAAGTGTACAGACATGTAAATAGATAAGTGCCATTTAGTATATTAAGTTTAATACTAAGGCATAAGGATAGCATAGAGGAGGGAGGGAGTGACTCCCCTGGGGTTCTAGTGTTTAGCGGGATGCCTGGCACATAGTAACTATTCAAAAAATAGTTCATAGATGAATAAGTGATTGCCTTGGGATAAGTTTCAAACAGTAGACATGTCTAAATCAAAACTATTGAGATCCTAAGCTAGGCACTTTCAGGCTGTAAAGAGAAGAGTTGGGTTCCTGTTATTTGAGTTGATAATATGTGGAGGCATCTATAAGAATTTATAACAGTCTTAGTACCCACATAGTTGAGCTTCGCTGGAAAATAGGACCCAGCTCAGGATCCACAATTAGTTCCAGAGATCCCCAGCAACACCATTCAAGGGACTCAGCAGCTTGTTTTCTTTACCTTATCTGTAAGCACTTCTGGTTCCCCTTTCACCAGCAATTCTTGCTAGTCTTTTTTTTTTTCTTTTTTCTGCATGTCTCTGTGTGTCTTTGTTTCTGCTCCATACTACTACCTGTGTCCCTACCTTCAAACTCAAGTCTTTATCCAGTACAGAGCATACATAATATGCAGAATGAATATTCAGGGACAATTCATAGCCCACCACCCAGTCTCTTTAATTTCTTTCTTTCCATCGGAGAGTTGTGGCAAGGCTGGAGAAGTCGTGTGATAAGAGTATGGTCAAATACATACAAAAAATAATGGCTGTGGACATGGCACACCCTCAGAGGACTATATTACGTGCAGTATATAACAATCACAAAGGGAAGCCCAGTGGTATCGTGGAAACAACTGAAATAAAGCAACCTCTTGGGGTATCTCTAAGTTACACTTGCAGTAGTTACTATTTGTTGAATATTTGTTGAATACATAACTGTATATTAAGTGCTATCCTAAGCTTTTCATTTTAGTATCTTGATTAATTCCAAACTAATGGTCAGGAAACTGGACCTCAGAAAGGTTAAGTGAATTGGTAACAGAGTTAGTAAAACACAAAGCTAGAATTAAATTCAGATCAATTTGACTCCAAATCCTATACTCCAATTATGATACTATGTGAGACTACAGTTTCTAAAAGTGCAGCTCAGCAGTGGATTTTAGAGAAACTATCACAGCTGACAGCACATGATGCGTAACTCAGAAGTGGAGTACTCATACACTGTATTAGAGACCAGACTGTGTGCATTATGCCTGGTCTATCATGTCATGAACAACCAGAATGCCAAAGCTCCTCAGTTGGCTGTACATTATGGAGTGAGCATTATTTATTCATTATTTATTCAGTTCATATTAATATAGTTAAGTCTAGTAAACATCTATTGGTGTCTATGTGCTAGATACTGTGGGCATACAAAGATGAATGAGACATGGGCCACAAATTTGAAAGCATAGAGTGGGGATACAGGTGAAAAAGCCAAATAATGACCATACTGAGTAGAATGGGTAAATGCTTTAGCAGAGAAATGAACAAAGTAACAAAGAGCAGAGGGGAAGATTAATTTGGCTTGGAGTGGGGACTGGGAAATTCTTTGTAGAAACTGGTACCAACTTGGGCCTTGGAGGTAAGTAGGATTTTGAGTTTTAAGAAGAGGAAAAAAAATACAACCAAAGACAGAGATATACTAGAATGTTAAGGAAATAGCCTTTTGTGTCAGCAGGAGGGTACACTTGAGTGGGCAGGTAGTCAAGGGGCAAACAATATTGGAAAAGTAGGTTGAGACAGATTACTGAGAACATTGCTTGACAAGGAAGAGTCTGGACTTCTGTTTTTTGGAGGTATGGCAACTGTAAGCAATTTTCTTCTGCCAAGCAGATCTTCCCTGGAATATGAATCAGGAAACCTCACAAATGCTGCCCATGGTGATGCCACACTAAACTATAGCATCATTTGCCTTCTTGTACAGTTGCAGTGTGTCAACCCACTAGTATTTTCAACCACTCCCCTGAAAATTGGGGTTTATGACTGCTGTCCATAGTGTCCTCTTCAAATATTTCAAATATGCAGGCCATTGATTACACACATATATGCACACACTTATACCCAAGAAAGGGGATGGAAAAAGAGAGGGAGAGAGAAAGAGATGTGCTGTGAGCACAGGAAGGATTTTTGTGGACTTTTTTTTCACCTTGCAGAAGAAACAATTTTGATGTAGCATGTCTATTTATAGATCTCTAAAAGTGACTTCTAGTCAGGTAATCTTGCATGTATAACATAATGAATATTGAAATGTAATGGGAACTTTAGATCCTCCTGAAACTAAAGTATTTCAGTGGCAACATCAGAGGGACTGACTCCAAAGGGATGAGATTTGTTACCATGGCAACTCCCAGGCTGACTCATTCATAGATAACGCCTTAAACTTGTGACATGAGAGAAATTGCTTGAGGATTTTTAACACTGTACCAAAATACACATTGCTCCATGCAGATGAGAAAATATATCAGCATAGGCTTCCCCCGCCCAAGTCTTTCTATGGCATTTCTAGACAAGATCTCTCTTGTCCTTCAGTCTCTCCCATGTTTGCAATGGGGAAATGGCTCCAGAGGAGGTGTGGAAAATTGAAGGGAACTCACAATGCTCTTCAGAAATAAAATTCTGCATTGTGCTTGCAGATATCACTTTAGAGGCCGCACTACTTGCTGATCCTTGATTTCCACTCACATCTGAGCTGGGGATCCAATTTCCAGTATGCTTCAGAGTTACATGCTTTAGAAACAAATGTGCAAAACCAGAAATAGGTAAGTTGGAGGGATAGGAAAACACCCAGTACCAGAAATTAAAGATAATAGAACTCTCTTTCTCTTGATCTCCCCCTTTCCTCCTTTAGTATTCATGAAAATGTTTTTACAGGAAACACTAAGAGAATTTTCCAGGTTTACATTCCTTTTGCTGCAGTGCAAAGAGAGTAGAAATGGAAATTGACCAAATAGAAAATGATCTAAATGGAGACAGGAACAGATTTCATAAGACTAATGAAAAAATAGACATAGCTCATTTAGGATTCTGAAGAACCCTGAGGGAATACCCAGGTCACTGTTTCTCAAATTAAGACCGGAAAACTAATAACATAATAATCTCCTTGGAAGAATCCATCAAAAAATGTAGATTTCAGGACTGTACTCCTCAGAATCAAACTCAGTAGTCCAAGCGGTCATGATGGTAATTACGTACATTGAGTGCGAGAATAGTTGATCTAGCCAACCTACTCATTTTACTGGATGTAAGAGCTCTTTGTCTGGGAATTTGATTTGCCAAAGATTATCCTTAGGTCTAAAACCCACTTCTCCAAATCCTCAGATTCATTCTCATTAGCAAACCAAGTTTCCCACGTGAATTTTTTTGAGGTAATGTATTAATTTAAAAAAATTATATAAAGCTTAGAATATGACTAATATCCTTTAAATATCCTTAAAATGAATGTTTTGGAATGTGACACCACAGTTTAATTAGAAATTTGATTGATTGGATAGTAAATTATTCAAGGCAATTTCTTTTTTCTGGGTTATTTTTGTTGCTGAACCCTAACTTTGAAACACATATGTCCCCTGGGGATGGATAAGGCACACTAAAAATTAATAAAATAATATAGTTTAAAAAGTGAGTATTACTAGTCATTTACATCTTGTACGTTACATGAGAAAACAGTTTTCTCAGCAAAAGATTGAAAGTTCATTACTATGGGTTTGGGGGGTTGTCTATAGATTTTCATACTGAGAGTATTCATCATCACTAATATCCCATCCCCACCCTTGAGTGATAAGGGATCAATTGCCTTGGATTCAAACACTGAAAGAGCGTTTTGGCTCTCAGCCAGCAGAAGAAGAAAGACTGATATGCATGAAGCTAGGCCCTTGTCTTGCCTCAGTCTCTAAATTCACTTTGATGACCTCATTTAATCTCATAGCCACAGTGCTGGTGAGGACTTATTAATCTGTACCCTTGATATCTTTCTACACCTTTATTTCAACTAATATATTTAAATCTCCACTTCAAGCACTTCAAAGTAATATCCAACCCAAATACATCAATTTTTCCTTAAATTCTGATACTTTTCTTGCATTTTTGGCTTCATCTCCCATATCTACAGCAGCAGTTTAAATGCATTCTCTTTCCCTTCAGTGTTCTATCTCTACTCGTCCCCTACTTTTTCTATCCCCATTCAGACTCATAGTATGTTTCATTTCTATTACAAAATTTAATTGTTTGTGACTTAACTACCTGCTTCAGGATTCTTCCTCACTCTAATCATGTATTGATTCATTCAACAAATATTTGTTGGGCCCCCACTAACCTGCAGGCCCTGTACTCAGCACTGAGGGATCACCAGATAGATACACTCTCATAGGGGTCACTGTCTAGTGGAGGAAACAGAAAGGCATGAACCAATTTCCTGTGGAATGATGCAAGTTACAATGAGAAGGGGCTATGGGAACAGATGAGAGGGGCCTCCAGTCTGAGGCCTACATCAGTTGGGGATAACCAGGCAAAGAGGCAAGAGAGGAAGAATGAGTGTTCCAGGCCCAGAAGTCTTCATAGCAAGAGAAAACAGCATGTGTTTGAAGAATTGGATGATGGAGTCAAAGAGGAAGCAAGTCAGAAGTGTGGCTGGAGAGAGACGAATAGAAGAAGCACATCATTTGCCCTTAGGGTATTTGTATTTTTATCCTCATAACATCGAGGAGCCATTAAAGTTTAATCTTGGATGCAACATGCTTATAATTGCAATTTTAAAAGATTGAAATATCACTTTACCTGCCATACAACAAATGAATTAGAGAAGAGCAAGCATAAATGCAGATGACTAGTCAGGAGCCTATTGCAATAAATCAGGTGAGAAATGATAAAGGCCAAACTAGAGCATAGCAACTGTAAACAGAATAAAGATATGTATATATATATATATATATATATATATATATATATATATTTTATGAAATAGAAAGGCCAGGTTTTATTGACTTATTTAATGTGGAAAGTGAGGCAGAGAGAAGAGTCAAGACTCCTAGTTTCTGATTTGATCCACAAGGTAGATGACTGTACCATTCACTGAGAATAGAGGTGGAGATGGAGGACCAGATCTAAGTGTGAGTGGGCACGATACTATTTTGGGCCATGGATGGTTCTTTCATTCAGCACCCCATTATCTTGGTGCTTGAGGCATAGAAGTAAACCACAGTACCCCTACCCTCAACCAGTTTATGCTCCCCCGCTTCTACCAGAATGTTGTCATACACACACAATCTTAATTAAAAGATCCTTAACCTGTAGGTACTTACCATGTTTGCCTTTCATCTTACTGTCACTTAGAAATAATTTTTAACAAGGGAAATATAGCTGCTACTATAACTCATGACTAAGGAGGCTTTTATTTGAAAGTGGTAAAATACTTTGGCAGGCTTTTGAATGTGAACGGCACCACTAAAAGAAAATTACTCTATTTCCTGTACTCCTCAAAGATTATTATGGAACAAAAATGTTGTCTTTCCCTCAGCTAACATCTGAAGAATCATCAGGGCAGTGATGAACAATTGACTGTATTTAGCATTCCATGGGGTTGTCAACAGCACACAGATAAGAGCATGGCAGCCGCGTTCATTACCGTCACCAGCTGATGAACGGGGAGTTCATGGATAAAACATCAGAGAGGGCTGAAAAGTCTACATTAGAACTGAATGTTAATGATTAATTGGCATCCATAAAAAAGCAAGGCAGAAGTCAGCCTTAGGCAAGAGATAAAAGTCTTGTCCTAGGAGGAAAATCTTTTGTGCTTGTGATACATGTTTAAGCTATTGCTTGTTATGTGGTACAGAGGAAAGAACTAGGAATTTAAAGTCAGACAGACTTGGGTTCAAATTGCAGCTTTAACTTTTTCTAGCAAAGTCTCTTCTATAAAAAGGGAATATTAATTTCAACTTCATAGGGTTGTTAATGAGGTTTAAACAATGTAACATGTAGAAAGCACCCAGTAAATTACCAGTCATATATCTAAACACATTTAGTAGTAGACAGCTCTTATTGTTCAGTATTTAGTGGAGAAAAAATTAACAATTCAAAGAGAATGAAAATATATGTTAGGCATTGCGTTGTTCTGTAACATGCTTGAAGCTACTTGATGTTCCTTATTTATTCAATTATAGTTTTACAGTTTTTTAAGACTATTATATACATTATTTCAATCATTTCATCATTTCAACAATCTTGTTGATATTTTTGCCTCCCAACACACAGGTAAGGAGATTATCAGGCTAGCTGACAAATTTGCTCTAAGATCTCAGGACAAATGAACACTGAATCTTTAACTAGATTCCAACTCTCCCAATTCTGTTTTAGCCAAAGACTTAGTTGATCGCTCAGTTTGTTTTAGCATAGTGTTAGCCTGGAGGCTTTATTCCTAGTTGGGTCTAGTCTATATCCTTAATGCAAATCTACTAAGATATGCATGTTTGGTATAGGTCCAAGGATGGCTGTGAAGCTATATCAGAGGAAAATTAAGTTTACCAGAATTACTAGCTTTAAAATTCACAAACCATTTTTTCTACACTGCCAAAGGAATTCTCAAAGTGTTTTTTGGGGTTTTGGGGGGGGGGTTGGTCACTGCGTGGTGTAAGTTTGACAAGTCCTTCTGTGCAGCAATATGTGCCAGATCTGGTCAAAGGTTAACAGAAGTTTGAACAGACGCTCAATGAGTTTAAGCCACTGGAGGTGGCCAATATGGATATTTATGTAGCTCTTTGATTCTGTAAACCTGACTTTAAGGCCTTAGTTGATGCTTTCTATAAGTTTGAATTTAGTTCAATATTTAGAAAATGATTGTACCAAAGGAGCAGCCTGTGGTTTTATTTTTACTTACTTTAGCAAGTTATTATATTAAGCTCCAGAATATGGCATCATATAAGACAAAAGATGCAATAAAACACCAGTATTTGTGGTATTTCTGTCTATCTATCTATCTATCTATCTATCATCATCTATCTACCGATCTACAGAGAGAGGAGAGATTTATTGCAGCATTATTTTAAGTTGTAAAAGGACCTGAGTAATATTCCATTGTACATATGTACCATATCTTCTTTATTCATTCATCTGTCAGTGGACATTTAGGTTGCTTCTATGACCTGGCTACTGTAAATAGTGTTGCAGTGAACATTGGGGTGCATGTGTCTTTTTGAATTATGGTTTTCTCAGGTTATATGTCCAGTAGTGTGATTGCTGGGTCATATGGTAATTCCATTTTTAGTTTTTTAAGGAAACTCCATACTGTTTGCAAGGCAGAAAGAGAGACATAGATGTAGAGAACAAATGTATGGACACCAAGGGGAGAAAGAGGGGGTTGGATGAATTGGGAGATTGGGATGGACATATATACACTAATATGTATAAAATAGATGACTAATAAGAACATACTGTACAGCACAGGGAACTCTACTCACCACTCTGTGGTGACCTAAATGGGAAGGAAATCCAAAAAAGAAGGGATATATATATACATATAGCCGATTCACTTCACTGTACAGCAGAAACTAACACAACATTGTAAAGCAACTATACCCCAATAAAAAAAAAAAAGGAAAAAAAAGAACCTGAAACAACTTCAATGACCATTAACAAAATAATGACTAATTTCCATGTTACAGGATACTCTGTAGCCATTAAATGGAATGAGTTGTATCTCTACCCATTGATTTGGAGGAATTTCTGAGTTATTAAGAAAAGAAAGATTCAGTAAGGATGGAATGATTTCAGGGAACTTCCATAAATATAGGTTTTAGGGAGTTGAATTAATGGCATAGATATCAAAGGTAAGCCATTTTGATTTAAAATAGTTTTTATCAAACTGGACCAGGGGAAGGAAAGCCAGCTTGCTTTCTGTTTTACCTCCTCATTTAAAACTGTACTGCATGGATTCCAATTACCAGGTCCCAGAATTTAAGAAATTACCATTCAGAGATCTTGACTGATTTATGGGTAAATTGACTTTTGAAGACTGGCCTGGGAACACAACCACCCATTACTGTGTTGTCACTATGGAGACATTAATGTCTGAGGTCTCCACAATCCATTCACAAATGCCATGTTATAATATTAAAAGCAGAGCACCAGGGAGATTTATACAGTTAGTGCACTGCACAGACACACCTTGTCCATCAGGTGAATGATGTGGAAATCTAGTCTCTGTTCCTCACCTGCACAAGCTCTATGTCCAACTGTGGGGCTGAGGTAGCAGGAGGAAGAAAAGCTATTGTGTAATTCCTATAAATAGCTTTTTTTTTTTTGCACTCCCCATAAAGGTAGAGAAACGTGTCAAAGTATAATTGGGACCCAAGGAATAGGGACAAGGTAATCGGGAAAGAAGACAAAAGGAAAATCTCTGCTCCCATGAGAAGGGGCAGGTACAGACTATGGTGGCTTTAAATCAGTGGTTATCAATCAGGGAGAATTTCGCTCCCTTACCCCCTATCCCGGGCACATGTGGCAATGTCTGCAGCCATCACTAATTGCCATGACTGAGGGGCTGCTACTGGAATCTAGTGAATAAAGGCCAGGGGTGCTGCTAAACATCCCAGAATACACAGATGCAGCTTCCTACATCAAATACGTATTCAATCCAAAATGTTCATAGTGCTGAGGTTGAGAAAGTAGACCCTAAATGAACAAACACCCTATTTAAAAAGAGACTAAAATGTTAGGAAGGAATGAAGGTTTGCTAAAAGGAGATTGGCCCTAAAATCACATCTTGTCTGATGTATTATTCTTCATGAAAATTAAATATTTTATTATTGTAGCCATTGTTTTAAGCTATTTAATTAGCTGCCATGTAATGTGTTTTTAATGTGAAAGAAAAAAAAGTGTCTCCTGGTTCCAAAATCTTCCTTTCTCAAAAAGTAACAAGTTTTATCTGATTTGAAGTATGCCATTTTCTATGATTGCTGCACAAATAAGAAATCTAAATCTTGGGAGAATTTTCCCTTGATATCTTCTTCCATTCATTATTTATATAGAACCGTTACTGAAAACTCCTTCCTGAACTTCTAAAGTTCAAATTATGGAAGTCACAGAAGATGCTGTCCAAAGATTTTCAGTCTGTTGTGTAAACACAATAAATGTTAAAAAAGAAAGATTCACAGAAGTGAATATAATATGATGCTATTTTTAAAAAACAATGACAAAAGTTCTATCTATATGTATATATGTTCCTAGATAATTGCATAAGCATAATCAAACATATAAAAGGTTGCTCACCAAGTTTCTAACTAGTGAAAGAAAGTACAACGCAGGAAGAGAGATTGCTGAACAATAAATAAATAGGCAAGCAAACAAACAAATAAATAGTTGTGGAAAAAAGTAACAATGCTTATGATAAAAAGTAGTATATATAGAATGATCTCATTTCTTTTAAAGTAGATAGAAAAAAATTAGATACCAAATTTTGATGATGATTATCTCTGAATGGAAAATTAAAACAAACAAACAAACAAAAAACACAAGACCATTGGTACAGAAAAGAGAGGATGGAACAAGAGAGTGAATGTAATAAATTTGCTATTTAGGCATTATAATTTGCTGCCTAATCTATTTTGAGAGTTCCCCAGGGACTCCCCAGAGATCACTACCTACTGTCTCTTTAGGATGATAATTTGAAGGAAATCCATCTTCCCGTTAGGAAGTTTGAAAATAAACGTTTTGAAAGTGTCCTAAGGATACCTTCCTGGGAAGGCAAGTTAAAGTTCTAAGAGATGTCAGAAAGTGCTTGATTCTGGAGAGAGATATTCCTGTAGCCCTTAACAATCCCTCTTATTCCACCCTATTAATTTTAGTTAAGAGTTCCTAAGATCTCATTCTCCTCCAAGAATACAATACCAGACCTAGAATTTTTGCTATTGACTGCTCACTTTTAAGCTCTGTACACATTACAGGATCACAAATCACAAGAGAAAACTGCCTTCCTGCACTAGAAAATGATCACAGATTTTTTTTTTCATGTCTTCTAAGTAGTTTGTGTTTTGATAGAATCTTGGTTTAATTCTGATTCTCATATCCTTTCCCAGTTTAGCTCAGTCTATAGCTTGGATTTTTCAAGTTGCCATGCATACCACATGTTGGTTTTCATTCTGGTCATTCATAGTCCAACTCAGGATAGTCAGCCAAAACTGTCACATTCTGCATTAGGTCCTCCATGAAATTGATTTTATTTCTTTTCTTACTTAGATATTGGGGAAAATGGAAACTAATTTTCTATGAACCTCTGGAACTAAGGAACTTTGAAAAAACCTTAGTGTGTCATAGATAATTAATAATGTGGTTTTAAATGTCAGTAGTTTATGAATCATTCTCCTGATAAATTAATCAATCTAATATTTTACTGAAATTTTTGAATATTGACTAACTTGTAAATGAGCTTGAAAGTTTCTCTGCATAGAGATCTATTTTTAAAGCTTTAGTATAAATAGGCTAATACTTCCAAAATGACAAGTTATTACTAGAACTATCAATGAAATTTCATTTGATATAATTCAAAATATGTCTATTAGTACTTTGTAGAAAGTCACAATTAATTCATTCCTAACAAGTAAGTTTTTGTTAAACGCCATATGCTTTTATCATCTCCCAGAAATTTATCCATTTTCTATATTCGTGGGAATTATGAACTCATTAATCTTGAGTTGTTAGAGAATGGAAATTCTGGATTATTAATTATTTTAGCCAACTGAGAGTCCCCATGTATGTTACCTAAGCATAACCAATATTTCAAAGTTTAAGATGAGTTGGCACTAACATACTTAGTGCTGATATCAGCTGCCCCAAACACACAGAACTACTTATTTCACATTCAGTTAACATATTTGAGCACTTGCTATCACTGGTGCACTAAGCTAGGGCCTAAAAATATAAACGTTTGCCCTTGGGAAGCTCCAAGTCTAGTGGGACTGAGAAATAATTACAAAATAAGTACTACAATCAAAGTAGAAGAGGAGAGTTCTGAGAACTCAAAAGAGTGACTAATCCCAGAATCAAATTTCCCCAGGGATGCTATCCTCTTCTCACCGTCTACTGTCTCCATGGTGAGCAACTCCATTCCCATGGCTGCATCTATCCCTCATGACTCACTTAGCTTTGTTTCTCCATAAGCCCTGCCTTCCTACGTTCTGGGCCATAACTACTTGCTTGGCACCTCTACGTGCAAGTGCCACTGACACCCACAACTCAAAGTAGCCCGAAATAAATGAGTCATTTTCAGTCCCAAATCTTCAATTCTTACTATTGTTATCCATCTACTCACTTGGGTCAGAAACCCTGTAGTCATCCTTGATGACCCCTTCTCTGTATCCTCCCAGATCAAAAGGTCACCCCAAATTCTGCCTTAACTATTTCTATTTTCTCTCCTCCACCTCCCCTTTAGTGCTGTGTTAACTCTGACTTCTCTATACTCTAGGTGAATGCCAGAGCTTGTTAAGCTGCTAACCTCTTACTCAATAATCTTGTCTCTTGCAGTAGGCAACCACCAATGAAGGAAAGTGGAATCACTCTGAGTTCTCTGAGTATTTGAGGTGGGGGAAATTTCACACAGGGAGCTGGTTACAAAGGTAATGGAAGGACTGAGAAGCCGATGGAGGCCAGGGGAACAGCTTGGAAATGAACAGTGCTCAGTCTCACCTCCTAGCCTAGGGGCTCCTAGGAGGCAGGCAGGGAAGATGTATTACTCAACGTTCTCTCCTAAACCTCTGGCATAATACAATTTTTTCAATCTAGTCAACAATCATGAAATGTTGACAGAATGAATTAGTCATTCGAATAACCTAAGATCTTTTGACTTAGAAGTTTCTAGAAAATTTTCCCTGCTTCAGGCCCAACATTTCAATATATCTTACCATGGAAACAACTTTAATTATTTGCACTTCTGATTATTTAGGTTTTAGAATATAAGACATTTAAACTGTCACTGTATGAAACACAAGGTTTATCATATCCTTTTCAAGAAATTGGATTCATTGTATAGGAAAAAGCATTTTCCTATTTTTAAAGAAAATGAATCTTTACAACTTCTAAAGTAGATATCAGATCACAAATGCTGAAATTTTTATATTGTATAGTCTCAGTTTTATATATTGAGAGTCTCCTGCAGTTCATTGCATCAGAACACAATTTTGTACTCCAGTTGTCATGTCAGTGTCATATGAACCCATGTGATTTCCATAGATGACTATCAGTGGTATAAGCCCATAACTCTCAATGTTTTTGTTCATCCACAAGATTGATTCATTCCAGAATAGTTTAGAACACAACACAGACTGACAAAAAGTCTGACTACACAGATGGATAAACCAAATGGGGCTATTTAGGATGAGACAAATGTAAAAGATTATGTTCTCTGAGGCATAGTACAGGCTATGGTTAGTGAAAAATAATCAATAAAAATAAGAACATGGGCTTTGGCAAAATGAGAATGCATGTATTTTAAAGATATTCTGATAAAACATGGCTAAGGAGTAAGCACAACAAATATATATTAATAGCATGATACTAGGTGATAGATAAAAGATGAAAAATTAACAGAAAATCTGGAGATACAGTGATGCATTTCTGCTGCAGAATATACTTAATGGTGACACTGATACGCAAAGCATTCATTTAAACAAGAGGTTGCATTAGAAACAGGTGTGGTGTGGTTCATTTTAATTACAACCTAAATTGGTGTATTCATCAGGCAATTTTTCACTAAAGTTTGTTTTCATGAGATGCAAGTTGTGTGAGATTTGTTTGTTTTGTTTTCCTATCCTTAAAAGAAATACTACCTGTTGCCAGCATATACATTAGTTTCCAGGTTACTTTTCTTGATAATTGTCATTGTGTTTGACAGGGAATTTTCTCCATAGAAGTAAATATGTTTTCCTTCTCTCTCCTTGCTCTCTTGGTTAATAAACAAGATCAAATATATCTCCCTCCACTTTTTTCCAGTCGTTTAACATCTCTAAGTCTCAGATTTTCATAATACCTTCCTTTCTTGAAATTAGGGAGATGGGCCAGATGATTGAGGTTTTCTGTGTTTTTTAATATGTATAATTATTGCTTAATGAGATTCTGGTATGGACATCAATCAGCATAATTATTATGGTTTTTTTTTGGTTGAAGGAAATAAAGATGGAATCAAATTAGCACAAGTAAAGTGAAGTTTGTGGTAATAATACAAAGAAGGTTCATAAGAGGTTGAAGTATTAAACATGTCCAGACCCCAGGAGAACTAGAAATAGGAAGCAGAAAGTCTTTATGAACTTGGTCACTCATTCTCTAATGATGCTGTTTCTCCTATGGCTATTTTCTGCATCTTTCTCCATTTGTTTCTTCTTTTGCAAGCTGGCTTCCTCTTTTTATTCATAGTCTCTCCTCTCTTATAAATTTGTAATAACAGTGCAACACTAGTTCTATGTCATGACCTTTGCACTTGGTCCCACAGCTCCTGTATCAGATCCTTTATCCAATAGCAAATTTCAGGGAGAGGACTTTGTTTGGTCCATCTCATCTTTTTGAGCCAAGCACAGTTTTATCACCTGCCTATGGACCAGCTGGTCTTAACTTAGACATCTACTCTTCATTCCCAAGGTGTGAGGAGGGCAGAATCGTGTGATATAGAACATGGTCATGCTCAATCAGCAGGGACTGTAGGCATGGCAGTTTCCATCACAGAAGGTTCTGTAGAAGTGATGCACAGCTCTACTATATCAGCCTTTGGGGAAAGCAGCCTTAGCTTTGGAAAGAGTTGATCTCAGAGTTCAATGAACTGGCATAAATGTTTTATAAGGAACAGGGATTTGTGCTTGGGACTCCTTATGATGTATAATGTACAATCAAATCAGTGAAAGATAAAATGCAAATGTGGGCAAGGGCCTTGGTTCTTTCATATATATATATATATATATATGAAAGTTCTCCCTTTTCTTGGGAACAGTTTGAAAAGGAGGGATTGCTCATATGATCCTTCTGAGCAGATGCAATGTTACTAGATGTTAAAGCAATATTTTGTTTCTTCACTATCAAGTTAGTTTGAGATGTGTACTGACTATGGAGGCAGCTAATAAGAGACTTCACTTTTCGAGCCCACTATGAAGTCTCCTTAGAGCTCATTCTGATAAAATGCATACCTCAGTGTATTGCCTAAACCATATAACTCTTTCTCCCTCCTATGATGCTAGATAATTAATGGATTTCTATCAAATGATTTCTTATGTTGAAGTGGCAAATTGTAAACTATCTAATGCTGGCATCCCTTACACAAAGTTTTGAGGGATATATAAAAGTTCAAGTAGACATGTTGTTGATGATAAAGGATTTTGAAATATTTGACTGATACAAAAAAGGAAGATATTTTCATTTAAGGCAGGTTTTCATAACCTTGACATTACTGACATTTGGAGCCAGATAATTCTTTCTTGTAAGGGATGCACTGTTCAGTATATTAGGTTGGGGAGCATCCCTGGCCTTTACCCACAGATGCTAGTGTTACCAAGTCCAAGCACTTACTGCTCACCACATGACAGGCCAATAAATTGAGAGATGAGGTGTTGGGGCAAGGAGTAGCTACTTCATTCAGAAAGACAGAAAACTGAGAAGGTGGCAGACTAGTATCCCAGAGAATCATCTTACCCGAGTTACAGTCCAACTTTTTACCTCTATATGAACGGAAAAGTGTTAAATCTTTAAAGGTGAAGCCTGGGAGGCAGAACATGAAGGAAGGGCTATTATGTATATTCCAGGCTATAGGAAACATTCTTTTACAAAGGTGCAGAGCTAGCATGCTAAGACAGGCAACAGAGCACAAAGGTTAAAACTAAAAGAATAGATCCAATATGGAGTCAGGTTTGTTCTTCTCTGTGATGTTAGTTGCACACATGGTACTCCCAGTTGTAACAACCAAAACTGTCTCCAGACATTGCTAAATGTCCTCTGGGAGACAAAATCACCCAGATTTTAAAACTACTGATCTGAAAAGAATGTTACCTTTCTCTATCTGACTTATGTCACTAAGCATAGTACCCTCCAGTTCCATACATGTTACAAATGGCAAAATTCTTCTTTTTATGGCTGAGTAATATTCCATTGTATATATATATATATATATATACACACACACACAACACATCTTTATCCATTCATCTGTTGATGGACGTTTAAGTTGATTCCATATCTTGGAATGCTAAGTATGTGCTATCACTTATACGTGTAATCTAAAAAGTAAAACAAATGAATGAATATAACAAAACAGAAACAGACTCACAGATATAAAGAATAAACTAGTGGTTACAAGCTGGGAGGGAGAAAGGGGGAGGGGAAAGTTAGGGGTAGGGGATTAAGAGGTACAAACTACTATGTATAAAATAAATAAGCTACAAGGATATACTGTACAACATAGGGAATATAGCCAATATTTTATAATAACTTTATTTTTTTTTTTATTATTTTTTTTTTGTTGTTGTTGTTGTGGTACGCGGGCCTCTCACTGTTGTGGCCTCTCCCGTTGCTGAGCACAGTCCCCGGACGCGCAGGCTCAGCAGCCATGGCTCACGGGTCCAGCCGCTCCGCGGCATGTGGGATCTTCCCGGACTGGGGCACGAACCCGTGTCCCCTGCATCGGCAGGCGGACTCTCAACCACTGCGCCACCAGGGAAGCCCTATAATAACTTTAAATGGAGTATAATCTATAAAAATTTTGAATCACTATGTTGTACACCTGAAACTAATATAATATTGTATATCAACTATACTTCAATAAAAATAAGTAAATAAATAAATAAAAATAATGTTTCCTTTATTCTCCAAAGAATTGCTTTGATTTATTAGAAATATTTTTATTTTTTTAAACATTTTTAGATTTAAAAAGTACGGTTTTTGGAGTTTAATTGTGCCCTACTAATTTGGTATCGTCTAACCTGCTTTTCCTCAATGAATCAAATTCTCTCATGCCTGAGTTAGCCTGACGAATTTCATTAGCAATCTCATACCAGTTAATCCCATTAATTTGCCTCAGTGTCGAGTCCCCTGTGGCCCATAGTTTCTAAATATGTCACACTTTCTCTCAAGGAGTAGACTGCACACTTGAGAAAGCTGGTTGAACACTTAAAACACACCTTGAAGAAAAATGATTTCAGCATTCTTGACCAAAGTATTAATACCTTTTATTTCTTTCCAAAAACTTTCCATGCTCCCTGGAGTGCTTGTACTTTAGACTAATGAAGGATTAATAGAAAATCTGTTGTAACAGAGAGCAAAATACAGTAACTTTAAGCCTTGCTTTTCCATCTAAGAATAGAATACACCAAAACGATACCATAGGCTTTATCATATGCAGATGTGACTATTAATATTTAAGGTGCAGATAGAAAAAATAATTTATTAAAACTTCAGTAAGTAGTTTCCCAGAGATATAGATCATAAATTCTCTCAAGGAGAATTTGCCTATCTCACAAGGTTGTGAAAACCACAGAGCACAGAGCACTTTCTAGAAGGATATTCTTGTCATGCATGTGGTAAAATATACATAGTAAGGATATATTGCTCTGTTTTAGGTCTTTCTACATTTTGCATCATTATTGTCACAATTATCATTAGCTTCAAAAAGTTTTTTTTAAGGTTATCAAACTCATGGGTCCATATTACCATTTATCATAGAATCAGGTCCCAGATTAAGATAGCAAAGAATAAGAAGAAAAGTCCTGAAAGATACTTATTCCACATCACCCACTTCCCAATGTAAAATACTAGCATCCATAAATTTCCACTGCATGACTTCTTATTGCAAACAGGGTAAGTTACTGCTTTAACTGAGAAATACAGTGTGATGTTTAGTCAATATTTACTGAAAATAGAGTGAGCTATATAGAGCAAAGATCTCACTATTTGTGTATAGTTCTCTCTTTACAGGAAACAAAATGGTTTCCACAAAAGAAAGGGGAAAAAGTCTACACACACACACACACACACACACACACACACACACACACACACACTTACTTAATCTATGCAGAGATCACTCATGTTTACATTATTTTCTCCTCCCACTCTCCATTATTTACTTACCACAAACATATTTTAATCATAACATTAGCTATTAGAGTATTATTTGTCATTATAATCATTTGTATTTTTTATATCTTTATTGGAGTATAATTGCTTTACAATGGTGTGTTAGTTTCTGCTTTATAACAAAGTGAATCAGTTATACATACACATATGTTCCCATATCTCTTCCCTCTTGCGTTTCCCTCCCTATCCCGCCCCTCTAGGTGGTCACAAAGCACTGAGCACATCTCCCTGTGTTATGCGGCTGCTTCCCACTAGCTATCTATTTTACGTTTGGTAATATATCTATGTCCATGCCACTCTCTCACTTTGTCACAACTTACCCTTCCCCCTCCCCATATCCTCAAGTCCATTCTCTAGTAGGTCTGTGTCTTTATTCCTGTCTTACACCTAGGTTCTTCTTGACATTTTTTTCTTAAATTCCATATATATGTGTTAGCATACGGTATTTGTCTTTCTCTTTCTGACTTACTTCACTCTGTATGACAGATGCTAGATCCATCCACCTCATCACAAATAGCTCAATTTCGTTTCTTTTTATGGCTGAGTAATATTATATTGTATATATGTGCCACATCTTCTTTATCCATTCATCCGATGATGGACACTTAGGTTGTTTCCATCTCCTGGCTATTGTAAATAGAGCTGCAATGAACATTTTGGTACATGACTCTTTTTGAATTACGGTTAACTCAGGGTATATGCCCAGTAGTGGGATTGCTGGGTCATATGGTAGTTCTATTTGTAGTTTTTTAAGGAACCTCCATACTGTTCTCCATAGTGACTGTACCAACTCACATTCCCACCAGCAGTGCAAGAGTGTTCCTTTTCTCCACACCCTCTCCAGCATTTATTGTTTCTAGATGTTTTGATGATGGCCATTCTGACTGGTGTGAGATGATATCTCATTGTAGTTTTGATTTGTATTTCTCTAATGATTAATGATGTTGAGCATTCCTTTATGTGTTTGTTGGCAATCTGTATATCTCCTTTGGAGAAATGTCTATTTAGGTCTTCTGCCCATTTTTGGTTTGGGTTGTTTATTTTTCTGATATTGAGCTGCATGAGCTGCTTGTAAATTTTGGAGATTAATCCTTTGTCAGTTGCTTCATTTGCAAATATTTTCTCCCATTCTGAGGGGTGTCCTTTGGTCTTGTTTATGGTTTCCTTTGCTATGCAAAAGCTTTGAAGTTTCATTAGGTCCATTTGTTTATTTTTGTTTTTATTTCCATTTCTCTAGGAGGTGGGTCCAAAAGGATCTTGCTGTGATTTATGTCAAAGAGTGTTCTTCCTATGTTTTCCTCTAAGAGTTTGAAGTTTCTGGCCTTACATTTAGGTCTTTAATCCATTTTGAGCTTATTTTTGTGTATGCTGTTAGGGAGTGATCTAGTCTCATACTTTTACATGTACCTGTCCAATTCTCCCAGCACCACTTATTGAAGAGGCTGTCCTTTCTCCACTGTACATTCCTGCCTCCTATATCAAAGATAAGGTGACCACATATGCGGGGGTTTATCTCTGTTTATCCTGTTCCATTGATCTATATTTCTGATTTTGTGCCAGTACCATACTGTGTTGATTGCTGTAGCTTTGTAGTATAGTCTGAAGTAAGTCTCCAGCTCCGTTTCTCATTCTCAAGATTGTTTTGGCTATTCGGGGTCTTTTGTGTGTCCGTACAAATTGTGAAATTTTTTTGTTCTAGTTCTGTGAAAAATGCCAGTGGTAGTTTAATAGGGATTGCATGGAATCTGTAGATTGCTTTGGGTAGTAGAGTCATTTTCACAATGTTGATTCTTCCAATCCAAGAACATGGTATATCTCTCCATCTATTTGTATAATCTTTAATTTCTTTCATCAGTGTCATAATTTTCTGCATACAGGTCTTTTGTCTCCTTAGGTAGGTTTATTCCTAGATATTTTATTCTTTTTGTTGCAGTGGTAAATGGGAGTGTTTTTTTGATTTCACTTTCAGATTTTTCATCATTAGTGTCTAGGAATGCAAGAGATATCTGTTCATTAATTTCGTATCCTGCTACTTTACCAAATTCAGCTCTAGTAGTTTTCTGGTAGCATCTTTAGAATTCTCTATGTATAGTATCATGTCATTGGCAAAGAGTGACAGCTTTACTTCTTTTCCGATTTTGGATTCCTTTTATTTCCTTTTCTTCTCTGATTGCTGTGGCTAAAACTTCCAAAACTATGTTGAATAAGAGTGGTCAGAGTGGGTAACCTTGTCTTGTTCCTATCTAAGTGGAAATGGTTTCAGTTTTTCACCATTGAGGATGATGTTGGCTGTGGGTTTGTCATATATGGCCTTTATTATGTTGAGGAAAGTTCCCTCTATGCCTACTTTCTGGTGGGTTTTTATCATAAATGGGTGTTGAATGTTTTCGAAAGCTTTCTCTGCATCTATTGAAATAACCATATGGTTTTTCTCCTTCAATATGTTAATATGGTATATCACATTGATTGATTTGCATATATTGAAGAATCCTTGCATTCCTGGAATAAACCCCACTTGATCATGGTGTAGGATCCTTTTAATGTGCTGTTGGATTCTGTTTGCTAGTATTTTGTTGAGGATTTTTGCATCTATGTTCATCAGTGATATTGGCCTGTAGTTTTCTTTCTTTGTGACATCCTTCTCTGGTTTTGGTGTCAGGGTGATGGTGGTCTCATAGAATGAGTTTGGGAGTGTTCCTCCCTCTGCTATATTTTGGAAGAGTTTGAGAAGGATAGGTGTTAGCTCTTCTCTAAATGTTTTATAGAATTCGCCTGTGAAGCCATCTGGTCCTGGGCTTTTGTTGTTGGAAGATTTTTAATCACAGTTTCAATTTCAGTGCTTGTGATTGGTCTATTCATGTTTTCTATTTCTTCCTGATTCAGTCTTGGCAGGTTGTGCATTTCTAAGAATTTGTCCATTTCTTTCAGGTTGTCCATTTTATTGGCCTAGAGTTGCTTGTAGTAATCTCTCATGATCCTTTGTATTTCTGCAGTGTCAGTTGTTACTTCTCTTTTTTCATTTCTAATTCTATTGATTTGAGTCTTCTCCCTTTTTTTCTTGATGAGTCTGGCTAATGGTTTATCAATTTTATTTATCTTCTCAAAGAACCAGCTTTTATGTTTATTGACCTTTGCTGTCATTTCCTTCATTTCTTTTTCATTAATTTCTGATCTGATCTTTATGATTTCTTTCCTTCTGCTAACTTTGGGTTTTTTTTTTCTTCTTTCTCTAATTGCTTTAGGTGCAAGGTTAGGTTGTTTATTCGAGATGTTTCCTGTTTCTTAAGGTAGGATTGTATTGCTATAAACTTCCCTCTTAGAACTGCTTTTGCTGCATCCCATAGGTTTTGAGTTATCGTGTCTCCATTGTCATTTGTTTCTAGGTATTTTTTAATTTCCTTTTTGATTTCTTCAGTGATCACTTCGTTATTAAGTAGTGTATTGTTTAGCCTCCTTGTGTTTGTATATTTTATAGATCTTTTCCTGTAATTGATGTCTAGTTTCATAGCGTTGTGGTCGGAAAAGATACTTGATACAATTTCAATTTTCTTAAATTTACCAAGGCTTGATTTGTGACCCAAGATATGATCTATCCTGGAGAATGTTCCATGAGCACTTGAGAAAAATGTGTATTCTGTTGTTTTTGGATGGAATGTCCTATAAATATCAATTAAGTCCATCTTGTTCAATGTATCATTTAAAGCTTGTGTTTCCTTATTTATTTTCATTTTGGATAATCTGTCCATTGGTGAAAGTGGGGTGTTAAAGTCCCCTACAATGAATGTGTTACTGTTGATTTCCCCTTTTATGGCTGTTAGTATTTGCCTTATATATTGAGGTGCTCCTATGTTGGGTGCATAAATATTTACAATTGTTATATCTTCTTCTTGGATCGATCCCTTGATCATTATGTAGTGTCCTTCTTTGTCTCTTCTAATAGTATTTATTTTAAAGTCTGTATGTCTGATATGAGAATTGCTACTCCAGCTTTCTTTTAGTTTCCATTTGCATGGAATATGTTTTTCCATCCCATCACTTTCAGTCTCTGTGTGTCTCTAGGTCTGAAGTGGGTCTCTTGTAGGTGGCATATATATGGGTCTTGTTTTTGTATCCATTCAGCCAGTCTGTGTCTTTTGGTGGGAGCATTTAATCCATTTACATTTAAGGTAATTATCAATATGTACATTCCTATTCCCATTTTCTTAATTGTTTTAGGTTTGTTATTATAGGTCTTTTCCTTCTCTTGTGTTTCTTGCCTAAAGAAGATCCTTTAGCATTTGTTGTAAAGCTGGTTTGGTGGTGCTGAACTCTCTCAGCTTTTGCTTTTCTGTAAAGGTTTTAATTTCTCCATCAAATCTGAATGAGATCCTTGCTGGGTAGAGTAATCTTGGTTGCAGGTTTTTCTCCTTCATCACTTTAACTATATCCTGCCAGTCCCTTCTGGCTTGCAGAGTTTCTGCTGAAAAGATCAGCTGTTAACCTTATGGGGATTCCCTTGTGTGTTATTTGTTGTTTTTCCCTAGCTGCTTTTAATATATTTTCTTTGTATTTAATTTTTGACAGTTTGATTAATATGTGTCTTGGCTTGTTTCTCCTTTGATTTATCCTGTATGGGACTCTCTGTGCTTCCTGGACTTGATTAACTATTTCCTTTCCCATATTAGGGAAGTTTTCAACTATAATCTCTTCAAATATTTTCTCAGTCCCTTTCTTTCTCTCTTCTTCTTCTGGAACCCCTATACTTCGAATGTTGGTGCATTTAATGTTGTCCCAGAGGTCTCTGAAACTGTCCTCAGTTCTTTTCATTCTTTTTTCTTTATTCTGCTCTGCAGTAGTTATTTCCACAACTTTATCTTCCAGGTCACTTATTCGTTCTTCTGCCTCAGTTATTCTGCTATTGATCCCTTCTAGAGTATTTTTAATTTCATTTCTTGTGTGGTTCATCATTGCTTGTTTCATCTTTAGTTCTTCTAGGTCCTTGTTAAATGTTTCTTGCATTTTGTCTATTCTATTTCCAAGATTTTGGATCATCTTTACTATCATTATTCTGAATTCTTTTTCAGGTAGACTGCCTATTTCCTCTTCATTTGTTCGGTCTAGTGGGTTTTTATCTTGCTCCTTCACCTGCTGTGTGGTTTTCTCTCTTCTCATTTTGCTTATGTTACTGTGTTTGGAGTCTCCTTTTTGCAGGCTGCAGGTTTATAGTTCCTGTTGATTTTGGTTTCTGTCCCCAGTGGCTAAAGTTGGTTCAGTGGGTTGTGTAGGCTTCCTGGTGGAGGGGACTAGTGCCTGTGCTCTGGTGGATGAGGCTGGATCTTGTCTTTCTGGTGGGCAGGTCCACGTCTGGTGGTGTGTTTTGGGGTGTCTGTGGGCTTATTATGATTTTAGGCAGCTTCTCTGCTAATGGATGGGGTTGTGTTCCTGTCTTGCTAGTTGTTTGGCATAGGGTGTCCAGCACTGTAGCTTGCTGGTCATTGAGTGAAGCTGGGTGTTGGTGTTGAGATGGAGATCTCTGGGAAATTTTCGCCGTTTGATATTACGTGGAGCGGGGAGGTCCCTTGTGAATCAGTGTCCTGAAATTGGCTCTCTCACCTCAGAGACACAGCACTGACTCCTGGCTGCAGCACCAAGAGCCTTTCATCCACATGGCTCAAAATAAAAGGGAGAAAAAGTAGAAAGAAAGAAAGAGGATAAAAGAAAAGAAAATAAAGTAAGGTAAAATAAAGTTATTAAAATAAAAAATAATTATAAAAATGTTTTTAAAAAGTAAAAAAAAAAAAAAAAAGGATGGATACAACCCTAGGACAAATGGTGAAAGCAAAGCTATACAGACAAAATCTCACACAGAATCATACACACTCACAAAAAGAGGAAAGGGCGAAAAAATAATAAATCTTGCTCTCAAAATCCACCTCCTCAATTTGGGATGATTTGTTGTCTATTCAGGCATTCCACAGATGCACGGTACATCAAGTTGATTGTGGAGCTTTAATCCGCTGCTCCTGAGGCTGCACGGAGAAATTTCCCTTTCTCTTCTTTGTTCGCACAGCTCCCGGGGTTCAGCTTTGGATTTGGCCCCGCCTCTGCGTGTAGGTCGCCAGAAGGCATCTGTTCTTCGCTCAGACAGGACGGGCTTAAAGGAGCCGCTGATTCAGGGGCTCTGGCTTACTCAGGCCGGGGGGAGGGAGGGGCATGGAGTGCGGAGCGAGCCTGCGCAGCAGAGGCCGGCATGACGTTGCACGAGCCTGAGGCGTGCCGTGTGCTCTTCTGGGTAAGTTGGCCGTGGATCCCGGGACCCTGGCAGTGGCGGGCTGCACAGGCTCCCAGGAAGGGAGGTGTGGAGAGTGGCCTGTGCTCGCACACAGGCTTCTTGGTGGCGGCAGCAGCAGCCTAAGTGTCTCATCCTCGTCTCTGGGGTCCGTGCTGTTACCCGTGGCTCGCGCCCGTCTTTGGAGCTCCTTTAAGCAGCGCTCTTAATCCCCTCTCCTCGCGTACCAGGAAACAAAGAGGGAAGAAAAAGTCTCTTGCGTCTTCGGCAGGTCCAGACTTTTTCCCGGACTCCCTCCCGGCTAACCGTGGTGCACTAACCCCTTCAGGCTGTGTTCACGCAGCCAGTCCTCTCCCTGCGCTCCGACCGAAGCCGGAGCCTCAGCTCCCAGCCCCCGCCTGCCCCGGCGGGTGAGCAGACAAGCCTCTCGGGCTGGTGAGTGCTGGTCGGCACCGATTCTCTGTGCGGAAATCTCTCTGCTTTGCTCTCTGCACCCTGCGCTCTCCTCCATGGCTCCGAAGCTCCCCACCTCCGCCACCCGCAGTCTCCTACCGCGAAGGGGCTTCTAGTGTGTGGAAACCTTTCCTCCTTCACGGCTCCCTCCCACTGGTGCAGGTCCCGTCCCTATTCTTTTGTCTCTGTGTTTTCTTTTTTCTTTTGCCCTACCCAGGTACGTGGGGAGTTTCTTGCCTTTTGGGAGGTCTGAGGTCTTCTGCCAGCATTCAGTAGGTGTTCTGTAGGAGTTGTTCCACGTGTAGATGTATTTCTGATGTATCTGTGTGGAGGAAGGTTATCTCCTCCTCTTACTCTTCCGCCATCTTCCTCCAAGACTCTCATTTGTATTTTATAATAAGTTTTTCCTCATCACACATTAAAACTTTCTTTGTTGAGGAGAATGTGGAGTAAGGATTTTGCCTCATGGTCTCATTGTGAGGAAATCCTCTGTAGCGCTCACGAGAGCTGGAGGCTAATGTGTATTCAGCGTGAGTAGTGGAACCTGTAACCCATTGCTGATTGTGCTGAGCTAGTCATTCATTTTCTTACATTGTCTGAATTACAAACAAGACCCCAACAACAAGACTTACAAGACAGACAATTGCTTTCTTCCATGATTACCAGGGTCCTTCTTCCTACAGGTTCTTTTATAAACATCTCTTTAAAAGTGGAAATGCTTATGAAAATGAATACGTACACTCCAAATAATTTGGAAGTATGATATTAATCTTTAAATAGCAACAATTTTTGAAGATAATATATTTGTTTAGCGTGTTAGTTTCTAAACTACTTGCACCATAATTCTCCCAAGTAATGCTTTCAATAAGCTAGTAAAATGCTATTATTTTTATTTTAGAAATGAGACATCTGACATATAAGGGGTTAAGTTAGTTGCTCATGGTTACATAGCTCTACATGTGGTAGATTTTGGAATGGAGGTGTTTTAGAATCTAAGGCCCAGAATCTGTTCAATTCATTGTCCTCCAAAAAGGTATTGATGTTAAGAGCTTGATGAGGATTCAAATGCAGATGTTAGCAATTGAGAAGAGAATTGTGTATAACCCTGTGGGTTCTCTTTTTCTGTTAAATGAAGGTAAGGTGGAAAGAGGTTTCAGACCTATATAAAGGGTATTGTATGATTAGTAACAAAGAGCAAATGTCCTTGCCAATGAACAAGAAAGAATGGCTTTGAATTATTGCAAGATTATTTCTGAGTAAATAGTGTAAGCATTCTTGAATATAGTGGTTAAAGGACATTGGAACTCATTATCGAGAACAAATATTGTCTTATCATTTAAGATATTTCAGAAATGCATAAATATCCATATAGGTATCTAGATGAAGTGCAGTTTGCCCAGATGTAAGTCATGATCGGAGCCAATGCTTCCCAAACAGTGGTATATATAACAATGGCAGTACAGAGTTGTGCAGGAGTTATGACGTGTTTTCTTAATTGTTGCTAAAGCATCCAGCTAAAGCTGTTGACAGATAAATATCCTTTAAAAGAAAAAGTGAACCTTCTGTTTTTATGATATTGGGACCACATCTTAAGTCTTTATGATTTTACTGCTACCTCTTATTCTTTTAATGGACAATTACACTTTGTATTAATAGAGTTCTTTAAAAACATACAACGAAAGCTCTAAGATAATCTTCACCATTCCTCTCCTGTGAGCTTGACACATTTATTGAGCCCAAATCTTCCTGTCTCTCACTGCCAGGGGAAACCTGGGCAGAAAGAAAAGTGCGAAGGTATGTCCTTAATGTAAACTTTTACAGGAGATGGAGAAACAAACTCGAGTACAAACCCATCTCTGAACTCAAACCAATTCCTGAATCAAGCAGTACTATAAATACAATATCCAGAGGTAGATTTTTGTGAACATGAATCTATAGGTACAACTTCCCTTTACAGCCTTCCCCATGATATCATTACCTTAACATCAAACCTTAAAATTCAGTTAAATGGATTTACTCTATATTGGTGCAAATGCTTCTGCATGCATTCAATTATTGCACTAGTACTTCTAACCTATCGGTTGCCCTATACTTGGAGGTGCAAATTTCAATATATTCAAATATAACCTTGTAGGGGAGGTTGGTGAGTCAACCTAGCACAGGGAGATCAGCTCGGTGCTTTGTGATCACAGAATGGTGAGTCTCTAGGCATCCTCAGTACCACATGCTATCACATTCTTACCAAAAAGGCTTTTAGATGATGACAGTGATGATGATCATGATGATGATGATAATGATGATGATGATGATGATGGTGGTGGTGGTGATGATGGTAAAATTCTTTGTTCGGTTTCCTTTTTTTTGCAGGATTATACACTCACCATGTATTTCCAGCAGTCTTGGAAAGACAAAAGGCTTTCTTATTCTGGAATCCCACTAAACCTCACGCTAGACAACAGGGTAGCTGACCAACTCTGGGTACCAGACACCTACTTTCTGAATGACAAGAAATCATTTGTGCATGGGGTTACAGTGAAAAATCGAATGATCCGACTGCATCCTGATGGAACAGTTCTCTACGGACTCCGGTAAACAGCTTTATGTTGCATGTTTTACTGTTGTTGTTCATGTTGTTTAATTTTTACTCTTGGAAATGGATAGAGGGGGAGAAAGGCAAGTAAGTGAATATATAGACTCTTTAATCTTTATAATAAAATTATATTAAAGTTCAGAAAATCTATTTAGAATAATTCAAGCTAAATCTAGACAACTTTGTCCATCAAAGGAAAGTGAATTTTTTTTGCCGTGATCCTCAAATAATAAACATAGTAATAAGAATATGTGTTTTTGTTAGACAGATTTCACATCCAGCTTATTCTAGAAATTACATAAATTTTTTTAGCCAATTGTTTGATTATTTTCAGTCCACCCAGACTCAATTACAATGTGTTCTAGGTATTCTGTATAGCTACTTAATTATGAAATGGAATTGAGAAACATTTTGAAGAAATAGGAAAATATTTTGTGGTGACTTTTAGAAGTGCAAAGTGATTTTATTCCCTTAAATCTCTTATGTTTTCATTTTTATTTTCATGTATGTGATCCACATTAAATTAATTTTTGTATTTCTTATGAGGTAGGGATTGAGGTTCATTTTTTCCATATGACTATACAGTTATTCTAGTACCATTTATTGAAAAGACTTTGCTTTTCCCTTCAGATAGTGTTGGTACCTTTGACTGAATAATTGGGGGTCTATTTCTAGGATTTATTTTGTTCCACTGTTCTTTTGGTCCGTCCTTAGACAGTATCACACTATTTTATTACCATAGCTATTTGTTAAGTTATGAAGTCACATAATGTAAGTCCTTCAACTTTATACTGACTGTTTAAAATTGCTTTGGAAATTCTAGGTTCTTTGCATTTCCCTATAACTTTTAGGGTAAACTTGTTGATTTCTACCCAAAAAAAGTCCACTGGGCTTATAATTGAGTGTATTGAATCTATAGATCAGTTTGGGGAGAATTGACAATTTAAAATTATCAGGTTTTCTAACCATGAATATATCTTTATTTGTTTATGTTACCTTTAATTTCTATCAACAATGTTTTGCACCACAATGTGTTTTGTTTCATTTATTTTTTTAAAGAATCAAGTGTAAAAGAGGTACTATACACTTACAGAGGTCTGTTACTAACCCTCAGGTAGTTAAGGGTTGATTAAAACTTTTAGGCTACAGTTCAAATCAGCTACCAGTTTTACCAAAGAAATAATTTGAATTGTAACATGTTATTGTAGGATGCATAGAGTGGAGGTTCTTTAACCTTTGTTAATCTTTGTGATCCCTTTGAGAAGCTGATGAAATTTTCCTGTTATTTTAGAGTATTCATAAGCGCCCTAAAATCCTTTTATAGGGCATCAATGCCAAGCTAAAACTGTAGTTAAGGGCCAACAGTCTAGAATTGATGTGTGTCCAATATCCAAAAACAAAATGCAAGTGAAAAGAATGTATCTGTGATAAAACTTTTTTTTAACATCTTTAATGGAGTATAATTGCTTAACGTTGTTGCATTAGTTATCTGGATATAACAAAATGAATCAGCTATATGCATACGTATAGCCCCATATCCCCTCCCTCCTGCGTCTCCCTCCCACCCATCCTATCCCACCCTCTAGATGGTCACAAAGCACCGAGCTGATCTCCCTGTGCTAGGCAGAAGCTTCCCACTAGCTATCTATTCTACATTTGGTAGTGTATATATGTACATGCCACTCTCTCACTTTGTCCCAGCTTACCCTTCCCCCTCCCCATGTGTTCAAGTCCATTCTCTAGGTCTGCGTCATTATTCCTGTCCTGCCCCTAGGTTCTTCAGAACCTTTTTTTTTTTTTTTTTGTAGATTCCATATATATGTGTTAGCATACAGTATTTGTTTTTCTTTCTGACTTACTTCACTCTGTATGACACACTCAAGGTCCATCCAACTCACTACAAATAACTCAACTTTGTTTCTTTTTATGGCTGAGTAATATTCCATTGTATATATGTGCCACATCTTCTTTATCGATTCATCTGTCAACTGACACTTAGGTTGCTTCCATGTCCTGGCTATTGTAAATAGAACTGCAGTGAACATTGTGGTACATGACTCTTTTAGAATTATGGTTTTCTCAAGATAGATACCCATTAGTGGCATTGCTGGGTCGTATGGTAGCTCTATTTTTAGTTTTTAAGGAACCCCCATACTGTTCTCCACAGTGGCTGTATCAATTTACATTCCCACCAATAGTGCAAGAGGGTTCCCTTTTCTCCACACCCTCTCCAGCATTTATTCTTTGTAAATGCTTTGATGATGGCCATTCTGACTGGTGTGAGGTGATACCTCATTGTAGTTTTGATTTGCATTTCTCTACTGCTTAGTGATGTTGAGCATCCTTTCATGTGTTTGTTGGCAATCTATATATCTTCTTTGGAGAAATGTTTATTTAGGTCTTCTGCCCATTTTTGGATTGGGTTGTTTGTTTTTTTGATATTGAGCTGCATTAGCTGCTTGTATATTTTGGAGATTAATCCATTGTCACTTGCTTTGTTTGCAAATATTTTCTCCCATTCTGAGGGCTGCCTTTTCATCTTGTTTATGGTTTCCTTTGTTGTGCCAAAGCTTTGAAGTTTCATTAGGTCCCATTTGTTTATTTTTGTTTTTATTTCCATTTCTCTAGGAGGTGTGTCAAAAAGGATTTGCTGTGATTTATGTCATAGATTGTTCTGCCTATGTTTTCCTTTAAGAGTTTTATAGTGTCTGAACTTACATTTAGGTCTTTAATCCATTTTGAGTTTATTTTTGTGTATGGTGTTAGGGAGTGTTTTAATTTCATTCTTTTACAAGTAGCTGTCCAGTTTTTCCAGCACCACTTATTGAAGAGGCTATCTTTTCTCCATTGTATATTCTTGCCTCCTTTATCAAAAATAAGGTGGCCATATGTGTGTGGGTTTATCTCTGAGCTTTCTTTCCTTTTAAATTGGTCTATATTTCTGTTTTTGTGCCAGTATCATACTGTCTTGATTACTGTAGTTTTGTAGTATAGTCTGAAGTCATGGAGTGTGATTCATCCAGCTCCATTTTTCTTTCTCAAGATTGCTTTTGTTATTTGGGGTCTTTTGTGTTTCCATACACATTGTGAAATTTTTTTGTTCTACTTCTGTGAAAAATGCCCTTGGGGGCTTCCCTGGTGGCGCAGTGGTTGAGAGTCCGCCTGCCGATGCAGGGGACACGGGTTCGTGCCCCGATCCCGGAAGATCCCACATGCCGCGGAGCGGCTGGGCCCGCGAGCCATGGCCGCGGAGCCTGTGTGTCCGGAGCCTGTGCTCCGCAACGGGAGAGGCCACAGCAGTGAGAGGCCCGCGTACAGCAAAAAAAAAAAAAAAAAAAAAAAAATGCCCTTGGTAGTTTGATAGGGATTTCATTGAATCTGTAGATTGCTTTGGGTAGTATAGTCATTTTCACAATGTTGATTCTTCCAATCCAAGAACATGGTATGTCTCTCCATCTGTTTGTATCATCTTTAAATTCTTTCATCAGTATCTTATACTTTTCTGCATACAGACCTTTTGTCCTCTTAGGTAGGTTTATTCCTAGGTATTTTATTCTTTTCATTGCAATGGTAAATGGGAGTGTTTCCTTAATTTCTCTTTCAGATTTTTCATCATTAGTGTATAGGAATGCAAGAGATTTCTGTGCATTAATTTTGTATCCTGCTACTTTACCAAATTCATTGATTAGCTCTAGTAGTTTTCTGGTGGCATCTATAGGATTCTCTATGCATAGTATCATGTCATCTGCAAACAGTGACAGTTTACTGCTTCTTTTCCAATTTGGATTCCTTTTATTTCTTTTTCTTCTCTGATTGCTGTGGCTAAAACTTCCAAAACTATGTTGAATAATAGTTATGAGAGTGGGAAACCTTGTCTTGCTCCTGATCTTAGCAGAAATGGTTTCAGTTTTTCATCAACTCAATCTCATCATTGAGAATGATGTTGGCTGTGGGTTTGTCTTATATGGCCTTTATTATGTTGACATAAGTTCCCACTATGCCTACTTTCTGGAGGGTTTTTTTCATAAATGGGTGTTGAATTTTGTCTCAAGCCTTTTCTGCGTCTATTGAGATTATCATATGTTTTTTATCCTTCAGTTTGTTAATATGGTGTATCACATTGATTGATTTGTGTATATTGAAGAATCCTTGCAATCCTGGGATAAACACCACTTGATGATGGTGAATGATCCTTTTAATGTGCTGTTGGATTCTGTTTGCTAGTGTTCTGTTGAGGATTTTTGCATCTATGTTCATCAGTGATATTGGCCTGTAGTTTTCTTTTTTTGTGACATCTTTGTCTGGTTTTGGTGTCAGGGTGGTGGTGGCCTCATAGAAAGAGTTTGGGAGTGTTCCTCCCTCTGCTATATTTTGGAAGAGTTTGAGAAGGATAGGTGTTAGCTCTTCTCTAAATGTTTGTTAGAATTCACCTGTGAAGCCATCTGGTCCTGGGCTTTCGTTTCTTGGAAAATTTTTAATCACAGTCTCAATTCCAGTGCTTGTGATTGGTCTGTTTATATTTTCTATTTCTTCCTGGTTCAGTCTCGGAAAGTTGTGCTTTTCTAAGAATTTGTCCATTTCTTCCAGGTTGTCCATTTTATTGACATATAGTTGCTGGTAGTCACTTCTCATGATCCTTTGTATTTCTGCAGTGTCACTTGTTACTTCTCCTTTTTCATTTCTAATTCTGTTTATTTGAGTCTTCTGCCATTTTTTTTTTTTTTGATGAGCCTGGCTAACGGTTTATTAATTTTGTTTATCTTCTCTAAGAACCAGCTTTTAGTTTTATTGAGCTTTACTATTGTTTCCTTCATTTTTTTTCATTTATTTCTGATCTGATCTTTATGATTTCTTTCCTGCTAACTTTAGGGTTTTTTGTTCTTCTTTGTCTGTTTGCTTTAGGTATAAGGATAGGTTGTTTATTTGAGATGTTTCTTGTTTCTTGAGGTAGGATTGTATTGCTATAAACTTCTAGGTATTTTTTGATTTCCTCTGATTTCTTCAGTGATCTCTTAGTTATTTAGTAGTGTATTGTTTGGCCTCCATGTTTTTGTAGTTTTTTTTCCCATAATTGATATCTAGCCTCATAACGTTGCATTTTGAAAAAGATATTTGATATGATTACAATTTTCTTAAATTTACAAAGGCTTGATTTGTGACCCAAGATATGGTCTATCCTGCTGGAGTATGTTCCATGAGCACTTGAGAAGAAAGTGTATTCTGTTGTTTTGGGATGGAATGTCCTATAAATATGAATGAAGTCCATCTTGTTTAATGTGTCATTGAAAGCTTGTGTTTCCTTATTTATTTTCATTTTGGTTGATCTGTCCATTGGTGAAATTCGGGTGTTAAAGTCCCCTACTATTATTGTGTTACTGCCAATTTCCCCTTTATGGTTGTTAGCATTTGCCTTATGTATTGAGGTGCTGCTATGTTGGGTGCATAAATATTTACAGTTGTTATATCTTCTTCTTGGATTGATCCCTTGATCATTTTTTAGTGTCCTACATTGTCTCTTGTAATAGTCTTTATTTTAAAGTCTCTTTTATCTGATATGAGAATTGCTACTCCAGCTTTCTTTTGATTTCCAATTGCATGCAATATCTCTTTCCCTCCCCTCACTTTCAGTCTGGATGTGTCCCTAGGTCTTAAGTGGGTCTCTTTTAGACAGCATATATACAGGTCTTGTTTTTATATTCATTCAGCCAGTCTATGTCTTTTGGTTGGAGCATTTAATCCATTTACATTTAAGGTAGTTATCAATATGTATGTTCCTATTACCATTTTCTTAATTGTTTTGGGTTTGCTTTTGTAGGTTTTTTCCCTCTCTTGTGTTTCCTGCCTAGAGAAGTTTCTTTAGCATTTGTTGTAACACTGGTTTGGTGGTGCTGAATTCTCTTACCTTTTGCTTGTCTGTAAAGCTTTTAATTTCTCTCTCAAATCTGAATGAGATCCTTGCTGGGTAGAGTAATCTTGGTTGTAGGTTTTTCCCTTTCATCATTTTAAAGACGTCCTGCCCCTCCCTTCTGGTTTGCAGAGTTTCTGCTGAAAAATCAGCTGTTAACCTTATGGGGATTCCCTTGTATGTTATTTGTTGCTTTTCCCTTGCTGCTTTTAATATGTTTTCTTTGTGTTTAATTTTTGATAGTTTTATTAATATGTGTCTTGGTGTGTTTCTCTTTGGGTTTACCCTGTTTGGAACTCTGTTCTTCCTGGACTTGATCGACTATTTCCTTTCCCGTGTTAAGGATGTTTTTGACTAACATCTCTTCAAATATTTTCTCAGACCCTTTCTTTTTCTCTTCTTCTTCTGGAAGCCCTATAATTTGAATGTTGGTGTGTTTAATGTTGTCCCAGAGGTCTCTGAGACTGTCCTCAATTCTTTTCATTCTTTTTTCTTTATTCTGCTCTGTGGTAGTCATTTCCACTATTATATTTTCTAGGTCACTTATCCGTTCTTCTGCCTCAGGTATTCTGCTATTGATTCCTTCTAGAGAATTTTAAATTTCATTTATTGTGTTGTTCATCATTGTTTGTTTGCTCTTTAGTTATTCTAGGTCCTTATTAAACATTTCTTCTATTTTCTCCATTCTATTTCCAAGATTTTGGATCATCTTTACTCTCATTACTCTGAATTCTTTTTCAGGTAGACTGCCTATTTCCTCTTCATTTGTTTGGTCTGGTGGGTTTTAACTTTGCTCCTTCATCTGCTGTGTGTTTTTCTGTCTTCTCATTTTGCTTAACTTACTGTGTTTGTGGTCTCCTTTTTCGCACCCTGCAGGTTCATAGTTCCCGTTGTTTATGGTGTTTGCCCCCAGGGGGTAAGGTTTGTTCAGTGGGCTGTGTAGGCTTCCTGGTGGAGGGGACTGGTGCCTGTGGTCTGGTGGGTGTGGCTGGATCTTGTCTTTCTGGTGGGAAGGACCGTGTCCGGTGGTGTGTTTTGGGGTATCTGTGAACTTATTATGATTTTAGGCAGCCTCTCTGCTAAAGGGTGGGGTTGTGTTCCTGTCTTGCTAATTGTTCGGCCTGGGGTGTCCAGCACTGGAGCTTGCTGGTTGTTGAGTGGAGCTCGGTCTTAGCGCTGAGAAAGAGATCTCTGGGAAGTCTCTTGCCAATTGATATTATGTGGGGCCAGGAGGTCTCTGGTGGTCCAACGTCCTGAACTTGGCTCTCCCACCCCAGAGGCTCAGGCCTGACAGCCAGCTGGAGCACCAAGACCCTGTCATCCACATGGCTCAGAAGAAAAGGGAGAAAAAAAAAGAAAGAAAGAAAAATAAAATAATATAAAATAAAATAACATCATTAGAATAAAAAGTTTAAAAAAATTATTAAAATAAAAAAATTTTTAAAGTAATAAAAAAATAGAAGTGAGCAACGAAACCAATAAACAAATCCACCAATGATAACAAGCACTAAAAACTGAACTAAGATAAACATGAAAATCAGAAACTGGTCAGTTGCATACAGCAAACCCCAAGTCTACAGTTGCTCCTAAAGTCCACAGCCTCAATTTTGGAATGATTCATTGTCTGTTCAGGTATTCCACAGATGCAGGGTACATCAAGTTGATTGTGGAGATTTAATCTGCTGCTCCTGAGGCTGTACAGAGAAATTTCCCTTTCTCTTCTTTGTTCGCACAGCTCCTGGGGTCCAACTTTGGATTTGGCCCTGCCTCTGCATGTAGTTCACCCTCTGGCATCTGTCCTTTGCCCAGCCAGGAGGGGGTTAAAGGAGTGGCTGATTAGGGGGCTCTGGTTCACTCAGTCTGGGAGGAATGGATGGGTGCGGAATGCAGGGCAAGCCTGCGGGGTAGAGGCCAGTGTGATGTTGAAACAGCCTGAGGCATGCCATGTGTTCTCCCAGGGACGTTGTCCCTGGATCACAGGACCCTGGCAGTGGTGGGCTGCACAGGCTCTCAGGAGAGGAGGTGTGGATAGTGACCTGTGCTTGCACACAGGCTTCTTGGTGGCTGCAGTAGCAGCCTTAGCATTTCATGTCCGTCTCTGGTGCCCGCGCTGATAGCTGTGGCTTGCGCCCATCTCTGGAGCTCGTTTAGGTGGTGCTCTGAATCCCCTCTCCTCGTACACCCCGAAACAATGGTCTCTTGCCTCTTAGGCAGTTCCAGACTTTTTTCCGGACTCCCTCCCGACTAGCTGTGGCGCACTAGCCCCCTTCAGGCTGTGTTCATGCATCCAACCCCAGTCCTCTCCCTGGGATCTGATTTCTGAATCCTGAGCCTCAGCTCCCATCCCCTATCCGCCCTGGTGGTGAACAGACAAGCCTCTCGGGCTGGTGAGTGCTGGTTGGCACCGATCCTCTGTGCGGGAATCTCTGTGCTTTGCCCTCTGCACCCCTGTTGCTGTGCTCTCCTCTGTGGCTCTGAAGCTTCCCCCCCTGGCCACCCCCCGTCTCCACCAGTGAAGGGGTTTCCGAGTGTGTGGAAACCTTTCCTCCTTCAAACCTCCCTCCCAGAGGTGCAGGTCCCATCCCTATTCTTTTGTCTCTGTTTATTCTTTTTTTTTCTGCCCTACCCCGGTACGTGGGGAGTTTCTTGCCTTTTGGGAAGTCTGAGGTCTTCTTCCAGCATTCAGTAGGTGTTCTGTAGGAGTTGTTCCACATGTAGATGTATTTTTGATGTATTTGTGGGGAGGAAGGTGATTTATCCTAATGGTTGGTTATTTAGTTGATAGCTTTGGTCTTCATTTGCACAGTAAAATAGCTTCAGTTGATGCTGGCAAAATGATCTTTGGAATTTTCCCACTCTTTCAGTACCCCAGGAGCTGTCAACTCTAGTTAAAAATCTCTGACCTAAAATCTTCTCAGAAAAATGGTGAAATAAACTAACAAGTCCCTTGAGTGTATTGATATTACTACAGATGAAATCTACTCATCCAAGAGCAGTGGTGGTCATTAGTGTTGGTTCATACAATGGAAATCAGTTGTAATTTTTCTATTACCTATGTAGCTTCTATCACATATAACTAAGGTATAAAGTGATGAATTATCTATCCTTCTAAAGTTTTCTAAGAGAATAATTCTGTGACCCAACTTAGCAGGCTGATCAACTACATGTATATTCACTGTATGTGATTACTCAAAGTGTATAAAAAATTGTTTTGTTAAAAAAAAAAGACAACTCGATTTTTTGCAAGCAAGAACGTGGGTTGCATTCTCAGTTTATAGAGTCTCACTTCAGGCATTTTCTAAATTATTGGCAGTCTCTACCAATGGCAACGATGCAAAGGAAGAAAAATATCTGAGAATGATGAATTTGAATACACCTCATTTTAAAATGAGAAAACTGAGGCATAAAAGGGGGAGGGGCCTGATCTAAGGGCACAACAAATTATAGAATTAGGACTAAAATCCAGGTTTCCTGATTCCTATACCTGTGCTTTTCTCACCCCACTGTCTTTCAGATGCATTTAAAGTCAGTACCTTCTTCCAAGTTGCGTAGCATTGCTTTCACCTTTTTGGAGCCAACCCAGGCCTTTGTAGCTAGGATCCCGCCAACAGATCTCTCCAAGAAAAACACAAATGCTTCATCTATTATTGGACTCTGATCTGTTTCTGGCATTGGCTTTTTTCATAACAGCCTCACACCAGTCTGATATCTCTCCTCTCCTTCCCATATTCATCTCTATCTCTTCCCTCACAGATTTGGTTTTCTTTTCCGTAGAGGTTATAAATATCCTGGAGAAACTATGAGGTATGACAACTGGTATGATAACTGGAGTCAGAGGACCAAAGTTGGGCTCAAACTCTGTACCATTTTCTGATTGCTTGACCTTAACTAAGTTATATAAATTTACTGACCCTTAGTTTTATCATGTGCAACAATGGACTAAGGAAGTTCTAGTGAAATAATGAATATGTTAATACATGTAAATTCTAAGTTATATTTTTGTAAAGTTGTGCCTGATATTGCCTTACTAGGTACTGGAAAAGCTGTGTGCTGAGGGTGGTTCTCTAACTCTCAGGTGTGTCAGTGACCAGAACAGAGATACAGCTGTCCAATTAAGAAAACATTCACTGAGTGCCAGTATGTACAATACACCCACTATTCTGGCCCTGGGAATAATTCTCCAGAAGGCTGGTAGAGACTTGTCATTGTGGCAGAGTGGAAGCACCTGGGACTTTGAGTCAAAGAGACATGTGGCCTGACTAGTTTGTACCCTACAGTGAGCTATTTCCTCTCTCTTGGCTTTAGATTACTGAGCCTTAAAGAGAAAGGAATTGGACAAAATCATCCCTAAATTCTCTGTCAAATCTAAATGTCAGTGCTTCTATGATCCTATATTATGGCTTGTTCATTTTCATTCCTCTGATATAACATTTTCCAGGCTTAGAAAGGACAATCTGTCCTTTTCTCTTTGTAATTGCCTTTTCAGGAATAACCACCATATATCACTTCCTAAACACAGGCACTAGAAAATCCTTATAGTATAAAATAGGTGTTGACATATTTATGGCTGTACTTATTGTAGACAAGGGATCAGGAGAATGAAACTTCCTGCCTCATCCGTAAGTCCAGATATAGTCATCATGAAATGATACCATGCATTAATGGGTTGTTTATAGCAATTATGGGGTCAGTGGGATTTTCTGAACACACCTGAAAGCCTCTTTATCTAGGAACTCCATAATCATAAGATCATATCAATAAATTGAATCAGATTTTGCTATATTCAAACTCAATATGAGATGCTATAATCTAGTTTATATAAAGGCACAAGAATAGAGTTAGCTGTTTGCTATTTTTGTGAACTATGTCAAATCATATTTTATACCCCAGAGATGGCACACGGTTGTGTAAATACTCTAAAATGACAGAGTGGTGTCTGATGGGGGTCTGACTACAGAGCCAGGCTACTGTGCAACAGGCATTCAGTACATAGAAGAAACTACATTCCGTTGTGCTTCTTACTCTCAGATTTCCCTTGCTGTGACAAAATGTGTCACACCAAGGAATAACCCTGCAATCATGATTACTTCCTATTCCACTTTGCCAGGGATCTAAATAAAGGATGGATGTCTGAGATGTGCTGTAAGATGTGGCAGGAGATGGGACTTACATCCATGGTCCATGAGCCCTCCACCCTTCTCCTCTCAAGGCATATAACGTCACTTCCTTTCTTACTCAAAAGTGGAGACTAAATATCAACTGCCTCAATGTCACAGTTCAAATCCTTAAAATTCTTCTGTCTTTCCTCCCTTCCTTCCATTTAACTTTAAGGAAGATTTTCTCTTCTTTCTAAGGCTAATCTCGCCATATACACATTTATCTTATTGCTGGACGCCCTTCAGAATTTGCCCCTCTTTTAAATTAAATCTTCAGTCTTTCCTCTGCTGGCTCCTTCTCTTTGATTTTCTCTTCAAGCACCAGTCCTCAAATAGCTTTGGTTTCCTCTACTTCCTTACCACCCATTTACTCCTTAGGCTCCAAAAACATGGCTCCCAGCCATGCTCCTTTCCTAAAACAGCTCTTGTCAAAATTTGCCAGAGCCATTGCTGGTTCTGTTTATAGTCTTGACTTCTCCAAACGATTTTTTAATATTAATTAATTAATTTTATTTTTGGCTGCGTTGGGTCTTCATTGTTGCACACGGGCTTTCTCTAGTTGTGGCGAGCAGGAGCTACTCTTCATTGCGGTGCACAGGCTTCTCATTGCGGTGGCTTCTCGTTGTGTAGCACAGGCTCTAGGCACCTGGGCTTCAGTAGTTGTGGCTCACGGGCTCAGTAGTTGTGGCTCGTAGGCTCTAGACTGCAGGCTCAGTATTTGTGGCGCATGGGCTTAGTTGCTCCACGGCATGTGGGATCTTTCCGGACCAGGGATCAAACCCAAGTCCCCTGCATTGGCAGGCGGACTCCTAACTATTGCATGGCAGGCACTTCTTAACCACGGCACCACCAGGGAAATCCCTCTCTGAATGATTTAAGAGTGATGACTGACCTTGACTGCAGGATTTCCAAGATTCAGCACAAATTTTTCATTATTCTTGTTCTTCTGTCTTTTTGCTCTTCTATCACTGTTTCTTCTTTTGCCTCTAATTGTGAACTACAGGGGTTCCTTGAATTTTGAACAACTCATTGAATTTAACAGATCAAATATCTAGAATACGAAATCACTGAGCTCAGAAAAATATTTGTAATCACTTACTGAGCATCTGTATGTGGATGCTTGCCCTGCCAGTTATTCCTGACATAACCCCTATTTCATATCATCTGTTTTTCCTAAAACCAGCTCTTCCTCCTTACACAGCTGCTAACAAAAGTCATCGTCCTCCCAGTCAGTAAGCATAAACTTGTAGGCATCTTTGACTCTATATCTCTTTTGTCCCAAGATGCAATCTGTTGCTTCTACTCCACTCTATCTCAACCATCTCCATTCCCAAGCCACTTCCATCACCTCAATTAACATCATCACTATTGGTCACTTCCTGGCCAGCTTCCTATCTTAATTTTACTTGTTCTCATCACTGTCATAGTATTCTTCCTATAGTGCATCATATCAATCACACACGCACACACACACACACACACACACACACACACACACACACACACAAAACCTAACAATGTCTCTACAGTCCCCATAAAATTAAGTTTTCCCTCTCCTGTATGGAATCTGAGACCCTCTGCATATGACCAAAATGTCTTTCAAACATTTCCTTCCTCCATGAAGCCTAAACTTTTATAAAACCATTTACTTATTTCTCTAAACAAATCTAGGGCATTTCAAATTCAAATATGTCCCAAATTTGCCAAGATCATATTTATGCTAAAAAACTATTAGTTGTTATCTGAAATTGACATTTAACTGGGCATCCTGTATTTCATCTGGCAACCCTCCAGCCCTGCTAAAACTCCCTCCCTTCTCTATCCCCTGACAGTTTCCCCACTTCACCGCTTTCTCCTATCTCTCTTCTTTTCTTAAAAGCCTCTCTCAAATCCCACTTTCTTGGGCTTCCCTGGTGGCGCAGTGGTTGAGAATCTGCCTGCTAATGCAGGGGACACGGGTTTGAGCCCTGGTCTGGGAAGATCCCACATGCCGCGGAGCAACTAGGCCCGTGAGCCACAACTACTGAGCCTGCGCGTCTGGAGCCTGTGCTCAGCAACAAGAGAGGCCACGATAGTGAGAGGCCTGTGCACCGCGATTTAGAGTGGCCCCCGCTTGCCACAAGTAGAGAAAGTCCTCGCACAGAAACAAAGACCCAACAGAGCAAAAATAAATAAATTAATTAATAATAAACTCTTAAAAAAAATCCCACTTTCTCCATGAGGACTTTTACAATATTCCCAACCAGATATAAACTCATACTCATTTGATACCTTACTTCATTTTAATCTCCTAAAGGCCCATGAGACTTGTAACTCTCTTAAGATGTTTTATCTTTCTGTGTCTTGGAGTTATTTTCCTGTGATGCAAACAAGATTGTATATTTGTTGAAAATATGAACTGTATTTCTTTCACCTTTGTATCCCCTTTCTCAAAACAAATAAATGTTTGAAAAATTGAAATGAAAATTTGTAAGATGCAGTCACCTGACTCATGATAGTTGTCAGCTGCAAAATTTCGTATATCTAAATGATGGCTTTTAACCAGAGATCCATTATCACTATTAATGACCAGATGTGTTCTGCGTCTTGTCCAAACATGATCCAGCTGACTGAAAACACTGATTGTCTCTGAGGCTTAGCCCTGTGGGTGCTGAAAGACTGTGTTTATCTTTCCTTAAAAATGGCAGGCATGGAACAACCTAATTCTGTGAAGACATTTAGTGGCGTATTTAACCTCCTTTAACTGTTCTTCCTTTTGCCTTCCTCTCCTAACCCTTGCCTTGGCTTTTCTTTCAAACTTCCACAATGTTATTTTCCTGCATCTCTTACCAAAGGTGAGGCCAGGGCCAGTTGGTTTCGCAGGGCTACATGAGAAGGGGGAATGGAATGGGTAGTGTAAGGAAAAGGCTTCCAACTCAGTACTGGCTCACATTGGGACTCCATAGGTGTGTTGCAGAGTGTGTATGTGGGATTGTGTACACACACCGTAAGCACATGCAGAGTAAGATGTACCTATCACATCATTCTAACTAATATTGATAGCAATTGTATCAGGAATTCAACTAATACCCAAGTATATAAATAATTGAAATTATACTATACACCAAGCACTATGCTAAGTGATCTACCTATATTGTCATATTTAATCATTACCACAACACTATGAACTTTGTACTGTTATTATGCTAATTTGACAGATACCAACACTAGGAGAGCTAAAGTAATTTTTCCTGTCTCGTAATTTATTATTAACTTTTTAAAAGCAGGTCCAAACAGGTACACACATTGCATTTGGCTGGTAAATTTATCTAAAATTTCTTTTACTCTAAATGTTTCCTGTTCCTTTATTTTTCCCCTAGAAATTTTTTTTCTTAGGAAACCATGCTATTTTTTGTGATTGCATCCATTTGTTGTAAATGTGTTCTCTTATGCCCCATATTTGAGACTTGAACAGATTTGAATTATTTTGTTGTGGTTTGGCGAGTGTGCTTCAGCGAGTGTGCTTCATAAACCAGTTGTGTTATGTACTTTTATCTAGAGACCCAAAATGCCTGCCTGTCTCTGTTTTTGTGATGTGAACATCGATGTGCTGATTTAGGCATTGACAACCTGACCTATCCATTATAATAATTCCATTAATTTTTATGTAACAGTATTTTTTTGCTAGGGCTGCTGTAACAAAATCGGTGACTTAACAGAAATTTATTGTCTCACAGTTTTGGAGTCAGCAAGTTTGGTTCCTATCAAGGGCTGTGGAGAAAGGATCTGTTCCAGGCCCCTCTCCTTGGCATATAGACGACCGATTTCTCCCTGTATCACCTTCCTTCCAGGTGTATCTGTGTGTCCCTTTTTCATAAAGCCACCAGTCATGTTGGATTAGGGTTTACCCTAATGATCTCACATTAATTTGATTATCTCCGTACAGACCCTATCTCAAATAAGGTCACATTGTGAGGTACTAAAGGTTAGGATTTTGACATAGGAATTTAGGGGGACACAATTCAGCCCAAATAGTAACAGTTTTAGCAGCCACTGATAATCTTTGCCTAAACTTATTTAGAGTTTACATAATGACAATATTCTATGACTCTTTCCTTATTTATTAACTAGATTATTCTCTAAAGAATTTTCCCTCACCAAATGTAATCTGGAGGTCAAGTTAGTACAGTGAAGGCAGGATAAATGCTTGATTGTTTCCTTTTGTTTAGCAGTTTTCAGAACAAGTTGTTTCTCTAGAACCCCCCAAATATGACCACTGAGGTTTGCCATTTTGTTATTTTTTGTGTGCTTATCATTATGAAGTCACAGGTTATAAAAGGTATGTCTGTTTCAGTCCACTGCAGCTATTATTATTTTTGATCTTGTTTGTCTTATCTTTGGCCAGTGGCAGACCCTTTAAATTCACGCCTGAGTTCTTTCAACATTACCTCAGTAGTCGCTGATAGCATCCTTGCCTTCTGGCACATCAACTAGTAAATTCTCTGTCCCAGAGGAGGATAAAATACATCATGAGTTCATATTAATATTTCTAACTCAAATTTAGAATTGCAGGCCTTTTATTCAATTTTTGATTTTATACTTTGTTTCTTTCCTCTTCATTGAAAACATTGATTCTTCATGTATTAACGTGACTATTTATTCACTTTGTCCTGTCATATGTAATATATATGTATATATGTGTGTATGTATGTATATATCTAATAGTATGCATAATAGTTTTTAAATAAAAATACCAACATTATTGTTACTGTCCTGTGTTAAGCCGTTTTTCCCTGCAGATCATTTCTAGGAAGACAGCTGTCCAAGTAAGATGCTTTTGTTGCTTACCATTGTAGAGATGAAAATAATTAGAGAGGGCACACAGCATAAATGGGAATAGCTCTGCCAAGTGTTTGTGCTTTATGAAATGTGCCCAACTTTGTCAGGTTCTCTAACACATACCAATGACTCCAAATCCCAAAGAGAAGCTTCTAAGCTTCAGGTTTCAGAAGTGAATCAAATGTTTACCAGAAACTTGTGGCCTGATGGGGATTTTGAGAACCCCCTTACTGTGTTTGCTTACCTAGCTCCACTCTGAATTGATTTTTTTGATGTTCTTAACACTGCTTGACCATGGGTTGTGCATGAGAATAAAATCAATGGTTACATTTATTGAATATAAAAGAAAAACAGAGTTTCCCACTATTCCTTGGAGGATTATTGCCTTGTTCTTCATGATAAAGCCAAGTGAAAAGTAGAGGCAATTATCTTCATAGTACAGATCCAACAAAACCCCACCATTATTGATTTTTAAAGCAGTTTGGGGCTCCTCAATGTTTCCTATTAGCTTTCTACATTGATTGTACATCCTGAAAAAAAGGCTTCTCTTTCTTACAGACTTTCTGTGTAGAGGCAGTTATGATTACATTCAAGAGTCCTGGGCAGATCACACAGGGCTTACTGTGAGATAGGCTGGGCAAAAAATGTTGTTGAGTCGATTGCAGAGAATAAATATATGGGCAGATGCCGTGTTTGCAGAGGAGGACTGGCGGATATTGATAAATGCATCCTGTTAAGAGAAACTTGTTACTTCAAATGGAAGAGAGAAAAAGCAGGGCATGCATAAAGAATAGGTAACTCACTTTATTAGACAGAATGCCTGGGGACTCTTTTTATAATTCCCGCCAAAGAGCACAGTATTGTTATTCCCCTCACACTTATATTTTACAGTTTCATCAGTGGAGTACAGAGAGAGATATTTAAAATGTTTTCCAGTGAACAGGTGGCTATTTTACCTCTCAAAGTTTTTATTTTTAATGTTCTTTATTCATCTGTATATATATGAAAAACTTTATGATTCATTTATTTTTGTTAGGGTCTCCTTTTTCATAATTACAGTATTGTGACTAATTCAAATACTAAATGAGAAATTTAAATAACTATGCAGTTATGGTAGCTTTTGTGTGGTCATATGACCTGTGGATGGGTCATTATGATTAAACCTCCATAATTAAATTAATGTAGAAGATTAAGTAAAAACAGTGACCATAAATTAGCTACAAAAGAACTACATCTCCTCAAATTCTTAACTTGATTGAATCTCTTGTGGAATAATATATAATGTGAACACTCAGGAAAGAAGGAAAGATGATAGAGTGCATGAAAGAAAAAATGAAGAAAAGAGGAGGAAAGAAAGGAAGAAAGGTAGGAAGGGAGGGAGGGAGGAAGGAAAGGGAGACAAAAAAAGGAAAACAAAACCAAATATCTTAGAAATATCTTATGAATTTTAGATCCTAGTTATAATATTACAAACAACACCACTTATTTGCAAAATGTTTAAAGTAATCTTCTCTACGACCTCAATTTATTCCATTAAACCATCATTTCCAACTACAGTATTTTAGTACCACTTCCACGATTTTTGCCACAACTACAAATCATCTAAAAACATTGACTCACTTTTTACTTAGGTACGTATGCATGTGTATATACATATATGTATATACATATATTTTTTATTTTTAAATTTTTCTTATTTAATATTCAGTTTTTTATTTTATTTTATTATTATTTATTTTTATTTATTTTTGGCTGCGTTGGGTCTTTGTTGCTGCATGCCAGCTTTCTCTAGTTGTGGCGAACGGGGGCTACCCTTGGTTGCGGTGCACTGGCTTCTCACTGAGGTGGCCTCTCTTGTTATGAAGCACGGGCTCTAGGTGCATGGGCTTCAGTAGTTGTGACGGCTGGGCTCAGTAGTTGTGGCACATGGGCTTAGTTGCTCCATGGCATGTGGGATCTTCCCAGACCTGGCTTCGAACCCGTGTCCCCTGCATTGGCAGGTGGATTCTTAACCACTGTGCTACCAGGGAAGCCCTTAAAAGAAACTTTTATTACCTCTGTATGTAGACAACTATTTTTTTTTTTTTTTCCTTTTTGCGGTATGCGGGCCTCTCACTGTTGTGGCCTCTCCCGTTGCGGAGCACAGGCTCCGGATGCGCAGGCCCAGCGGCCATGGCTCACGGGCCCAGCCGCTCCGCGGCATATGGGATCCTCCCAGACCGGGGCACGAACCCGTATCCCCTGCATCGGCAGGCAGACTCTCAACCACTGCGCCACCAGGGAGGCCCTAGACAACTATTTTTTAATAGGCATTAAAATACATCTCAGCTAAGAATTTTATTATAATTTAAAAATGCTTATCCATGTTCCATCTACAATGATTTTTCCTCATTTATAGAAATGAGGTAACAATATTACCCATCTTATGGAGTATTATTAAAGGTAAATAAGTAGAGCAGACAGCAGAAGCAAGAAGAACTACAATCCTGCAGTCAGTGGAATAAAAACCATATTCACAGAAAGACAGACAGAATGAAAAGGCAGAGGACTATGTACCAGATGAAGGAACAAGATAAAACCCCAGAAAAACAACTAAATGAAGTGGAGATAAGCAACCTTCCAGAAAAAGAGTTCAGAATAATGATACTGAAGATGATCCAGGACCTAGGAAAAAGAATGGAGGCAAAGATCGAGAAGATTCAAGAAATGTTTAACAAAGACCTAAGAATTAAAGAACAAACGCCTAAAAGAGTTAAAGAACAAACAAACAGAGATGAACAATACAATAACTGAAATGAAAAATACACTAGAAGGAATCAATAGCAGAATAACTGAGTCAGAAGAACAGATAAGTGACCTGGAAGTCAGAAAGGTGGAATTCACGGCTGAGGAACAGAATAAAGAAAAAAAGAATAAAAAGAAATGAAGACAGCCAAAGAGACCTCTGGCACAACATTAAATGTAACAACGTTCACATTATGGGGTCCCAGAAGGAGAAGAGAGAGAGGAAGGACCAGAGAAAATATTTGAAGAGATTATAGTCGAAAACTTCCCTAACATGGGACAGGAAATAGCCACCCAAGTCCAGGAAGTGCAGAGAGTCTCATACAGGATAAACCCGAGGAGAAACATACCGAGACACATAGTAATCAAACTGGCAAAAATTAAAGACAAAGAAAAATTGTTGAAAGCAGCAAGGGAAAAATGACAAATAACATAAAAGGGAACTCCCGTAAAGTTAACAGCTGATTTCTCAGGAGAAACTCTAAAAGCCAGAAGGGAGTGCATGACATACTTAAAGTGATGAAAGGGAAGAACCTACAACCAAGATTACTCCACCCAGCAACGATCTCATTCAGATTCGATGGAGAAATCAAAAGCTTTACAGACAAGCAAAAGCTAAGAGAATTCAGCACACCAAACCAGCTCTACAACAAATGCTAAAGGAATTTCTCTAAGTGGGAAACACAAGAGAAGAAAAGGACCTACAAAAACAAACCCATAACAATTAAGAAAATGGTAATAGAAATATACATATTGGGCTTCCCTGGTGGCGCAGTGGTTGAGAGTCCGCCTGCCGATGCAGGGGATACGGGTTCGTGCCCTGGTCTGGGAAGATCCCACATGCCGCGGAGAGGCTGGGCCCGTGAGCCATGGCCGCTGGGCCTGTGCGTCCGGAGCCTGTGCTCCGCAATGGGGGAGGCCACAACAGTGAGAGGCCCGCATACAGCAAAAAAAAAAAAAAAAAAAAAAAAAAGAAATATACATATTGATGATTACCTTAAATGTGAATGGATTAAATGCTCCAACCAAAAGTCACAGGCTTGCTGAATGGATACAAAAATAAGACCCATCTATATGTTGTCCACAAGAGACCCACTTCAGACCTAGGGACAAATACAGACTGAAAGTGAGGGAATGGAAAAAGATATTCCATGCAAATTGAAATCAAAAGAAAACTGGAGTAGTGATGTTCATCAGATAAAATAGACCTTAAAATAAAGAATGTTACAAGGGAGTAGGAAGGATACCACATAATGATCAAGGGATCAATCCAAGAAGAAGGTATAACAAGTATAAATATATATGCACCCAACATAGGAGCCCCTCAATACATAAGGCAACTGCTAACAGCTATAAAAGAGGAAATCGACAGTAACACAATAAGAGTGGGGAACTTTAACACCTCACTTACACCAATGGACAGATCATCCAGACAGAAAATTAATAAGGAGACACAAGCTTTAAATGACACAATAGACCAGACAGATTTAATTGATATTTATAGGACATTTCACCCACAAACAGCAGATTAAACTTTCTTCTCAAGTGCACACAGAACATTCTCCAGGATAGATCACATCTTGGGTCACAGATCAAGCCTCAGTAAATTTAAGAAAATTGAAATCGTATCAAACAACTTTTCTGACCACAATGCTATGAGATTAGAAATCAATTACAGGGAAAAAGCCATAAAAAACACAAACACATGGAGGCTAAACAATACATTACTAAATAATGAGGAGATCACTGAAGAAATCAAAGGGGAAATCTAAAAATACCTAGAGACAAATGACAACGAAAACACGATGATCCAAAACCTATGGGATGCAGCAAAAACAGTTCTAAGAGGGAAGTTTACAGTAATACAATCCTACCTCAAAAAACAAGAAATATCTCAAATAAATAATCTAACCTTACACGTGAAGGAACTGGAGAAAGAAGAACAAACAAAACCCAGATTTAGTAGAAGGAAAGAAATCATAAAGATCAGAGCAGAAATAAATATAATAGAAACAAAGAAAACACTAGCAAAGATCAATAAAACTAAAAGCTGCTTCTTTGAGAAGATAAACAAAATTGATAAACTTTTAGCCAGACTCATCAAGAAAAAGAGGGAGGGCTTCCCTGGTGGCTCAGTGGTTGAGAGTCCGCCTGCCGATGCAGGGGACACAGGTTCGTGCCCCGGTCTGGGAAGATCCCACATGCCGCGGAGCGGCTAGGCCCGTGAGCCATGGCCACTGAGCCTGCGCGTCTGGAGCCTGTGCTCTGCAATGGGAGAGGCCACAGCAGTGACAGGCCCATGTACCACAAAAAAAAAAAAAAAAAAAAAAAGAGGGAGAGGGCTCAAATCAATAAAATTAGAAATGAAAAAGGAGAAGTTACAACAGACAATGCAGAAATACAAAGCCTCATCCTTATGAATGTCTCAACCCAAAAAAGACATTTTGGAGGGAAAAAAATGTTTTCCTACACAACCCACTATTCCTTCCCTCTTTGGAAACAGTGAATACTGTTTCCACAAGAAGAGTATGCTAGGTTATATTCATGGAGCAGCTCTTTGTCCAACAGATTAGTATTTGCTTTTCTTTATCTTCTAGCAAAATTTTAGTGTTATCTTTCCTCAGCCTTTTCTCCTCATTTAATAAAGACAGGGATGGAGCTATCAAGGTAAAGCCAACTTGTAATGAAACCACAAAGAGGTGGCGCTAATAGAGCTACCTGCTCCATTGTCTTCTATTTGCAAAGTAGTGGTAGACACTTCAATAATAATAACAGCAAATAATGTAAATAAGATTGTTATTTTTTATTAAATCCTCACATTCTTACTCTTTTTTTTTTCCCACTTGGATAAAATTGTGCAAAGCAGAGTTCTTTGGTCTTCTTAAGCATCAAAGGATTACTGAAGATGGAGAAATGTATTGGTCTAGAATCCAAACAACAGATTGCTTTGAAAATCTAGATAGTTACACTTCCGTAACTAAAGTGGAATCCTGAAGATTAATAAGTGCCAATTAAGGTGTTATGAACATTTCTACCCTCTCAGTTAAAAACTGGACAATCCTGGGAAAGAGGAACTTCATCTCTTCAGGTTTAAGAATATTTTATCCTCAGGCAGGACAGGCATAGATCCCAGGGCCTACCAGCTTTTCAGCATTTTGTGAAAATATTTGAGATGTGAAAAGCAAAGCTTAGTGGCTCCAAAATAGAAATCTCTGAGATCAAAATTAGAATTATTAGTTAAATGTCTCCAACTGTGACATTATATCTATGAGTCACTTGTAGATTAAAAAATCCATAAAACTCAAAATTATGAAAGTTATTTTTTAGATTATATTTATTGCATTTGCTCAGAAATGCCTTAGGCCAAGAGAATGTTCACAAAGACCTCACTCATGTATTATTTACTTGGGAATTTTTTACCTGGTGTCTGTCTTCTATTCTCTTCTTTTTCAGTTTTATCCTGCAGCCCACTAGCAGATTTTTTTTTTTTAGTAAAGCACCTTTTTATGACAGCACTTTCCTGCCCAGGACCCTACTGAGTCCCAATTACCCACCACACCAAGCTTCTCTCCAGACATTCATGACACTTCACAATTAGATTACCCTTGCCACAAAACCTCATTTAAGATTTTGCCCAACCATGAAGCTTTATACCACAAGTGTGGGTTTCCTTTCACTTTCCCTAATTACTAGACTGACTCTTATTTCCTAGCCTCTGGTCAGATGTTCCCCTTCTTTTAAACTCAGCACTGAAAAGTCTTCCCCTTTCTTTTTAACTGTGTATTGCTCATAGTCCAAGACACGATTGAGAGGTCAACTCTTTCTTAAAATCTTCTCTAACTACTTTAACCCTCATAGGTCTCCTTCTCCATAATTATATAGAACTTGGAACCTCTTTCAAAAGAGCAAGTTTGAAATGTCTTCTGCAATTAGCTATTGTCTCACGTGTGTTAATCTCATTTCCCTGCAAACTGTATAATCTTTTTGAAAATAGAGTCTATTATATTTCTGCACAGTACATACTACAGTTAGCATACACTAAGCAAATGGTACACTTACCATTTTACTTATTTACTTTTAAACCTCAATCCTACTCATACCTCCCTGAGTATGGTTTTTGTGTAGTCAAGTTTGCTAAATTTTAAGGAAAAAGCTTACCTCTTATATGAAAATATTTAGAAACAGTATGAAAATGAAAGCCTTACATGAAAAAGGTTAATTCTAAAGCTTAAGATTCTGCTGTAACTCATGTATAGAGGGCTTCCTCCTAAGAGTGAGTGTAAAGCATGTTGAGATATGAGGAATGTGTACAGTATTATGGGTGATATTTCTTCTCTTTTACCAGTCTGTAAGTGTGTGCATGAGTGTTTTCTCTTCAGGGTAGTTCCTTTAGAAAACTATATGTTTGGTCCATCAAGACTATGGCCTTCAAAGTATTTTCACAACTTCTCTTTAGGAGTTTAATTTGAACCCTTGGCTACATTCAAAGTAGTGGTAAATCATTTCCTTGAAGGTGATTATTGGAAATAAATAAGAGTGGGAAATAAACTTGTGAATAATATTGTTGGTCAAAACTAGATGTAACACACACATAACTAATTTTTCCTCTATTTCATTAAATAGCTATAAATGTATATTCCAAGTGAGAGTTGTAAAAAGCTTTTAGCTAAGGAAGCACACAAGTAAAATAATATTGTATCTCATTAATGGGATCAATTCAAGAATCCAAACCTACTTGTATTTATCATACCCATTGTTTAGCTCAGATGATGTAATATTAACAGACCAGAGTAAAATAGAAGAACTATTCAACTTCTATCTGACTTCTATCCAGTCAGGTAAGAAGACTTATATTCCATCTGGAATGGTTAAAGTGAACATGATTTAGGAATTGTTAAAGAAAAGACAATTAGCAAATCATACAGAGTCATTTAGTTACTCATAGGAGTAGAAATCAGTGAACTGATAGATTTACTCATAGTTTGGATCTAGGTTATGAAAAAAATAGTCAGTGATGATTCTGTGGTTTTTGACCTGAGGAACTGAAATAACAGAGTTGGAGAAACTGTAGACAGAATACTTCTGGGGAGAAGCTAAGCTCTGTTTGCAGGATGTTATATTTGAAATGCCTGTAGACATGCAAGTGAAGAGGTTGCTTGGCAGTTAGATGCAAAACTTGAGATCCAGGAGGAAGATCTGGATTCAGAGTCATTAGTATATAGATGGCCTTTAGAGTCATGTGTCTCGATGATATCACCAAGGGAATGAGCATAGAGGGAACAGAGATAAGACCCACTGTCAGGAAAAAGGAGAAGTCCCCCAAGAGTTAGAGCAAGGAAGAAAAGGAAAAATAGAAAAGAAAACTAAAAAGAAGCAGCCTGTGAAAGTAGGAAGGAAGCTGGGAAAGTGTGGTTTCCTTGAAGCTGAATGAAGAGAGTGTTTTAAGAAGGTGAGAGTAATCAATTGTGTCAAGTGTTGTGCTAATCAGTCGAGTAACCTGAGGGTTATTGGTGACTGTCATGACCAAACTGGGAGCAATGGTAGAGGAAGCAGTCTAATTGGGATAGATTCAGGAGAGAAAGGGAAGAGTGGAACTGTAAACAATGGACATATCAGTGTGCTGTTGAGAAAGATACATTTGAGAAGGGAAATTTGATAATTCAGGACAGAGAGTAAAGATATACTCAGGCAATGTCCTTAAATAGGCAAGAAGGTAGAGCATCTACTGTAAAATTGGAAGCTTCGCTTTAGATGGGAACATGAACAGTTCATTCATTGTAATAGGAGAGAAGGCAGAGTCTGTGGGTACAAACTCAATAGATAGATCCATGTGGTGGTAGCATATAATTACCACAGTAAGTCCTTAAGATAGGTGGTCCCATTTTCTCCCTTTTAAAATGGAGAAACTGAAGCACCAACAAGTTAAATAACTTACTTAAGATTGTAGAGCTGGAAAGTAACTGAGACAAAATTTGAAGCCAAGCAATCTAACCTCACGGCCTAAATGCTTAGCTACTATTCTAACAGAAAAACAGGGTTCTGCACAAGGTGAGGTCTCATCTAGACTATTTTTCTCAGTCCCGGATAACTCACTTTGAGAACAATATTAACAATCCAGAGAAACACAACTAGGATGGCAAAGACCTTGGAACTCTGTCCTTATGCAGATAATGAGCTTCTAAATAACACTCTGAAGATTATCACTCTTAGATCTTTTTACCTTTAAAACCACAGATGAGATGCCAGTATAGTTGCTTGTGTTTTAAAATGTAAGACCACAGGAACTATGGTTTTAAATAATATCTGAAGAAAACAGGAGGAAAATGTAGAAGGAACTAGGGAGGGATATCATTTTACCTAGGCTGAAAACAAGCCTAGATAGGGGAGAAATATGATAACTCACCTGAAGTATTTGAAAATATGCTATTTCAAAGAAAGCTTAGACTTACACTGTGTTGCTTCCAACAGAAGATCAAGGGCCAACATGCGAAACTTTCAAGGAACATATCAGCTCCATTTGCCTACTTTTGTGAACCTAATGTGAAAAAGGTTCACCATAAACATTTATTTTACATTCAAAAATGGAATTAATGCCTTGTTACTAGTATCTCTCCAAAAATAAGTAGGCTGGTGGAAAAAGAACTTGAGCTTTAGAATCAGAAGAACAATGCCACCATTTACTGATTGCATGCCTTAGGACCGGTTACCCAAGCTCTCTGAACCTCTCAACTTCCTCATTTATAAAATGTCTGTAGTGGTACATCTTCCAGATTTTTGTATGAATGAATGTGTGTGAAGTGAGATGAACAGTGTTTTTTATTTATTTGCTTGTTTTGTTTTGTTTTTCTCTTGCTCTTCTCTCACACCAGCCTCTCCATTACTAAAAATGTTTAGACAGAGGTTGGATGAGTACAAATACACTTCAAAGATGCTACAAATGGGATTCCAGCCCTGAGTGTGAGGTTGATTAAGTGGATTATTAGGTTCATTATAGCTCCGCATTACTATAGAGCTAAGGGAAACATTATTGGTAGAGATTAAAAGCATGGATATTGAAGGCAGGCAGTCCTTGGATATAATCATGTAATTCTCCAATATGTCAGGTATATGACCTTGGACATGTCAATTAACTTGTCTATGCTACAGTTTCTTTAACAGGATCATAATAGTCCAATGGGGCATGATTGCTGATATAATGAAATGAGAAATGCATTTAAAATGCATAGCAAAGGGCCTGTCATATAGTGAGCACTCAATGAATGGTAGCTATTTCTATCCTTAGGGACTGCTCTGTGGGTTAAGAGCCTATCTCTTTAAAGTGTTGTCCCACTTCCTTGGGAGGTGCTGCTGTTTTCAAGGTTAAATGGAAGTCTCTTTCATGGTCCTTAAAGAATCATTTGGATTACCTTTGATGCTATCTGCTCCTAGCCCTTTAGAAGCTGGGTTTGTTCAAACTGGACAACAGAGGCATTTCATTCTTTTCTATGCTCTGAGTTTTTTGAGTCATTGGATTAGTAGAGCCACAGAAGAATGAGGCCATTAACTTCGTGCCAGAAAGTCTGTTATTGCTCATTATTTTCAAGTATTATGTACTTTCGTCTTTTGTGTCACAGGATAATTCTGTACCAAGGAAACCATATGTGCCGAAAATATAATGTCAGTTTTATTCACCCCATATAAAAAGGGCAATGAAGGATGCCATTTTTAGAAAAAGATAAAGAGTCTTTGAAGATCAGCCTCCTTTGTGTCTTTTATCTAGAAACACACATGCCAAATGAGATGCCAAGAGATTTGGTTTCTGCTAAGAAGCTTAAGAAAATTAGGGACTATGGTTGAAAGTAGCATTTATGGTTTAATATAGAGAAAATGTAGTATAATAAGTTGCTTTGTTCCAGGTTCCACTTTCATGTTCTGTTTTTATCTCCATCTTTATTGTCAAGAAATTTAAAATGTTACTACTTCGTAACTGTGAGAATGATGGGCCACACTCTTAAGTCATTTACCTTTTCTTAAATGGATGTTTTACTTGTTTTCAGTGTCTGAGAAGAATCAAAAGGACACAACAGCAAAATAATTAGCCTATATGGTGTTCTCTAAAGAAAATAGACAACTAATGTTCAGTCAAATAGGTGTAGTGCTAACAAGGCCATCTGCGGAATACCCCAGGGTCTGAAATTATTTTGCAGAAATCTTTCCCTTCTGACTTTCAGTAGCTACAAGAATGAATTTGGGAAGAGCTACCTATGTGCTCACCAGTCTGTGCACAGACTCTATTCCCTGGTTGTCTTCCCTTTCCCTAACTCTATTAAGGGAATCAAGAATTGTCATTGAGATCAAACAAGCCTAGTCTCTGAATCATGGTGCACCTGCTAGGACTTTGGGATCCATCCATTAAGATAAGGTTAAAGTTTCTAATTTAAGGTGAGCTTAATCCTCCTCTATAAGCCAGAGCCACTGATGAGCATCTGGAACATAAACTGTGTTCCCTCCCTGTTGTATATCCTGTATTTTCCTTCCACTCCAAATGTTGTAGAAACAGAATTGAAGCTCCTTATTGTTCTACCAGGGCTTTAGGAACAAAATCACAGGTAACAGTATGAGCAATGTGATTTCTTCTGGAATTATAATACCTGGCTAAGTCAACAAGTATGGCAGACAGTCAGAGGTGATTCTAATTAAGTTATCTGAGCCTCGGAGGTGACCATGCCCTGCTTATTGCTCTATGCCTGCTTTCAAGAGCTGGGAGGGCAGCATTAGGCATTGGTTACAATCAAACACTTAGCAGTAAGACACAGCAAGGTTTAACCTGGTCTTGCCACAAGCTAGATGATCAGTCTTTGGCAGTATTCTTAAACTTTATGAATCTCAGCTTTCTCCTTTGAAATGTGGAAGTTAAAACTAGTAGCAACTTCATAGGGTTCTGCAGAGAATTAAAGGTGAAAATGCACTTGAAACACTTAGTATAGAGCCTAGAACATTAGTAAAAATTCAACAAATAAGTACTGTCATTACTATTAGCTAGTTTATTATTTCCATCCTAAGATTATTCAGTGGAAATAAGAGATATGGTTTATCCATTAGCTAATCAATTGGCCTATGCATTTATTTAATACTTCACTCTCCAGATACTGTTGAGAAATCACTGCATACAAGGTACTGTACGAAGTCTATTGTAACAAAGTGTTCCCAGATCATTAAACAAAAAGAAGAGAAAGCTGCCACCGTTTGGGGAAAAAGAGTGAGGCATCTTGTTTCTAGGGTCCCTCTTCATCCATCACCCACCAGTATAGGAGACATGCTCTTCATGGTTAAATCATCTCTTCCCCATGTAGAAAACGAATCAAAATCCTAAGACTGGCACTCACAGCACTGATGCTCTGAACAGACACTCTATTCCAACCCATGCGGTAGAGGGCAGGGGCTTTTATTTTATTTTATTTTTTTCTTGAGAGTTCAGGTGCTGACAAAGAATGGCTAACATACATTTTAAAAGTGTCCCCTTTCACATATGCACAAAACAATAGCACAGTAGCACAGGTGTTAAGTCACAGTCCTTTTTAATGCCTAAAACTTCTTATGCAAAGAAAGAGCCTCCCTGATACAGGGAACGTACTTTTGTACAAGTACTTTTGTAGTCACAGAGCTGCTCACCTAGTGGAAGAGATATAGTCTTAGCAAAATCTGTTCCAAAGTAAATTTGTACTGTGCATACTCTATTTTCTCATTGACTTACTTGGCTGGAAATACTGGTTTTTTGGATGTAGTAAGAGTCATGTTAAAAATTGAAGCAGGGGGCTTCCCTGGTGGCGCAGTGGTTGAGAGTCCGCCTGCCGATGCAGGGGACACGGGTTCGTGCCCCGGTCCGGGAAGATCCCACGTGCCGCGGAGCGGCTGGGCCCGTGAGCCATGGCTGCTGAGCCTGCGTGTCCTGAGACTGTGCTCCGCAACGGGAAAGGCCACAACAGTGAGAGGCCCGCGTACCGAAAAAAAAAAAAAAATTGAAGCAAAACATTAAGATGTTATATGTTTAAATGGAGAAAATTATTTCTGATAAAATAAGTGTTAAAAAATAAGAATGTCATAAGGTATTCACATCACAAGACAAAAATAATATCAAATACCCTCTAAAAAGTAGTCATTTGATTCATAATGCTTTTCATACTCTTTCTATTCTAGAGAAGGCAAACCTCCAAATAGTTATTTTGCTACTTTTTAAATTCTCTTTGAATCAGCTTAGCATTTGTAAGTTTACAGTTAAACGTGTTTATCTTTCTGAGATTTCTCTTCACTTGAGCTTTATGATTTCTTTCTAAATATCTTATTGAGTAACCTGTACAATTTTGGATGGGAACTAATAACTATTGCAATCGTAACAGCTACTATTTATCAAGTGATATTAATTTCAAAGCACAATTATAATTTCATTAAGACTTGCAACAGTTCCAGGAGGCGATATTATACTTCCTCTTACAACAAATGAGGAAACTAGAGTGCAAAGAGGTTAGATAACTTATCCAAGGACACTTTTCTACAATGCCCATGAACTTTACCAGAACAGTACCTGGCATTGTATTGGAGGTTCATCCCATTGTCTGTGGAAGTATCGTTACCTGGCTATGAGCTAGTATCTGTCTGAAAAACTATAGACAAATTATTTATTGTGTCCGTATCATCTGCTCTCTTTCTAGTTTAATTATTAAACTATTGACTAGTATTTTCATCAGGGGATGTTGAGACCTTGCACATTATTTATTAATCTGAGCAATGTACGTTTCATTGAAGGACATTAGCCAGCTTGTAGAATTTGTCTGTGATCAGTCACTCCAAATGATTCTAGTCATACATTTGTGTGGTGCTGTTTCTTCAGCTTATTCCTTTAGTTCATAATCCTGAATTAAGTCATCTAAAACTAAGTATAGAGTGTTCAAAAAAGGCAGCATATTCTGTGTGCCAAGCTCTCAGTACTCTGGCAATCCAAAGTTTTTCTGATTTTAGGAAACCTTATGGAAATAGCAGAGTTTTCTCATGTTCACTTTGTAAATATCTGAATGAGATACTGGCATGGCAACTGCCCTGATCTAGGACCATACGTATTTTTGTTATCATTGGACTCTAGTTTGTATATAAACCTTGGATAAAAATAGACATGATTTTTTCACTTTTAAACTTGTGACATCTCAATCCAAGACCCCCAAATAATCTAGAATTAAACAAAATTCATTTATTTGATCATCTGATCCAGAATGGCTTGTCAACAATGTTCATAATACAGGTTCCCTATGTGCTTAGAATCTCTTCTCTTCCAGTCTCAGCAGTAATGGGGACAATGGAAAACAAAACTTACAAAAAGTAAATCACCCAAGCAAATGAAACAATCAAAATCCAATCAAATAATTAAAGGAAATATTTAACTTTTCCAAGGTATAGGATATTTCTAAGTCAATAAATGATAGATATTTCCTAGATATCTAATGGTCAAAGCATAATTATAAATCATCTAGTGAATTTATTTATTGATATATTCTCTAACCCAGGATTTGCATTTTTTTTTCAAAGTTATAATTTTATTAGCCAGAACAAGAATCTGTCCATGTCAGGGTAAAGTGATAATGAATGTCTCTAAATTTTATATAGACTATATATGAGATGCTAAGTTTGGCCTAGTTTCAGACCTAATAACTAATCACTGGTGTGTTATTTTATTTTTGTTATTGTTTTACTTTTGCTTTTTTTTAATCTTATGAGGAATTTTAAAAGGTTGAGAGAAATGATATCCTTTTAGATGGACGTACACACACATTTATATTTTTAAATTATACAAATGACGCTTGAATACCATATTTAAATTTATCTTTTTCTAGAAAAGTTGAAAAATAATCTCCATCTCTGGTCCTTTCACAAATATGACAAGTTCCTCTGCTTTAACTTTCCTCCGTATTTTTTCCAATATTTACTGTCAGGAATTTTGATTACAGCTTATTTTTGAGCACATAAACTTATTATGAGTATGGTATTTTAAGAATAAGTACTCACTGGTATTTACCAACAGGTGTTACTAATTTTTGTTGTTCACACTTGCTTCTTTCAACCCCCAACTTATTTTCATTTTACTTTCCTTCTTGCTGGAATATAAGCAGCAAGAGTCTGGTTTATACATCAGAAAATGTCTTTATTTCGTCTGGATTCTTGAATTAGACTTTGAGTGTAAAATTCTACTTTTAAAGATATTTTTACTTGGAACTTTGGAAGTTCATTTTCACTGTCTTCTGAATTGTATTACTACTAATTTAAAAAAAAAGAAAAACTCATTATTTCTATGATGCTTTAGAATTTTCTCTCTGTCATTGATTCTACACTTGCTTTGACTATAATGTGCCTTGGTGTGAGGGTTTTTGGTGGTTATTTTTTTTTCTTTTTAAGCATATTCAGCATTCTAAGATATTTTATTCAAGTTGAAGACATATTTTATTAATTCTAGTAAGTTTTCAGTTATCATATCTCAAAATATTAGTTTACCACCACTCTCCTTATTCTCTCCTTCTATAGCTCTTATCAGGCTTATGATGGAGCTTCTGGATCTATTCTATTTATGTTTCTCTTAATATTTTTATTATTTCTATACTTTTATTTTTTATACTGAATTCTGGGGCATTTCCTCAACTTAATTTTTCAGTTTAACAATTCAGACCTCAGTTGTGTTCAATGCTCCATTTGGCTCATTATTTGGAACTTTTATTTCAAAAACCATATTTTTAATGTCCATATTTTCTAATGATTCTATTCTATAAGAACCTAAATAATTTTTATTATTTTATTTGTTCTCTTACTCTTTTATCAATTTAGGATAATAATATATGTAATAATATGTATACTAATTATATGTAAACTGAAGGCCTTTCAGTTTACAATAGAACACAGTGGCTAAAATATGAATACTGGACTTGGATGCTGACTTCTAATTCTGGTTCCATAGATTAGAACTTTTCTCTTCTTGAGTAGTTACTTAAGATCTCTGTCTTTCAGCTTCCTCACCCATAAGAGAGTGAAAGTAATAGTAATAGTATCTATCTCATAAGGTTGTTAGGACAATAATGAGATATAGAGAGAGAGATAGATAGATATACACACTAATTATGCTTGTTACATAATTAGTGCTCATAACTAGCTGCTATTGTGGTCATTATTAAGGTTATGGTTACTATTTCCTCAAGTGTAAGCTATTTATACTATTTACTCATAGTACTTATTATCTCTGTGGTTTTGGTAAATTTTGCTTATTAGCTCATCTTCCATGGGAGAGTGCTACGGCAAGCACCCTGGGTTTTAATGACCTCACAGAAGGGGATTCCTGTGGAAGCTTCAGCCCCAAACTTATACAGGAGAGTGACTATAACCATATCTTCCTTACAGCTACTTAGTTCAGGGTTCTGAGCCTGATAGGATGGCCAGGGTTCCAGCCCTTCCCTTGTCTCTACAGTAAAATGTGGTCTAGGACGGTGGCCCCAACCAGAACAAAAACTCAACCCAGATATAAATCTTGGTATCACTGAAGGCATAGTTTGATCCCCCATAGTTTCTTAGATCCTATGGTTAAGGCCACTGATAATTTTCCACCCACAAGTGAGTGACCTTGTGTTGGAGGCTAAAAGGACTTGTCAATGGGAACATTGGAGACATTTCTTAGAAAACTGTGAGAATTTCTGGGGCAATTTTTTTTGTGGGGGGGATAATCAGGTATGCTACTGAATGCTATTAATGCAATGCCATTTAAACTTCAGGATGGTATGTTACAGAAAAGCATGAGAAGCAGAGAGTCATGGATTCACACTACAGAAGATAAATCATGGCATTCAGATTTTCAAATAAAGAATCATAAATATTTTCTAATGATTTTAATTGATGAGCAAATGATGCCATAGAATCTCATGTTTACCAAATGTTAACAACCATGTTATAGACTTCTGTTGATGTTTAAAAAGAATGAAATTTTGCTTCTTTTATGCACAGGGAACATTATTTGACACAGAAAGTAATCACCTTTCCCTCTGTCTTCTGGACCCATGATCTGCTACTCCTCTAAAAGCATGATGTATCCATTCATTTCTTCCATGGAACCCCAACCTTTCCTCATTCTACTAAACTTTGGAAGTGGAGGGCCATGTAGATATTTTCCTTTTTCCCAGTTGCTGCTTCTAAACAATTAAATGGCTCCTCTCTTTCTAGATCTGTCTACACCACCTTTTTTCAACCCTTACTAGTGTTGCCCTATATCCCCATGAAGGTATAGATACCTTCCAAAACAACTCACATAACTCACAGTTACGATTTTTCATTCTATTCTGCCTTCAATCCAATGGATTCTACATCCAAACAGATAATACTATGGACCACTTAACTTCTCAGTTCATTGACCTCCACCTCAATTCATATCAGAAACATTCCAGAAAGTCTACGATTGGTCTACATGCTTTGTAACTTTAGTCTCTTCACACAGTTTTTCACAAGCCCTCAACTGGAAGTTCTGCCTTAATAGTTACTCCAGTTCTTGGCCCCTTCCCAATTCACCTACATTACACTCATATTCAGTCAGGATGCCATAATTCTCCACTACCTTAATAGTTACTCCAGTTCTTGGCCCCTTCCAAATTCACCTACATTATACTCATATTCAGTCAGGATGCCATAATTCTCCACTACATTTAAAATTTTTCCACCCTCTCCAGACGGCTAGTGGCCACCCTTGGTTATTCTATAATTTACTCTTTTGTTTCTATTCCTAGACACCAGAACAGCATTGGAGGAAACCACTCTTTATCATCTACTTTTTTCTATAACTCCACCACTCTACCAGAACAGCAATCCTTTTAGTCATTAGTCATCTCATAACTAACACAATCAATGACTTTTCTTTCATCAGTCTTGTGAGTATGTGTTACATTTCCAACTGTATTATCCAGATTATTGAGAGCAAAGACGCTATACATTTCTCTATCTCCTTAAGAATTGGTATATTTAAATATGTAATCTTGTTTTTAATCAATAAATGAATGAATGAATGGCTACATGGATGAATGAATGGTTGGATGGAGAGAGGAAAAATTCGATTTTCCCCCAAAACAATAAGAACTTTGGTATTCCACCTAACCTTACTTCCACCTCACTGTGAGTCATACACAGTAATGGTAGAACAGCTTTTAGCACTGCATGGAAGCAATGTCAAGCCCTGCTCAGCTCAGTCTTTTCCCCAGTTTAATTGAAATACTTTTAACAACTTTGGTTGTACTCCCGTGAACTAGATCAGACAAAAGAAGCCAATCCAAGTTCAAGTGTCAGACAGAATGATAAACTGTACTCAGCTGAGGTTACTTTGACCTGGTTTTGCTCCTCGATCAACAAACCTTAAGGAAACAGGATGGCATGAGTGACCATGGCTCCCAGGTGCCTCCCTCAGCCTTTATGATGATATACCTAAAGTTGGGTGGCCTCGGTGGTCCTTCATACAGGAGGGAATCATGAGACCAGAGAATCCCAGACATGCAGGTTTTTTTAATATTACATGTCTTAAGCAGCATAGTTGGAGAGCAGGTTAGGACTTGGAGATCCATCTTGTTACTACAAAATGATTACTTTGTTGTACTGTGATTATATGTTTCACTTTATGTTTCTTCCTAAGCCATGGCTTGGGTTACAAGGCAGCAGGCCTAACATACCTGATTTTATTCCTCTAAAATAGGCATTAGATTTATTTTTACTTTGGCATATTTACATGGTGTCTAAAAGAATGTTCTGCTCATGTTCACAATTTTCTTTTTATTTTCGTTTGCCAAGGAGTCATTTTCTTTTTTTTTTTTTTTTTTTGCGGTATGCGGGCCTCTCACTGTTGTGGCCTCCCCCGTTGCGGAGCACAGGCTCCGGACGCGCAGGCTCCGGACGCACAGGCTCAGCGGCCATGGCCCACGGGCCCAGCCGCTCCGCGGCATATGGGATCCTCCCAGACCGGGGCACGAACCCGTATCCCCTGCATCGGCAGGCGGACTCTCAACCACTTGTGCCACCAGGGAGGCCCAAGGAGTCATTTTCTTAATGCTCATCTCTGTGCTTTTATAATAATGACCAGTCCTTAGAATATAAAAGTTAACAAAATCCTTCCACTTTTCCATTGGGCACACTTCCTCACAAGATTATTCACAGGGGGTAAGATCATTGCAGAGCTCCTCCAGTTCTTGTAGGAAAAAGGTGACCTTACTTCTCTTAATCCTGTTCCTTCCTAAATAATGTCCTAGAATAAACTAAGACTACTGCTTCTTAGAAAATGTTTGTACCACCATTCCACCATGGAATAAAAGGTCACAGCTTATGTGAAATCAGCCATATAAAGTAATGAATTAAATTTCAGCCTCAAATCTAAAGGTCAACATTAAAACTTCCTGATCATATATGGATATATAAATGGACTCATTCACTGCTCACTCTCCTTGGTGTAAAAGTGGTGTGTTGTATTATCAAACACTGTGATAGAATCACACAAAACTGTGTTCAAGTTCTAATTCTTCTTATTACCTGCAAAACTTCAGAGTACAGGTTTCCCTGCTCTCTGAAAGTAGAGTGTTCCTATGAAATCTCTCGTAAGCTAGGAAGCAATTACCTTAGGACATGTCTTGCTAACAGATGCACAAAGTCAATCGAGATAAAGCACAGATGCTCACAGACACAGTTCAAAGTGATGGTGGCCTGATGCTGAGATGCTGAGTGTAGTTCTCAGGCAAGGGGCTTGATGGTACCTCTGTCTCTATTCAGATGTGGCTGGCTTTATAGGCTGCTGCAGAACCTTCGCTGAATGCTATTTTTGTTTCTTCGCCTTTTTTTGTAAAAGCGAAAATCCTCTTCAGATTTCTTTCAGTTAGCAAAAATGGGAACTGAGATAGGTCTTTCATAAAAGTGAAGTGGCATAAAATGAACTTTGAAAAAGCAGGGGAGACCTGTATTCATTCTCCCAGCATTTCAGTTTCCTCATATGAGGATGCTAATAACACCAACTCACAAGATTTTATATTATGTATCACTGTATGTAAAGCATCTGGCAGCTAGTAAGAGTTCAATAAATGGTAGTTTTCAAGCCCCTTTTTAAAAAATTCAAGGGATGAAAACAGTGATCAAAAATAGGCCTGCAAATCCCAGGTCTTCAGTGCTGGGGCAGAATCCCTGAGAGCTGACAGCAGCAGCTTGCTGATCTCTTTGAAACATGGTCCTTCTGCTCAGATGTCTCAGGGAAGAGCACCATGTGTGGCTATGCTATACTTAACCAAGGGAAAGCGTCAACTGGTCATGACTGGCTTATATATAGCTTTTTCCAGAAGGTCCCCGAAGTGCTTAATTGAATGTCTTCTCAAATACCTCATGAATCCCTAATATTGCACCAACACTGAGCACATCTCTCAAAATGCCAAAACAGCATTAAATTATATTCCAACAATAGAATTTTTGACCAAGCTTTCCTGACTGTGCCTTCAGTTTTACAAAGTCAAGGAACTAATTGGTGGGTAGAGCGTTTCAAAACATACATCACTCAAGTAAACCTGGGGAGTAAGCCCTGAGTTCTCCCTTGTAATCACTGTGCTTAAATGATGGTTCAGTGGTCTGTCAGAAAGTCAGTAAATGTATCCTGAGCACACCAGCAGAACATGGACCCCAAATCACAGAAAGGTCCCTCTTTGTAATTTTTAATTTGGCTAAAATTAGAAAGGTTATTTTATGGAGGAAATTCATCTGAAAACTTTTGGGTGGTCTCAAATGTAGTTGAAAAACATTCCTAACAATTCAGGGGGTCTCATGTCTAGTAACAAAAAGCATCAATGGAAATGGTCTAGGCATTTTGGAGGTCTCTTGAAATTATGCATATTTCTAACCAAGTTACTCTTCTGAGTATTTAAGAGACCACACCTATCCCAAAGTGACAGTTGTGCACAGACAGTAACCATGGAGCTCAGAAATTATCTACCATGGAAAAATAATTTAAATGTAACATCCTACTGAGCAATAACATCTTCAACTAAATAAGACAATAATAATTCCATTATGTTACTTATAGCAAGTCCCCTTATTAGAGAGACACTTTTGGCATTGTTGTTGATTAGCTCTTAGAGATGCTTTATCCAAACTATGAAATCATAGTAGCTAACAATTGAATAAAATACTAGACTTTATTGAATGCTCGCTATATGCCAGACACTATAAAAAAACGGAATTATCTTATTGCATTCTCACAGAGTCCCTCTGAGATAAATTAATATCCTTAATTTAAATGAAGAAATAGAACCTATCTATGAAACAGAAACAGACTTTCGGGCATAGAGAACAGACTTGTGGTTGCCAAGGGGGAGGGGGTTAGGGGAAGGATGGAGTGGGAAGTTGGGGTTAGCGGATGTAAGCTATTATATATAGAATGGATAAACAACATGGTCCTACTGTATAGCACAGAGAACTATATTCAGTATCCTATGATAAACCATAATGGAAAAGGATATTAAAATAAGAATGTATTTATGTGTATAACGGAATCACTTTGCTGTACAGCAGAAATTAACACAACCTTGTAAATCAACTATACTTTAATTTAAAAAAATGAGGAAGGGCTTCCCTGGTGGCGCAGTGGATGAGAGTCCACCTGCCGATGCAGGGGACACGGGTTCGTGCCCCGGTCTGGGAAGATACCACATGCCGCGGAGCGGCTGGGCCCGGGGGCCATGGCCGCTGAGCCTGTGCGTCCAGAGCCTGTGCTCCGCAACGGGTGAGGCCACAGCAGTGAGAGGCCCGCGTACCGCAAAAAAAAAAAAAAAAAAAAAAAAGAGGAAATAAAGCCCAGAGGGTCTTTAAATAACTTTCAAAAGTTTGCACACATAGTAAATATTGGAGGCACTACTACAAAGAAGGAGGAACTGTGTGATTCCAGTGCTTTCAGTACTGCATTCAGCCTCTGTACTAAACAACATCTCTAACCTACAAAGCACACTTACCCCCAAGTTACTTATGATCCTCATAGCAATCTGGTTTATAGATAAGCAAGTTTATGTCGATAGATGTTAAGGTCACGCAGGTTGCCAGTGGCAAAGGTGGACCCAAGTCCAACTTTCACTTCAAGTCACTCCAAATTATTAAGAAATTAAACTAACTAAATCCAACTGGGAAATAAATGCTTCTTTTAGTAGGACCAACTGCCTATACACATTAAGGATGACTATAAATTAAGTATATCCTGAATAAATCCAACTACATGTTGTCACCTACATTGTTGCTCCCTCTCTAGTTGGAACCACCATCATTTCTCAATGAACGTGGCTGCCACCGTTCCTTTACAGCCGCAGTGCTTCAGGACCACAGATACTTCTGAGAAGCTGGCATTACAAATAACCTTTGCCCTCCATGAAAATAAAGATCCATGTGTTGTCACACATACAGGTGTGTGCACAGTTTAGCATGGCATTTCGTGGACCCTCCCTAGTGGGGCCTCCTCCTGGACATTTTTAGCCCCTCCTCCACCATCTATTAGGCGCACAGCAGCCATGGTGATGCTTGGAACAGAAGTCAGGTCATGTCACTTCTCTACTAAAAACCCTCCAATGACTTCCCCCTTCACTCAGAAAAGAATCCAAAATAAGACACCGCATAATCAGACCCCCGCGGTTCCCCTTTTCCTACTCCTTCCCTTCAAGCACTTTACTCCAGTCACAAAGACCTTCTTGCTGCTATACCTGGTTCTTAATATTCCTTCTGCCTAGAAGACTCTTCCTTCGGAAGTCCACAAAACTGTCTCCTTCACCCAGACCCCCTAGTGCCATCTGATCACAGAGGTCCTCTAATCACTCTCTCTCCCCTTGCCTTGATTTGCAATTACAACCATTTTTCAAATCACATCCTTGTTTTGTACTCTGTTCCCTGTCTCCATACACCAGATGATCAGTTCCCTGAGTACACCAACTTTGTTTACTGCTGTAGTCCCAGTGACTAGATCATGGTTGGTACATGGTGTGCACTTGTGTAGTATTTGTTGGATGAAATATGAGCTAGATAAACAAACTGAATAAATAACTGACACAAAATATAAATCTAAATGAGCATCTTCCCAGCCAAGTTAACCACATTTTAAAAAAAGACACTGACATGTGTTTGTCTTCAAACCTAGTTTAAAACTAGTTCATAAACCACTCAATGAGGCTGATTTCATTACTTTTTCATCATGTTAGAGGTTTTTAAAAATGCAAGATGGTATTTTTTTTTAGATTCATAACCCATTTTGTTCACCAGGTGTGTTTCTGGTTTATTTTTCACCTGAAATCTAATTGACCTTCAAAAGGGAAAATTATATTTTGGGTGCCAAGTTAAATGATGCTGTGCTTTTTGGACTGTGATCAATAGTTCCTTCTGAAAATTCTTATATATCAAAAAATATTGCTACTCTTTGAGTTCGCTGTTTGTCAGAAATTCAATATACTTTAGAAGAAAAATCAGGAAACCATTCCCTCTGTTTCCCCTGCTATGATGTGTGACATTGAAGACTGGTCCAAAAGAGTCTTCGAAAGGTATAAAAGTATATTATTGAGCCAAGGTAGACTTTATCAAATAATAACATTTCATCAGTTAACATGTTTAACAATCACTGATCATACCCAAATAAAATATTCAGACTTCCTTTGTGCTGAGGTCAGTAACTTCCTCACTTATATAAATTCAACCTGCTTTGTGTTTGGGGGTTACAATAAGTGTCAAACTATATCAAGCAAATACCCTATGTAGTTAATCTCTGGTTATCCATTTAACAAACTCTTATGGAGCACCAACTGTGTGCCAGCAGCATTACCAGTTGCTAGATATACAAAATTGAGTGCTACATATATTTTAGATGGAGAGAAAATCTGGGAAAGAGATAATTGCAGAACATTGTACAAAGTATCCTGGGAATGGAAATATACAAAATGGAATAGGACCACAAACAAACAGGAGCCTAAGTCTTCCAAGGAAAATGAAGAAGAGCGAAGAGATTTTTTTTTTTCGGCTGCGTTGGGTCTTTGTTGCTGTACCCGGGCTTTCTCTAGTTGCAGCAAGAGGGGGCTACTCTTTGTTGCAGTGCACGGGCTTCTTATTGCAGTGGCTTCTCTTGTTGTGGAGTACGGGCTCTAGGTGCACAGGCTTCAGTAGTTGTGGCATAAGGGCTCAGTAGTTGTGGCTCGCAGGCTCTAGAGCACAGGCTCAGTAGTTGTGGAGCATGGGCTTAGTTGCTCTGCAGCATGTGGGATCTTCCCAGACCAGGGCTCGAACCCGTGTCCCCTGCATTGGCAGGCGGATTCTTAACCACTGTGCCACCAGGGAAGCCCAAAGAGACTTTTTAAGAAAGCGATATTTGAACTCAATTTTGAAGGATGCTGAAAAGCTTACCAAAAAGAGAAGAGGTCAGGGGCAGGAAACAGCTCTCAGGGCAGTGGAAGTACTTGGAAAGTCTTGGAGTGGATGGAGAATACATTGAGTGGGTTAAGTGTAGGAATCAAGCCTGTGAGGAGAAGTGGGGCCTTTATACATAGTGTTATGGTAGTGATGAGCAATCCAAGTTGAGGAAATAGTCTGACTGTTTCAGAATTGTTTTTGAAAAAGGCCCTTTCTGGGAGCAACATGGAGGATGCAGTATAAGAAGGGTGAGGCTGTGTTGTAGTTTTAGTAGCCAATTTGCATTTTGAAACAGGAGTTTTGTTAGAAGCTAGACTTTTTTATCCACAGACTCAAAAGTTCTGTCTCATGTTACACACTAGATTATGAGTTCCTAATGGTAGAGTACCTGGTCTTACTCATCTTTCTTTCCCCAGAACCTGGCAGACAGGAACTATAAGTGCTCAATAAATAATTTTTAGTTGAATCAGTTTAGTTGTTTTTTTTTAATGCAGCGAGCTTTCAGGCTCTATTGTACAATACATTCTAATGCAAAGAGGGAGACACCCATAAGCCTTTCATGGGTGTCAAATGGCCCATCTTAGGTAAGAAGGGGCTGTGCTGGCACTCATGACCCAGGACAACTGCATTGGAAAATGCAAAAAAGCACTCCAAGCCACCTTAGTCTGCTCTCGCTCCAACATAGGATAAAGCCAGAACAAATGGTTCAAGTAGAAGCAACTTTGATTTCCTATTTCATCTAATTCCCTTAGTCTTCTACCTTTACTAGGTTCAAGGAATAGAATAGTGTGAAGATACCTGACAAAATTTCTCTAAAGAGGCAGCTGGCACCATCGTTGGAAAAATTTAGTTAAGAAAATAATTGTATGTGTTGTCTGGTACATCTTCCAGCAGCTTACTCAACAGCTGAGGCAATAAGTACCCATCCATTCTCTGTTAACCCTATTCAACTCTATCTAAATTAGTTAAATTGATAGTTAATTTTAATTTATTTAGCAAACGAGAAGTTTAACTACTGAGTATTGCACACATACTGTAAACCAACATACAGCATGTGTTAATAGAATTATACGTGTTATCTTTTTTAATCTTTCCAACAGACTTGATCATTGTCAACACCTGCACATATTCCCCTGTATGTGCTTTTGAAAGCCATCACAACCATTTTCAAAGGCTTTAAAATCCCCAACTTTAAAACAAAAGAGAAAGGATATGAATCTAAAATTTAGAAAGGTTAAGGTGACAAGGCCACCTAGGTAATACATTTAAACCCCAGCCAGCCTGACTCCCGGTCTCCCTGGTTCTCAAACTTTCCTTTTTTCTCAGTTTTATTGAGACATAATTGATGTAAAACATTGTATTAGTTTAAGGTATACCTAATGGTGTGATATTTGTATATATTGTAAAATGATTACCACAATTACTTAAGTTAACATGCACAATCTCACATTGTTGCAATTTGCTTTTTTATGATGAGAACTTTTTTTTGACATCTTTATTGGAGTATAATTGCTTTACAATGGTGCTGTATAACAAAGTGAATCAGCTGTGCGCATACATACATCCCCATATACCCTCCCTCTTGCGTCTCCCTCCCACCCTCCCTATCCCACCCCTCTAGGCGGTCACAAAGCACTGAGCTGATCTCCCTGTGCTATGCGGCTGCTTCCCACTAGCTATCTATTCTACATTTGGTAGTGTATATATGTCCATGTCATTCTCTCTCTTCGTCCCAGCTTACCCTTCCCCCTCCCCTTGTCCTCAAGTCCATTCTCTACATCTGTGTCTTTATTCCTGTCCTGACCCTAGGTTCTTCAGAACAGTTTTGCTTTTGTTTTTTTTTAGATTCCATATATATGTGTTAGCATACGGTATTTGTTTTTCTCTTTCTGACTTCCTTCACTCTGTATGACAGACTCTAGGTCCATCAAGTATACAATATAGTATCATTAACTATAGTAACAATGCCATACATAATATCCTTGGGGCTTATTTATTTTATAACTGGAAGTTTGTCCCTTTTGACCACTCTCCGCCCCACCCTGCAACCCCTGCCACTGGCAGCCACCAATCTGTTCTCTGTTTCTATGAGTTTGGTTTTTGTGCATTTGAATCACCTCAGGATCTTGTAAAAATACATATTTTGACTCAGTAGTTCTATGTGTCTAAGGTGAGACCTGAGATTCCAGGGACAGTATCTTGAGTATAGATACTAAGCCACTATGGTTCTAAACCACTACATGGGACTTAAGCATATAAAATTGAATCTGTGCCAATGACTGTAACAGATGTTTGATTGTTAGCTCTGCAGGTTCTGGACCCAGGTCTAGTTTATACATGAAATTTTTCCTTGGCCTGACATTGTACATTTTATTCCCTGAATTTTCAGATTTTTAAAACAAATTTAGGCTTTTTAAAGCATTAAACTCTCAGCAAAATATGACCACATCATATTCTTCCTCTCTCCTGGAAAATAGTGTCCACATACAAGACAAGTTGGAGAATTAAAACAAAGGTGACCAGACAAGCAATTTCACTGCTGGTTATATAGCCAAAGAAGATGAAAACATGAATTCCAAAAGATACATGCATGCCAGTGTTCATAGCAACATTATTTACAATAGACAAGAAATGGAGGCAATCTAAGTGTCCATCAACAGATGAATGGTTAAAGATTTTATATATATATATATATATACACACACACATATATATGTATATACATATACATATATAAATATATATAATGGAATATTACTCAACAATAAAAAAGGATGAAATTCTGGAAATTCTGCCATTTGCAACAACATGGATGGACCTAGAGAGCACTATTTTTAGTGAAATTAGTCAAACAGAGAAAAACAAATACTCTGTAATCACTTACATGTGGAATCTAAAAAATAAAACAGTGACATGTATATATATATAAAAAAAAACCAGACTCACAGATATAGAAAACAAACTAGTGGAGAATAGCTGGACCAGCTGGGGCCCTGCAGAAACCGAACTGGCAGCCAGCAGTGGACCCTCTCTAGAACCAAGTCTATCAAGTGATTATCCATTCTGTCCAGTCAATGCCATGGATAAGCATCCCCACGGTCTCAGTGTTCCCACTAGAGTATTGCTGAGGAAATGAGACTCTTATCTATCTTCTTTAAAAAAACCAACTTCTGCAGAGGGCAGACAGCAGAAACAGGAAATACAATCCTTCAGCATGTGGAACAAAAACGACATTCACAGAAAGACAGACAAGATGAAAAGGCAGAGGGCTATGTACCAGATGAGGGAACAAAATAAAACCCCAGAAAAATAACTAAATGAAATGGAGATAGGCAAACTTCCAGAAAAAGAATTCAGAATAATTATAGTGAAGATGATCCAGGACCTTGGAAAAAGACTGGAGGCAAAGATCGAGAAGATGCAAGAAATGTTTAACAAAGACCTAGAAGAATTAAAGAACAAACAAACAGAGATGAACAACACAATAACTGAAATGAAAACTACACTAGAAGGAATCAGTAGCAGAATAACTGAGGCAGAAGAATGGATAAGTGACCTGGAAGACAGAATGGTGGAATTCACTGCTGCGGAACAGAATAAAGAAAAAAGGAATAAAAAGAAATGAAGACAGCCTAAGAGACCTCTGGGGCAACATTAAATGCAAAAACATTCACATTATAGGGGTCCCAGAAGGAGAAGAGAGAGTGAAAGGACCAGAGAAAATATTTGAAGAGATTATAGTCGAAAACTTCCCTAACATGGGAAAGGAAATAGCCATCCAAGTCCAGGAAATGCAGAGAGTCCCATACAAGATAAACCCAAGGAGAAACACACGGAGACACATAGTCATCAAATTGGCAAAAATTAAAGACAAAGAAAAATTAGTGAAAGCAGCAAGGGAAAAATGACAAATAGCATACAAGGGAACTCCCATAAGGTTAACAGCTGATTTCTCAGGAGAAACTCTAAAAGCCAGAAGGGAGTGGCATGATATACATAAAGTGATGAAAGGGAAGATCCTACAACAAAGATTACTGTACCTGGCAAGGGTCTCATTCAGATTCGATGGAGAAATCAAAAGCTTTACAGACAAACAAAAACTAAGAGAATTTGGAACAACCAAACCAGCTCTACAACAAATGGTAAAGCAACTTCTTTAGGTGAGAAACACAAGAGAAGAAAAGGACCTACAAAAAGAAACCCAAAACAATTAAGAAAATGGTTATAGGAACATACATATCGATAATTACTTTAAACATGAATGGATTAAATGCTCCAACCAAAAGACACAGGCTTGCTGAATGGATACAAAAACAAGACCCATATATATGCTGTCTACAAGAGATGCACTTCAGACCTAAGGACACATTCAGACTGAAAGTGAAGGGATGGAAAATATATTCCATGCAAATGGGAATCAAAACAAAGCTGGAGTAGCAATACCCATATCAGATAAAATAGACCTTAAAATAAATAATGTTAGCAGAGACAAGGAAGGATACTACATAATGATCAGGGGATCAATCCAAGAAGACGATATAACAATTATAAATAAATATGCACCCAACATAGGAGCACCTCAATACATAAGGCAACTGCTAACAGCTGTAAAAGAGGAAATCGACAGTAACACAATAATAGTGGGGGACTTTCACACCTCACTTACACCAATGGACAGATCATCCAAAATGAAAATAAATAAGGAAACAGAGCCTTAAATGACACAATAGACCAGATAAATTTAATTGATATTTTTAGGACATTCCATCCAAAAACAGCAGATTAAACTTTCTTTTCAAGTGCTCACGGAACATTCTCCAGGATAGATCACATCATGGGTCACAAATCAAGCCTCAGTAAATTTAAGAAAATTGAAATCATATCAAGCATCTTTTCTGACCACAACGCTATAAGCTTGGAAATGAATTACAGGGAAAAAACATAAAAAACACAAACACATGGAGGCTAAACACTACGTTACTAAATAGCCAAGAGATCACTGAAGAAATCAAAGAGGAAATCAAAAAATACCTAGAGACAAAGGACAATGAAAACACGACAATCCAAAACCTATGGGATGCAGCAAAAGGAGTTCTAAGAGGAAGTTTATACCTATACAAGCCTACCTCAAGAAACAAGAAAAATCTCAAATAAACAATCTAATCTTACATCTAAAGGAACTAGAGAAAGAAAAACAAACAAAACCCAAAGTTAGTAGAAGGAAAGAAATCATAAAGATCAGAGCAGAAATAAATGAAATAGAAACAAAGAAAACAATAGCAAAGATCAGTAAAACTAAAAGCTGGTTCTTTGAGAAGATAAACAAAATTGATAAACCATTAGCCAGACTCACCAAGAATAAGAGGGAGAGGTCTCAAATCAATAAAATTAGAAATGAAAATGGGGAAGTTCCACAGACACCACAGAAATACAAAGCATGCTATGAGACTACTACAAGCAACTCTTTGCCAGTAAAATGGACAACCTGGAAGAAATGGACAAATTCTTAGAAATGTATAACCTTCCAAGACTGAACCAGGAAGAAACAGAAAATATGAACAGACAAATCATAAGTAATGAAATTGAAACTATGATTAAAAATCTTCCAACAAGCAAAAGTCCAGGACCAGATGGCTTCACAGGTGAATTCTATCAAACATTTAGAGAAGAGCTAACACCCATCCTTCTCAAACTCTTCCACAACATTGCAGAGGAAGGAACACTCCCAAACTCATTCTATGAGGCCACCATCACCCTGATACCAAAACCAGACAAAGATACTACAAAAAAAGAAAACTACAGACCAATATCTCTGATGAATATAGATGCAAAAATCCTCAACAAAATACTAGCAAACAGAATCCAACAACACATTAAAAGGATCATACACCATGATCAAGTGGGATTTATCCCAGGGATGCAACGATTCTTCAATATATGCAAATGTGATACACCATATTAACAAATTGAAGAATAAAAACCATATGATCATCTCAATAGATGCAGAAAAAGCTTTTGACAAAATTCAACACCCATTTATGATAAAAACTCTCCAGAAAGTGGGCATAGAGGGAAACTACCTCAACATAATAAAGGCCATATACAACAAACCCACAGCAAACATCATTCTCAATGGTGAAAAACTGAAAGCATTTCCTCTAAGGTCAGGAACAAGACAAGGATGTCCACTCTCACCACTATTATTCAACATAGTTTTGGAACTCCTAGCCACAGCTAGGAGAAGAAAAAGAAAAGGAATACAGATTGGAAAAGAAGAAGTAATACAGTCACTGTTTGCAGATGACATGATACTATGCATAGAGAATCCTAAAGATGCCACCAGATAATTACCAGAGCTAATCAATGAATTTGGTAAAGTTGCAAGATACAAAATTAATGCACAGAAATCTCTTGCATTCCTATACTCTAATGATGAACAATCTGAAAGAGAAATTAAGGAAACACTCCCATTTACCATTGCAAAAAAAAAAAAAAGAATAAAATACCTAGGGATAAACCTACCAAGGGAGACGAAAGACCTGTATGCAGAAAACTATAAGACACTGATGAAAGAAATTAAAGATGATACCAATGGATGGAGAGATATACCATGTTCTTGGATTGGAAGAATCAATATTGTGAAAATGACTATACTACACAAATAAGTCTACAGATTCAGTGCAATCCCTATCAAATTACCAATGGCATTTTTTACGGAACTAGAACAAAAAATCTTAAAATTTGTATGGAGACACAAAAGACCCCGAATAGACAAAGCAGTCTTGAGGGAAGAAAACAGAGCTGGAGGAACCAGACTCCCTGACTTCAGACTATACTATAAAGCTACAGTAGGGCTTCCCTGGTGACACAGTCATTAACAGTATGACTGCCGATGCAGGGAACATGGGTTCAAGCCCTGATCTGGGAGGATCCCACATGCCACGGAGCAACTAGTCCCCTGTGCCACACTACTGAGCCTGCGCTCTGGAGCCCATGAGCCACAACTGCTGAAACCCATGGGCCTAGAGCCTGTGCTCTACAATGAGAAGCCACCACAATGAGAAGCCTGTGCACTGCAATGAAGAGTAGCCCCTGTTCGCCCCAACTAGAGAGAGCCCGTGTGCATCAATGAAGACCCAATGCAGCCAAAAATAAACAAATAAATAAATTTATTTTTAAAAAGCTACAGTAATCAAGACAATATGGTACTGGCACAAAAACATAAATATAGATCAATGGAACAAGATAGAAGGCCCAGAGATAAACCCACGCACCTATGGTCAACTAATCTATGACAAAGAAGGCAAACATATACAATGGAGACAAGACAGTCTTTTCAATAAGTGGTGCTGGGAAAACTGGACAGCTACATGTAAAATAATGAAATTAGAACACTCCCTAACACCATACACAAAAATAAACTCAAAATGGATTAGAGACCTAAATGTAAGACCGGACACTATAAAACTCTTAGAGGAAAACATAGGAAGAACACACTTTGACATAAATCACAGCAAGATCTTTTTGGATCCACCTCCTAGAGTAATGGGAATAAAAACAAAAATAAATGGGACCTGATGAAACTTCAAAGCTTTTGCATAGCAAAGGAAACCATAAACAAGACGAAAAGACAACCCTCAGAATGGGAGAAAATATTTGCAAATGAATCAATAGACAAAGGATTAATCTTCAAAATATAGAAACAGCTCATGCAGCTCAATATTAAAAAAACAAGCCACCAAATCCAAAAATGGGCAGAAGACCTAAATAGACATTTCTCCAAAGAAAACATACAGATGGCCAAGAAGCACAGTGAAAACTGCTCAACATCAGTAATTATTTGAGAAAAGTAAATCAAAACTACAACGAGGTATCACCTCACACCAGTTACAATGGGCATCATCAGAAAATCTACAAACGACAAATGCTGGAGAGAGTGTGGAGAAAAGGGAACCTCTTGCACTGTTGGTGGGAATGTAAATTGATACAGCCACTATGGAGAACAGTATGGAGGTTCCTTTAAAAACTAAAAATAGAATTACCATATGACCCCAGAATCCCACTACTGGGCATATACCCAAAGACAACCATAATTCAAAAAGACATATGCACCCCAATGTTCATTGCAGCACTATTTACAATAGCCAGGTCATGGAAGCAGCCTACATGCCCATCGACAGACGAATGGATATAGAAGATGTGGTACATATATGCAATGGGATATTACTCAGCCATAAAAAGGAACGAAATTGGGTCATTTGTTGAGACGTGGATGTATCTAGAGACTGTCATACAGAGTGAAGTAAGTCAGAAAGAGAAAAACAAATATCGTATATTAACGCATACATGTGGAACCTAGAAAAATGGTACAGATGAACCGGTTTGCAGGGCAGAAGTAGAGACACAAATGTAGAGAACAAACGTATGGACACAAAGCGGGGAAAGCGGCGGGGTGGTGGTGGTGGTGGTGGTATGAATTGGGAGATTGGGATTGACATGTATACACTGATGTGTATAAAATGGATGACTAATAAGTACCTGCTGTATAAAAAAAAAGAAAAGAAAACAAACTAGTGGATACCAGTGTGGAGAAGGAAGAGGGAAAGGGTAAGATAGGGATATGGAATTAAGAGATACAAACTACTATGTTTAGAACAGATAAGCAACAAGGATATATTGCACAGCACAAGGGTTTATAGCCATTATTCTGTAATAATATAAAAGGAATATAATCTATAAAAATACTGAATCACTATGCTGTACACCTTAAGCTCATATAATGTTGTAAATCAACTATATTTCATTTTAAAAAAAACTCCAATAGAAAAGATGATCAGAGGGTCAGAGAACCAGCAGAGAGCTATGTCACTAAACTGATGTTTACAAGATTTAACAAGGACAAGGAAGGCAAATGCACCCCCCCCCCTCCAGTTTTCTTCTTGCAGTTACTCCAAAATGCCTGCCTCTTTCATACCTCAGTGCCCTTTTATCTGTTCCATTTTTGGGGTATTCTTTCCTCACATCACACAGTGGGTTTCATCTTTCAGTTTTCAGCTCAAATGTCACCCCCTAAGAAATGACCATCTTACCTAAAATAGATCCCCCATAGATCCCCAAGCTACCCCATTACCTCCATAAACGTAGGAGCTCACTTCTTCCTTATTCACCAATATCAATCACTGTCAGTGATTAGTGAACGCATGCCTCGTGGTACAGGGCCATACATCATAAATACTTGTTAAATGCATAAATTAAATCTGAGCAGGAGGAGACTAAGAAAATGTCAATGATTTGATAATTAGTAAATTATTAATGCCCTTAGATAAAGAATGTTTTAAGTCAGGTGGTGGAAGCTAAAGAATACTTTGAAGGAAATTAAGTCTACTCTTTGAAGACTGGCTATGACAGGAAAAAAACCTTATTAGGAAAGAGCCTGGAAGCAGGTGAGTTGGAGGCTTATTTTAGGATCTTATATATTTGAATGTTTCAGTGAAGAAAAGAGAAAAGGTTGCCTGCATGAGCTAAGTTAAAAATGCAACAGACAAAAGAGTTAAACCATCAAATTAATAGCAAAAGTGAATTCCAGTAATTTAAATGAAAACCCAAACCCATAATGCAAGAAGACCACCAATCACATAGATAGAATGCTGATTCACAAACTGAAAAATCACAAATTCTGATACATAGTCATTTAAAGATCTTTAAGCATATAAGCTAGTCATTCAATGAACCTATACTATTACCAAGCTATAATTCGCATTCTCTTTTCGTTGTTGTTCTTGGATCTTTCTTTTAAGCCTCACGTACTACCACATCAGAATCAGAATAAGAGGTAAATGTATGTTTGAGAGGGGTTCTTAAAAGAGAGACACTGGATCTCTGTGTCTTTAATACCTACTTCACTGACAGCCTGATGGGAAATACTGTGAAAACCAAAATCTGTCTGCACTAACTGAGGAGTGTAGCATTTGTACTGATGATTATCCCTCTACATGAGCTTTTGAAAGCTACAGCAAGCATTTTTCAAGGGGAATCACCTGACTTCAAAGCACAGTGAATATATTTCTTTGTGAAAAAAAGGAAAAAGCAATTCAGTCCCAATCAAATCTGAACAGAGTAGAAAAAAATTAAAAGAATATTTCAAAATGCATTCTATTCTGTAATGTAGTTACTAGACATTATATATTTTTATTTATTATATGTTAATTAAGATGTTCATACTAACTATTTCCAAAAATATTTGAAGTGCCTTCCGGATTAAAATAAGTTTGAACACTTACAAAATAAAGCAGAACAGATTCCATCTTAAGATAACATCATTTTAAAAAATACATAGCAGTTTTGAATTATTACTCATTTATAATTAAATATGTTATGTTTCTTCCTCCATATAAATGATAGACACCTTGAAATAAAAGATTAGACTCTCCAAGATTATATTCTATGCACGTGGTCCCCCAAACAAAGTAGATTCTGCAATGTATTTACATTATTGTAAAATTCATTAAAAATCAAAATTGAGAACTATAAAATTAGTAATGGATTCAATAGTCAAAAGACCATATCAGTATTAACTATAGCTAAATTTTATGGACTGAAGTTCTAAGGTACTCTTCGGAGTTACATGTATTAACTCATTTAATTTTTATAGCAATCATATGCTGTGAGTACTAATTTTATTCCCGTTTTACAGATAAGAAAAATGGGGTTAAAAACAGTTAAATAACTTCTAGTTTACATGGCTAAGAAGTGAAGAAGCTAGAAATTCAAAACGAGGCTTCAGAGCTGACATGACTAACTATGTATGGACGAAGTTTGCAATCCACATGGAGCCAGCATGGCATAAATAAACATGAGCTTTTTATTCTCCTCAAAGCTCTATGAGATTTGTGATATTATCCCATCTTACAAAGGAAGAAATTGGGACTTAGAGTCAGGTTCAATACAATCTATGAGCACTGACAATCACTAAAAGGCTCAATTTCCTCATTTGTAAAATGGGTTCATATCAAGTACCTCTTAGAGTTTGGAGGGAGAATTAAAAGAAAGCATATATGTAAAGAGTTTAGCAAGTAACAGATTCTACATACATGGCCTTTTATTGAAGGTGTTATCTAAATGTCTCCCCAGGAAGGTCTTTCTCAAGGACCTGGGAGCCATCCCTTTGAAATGTAATCATCAAGAAAGACAAAGGCCCTATCTCCCAGCCTCTATGAGAGGGTAAGAGCATAACGTGCATAAGTACCAATTAGGAAACACAGATGGCTAAAGAACATTGAACAACCTCCCCAGAAATTCCTCTAGTACTTTTCCACTAATTAACCTTAGGGCTTAAAAACTGCCCCACCTTTTCTTTCAATGAAGTTATGCTCAGCCTCTTTCCTCTATGGCAAAAGTCTTGAATAAAATCTTCCTTGCCTGTTTAAAATCAATCAATCAAATGAAGTGTTTTCCACAATTAAATAACAGTCTACATTGAAAGCATTTAGTCTAAATCTACTTTATCAATATAATGATTTTGTGCAAAGGGGATACTGCAGATAGATATATATTTGTGTGTGTGTGTGTGTGTAGTGGATCTAAATTAAATTATTGCTCCATTCCACGATTCTTCTTTGGAGAGTTGGGATTTTCATCCTTTAACAACAATAAGGAAAGATTATGCAAACTGTGATTGATATCTATGTGCCAGTTTTATGACCAAGAGAAGGTCAGCAGCTCCTTTTTATCAACTAAATTCCATGCAAAATGCATTATTGCAGACCCAATATCCAAGAGTGAGATACAACAGATGATTATTTTGAAAATGACAGCATTAAACTACACTAGACTTCTCTTTAAATTTTCACCAGTTTCATTAACTATAAAATGACTTGTGCTTTGAATCTGGCACTCTCATCTCAAGCTCATTAATATACTGCTTTTATTTCTTGTAAAATTCATGTCAAACTGATTAAACAAGGACATAAGATCAACAGTGCAGAATAGAATTGACGTCATTTTGTCAGATGGTCTCCTTGCCTGGAATGAGAAAACAGCCTGAGCCATGTATTCCAAATTTGGGATGTGTTTCGTTAGCCAGCCTAAGAACCACGCAATAATATACATATTCTGTTTAACAAGTTTACATTTTTCATTGGCTAAACTCTATTTAGAATAAGCAGTTGTTTCTGCCAGTCTTCTTGTTTCTCCTTTCCCATCTGCCATTTCTGTTATTAAAAATAAGTGAAAATAGATAAAGTTATCATTTGTGCTTACTGCAGTTCTTCTCCTCATTCTGGAAATACTGTGTTAAACTTCTAATTTTCCTTTGGCTTGCTTTATTTTAATAATACACTGAGAATTCTAAGTTCCTATGGCAAATACTATTTTTCCCATGATGAGTCATAAGGTGGGTGTTATTCAAACCAGCACATCAGTGTACAAAATTTACCAAATAGAAGTATATTCTTAAACATTTAATAAGATGTTTTTTGAAGATCTGTTGAATGGGGGCCTTTCCAAGAGTCTCTGTAGGACTCAATAAATATACTCAAAAGAGAGAAGACATGGTGGAAGTGAGAACTTGACCTGTGATTCTTTAAGATGTGGTACACTTAGCATCTAAAGGATATAGAGATCTTTAAACAGCAGCCATCACAGACTAAGAAGATGGGGCTTGAGACCAGGGCAGAGGCATAGCTAGGCTTTAGGAGCCAAAAGTTGTACAATTTTATACATAATTGCTAGACTTCTTCTAGGGTGTTGGAAAAGGTCCAATAAAAATGAGAGGCCTTAGTGGAAGTTTCATTCACAGTTTCACTGTGAATATTAGGTGGGCAAAAGTAGGTGAAGGGGATGGTAATTGTGCCAAACCTATATAAATTAATATCCCAAATTATGATTCCTAGATTTTAAATATTCCCATCACCTCATGCTCAAAATTAAAACTGCCACAGAGCAGACAGCAGAAGCAAGAAGAACTACAGTCCTGCAGCCTGTGAAACAAAAACCCCATTCACAGAAAGATAGACAAGATAAAAAGGCAGAGGGCTATGTAACAGATGAAGAAACAAGATAAAACCCCAGAAAAACAACTAAATGAAGTGGAGATAGGCAACCTTCTGGGAAAAAAATTCAGAATAATGATAATGAAGATGATCCAGGACCTCAGAAAAGAATGGAGGCAAAGATCGAGAAGATGCAAGAAATGTTTAACAAACACCTAGAATAATTAAAGAACAAACAAACAGAGATGAACAACACAATAACTGAAATGAAAAATACACTAGAAGGAATCAATAGCAGAATAACTGAGTCAGAAGAACGGATAAGTGACCTGAAAGACAGAATGGTGGAATTCATGGCTGCAGAACAGAATAAAGAGAGGAATGAAAAGACATGATGACAGCCTAAGAGACCTCTGGGACAACATTAAACGCAACAACATTCGCATTATAGGGGTCCCAGAAGGAGAAGAGTGAAAGGATCAGAGAAAATATTTGAAGAGATTATAGTCAAAAACTTCCCTAACATGGGAAAGGAAATAGCCACCAAGTCCAGGAAGCGCAGAGAGTCCCATACAGGATAAACCCAAGGAGGAATACACTGAGACACATAGTCATCAAATTGGCAAAAATTAAAGACAAAGAAAAATTAGTGAAAGCAGCAAGGGATAAATGACAAATAACATACAAGGGAACTCGCATAAGGTTAACAGCTGATTTCTCAGGAGAAACTCTAAAAGCCAGAAGGGAGTGGCATGATATACATAAAGTGATGAAAGAGAAGAACCTACAACCAAGATTACTGTACCTGGCAAGGGTCTCATTCAGATTTGATGGAGAAATCAAAAGATTTACAGACAAACAAAAGCTAAAAGAATTTGGCACCACCAAACCAGCCCTACAACAAATGCTAAAGGAACTTCTCTAAGTGAGAAATACAAGAGAAGAAAAGGACCTACAAAAAAAAACCCAAAACCATTAAGAAAATGGTCATAGGAACATACATATCGATAATTACCTTAAATGTGAATGGATTAAATGCTCCAACCAAAAGACACAGGCTTGCTGAATGGATACAAAAACAGACCCATATATATGCTATCTACAAGAGACGCACTTCAGACCTAGGGACACATTCAGACTGAAAGTGAGGGGATGGAAAAAGATATTCCATGCAAATGGAAATCAAAACAAAGCTGGAGTAGCAATACTCATATCAGATAAAATATACTTTAAAATAAATAATGATACAACAGACAAGGAAGGACACTACATAATGATCAAGGGATCAATCCAAGAAGAAGGAATAACAATTATAAATAAATATGCACCCAACATAGGAGCACCTCAATACATAAGGCAACTGCTAACAGCTATAAAAGAGGAAATCAACAGATACACGATAATAGTGGGGGACCTTAACACCTCTCTTACACCAATGGACAGATCATCCAGACAGAAAATTAATAAGGAAACACAAGCTTTAAATGACACAATAGACCAGACAGATTTAATTGATATTTATAGGACATTCCATCCAAAATAGCAGATTACACTTTCTTCTCAAATGTGCATGGAATATTCTCCAGGGCAGATCACATCTTGGATCACAGATCAAGCCTCAGTAAATTTAAGAAAATTGAAATCATATCAAGCATCTTTTCTGACCACAATGCTATGGGATTAGAAATGAATTACAGGGAAAAAAATGTAAGAAACACAAACACAGGGAGGCTAAACAATACATTACTAAATAACCAAGAGAGCACTGAAGGAATCAAAGAGGAAATCAAAAAATACTCAGAGACAAATGACAATGAAAACACGACGATCCAAAACCTATGGGATGCAGCAAAAGGAGTTCTAAGAGGAAGTTTATAGCTATACAAGCCTAGCTCAAGAAACAAGAAAAATCTCTAGTAAACAATTTGGCCTTACACCTAAAGGAACTAGAGGAAGAAGAACAAACAAAACCAAAAGTTAGCAGAAGGAAAGAAATCTTAAAGATCAGAGCAGAAATAGATGAAATAGAAACAAACAAACAAAAAAAAACAATAGCAAAGACCAATAAAACTAAAAGGTGGTTCTTTGAGAAGATAAACAAAATTGATAAACCATTAGCCAGACTCACCAAGAAAAAGAGGGAGAGGTCTCAAATCAATAAAATTAGAAATGAAAAAGGAGAAGTTACAACAGACACCTCAGAAATACAAAGCATCCTAAGAGACTCCTAAAAGAAACTCTATGCCAATAAAATGGACAACCTGGAAGAAATGGACAAATTCTTAGAAAGGTATAACATTCTAAGACTGAACAAGGAAGAAATAGAAAATATGAACAGATCAATCACAAGTAATGAAACTGAAAGTGTGATTAAAAATCTTCCAACAAACAAAAGTCCAGGACCAGATGGCTTCACAGGTGAATTCTATCAAACATTTAGAGAAGAGCTAACACCCATCCTTCTCAAACTCTTCCAAAAATTTGCAGAGGAAGGAACACTCCCAAACTCATTTTATGAGGCCACCATCACCCTGATACTAAAACCAGACAAAGATACTACAAAAAAAGAAAATTACAGACCAATATCACTGATGAATATAGATGCAAAAATCCTCAATTAAATACTATCAAACAGAATACAATAGCACGTTAAAAGGATCATACACCATGTTCAAGTGGGATTTATCCCAGGGATGCAACGATTCTTCAATATATGCAAATCAACCAATGTGATACATCATATTAACAAATTGAAGAATAAAAACCGTATGATCATCTCAGTAGATGCAGAAAAAGCTTTTGACAAAATTCAATACCCATTTATGATAAAACTCTCCAGAAAGTGGGCATAGAGGGAACCTATCTCAACATAATAAAGGCCATATATGACAAACCCACAACAAACATCATTCTCAATGGTGAAAAACTGAAAGTATTTCCTCTAAGATCAGGAAAAAGACAAGGATGTCCACTCTCACCACTATTATTCAACATAGTTTTGGAAGTCCTAGCCATGGCAATCAGAGAAGAAAAAGAAATAAAAACAATACAAATTGGAAAAGAAGAAGTAAAACTGTCACTGTTTACAGATGACATGATACTATGCATAGAGAATCCTAAAGATGCCACCAGATAATTACCAGAGCTAATCAATGAATTTGGTAAAGTTGCAAGATACAAAATTAATGCACAGAAATCTCTTGCATTCCTATACTCTAATGATGAACAATCTGAAAGAGAAATTAAGGAAACACTCCCATTTACCATTGCAACAAAAAGAATAAAATGCCTAGCGATAAACCTACCAAGGGAGACAAAAGACCTGTATGCAGAAAAATATAATCACTGTTGAAAGAAATTAAAGTTGATACCAACAGATGGAGAGATATACCATGTTCTTGGATTGGAAGAATCAATATTGTGAAAATGACTATACTACCCAAATAAATCTACAGATTCAATGCAATCCCTATCAAATTACCAATGGCATTTTTTACAGAGCTAGAACAAAAAATCTTAAAATTTGTGTGGTGACACAAAAGACCCTGAATAGCCAAAGCAGTCTTGAGGGAAAAAAATGGAACTGGAGGAATCAGACTCCCTGACTTCAGACTATACTACAAAGCTACAGTAATCAAGACAATAGGGTGCTGGCACAAAAACAGAAATATAGATCAATGGAACAGATTAGAAAGCCCAAAAGTAAACCCACGCATGTAGGGTCAATTAATCTATGACAAATGAGGCAAGGTTATACGATGGAGAAAAGATAGTCTCTTCAATAAGTAGTGCTGGGAAAACTGGACAGCTAGATGTAAAAGAATGAAATTAGAACACTCCCTAACACAATGCACAAAAATAAACTCAAAATGGATTAGAGACCTAAATGTAAGACCGGACACTATAAAACTCTTAGAGGAAAACATAGGAAGAACATTCTTTGACATAAATCACAGCAAGAATTCTTTTGATCCACCTCCTAGAGTAATGGAAAAATAAACAAATGGGACTTAATGAATCTTCAAATCTTTTGCAAAGCAAAGGAAACTCCAAACAAGACGAAAAGACAACCCTCAGAATGGGAAAAAGTATTTGCAAATGAATCAACGGACAAAGGATTAATCTCCAAAATATATAAACAGCTCATGCAGCTCAATATTAATAAAACAAGCAACCCAATCGAAAAATGGGCAGAAGACCTAAATAGACATTTCTCCAAAGAGGACATACAGATGGCCAAGAAGCACATGAAAAGCTGCTCAACATCACTAATTATTTGAGAAATGCAAATCAAAACTACAATGAGGTATCACCTCATACCAGTTTAGAATGGGCATCTTCAGAAAATCTACAAACAAGAAATGCTGGAGAGGGAAATGAGAAATGGGAGCCCTCTTGCACTGTTGGTGGGAATGTAAATTGATACAGCCACTGTGGAGAACAGTATGGAGGTTCCTTAAAAAACTAAAAATAGAATTACCATATGACCCTGGAATCCCACTACTGGGCATATACCCAGAGAAAACCATAATTCAAAAAGACACATGCACCCCATTGTTCATTGCTGCACTATTTACAATAGCCAGGTCATGGAAGCAACCTAAATGCCCATCGACAGATGAATGGAAAGAAGATGTGGTATATATAGAATGGAATATTACTCAGCCATAAAAAGGAATGAAATTGGGTAATTTGTAGAGACGTGGATGAATCTAGAGACTGTCATACAGAGTGAAGTAAGTGTGAAAGAGAAAAACAAATATCATACATTAACGCATGTATGTGGAACCTAGAAAAATGGAACAGATGAACTGGTTTGCAGGGCAGAAATAGAGACACAGATGTAGAGAACAAACGTATGGCTACCAAGCGAGGAAAGCAGCGGTGGGTGGTGGTGGTGGTGTGATGAATTGGGAGATTGGGATTGACATGTATACACTGATGTGTATAAAATGGATGACTAATAAGAACCTGCTGTATAAATAATAAATAAAATAAAATTCAAAAAAAACCTGTCTAAACCTTGGTAAAGATTAAAATTTTGGATCCCAATATTTTCATATATTCACTAGGACTCAAGCCTCTGAATGCAGTACAGTGATTTCATATATGTATATATGTATGCATTTATTCATACATACATACATACCAACAGTGTTAACATTAAGCACTTAGTAGTTTCAAGGCATTGTCAAAGAACCTACCAAATTATTTCATCTAATTCTCTCAGCAATAGGTGAAGAAACATGATTTTTAAAAAACTTTTATTGTTGAGAAATTAAGACAAACAATTTACGTAATTTGCCTATGGTCACCAATGATTCAATAGTAAACACTGTCTGTCTAATGTCAAAGTCTGTGGCCATCCCTTCTCTGGCCCAAAAGGCAATACTGTTTCTGTAGTATATAGTGAATAAGGAAACTAAAAGCAGACCTTGATAGACATTCCTAGTTGTGTGGAAAGCTCAAAACATGTGTAATAGTAGTGAACATTTTAAAACTTTTAGAACAAAATCGAATCCATTAACAGCTGTCTATTTACCAATGTATCTTAAGAGATACCCCATTCCACCCCAAACTGGGATGTAACCTTGGAAACCAAGGGCTATGGATTTAAACAAGTGAGATGATAAACTATCAAATATTCCCTAAGAGATAATTCTTAGGTAGAAAGTAGATTATTTGTCAGACTGAACAACTCATACGTGGAATTTAAGTGAATTCTCACAGACTGGGTTGTAAGATCAGCTTCACTAACAGTTCATTTTCAAGGACTTTCAGAAGTGTTCAGAGTCCATCTAGGCCCAAGTACTTGAGACTGGGTCTTCACAGGGTTCATACACTGATCATCATGCCCAAAGCAGAAGCACCAGGGAGATCCAGTACTGGTTAGATCCAACCTAGAATCCTGCACACTGCCACAGGGGCAGACCAGGTAGAGGATTGAGGGCTCTATGTATATGCAAACAAGGAAGCAAAATGGGCACAAAAAAAATAGTGGAAAAGATCTCCTTTCTCTCCCAGAATAGACCCAGACATTTCCCAAAGACGCCTTGGTGTTCTAGTTTACCAGAGAATAGAGGTGTCTTGGGGAGAAAAGGTGTGTGTGTAGGGACTAGAACAAGGTTCAGACATGCTGTTAGAGGTCTAGGAAAATATATGCCCAAATGAGTTAAAATCTAGGTATTAGTATTAAACATTTTTTATCAGAATGGTATTTTTTAAAATAAAAATTTAAGTAATTTTCATCTATCAGATTATGGTATAGTCAAAATAAATATGTTCTCAGTATTATTTCTGTAATTTGTACATAGCTTTTACATAAAGCACATTGTAGAGCATTTCTTTGTTTCTTTGTTTTAACACTCACTGGAATTCCTTGAGGGCAGTGATCACAGTTCCTTCTTATTTATAGCCCTTATGTGTGCTTCACACATAAACTTTCAGTGTGTACTTGTTGAGTTGCAGATAAGAAACTGAGGCACAGTGAGATTTAAGTAACTTATTTGGGACAGAAAATTAGAACTTTTTGAACAAAGCTTATGACCTCTTGGCCTGGGCTCTTGTAATAACCTGCAGAAAGAGCTGGGTGTCCTCTGGGGGTAGTCTGATATCATTGAGAAGTGCTAAAGTTCTCTGAGGCATCTAGCATTATCATATGTGGAAAAACTCTGTATAGTATTCTTTATAATTTTGTTTTGCTGCAAAACCTACAACTTTCTGTATGTATGCTTAATCTATAGTTGTTTTTGTATCATTTGTGTGGATTTGTTCATTGGCTTTTATTCTTCCTGGATTACTCCATTTTATTAAATGCATTTTCCAGGCTCTGATCCCTTCCAATCTGCCCCCAGTTCATTAATGGCAATGTGGCAGAATATATATGCCCCATCTGCAGGCCCATTTTTGTCGACCTAATGGAGTGGCTCATTAGAACTGTTGATTTTCCTTAATATTCACAACTGAATCCGATGAAGGCAAGTAATGCTAAATTGTCCATTTCCCCAGGCTGAGTCAATAGTGCTGCTGCCATATTACAGGCTCTGGGCTCATAACTCTATCATAGTGCTTTCCAAGTCATATTACAATATGTCTGAATATAAAAGCTATGATTCCTCCACTGAAATATAAGCCTTTTTGAGGTAAAAGACCAAGTCCTGTTTACCTTATTATTCCTAAGCCCTAGCCTAATGCCCAGCCCATAATATGTATTCAACATGTTTGTTGAGAAAAATTAATATTTTACTATTTTGTTCATTTGCATGGTATCATTCAGTACAAAAGCCTCCTGTAATCTTATGAATGATTTTATTTGTAAAAGAACTTGTGATATTTTTTCCATTCTGGGTATGTCACTCAATGTGCCTGTCTATACCTTCAAGCCTAAATTTTGTAAAGCATATATTTCCCAGTATAAAATGTCACCATAAATAAACTTTAATCACAGCACACCTCAACTCTGCTTTTATTCCCCTTTCCATCCTCCCATTCAGCTAAATCAGAATATCATGAGAGGGCATAGGGAGATGTTATCTTGGGATCAGAAATATTGCCTGGCAGGAGCAGGCCCAAGGAAGTACTCCATAAACTAATATCATTCCTGATCAATTAGTTCAGGCTACTGGAGCCTCTTCTCTAAGGGAGTAAATTTCCATAAGAGATCTACAAGACTCTCAAGAATTTTATATGAGCAGAAACTATACCAGCTTGGACTAAAAGGAGCAGAGAGAAGACAAAATGAAAGAGGCTCCCAAAATTCTAAGGTGAGAAAGAAGCTGATACTCAGCTGCAACCACATGCTACCGTACATGATAAAAGAAGGATAATTCTGGGACTGGTCTTGGGTTCAGATTGTGGAGCCTGGAGCCACTGAGGATTATTCCCAGGCTTTAAAACCTAATGGAACTTGCCTGGTTGTTTTTCTAAATTCCTTAGAGCCAGTGACTCCTTGTTTCTTTCCATTTTCTCTCTTTTTGAATGACAATACCTATTACTGTTTTCCTATGCATGTCCCACCATTGCATTTTAGGAGCAGATAACTTGTTTTGTAGTTTCACGCGTTCACAGATAGAATTTTTTTTACCAAAGATGGATCATACCCAGAACTCACACATAAGTAATTTTGATGATTTAGATGATTAGATGATGAACTTTTGAGCTGATGAGACCCAGATGAAATTTTGGACTTGAGTTGATGCTGAAATGGGTTGAGACTTTTGGAGACCTTGAGATGGGATCATGTATTTTACATCTGTAATGAACGTGAATCTTTGTGGACAAGAGAGCAGACTATGGTAGACAGAATGATGCTCCGCCTCAAAGATGTCCATGTTCTGATTCCCAGAAACTATGAATATGTTACTTTATATGGCAAAAGGAAATTGTAAATGTAATTAAGTTAAAGAAATATTGAAGTGGGAGATTATTCTGGATTATTCAGTGGGTCCTTATAAGAGGGAGGCAGGAAGGTCAGAATCAGCATGATAAAGCATGAGAAAGTCTCAATTAGCCATTGTTGCTTTGAAGGTAGAAGGTGGTTATTAACGAAGGGATGTGGGTGGCAGCTAGAAGCTGGAAAAGACAAGGAAACACATTGTCCTCTAGGACCTTGAGAAGGAACATAATCCCAACAACACCTTGATTTTAGCCTTTAAGATGCAATTTCAGACTTCAGACCTCCAGAACTATAAGATAATAAACTTGTATTGTTTTAAACCACCAATTTTTTGGTAATTTGTTACAGGAGCAATAGAAAACTAATATAGGTAGAAACCAGCAGTGGGAGAAAGAACCCTAGAACCTTGTTTTCCACATTTCTGAATGCACAAGAGAAATGAGAGTGACAGGCAAGGAATAACACACTCATTATGAGACGGTGGTACATTTGTTTTAACTTTTGTTTAATGAAACGTGGTGATGTCAATAGCCATTAGGAATGTTGGACATTATCTGAAATATAGTAGTTAAGACTGTGAGCTTTGGATTAAGATTGTGCTGACTGTCAATTCCAGCTTAGCCACACTTTTTTCCTTTTGGTGGCCTAAGTTTGCTCATTTGGAAAATGGGGATTTGAATCTCTACTTTATAACATCAATGTGTGGATTAACTGAGAAAATTATGCAAATAATTTACCATGTGCCTGCCTTATAGAAAGCCCTATTTGAATCATCCTTTTAATTTAATCATTCAGCAAGTTTACTTAGTGTGTATTATGTCCTAGGCACTGTTTTATACATGCTGAGGATAAAGCATCATTCAAAGGTATAAAAATCCCTGCCTTTGTGTCACTTACATTTTATTGGAAGGGTTATGTATCTAACTAGATAATAAAGTAAAAATATTTTGTATAACACATAGGAGTAAGTGCTCAGGAGAAACACAGAGAAAGGTAAATTGATAGTAGCTAGAAGCATGATTATTTGCAAATGGCAATAACCCAGTACTAAAGGAAAAGCAGATGATGCAGGAGAAAGAAGGCAGTAGTATCTTTGTTTTAGGTGAGGAAGACTGGGATCCACTCTACAAGTCTTAGGTAGCTGACACATACAGATCATCTGCAGTTAGGAGATAAGATAAAGTCCATGGAACAGAAGCAGGTGGGAAGGAGTTTGTGGTCTGAGAGTGTGTGCAAGTTCTCTTCTGATGCCTTCTAGTTTCTAGGTGAATAGGTAGGTATGGCATCAGCTGAGAGTAAGAACTGGAGGGAAACGTTCAATGTTGGGAGAATGAGCCAGAAGAAGGAAAGAATCATCCAGAAAAAAAATGGAAAGTACCTAGACTAGATAAAGAAAGGAGGGGGCTTCCCGGGGCTTCCCTGGTGGTGCAGTGGTTGAGAGTCCGCCTGCCAATGCAGGGGATACGGGTTCGTGCCCCGGTCCGGGAAGATCCCACATGCCACGGAGCGGCTGGGCCCGTGAGCCATGGCTGCTGAGCCTGCGCGTCTGGAGCCTGTGCTCTGCAACGGGAGAGACCACAGCAGTGAGAGGCCCGCGTACGGCAAAAAAAAAAAAGGATTGGTCAGGTAGCATAATTAGGCCCATTGTTTCATGAATTTAAAGGAGATTGATCAACTTGATTGTTGTTTTTCTCTATCCATTTTTTTTGCCACACAGATGGATGCATGGAGTTAGCAGATATAAAGAATTACCCAGGGGCTTCCCTGGTGGCGCAGTGGTTGGGAGTCCACTTGCCAATGCAGGGGACGCGGGTTCGTGCCCCGGTCCGGGAGGATCCCACGTGTCGCGGAGCGGCTGGGCCTGTGAGCCGTGGCCGCTGAGCCTGCGCGTCTGGAGCCTGTGCTCCGTGACGGGAGAGGCCGCGGCAGTGAGAGGCCTGCGTACCGCAAAAAAAAGAGAAAAAAAAGAATTACCCAAGGCTATACTTTAGCCAATGTAATTCAACAAAGGGAGAGATTGGTAAGAGAATTTGAGATGTATGTAAAAGAGTGATTATAATGACTGACCTTAAAAATTAAGCTGAGCACAGAGGGAAATGAAGACATGCCGGGGATAAAACATACTGAAAACGTGATAGGATCGGTGTATTGTTGTCCTGGTGAGGTCAAAGAATTGTTGGAAGTGAAGCACTAGAAAGACCAAATCGAAATGTAGGAGGAGGCACCTGAGGAGAGTTATGTTTGCATTTTGAAATGTAGTTATTGATCATGACAGTCAAGAGTGTGACTCTGGCAGTGAGTAGCTGGGATGGGGGCAAATGACAAGATTATTGGAGAAGAGGTCCATGAGCTGACCGTAACATTGGATAGATCATGCAATGGGTATTTAAAGAAGATGGAATTTGAGTCTTACTTAGAAAGGGTTTATCCATAATGGTATAGTTTTTTGTTTTATTTGTTTGTTTTTAGTAAAGGCATTCAACACTGTAGAGCAAAATGGCTTGCTTTTGACACAATTCATTTAAAATTATTACAGCCAAAAACCAAAACAGAGTTTTATATATGTATACCTTATGTTGTGGGAATGACTGCTGGATGAATACCATTAATAATAGAAGTGTCACCCCTGAATTCAAAACCTCTTTCCAAACAATTGATGCCCAGAGCTTTGCACAATGCCAGGAAATAAATATTTATTCAAGGAATATGTGCTACTTTAATAAAAGTGTATATGATATACCTACAGTGAAAACGTTAGCTAAATTTATCTAATGTTAACAACATCTTCAGAAAGCCATCTCTAGTACATTAATTTAACATAAATAATTTGCATAATATAATGCACAGACTTAATTTCTCCCTGTTACTTGCATTTTGAGCAGCCAGGCTGGTTAATAATGTATTAGCTAGCTAGTGTAGCCATTAGCCAGTTGTATAATTTAAAATCATGTCTATAATTAGACATACTACATTTCAACAAGTATAAATCACTGATATTTAATTGAATAAATGTTTCCCTTACCTTGAATAAATTTGATGGCTAACCGTTCTTCTTAAAATATGTCTGAAATCACCTGCTTTAAACCATACAATGTCTTTTAAATATGTTAAATCTTATGAAAATGAAATTATCCAAAATTTTGGAATGCTAAAAAATATTGAATAATAAAGGAGACAATCTCATACAGCCTATTATCTTGTATTTTTGAGTGGAATTTACCAAAGAGCCAATACAAACATTTTTAATAAGTTGTTACAGTTTAAGGAGAAATTCAATCTGCAAAAAAAACTTACAAAGCTTGGAACAGAAAAGAAATGAAACCTCTGCTGCTTCCAGCTCCTTGTGGATGCCCTCTAAGCAGACTTTCCTGGAGAAAAAGCCTGGTCCTCTAGACTTTTAAGTATGTCTTCCATAGGTACTCCTTGGCAGACTATGTCATTTAAGAAAATAAACAATCCCAAGCACTTCTTACTATTTGATAAGTCATTTTCTCTGCCTCCCTTCCCCAAGTCATTCAATGACTCTAAAAATCTACCTCCTGTGGGACTTCCCTGATGGCACAGTGGTTAAGAATCCACCTGCCAATGCAGGGGACATGGGTTTGAGCTGTGGTCTGGGAAGATCCCACATGCCACGGAGCAACTGAGCCCGTGTGCCACAACTACTGAGCCTGCGCTCTAGAGCCCGCCAGCCATAACTACTGAGCCCACATGCCACAACTACTGAAGCCTGCGCCCCTAGAGCCCGTGCTCCGCAACAAGAGAAGCCACCGCAATGAGAAGCCCATGCACCGCAACGAAGAGTAACCCCTGCCCGTGGCAACTAGAGAAAGCCTGTGCTCAGCAGTGAAGACCCAATGCAGCCAAAAATTAATGAATTAATTAAATTTTAAAAATAAAAAAAAATAAAAATCTGCCTCCTGTCCTGCCCTCTCACTACAGGAAGAAATTTGTGTGCTTCCACTTTGTAAGGAGTTGTTCAACATGTAAACACATTGTGATGTTTCACATCCGCTGGTCAAATGCCACTTACTGCCTCTACCTAAATATGAGCAGGTCTGTTATTATTATTATTATTTTTTGCGGTACGTGGGCCTGTCACTGTTGTGGCCTCTCCCGTTGCAGAGCACAGGCTCCGGACACGCAGGCTCAGCGGCCATGGCTCACGGGCCCAGCCGCTCCACAGCATGTGGGATCTTCCCGGACCAGGGCACAAACCCGTGTCCTCTGCATCGGCAGGCAGACTCTCAACCACTGCACCACCAGGGAAGCCTGGTCTATCATTTTTATTATTTCAGTCAGTAACTGAGTTCTCCACCCCAAAATCCACTTCTTTGCTGAATACTGAGACATATGCAATGATGATGGGGTGGCAGCAGAAGGATAAGGAGGAATTTTTGAAGCAAGCAAAACGAGAGAGAGGTGAAGAAATGGGAATGCCTGTTTCTGCTGTTACAACCATTATTCCTTCCTTTCAGTGACTGTGTTAACACAGAGGTGCCCTGGTGCTGGTGGCAATCCTCATTTGTGACACACTGATGGCACGCAGCGTATCTTCCCTCCGTGGTCCTATGGGCACAATACCAGATTGCCATGCATACTGATTTTTCTCTCATCCCATGGAGACATCACAGCTGCCCCCTCAGAGTGTAGGTTGGAGGCGAAACCTCACTCCCAAGCAGGACAAATGTATGCTCACAGCACTGCTCTTGGAACAACTCCATGCTGCTCTCTTTTCCATTTGCTCCTTCTAGAGTTGAGAAAATGAAAACAAAGACCTCAGAGGAACTCAGACAGGTCTGAAGAATAAAAAATAAAAGAGCTGGGTTAAAGCCAGCTCAATGATTTCTCTGTACTTTGCACTCTCCTCTTGAAACTGGGGGCTGTGGAAGATGCTGAGAAAGAGAAAACTGAGTGTGGCCTTCAGGTTCAAAGGAAGCAGGTGCATCTGAATTTAAGTGGTAAATCACTGTGGTCTTTATGAGATGATTAAATTATCCAAACTGGATGCTTACATAGTTAGTGTTGTAACAGGTCAGGCCTGGACCTGTGGTTACACACTTGGCACACGTGATCTGGTGTCTCTGCTCACAACTGGCTGCACACTGTGATTTCTCTGTCTGATTTTGAAGATCGGTACAGATTGGGCAAATGTTTTAGCATTTCCAGGGCTACTAAGTTACAGTTATGCTTGGACCTTAAACCACAGATCAAATATTTAAAATTATTGTTCGGGTAGTTTTGTTTTTTGTTTTTGGCTGTGTTGTATCTTCGTTGCTGCACGCGGGCTTTCTCTAGTTGCGGCGAGTGGGGGTTACTCTTCATTGAGAGGTGCAGGCTTCTCATTGCGGTGGCTTCTCGTTGCAGAGCATGGGCTCTAGGCACGTGGGCTTCAGTAGTTGTGGCACGTGGGCTCAGTAGTTATGGCTCGGGGGCTCTAGAGCACAGGCTCAGTAGTTGTGGCACATGGGCTTAGTTGCTCCGCGGCATGTGGGATCTTCCTGGACCAGAGCTCAAACCCGTGTCCCCTGCATTGGCAGGCAGATTCTTAATCACTGTGCCACCAGGCAAGTCCCTGTTTCCGTAATTTTACCCTGATTAAAAGGGATCTGAGAGGCTAATTCTTCTCACTCTCCTCCCATAAGAAGTCCCCAAGTGTATCCATCAAGAAAATTGTTCATCTAATCAAACAGCTAATCAAACCCTTCCCTCATCTTGGGCTTTAATCTGTTGATAAATCAACAACCTCACACATAGGTAAGGTAAATGGGTACCCTGTGGGTTTCAAGGACAGCTTCTCTGCATTTCCTCTATTCACCATTTTACATGCACACAGACACGCATGTGTACACACACTCAGGCACACAAAGGCAGTCTTATTAGGTTGCTGGTGTATGAAATCCCTGTAGGTATAGACTCTACTTTTAATTCCAAGGCTTAACCTCCAAATACTCCTGAGGAAGTTCATGCAAATTTACACTGATTGATACCAGATTCATTTGTGAGAATACTATTTTTTTTTTTTTTTTTTTGTGGTAGGCGGGCCTCTCACTGTTGTGGCCTCTCCTGTTGCAGAGCACAGGCTCCAGACGCGCAGGCTCAGCGGCCATGGCTCACAGGCCCAGCCGCTCCACGGCATGTGGGATCTTTCCGGACCGGGGCACGAACCCATGTCCCCTGCATCAGCAGGCGGACTCTCAACCACTGCGCCACCAGGGAAGCCCTGTGAGAATACTTTTTATAGAAAGAAGGTACCAAGATTATAACAAGATAGAGAAAAAATGTGGCAGAGAAGATAAAAGTTGTCTATTATTTTCCCATTTCCTGAGATACATGCAGCTCCAAGAAACTAAATATGATTAAGTCACATGTCTAGATTTGGTTTATGTCATTTTCATAAAATATATTGGCTTGTAAGAATTATGAGACACCTTTGATGTCTAAGTATTCAATTTTTCCTTAACTTTTTTTCCTTTAACAATTTTGTCCAAAGCAAACACTTGAACATATCTTTATTTCACTTCAGATTTTAAAAAAAGTAATCCAAAGAAGATGTGGCACATATATAAAATGGAATATTACTCAGCCATAAACAGAAACGAAATTGAGTTATTTGTAGTGAGGTGGAGGGACCTAGAGACTGTCATACAGAGTTAAGTAAGTCAGAAAGAGAAAAACAAATACTGTATGCTAACACATATATATGGCCTCTAAAAAAAAGAAAGAAGGTTCTGAAGAACCTAGGGGCAGGACAGGAATAAAGACGCAGACGTAGACAATGGACTTGAGGACACGGGCGGGGGAAGGGTAAGCTGGGACGAAGTGAGAGAGTGGCATTGACATATATACACTACCAAATGTAAAATAGATAGCTAGTGGGAAGCAGCCACATAGTACAGGGAGATCAGCTCAGTGCTTTGTGACCACCTAGAGAGGTGGGATAGGGAGGGTGGGAGGGAGAAGCAAGAGGGAGGGGATATGGGGATAGATGTATACGTATAGCTGATTCACTTTGTTATACAGCAGCAACTAATACAACATTGTAAAGCAATTATACTCCGATAAAGATGTTAAAAAAAAAGCATTTAGGTCCAGGGTTTCTGTATCTTCTGAAATATCTTCTGAAATTCTACAAAATGCCTTGTGGGGATGATTCTGGAGGTCACGCTCTTAAATTTTGGTATTACAGACTCTTGAAGTTTTTCCCATCCCAGTTACCATCTAGAACAGAGGCTAACAGTTTACTTTGTTCTTTATAACCCAACCCCTCTTTTCTTTTTGACCTTCTACAATTTTGAGTCAAGGAAGAGTAACGTTAGAGAAGAAAATATCTTCTGTGTAGTGTTAAGCCAAACCCTTTTGAAGGAGTTGTTTAAGGGAAGTTTGCTAAACATAAGATATTTGGGGGAAAGTGATTTTAGTCAGAGGTGTCTTTACCATTCTCCAGGTTTTTGCTCAATTCATTTGTGAATGCTTAAAAAAATTAGCACAGAGTATATTCCCAGAGCTAGCTAAAATCTTGTAGGCTTAACCAGAAAAGAACCATGGGGATTTTCTTAATAAAAGACTTCACATGTGAGCATTAAGATCACAGGATAAAAAACAACAACACTCAATGTCTCAAAACCATGAATTGTCCTATAGGCTTTCCCTTTGCCAGGATGGGGCTTATTCAGTCTTTTTTATTCAGACACTCTGATGGAAAAACATAGTTAAGAAAGAAGGATTAGTTAACCTGGCAGGGGTGAAAGAGTTAAGGTAAAAATGCTTGGTTCTAGGTTTGTGTTCATTGCTTGTTTTAAAATTCATGGAGGCTCTAAATCCTATCACAGTCTATAAATAATTCTAGTAAAGGGTGCCAAGGGCAGAAATGGATTTCTCTACATGGGAGCTGGATGGCATTTGAGCTTTTTAAATACACAATGATCTCACACCTCTTTCAAAGATATATCTAGTCCTGTTCAACTTTTGCAACCATATCTAAAGACAATGGCCAATAAAATATCTAAAATACATTTATTTAATCTTTATTTTTAAGTGTAATGAATATTACTACTGAAAAACAAAGTAGCTGACATTGTTTTTACTGCTTACTATGTATAAAGCATGTGACTTAACCTTCACAACACCAAAGATCTAGGTTTTATTATTTTTCTCATTTGACTGAGGAACCTGAAGGACAGAGGTAACCTATCCAAAGTCACAGAGCTAGTAAAGAGCAAATATACAACCCACGCAGTCTAACTCACAACCAAACACACAAACACTTTAACACCGGGCCAAATAGTCTGCATTTTAGTAAATTTAGAGAATAGATTTCATTTTATTGAATTATAACTTCTGCATATGTATTTCCCAGATTACTCCAGAAAAAAAGCATTCTGAATTTAAAATCCTTTCAGAAGCCTGAAAGGCATTCAGCCACCATGACAACATCTTCTGTGAGTTGATTTTCCATCTTCCCAGCAATCTATGGTACTTTGAGATGAACTCAAACCTAACTCCTTCTTGATAGGGAAGGAGGGAACAAGATTTTTATAGAGTTAATTAGAATTCACTGGAGTATACCAATGTCTTTGACAGGACGTGCCCAAACTTGTAGCATCATGACACAATTTGCACAAACCCCACATAAGTTTAGCACATTTATCTATCTAGGCAATGCATTAACTTGATGTTAATGTGGCATTACATTTAACTTGTGCTTTTCTCTGTTTCTCTTTTCTTTAAAATGTCAACTTCTGATTTTGTTTACTTATTAGTATGTGAACTCTGATTAGGTAAGGGGAAGAGAAAACTATGCAAAGATAGTGATCCTCCCAAAGCTAGCCCCTGCCATGTACTTTTGCCATAATGTTCTGCATCTTATGCCCGAGAGAAAAGCAAGTGAATCAGAATTGGATGTAGCTTTCACAATTCTCATACTCTTAATCCCTTTTAGGCTCTATATACAACTGACTAAAAGTTAGCTAGCAGTCAGCCTTTGTTTTATAAAATTTGGATATTGCAGGTATTGAAAGTATTATGCTGATGTTTTGATCCAGTGATTTCGAATGTGCAGTATTTTTACATTATGAAAGCATTCACAGCAGCCTATTATACACACTGATTTAGAAGGGGCTTCTCCTCACCTACTTGGTCAGATATTCAACTACATTTATGCAGCTTTCCACTATGTCACATCTCTGTAACACATGGAACTCCAACTCATTTTAGCCCCAAATGTACCCAGGTAAATTGTACTTATATATCTAACCTAGAGAGGTCAGTCTTAGAAAATAGAGTGCAATAGAAAATAGAGTGCAATGGGGATACAGTCTTTAAATACTTTTCCTGACTATGACTTCTTCAATGACCTTGGGAGAATTACTTAAGTCTTAACCTATTAAGTCTATGGCTTTACTTAGGGTAAATGAATAATGACTATAAAAATGTATTGTTCTGTTTTGTATGCCAACATTCATGCAATATTATTCACAAAGTCCAAAAGGTAAAAACAACCCAAATGTCCATTAACAGATAAACAAAATATGGTATATACAAACCATGGAATATTACTCAGCCATAAAAAGGAATGAAGTTCTGATGCATTTTACATTATGAGCCTTGAAAACATTATGCTAAGTAGAATAACCCACGTAAAGAAGGACAAATGTATATTTCCAATTATATGAAACTTCTAGATTAGACAAATTCATAGAGACAGAAAGTAGTAGAGGTCACCAGGGGCTGAAAAGAGTGGGAAACGCAGAGTTAATGCTGAATGGGTACAGAGTTTCTGTTTGGGATTATTTAAAAATTTTGGAAATAGATAGTGGTGATGGTTGTACAACATTGTGAATGTAATTAATGTCACTGAAGTATACACTTAAAAATGCCTCAAATGGCAAACTTTGTTATGTACTATGTTACCATAATTTTTTTAACATCTTTATTGGAGTATAATTGCTTTAAAATGGTGTGTTCGTTTCTGCTGTATAACAAAGTGAATCAGCTGTCCGTATACATACATCCCCATATCCCCTCCCTCTTGCGTCTCCCTCCCACACTCCCTATCCCACCCCTCTAGGTGGTCACAAAGCACCAAGCTGATCTCCCTGTGCTATGCGGCTGCTTCCCACTAGCTATCTGTTTTACATTTGGTAGTGTATATATGTCCATGCCACTCTCTCACTTCATCCCAGCTTACCCTTCCCCCTCCCCGTGTCCTCACGTCCATTCTCTATGTCTGCGTCTTTATTGCTGTCCTGCCCCTAGGTTCTTCAGAACCTTTTTTTTTTTTTTAGATGCCATATATATGTGTTAGCATACGGTATTTATGCTAAACACTTATTGAATGGTACACTTGAATGAATTATACGGTATGTATATTGTATCTCAATGAAACTGCCTAAAAAATCAAAAAGTATATTTTCTGAGGCTCAGGTGAATGTGAGCCACTAAAGGGTGAGCGAGGTGCGAGGGTTTATGGTTCACACGGAGAGCTCGATGCGGTCGATGCCGTACTTGAGGGAGAGCCAATGCTGCCATAATCCCATAAATTGCTCAGGTTTGCCTCCAGCTCTTTTCTGGGCATGCTGTATATTCTTGTGGCATTTTCATTTCTACCTAGAGATAGATCCATTCTGGGAAGGCAATCATGAGCCTAAGGCTTAAGACCAACTACTTTGCTAAGCTCTTGGTACCATCCATATTATAAGTTATTGAGAGTTGAAGAACTGACTCGATATTGATGCCTCCTGTCTCCTCGGATGTAACTGTGCTGAAGACAAGGATAACATTGCTCAAGTTTGCCTGCCTGTCCCTTCAGTAATTCAGACATCACTTCAGACCACAGACAGGGATGACCACCACATCAGAACCTTGACAGCATTCGCTATTAGATTATTTTTAGACCTTTCCATTTCCCCCTTAGCTGAAATATCCCTGGATACTTTATAACCTGAAAGCTTCAACTGTTTTCTTTTCACTAAAGAAAGAAAAAGTCCAGAGCTGTTAAATCTAACCTCACATTTCACAAATTTGGACTCAAATTTGCTTCTATATCCCAAGTTGTTCAGTAATCCATTCCACACCTCCTGACACTCCCCTTGTTAGACTATTTTTATACCATATAACATCCACAATACCCTCAGAGTAGTCACCACATTGCACAATTTTTGGCATATTTGTCAGTCTCCCCTAGTAAACTGTGAACTTCACAATGGCAGGGGCTGTGTGCTCTTTATCTCCTCCCTTCAAAGTAATGGGCCTGCAATAGATGCACAAAAAAGTGTTAGCTAAATGCATCAATGAATTAGAAATGACCCTGTAAATGAATGGCATTGAAAGAGCCCAGTAAATAAAATAAATTCTTCACTGATTAAAAAAAAGGCATTTCAGTGAAAAAAAGTGTTCAGTATTGTGACTAGTAAGATATTTCGTGGGCCAGTCATCAGTCACACGTGTGGAGATGTATATATTTGCTTTCTTGATACCCCTTGCAGCCTCTGTAGCTACAATATACCTTCCTTACTGGCTGTGTATATAAATTTACAGTCCAAAATTCGCAGTCTTTTTAAACAAGAGCAAAGCATTGTCTTTCAAAATAAGCATAATTTCCTGCTGATGGCATAACAGAAATGGATCAAAGTCGTAACTACTTTTTTCAGACCCAAAATGGTCTCTGTTTATCTTACTCATTTAAACTATTACTCAATTGATGTGCCATAATATATAAATCAGGAAGGGAGGAATGCAGAATTCCCAATAGAATGCTTATTAACGGTAGGATCCTGTCACTCTTGTCTGAGAAATATTGTATATTAAATATGTGCGCCAGATTTTTGGCCCACTCTATTCCAATAGAAAATCTATGTAAGTTATTTAACCTTATAGCTTGAACACTGACTAAAGCCAAGAGCTGAAATATACACAGAGGCTATAAAACATATGAATGAACAAAAAAATGGAATGTATTTATAGAATGACAAGTTATCCACATTAAATTTAGATAGCGGAAGGGGAGTCTCTCAAGGATCTACAGATTTTCAGTTTCATATGAGCATTTGTTTGATTCTGATGTTTGGCTGTTCCATTTAAGGTAGCTATTTTTATATCGTGGCATTTCCCCTGTATTATTTTTGTTCTAAAGTCTCGAATAAGACTAGTGGGTACTATTAAAAGCTGTTAATGTCAACTCCTGAATAGATAAAATTTAATACCAGGAAGAGTGATGTTTATTGTATAAATAGTGATTTATACAATAATGATGTAGATTTAACTTTAGATGTTGCTTATTATTCACTCATTCACTCACAATGAATTTGTAAAATATTTACTGAGACTTTACTATGAACCAGACACCATGCTAGGTGCTAAGGACATGGAGATAAAAGACATAGTTTTATCCTGAAAGAACTCACAGTTTAGTGGTGAGAGACAGATAGATTAACAGACATTTCCAATATTTGATTAGCAAAGTGGAGATAATCACAGGGGGCTAATGGAACGTTGAAAGTAGACACCTAACTCAGCCTATGGATCATGGTTGGCTTCCAGGAGGAGGTGACAAGTAGGAATTAGGAGCAGAGAAGAAAACAGGGGCATTCTGGATAAAGAGATAGCATGTGAGAAACTCAGAGATATAAGCAAACCATCCCCAGTGGCAGAACACTGAGCCTTTTTGTCACTCAAGAGATTCTTAGCTTTAAAGCATTAGTTAACCAGCTGATGTTTTCTGTGCTTGGACATTATTTCTTTCCCACATCATCAGATTAATTTGTCTTTTCAGGTTTGTCCCGAGAGTTTTAATCAGAACCTATCTTTGTGATTTGGATCTGGGCCGAATATGAGTCTATGACACCTTTATCTATTCACTCTAGCTTGATGATCTATTCCAAGAGAGTGGAACCCAACAGTATGGAGCATGTAAAACATTTTCAACCTGAGATGCAAGGGAGGGGAAGGTGATCAGGGCTCAGAGAGAGCTGCATAGAGAGGGCACCTGATGTAAAATGTCTCTCTTCTTCAGAGAGACACAGCTGACGTGCAGACCCTCCAAGGAGGGCCTGGAAGAATAAATACTGTGTCCTCATGCTCTCCTGCCTCTGACCTCCTACCTGAGTCTCCCACTGGCCAAACCCAACCAGTAGCCGGAAGGTAGTGAGAACCCACTAATAACATTTATGCGTGTTGGACTCTCTGATGCACAGCCAGGTAGAGAAGAATGAAGAGAGGTCCATGGGGCAAACAGAGGACCTCCAGCAAGCTTGCTTTTGTGAAACTATTTGTAATTTTTAATTATTCTTACAAAAGATATATGTGCTCATTACTTTAAATGCCTAACAGTAAAGTATAAAAAATAAAATGGAAATTCTACCCCCAACCTGCCCCAACATCCTTCACACTCCCCTCCTAACTCAATCTCCAGGTGTCAGGAGCCACAAATGTATGTATCAGAGGAAAAACTGATTACACTCATAAAATCTTCTTCAACATTTTTTCCTGAGGCAAAGTATGCAACAGTGCTATCCCTTTTGCCTGGAATTCTTCTCCCTTCATTATTTTATGCTTCAACCCTACTCACCTCTCAGGTCTCATCTCGAATAGCACTTCTTCAGGGAAGCTGTGCCTAACTTCCCAGTATAAATTAGATACCCATCCCCATACACTTTATACAGTTTTAGGATCTGGCATTTTCCTACAGTCAGTAAAGATAATTTTCTTTGTCTGCTTAATTGATTAATGCATGTATGTTTATCTCCCCATTGGTTTCTGAGTTCTAGGATGCCAGATACCCTCTGTAGCCCCAGCAGGGGCTGGCACATACTAGAAATAAAATGCTTTATGTCTATGTGCATACCTTAACTTAAAATTTCACTTCTATAACAAAAGTTCAAAGTTGAGTACAAGCAAACTCATCAATATTTAACATATTTTCACATTTGTGCTCCCTGTCTCTCTCTCTCTCTCTCTCTCTCTCTCTCTCTCTCTCTCTCTCTCTCACTCTCACTCTCTGGCTTACTCCCTCTTACTCTTTCTTCCTTCCCCATTTTTCTCTCCTTTCTCTTTTTCTCTCTCCTTGTTGATTTCTGTTCTAAATACCTGATTTCTCATTCAAGCTCTATATTGACATCTGGAAATGTTAAACAATACTTAACTTAGGTGGGGGAATTTTCTTACTGTTTTCATGGTAGGTTTTGAGGGGACTGTTTATCAGCTGACATTGTATGACTCTCATTTCTATTCTCTTCTTATATTAGTTTTGATTGCCATCTTCTGTACATTGTGATATGTCGTATATTTTTCTGGCTCAGAACAATAGTAGTGTGGGTGGCTTACTAAATTTCTTTGCTGAAGAGAGCTTTCTTCTGTAAGTCTTGGGAAGTACAGCTTCTAAAATCAAGAGTGCTTTCTTAGGGCTTCCCTGGTGGCGTAGTGGTTGAGAGTCCGCCTGCCAATGCAGGGAATGCAGGTTCGTGCCCCGGTCCGGGAAGATCCCATATGACGCGGAGCGGCTGGGCCCGTGAGCCATGGTCGCTGAGCCTGCGCGTCCGGAGCCTGCGCGTCCAGAGCCTGCGCGTCCGGAGCCTGCGCGTCCGGAGCCTGCGCTCCACAACGGGAGAGGCCACAACAGTGAGAAGCCCGCGTACCGCAAAAAAAAAAAAAAAAAGTGCTTTCTTTTGTTCTTTATAGAAAGTGTTCGTATATTTTCTTACTTTGTGATTCTTTTATATTTTGGTAAGACTCTTTATTTTCACTGTTTTTTCCCCCTTTTTTCTCTTCATCACCAAGCCTTTAAGGTTGTTCCCCCTCTGCAGATATAGTGTCGTAATGAGACTCCAGCCTCTGGTCTTGTGTCTACTTTCAATCTCCTTCCCTGTAGTGCTCTGAGCTCTCAAGTCTTGGCCCTGTCCTCAATAATTCCACCTTATGGTGGGACCCCTCTTGTCTAGAGTTAATAGTATTTGCATTCTGTCACCCTTAGACCCCATTGCCCTCTTCTCTCTTCCTTGCAGCCTCCACATGGCTCTCAGTTCCAGCGTGGGCTCTGTAGCTGGCTCCACTGCTCTGGAAATATTTCCCTACTTATGTGTAAATTGTAGTTTTCTCTGTCTCTTGGTCAGATCATAGGCATAGGGTCTGAATAATTTTCTGTTTTCTCCTTGGGAACCTGTATTTTTTTGGGGGGGGAAAATGTCTGGAGAAACTCGGATTTAGAAGGCTACCCTGTATCATGGGAAATGAGAATTTCAATTGTGTTTTGAAAGAACAGATATTGACAGCCTCTTTTATGCAAAATATAGCTAGAAAAGTGTTCAAGTATCAGATATTGTATTAACTCATATTTTTATTATTAAATTTAAAAACTCTTTTCCCAAAATTGATCTCAACCTAAAGGCCATCCACATCAACAAGTGTCTTCTCCAACCCTCATTTTTGTTTCTTAAGCCATCAGTCAACAGACTTCTCTGTAATAGTAGAAGGCTAATCAGTATTGTTTTTGAGAGTTGTAGAAGTCCCCAAATATCTGTTCTTTACTTCCTCTCCAGGAATAGGAGGCTGTTTTAGTTAGGCATATGACTGTGCTAAGTAACGACTACACTTCTTAGCTTCCCTTATAGCAAAGTATGGTCATAGAACATGTACTGCTCAATGGTATATAACTAAAAAATCATGGTGTGCTTTCTGTAGCAATCCCTAAAAGAAATGACTACACACTTATTTACCCTTCCCATTTCTGCTGGATGGAATACCAACATAATGGTTGGAGCTCGAGCAGCCATCTTAAACTAGGAGGTGAAAGTCCCACATGTTCAAGATAGAAGAATAACAAGATGGAAATAACATTGTTTCTTGATAATTGTGGAGTTGCCATATCATTCTAGGAATGCAAAATTGCAAATTGCATTTAAGGAAGAGAGAACTAAGTACCTGTGATTTTTTTTTTTTTAAAGAAGATGTTGGGAGTAGGAGTTTATTAATTAATTAATTTATTATTTTTGCTGTGTTGGGTCTTCGTTTCTGTGCGAGGGCTTTCTCTAGTTGCAGCAAGTGGGGGCCACTCTTCATTGCGGTGCGCGGGCCTCTCTTGTTGCGGAGCACAGGCTCCAGACACGCAGGCTCAGTAGTTGTGGCTCACGGGCCTAGTTGCTCCATGGCATGTGGGATCCTCCCAGACCAGGGCTCGAACCTGTGTCCCCTGCATTAGCAGGCAGATTCTCAACCACGGCGCCACCAGGGAAGCCCGTACCTGTGATTTTTAAGCCACTGTTATTTTATGCTTCCTGTCATTCTCAGCCAGACCTAATTCTAAAAGTAAGCTGGAACTCTAAAATAAACTTATGTAGACAACTGCTCTGTATCAACTGTAGCTGCTAAATATAGTACTAAAATTACCTTTGGCTCATATAAGTATAGTTCAGTTCTGAATTATCAAGAATAACGTTCTTCATCTATGCATGGAACTGTCTACATTATGTGTAAATTTCCTCCATCTTCTTGTTGATGTAATTGATTCTGTATTATAAGATACTTGACCTATTATCTTTAACTTATAATTACCATCATTTCTTTCAACTTTGTTTCTTTAAAAAACCCATACATATTTTGTAAAACATGTAAGATTTTCTTACATGTTTTGTAAGAAAAGACTCATAACATGTTTAGATGCTTTTAGTATATGTTTATAATGAAAATGAATAACTTTTTCATCTACTATATTTTATGATTAGTTATGTATCAGTATTGCTGTTGATTTGTATAAGTTGGTTCTATATCCAGCAACCTCATTAAGCTGTCATATTAATTCTAAAAGTTGCCTGTAGATAACTCAATTGTATGTTTAAAATGTTCAGGAAACATTATTGTAAATTAATTTATTTACTGTGCAGCAACCAAAAGACAAAGCTAGGTAGATGAGGGAGAAAATGAAAAGACGGATAAATAAATAAGGTATACCCTGAATCAGTAAAAAGCTAATATACTTTGATGTACCATAAGATAGTGAGTTTCTCTATTTTTATAAATGAGGATAAGAATGAATTAATTGTATCATTAAAAGAACCATTAATTTTGATTTTTATTCCCCATCGATTTCAATAAACTGATCAACTTAATTACTGAAATTCATTTAGGTCAATACAGTAACTTATTTATAGGGAATAAGCCCACCTTAGATGTTTTGTTCACACTGGGTAGATGCTCAAACAACCTAGAATGGTCTTGATGTAGGAATGAATACTACCTCTTCAAAAGCCAGCTCAGTCAAATTCTTCATTCATATTGGATGACACAGTTCCTCTAAAATTATTCACACAGGAACTTTGCAACTGCATAAATTATTTCAAGTGGCTGATATCACATTCTTTGAAATCTTTTACCTTCAATGAATGGCTAATGAGCCTGTCTGCTATTGACAAATGAGAATGGAATATATTAGTCATAAAGAAAAATAGGCTCTCCAAGTTAAAAACTGGAAATAAATAGGAAAAGCAAACCATGAATAAATATCATGCCTTGAGAAGAAAGTTGAAAAACTCTGCCAGATTTCATGAGAAATTTTCTCTTTTTTACAGTTCAAAACAAGTCTTTTCAGAGTGATTCAATTGTTTTTCACCCTTCAACTCGTTCAGAGTTCATTATATTATCTCATATTGGTAACTTAATTTTACTGTATTTAATATTTTAGTGTTGCTCTAGCAGAGAGGAAAAGGTGTCTTTGGCCTGTGTCTGAGACCAATCATAAAGTGACATACTATTGTTTTATACTCCCTTAGGAAAAAAAATCCTGGTGATTGTAGAAAACAAGTGATGGGAAAGTAATCACGGATCTCCTTAAGCATTTTTCCCTAGAATTAACCTTGGTGATAATGTTGACCATCAGAGGAACCACCTTGAGCCTCATTCAATAGCAGTGTTCTTTGTAATGTGTAATGTGTAATCTGCTGCCATTTTCATTCATATAAATAATTCATTATAATAATAACTCTGAACAGAGCCATATCTAGGCCAAGAGTCAAAAATCACTCATAGATTTCTAATGAGAATTAGAGAATTCCAATGGCAAATGCACATGTAATAAGAGAATCAACTCTGCTGGTATTTGAAGAGTTAACATTTTACACCCATTTGATTGATAAAATTTTTAAAAAGTCTGACAATAATATGTTGGCAATAGGAACTCTCAGGCATTACTGAAGGGAATATACATGTGGGACCACCACTTTGACAAATAACTAATTCATATCTAATAAGCTGAATTTATGCACTCTTCAACCCAGGAATCCTAGCTCTAAGTTTATATTCTCACACATGTTTAAAAACAAGTGCAAAGAAATGCTTATCACAGCACTGTTTTTTAATAGTGAAAAAAGCTGAAAACAACCTAAATATCCATCAACAGGAGAATGGAAAAACAAAATGTGATATAATCATACAAAAAACCACTACACTGCAGATAAAATAAACAAGCTAGGTTTACAGATGTCAATATGTATAAATATTATTAAAAATCATTGTAAAGCATATGTATAATATAGAGCAATTCATATAAATTTTAAAATTATTTTATATAGTTTATGAATGTATAACTTAAAAAATGAAGACATTCTAGAAAGTGATAAACACCAATTCCTGAAGAATAGCAATGTGATAGAAAACAGGCACACAGGGATTTTCAACTGTTTGTAGTACTACATATCTCATATGGAGAATGAATGAATACAGGATTGTTATTTTACTCTCTATATTTCCTCATATCTGATATATAATTATAATAATTATATAAATTATAATAATTTATATTATTTTATACCCAAAACTGGCAAGAAGGAGTATTTATCTCAGAACCCCATGCCCCACTGAGGCCTGAGTTTCTAATTAAAGACCTCCCCTGGGAGATAACTCCCAAAGGAAAGAAAGAGATACTATTCGTAGACATCTTCTACCAGCTCATGCCACTCTCTAGAATTTACCCAGAAACATGACTTAGAAGCAACCCATGGACACCACAAATTCCATGTCTGAATGCTAAAGTGCAGGCATTGCTTCTATAATCAAATCACAGGAACTTTTAGCATGTTTCTCTATTTCCTCATTTCCGTCCTTGGATTACTTGCTTTCACATCTGCTTCTCTTACTCTGATAGAAAAGAGTGGCTTTTATTCTCTCTATAGACGTGACATGTCTCAGCACAGAGAAACTTCTATCACTGTGCACTCTTTTATTCTAAAAGTTAATGTAGAAAGAAAGTGGAGTCTATGGTCAATAGAAGTGGTTTAAAACTTGGTGCTATTTGTGATTAATGAGCTGAGTGATCTCTGGAAAGTTTTTAACAACCTCTTATTCTGCTTCATTTCCTCATTTTAAAAAGAAGAGCAGGGAAAAAAACAAAGAAGAGCAGGGGGAAAAAAAGAGCAGGGAACTCTACTCAGTATTCTGTGAGAGCCTATATGAGAAAAGAATCTGAAAAAAGAATGAATATATGTATAACTGAATCACTTTGCTGTACACCTGAAACTAACACAACATTGTAAATCAACTATACTCCAATAAATTTTTTTAAAAAATTATAAAAAAAGAAGAGTAGTATTTGTGGGATTCTTATCAGTATCAGATGAAATCAAACATGTAAATATTGATAAAAAATATACTTTAAAATATTTTATGGTACATTGTGTAATTGTGGTGACTGTTAAAATCTGATGATATAATATTAAAGTTCAATTCACTGAACATAATTTTATAAGGATCTGGCTAAGCTAATAGAAAACAGTCATAGCTTTCCAGAGTTCCACTATATCAAATGTGAGATCTGACACTCCCTGCAGAAACTAGGTACAGAATTACCTAGCCTAGTACCTAGTTAGGTACAGAAGTACCCAGCCTGAGCTATATGTTCCTTGCATGTAAATATAAAGCACGGAAAGAAGTTATTTTGTTATTATTTTTATTCCTCTCACCTGCTTCTATTAACTGCCTTGTAAACCTTGTAAGCAATCATGCCTGAACTCATTCATTACAATTGGGCCATTGTCAAATCTTTTGGACTCAGTGTTGTTCATTTTTAGCTTGTGGTCCTCCCTTCAATTCCCTCTCAGTTGTTGTTCTTTAATGTTGGTCCTTTGATAACTTCAACATTTATGTTGTAACCTCCCTAAACCCTGTTCCTCAAGCTCTTCAATCTAGTGTCTGTCATCTCTATCTTATTTTATATGCACATCAACATACCTGGAATTACTCTACTTCCAAAATCAAAACCTGAGAAAGTCTCCTCTCTGAGTCAACCCTCAGGCTATAGTTTTTATTTCTTTGTTTCTTGATCTTACTGAATCTACTCCTCATCTCCAGTGTGCCTTTGATCTGGATCTCTTTCAATTCTTTCAGACTATAACATCCATCAAGAATTACTTATCTTCCTACCCAAGCCTAGATTTCATGATCAGTCATGTCAGGACTGCTCTCATCAGAAACATAGATTTCTTTATAATCTTCCATTTCTGTCATGCCAAATTTCCACTTCCCAAATCTGACCATTATGTTATTCATCCTCCTCTGTCCCCAAATCACAAAACATATCTTCAAGCAATGCCTCTGAAGGAGCTCCTCTGCTAAAAAAAACTTCCTCCATTGAGTTACCATCCCATCTTATTTTGGAGACACCAAATATTCCTCAACTTCTTGCAATCTGACCTCTCATTCCAGTATTCTTAAGCCCGCTTCTTTATGGTTTTCAAAGACCTCCTACTCATCCAAGCACCCTTTCCTTGGGACAGTATCATAACTTGACACTACTTTGATGCCTCTATTTCACATTCTCCTCCTTCCTTCTGTTAGTGAAGGCATTCTTCATACATATACTCTTTATCCTCTTCTGCAATTGCTCCAATTTGACAGATATCTATAATCATGGTCTCATTAACTGCCTCTCAACAGATGTTTCCCAAATCTATGCCCCCAGCATAACTTCTCCTGAATTTCCTACTTCCTAATAATTCTCTCTCCTTAGAGGTTCTACAAGCAGCAAAAATAAGCATGCCCACCCCAGATCCTGAATCCCTCCTCAAACCCTGTCTTCACAATTTCAGTAAATGCCATCATGAGCCTGCTATTCAGATAAGCCCGGAACCTCATGTTTATCTCTTATTCCTTTACTCTTCTACCTCTCATCCACAAATTCTGTATGAATACTGTCCAATGTCTGTGGAATTCTCACCCCTTCTTTGGGGTTCTAATGCCCCTTTTATCTCTTTATCTGGCTCTTATGATAATATGCTGTTAGCTCTTTTCCCAGACCCTCTTGTGGATCCTTCTCTCCTATTACATCTAATCCAACTACTGCCAAAGAGAACTTTTGATCAGAGCATAGTTCTGATTAGAGTACTTCTCTCCTCAGAAATCATCAGTTGTCTAAGTATTACAGTTGAAGTTATTAAATATGGAATTGAAAACTCCTCGCGATCTAGATCCAACTCATCTTTTCTGACCTCATGCATCTGTAACCACAACAGACTAGTGGTTATATGCTTTACTTTAAAGTTAGGGAGACTTGGTTTCAATCTTGGCTCTACTACTTCATTGTTGTCATAAGTGTCGATTAAGCTTCTTATAATGTTCCAGAAATTATTTGGGGAGCTGGAAATACACAAGTGAGCAAGAATACAAGGTTCCTGCTCTCTCAGAACTTGCATATTCTTTTGATAAATACTTGTCAAGAAGGGTCTACTATGTGCCAAGAGGGTCTACTACTGTTTGGGTACAGGGGATACAATTGTGGATAAAGCAGACAGACAAGTAAATGAATAAATAAATGACTGAATAGACAAATACAAGTATATAATATATAAATATATGTCATTATAATTAGTTTCAAGATTTGATAGGCTGTTCAGGGAAGGCCTGTCTAAGCTGCTGACACTTGAGTTGAGAGCTGGGGGAAGAGCATTCCAGGAGAGGGATTAGCAAGTGCAAATACCCTTGACAAGAATGTCAAGAGTGAGCTTAGACTTATTAGAGAAATAGGAAAGGACTATGTGAGGGAAGGGTGCTGTGACTTTAGGCAAGTTACTTACTCTGTCTTTGCCTCAGTTCCTTCACCTCTCAAATGATACCAATACTATACTTCATCATTTTGTAGTGAGGTTAAAGTGAAATAATGCATATGACATGCTTAAAAAGTAGTATGAAACGTTAGATATATTGTAGCTGTTACCACCTCTGATGCAACCACTGCACTAGGACTTCATGATACAGTCTCCCCTTCCAAGTGCTCCAAACTTCCTATCCCCTCTCCAACATATCTTTTGTTCATGATGTTCCTTTCTTTAAAAAAGAAATCTCATTTCCCCTCATCTTTGTCTATCAAAATACCATCCATATTTCAATATCATCTCTTCCATGAATCCTGCTCTAATTTTACCAGTGAAATTCATTTCTCATCTCTGGGCTTCCTTACTACTTTGTGAACATTCTTTTCGAGCCCAAATCACATTTCCCCCTGCCTCACTTCCTTTACTAGATTCTGAGCTTCTTTAGGATGAAACCAAGTGTTCAAATTTTTATCCCCAGCCCTAGCACCTACTCATGACATTACCTTTCCCAATTTATATAAATGCCTGATAAATATTTATCAAACTGATTTGGAATTGAACTAATTCAGTTCACCTTGGGCTTGTCACTTTATCCTTTCCATTATTGCTTAATTTATCAAGAGTGGCTTATGATTTTCTTTAACTTTTCCTAGAAATAATATAGGCCCACTAAACTACAATAGATAGGAACTGATATACAGTAAATTCTCATTGCTCATGGTAGTTACATTCTATAAAGTTCTACAAACACCCAGTTAGCAAATACTGAGTCACTGATCCTAGAAGTAATACAGAGCTAGGCTCCTGTGAATCTCTAGTTACAACATTTTTGTCAACCAATCAATAGTAACCTTATTTAATGTGCATTGATGATTAAAGACACCATATTGAATGTATATTGTTGGCTCATTAACACTGAACTCACATCCAACAGCAGTATAACCATGCCTGGATGAAGTTTATCTAGCGTACCTATTTTTTCTATAAAACACATCACAGCCTTCTTGCAGCAATTCAGCTCTACACTTGAGGGCCATTTTAAATAGCAACATCACCAGTGAAACACAAAAAAATGAAAAATATGACACTAAATATATTACAAAAAGACACTTGTTTACAGTATGAGCTGAAACAAGAAGGCAGCTCAACATCTTATTCAGCCTTAGCTGGGAACATACGTGTTGGGCAACTCAAATCTTTCTCTGCTGTGCACAAGTCCACAAATGACCACAAAAGCACTGTGAGTTTTGATCTGGGGGTTACAAATAAATTTTTGCAAGTAGGCAAGTTCACAAATACAAAATCTGTGAATAATGAGGTTTGACTAGATGTGCCTCTGTGGTGTGTTGTTACAGTAATGGTCCCACATTAAGTCCTGCTTATCTGTATCCCCATCCTTGTGTTACCCCCTTTCACACTGACTCCAGCTTTGGCCCTGTGACTTGCTTTGGTCAACAGGACGTTAGTAAATATGAAGCAATCAGAAGCTTGAAAAGTGCTAGTCATTAGGGCTTGAACTCTTAAAATGCTGCCACCATGTGAAGAAACCAGGACTATTGTGCTAGAGAGGAAGGGATGAGTAGACAGCCAGCATCCACCACCAGACCTGTGCATGAGGCCATCTTTGACCACCTAGCCAGTCAAGCCACAAGATGACTGCAGCACGTCAGTCACTCCAGGACACTCAATAAGAAAGCTGCCCAGCTCAGACCATCTTAAATTGCTGAGTCACAGATTGTGAGCAAATAAAATGGTTGTTGTTTTAAGCCATTAACTATTGTAGTAATTTGTTACAAAGTAATAGATAACTTATACAGCCTCCATATTCCTCAGGTCTATAGTTTTTTTTGTTTGTTTGTTTTTTTCAATTTTTTTTTTTTGCGGTATGCGGGCCTCTCACTGTTGTGGCCTCTCCCGTTGCGGAGCACAGGCTCCGGACGTGCAGGCTCGGTGGCTATGGCTCACGGGCCCAGCCGCTCTATGGCATATGGGATCCTCCCAGACTGGGGCACGAACCCCTGTCCCCTGCATTGGCAGGCGGACTCTCAACCACTGCGCCACCAGGGAAGCCCCAGTTCTATAGTTTTAAGAAGATTTTTTTTAATTGCATACTTCAAAGAAATCTGAAGTTTATTTGCAAATACTCCATATAATCTTAAATAAGTTATTCCTCTCATACATTGCATATTAGAATACATTCCTTCTAGATCCTCAATAAAATCAAATGACATCTTGCCATCCACACTCATCTTAAGCATTGTGATTGCCCACGTTTCCCATAGTTGGCAAGGAAGAGCAATGTCCCCAAGGCAATTGCTTATTCTTCTGTTATCCCCACTGGGAGCATTTCTGCAGCAGACTGCACCCAACCTCCCTTCCTTCCTCCTCCCCCTCCCCTTCCCCCTTCTTCTTCTTCTTCTTCCTCCTCTCTCTCTCTTCTTTCTCTGTTTCTCTCTGCAACAGTAAGCCAAACCTCTCTGAACTGTAAGAGTTTTGTTTTTAATTTCCTTAACTCCTATCCCAGTTAGATTGTAAATTGTGAAAACTAAAAACGTCTTATTTTACTATAGGATTTCGAGCAGTGCCTACACTAGTATTTTTCATTTGTTATAGATGCAGGTGCATGCATACACAATAAAGTTAGGAAGAAGAAAAGCCTAGTACTACCTTTCCAAAAATTGAATTTGGAAGGTAGGTAGATGAGAGACATTGTGAAATAAAATATGTACGTATATATCTGACCATACTAATGAACTGTTATTTAATAGCTTGCTTATAAACTGTTCATAATATTTTTCTTTATTTTGACTTTTTTTATTCTTTTATACTAAGCCTGACAACTACAAATCATACTAAAGATTGATGTGTTTTTCTACTTATTTTGTGTAAAGGAAGAGCTATGAAGGGAATTAAGAAGGACATGACTTTTGGAACATTCAAGCACAGACTTGTAGACTTTGGAACTTCAGGATTCTTTATAAGAAAGTGCCCATGGTCTAGGAGGCTGGGGTTCTAGCCCATGTGATTATAGATTCCTTTTTCTTTTAATATTCTGTATGTTTTGTCTATGACGTTTGGAAGTCAACTCTTACAGAGAATGGAGAAGGGTGAAAAACCATAGACAATAAAGAGTTGAGAGGTCTGTCTCCGACAGGAGTTTCCTTTCCTCTAAAGCAAGAAGTGATGTCCTAATCCATACAAATTTCTTATAAATCTCTCCTCTATAGTCACTATCACCTAGTTTTGAGGAGAACATATAAGACTTTTTTTTAATCTCCACATGATTTCTTCATCGATTGGCTAAATCTATAAAACTTGGTAGTATTGAAAGTTGAATTCTCATAGCAACAATTTAAAGACTTCATAAATTGAAAATATTGAACTAGACCTGAGCCCTGTGCTCCCAGAAAAGAACAATCATTGAGAAATCTCCCCCTCACCATTTTGCTTTCCAAACTCCCTTCACCATTTTTTGCTCCAGGAAATGGTCAATCACAAAGAACCCTTCCCCATGTGACTCAAATAAGACTCACTGTCCACTCTTTCTCATGATTCCCAAAAGACTCCAGATGATTCCTTATTTATCTGCCTATTGTTAAAGGAAAAAAGTTCTTGTACCTATTAAAACAATACTCTAATCGAAACTATCGCAATAGGAGTCAACTCTATTGCAATAGGGGAGAGAGATTGTGCTCAACTCCAACTCCAACAAGGAGAAATGGAGATTTGTAGCCAAGGAGTAGAGTGAGGGAATCAGCAGATGTAAAATTGCTAAGAGGAAACATCAAGAGTAGGGGGACTCATGTCAAAAACTGGCCTAACAGGATTCTTGCTAAAAGCAAAACAATGACTTATACATCAAAGGTGGGGATGAGGGACTTGATCAGATATCAATGGTGCTCTGATATCAAGGTTGGGGTATTCCACTTAGCTGACTTAGCAGGATTCTTGCTAAAGCTAGACTCAACAATAACAGACACAGAAGGCAAAGGTCAAGGGTCTACTTGAGAAGAGGGCTCAGAGGAACCTAATTCAAGTTTGGTCAAGGAGTATCTTTGACACTATACAAAATCCCAGCCTGCCCTTCCTTTTCTTTGAGACATTTCTCATTAGTGAAAGTTCTCTATGTTATCATAACCTCAATAAAATCATCTCCTTGATCTTTCCATTCATTTTGTTTTTAAAAATAACATTGGCATGTTTGTATTACTTTGGAGCAGAGGTTCTCAACCCCAGCTCAAGAGGCTCCAGGAGTCCATGGCCCCTGGAACTGGAGACTGAACTGTGTGAAGATGCAAATTTGGGGGAGTAAAGATTTCATGCATAGTGTTCATATCAAATTTTCAGGCAAATATGTGTCCCCATAACAATTTAAGAAGTACTGATAGTTGTTTTCCATGTTTTAATTTAAGTGTGGGATGGGATTAGTTCTGTGTGATTTAACTCAGAATGGAAGAGATGTGCTCCCTGTTTTCCTTAGCAAGGTTCAAATTCACAGGTATCTCTTTTCTCTTTTGAGAAAAATTAAAGAATTGGGTAGGACGATAAGTTAATTGCAGCAATTCTAGGTGTCTTAGGCACAGAATTAATAATTCTGTGCTAATTCTAGGAGGTTAAGTAATCTTCATAAAACACAGGTTAGGTGAAGTGAAGGTAAAAGTAGCTCTCTTTGGGATGCTAGAAAATAGAATCTGATTCCATTTGTATGGTTATCATTGCCCTTTTAAATTCTCATTATCTCCGTTAATCACAGTGAACTCTTTCAGCACAAATTAATAGTTCATGCAAACCTTATATGTTTCACCCTTCCACAGAAGTTTTTTCAAGTCAATACTTATACAGTGGGTCTGAATATACGACCACAAATATTAATTATTCAATATTATCAAGTATTTTATTTTCTTTGAATCAGGATAAATCTAACTTCAAACCCCCGTCCCAGGGGACTGGGAGAGAATTCAATCTCATATATTTCCAGGGCTGCTTTCACTACCCAGAATGGACAACAGTGCAGGGATTATGTCCATTCATTCAACACCTGCAATTAAGCCTGGTACCAAGTATACTATAATCCTTACCATCCAGCATTGCATATTCACTAAATAATTTTTCTCCATGGTATTTATTTCAATCTGACAATATAATATATTTCATTTATTTTTTTTGTCCATTTCCCCACTCTTGAAATGTAAACTCTTGTGAGTAGAAATGTTTCTTCTTTTACTCCCCAATGTATCCACACTACCTGGTAGCAGGCTTAAAAGCAGGTGCTGAATGAATGGATATAATCCCTGCACTGTTGTCCATCCCTGGGTAATGGGAGTAGCCCTGGAAATGTATAAATTTGACTTCTTACCCAGAATCTGACTACAGAGTAATTAGTTCAGCTCATGGAGCCCTGGGACTGAGATGGCTCTGAGCTTAGATTTGTCCTCAATCAAACCAATGGGATTGGGCTTTTGTATCCCCATAGTGACCAAATTGGAAGAGAGAGGGTGTCTTAGTTTGCTGTGATTGCCATAACAAAATATCACAGACTGGGTGGTTTAAACAACAGCAATTTATTTTCCCACAGTTCTGGAGGTTGGCAGTCCAAGGTCAAGGTGTTGGCAGTCCAAGGTCAAGGTGTTGGCAGGTTTGGTTTCTCCTGATGCCTTTCTCCTTGGTTTGCAGGTGGCCGCCCTCTTACTACATCTTTATTGGGTTGTCCCCCTGTGCACATATATCTCTCTCTGTGTGTATTCTAATCTCTTCTTCTTATGAGGATACCAGTCAGATTGGATTAGGGTCACCCTAACAGCCTCATTGTAAAATAAGTACCTATTTACAAACCCTACCTCCAAAAACAGTCATATTCTGTGGTACTGGGAGTTTAAGGCCACAACATATGAATTTGGATGTAACACAATTCAGCCCATAGCACTCTACCCTGTGGACCTCCCAAATTCATGTCCTTCTCACATGAAAAATAAATTCATTTTTATCCCAACAGCCCAAAAGTCTTAACCCATTCCAGCAACACTAAGTCCAAAATCTCATCTAAATAGTATCTAAATCAAGTATGGGAGAGACTCAGGATTCTTCTTGAGGCAAAATTCTCCAGCTGTGAACCCACGAAACCAGACAAGTTATCTGCTTCTAAAATACAATGATGGGACAGGCATAGGAGAGACATTCCCATTCCAGAAGGGAGAAATTGGAGAGAAGAAAAAGGGCCATGGGTCCCACATGCGTGGAATATGCTACCACAATGCAGAAAAGACTACCAAGTATTTTCCTTCTTTCTCAGTGGTGAAAAATGTGAGATGCAATAATCCCTTTTACATTGGAGGGGATGTCCTTCCATTCTAGACTAAAAGACCCTTAAAACTTCACTGATGTGGTAGCTCCCCAGATACCTGTAAGTCTGTCACTCACCCTTTGGAGGGTATGTGTCTTACCAAAGTCTTCAAAGTACTCGCTACTTGTCGCTGGTTAACATGATATTATAAAATAGGACTGGGCAGAGGGGCAAGTTGATCTGTAAGGCAGTGGCAAGAGGGGCCTCGGCTAATTCCACAGGATGATTGGAGTTATACGAGCTTTCAGAGTTGACCTTGTGTCTCCCCACGGTGTTGAGCAGTCATTAGATGCCCCTGGTGAAGGGGCAGAAATTTGGGCCACCCAGTTCATTTCACTGAAGATCAATTCCTGGAGAGGGACCTGTAGATGAGTCCTTTGGTCTTAAAGGAAGATCTGTGTGATGCACACTTATCCACTACAACATGGATTCATGCTCTTATTCTTAATGGCCAATGTGAGATAAGAACTATTGTTTTAGTGAGGCTAAATAATTTGTCTTGAGTTATGCAACCAGTAAATGGTAGAGCTGAAATCAAGCTAGGGGGATTCACACAAGCTTCTTTACTCCTAAGCATTCCACTCTAATACCTGGAAAAAAAAAAGAAAAAGGAAAACAGCACACTTGATCCAGGCTCTTAGGGAGGGTACCAGGACCAGGTATTTAATGAAAAAAAAAAAACCGAACAGAATAATTTTATCTACTCCCACCATAGTGTTTTCACTATGATAAATCTTTTTACACTATTTCTCCTCCCACATCAAGCCCAAGAACCTTTTTCAGATTCAGGCTTAGGGCTGAGCTAACATGTTTCTCTGTCATATCCATGGCTTTATTATGCTGTATCTCAAGCCAGGGAACACTGGGGATTGGAGGATCTTTCTCCAGGTCTAGAAGTCATTTGAAAATCCAAGGCCCCTACTCCACCCTGTGGAGCAGCCAACCCCTAAATAATATTCAAACTTCCTCTGTCTGCCAGGATAGGAAACAGAAGGCACATTCAAAGTCGGTTATTCATAGAGTTTAATTGAGGGACTCCTCAAAGGTGAGGCAGAGTTAAGGAAACCAGCATGTAGATAGAGCAGTGCCTGGGACTAGCAATAGTGAGGACCCTTAAACTTGAAGGATGAGGTGCGGGAGAAAGTGGCTTTATAAGAGGGCCACCTGACACCACCAACTGGGGGAGCCCACAAGGAGAGAGCTGGAGTAATAGATACCCTGGCTTCACTGCCCTCCTCCAACCTCTTGCTGCTGCCACTCATTAACAAGATGCAAAAAGAACCCAAAGGGGCATGGGAGCCCTCTGAACAGTTCATACAGGGTAGCATCCTGGGGCATGGAAGGGAGCAGATAAAGGGTGGAGACTGGGTCCGGAGGAGCAAATGAAAATATCAAACACACTTTTTAACTCTATTACATTGTGCCTTAGGTATCAACAGTTTGGGTGTAGTGGGTCTTACAAGCCTAGTCCAAGTGGAGATACACCTAGAACTTTCTTATTGCCAGCATAGGTGTATGTGCCCATAGTGTGGTGGGTGAGAGAGGGGAGGAAGTATGAAGGAGATGAAGAAGAGCAGAAAGAGACTTTAAAAACTCTAATACAGGGCCTCCCTGGTGGCGCAAGTGGTTAAGAGTCCGCCGGCCGATGCAGGGGATACGGGTTCGTGCCCCGGTCTGGGAGGATCCCATATGCCGCGGAGCGGCTGGGCCCGTGAGCCATGGCCGCTGGGCCTGCGCATCCGGAGCCTGTGCTCCGCAACGGGAGAGGCCACAACAGTGAGAGGCCCACATACCGCAAAAAGAAAAAAAAAAAAAAAAAAAAACTCTAATACATTACACATAAGGAGAGAATTGAGGTTAATGTGTGCTTAATTCAGGGACAAGTGCCTGATAGTATTTTTTTAAGGGAATTATCCTTCACCAGAGATATTTACGTAACTCTGTGACATTATATAATATTATGTAATATAGGTTCTTTCTGTCCTTGGACTGCAACCCACAGAAACATTCTATCAGTGAGGTTGAGTTATAATTAGATTCTGCTAGCATGATGAAGTGAACAGTGGACAGTGCATGCAGGCTTTAAGGCAGACTTATCTGTGTAAGATTGAGCAAATTATTTAACCCCTCAAATGAGCCCAATTTCTTCCCCAAATGAGTATAATAACAACAGTCACCATTTATATAGCACAGCCATGCACTGTGCTGGTGAAGTGGATATTCATATGTCCACTTTACAGATGAAGAAAAAGACACTTGGAGAGGTGAAATAATTTTCCCATGGCTACTAAAGGGTGGAGCCAGGATTTAAACCCAGTCTGTCTGACTTCAAAACTCTAGATCTTAATCACTATGCTGAACTCCAGTTCAAATAACTTTTGAGAAAATTAAGTGAACTAAATTTTTTGAAGTGCTTGACTCAAACCTGACATATGTATGATGTTCAACACGTTTGCCAAAAGAAATTGAATGAGTGACTGAAACTCTTGCTGAACGCCCATTAATTATTGTAATAGTTTATTTAATAGGAAAGGTCTAATGCATGACAAGGAAAGGACATAGAGAAAGAAGTAATATTTATGTGGCACTGACTGTACCACGTGTACTAGGTATGTACAATTTACTGATTGGTTGGTGTGACCCAAGTGTCAAATAATTCTGTATTGATTGATAGCAAGAAAAAGAGTATGTCCAAGCAAAAATGGACTTTTGGTAACCATAATGTCTATGGTAGGCTGCAAGTAATGCCCCCTCAAAGATACGTCACTTCCTAATTCCCCAACTTATGAATATTCCCTTATATGGCAAAAGAGTGAAAATCATCTTATTTTGCAAACAGTGTAACTAAATTAAGGATCTAGAGAGAAGTTTCTTATCCTGGATTATCTAGGTGGGCCTGAAATGCTATCACATGTATCCTTATAAGAGAGAGACAGAGGGAGTTTTGAGACAGACACACACAAAGGAGAAGGCAATGTGAAGAGAGAGGCAAATATTGGAGTGATGGGGCCACAGGTTAAGGAATGCTTCACTTCAGGAGCCACCAGAAACTAGAAAAGACAGGGAAGGGATTCCCCACTAGAGCCTCAGGAGGGAGTGTGGTCCTGCCAACACTTGATTTCAGGATTCTGGCTTCCAGAAATGTAAGAGAATACATTTCTGTTGGTTTAAGTCACCAAATGTGTGGTAATTGGTGACAACAGTGATTGGAAACTAATACACTGTCTTTACAAGTGATACTTGCTTAGGTTGTGCTACCTTCTGAAGGTAACTTTTGACAAAAGAAATTATTGTCACTATAATAAAGACTGAATTCTTTAGGAAATATATTATTAATTGCTATAAAAAATAGAAAACCCAGATATTTCATTGAACAACTACTTTTCATTTCCCCAAAACCTTGGGGCGAACTAAAAGAAAGAGGTTGCTACCAATGAATTACATGAGTATGTGGTGTGGGGAAGGATTGGATGACAGGAAAGAAGGAAGTTGAGTCTTGAAGTGGGCAGTGTCAATGCTGCTGGAGGGGGTGCCCACTGTATCTTTCCATAAACCATGGCCAGTAGCCCAATGCTATGGATACCTCTGGAAAGTGATAAAAAGATGTTGGTTCACAAAATCAGAAATTTCCTGGTTGATATCTGAAACTGACCCCCTTACATGGAAGGCAAGGAGAGACCAAAAAAAAGAAAGAGGCAGACCACTCCAGATTGGTAAGTGGCAGTGTTAATAAGCAAGGGAACTTACTTACAAAGCTTGTCTTGGGTGGCCACAAGATGAATAGATCTCTGCACCTGCCCACCAGAATCTTAAAAGTATATATAGAGGCCTTAACTGGGTTTAGTCATATATTCAGTCCAGATGGTCTCAACAATACCTTGCTCTCTCAAGGCTGCATCCTTGAAGTGGCTCCTACTATGGGAATGGTGAGAAGAACATACATTTCAAGGATGGAGAGGGGGTGTGGAGCCTCTGAATGCCTGGGTCCAGCAGTCATGTCCTCTCAATGACCTTCTCCAGCAAACAACCACCCAAATCTATACGCAGAGATAAGAAGGACCTCAAGAACCTCAGTGACAGGGGGATTTGGAGAGATATAGTAGCAGGGAGAGAGGATACTCAGTGGTCCCCCTTGGAGAGGCTAAAAGCTCAGTGACTATGATGACACAGATTTAGTTCTGACCTGAGCAGAGAGATATCATTTGAAGGAAGCTAGCTGAGCAGGGACACAGTTTCATGGGTCGAATCAAATAAACCATGAATACCAATGCTTAGCATTGAACTTACGGAGTGTGTTATCTCTTGAGTCTCTGTCATCCCATAACAATGAGAGGACAGGTCTCCATTCTGTTGGTTAGAAATACCAGTGTCTAAAACAACACGTGGAACACTGTGAGTATTCACCAATTGTATGCTGAAGAATGAACTTCCAGTGGAACCCATTTGTGTTACTGTGGGAGGGGAGGACATTCTAAAAGACCTCAAATGGGGGCCATTATTTGGAATCTGCCCTTTATTGTCTTAGGAAAAACTTCTGAATATCCAATAGAAGACAACCAAAGGGCTGCCCAATTCCATATAATGGACCCTCATTTTGAGGGTTTTGTAAGACTGGGCCTCTTAGCGGGGCTGGATTTATAAGGTTAAACGGCTTAAAGTCTTCTGCACCTACCAGTTCAGTCTACAGTTAAAAAACAGAATCTCTAGAGCTAGGGATAAGCTGCAGAATGCTGAACCAGAAGCAAAATGTCTTGAATCCCAATCCTTTCTTCCATCCTAGAGCCACCTTGGCATTGGTGAGGCTTTAGAAGCTCTTGGAAGATTCCTATCAATTTATTAATAACTAAGGCCTTTTATGTTAAAACAACAGTGCATGATGTTTACTAAAATTGATTTTTTTTCCATAAGAGACGTTTAAAATAAATTAGCTGTTTCAAGAGAATCATGGTTGTCAGCAAATGGAAATATCATATGCTTAACTCAAATCACAGCAATGCTCTGTGTTAGTCATTTGATTTCTTTGGGCCTCACTTCTTTCATCTGTAAAATAAGGAGGTTGAAAAAAATAATTATAGCCATGTTAATAGTCACCAATGGTCTAGAAATCTATGACGCAATCACTAAGAGCTGGAAATGTTCTGCTTTTATAATGATAAATCACTTCCTTACTGCTGTAAATGTACTTAGAAAGAAATCAAAATTTACTGGAAGGCAGTGGAAATTAGTCTATTATATGGTGCTTCTTACTACTGAACAACACAAAGTGACAAAGCAAGAGTTACCTGGGAAGTATAAGCCCTGGAGACTGACAAATCCAGTGATTTGAGGGACTGGATTAGCCTTTCATATTGACCAGAGAAATATTGTGAGCTCTTTGAGTACATGAACCATGTTTGCTACATGCCTGAAACATAATAGCAGACACTTATGTTTACTATAGAGCCTATTGTCAGACTTTATTTCCAGACACAGGCATGATAAAACTAGAATTTCTTACTAGTTTTCAGCATTGTATCCATGTTCAACTCTGTTGGAGTTTCAGTAAAGGTTTTCCATGGCAACAAATTGAGGATGGTCATAATTACAGCACACTGTATTTTTAAAATATTGTATGCAAGTTTCCAAGTATCTTTTTTTTTTTAACATCTTTACTGGAGTATAATTGCTTTACAATCGTGTGTTAGTTTCTGCTATATAACAAAGTGATTCAGCTATAGGTATACCTATATCCCCATATCCCCTCCCTCACGCATGTCCCTCCCACCCTCCCTATCCCACCCCTCTAGGTGGTCACAAGGCACTGAGCTGATCTCCCTGTGCTATGTGGCTGCTTCCCACTAGCTATCTATTTTACATTTGGTAGTATATATATGTCCATGCCACTCTTTTCACTTCATCCCAGCTTACCCTTCCCCCGCCCTGTGTCCTCAAGTCCATTCTCTACGTCTACATATTTATTCCTGTCCTGACCCTAGGTTTTTCAGAACCTTTTTTTAGATTCCATATATATGTGTTAGCATACAGTATTTATTTTTCTCTTTCTGACTTACCTCACTCTGTATGACAGTCTCTAGGTCCATCCACCTCACTACAAATAACTCAATTTAATTACTTTTTATGGCTGAATAATATTCCAGTGGGCCACATCTTGTTTATCCATTCATCTGTCGATGGACACTTAGGTTGCTTCCATGTCCTGGCTATTGTAAATAGTGCTGCAATGAACCTTGTGGTGCATGACTCTTTTTGAATTATGATTTTCTCAGGGCATATGGTAGTCCTATTTTTTAGTTTTTTAAGGAACCTCCATACTGTTCTCCATAGTGGCTGTATCAATTCACATTCCCACCAACAGTGCAGGAGGGTTCCCTTTTCTTCGCACCCTCTCCAGCATTTATTGTTTGTAGATTTTTTGATGATGGCCGTTCTTACTGGTGTGAGGTGATACCTCATTGTAGTTTTGATTTGCATTTCTCTAATGATTAGTGATGCTGAGCATCCTTTCATGTGTTTGTTGGCAATCTGTATGTCTTCCTTGGAGAAATGTCTATTTAGGTCTTCTGCCCATTTTTGGAATCGGTTGTTTGTTTTTTTTGATATTGAGCTGCATGAGCTGCTTGTAAATTTTGGAGATTAATCCTTTGTCAGTTTCTTCATTTGCAAATATTTTCTGCTATGCTGAGGGTTGTCTTTTGGTCTTGTTTATGGTTTCCTTTGCTGTGCAAAAGCTTTTAAGTTTCATTAGGTCCCATTTGTTTATTTTTGTTTTTATTTCCATTTCTCTAGGAGGTGGGTCAAAAAAGATCTGTCTGTGATTTATGTCATAGATTGTTCTGCCTATGTTTTCCTCTAAAGAGTTTTATAGTCTCTGGCCTTACATTTAGGTCTTTAATCCATTTTGAGCTTATTTTTGTGTATGGTGTTAGGGAGTGTTCTAATTTCATTCTTTTACATGTAGCTGTCCAGTTTCCCCAGCACCACTTATTGAAGAGACTGTCTTTTCTCCATTGTATATTCTTGCCTCCTTTATCAAAAATAAGGTGACCATATGTGCGTGGGTTGGTATCTGGGCTTTCTATCCTGTTCCATTGATCTATATTTCTGTTTTTGTGCCATCAACTGTTAATCTTTTCCAGGTTTCTATACCAACCCTCTTATCTGAACCCTCCATGATCACTTACTTTTGTGACTTTAAAATCACCTTTTTGCTAAAATTCTGATCTATCATCTGAACCCCAAATGTAATACACATATCCCCATCTGGACTCCCTGCAGGCGTTTCAGATTTAGCACTTGATGCACATTGTAAGTTCCAAGATGGAATTCTTAAGCTTCTCCTGCAAGGCTGCTCCATCTCCAGCAAAATACACTTCTGATATGAGTACCCACATCTATCCTATCTTTTAGATAAACATCAGATAAATTCCACTCCTCATAGCATATTCCATGGGTGATCAAATTCTTCATATTCTACCTCAAAAAATGCTTCTCAAATTACCTTTCTTGTCTCCATCCCCACTTCCTCTGCCATAACTCAGATTATCATCTCCATTTTTATGTTTTTATACCATCTTCTTCTCATTGTCTCTGTCTACTCTTGACAATTCTCCACACTGCTGCCAGTCACTGCCCTACAAAATGAAGCTAATGGCATCACTCTCTCACTCAGAAACATCACTGAACCCATAGAACCTTCAGTAATTTGGAATAAAATTCTAACTTCTGCACTTTCACATGTGAGGGGATTTGCAGTCTGGCCCAACGCCTTTCTAGCATCATTTTTTTTGCCACTCTGTGAAACACTTAGTACAACTGAGACTGAACTTCTTTAACTCCCCACTCATATCCAAACTTTTTCAGGATTTTACTTTTTTAAACAAAGTCTCTTTCCTGATGCATGTAACTTATCAATAGAGCATTTTCTTATTATTCAAGGAATGGTCAGTTGCTTCTGTTCTAAGTTCTCAGAGCTTTTTAGCTCTTATATATATATGTAAGTGCCAACTTACCAAATTGTACAGTAATTTCTTCATTTATGTCAACTCACACCACTAGATAGTATTAATTTATCTATGTCTATGTACAAGATTCTTGACAAATCTAAAAAGTGAAATCTGATATGCAGTACCTTTTAGAAATTACATGCTAATTACTTTTTGTGGTGTTTTAAAAATACTGTGTTTTCAAATGTGACCTAATCAAACTTATAAGCTTTTGCACAGCAAAGGAAACCATAAACAAAATGAAAGGACAATCTACGGAATGGGAGAAAATATTTGCATATGATGCAAACAACAAGGGCTTAATTTCCAAAATATGCAAACAGCTCATACAGCTCAATTAAAAAAATAAAAAAACAATAAAAAAAAATGGGCAGAAGACCTAAATAGACATTTCTCCAAAGAGGACACACAGATGGCCAACAGGCATGTGAAAAGGTGCTCAACATCATTAATTATTAGAGAAACGCAAATCAAAACCACAATGAGGTATCACCTCACCAGTCAGAATGGCTATCCTCAAAAAGTCTATAAATAATAAATGCTGGAGAGGGTGTGGAGAAAAGGGAACCCTCCTCCACTGCTGGTGGGAATGTAAATTGATACAGCCACTATGGAGAACAGTATGGAGGTTTCTTTAAAAACTAAAAATAGAGTTACCATATGATCCAGCAATCCCACTCTTAGCATATATCTGGAGAAAACCATAATTCGAAAAGATACATGTACCCCAGTGTTCTTAGCAACACTATTTACAATAGCTAAGACATGGAAGTGATCTAAGTGTCCATTGACAGATAAATGGATAAAGAAGATGTGGTATATATATATATATATATATATATATATATATATATATATATATGCAATGGAATATTACTGAGACATAAAAAAGAATGAATAATGCCATTTACAGCATTATGGATGGACCTAGAGAATATTATACTTAGTGAAGTAAGTCAGACAAAGACAAATATCACATGATATCACTTATATGTGGAATCTAAACAATGAGACTAATGAACTTATTTACAAAACAGAAACAGACTCTTAGATGTAGAAAACAAACTTATGGTTACCAAAGGGAAAAAGTAGGGTGGGGGGAAGTTTGGGATTAACATATACACTCTACTATAAATAAAATAAACAACAAGATCCTACTGTATAGCACAGGGAACTGTATTCAATATCTTTTAACAACCTATAATGGGAAAGAATCTGAAAAAGAATATATATATGTGTATATATATATATATATATATATATATTTCAAATCACTTTGCTGTGTACCAGAGACTGACTCAATGTTGTAAACCAGCTGTACTTCAATTTAAAAAAATAATATGGTATCAAATAGTGCAGATAGTGAGTTTATTAGACATTTATATTTTATAAACCTCAGATAAGAGTATTTAATGGCCAGTCAAGAAATTGCATTTGACATTACTAATGCACTCTTGAAGAATAAATTCCATTGTCTTCTTTTTTTTCCCAGAAATATTTACTTTTTGAAACCTATGGTTGCTACAAAATACTACTTGAAGTGTGACCTAATAAATAATAAGACCATTTTAACCATAGAACATCTTCTTCACTGGTTTTAGCAGTGAAGGCTAACTATGCAGTTGTTCATAAGAACATAATAAAACTTAACGTGCCAAAGCATGATGCAATGTTTCTTCATTCTAAAATATGGCAGAAACTCCATCACTTGAGGTTTGCTTTGCTTCTCCAAGTTCAAAAAGAAATGTTCTACTTAATTACTTGGCTTCGTTTTTGAAAGAAGTCCATTTTCTACTTTTACAAAATTTTTCTTTGCTTTTTCTGTTTTTTAAGACTTTGTTGATGGTAAAATTGCTGGCTTACACTTTGTTACCTAATTCAGAGCATTTGAAAAGGAAGAAAAATTCTCCCTTTACCACATTAACATCTTAGATCTGAGAATGTGTTTTGATATTGCCACATGCACAGTTGAAATTCTTCTTTCACTCCATGAACATATCTATATTTGGTCATAAATTTTGATGTTACTACATTCTCTATTTTCGGTCCATCCTTAAGCAGCAGTCATTGAGAACCTGCAAATGAGAACTATGAGTAAGGTCTTTGGAAACAGAGAGCAAAGAACAGTTCACTGTGACTGAAGAAAATGGAAAATACAAGTCTTAATTTGGAAGACAATGTAATTAAGTTATACTACTTTAAATTGATGGATAAATGCAATAAAATATCAACTCCAGGTTCCATAGGATAGCCTAAGACATATTAAGGCAAATACCCTTACTTTTACCTTCAAAATATTAATATATGAATGCATAGGCAGGTGTCAGAAGAACAAAGAAAATAGATGATAAATAGAGGGTAGAGGATAGATAGATAGATAGACATCCAAAGTCACCCACAGATGATTGATGATAAATTGCTTCTTAATTTTATAAAATGTTTTAATATTGTAATAGAACTCCACATGTTGTTAGATTTTAAAAATTAGGAGGAAATGTTCAACGGAATAAGAATCAAGATTTTAAATACATTTATTCTTTTTTTAACATCTTTATTGGAGTATAATTGCTTTACAGTGTTGTGTTAGTCTCTGTTGTATAACATTGTGAATCAGCTATATGTATACACATATTCCTATATCCCCTCCCTCTTGCGTCTCCCTCCCACCCTCCCTATCCCACCCCTCTAAGTGGTCACTAAATACATTTATTCTTTTATGAGCATTTCAGCAAAATTAACACAGCAATGGATAATATTACTTTGTAGTTTTTTTATATAATTGAATATTCATATGGAGAGTAATTAATTTGGACTCATATTTCACATTTTACATTACAATAAATAACAACTGAATCAAAAACCTTGTAATTTATTTTGTAAACTATAGAAGGAAATACAATAGCATACCTAAATGATAACAGAAGGAAGAGAAACTCAGTCCATTTAAGAAATGAAGGTTGGACTTCCCTGGTGGCACAGTGGTAAAGAACCTGTCTGCCAATGCAGGGGATATGGGTTCAAGCCCTGGTCCAGGAAGATCCCACATGCTGCAGAGCAACTAAGCCTGTGCACCACAACTACTGAGCGTGCACTCTAGAGCCTGTGGGCCACAACTACTGAAGCCCGTGCGCCTAGAGCCCATGCTCCACAACAAGAGAAGCCACCACAATGTGAAGCCCACACACCACAACAAAGAGTAGTCCCCACTTGCCGCAACTAGAGAAAGCCCGTGCATAGCAATGAAGACCCAACACAGCCCAAAATAAATAATAATAAATAAATGAATTTAAACATATATATAAAAGGTAATTGTCATTAAAAAAACAAAACAAACAAACAAACAAAAAAGAAATGAAGGTTATTAGAGGCAAAATATATATGCCTGTACATATAAAGAAAACTTTTTGTAAGGCAAAATGCCATGAAATGAAAATAGCAGGATGCAGAAAACATAACAGATAAACATAGTTAATTGACAACCATTCACGATTTGAAGTATAGAGAAAACTGAGATTAATATATATGATAAGCAAATTCTATTTAATATATGATCAAAAATAGTGCATGAATGAGAAATACAGAACAGTAGCTTATCAATTGCCTATGATAACATGAATAGAGCCAGCCCTTCAGAAGTAATATGGCATTAAAACAGACTGAGAATCCACTTATGGCCTTTGAATAACTCTACTTCAGAGAATATACCTAAAGAGATAAGCTGAGAATGGAAAGCCAAGGGGATCTGTTTATTTTGAATGAAAAATTGAAAACATTCTAAGTTCTGAAGAATAGTGGGATAATCAAGTAAAGAGTATATTAATAAAATGCTATAGTATGAAATAACAAGTGTATGAACTATGGCAATGCTAAGGAATGTTTACATAAAGTTATATTGAACAAAGGCTTGTTAGACCAGATGGACTTAACATATATAGAGAGAGAACATTTCATCCAAAAGCAACAGAACACACATTCTTCTCAAGTGCACATGGAACATTCTCCAGGGTATGTGAGGCCACAAAACAAGTCTTAATACATTTAATGAGATTGAAATCATATTAAGCATCTTTTTCAACCACATTGGTATGAAAGCAAAAATCAAGTACAAGAAGAAAACTGGAAAATTCACATATATGTGGAGATTAAACAACATGCAAAAAAAAAAGAATAAAAGACACAGTATAAATATTAAATAAATACCAGTTTTTTGCTGTCCTAATTCTTTCCCCAAAAGGGGAAACAATAACTAAAAGACGGGACATTTAGTCTTCAACTATGGTGGGAAGAGATTTAGAAACATTAGTTGGGGATATAAGTTCATGGTCAGCAACCAAATTTGTAGCTCAGACTATTTTATTTGTCTGGGACAGCCTTTATTTTATTTGTATCATTTTATTTTGTTCTGTCATAAAGTATTTTTTAATGTTTTAATTGAAGTATGACATACATACAGTAATATGTATACATACAGTAAAGCCAATATCAAATGTTCAGCTTGAAGCAGTTTTACAGATGTGTACATCCATATATCTACACTCAGATCAAGATAGTAAATATTTTCAGCACCGTAGAGCATGCTTTGTAACCCTTCCCAAACAATACTCCATCCAAAGAAGTAACTGCTATTTTAACTTCTGGCACCATCCATTGGTTTTGCTTGTTCATGAACTTTACATAAATGGAATCATGTACTCATTAACCCTTTGCATCTATTTTCTTTCAAATCAGCCTATCTGTGAGAGTTGTTCATATTATTGAATGTAGCAGTAGTTCATTCTTTTTTATGGCTGTGTAATATTCCATAGTATGAATAGACTACATTTTAATTATCCATTATCCACACTTTCTATCCATTTTTCTGTGTCAAAGTGGACATCCTTTGGGAGATTGGGATTGACATATATATACTAATATGTATAAAATGGATAACTAATAAGAACCTGCTATATAAAAGTAAAATTCAAAAAAAAGTGGATATCTTTGGGTTAATTCCAGGTTTTGGTAATTATAAATAAATCTGCTTTTAAGTGTCTTATGGTGAACATACAGTCATATTTCTTGGATATTTACTTAGGATATGATTAGGAATAGAATGGCTGAGATGAGGGCAAGGCCTTTATGTTTCACTTTAGTAGATACTGGTGTATGGCCTTAGGGGAAAAATAAATTAGCAGTTGGCCTTTCCAGTTAACAATGGGCCCCATCACTTCTACAGCTTTATTTTTTAATATTGTTTACTTATATTGCTTGATCCAGAAAGGCTTTGCATTTGCAACTTCTAATAGAAAAAGAACTTAGCATACTGATTCACCTGAAATTATAAGCATTGAATTTTCAGTGGTAATGACTTCTAAGTATTTCAGTTTGAGAAAAGTGAATTTTTCCAAGTGTAGTCAATCCATCTTCTCTGGAGCAAGATTACCTCAAAGTCGAGGGCAATGGTTGTTTTACACATTCCCAGCGATGCGCACAGAGTGGATGCGGTCCTGTGCTCTCGAGCCTTCCAGCAGCAGCTCAGCACCAGTCCTCACTCTCTGCCCTGGCACTGCCTGATGAGCCAGCCTAATTGACCTTGCTCACTCTGTACTGCCACAGGGCTCAGCACTTAGGCCAAGACAGTCATCTGTGTGCACATTGCTACTGCAAGGATCTTTCCTTTTCTTGTATTTCACTTAATAAAATTAGTCACTACATATGGTGGATTAGTGGCAGCAGCAGCTCAGCTTCCTCAGATTTACATGAATTTATTCTCAGTGGAGAGATCAAGAGGCAATTTATTCAGTTTTTGGCCTTGTTAGGAGCTGCCATCATCCGACTCTGCAGCTCTGTCTGAATAGCATGTTTGTGATTATTTATTATTTGGGACTATGATTCCCACTTTTGCAGACAGTTACTAGGAGATCATTTCCAGATCTCAAAATTTTCTAAGCTATTTTTATCAGAGCAAGAGGGAGCAAGAGCATAAAAGGTAAAAGTGTTAAAAAGTGGGCTAATGGGCTTCACTGGTGGCGCAGTGGTTGAGAGTCGGCCTGCCGCTGCAGGGGACACGGGTTCGTGCCCCGGTGCGGGAGGATCCCACATGCCGCGGAGCGGCTGGGCTCATGAGCCATGGCTGCTGAGCCTGCGCGTCCGGAGCCTGTGCTCCAAAACGGGAGAGGTCACAACAGTGAGAGGCCCGTGTACCGCAAAAAAAAAAAAGTGGGCTGAAATATCAAAAATTTGACTGATCTCAAAACACCTCTCAAAGCCTCTATTTTTGCCAAAGTAACTATCAGGATATTTCTCTCAGCGATGGAAGCTGTGCTTTCAAATAAAGTGTATGTATACACTGTGCATGCATATTTAATAAATGGGAAATTCAGTTTTTCAAGAGTGGCAGGTATAAACATTGTATTGATCTAAGGCTACCTCTAGAGAAGGAGCAGTCTCCCTGAATGTCTACAGCAGATTAAAGTTAGATGGGAAGGAAAAGGTGATGGAGCCCCACTCTCCTCTCCTCTTTCATGCCTAAAGATATTACTGTAGTGAAATGAACTGAATCTAGAACCACCAAGTACTAGAATATAAAGTTACCTCTCCTTTCACAACTTCAGAATATACGGAAAGGCAGGAGAGTAGTTTAAATTTTGGTGCCTTCTCTTCTCACACGTGTGTATAACAATAATACCAACTTCATAGGACTGGTGGAGATTAGATGGTGTCAGGCCTTTCAAGGGCATAGCACAGCATCTGGCACTTAGGATATTCATATTATATTATAATATTCAATTAATATTAGCTGTCACTATTATTGTGACTTATTGTCCTTCCTTTCTTTTCCTTCTCCCCGATTCCATTCCTGTTCCCCCTCTTCCAGCCTCCAGTTCCTACATAAAAGAACCACGAATTATACATATTCATTAAAATGGTCTATATGACTAGAAAGAGCCACAGAAAACCCAGATATATAGAATCTAGCTTTTTTTGTTTGTTTTTTTGCGGTACTTGGGTCTCTCACTGTTGTGGCCTCTCCCGTTGCGGAGCACAGACTCCGGACACGCAGGCCCAGCGACCATGACTCACGGGCCCAGCCGCTCCGTGGCATGTGGGATCTTCCCAGACTGGAGCACGAACCCGTGTCCCCTGCATTGGCAGGCAGACTCTCAACCACTGCGCCACCAGGGAAGCCCAGAATCTAGCTTTTTTTTTGGTATATAATGAATCAGCCTTTGAAGGTATCCCTTCAAATCAGTTTCAGACTTTTGCAGTTCAGAAGGCTGTTACTTTTCTTCTTGTGTTTTAGCTCTACAGCATCATTTATGGTTTTACTGATTATCTTTCCAGTGAAAGGAACTGAAAATCTGTATACAGTGATTTCTTGTGGTGGGTGGCAACAACTGAGCTTTCATGCTGAAAATGACATTTTTTTCCAAAAGTAATTTGGGCTTAGAGGAAAAGTGCTAAAATATTGTAGAATGAGATTGGTGTTTTCACTCCTCCTTCCCTTTAGAGCGTATTAGCCGATTTAAGTGATCATCGTGCGCTTAGCACTGGCTAATGACAGGAATGTTGGGTTACGTGGCCTTGCCCGCAGTTCTGTGTGAGAAAACTACAAAAGTCCCCACCTGACTGTGAAGTTAGCAGACTGGCAAACTATAGGTATGATTTCACCTTGACCCTCTGTATACTGCAGGCTTACATCACTCTTGTAGAAAAACTTCCCCCAACAGTCTTTGCTTTGTCCCTTTATTGGCTTATTGACAAACACTGGCTTACCTTCTCCTACAAGCTGGGGCAAAACTCTCCTCCAGAACGGTTTTATCCTCATCCACACAGTGATGCCCAAGGTCTTCTGAACTTTACCTCCAACTCTCCCTTTCAGCCCATGACAGTTGAATTATGAAGATACATGTTAATATTTAGAAGACAGATTGTTTCCTTTGATTATGCATAGGGATAGAAATTACATGTCTCAGTCATTGTTTTAAATTTAGTATTTTCTGTAAGAACTTTCATAGGTTAGATTCATTAAAAAATTTATTTCCTGCATCCAGTATTCTGAAATGTAAAATGCATTATTTTCTGATATAACTAGTAATAAAAATGTATCAAGTGGCCAATATTAAAAATTTTCAGATAGTCTATCACTTTTGCTTTATGAATCCTAACCTCTCAGTTACTCAGAGAAAGAATAGGAGATGCTGGTGTTCAATTATTCATCATGTACAACAATCATATAAGAAATTGACAGTTTTCCTGCTCCCTGGAAAACTTTTTAGGGAATCTGAATGTTAATAAGGAATTAGAGAGGAGGAGGGAGCAAGATTCACCAATCTCCAGGAAACCAGGGGAGTTGAGGGCTAGCTTCACCAGATGACAATCCACAGACACAGAGGCAACAATATTGTTACCGAAAGTGGGTTCTGACTGTTTGCCGCTCAAAAGCCAATACTCGAGAGGTAAGGTTGGTGGAAAGGAAATTTGCTTTATTTCAGTGGCTGGCAACCGGGAGAGAGGGTGGACTCATGTCCAAAGGTTGACTCCCCACTGACAATCAGTGGGCAAGAGATTTTAAAGGGGAGTTTCAGGGGGCATATAGGTGGAAGAAGGGGGCTACATGTAGAAACAGCCCGGTCAGCTCCGACATTCATCTTGAACTTGGTCATGAAGTTGTCTGATCAGGGTCATCTTCATTGTTTTGAGTACTATTCTTCAGTTCCAGGGTCGGTTTGTTCCCATTTCTTTCAGGCCAGTTCTCAAATTTGTGGCAGCTTATGTCATGGCTACCGTCTGGTCATCATGTAGTTAACTTCTTCCACCTGGTGGGTGTTTCAGTGTCTACAGGACAGCTCACAGGATACGGCTCAGAATATTATCTATAGCCCTTGAGAAGTAAAGGTCCTTGACTTTGCTTAATGACTAAACTATTATTATTTGGTCTTATTTGACTGTTTTCCTTTCCTTTTCTCACTTCTCTGATTAAACTTATTCTTGGACTAAAGTTTTCCTACAGACAGAAGGCAGGCAGGGGACACTGGGGAAAAAGACTATAGGGTCCTGCTGTTTCAATATGGCACTGCCTTGTGAGACCAGATAGAAAGCTGCAGTGTACTACATGGAAAGCAACTGACAAAGTCTAAAAAGTGATGGTACAAAATTTCTATAGTTAGACCACCTTACCAAGGTACAGTGTTAGTTGTAATCACCATATTTTTACATGTGGGAGAATGAGAAGCATTGTGCATGCTATGGTGTTTTCATGAGGAAGGAAGGAAGGAAGGAAGGAGGGAGGAAGGGAGGGAAGGAAGGAGGGAAGGAAGGAAGGAATGAAGGAAAGAAGGAAGGAAGGAAGAAAAAGGGAACATAGAAACACTGTGGAAGAATATCTGAGAAACTATTACCAGTAGTTGCCTTCGCTTTTAATTGTACACATTTCTTTATTATTGTTCAGATTCCTTACCGTGTCCACGTACTATTTTTATTGAAAATAAAAAATGGGAGATTTTTAGAAATTACTTGCAGAAAGTCAAAGACAATGTCATAATAAAAATGATAATAATAGCAAACCCTTTTATAACACCTAGTATGTAGCAGACAGTATAGTCAATATACATTGACTGTTTAATCCTCACAGTAACCTCAGGAAATAGAAACAATAATTATCCTCACTTTACATATGATTGGTCCCATTACTCTTGCAAGGATGAAATTAAGATGATTAGATAAAACATGTAAAATGAAATCATTAAGGTAATCTATGTGAAGTACATACAGGAAAATTAATAAAGGAATTTTTGAAGCTTACTTTTTCAGGACACAGTTTTCCAGTACATAAGGAAAAGGCTATAATAGTCATGTTTTCCCAAAAGAATGTCTTAATGAAATTTCTTTAGCAAAAGAGATAATGAAGTAGTAACCGTATACTTCATTGAATATACTGGTACTTCTCATTAATGTGATCCATAAAACGAATAATATCTCTGACTTTATTGAGATTTGAGTAGTAAATGAGCTAACAATGCTCACAAATAAAAATATAGGCTATTGCACTGACAATAGGGGGCATCTTTTCTTAGAAAGAGGAAAGTATTGAAGCTCTAAAGTGGTCATTTTGTAAATGTGATAGATCATTTTCTCTTCTAGTTTTGTCTAGGGCCCATGATTAAGAAGGTTTAGGCATGCCATTTCTACACCAGAGAATCTACTATCAGAGAATCTCCCTGCCTTTAGTAAAAAGTAAAATTGGGAGAAGCTTTCTCTGTAACCCTAATACCACCTACCTCCACCCTATTATATACTCACCTGTTCTATAAAGTCATATCTGACATTTTTCTCTTGCTGGAACAATGGATGATGGATTATCCACATCCATAGTGATGGATGATGTTCCCATGCCTACAAATTAGCTGTAATTTTTGCACAATACCTGTATTGCCAACCTCTCTCTCTTCCCTTTGCAAAAACATATTGAAATGCAAGAACCTGGGAGAGAGATTATTTTATAGATAACCCTGAATCCTTCTCAATGTATGCAAGGATAAGTCAAAAAAAAGACCTATTATTTTGGGCTTCCCTGGTGGCGCAGTGGTTGAGAGTCTGCCTGCCATTGCAGGGGACACAGGTTCGTGCCCTGGTCCGGGAGGATCCCACATGCCGCGGAGTGGCTGGGCCCGTGAGCCATGGCCACTGAGCCTGTGTGTCCGGAGCCTGTGCTCTGCAACGGGAGAGGCCACAACAGTGAGAGGCCCGTGTACCGCAAGAAAAAACCCCCAAAAACCTATTATTTTAAATATATTTTGTAGCAAATGTTTTATGTAATCATTTGAAAGAACGAGTTTGTCATGACACTGTGAAAGAGAACTGACACTAGATCACATCATAACAAGTCTGCCATTTTCGTAGTGACCAACTGGAACTATCCTCCATTGTCTGCAAGAGAATAACGTTCTCCTTTCTCTCTCTACTTTGCTTGAATTAAAAAAGGAAAGCCTTGAGAGAAAAATAGAGGCAATTGCTTTCTCTGTATTTCAAAGATAATATGATGTTTAAATATCTGATCTTCGAGGTCAAACACACCTGAGTTCCAGTCCTGGCTCTGCTGCTTGTTAGATTTGTAATTGTGAACAAGTTACATAACCCCTTTGAGCTTCAGTTTCTTCATCTATAAAATGAGGCCAATTAAATAGAGTCAAACCATTAACTGTTATTAGTAAGATAAAGAGTACTTATTCATCACTGTCTGGCATGTTTTCAGAAGAAACCTGAATACATAAAAACTCCTTCCATTCTCCTAACGAACGTATCAACCCTTCTGAATAAATATTTGTACAAAACTATTTTCTTAAAAAGTTACCATAAGAATTAGGTTCATTCTTTTCAAACACGGACATTATCTGAACAAATAATTATTTTGATTCAGGGAAACTAATATTAATCTGTTACCAACCAATCAGCATATCAATCCTGGATTCTTTGATGCCTGAAATAAGTCTTGGACATGAAGGAAGCAGAATATACATTCCGGGAAGAGATTAGTAGCATGACCCAAGAGTAAGAGGCATGAGAGGAGCTCTCAAACCTGAGTGTGCACCAGAATCACCTGAATGGCTTGTAAAAACACAGCTTGCTGGGCCTCTTCTCCAGAGTGTCTGGTTTAATAGCCTTCAGATAGAGTCCAAGAATTTTCCATTCTAACACTCTGTAGTTGATTTTAATGCTGCTGGGCTGGGGCAACACTTTGAGAACCACTGGAATAGGATGATACATTGGGGGACTGCTGGAACTGTGGTTTGTTACTGACGAAGTAGTGCAATGAGGACATAGCCAGAGATGGGCCAGAAGAGAAAGAAAGAACCCAGATCATCAAACAACTTGGACATTTACTGAGATGGATGTAAGTTTAGTTGAAGGCCCAGTTTAAAAGAATTAGTACTGTAGGAATGGATTGGGGAGTGGGAAGCTGGAAGTCCAGGTGGGCAGTTGAGAAGTGAGTGTAATAATCCAATGGAGAGATGACAGAGGCTTGAGTTAAGTCAGAGTAAGCATGAAGATGAAATAGAACCTGAAGATGTATGAAGTAAAAGGATGGAAGAAGCATAGTTTGAAGACATTCTTCAAGGATTCACAATGCTTCAAGGACTTATAATCTATAAATCTATAGATTATAGACTCAATCTATAATAAACCATATTAGCTACAATTTTTCTAACTATATGTTAAAAATTATTTTGAATTATTTCACATATTTGAATCCATAATAAAATAGAACAGGTTTGAAAGAACTTAGTAGGTTCCAATCAACTACTGACCACTTTGGCAACCTTTATCCATTTGGTAAAAAATTCCCAAAGAATAAGTATGATAGTTTATGAGCATTCAGTGCTTGCTTTGCACTAGGAACTGTACCATATACTCTACTCTTAGTATTTTATTTAATTCTCACTACATCTATGCTGTAGGTACTATAGTTAGCCCCACTTTACAGAAGAAGAGACTGTGGTTTACAGATCAAATCATTTGCTGTTTCAGATAATCTCCCATTTGCCCCTCCAAATCTACTTTCCATTTTTTTCTACCTGCTTTCTGCCCCAGGAAGCTGACCTGTGTGGACAAGCTTTCATTTGGATGTAGCCAGTGGGAGAACCCAGCAGGAGACTAAGAGGTAGAGAACAGAGTGAGGTCAAGTTTTATTTCCTCCTTGAATGTTGTCTCACACTGGCTACATTCCTCAATAAAATGTCACAGATCCTCTGTATGTGGCCCTGTTTACACAGCTTTCTCCTTCCTGGTTCCAGAAATCAATTCTTCCCCTCTTCCCTTCAGGCTCAGGGATAGTAACAGCTCTTCGGTTACTAGGACTGGGGTACTACACTATCCCTCATAGTTTCCTTACAAGATGCTTACACTTTTAAAATTAGTCCCTTTATGAAATTCTCATGAAATTATTCTACTTTGAGCTTTGAGTGTGCTGTCCCTTTCCCACTGGAACCCTGCCTGATATAATTGCTCAGAGAACACAACTAAACAGTAAGGGAGGCAGGAATTAGAAATCCCACAGTCTGACTCTAGGCACCAGTCTTCTAGAGGGCTCTGTGGGGGACAAGGACGAGGGGAGAGAAGGATTGGTAAGAAGTGTCTTCTCTCCCCTATTTTGGAACTGAGCGCAGAGAAGGGCAAAGAAGGGTCATCTAGTTAAATAGATTTCTGCAAATCAAGAAAATCTAAGCACCTGAAAAGAGACTGGTGAAAAATCATTCTTTGACTTCTTGACCACTTCATCCTAATTGGGAAAGAAAAGAGGACTCTCCAGTCAGTCCTCAACACCTTTATATGAGAGCAACAGTTTGTTTAAAAATAGGATCTAAAGTACTGCCATTACAAAGATATTAAGTGTCAGCCCTTGCTTTTCTCATCTCACACCACACTCCGGTGCCTGCCCCTTCCATCAGCAAGACAAGCAATTAAAATAGCGTGGTGAACAAAGTGAGACAGGATGGAGTCAAAGCTCCTGCAAGGTTTCTGAAAAGGCTGTCTAAACTAACAACCTGTACATGATGTAGGTGACAATTTTTTAACGGGTGAAAGTACAGTTAGAGGAGGAAAAGCAGCACTTTAGAATATATTCTTTTATTCTCTCACGTTCATGTCCTGTTCAGTTAAAAGAACTCATTTTCTTGCACTGTGCAGTATCATATTCCCGATTATGGAGTGTCATATACAGTGATATATACAGTTATATGTAACGAAAGTTAATATACATGAAATCATCAGAAAACAGATGGATGTTCAACTTTCCAGAATGGATTAGAATTGTTAATCAGAGTTCAGAGAAGAGTGAGTGCAGTCATACTCAAGATAACAGTTCCACAGGCTTGTGGTAGTTTTCTTAACGATATAATCCTGTCCTAACCATAGATAAGTTTAGATTATGTGCCTACCATTTTACATTTAAATATATTAGTTCTTTAACCCAGAAATCAAAAGCTGTGAGGATGTCACTATTAAATTAAATGCTAGATATTGAAAAATGACAATTATGACCACCATTGAGAAAATAGTAAGGACTTGAGAAAATGAGAACAAATGAAAGTTACTAGATGTAAATCATCTAATATTTCTAGGAAAATTGCTAAGTGACAACAAATATATACACAATACAAAAGAAGTTCAAAAATTCAAAAGAATGACAATATACTGATCAAAACTTGATTCCCTAATGAATTACAATATTTAGCATATTTTTTGTGCACAAAAATTCAATTTCCTACAAAACCACTGTGATAATCACTATATATATAGTCATAAACAGTTCAATTTCTTTTCTCAGAAAGTGTCTTATTAAATTGGAAATGAGTGATACACCAATGCACTGTAACATCTAGATCTCTTGCCTCTAAGCCCAGGGTTATTATCACTTTAGTAAATTTCTATTCTAACAAATTACACAGAAACAATTAATAAAAGGCCTTAGTTCCCATATCCTACTTAACTTTCTGCCTGCTCCCTTAGCTCTAATCAAGTGAATCTATTCCAGGTCATGCCTATATGCAGCTGACTACTTAAGTGGACTGCAGCCTTGAACAGGACTTTCACTGCTGCCATTGATGTGATCAGTTCAGTCTCCACAGCCAAACTGCTCATGCAGCAACAGATATCCACCTTTGAGACAGCCACATTTAACAATCCTAGCATGCCTTTATTTACTTTCAGCCACAGATAAGTCTGACCCTCACACTGGGCAGGAGGTTTTCCTAGTCTAGAGTGATGGATGTACAGTTAACCCGAAATTCTAAGGTTAACAGTTTGGATGATTCACCATGTTTATAAACATAAACACAGCAAATAAGGGGGAAAAAACCCACAAAAATGGTAAGAATAGTGAACAAACCAAACCTGGTCTCAAAAGTAACAAGTAATTTTTTCTGCAATACTTGTAAGGTATGTTTGTATATTAGAAACAGCTAATGTTTACATACTGTTTTATGAGCAAGGCACTGTTCCAAATTTTGGGGTTTTTGTCATTTATTATCTTATTCAATCTTTTCAACATCCTAATTTTTTTTCATTTATTCTTTCATTCAGTCTACTCAGCATCCTACAAAGTAGGTATTATTAACACAATATATATTGAGGCTATGGAAGGTTAAATAATGTGTTCAAGGTCACATCACAAGTGGCTGGGGCTGGATTTAAACCCAGGACTGAAAGGTGCCAGAGGAATATTGGGTTTAAGTACTGCAAACCTCCCCAGTCATTGCTGAAGCCACCATCACTCCCCTTCTGGTGATATTCATGCCACTGTTTGTGGCTCACTTCCTTAATATTCTGAACCCCATCTCCTACCAAACCTTACAGAAAGGTTGACATTTATTTCAAATTATAAATAATGGGAAGGAGCTTAAATGATTAACAAAAATCAAATTTTTAAGGCAAAATTAAATCTGATGTGAAGCATGGATAAAGAGATTTAATGAAGACAAGGGAGATTTCCTTGAACTCTTAAAATGACCCATTAGGTGGTCACCTTCTCTGGTATGAGAACAAGTAAAAAGGTCAACATGAAGGGCGGGTGATTTATTTTCTTGGAAAGGGCAGAGACCAGGCAATGCATGTTTGACTCAGGACTTCACTCTGAAGGCATCCTAAATATCAAACCACTAAATCATTTCAAAACTGTGGATTTTTTTTCGAATTCTGGTTAAATATGGAGAAATGAACATGGGAGTTTATTTCTGCCCACTCTTTTAATATTATGAAAATGAAAGAGGAGAAATAAAACAGTAAAAATCTGCAATGACAAACCAAAGAAACAAAAATCTGGAGAGGAGACAACAGCAGGGAGGAAGAAAAGAATATGGACAAATATTTTGTAGGTAGGAAGTTGATGAAGGACAGCTTACTGGCTTAGCTGAGAAGAGAAAACTAAATTCTATGTGTCTATACAAAGGCATAATGATGAAGCAAAAGATACATCCCTCAGAACCCAAAATTTACTTGAGAATGGTGCACAGTGTTCCATGAAATGTCAGGTAGAGCTTAGGGCTAAAGAGAGCAGAGTAAGTGGAAAAGCTTCATAAAGAAGAGTTAGACACAGATTTCTTCCTGCAAAATTTGCAGCCAAGCAAATATCCATCCCCAAATTTCAAAGGCCAGAAAGTTTTATTCTCTCAAGAAAATGAACGAGAGAATTTAGACTCATGATCCCCATGTGATGCCACAATGAGGTACTAAACAGAAAGCAGGGAATCAAATAAAAGTCTTCATAGTTTCATGCTGGAACTCCCAGCTCCATTCTCACACTTCTGCTCATAGACCACGACATCTCAGAGTATATATACTGCTTAAAGATTTGTCTCTGAAAAAAATCAGGGGAAACTTACAGTTAGTAACACTTGCCAAAAGGCAAGTCTCAAATGAAGACCATTAGCTGAGAAGCCATGCCCCTCTTTTCAATGCCTCACTCTTAAAATGAACAAACAGCAAAGAGTAAGAGTAACATCAATATGAAGAAATCCTTTTACATCAGAGACAGAAGAGAGATATGGAAATTAGAAGAAAACAGACAGTACAAGGGACAGAAAATAATTACAAAAAGGGAGAGTTGGGCCTCCCTGGTGGCGCAGTGGTTAAGAGTCCGCCTGCCGATGCAGGGGATACGGGTTCGTGCCCCGGTCTGGGAGGATCCCATGTGCCGCGGAGCGGCTGGGCCCGTGAGCCATGGCCGCTGGGCCTGCGCATCCGGAGCCTGTGCTCCGCAACGGGAGAGGCCACAACAGTGAGAGGCCCGCATATCGCAAAAAGGAAAAAAAAAAAAAAAAAAAAAAAGGGAGAGTCCGCCTGTCGATGCAGGAGATGCGGGTTCGTGCCCCGGTCCAGGAGGATCCCACATGCCACGGAGTGGCTGGGCCCGTGAGCCATGGCTGCTGAGCCTGCGCGTCTGGAGCCTGTGCTCCACAACAGGAGAGGCCACAGCAGTGAGAAGCCCGTGTACCACAAAAAAAAAAAAAGAGAGAGATTGTATTCATAAGACACAAATGGGATGCTATTTTTTAAAGAACAGAAAGATAGCTAATGTAAAAATTGTATAGCTCTTGGGAAAAAATATCAGTAAAAGAGTAGAGAGAACATCCAAGAAAACCTCAGAGAAAGTGGAATAAAAAGAAAAAAAAAAAAAAGGATGAGAGAGAAAAAAACAAATTCAAGTGTTAAGAGGCCAACCATCAAAACAGTTGTTCCATAGAGAATGACAAAAAAATGGTAGGAAGGAAATTATCAAATTAATTCAGGAAAGTTTCAAAGATTGGAAAAAAATAGTTTTCAGGTTGAAAGAATCCCCCAAATTCCCAGATCAGTAAATAAAAAAAACCCACTCCAAAGCCCACCAGAATGAAATTACAGCCTCTGGGAGATGGAATTCCTGAAAGCTCCCACGAAGGAAGTTTAAGTCACATGCAAAGAATAAGGATCAGGGCCTCCCTGGTGGCGCAGTGGTTGAGAGTCCGCCTGCCGATGCAGGGGACACGGGTTTGTGCCCCGATCCCGGAGGATCCCACATGCCGCGGAGCGGCTGGGCCCGCGAGCCATGGCCGCGGGGCCTGTGTGTCCGGAGCCTGTGCTCCGCAACGGGAGAGGCCACAGCAGTGAGAGGCCCGCATACAGCAAAAAAAAAAAAAAAAAAAGAATAAGGATCAAAGTGGCATCTCACTTCTCATAGGCAGAGCTAGAATCTAGAGTTACTAGTGGAGATGTACCTTAAAAATTCTGAGGGGAAATGATTTCACCTTCGAAGTATGATAAATCATCTATCAGATATAAAAGTAGAAAAACAAAATTTTCTGATATTCAAGACCTAGAAAAATTTACCTTCATCTGTATACATTTTTAGACTGTTGCTATAGCTCTTGCTATAACAGAATGAAATAACTAAAATAATAAAACAAAGTATTAAGAATAGCAATACTAATAACAGTAATAATGATAATAATTTCAAAGAAACACGTGCAATATAAGTGAGATTATAGAACCTAACAGGAAAGACTAAATGAAGTGTGAGAAGTCTGAAAATGACTGGTTTGTGCCAAACCTGGAAAGCAACCAGCCTACACTGAGCAAAAAGAGTTGTGGGAGGGGATGACTGGGATGTGGGCATGGAGTGGGGGGTGCTGGTTGAGTATTTTAAAATAGTATAAATATTCATGTGACAAAGAGTAATGGAATTTGAAAAAATATAAAAACAGAAGAATTTTTAAGATAAGGCAATTAGTAAATCAAAGAGGAACGCAACTTGTACAAGAAAAGAAATACAATTATGGTACATTGTTCATTGGTTCACAGTGAACAATACTTTTATAAGCATAATAATAATAATACAAACACTAACCTCTAATTTAAACTGATGTATATATGAATATATATACATATATATATATAAATTATGTAGACAAAAAATAATTGAGGTGGGTATAAAAAAGCTATATAGTCAACTATGATAAAAGGAAGGCAATAGAAAATTAAATAGTAGTAAAAATATATAAACATATATATTATACCATGTAATATAAATAAATAAATAAATAAATATGTAAATATAAATATTATTTGGTGTTTTTCATTAGCTCCTGTCACAGAGCTTCAAAAAATCCTTGGAATTTCCTGAGTGATAGGAGTGTATTTTGTTATTCATATAAAGCCTTTTTCACTCATACCTGGGTTTATGCTAATGAGGTTGGGTTCCTAAATTGCTTCCAGATGGGGGCTAGTTGGCAGAAAAAACAACCAAGTGACTAGGGCATTGGAATTCTTACTCCCATCTCACAACCTCCAGAAATTCAGTTCAGTCATGTAGCCGGTGACATTAACCAATCATGCTTCATAAGGAAACCTTGGTAAAACTCTGGACGATGAGGCTCAGGGAGTTTCTGGTTTGGTGACCACATCAGTGTTCTGGGAGGGTGGCACACCCAGACTCTACTAGGAGAGGGTGTGGAGGCTCTGGGTCCTCCCTTCTCCCTCCACAAGACTTTACCCCATTCATCTCTTCCATTCGGCTGCTCTTGATTTGTATTCTTTATAATAAAACTGTAATTGTAAGTACAGCACTTCCAATAATTCTGTAAGTTGTGCTAGCAAATTTTCAGACCTGATGGAAGGTTATGGAAACTTCCAAATTTGTAGCCAAACAGGAAGAAGTGGGGGGGGGGGGCTTGGGGACATCCAGGACTTGCAGTTGACATCTGAAAGTGGGAGCAAGTGGGGGCAGTCTTGTGGGACTGAGCCCCTCAACCTGTGAGGTCTGTACTAACTCCAGATTCAACTGAATTGTGAGACATTAAGTTGGTGTCAGAGAATTGCCTGTGGAAAGACAGTGGTAGAAGCATAATATTTAGAATATTAAAGTTAGTACCAGAAGAAAAAGCTAAAATGGTTCAGTTATTTCTCTAGAGAGCTAGTTTAAAGGATGGAAAAGTGGGCAGGAGCTGCTTTATTTCCTTAAAATCTTTTAATTTTTTTTTCACTATGTGCATGTATTACATTGATAAAAATGAAATTTGATTTAAATAAGAATTAACTCATTTCTAAGAAGTGAGAATATCATTTTATTTTATTATTCACTAAGGTCTTCAAATCATAATGCCTATTACTTAGCCATTCATTCATTTGTACCATATTTATTACCTGATATTCTGTGCTCAATGCAGAATAAGTAGATTTTTGGTGTGTGTAGTTTGATTGAGAAGAGCCACATGAAAAAAAGTAAGAGAATAAATGCAGAACAGTGTATACTATAATATTAAAACACAATATAATCATTATTATCAACTGCCACGAGTAGGGCATCTTTCCTACCAGGCAAATTTTCATAACATGTATTGGCATAACGTGATTGATTAGTGAATACAATTTATAATACACAGATTATGATTTATTATTACACAAAAGTCTTAAAAAATTATCAAAATGTGTGTATAAAATAATCATTTTATGAGTAAAGGAAAACTTATGTTTCATAAAAAACATGAACACAAGCTATTTTATTTTCATGCCTAGCTTCTCATTTGGCATCCACTTTTTAGTTTTATATTAGAATTGTGATCTGTGCTACAATTTGTTTTGATGGTTTCCAAAATAATTGAATTTGGTCTGGTCTTATGCAGTCTTCAAGGTTTACTCAGGGACATTTAAGTTGCTTTCTTTTTTATCCATTTGCATCAGTCAGTTTATTACTTTTAGTTTTCAAGAATGTACAAATGTATTTTCCTTCACTATTTAACTTCCTGGAAAAAAGATAACTCTGCTATGGCAAAGCTGAAACCTCCTAATTCCCAACCTCTTTGGCCCCACTGAAAGAGTGGTTTTCGTTATGCACTTCTTTATTAACTTGAGGTTTCTTTGGCAAGCATCATTGCTTGAGTGCAGAACAGACCTTCAAATATTTAAGAACAAAAAGCAGATAATGAAATAATGGGTCATGATTAGATAATGAAAACCACTGTGTCAGTCCAACAAATTTTGTCAACTTGTCTCATTTAGTTGCATCCAATGAGAGGTAGGGTCCAGTGAGGTCTAGGGCTGGGGTGGAAATTTGGGCAACATCCAATAGTTGAGGTAACTGGTGATGATGCTACCTTATAGCCAGACACACCTCATTCTTCCATGGTCATTTTCCCCTCTTTGTTTTCTATTGTCTCTTTTTAATTCCTCTTTGTTTCCCATTACTCCTGTCTTTCCCCCATGCCTTTATCTTACCAAACATATTTATTTAGCATGTATTGTGGTCAGGGCTGATAAACGGTATACATGTATTAACTTATTAATCCTCACTACAGCCCTATGGGATAGGTATTATTGGTAATTTCCATTGTACTAATAAAGAAACCAAGAGACAAGATGAACTCCCCAAATTCACATAGCTGGAAATCCCACATTCTTGATTATTACTTTATACTTAATTGTTACTTATACACTACTTAACAAGCCAGATGCTGTAAGGTACTGGTACCCTTGTCAGCTGCCTCCCCCATACACAAACAAGGCTTTCTGTGTCTGGTGACACTTAAAGAAGCCCAACGAATTCCAGTTTTAACTAGTTACTCAAAGTGGTCAGTCTATTTCTGCAATGCCGTTGTTAGTTTTCCAATTTTCCTCTGTATTCTTAGACGACTTCTACCTTCCAAAGCAATGTGAAGGGTTGTTGCAGATGTATAAGAGGAAAAAGTCAGATTTGCTGGATCTGAATTTACCCATGTGACCTGGCTGTTTTGGTTTTAGCCTTAGGGTGCCTTTTTCCTAAAGCTTACCTGTGCTTGATAAGCTGGTGTGGGCAGACTGTTGCTCCTAAAATGAGGAATAATTCCTGCCTATTAGCAAGTGAGTTTACCTCCAGGAAACCATTGAAAGTCAGTACAAATCAGAAGAGTTTCAGCAGGAGCCTAAATTAACCTGCAGGAGCCTTTCAGAGCTGCTGGCAGTATTACTCCCAAGCACAACAAGGTCATCCCAGTCACAATTTTGGCTCTGCTTCTAAAGTGGGAATGATTTTTGAAAGAGAAACTGCCTGTTGCTTTATGTTGTGGAAAAGGAAAAAAAAAAACATTAAGAAAATGTGACTAATCAAGGGCTAGAAGACTTGAAAACAGAAGTTTTCTGATTAGTAATGCAAAGCTGGGATCATGTCTTCTTGTATTTGACAAAGTGGGGAACATAAAATACTGCTAACCTATTCAGCTAGCTAAAAAGGTTTCCATGACAACTGTGGGAACTTGGAACATTTGGTACTCTTGTCTTCAAAAATAACCTTGCCGTATAGGCAAGAGATTGTTAAAATCACTAACCCACCTCACCTTTCTAGTCCAAGGTAACTACCTTACAATTATCTTGGTCTCTTACTAACCTGGAAAAACTTCAAATGGTCTGTTTACCCTACAGCATAGGAATAAAAATTCAGATAACTAGCCCAGGATAAACTGTGTTTAACCTCAGCAGGTTATAGTCTTCTATTATGCACTCAGTTTTTCCAGAGGAAAGTGAACTTACTTCTGTGCAAGGAATTATAGATATAAAGGTGGTTCCTTCTCTCCTTTTAAAGCAAATCAAGATGAAAATAGAAAATATAGTTATCTCTAATAAAAAAAAATTTCCTTAAAAGCCAGCAACACATGCTCATGATAGATAATACAGGAAATATAGAAAAAAGCTAAGGAAAAATAAAATATCCATTATCTTACAACCCAGAGAGCCTAACCATTGTTAAGTATTTTATATATTTTCTTTTAGTGTTTATATCATATCTCTATTTTGTTTGTTCATTTTTTTAACTGAACCAGTCTTTAAGTTTGGCCCACAGAGATAATGGAGGGTATATAATAAGCAAAAACAAAAACAAAAAGACACATAGTAGATAATCACTCGGGTGGCAGTGCCTCTAAGACTGACTCCATAAAGAACCAAAACAATAGCTTCATGAATATTCAGATGTAATTAACCTATCTCATCTGAGCATTGGCATTCATATTTCTCTAGAAAGAAGCTCTGATTTGTCCATTGGCCATTATCCAATATGGAGCATCTCTTTACCTGGCTTACTCCATCCTTGCCCAGGTCACATATTTAGTTTCAGATATCACAAATGGCAGAAACTCCAGACATCTCACGGACCCTTTCAGCTTTCCTTGTGCAGAAGGGAATCTCAAAGGCCCTTTACCAGTATATCTTATACACAATTTTATATCCTTTTTTCCTCCTGAGATTTGTCATCAATGGAATTTCAGGAGTAGAACTGTAGAAGTAGTTCACCCCATGTGCAACCAATAAGGGGGTGGGAAGGGCATTGTAGAGAAATTAAAAGTAGTAATTAATAAATAAAACCAACTAAAATTTAGCCTGCTTTATATTATCACAATGCTCCAGCAATTCTAAATATCAGGAATAAAATACTTCTCCAAAAATATGTTTTGTTGGTCTAATTTCTAAAGAATTAGTGCAGACACTGATGGGCTTTATTTATATTATATATATATATATATATATATATATTATATATATATATATATATATATATATATATATATTTAAGCTTCAAATTAGCACATTTTAGTTCTTACACTTTAACTTTGTGATCTACATGGGAATTAATTCAAAGGACTCCTTGTGTAGTCCATGACAGAGGATTAGCTACTGTGTTCCTCTCCTCTCAGAAGTAAGTTTCATAGGGTTCAGAATCATTTGAGCTCACTTTGAGGGTAGTTCATGTATTCAAGTCTTATGACCTGTACACCCCTGCCATTTAGATAATAGATTTGAAATAAACAGTTGTGGCACAGTGGTTGTAAAGATAAAGTAATAGAACTTGAGTTACTTCAGTTCTGTCATTCTATGTGCAAATCATCCTCTGAAACAGGGAATTCAGTCTTCTGGAAGTATTTTTCCATGTGCTTTTGCCCACTTCCTTCCAAAGAAATACTTTAAAAATATTAATTGATTACTTTTATTTTTTGTACTATAATATTCACTTTTTAAATTCTATTTTGGTCTATTTTCTATATTGGTATGTAATCACATGAAGAGTTCAAGATTAGAAGAATTTTACTATTCATATTTTTTTTAGTAGTACATGACAGCTGTATTGCATAATACATGCTGAAAGACCATCATCTGTAAATCATGCTTATAAATTAATATGTAAAATATTCTCCATTTTTCCGACAGCCAACAAGTAGGGCAACCCCTACCTATGCAGTACCCTTATTATCTAGTTAAATGGTTCCAAAATATATGGAATAAACAGTGAGCACGTTCTATATTCATTAACTGGGATCAGACACAATGTTGTTGAGAAACAATTGCAAAGGAAAAGCCAATAAGATATAATGCAGACAAAGGCATATCATGAAAAACATGACAGAATACTAGCATATCTTTTTCTAAAAAACTAACTTTTGAGTATTTACAACAAAACATACAATATTCTAAGCAATCTAACAGCATGAACTTGTTTTAAAACTCTTGAGATAAATTAACATGATTTTTCAAATTGGGGCAAGAGGCACACAGGTTTGTATACATTAACCCAACTGGCACACAAAGTAGTGAGGGAAACAGGATTTCCAGCTGGACTACAGACTGAAACAACTTATTCTTAGGCATGAGCACCCACCCAGGGAGGACACATTACATAATAATACAACTAATATCAGGAGTTTAGAAAAAAAATCCTCAAAGGAGATGCAAAAAGAAGTCAGCTGTGTAAGTACTAAGGATATTCAGCCATCCCTCCAGGAAATGATTTCTGAGTCATCACGGTAGCAGATGGTGAACTAGGTCCTGTCCTGAGAATGTTGTCCAACAGTTCAACAGAGGAATCATTTCTACAGTGTGAGTGATGTGGAAGGTGGAGGGATGGGTGAAGGAGTGCTGTGGAAACCACGGAAAGCAAGTTCCTGTAGGTCTCCACCATCACGTCCCTGTACAATGTCCTCTGAGCAGGGTCCAGGCATTCCCACTCCTCCTGAGTGAATTCGATGGCCACATCCTCAAAAGTCAACCATTCCTGAGAAAGAGTCCTTCCAGACTTTAGTTCTTTCCTCTTCCTCCTCTTCTGGGCATATTCCTTAGGCAACATGATTCTTTAGCAGTGAATGCTCCGCTCTGTGACCTTGACCTATTCATATTTCTTTTCTGGCCACTGTTACTGTTTGTTACATTTCATGATTATTACTGAAAATAATTTTGTCCTGTAGAGGAGGAAGGGTATTCGATTCATTCCAGATGTCTAATATTCAAGATAGTCCATTGTCTATCATATTTTAAGCATTTAATCATAAAAAGTATTCATTATAAATGCTATTCTACTATAATAATATTCCTTTATCCAGATATGCCAAAACTTACTTAACTATTAATCTATTATTGGACTATTAGCACTTTTATAAATAGTGCTATATTGAATTTCTCTGTACACATTTTATTTCTACTTTCTGACTTTGCCTCAGTCTAATTTTATGAGACTGCTTATAGGCAGTAAACAGAGCCAAAAACCGGGACAAGAGCACCACAATCGATTATCCACAAACTAGATGATGTGAATCATCACTGCAGTGAACTGTAGCTTATTCAATACTTAATTATCCACAAGCTGAGTATCCATAATTTATATTACCTACCTCAGCATCCTAGAAAAAAACAAAAATATGAAAACAAAAAACTCTTATGGTGCATTGTCTTTAAAAAGCCTTAAGAATCTTTTTCAAACATGCATCAATTATTTATGTGCAGTATTCTTTCTTTTTTTTTTTGCTTGTATAGTTTCAGTTTTTATTTTTTATTTACTTATTTTTTTACATCTTTATTGGAGTATAATTGCTTTACAGTGGTGTGTTAGTTTCTGCTTTATAACAAAGTGAATCAGTTATACATACACATACGTTCCCATATCTCTTCCCTCTTGCATCTCCCTCCCTCCCACCCTCCTTATCCCACCCCTCCAGGCGGTCACAAAGCACCGAGCTGATCTCCCTGTGCTTTGCGGCTGCTTCCCACTAGCTATCTATTTTACCTTTGGTAGTGTATATATGTCCATGCCACTCTCTCACTTTGTCACAGCTTACCCTTCCCCCTCTCCATATACTCAAATCCATTCTCTAGTAGGTCTGTGTCTTTATTCCCATCTTACCCCTAGGTTCTTCATGACATTTTTTTTTTCTTAGATTCCATATATATGTGTTAGCATACAGTATCTGTCTTTCTCTTTCTGACTTACTTCACTCTGTATGACAGACTCTAGGGCCATCCACCTCACTACAAATAACTCATGGCTGAGTTATTTGTAACTCAGCCATGAGTTATTTGTGGCTGAGTTACATGGCTGAGTAATATTCCATTGTATATATGTGCCACATCTTCTTTATCCATTCATCCGATGATGGACATTTAGGTTGCTTCCATGCCTTGGCTATTGTAAATAGAGCTGCAATGAACATTTTGGTGACTCTTTTTGAATTACGGTTTTCTCAGGGTATATGCCCAGTAGTGGGATTGCTGGGTCATATGGTAGTTCTATTTGTAGTTTCTTAAGGAACCTCCATACTGTTCTCCATAGTGGCTGTACCAATTCACATTCCCACCAGAAGTACAAGAGTGTTCCCTTTTCTCCACACCCTTTCCAGCATTTATTGTTTGTAGATTTTTTGATGATGGCCATTCTGACTGGTGTGAGATGATATCTCATTGTAGTTTTGATTTGCATTTCTCTAATGATTAATGATGTTGAGCATTCTTTCATGTGTTTGTTGGCAGTCTGTATATCTTCTTTGGAGAAATGTCTATTTAGGTCTTCTGCCCATTTCTGGATTGGGTTGTTTGTTTTTTTGTTATTGAGCTGCATGAGCTGCTTGTAAATTTTGGAGATTAATTCTTTGTCAGTTGCTTCATTTGCACATATTTTCTCCCATTCTGAGGGTGGTCTTTTGGTCTTGTTTATGGTTTCCTTTGCTGTGCAAAAGCTTTGAAGTTTCATTAGGTCCCATTTGTTTATCTTTGTTTTTATTTCCATTTCTCTAGGAGGTGGGTCCAAAAGGATCTTGCTGTGATTTATGTCATAGAGTGTTCTACCTATGTTTTCCTCTAAGAGTTTGATAGTTTCTGGCCTTACATTTAAGTCTTTAATCCATTTTGAGCTTATTTTTGTGTATGGTGTTAGGGAATGATCTAATCTCATACTTTTACATGTCCCTGTCCAGTTTTCCCAGCACCACTTATTGAAGAGGCTGTCCTTTCTCCACTGTACATTCCTGCCTCCTTTATCAAAGATAAGGTGACCATATGTGCATGGGTTTATCTCTGGGCTTTCTATCCTGTTCCATTGATCTATATTTCTGTTTTTGTGGCAGTACCATACTGTCTTGATTACTGTAGCTTTGTAGTATAGTCTGAAGTCAGGGAGCCTGATTCCTCCAGCTCCGTTTCTCATTCTCAAGATTGCTTTGGCTATTAGGGGTCTTTTGTGTTTCCATACAAATTGTGAAATTTTTTGTTCTAGTTCTGTGAAAAATGCCAGTGGTAGTTTGATAGGGATTGCATTGAATCTGTAGATTGCTTTGGGTAGTAGAGTCATTTTCACAATATTGATTCTTCCAATCCAGGAGCATGGTATATCTCTCCATCTATTTGTATCATCTTTAATTTCTTTCATCAGTGTCTTATAATTTTCTGCATACAGGTCTTTTGTCTCCTTAGGTAGGTTTATTCCTAGATATTTTATTCTTTTTGTTACAGTGGTAAATGGGAGTGTTTTCTTGATTTCACTTTCAGATTTTTCATCATTAGTGTATAGGAATGCCAGAGATTTCTGTGCATTAATTTTGTATCCTGCTACTTTACCAAATTCATTGATTAGCTCTAGTAGTTTTCTGGTAGCATCTTTAGGATTCTGTATGTGTAGTATCATGTCATCTGCAAACAGTGACAGCTTTACTTCTTCATTTCCGATTTGGATTCCTTTTATTTCCTTTTCTTCTCTGATTGCTGTGGCTAAAACTTCCAAAACTATGTTGAATAAGAGTGGTGAGAGTGGGTAACCTTGTCTTGTTCCAGATCTTAGTGGAAATGGTTTCAGTATTTCACAATTGAGGATGATGTTGGCTGTGGGTTTGTCATATATGGCCTTTGTTATGTTGAGGAAAGTTCCCTCTACGCCCACTTTCTATGTGCAGTATTCTTGAACATTTCCATCTATCATGTTATACAGAGGCTCTGCCGAATAAAATCCTCCCAGGCAGCTCCTAGTCATCTAGGACATCCTAATCTGCTACATTTATTCATGTTTCGAAGCACAAGCTAAATAAGAAATTGGCACGATGATGTGAGGGGCTATGGATACTAGGCTTTGTTCTTAAGCTTGGAGTCAGGCAACTTTTCTCCGGGTAGTTTATTTCTTACCAAACTTATGAGCAGAATATAAGGAGAATCTGATTTATACCCGCACCAAAGAAGCAGCCCTACCCTAAAATCACAATGCAGTGCATTTGGAAGAGGATCGTTCTGTGAGAGACAGGGCAAAGCCATGGTTAAGAGTTTGGCTCTAGTGTCAGACTGCCTGAGTCTGAATCCCTCTAGCTGGCTGGTTGGGTGACCCTGGGCTAGTCAGGTGCTGTGCTAGGCTCTGGAATAAAAGAATAAACAAGTTATAGTCACTGCCTGCCTGATGGAAACTTACAGCTTTGAGAAAGAGTCAGATAATTAAAAGATCATTATATAAAAGAATGCAGTCAAGTCATCCCCTCCAGACTCAGGATATCTGCTAGTTATTAATATATTATTATTGAGATTGATGTTACCTCCCACAGAAGAGTAAATCTCTTTGAAAGAAGACCGTAGATGAGCAAACGTTAAAGGTAGATTTCCTCTCTCTCTCCATATATATATATATACATATATGTGTATACATATATGTGTATATAGGTTTGTGGGTGTACATACACACGTATATTGAAAATAGATTCTTTCTACATATGCATATACATATACACACTTATATACATAAAAACATTTACATACATACATAAATATATTTCTTCCTTCAGGAAAAATGGATGGACGCTCCCATCATCCCCCTTTCCTATGTGGCCCTCTTCTTCATTATTGTTCTCCTTCTTGTTCAACCAAGAGTAGCTGACTCAAATCCAAATTCAACCTCTTGCCAGTTTTCTGACCTCTGCCAAATTTACTTGACTTCATGTAGCCTCAGTTTCTCCATCTGTCAAATATCATCTCATAAGGATTTTATGCAGATTATAAGCAATGATATATGTCAAATGTTAAACCTAATGCCAGGCACACAGTTAAGAATTCAGTTAATGTTATTTGCTTTTACAATTAGTATGTAAATTACCTCAGTCAGTATAAGATCATCCATAGTCTTGGAGCTCATTATTATTACACTCCCTCTGGGATCTTACAATTATTAGAGAACAGTTATTGACTATTTAAAGGGAATATAAAATTATCTATGCAAGGAAGGGATTATTTTCTATGGCTGTCTATGAACTATTAGATATAGCAGACTGGGTCCAATCACTGCACGTTGCCTGGATAAGGAGTTCTTTTCTCCATACACCCTCATCACCCCTAGAAGTGTCACATGACCCCAGTGCTCAATTCCAGCATGTGGAGAAGATTATTACACATCCAAGGAAGCCAAATGGAGGCTCAAGCAAAGTCTTAGGCACATAGGCAGGCATCGCTTCTACAGGAAATTTAAGACAGTACACTGGCTTACACTGTAAGTTTACTTACTGGCTTACTGTCAGTACACTGACAGTACACTGACAGTACACTGCAGAATTCTCACCAGTGGGAGAAGAGAAGGGAAACTGAAAGCCTGGACTTTGTCCATGTCCACTCACAAGGCCATGGTGTCTCATCATCAGTGCTGCTGGCCAACTCGACCTACTATGTGGCGCTTAGGGATCCTTCCTTTTGGACCTACCTGCTGTCCAAATGGCCACCCCCATTCAGCTAAAGAAGACTGCTTTTTCAGACTAGGGAAGGAGGTCAAAAACTAGATTAGGTAGGTTTTCATGTCATATTTGACATAAAGCCTTTGAAAAGTCCAAGAGCTGAAATTTTGACAATTTTGTTCTCTGGATCTATTTTGACAACTTCCTTTTAGGCCATAAGTGGTTCACATCCAGCTACCTGGGCAAAGGAGTGAGGAAGGACTTCAGAGTACATTGAAGCACATACAGAAAAAACCACAAAGGGTACAATTGACATTTATTTCCTCTTTACATCTATAGCAAGTTACCCTTGGTAAGAGAGCAACAGAGAAGCAAGCATTCCAGAGTGGTCTAGCCCCTTGTAACCAATCCCACCCCTAGTCCAACTGCAAATTCAGTGCTTGAATAGTCACCATACTGCTGGGGCAGGGAAGAGGTGAAGGGTTATATTAGGAGAGGCAGTCTCTAGTAGTGGCTAAGACCATGTACTCTGAAATCAAAAAGATCTGGGTTCCAATCCTCCTTCAGCTACTTACAAACTAAGTAACCTTGGGTAAATTACTTAACCTCTCTGAGCGATGGTTTCCTCAGTTGATAAAGTGGGTGATGGTGATAGTTCTGACTTCACAAAGCTATTCTGGGAACTAAATAATAATCAAGTCTTGGCATAAGGAAGCAATCAGCAGATGTTAGCTTCTGCTACTTTTAAAGGAGGTGAATGCAGGGAGGTTGTCAGGAAACTTCATGGCACCTGAGCTCCGCTATGTAGAGCCTGTGTTATTAGGTTTCCAAGATTTAGAAACCACTGGATGCCTTGTCTAATGTCAGCAACCCATTTTCGTTGTGCAAAATTCACATTTGCAGACCTCCCCAAACTGTTACAGAACGAAGCACATAAAAGATTCATGCACATTCGGCAGTTACCTCCTGGATAACACTTCTCAGGGGATTGATTAAGGAATTTAATTTAAACTAACAGAACCAGTAGTATTTCTGCGGATCCCTTGTGTAACTGTGTTAGTGAACATAAATATACATGGACAGGCTTTGGGTACTCTGTGATTCTTACAATTATCTAGTTCAAAGGAAAGCAAACTGATTGCCATATGCATGAAATGGAGAAAGAGAAAGTTCTGTTCTGTGTCAGCAGTAGGGGAAAGGTGGTTTTGAAATATGAATGTCTTGCTACTTTTTTTTTTTTTTTTTTTTTTTTTGCGGTATGCGGTCTTCTCACTGTTGTGGCCTCTCCCGTTGCGGAGCACAGGCTCCGGACGCGCAGGCTCAGCGGCCGTGGCGCACGGGCCCAGCCGCTCCGTGGCATGTGGGATCTTCCCGGAACGGGGCACGAACCCGTGTCCCCTGCATCGGCAGGCGGACTCTCAACCACTGCACCACCAGGGAAGCCGATGTCTTGCTACTTTTATCTGATGTGTTTTCAATGCTTGTGTAAAGAAAATATCACCAAAATATGACACATGGAAGCAAATTGAGTGTGTATTTTTCTTCTCAAGTTGCTGTGTTCAAACTTTGACCAAAAGTAATGCTAGCTAACATAACCCCTGCATTAGTATGTATGTCCAAGGGATTAAATGCTAAATAAATAATCCTTTCTTATATTTGGTTATCATGATATATTTAATAATTATGTCTAGCATTACATTGAAAGCAAAGGGTTTTTCTTTTTCAATAATAATCTTTCACAAAAACGTAATATATAAAATAAATAAAAAGCAGAAATTCTCTGGTTAAAGTGGAGGTTAGATGCCTGAAATTCTGGCCTTGTAGCCTCCCCATAAGTCCTCAGAAATATCCCCTGAAATGACCCTGTGTGATCCAAAGACTCAAAAGAATATAGTTTGAAAACAACGTGAGTGATACATTACTTTATTACACACCTTCACACTATTTTATTTAAACTCACAAAAGTCCTGGGATATAAATCTTAACACCCTCATTTTACAGATCAAGAAACCAAGATTCAGAAGAGAAATATTTTTCAAGATCACTCAGTTTATGAGTCTCAGCATTTTGGACTCAAAGCCAAATCTTCATGCTCTAAAGCAGGATTTCTTAACATTTGCACTACTGATGCTTGCAGCTGGATACCCTCTGTTCTGTGGGGATATCCTGCACATCATAGAATATTTAACAGCATACTTGGTTCTACTCATTAGAAGTCAGAGGTATACTGTCCCTGAAATGACAATCAAATATGTCTCCAGACATTACCAAAGGTCCCATACACTGTGGTGAGGGGACAAAATGGCCCCAGGTGGAGAACCAGGACTCTTAATCTGGTATGCATGGATCCCCAAAAAAGCCCATGGATAGAACTCTAGGGGTCCTTGAACTTGGCTGGGAAAGATTTGCATTTTTATTTTCACTAACCTCTATTAGAAATTTAACATTTCTTTCCATGATAAATGTAAGCAACAGACCTTAATAGAATTATCAGTACTTGTGACTTTTAACCAGAAGAAAGCACTAATACACCAGATTTTCTATCTAATTACAATTATTGCAGGTAATTCAATATATCATTGAAAATTTGGGTAAATGTCATGATATATTAAGTGAAAAAGGCAGTTTGCAAAGTACTATGCATAAGTATATTTTAGAAGTATTTTGTTTAAAAAATCCTGGAAGGATATAGAACAGAGTGTTAATAGTTTTCTCTGAAAGGTGAGCTTATAGATAAAATTCCCAGTTTTGAGATTTTTGTATTGCTTGATTTTTACAACAAAAAATGTATTATTTTTAAGTGTGAAAACTCAGTAAAATTTTTCTGCTTTTTAAAGAAAGAAAATTAGGGTAAATGACTTTACGGCTTCAAAATTATGCTAGATATTTGACCCACAGTCTGATCTTATTTAAGACATTACCAAAGAAGCATATATACTACTATACTTCTTAAATTGTGTTAATTATATTTCACAATAATTGTTTGCCCTTGTAATCCTTTCTTTGCTTTTTTGCATCTATACCTTTTCTGAGAAGACATCCATAGATTTAACTTGACAGTAAAAGGGATCCATGACACACAAAGTTTACAAAGCCCTACTCTAAAGCTTCTACATTTTACCACTTATTTTTGGGAAGACGTGGTAAAGCTGTATAGTGGCTCAGAGCATAGGCTGTATGCTACCTGCACTCAAATTACTGGCTGTAACCTTAACCAGATTAAATAACTCTAGATCTCAGTTTCTTCATCTGTAAAATGAGAATAATACTAGTATGTAGCTTATACTGGCTTTCATAAGGTTAAGTATTTAGTACAGTGTCTGGCACATAGTAGGCACTTAATAACTACAAATTATCATTACTACTGCTTGAGTGTCATAACATGGCCTCCTCAGAAATAATTGTCTAGTAAGTATTTTGCCAGTAGAAGGGGCATTGACAAAGCACAGAAATCTCTGAAATATATGCCAGGGAATATAAAATACTTCGTGTCTCTCCTGGCCAGTGGTGATTAGCATTTTCCATTTGCAGCAGATATATAAGAAATTCATTTTCTTTAAGAAGGATTTGAAAGTGCTCAAAATTTCATTTGTTCCTAGACACAGTGAGTATGGAAACAGCATTTATTTCACAGTGCTGGGCTCGATGAGTGAGAACGCAGCAGGAACAATGACAACAGAAGTCAGCTGGGAATTGCTGGACTAGGTGGAGCTTCAGTCCCCAAGTTTCTGCCTTTCGCCTGCACCTCAACGCCAATTACCAACAGACCCCTGCTCAATTTGCACTTGAAAGATTTTCTTTTCTCATGTGATGCCAATTCATGATAAATGCTCACAAAGGCGTGACAATTTCAATTGCCAGACCATCTGGCTACTGGATATTTTACCGTGGTTTTTAGAGCCAAGAGCTTCACCAGTTGCCCTGTTTCTAAGGAAACAGAAGCTATGGTGACAATTCGTGACTCAGATGAACTGTCTCGCTGCTCATTAAAGACGGCCTCTGGGGGTCAGCAAGCACAAGCTGTACTGGGTGTTCCTGCAGCCAGAGCACTGGCTACTATATTGCTCATTTTCATTATTCTTATTTGCATCTTCCCTTCTGCATCACTTGGGGAACTAAATTGAAATGTGATCTGCTCAAAGTCCTTAATCCGCCCTCTTTCTCTGGGATGTTTGGAAGGATAGATGAATAGATGGATGGACTGATGGATGGATGGATTCAATCATTCAGTCAGTCAACAAACAAATACTGAGCATTTGAATATCAGGTCACTTCCATGCTTAAACATTTCAAGATAAAGTCCAAGTTCCTTACTTTAGTAAATAAACAGACAAAACCCAATGATGGACAAAGTGCAGCCACTCATTAATGAGTAAGACAAATTTAGTGGGTGATGACAGGCATTTTTACAAATGAATGAAATAGAATAGGACAGAATAGAGCAAAGTGCATTATAAGTAAATGCTGCTTCATGAAACTTTTCTTAAATATTTTTCGTGTGTTATATTAAGTTGAAAGGTAAAATACATTTACTTTTTTAACCAATCAGATTAGTTAAAATTTATTTTATTAATAAACTTTAATATTTAAAACAGTTTTAGATTTGCAGAAAGTTGAGTACAGAGTGTTTCTTTCCCAAATACTCCCTCTCCCCACAGTTTCTAATATTAATATCTTGATTAGTATGGTACATTTCTTTTTTTATATTTTTATTTTATATTGGAGTATAGTTGATTAACAACATTGTATTAGTTTCAGGTGTACAGAAAAGTGATTCAGTTATATGTATACATGTATCTATTTGCATTTCTTGTTGGAGAGCGAATTCAAAAAAAAGTTTGAAAGCCACTGGCTGCTAAAGCCCTTTGACCCACTTCCCCAATTGCATCTCTAATTGCTACATCAAAATTCATTTTCTAATCATGCTGTACTGCTCCTGTTCTCTAACAGCACACATTCTTTTTTTTTCCATTTGCAAATCTTTTTTTAAAAAAAAAACACTAGTCCTTTTTTTTTTTTAGTATTTATTTATTTTTTTTTTTCTGGTCGCGTTGGGCCTTTGTTGCTGCATGCAGGCTTTCTCTAGTTGCGTCAAGCAGGGGCTACTCTTCCTTGCGGTGCACAGGCTTCTCATTGTGGTGGCTTCTCTTATTGAGGAGCATGGGCTGTAGGCGCGCGGGCTTCAGTAGTTGTGGCTCGTGAGCTCTAGAGCACAGGCTCAGTAGTGGTGGCTCACGGGCTTAGTTGCTCTGTGACATGTGAGACCTTCCCGGAGCAGGGATCAAAACTATGTCCCCTGCATTGGCAGGCAGGTTCTTAACCCCTGCGCCACCAGGGAAGTCCCCTGCAAATCTCTTTAATGTCCATCTTAATAACATTCAGTTGGATTCTCATTTCTGCTCTTGCTTTTTCTTGCACTTTAAAAAATTTATTTTATTGAAGTATAGTTGATTTACAATGTGTTAATTTCTGCTGTACAGCAAAGTGATTCAGATATACATATATATACTTCTTTTTCATATTCTTTTCCGTCGTGGTTTATCACAGGATATTGAATATAGTTCCCTGTGCTATACGGTAGGACCATGTTGTTCATCAGTTCTATATACAGTAGTTTGCACCTGCTAATCCCAAACTCCCAATCCATCCCTCCCCCACCCCCCTTCTCCCTTAGCAACCACAAGTCTGTTCTCTATGCCTGTGAGTCTGTAAAAGCACACATTCTTCTGTGGTTCTAGATGCTTGCACAGTGCACTCTTACTTTATGTTATAACATGTCCATCAGTGCCTGACTCAGTGTTCTTTGTCCTACCTCTGGCCTCCTCCAAGAAGCCTCTACCACACACCCCCAACCTGGGTCAATTCCTCTTCCAGCAGCTTGTAAGCCCCTCATGCATCCCAGCACATATATACCTTTCAGCTAATGTTTGCTTGTCTTTCATCTTTTCAACTATATATGCTCTTGAAGATCACAAAAGCATATAATTGGTTGTTGTAGCTGCAACTTTTAACTTCCACAGGCAACTGTGAAACTTTCAGCCAAGCCTGAGAAATAGTAATCCGGTTCAGTGTTGTCAAAGTGTGAGATGCTTGTTAGTGGCAGTGGTACACTGGATGACTTTTGCCTAGAGAGTGAATTCTAAGGAACATTAAATGACAATAATATTAAATAGTATTGAACCACTCAGTAAGGAAATTATTCCCTTTGCAAAACTTATCCATCTTTCTGATTACAAAAGGGAGAAAAATCTGGTGTGTTGAAGGATAGGTTTTGTAAAAGTAAAATTATGACTCTTCTACCAATATAAAATGAACACATGTGAAAGAGTTACACTGAGTAATTAGGGAACCAGTCAGATGTTGCAGCCAGATCAAAGGAAGGTTCAAAGGACTCCACATCTATAGACAAATAAGGAATACTGAAATGAAATTACAAAGAGAAGCAAAACGGGTCTATTCACAAGGCAATAATCAATTTCAATTCACCTGACACAATCAATTTGTGTTTCTATGGATAAGAATCATTAGCATTATCATCATTTTCTACAACTTACTGAGTTGTAAAGTAACTCAAACAACAATGAAAGGCTGAGGTAGCATAGAAAGTTTATCATTTTGGCCCATTTCAGTCTTTTGTAATTTTTCCTAGCTGGCACAAGGCTTTTATCTCCCTCCAACAATTGCTGATCTTCTTTGTAATACAAAGAAAGCAAGCCACTCCCTCTGAGCCTTTGGTATATAGCAATGAGTAGTTGGAATTGGATAATATTTTATTTTTATTATGATCATCTTACACTTATCTTTTATTATTTACAGTAAATCATTTTTATTCATTGTAATGGTGTGAATTTTTTTAATGTATTAATATAATGAGTTTATTAAAAGAAAATAACGAGAAAATCACAGCACAGTGGTACAAATATTAGGAGGCCATATATATACTGGTTAGGACAGACACTTCAAACCAGACGCTTTGGGACAAAGTGACTTTAATAAGTTACTTAAGCTCTCTATGCCTCAGTGATTTTACTTGTATTTATCTGTAAAATGGACATAATAATAGTATCTACCGCATAACATTATTGTGAGGATTAAATTATTTAATGCTTAGAGTCTGCATATAGCAAATACGGAATACAAATTAATTATCACTGTTATTTTTATTGTAATTATATGACAAAAGTTGTGAATACTGTGTGCGTGTAACCATAGTTTGGGAAACACTGGTGTCTATAGCAACAACCAGCTTATAGGACTTTGTGTTGCCACTACCTGAGAATGTTTCTGAAGGGCATCAAACTTCTAATACTTTCTCTTTGCTAGCTCGCAGAATCGGTAAACTTATCTCTCTCTAATTTCTCCCAGCTTTCCAACAAAAACCCTTCAATAATATATCAATCCCATTGACCTTCAAATCCATCAACCCTCCTCCCACTGAGTTCAATATCCTCCTTCTTGAGCTTAGAATCCATTATTGATCACTATGATTATTCATTTACATATATACTCAACTCCCTTATTCCTGTCCCATAATATTTGCCTAGAAAATCTCCAACCCTGACCAAACAAAATTACCCTATGCCTGTATGAATGGAGAAACATGATTAAGGGAAAAACCTAACAGTGATAATTGATCAAATTATAAATGTATAACCAAACTCTAAGAAGCCCCCAGCACTGTCCAGCAATCCTACTACATTTTCTAAAATGACTCTTCAATGCTCTGAAACAACTATTTCACATCTTTTCTTCTCTCCTCAAGTCTTCAATACCCACCCCACTTACAGCAATTGTTCTTGCCTATATTTCACTAATAAAAGGAAACAGTCAGAAGAGAACTACCACATTTTTCCACTAGCAAATTTACCAAGCTTCTGAAAATATCCCCACATACACTGACACGCTACAGCTATGATGGATGAAGTGTATATGCTTCAGTCATCTAAGGCCGAGGGCTTTACCTACACACTGGCTCCCATCCTCTCTGGCCACTCAAGGACTTTGATTCTACAATTCCCCCTTTCTTTCCCACATCACAAACTTTCCCTTTTTCTACTGGACTATTCCTTAGAAAACACAGGCATGCTGTAACATATTTTTTGATCCCCTGCATAGTCCAGCTAGCACCCCATACCTTATAGCAAAAGCCACTGAAAGAGTTACCTCCACTTCTTCAGGATATTCTACTCACCTCACAACCCATTTATCAAGGTGATCAGTGAAACTTCATCTTGTTAATGTCAGTGGAAAGTTATCAGTCTTCACCTTACTAGACCTGTCAGGAGCATTTACTCAAACCCTTTCTCTTAAACCATCATATTCTCTTGCTCCAAGGATGTCACACCCTCTAACCTTTAATTATATCCTTCTAACTGGCTGACCACTTCTTCTCAGTCTCCTGACTGACCATTTGTCCTATGCCAAATCTGTGAATGTAGGATCCCCCTTCAGTGCTAAACGTTGTTCTCAATCTACAACCAGTTCCATGGCTTGAAATATCATCGATATGCTCATCTTTTCCAAGTTTCTCTCTCTAACCCTCACCTCTCCCTCAGGCCCAAATTTGATGATTCACCAGTTTATTTAAAATCTCCACTTCAATGTCAGTAGGCATCTCAAATCAATATGTCCCAAATAATCATCATCATTATCTCTGATAAATAAAGATACAGATTACACCAAGATGAAGAGTGGCCCCTGCTCGCTGCAACTAGAGAAAGCCCTCTCACAGAAACGCAGACCCAACACAGCCAAAAATTTTTAAATAAATAAGATACAGATTAGATTCATGTATCAAAGAAACTCAAAAACCCACTTCCTTAAATAATGGCAAAGTTTATTTCTCTCTCACATAAATGTCCAGTTAGGTGATGATGTCAAACAGAGTACAAAAAAGGCTATTATAAGTATTTAGGAGTAAGAGATTTATTAAAGGAATAAAACCTTACTCATTTTGGAGAGATGTGGAAGTTAGATTCCAGATGGGAAGTCTGGAGCATCAGAGAAGTCTGTAATGGAATGTCCTAGAGCGCTACGGTGAGTAGACAAGTTGAAGATTACAGGGGAATCTGGGAAACCAGATACTTTCAGCAGCCAGTGTGGGAAAATGAACAGGAGCTGGGGAAAAATTATACTGAAATATGTTACTTCTGCTGAGACATTACTTCTGTAGATCCACACCCAAGTATTTAGTGGTGGGATTGAGGCCACCGTTGATAAATAAGGCCATTAGTCAGGAAGAATTGCCAAATGCAGAGCAGGGGAGAGCAAGCACTAAATCAAATCTACCATTACTTAGAGAACAGATGTATACAGGAAGAGCAGTGGGCCAAAGAGCACACTGAGGGAAATGTCATCATTTGAGGAATAAACAAAACAGGGGAAGACCATTGAAAAAAGATGAAACTGGAAATTCAGAAAAATGGGAGGAAAACCAGAAAAAGCAGTAGAATGTAAACCAAGAGAACTGAGAGTTTTATGAAGCAGTGAGTCATCAACCAAGTCTGGTCCTTCAGAGAGAGTCATAAGGTAAGAGCTGAATATTGGCCATAGGATTTGGCAGTAAGACAGACAGTGACCTCTGAATGCAGAAGGCTAACTGCAGTGATTGAGTTGTGTGGTAAGAGAAGCTACTTCTTCCAAGTGAGAAGACAGTCTTCCAAGAAAGGAAGGAAAGAGGGAAGGCAGTAGCTAGAACAGGAGGTATGGCCAAGAGAATTGTTCTGTTATTATTTGCAGGGTTTTTTTTTATTTGTGTGTCTCTTTGTATTGCAGAGCTTGGAACATGTTTATAAGCTATAATGAAGGAACTATTTCATAAAAGGGCATGTAGAGGTGTGAAAGACAGGATAAATAATTGACTGATTAAAGTCCAGGCATTGGTGACAGGGGATCGAATTGTGGAAACAATTGAGGGTTTTACCTCAAACAGAAGGCCAAGGATGGACATATTGCAAGCACTGTAGATGAAGGGAAGAGGATCCCTATTCTTGTTGAGGTTACCTGCCAGGCAATGTCCCAAATGTGGTGGCTATAATCCAGGGAACTTAAGAAGAATAAAGATGATTTGGAATAGCTGCTTGAGTTCAATAGGATAGAGAATTCACCCAACATAATTGAAAGGAATGTAGAATTGAATTCATGGTCTGACTGAGGTTGACGACACGTGTGGTGGAACTGTACTGAACAACTGTGCCACACTGTCTATAAGTATTTGGTCAAAGTCTACAGATGGATAGTCAAGTTGCTCATTCCAGGATTAGTGTTCTTCACCATGATGGATTCAGTCAGTTAGGATGGATTCTTCTTGCAAGAAATAGAAACTTGACCTAGGTTTAAACAAAAGTGAGTCTTTTTTTCTCACACAATAAAGTCTAAAGGTAGATGGCTGTGGACATTGGTTCAACAAATCAATGAGGGTAATAAAACTAGTCTTTCTGTAATTCTTTCTGCTTTTTGACCACATTTGCATTTGATCCAATAGGAAAAGAGTGAAGGAGGGTTGATGCCAATGTTATCAGTGCCTTTTATTAGGAGGGCAAAACCTTTCCTAGAAGCCCAGCCTTGCTATATCTAACTGACTCTCTTAGAGGAATTGGAGTCCCCCAGATAGTCAGGGAGAGGCTGGCAACAGGTTTAGTGTGTACCAACAAGCAATGTCTGCTCTAGGATTCAGAGAAGTTGAGCCTAGATGAAAAAGTGGTTCAAACGATAAGTCATATGATCTGGATAAAGAGAGATGTGGACAGTACCTTAACCAAGTGGTCTCACTTAGCATTAAAAATAATAATATAAATTTATACTAAGTGACTTTTGAGTTGAAGCAACGGGAGGTACATATCCCTTAAGTAGTTTTCATACTAAGAGTGTTAAACCTAAATCTAATCTTGCAAAACAATAAAATTAATCCAGATTGTGAGACATTCTATAAGAAAGTTGACCTGAACTCTTCAACTACATCAACGTACAGAAAGGAAAAAAAGGGGCAAAGGCCTAATCGAAAAGAAAAAAAAATTTTTTTAATTTATTTTTTATTTTTGGCTGTGTTGGGTCTTTGTTGCTGCTCACGGGCTTTCTCTAGTGTTGAGCAGGGCCTACTCTTCACTGTGGTGCACAGGCTTCTCATTGCAGTGGCTTCTCTTGTTGCAGAGCACAGGCTCTAGGCACACAGGCTTCAGTAGTTGTGGCCTGGGGGCTCAGTAGTTATCGCTCGGGGGCTCTAGAGCACAGGCTCAGTAGTTGTGGCACATGGGAATGGTAACATTTTAGAATGGACAACAGAGTTTGGAGGTCAGCATCCCACAAAATAAGAGTCTCAACTATCAGAGTGTGCAAGTAGGTCTGCCTATTTCTAAAAATGACTTGTAAATTTTCTGACACAATGTGAGAGTAGCTACAGAGAAGATTTCATTCTAGGTTCTGAAATAAAAGTGGCCTAGTTTTTTTTTAAATTGAGATTATGAAAATAAATGATGTACAGTAGAACTTGAGGATTTGCACTGCATAAGGGTTGTAGTTGACTGGTGTGCTGTGCTCACTACCAGCAAAGACCCTTGACTTAAATGAGAGATAAATGGTCCCTAGTTCCTGGAAAGACAAAAGCTTGTTTTTCTCCAGATCACATTCCCATAAGAGTCTCATGTTTACTATGCATAGCTTCCTGACAAGATTGTAACTGAAGTTTTAGTTCTTGTTTACACAGATTTTTTTACTGCCTGAGATGGCTTTTAATATCAATGGTTACATTTCCATACACAGCATATGAAAGATTATTTCACAACTTATTTATAAGCATCTTGTTAATTCTACTTTTGTCTTTCAGTTTATCCAAAGCATTTACCAGCCAGCTACCAACCATTACTTTCTTAGACCTCCTTGCTTTGTCTTCACTTCCACTGCCAGCACCAACAGCGGAAAGTTGTTTTGTACAAGGGGTTAAGGGCTGGACCCTAGCGTCAGACTGCCTAAGTCCAAATTCTTACTCCTGCATTTCCTAACTGTTTGACCTCAGCCAGTTCACTAGATCTTTTTCATCCTTTATGTCTGAAATAACACCTACCTCTTAGGCTGGTTGTAAGGATTAAATGAGACATAAAACATCATAATACACCTGGTACATAGTTAAAAATTGTTTAATTTCTTTGGAGAACCATTTTTCTAACATATTACATCTTCCCTGAAGCCTACACAAATGACACCGGGAGACATCATTTTGTCTATCTTGAAAGGCATCCATCATCTTATTTGAGCTACTCATTGGGAATTTATCATATATTAACTTTCACTTCATTTATTTACATATGTATATGTGATATTTCTAATAAAGCTATATTCCTCCTTCCACCCTTTGGCAACTCTCCATTGCCTGCAAAATAAAGTCCATGTTTCCATTCAAAGCCCTATGTTTATCACCTGCCTTTCTTTAGCAAGCCCCCTGTGCTCTACCTGAACCAGAATTTTTTGAGTCCCCTGATCAATTTGCATATACTGTAATCAATTGTACTGTAAGGATAAGAAAACAAACAGGATAGATGAAAGTCATAAGAAGTATTGAGCATAAATAGTAAGTTAAGCACATAGTTTATGAGGTATAGGTAAAATTCATAGGATAATTAAGTATAGATAATGAATAAGCAAGTAGCTTGTAAAACATAGAATTCATAAGATGCACTCAATGTAGACAATAAATCGATAACATGTATGACATGCCACAGAAAAAATAAATAGAAAAACATTATAGAACACAAACAAGAATGTTATTTACGGATAGAAATGGATAGAAAGACTAAAGTCTTGATCATCAATTGAAAAGTACAATGCCCCCAAATTTGTCACCCATTAGTAACACCCAAAAACATTTTTTCTAGCCCCACATGTGCTCTACCCAAGAAACACAAGTAAAACCCATATGGCTGTTCTGTGAACTAATTTACGAGACACAGCTGTGCTTAGACATAACCATGGAGATGTATATGTTCCATATCTCTCCCTCCATCTCATTGACCCAGTGTACCTTCTGAGGACTACTTTGCTTGAACCTCAGCTCTGCTCTTCATAACCAAACCATCATTGGGGAAGTCTGAGGTGGCAAAGAGAAAGAGGATGTGTGAACATTATATGTCCCATAGCTCAGATAGTGAAATTCTTACACCTACTTTCATCCTATCCGAAGTGTATGTTGCCCCATTTCTTTCTCCTTGTTTTTCACTTCTATTTTAAATTGACTTAATATGTCTTGTAGGTCGAGTATTTTAATTTAGCTGTTCCATGACCTCTGGGAGGTTTGCGTATTAGTGTGCTTGGAAGTATCAAGATAATTTCTCACGTGACACTTGATCACATCTCATCCTTTCATATGCTTTTGTGTATGTTTTGTTCTCCATACCTAGAATGCTGTTCCCCTACACCTTTCTGTGAATAACTACGTATGCTTTAAAACCCAGATCATACTGGTCCTACATTTAAAGTCTTTGCAGCTCTGCTTTTTGTTTCAACACTGTGCCCTGTGGTAGGCAGCTTCTAAAATGGATCTCAGTGAGCCCCACCTCCTAGTAATTCACACCATGTGTAATTCCCTTCCCTTGAATGTGGCTGTACCTAATGACTCACTTCAAAGTTATAGAACATAGCAAAAGTGATATGATGTTACTTCTAATATTAGGTTTCAAAAAGATTTGCTTCTGTCTAGCTTGTGCTTTTTCACTATTTCTCACTTGCTCTAAGGGAAACCAGTTGAGAGTTGCCCTGTGGAAATGCCTTTGCGACAAAAAACTAAGGGAGAGCTCCAGTCAACAGCCAGCAAGGAACTGAGGCCCTTAATCCAGCAGCATGTGAGGAACTGAATCCTACTAACAACAATTTGAGTGAGCTTAGGAGTGGGTCCCTACTCAGTTGAGCCTTTGTCCCAGCCAACACCTTGATTGCAACTTGTGAAGGGCCTAGAGACAGAGACACCAAATTACATCAAGCCCAGATTTCTAGCCACAAAATCTGTGAGATAGCAAATGTTTGTTGTTTTAAGCAACTAAGTTTTGAGGTAATTTGTTATGCAGCAAGAGATGGCTAATACATTCCCTATACACATGTCTACTATAATACCAATCACATAGCACTTGTGTGATATGTCTGTACAACCCATGGTATTATTTGTACCTTGAAGCTAGGACTTCCATCTTAGTGATGTTTTCCTAGGGTCTAGCAGCTCCTGGAATGTATTAGCTCCATGACTGAAATGTTTAGTGATTTGGAAGCTCCTTGTGGTAAGTAATTTAATCATAATAACAATAGCAAGTATTTATTGAGTCCTTGCCCTTCAAGGAAATTTTTAAAATACTTTACAGGTATTATTTTATCTAATTCTAATATTAAGCCATCTTAGGAAGAAGGAAACTGAGTCACAGAGAAGTCTGGTAACTTGTAATTTGACTAATGTCAATAGCTAAAGGAGCCTGGCTGTAAACACAGGCAATCTACCTAGAACTCACATTCTCAACCACAAAGACTACATAGATATCTTATATTTCTGACATTATATATACTTTATATATATTTTATATGTATTTGTTTCACATACTTTCACCAGCACAGTGACTGGAAAGGATTGATAAATATGAGTGAGTGAGTGAGTGAGTGAAGAAATCAGTACCAGAGGTTTTTTGTTCTGGCTGAGTTTTTATCTTCTGAGCCAAGGAGACAAGTACATCAGCAACAGAGGAATTCTTTGGCTCTTCCCTGAGGATCCATTATCATCTGTGATGATGTGAAACAGAGACCATCGGTCCACAGAGACCCTTTCAATTCCCCATTCTGTCTGAGTGAAAACTAGAGAAATGCTACATTTTCACAAGCCTATATTTCTGCCAGTTTTCCATCTTCAGACCATTGCTTTAAATGAGCTCACTCAAAAAAAAAAAAAATAGTGCATTATCTCTGAAATAAGATCCAACTGGCATGTAGCAATCTCACTGCATCACACTTATAAGTCAAATCTGAAATGGTGGAAATCACAAGTCGAAGACTTTGCTGCTACTATTGTTGAGGGTGGGGGAGGTTTCTTGTGGGTTGTAACAGACCAAATGATATGAGCAACCTATGCATTCTGTTCTCAACCTTCAGCCTGCGGTGGAAAAATAGTCAAACTTAGTTAAACCACATGGAATTCCTTTTCTATTGCTCTTTTATCTGTGCTCTCTATTGTAAACTGGCTACTCCCAAAATAGTGTATGACTTATTTTTAGGAGCTTGGTTTACCAATTAGTAGATTCAACTGTCAAAATTATAGAAGAATACTGAGTGAGTGATGGAAACCTGGCTGTGCTATGTGACAGTTTGCTGGCCTTACATAAACTAGGTTGCTGAGTTAAATCATAACAAGAGACAAACTACCTGAAACCCTGACCCCACCAGTGCTTCAACCATTTTTTGTCTTGAGATTTTTATAGATCCCCGATTTAAACTATGTCATAGCTTTGCATTACCCCGAAATAGAAATGAGATGGCAATGAATATTGGGAGCCTTCGGGGAATAGGACTCAGTTGTGCTGAGATTAGGAAGATCTAGCAGTGAGGTACATGGCCTCCAAGCACAGTGGGAAAGGCTGAAAGATTGTCGTCTCTACTTGGAAATTTTGTCTAGAAGTACATATCCATAGCACGTGTGGGATCAGAATGAGACCTTAACTGTCTAGAAGATGCTCTACTAAAATTAATGAAAGAAGATTGTGGAAAAGTAAACACTGTGAATAATACCTGAAATTATGACTGAAAATACTATACTTTTATTGTTTAATACCTTCAGGCAAAGCATCATAAGGACTCTGATAAAAATAGGAAAACTAGAGAGAGCTATTTGGTAAGAGTTTTGAGTAACATTTCTCCGAGGTTAATACATATAACGGAAAGCAAGGGCTCTGACAAATTTCCAGGGACTTTCCATAAAGCTTACACTTCCTGAAATATTTCTATTAATAACATTTTACCTCTACAAATTTAATTGGGGACAGGATGAGCATATCCTCTTACGTGACAACTCTTCACATGCAATTCTTACAAAATAACTGTGATGTTTTCAGAGAACCTCTGGGAAAACAAGATAGTTTTGCATGTAAAAGATTAGATATAGATATAGATGATATAGATATAGACTCTTTTACATTGTATAAAAGGCATTAAATCAGTAAGTCAAGTAAGCAAACCCATAAAGATCAATCAAACTCTGCTAAAATTTTAATACACTTCATAGCTTATTTTCAGACTCAGGTATTATAAATCAAAGCAAATAAAATTCACTTTCCGAGTTTGTCCTTTATCATGCTCTTTCACATTCTGGAACGTACATAGACTTCACTTTAGTACAGTGCTTCATTATCATGGGGTCTATGCAGCCAGGACTATTTTCATAATAACACTAAGATATTCATATGTAATGCATTCATCACTGCTCTCTCAAAATGAATCAATAAATACATATTAAAATTTTTCTGTTTAAATTTCAACTGTGGTAAATACTGACGATATTTAAGAGTGTAAGTGGATCAGGAGACCAAAAAATTTGAGTACCATGGCTTTAGGACAAAACTACTTTTTTCTTCAATAATAAAGACACACATATACACATGTATTTCTTTGTCACTATTACTCCTAGAATAGTCTCAGCAAGTCCTATAAATTATAGCTTTTAACCAAGGAACTGAAATCGTACTTCACAAAGAAAAGTAGAGAGTGGAAGATTGACAGCTGTCATTCAAAAGGACTTTAGCAGACTACCAGAGCTCATGAACACATAAAACACAACTTTTTACAGACATATACATCCTCTTAACATCTTTTTAAAGTGGCAAAAATAAACACATTCATTAACATCCCCAAAGCTATAAGCACTCCATCGCACAAAAAAATAAGAAGCAAAGGTATATAAATTTAAAATTATGCTTAGTAATCAATGTTTGAGTATTTACTTAGAAATTATCTAGGTACCCAGTGATTATCCATTAATTAGCTCAATTTAATATCAAGCCAAGGCTTTAAGCTAGATACCATGAAAATTATCTCCAAGCTGACATATTACAAAACATAATTACTGTTGAAATGAAGTTTGTAAGAATAGTGATTCAATTTATTTGAACACAAATTGACATTTTTCATAATCATATTTAAGAAATATGTAGTATTAATGTCAGCATATTTGATCAGAATAAACTGTATGCTTATATTATACTTAATATTGATAAAGTAGAAAAGACATGGCTGTTTTATATTAAACCAAAATTATTACACTAGGTCCATTTACCAAAGATTTATCTTAATTAGCTAAACTTGTATCCTTAAAGTGTTTCTGAGTTAACTTTTATAAGAAAATATTTTATTTAAGTCTAGCACATTTAAAATATTTGAAGTACAGTTTTCCTTATTTTCTGGGAATTTAGGAGCATTTGATTTTTATTAGCACTTATTTATCTAAATAAATCAATTAGAATAAAGCATTATTACATTAGGACTTTATAATCTAATTTATTAGTATTCTCATGCAGTGAGAGATAAAGGTCTTTCTGAATTATAGATACAAAGACACTTAGAGTGTTTATAAATTCAGATCTACACTTTTGCCACAGGTTGAGAGTAAATATAGAAACACAAAAACTCATGTTCCAGATATCAAACAGCTGCTTTCCATTCCACTGGGCACAGGACTCTTAACTGACTTGAGCTCAAAATGGACAAATAGATAAAAGAAACAAAAAAGACTAACAAACCAGACTCTCTCTTGTCTCTCATCCAGCAAAGTATAGAACTCTAACTCTATTATCCATTAACCTATTTACAGAAATCATTAAATGGTCAGACCATGAAACCAAATCCTCAGTCATTGCTATCACCAATGGGGAATAACTTACTGGCTATAAGCAAACTAGAAACAAAAACAAAAGAGAAAAATCAGTAGATGAGGAGGAAAAAAAGAGAAAAGAGTCAGCAAAGGTATATTCTTGGGTTTCACCTTAAAATGAAACAATAAATACATATTTCATCCCTGGGAACCAAGAAAAGATATGCCTGAGCTTAAGTGGCCTGTAAGGTACACTTTTTTGGCAATATATTTTATCTGTCTCAGTTAGGTAAATCCATTGGTCATCTTGATAGATTACCTCCAAAACTGTTAAAGGGCGATCATTTTTAAAAGATAAAATCATGTAAAAATATAAAACAAACATGTGTCAAAGATTTCAATAACCCATTAATTAATGAGAGAACTAGTTAGATGTTATAAACAGTTACAAGGAAAATCCAAGGAGTAGATATACTGAAAAGGCATAGTATACTGAAACTACATCATGAATAGATGCAAACTGGCAAAATTGGCCAGTATTCACAGGGCAATATCAACTGCCATTGCAACTCTATGGATAAGAATTGTTTGCAATACTATCATTTTTCTACAATGCACAAAATTGCAAAATAGCTCTTAGACAATGAAAGGTGAGATGACCCTGACTTCTAGAAAAGACATCCAGTAATCTTTCTTGTTCATTTCAAAATCTTTCAGTTTTCCCGACAAAAGGAGAGGTAAAGTCCTTTCTGAAGTACAGATACAAATACACACAGAATGCTTATAAATTCAGATATACACTTTTGCTACAGGTCAAGAGTAAACTTAGGAACACAAAACTATGGTCATAATGCATCTGCCTCTCCAATGGAACAGATTTTTTTCCTAAACCCAAAACAATTCCCAACATAGAGGGATAATGTGAAGATTTGAGGAGACATGAGCAACGTACCTAGTGCTGTTCTTTCCACTCTCATATTTCTATTTGCACAATTAAATTAGCATGTAAACTTCTCTATTAAATATAACAATTTGTGGAAAACTTGAAAGTGAAATTTAAAAAATGATTCTTAATAGGGAGTTGTTATTTATACTTTCTTCTATTTACATGTGATATTAAAAGTTGTGAATGTTTTCAAATGTACCACTTACTGTTATATTAGTGATGATTAATTAGTACAAAATTCGGAAATATTAAACCAATAAACTGCATTCAAATATTTTTAAAAATACAGAATTCAAAAATTGTTTACTATGAGGCACCATGTTATTTAAACTCATATTATTAGATATATGAAATATTCAAAATTAAGTTCTATATGTTTAGTGCACAATATTTTCTTAATAAATAATCAGAATTTAAGAATAAGATTTATTGGGTACAGTATTTTGAATTTACTCAGTAGGATAAATGTCTCTACTAAACTGCACTTATAATTTATGCAGTATGGGGATACTAGGACTGTACCATTTGTTTATTCATTTAAATGGTCAAGGTACTAAAACAGTTTTTATTCAGAGTAATTAATTACCAGAGTTAATTGGAACATTCGGGTTTTCCATACACCTGAAAATGGTCAAAACGAATGTCATTATTCTCAACGGTAAGGGTGAGAGGAATCACTTTATGTTTAATGTAACATAGGCAAATGTCTATATATCATTTCCCCTGATTAGGAGACTATATTTTGACTTCAGCAACCCATACATGTGCTCATGTATGCTTCGTGAATAAAGTATTTTTGAGGGGAGGGGTTGTTTTGTTAATTTTTAGTTTGTGGGGTGGTGATAGAAAAGGAAAGATGGGAAGAAATGTATATATATTTTTAACATCTTTATTGGAGTATAATTGCTTTAAAATGGTGTGTTAGTTTCTGCTGTATAACAAAGTGAATCAGCTATATATATACATATATCCCCATATCTCCTCCCTCTTGCGTCTCCCTCCCACCCTCCCTATCCCACCCCTCTAGGTGGTCACAAAGTGCCAACCTGATCTCCCTGTGCTATGTGGCTACTTCCCACTAGCTATCTATTTTATATCTGGTAGCGTATATATATCCATGCCACTCTCTCACTTCGTCCCAGCTTACCCTTACCCTTCCCCGTGTCCTCAAGTCCATTCTCTACCTCTGCGTCTTTATTCCTGTCCTGCCCCTAGCTTCTTCAAAACAATTTTTTTTTTTAGATTCCCTATATATGTGTTAGCATACAATATTTGTTTTTCTCTTTCTGACTTACTTCACTCTGTATGACAGTCTCTAGGTCCATCCAACTCACTACAAATAACTCAATTTAATTTCTTTTTATGGCTCAGTAATATTCCATTGTATATATGTGCCACATCTTCTTTATCCATTCATCTGTTGGTAGACACTTAGGTTATTTCCATGTCCTGGCTATTGTAAACAGAGCTGCAATGAACATTGTGGTACATGACTCTTTATGAATTATGGTTTTTCTCAGGGTATATGCCCAATAGTGGGATTGCTGTGTCATATGGTATTTCTATTTTTAATTTTTTAAGGAACCTCCATACTGTTCTCCATAGCGGCAATATCAATTTACATGCCCACCAACAGTGCAAGAGGGTTCACTTTTCTCCACACCCTCTCCAGCATTTATTGTTTGTAGTCTTTTTGATGATGGCCATTCTGACTGGTGTGAGGTGATACCTCATTGTAGTTTTGATTTGCATTTCTCTAATGATTAGTGATGTTGAGCATCCTTTGACGTCTTTGTTGGGAATCTGTACATCTTCTTTGGACAAATGTCTATTTAGGTCTTCTGCACATTTTTGGATTGGGTTGTTTGCTTTTTGATGTTGAACTGCATGAACTGCTTGTATATTTTGGAGATAAATCCTTTGTCAGTTGCTTAATTTGCAAATATTTTCTCCCACTCTGAGGGTTGTCTTTTCATCTTGTATATGGTTTCCTTTGCTGTGCAAAAGCTTTTAAGTTTCATTAGGTCCCATTTGTTTATTTTTGTTTTTATTTCCATTTCTCTAGGAAGTGGGTCAAAAAGGATCTTGTTGTGATTTATATCATAGAGTGTTCTGCCTATGTTTTCCTCTAAGAGTTCTATAGTGTCTGGCCTTACATTTAGGTCTTTAATCCATTTTGAGTTTATTTTTGTGTCTGGTGCTAGGGAGTGTTCTAATTTCATTCTTTTACATGCAGCTGTCCAGTTTTCCCAACACCACTTATTAAAGAGGCTGTCTTTTCTCCATTGTATATTCTTGCCTCTTTTATCAAAGATAAGGTGACCATATGTTCATGGGTTTATCTCTGGGTTTTCTACCCTGTTCCATTGATCTATATTTCTGTTTTTGTGCCAGTATCATACTGTCTTGATTACTGTTGCTTTGTAGTATAGTCTGTAGACAGGGAGCCTGATTCTTCCAGCTCCGTTTTTCTTTCTCAAGATTGCTTTGGTTATTTGGGATCTTTTGTATTTCCATACAAATTGTGAAAATTTTTGTTCTAGTTCTGAGAAAAATACCATTGGTAGTTTGATAGGGTTTGCATTGAATCTGTAGATTGCTTTGCGTAGTAGAGTCATTTTCACATTGTTTTTTCTTCCAAGCCAGGATGATGGTATATCTCTCCATCTGTTTGTATCATCTTTAATTTCTTTCATCGGTGTCTTATAGTTTTCTGCATACTGGTCTTTTGCCTCCTTAGGTAGGTTTATTCCTAGGTATTTTATTCTTTTTGTTGCAGTGGTAAATGAGAGTGTTTTCTTAATTTCTCTTTCAGGTATTTCATCATTAGTGTGTAGGAATGCAAGAGATTTCTTTTATTTATTTATTTATTTATTTATTTATTTATCTGTTATTAGTTTCTGCTTTATAACAAAGTGAATCAGTCATACATATACATCTGTTCCCACATCCCTTCCCTCTTGCGTCTCCCTCCCTCCCACCCTCCCTATCCCACCCCTCCAGGCGGTCATGAAGCACCGAGCTGATCTCCCTGTGCTATGTGGCTCCTTCCCACTATCTATCTACCTTACGTTTGGTAGTGTATATATGTCCATGCCTCTCTTTCGCTTTGTCACAGCTTACCCTTGCCCCTCTCCATATCCTCAAGTCCATTCTCAAGTAGGTCTGTGTCTTTATTCCTGTTTTACCCCTAGGTTCTTCATGACCTTTTTTTTTTCTTAAATTCCATATATATGTGTTAGCATACGGTATTTGTCTTTCTCTTTCTGACTTACTTCACTCTGTATGACAGACTCTAGGTCTATCCACCTCATTACAAATAGCTCAGTTTCATTTCTTTTTATGGCTGAGTAATATTCCATTGTATATATGTGCCACATCTTCTTTATCCATTCATCCGATGATGGACACTTAGGTTGTTTCCAGCTCCGGGCTATTGTGTATAGAGCTGCAATGAACATTTTGGTACATGCCTCTTATTGAATTATGGTTTTCTCAGGGTATATGCCTAGTAGTGGGATTGCTGGGTCATATGGTAGTTCTATTTTTAGTTTTTTAAGGAACCTCCATACTGTTCTCCATAGTGGCTATACCAATTCACATTCCCACCAGCAGTGCAAGAGTGTTCCCTTTTCTCCACACCCTCTCCAGCATTTATTGTTTCTAGATTTCTTGATGATGGCCATTCTGACTGGTGTGAGATGATATCTCATTGTAGTTTTGATTAGGAATGCAAGAGATTTCTATGCATTAATTTTGTATCCTGCTACTTTACCAAATTCATTGATGGGCTCTAGCAGTTTTCTGATAGCCTCTTTAGGATTCTCTATGTATAGTATCATGTTATCTACAAACAGTGAAAGCTTTACTTCTTTTCCAATTTGGATTCTTTTATTTCTTTTCCTTCTCTGATTGCTGTGGCTAAATCTTCAAAAACTATGTTGAATAATAGTTGTGAGAGTGGGCAACCTTGTCTTGTTCCTGATCTTAGTGGAAATGGTTTCAGTTTTTTACCATTGAAAATGATGCTGCCTTTGGGTTTGTCATATATGGCCTTTATTATATTGAGGTAAGTTCCCTCTATGCCTACCTTCTGGAGGGTTTTATCATAAATGGGTGGTGAATTTGTCAGAAGTTTTTCTGTATCTATTGAGATGATCATATGGTTTTTCTCCTTCAATTTGTTAATATGGTTTATCACATTGATTGATTTGCATATATTGAAGAATACTTGCATTCCTGTGATAAACCCCACTTGATCCTTTTAATGTGCTGTTGTATTCTGTTTGCTAGTATTTTGTTGAGGATATTTGCATCTATGTTCATCAGTGATACTGGCCTGTAATTTTCTGTTTTTGTGACATCTTTGTCTGATTTTGGTATCAGAGTGATGGTGGCCTCATAGAATGAGTTTGGGAGTGTTCCTTCATGTGCAATTTTTTGGAAGAGTTGGCGAAGAATGGGTGTTAGCTCTTCTCTAAATGTTTGATAGAATTCACCTGTGAAGCCATCTGGTCCTGGACTTTTCTTTGTTGGAAGATTTTTAATCACAGTTTCAATTTCACTGCTTGTGATTGGTCTGTTGATATTTTCTATTTCTTCCTGAAGAAAGGTTCTGTCTTGGAATGTTGTGCTTTTCTAAGAATTTGTCCATATCTTCCTGGTTGTCCATTTTAGTGGCATATAGTTGCTTGTAGTAATCTCATGATCTTTTGTATTTCTCCAGTGTCAGTTGTTCCTTCTCCTCTTTCATATCTAATTCTGTTGATTCGAGTCTTCACCCTTTTTCTTTTTGATGACTCTGGCTAATGGTTTATCAATTTTGTTTATCTTCTCAAAGAACCAGCTTTTAGTTTTATTGATCTCTGCTATCGTTTCCTTCATTTCTTTTTCATTTATTTCTGATCTGATCTTTAAGATTTCTTTCCTTCTACTAACTTTGGGGGTTTTTTTGTTCCTCTTTCTCTAATGCCTTTACGTGTAAGGTTAAGTTGTTTATTTGACATTTTTCTTGTTTCTTGAGGTAGGCTTGTATTGCTATAAACTTCCCTCTTAGAACTTCTTTTGCTTCATCCCGTAGGTTTTGGGTTGTCGTGTTTTATTTTCATTTGTTTCTAGGTATTTTTTGATTTCCTCTTTGATTTCTTCAGTGATCTCTTGGTTATTTAGTAGCATATTGTTTAGCCTCCATGTGTTTGTATTTTTTACAGTTTTTTTCCTGTAATTGACACCTAGTCTATTCATAGGGTTGTGGTCGGAAAATATACTAGATACGATTTCAGTTTTCTTAAATTTACCAGGGCTTGATTTGTGACCAAAGATATGATATATCCTGGAGAATGTTCCATGAGCACTTGAGAAGAAAGTGTATTCTGTTGTTTTTGGATGGAATGTCCTATAAATATCAGTTATGTCCATCTTGTCTAATGTGTCATTTAAAGCTTGTGTTTCTTATTTATTTTCATTTTGGATGATCTGTCCATTGGTGAAAGTGGGGTGTTAAAGTCCCCTACTATTACTGTGTTACTGTTGATTTCCCCTTTTATGGCTGTTAACATTTGCCTTATGTATTGAGGTGCTCCTATGTTGGGTGCATAAACATTTACCATTGTTGTATCTTCTTGGATTGATCCCTAGATCATTAAGTAGTGTCCTTCTTTGTCTCTTGTAATGGTCTTTATTGTAAAGTCTCTTTTCTCTGGTGTGAGAATGGCTACTCCAGCTTTCTTTTGATTTCCATTTGCATGGAATATCTTTTTCCATCCCCTCACTTTCAGTCTGTATGTGTCCCTAGGTCTAGATTGGGTCTCCTGTAGACAGCATATATGCAGGTCTTGTTTTTATATTCATTCAGCCAGTCTATGTCTTTTGGTTGGAGCATTTAATCCATTTACATTTAAGGTAATTATTGATATGTATGTTCCTATTACCATTTTCTTAGTTGTTTTGGGTTTGTTTTTGTAGGTCTTTTCCTTCTCGTGTGTTTCCTGCCTAAGAAGTTTCTTTAGCATTTGTTGTAAAGCTGGTTTGGTGGTGCTGGATTCTGTTAGCTTTTGCTTGTCTGTAAAGCTTTTAATTTTTCCATCAAATCTGAATGAGATCCTTGCTGGATAGAGTAATATTGGTTGAAGGTTTTTTCCCTTTCATCACTTGAAATATGTCCTGCCATTCCCTTCTGGCCTGCACAGTTTCTGCTGAAAGATCAGCTGTTAACTTTATGGGGATTCCATTGTATTTTATTTCTTGCTTTTCCCTTGCTGCTTTTAATATTTTTTCTTTGTGTTTAATTTTTTTGTAGTTTGATTAATATGTGTCTTGGCCTGTTTCTCCTTGCATTTATCCTGTTTGGGACTCTCTGAGCTTCCTGGACTTGATTATTTCCTTTCCCATATTAGGGAAGTTTTCAGCTATCATCTCTTCCAATATTTTCTCAGTCCCTTTCTTTTTCTCTTCTTCTTCTGGGACCCCTATAATTCAAATGTTGGTGCATTTAATGTTGTCCCGAGGTCTCTGAGACTCTCCTCAATTCTTCTCATTCTTTTTTTAGACTCTCTTCAATTCTTTTCATTCTTTTTTCTTTATTCTTCTCTGCGGTAGTTATTTCCACTATTTTATCTTCCAGGTCACTTATCTGTTCTTCTACCACAGTTATTTTACTGTTGATTCCTTGTAGAGTATTTTAAATTTCATTTATTGTGTTGTTCATCATTGTTTCTTTGCTCTTTAGTTCTTCTGGGTCCTTGTTAAATGTTTCTTATATTTTCTCCATTCTATTTCCAAGATTTTGGATCATCTTTAATATCATTACTCTGAATTCTTTTTCAAGTAGACTGCCTATTTCCTCTTCAGTTGTTTGGTCTGGTGGGTTTTTACCTTTCTCCTTCATCTGCTGTGTATTTCTCTGTCTTCTCATTTTGCTTAACTTACTGTGTTTGAGATCTCCTTTTTCACTGGTTTCAGATTCGTAGTTCCCGTGGTTTTTGTGTCTGCCCCCAGTGGGTAAGATTGGTTTAGTGGGTTATGTAAGCTTCCTGGTGCAGGGGACTGTGCCTGTGTTCTGATGGATGAGGCTGGATCTTGTCTTTCTGATGGGGACCACGTCCGGTGGTGTGTTTTGGGGTGTCTGTGAACTTATTATGATTTTAGGCAGCCTCTCTGCTAATGGGTGGGGTTGTGTTCCTGTCTTGCTAGCTGTTTAGCATGGGGTGTCCAGCACTGGAGCTTGCTGGTCGTTGAGTGGAGCTGGGTCTTAGCATTGAGACGGAGATCTCTGGGAGATCTCTCGCTGATTTATATTACGAGGGGCCAGGAGGTCTCTGTTGGACCAATGTCCTGAACTCGGCTCTCCCACCTCAGGGGTTCATGCCTGACACCTGGCCAGAGCACCAAGACACTGTCAGCCACATGGCTCAGAAGAATGGGAGAAAAGAAAAAAAAAAGAAACAAACAAAATAAATAAAATAAATAAAGTTATTAAAATAAAAAATTTAAAAATATTATATAAAATTAAAAAAATAAAGAAGAGAGCAACCAAACCAATAAAGAAATCCACCATGATAACAAGCACTAAAAACTATACTTAAAAAATGGACAGAAAGATCCCTAGGACAAATGGTAAAAGCAAACCTATACAGACAAAATCACACAAAGAAGCATTCACATACACAGAGAGACAGAAAAAGGAAAAATATATATATATATATATATGTATATATATTTATATATAAAAGGAAGAGGCCAACCAAACCAATAAACAAATTTACCAATGATAATAAGCTCTAAATACTAAACTATGATAAACATTAAACTAGAAACAAATTAGACACAGAAAGCAAACCCCAAATCTACAGTTGTGCCCAAAGTCCACCGCCTTAGTTTTCGGGTGATTTGTTGTCTATTCAGGTATTCCACAGATGCAGGGTACATCAGGTTGATTGTGGAGATTTAATCTGCTGCTCATGAGGCTGCTGGGAGAAATTTCCCTTTCTCTTCTTTGCACAGCGCTTGGGGTTCAGCTTTGGATTTGGTCCCGCCTCTGGCATCTGTTCTTCACCCAGACAGGAGGAGATTAAAGGAACAGCTGATTCGGAGGCTCTGGCTCACTCAGGCTGGGGGGAGGGAAAGGTACAGTAGTTATAATTGGAATGCGGGGCGAGCCTGTGGCAGCAGAGGCCAGCGTAACATTGCAACAGCCTGAGGCACGCCATGTGTTCTCCCCAGGAAGTTGTTCTGGATCACGGGACCTTGGCAGTGGTGGGCTGCACAGGCTCCCGGGAGGGGAACTGTGGATAGTGACCTGTGCTTGCACACAGGCTTCTTGGTGGCTGCAGTAGCAGCCTTAGAGTTTCATGCCCATCTCTGGTGTCCATGCTGACAGCCGCGGCTCACTCCCATCTCTGGAGCTCGTTTAGGCGGTGCTCTGAATCCCCTCTCCTCATGCACCCCAAAACAGTGGTTTCTTGTCTCTTCATCAGTTCCAGACTTTCTCCCCGACTCCCTCCCGGCTAGCTGTGGTGCACTAGCACCCTTCAGGCTGTGTTCATGCATCCAACCCCAGTCCTCTCCCTGGGATCTGACTTCTGAATCCTGAGCCTCAGCCCCCAGCCCCCACCTGCCCTGGTGGGTGAGCAGACAAGCCTCTCGGGCTGGTGAGTGCCAGTTGGCACCGATCCTCTGTGCGGGAATCTCTCCACTTTGCCCTCCACACCCCTGTTGCTGTGCTCTCCTCCTTGGCTCCAAAGCTTCCCCGCTGTCCACCCACCATCCCCGCCAGTGAAGGGGCTGCCTAGTGTGTGGAAACTTTTCCTCCTTCACAGCTCCCTCCCAGAGGTGCAGGTCCATTCCTACTCTTTTGTCTCTGTTTTTTCTTTTTTCTTTTGCTCTACCCAGGTATGTGGGGAGTTTCTAGCCTTTTGGGAAGTCCAAGGTCTTCTGCCAGCGTTCAGTAGGTGTTCTGTAGGAGTTGTTCTACATGTAGATGTATTTCTGATGCATTTGTAGAGAGGAAGGTGATCTCCACATCTTACTCCTCCACCATCTTGAAGGTCCTCCCTAATACCAAGAACTGTACATTTATTTACTATGAATATCTAGTGACTAAAACTTTCTGTGCTTAAAAAGGAAGGACTACTCTAAAAAAGTAGGCAATTCACAGAATTATATAATATGCTTACACCTACCTTAATTTAAGCACGTTTCAAGCAGCTTCACGAGCCTAGAAATTTCCCAACTGACGATAGCCTGTGGCTGTTTTTTAGCAAATGCACTCAAGATAATTTTTAGTAAGAAAGTGAATTAAGTGGGGGAAATGGATCTTTATCCTAAATCTATATTCTAAATAACACTGGCATAGTTTTTTAATAAAGACAGTACACTATTCTTTTTCTGTCTTCTTTAGGGAAGTAATGATTTCACTATTTTCTTAAGTTACATATTAATGCCATTAATTTACACATCAATTCTATGCCAGACACTGGGACAATGGTAAATGACTCATTGCAAGGTTATTTCTCTTGTAGTACTTACCATCTATACAAGAAGCATACAAGAACAAGTTATCAAACAAATAAATTTATAGTTGCAAATTGTGATGAGAAATGTAAGGAAATATACATCAGTTTCAAACACCACGATTCATCTAAGTTGATAGACTTCTTGACTGAAGGGACTCTTTTCAGAAGATTATAATTACTGCCCCCTATTAAATGAAAGTTAGGTATAGAGACAGTGTGAGGGAGAGATAATTTTTGTGTTCCTTTCTTTTTTTGTTTACAGTAATTCTGGGATAGAGGACAGGAAGGTGGCTCCACCCAGTTCAAAACAAATGTATTTAAAATAAAAGTGTAAGTGAGTTATTTGAGGATTTATCTGTTCATGTGACAAAATCAAAATCATGGAGAGATTAAAAATACATTAATACATTGCCTTATTTTCTTCACCTTTCTTTAAAGAAAGAATGACAGAAATATGGGCAAAGGAAGGGCAGAGGGAAGGAGGAGAGGGAGAGGAGGGAAGGAAGGGAGAGAGGGAGGGAGGAGGAGAGGAAGGATGGGAAGCAGAGAGGGAAGGAAAGATGGCAGGAAGAGAGGGAGAATTTTCAAAGATGCCTACACCTCCATCTCCATCCCACCCTATCTTCTTCCCCTACCTCTCCCTGCCCAGATGCAACTACTATGCCAAATTGCTGTGTGTCATCTCAGTGTCTAATTTTATATTTTACTACACATGCACACACGTGTAATTTCTTAAGCCTGAAATTCTGTCATATAAAATTTTAAATAAATGTAGCTTTCTGTAGCCATCCTTTCTGCTGTTTGTTTGTTTTTCACACAACACTATGTGAGGTAAGCCCATGTTGATACATGTAGAACTAGTTTGTTCATTTTAACTGCTAAGTAGCCCATTGTACACCAGAGTTGTGTATCCATTTTATTTGGCTGGACTGTTGGAGTATTTACCTGTTTCTGCTATTACAAGGAGAGCTTGATGAATATCTCTGCTTATGTCTCCTTATATACAAGTGAGTAGCCATCTAGGACCAGAATGGCTGGATCATACTAAACCCTCCAGATTTTACCTATTTAACATTATGCTTATTAAAAAATGAATAGAAAAAAATCTAATTTTATATTGCAAATCCATTTTGGAAATTTATGCTTACAAAAACACAGGAACAGAAGTCATATTTTGTTATTATTGCAATATCTGGAATGTTTCATAATTAACCTGGAAACATATAAAATCCGTTTCCCATTTTTGCCTTTTAGAATATACCTCTCAGTTAGCTTAATTTTTTTTTTTTTTTTTTTTTTTTTTTTTTTTTGCTGTACACGGGCCTCTCACTGTTGTGGCCTCTCCCATTGCGGAGCACAGGCTCCGGACGTGCAGGCTCAGCGGCCATGGCTCACGAGCCCAGCCGCTCCGCGGCACGTGGGATTCTCCCGGACCGGGGCACGAACCCGTGTCCCCTGCATCAGCAGGCGGATTCTCAACCACTGCGCCACCAGGGAAGCCCTAGTTAGCTTAATTTTGATGGTGTTCATTATGAATTCAAAAAAGCAACATAGCTTTATTTTAGATATTTATTTCTATAATTTATACTTTCTCTCAAAAAAATTTAACAGTAAAACCATCAAAATACATGTCAACAAAGATATTAAATTTAACATATATTTATTTATCTAATTAAAATAGATAGCAACAAAGTTAATCTATACTGGAACACAATTCCTGCTTGATATTTGAGAAAATTCTATTATTGGTCTTCTTTTAATCATAAATTTATTCACCACTTGTGATTTCAGTTTTTAAAGAAGGAATGGTATTGAATACAACTTATAAATAAATATATTAAAAATATTTTACTGTGCCAGTAATTAAAAAATAAAATAACAAATTAAAAGTACCATATCTCATATATTAACAAAAACAGTATAATATCCATTTGAGCTTCAGTGTAAGGAAATTGATACTCTCTAGCATTATAATTTGGTACAATTCCTTAAGAAAGTATTTTGGCCATACATAGTGTAAGACGCCATAAAAACTTGTATGACTTTTAATACTCTATATAGAGAACACTAAAAGCTCCACACTAAAAACTATTAGAACTAACAAATGAATTCAGCTAGGTAGCAGGATATAAGATTAATATATAGAAATCTGTTGTGTTTCTTTACATAAGTAATGAGCTATCAGACAGAGAAAGTAAAAAACAATCCAGTTTAAAAATCACATGCAAAAAAAAAAAAAAAAAAAAAAACCTAGGAGTAAGCTTAACCAAGGAGGTGAAAGACCTATACACAGAAAACTATAAAACACTGGTAAAAGAAATTGAAGACAATTTGAAGAAATGGAACGATATCCTATGCTCTTGGATTGGAAGAATTAGTATTGTTAAAATGGCCACACTAACCAAAGCAATCTACAGATTTAATGCAATCCCTATCAAAATACCCATGACATTTTTCACAGATCTAAAACAAACAATCCTAAAATATAGATAGAACCACAAAAGGTCCAGAATAGTCAAAGTAATCCTGTAAAAAAAAAGAACAAAGCTGGACTTCAGACTTTACTACAAAGTCTGAACCTTCCCAGACTTCAGACAATACTAAAAAGCTACAGTAATCAAAACAGTGTGGTGTTGGTACAAAAACAGACGTATAGATCAATGGAACAGAATAGAGAGCCTAGAAATAAACCCAGACACCTACGCTCAATTAATCTACAATAAAGGATGCAAGAATATACAATGGAGAAAAGACAGTCTCTTCCACAAGTAGTGCTGGGAAAGCTGGACAGCTACATGAAAATCAGTGAAATTAGAACATTACCTCACACCATGTACAAAAATAAATGAAAAATACTTTAAAGACCTAAGTATAAGACATGACACTGAAAAACTCCTAGAAGAAAACATAGGAAAAATATTCTCTGACATAAATAGTAGCAAGATTTTCTTACACCAGTCTCCCAAGACAAAAGAAATAAAAGCAAAAATAAACAAATGGGACATGATCAAACTTAAAAGCCATTGCACAACAAAGAAAACCATCAACAAAACAAAAAATCAACCTTCAGAATGGGAGAAAATATTTGCATAGAATGCAACGGACAAGGGGTTGATATCAGAAACAGACAAACAGCTCGTACAATTAAGAAAATGATAAAGAAACATTCATATCAAAAATTACCTTGGGCTTACCTGGTGGTGCAATGGTTGAGAGTCCGCCTGCCGATGCAGGGTACAAGAGTTCGTGCCCCAGTCCAGGAAGATCCCACATGCTGCAGAGTGGCTGGGCCCATGAGCCATGGCCACTGAGCCTGCACATCCAGAGCCTGTGCTCCACAACAGGAGAGACCACAACAGTGAGAGGCCCATGTACTGCAAAAAAAAAAAAAAAAAATTACCTTAAATGTAAATGGACTAAATGCTCCAACCAAAACACGTAGACTGGCTGAATGGATACAAAAAAAGACCTGAATAAATGCTGTCTACAAGAGACCCTCTTCAGACGTAGGGACACATACAGACTGAAAGTGAGGGGATAGAAAAAGATATTCCATGCAAATGGAAATCAAAAGAAAGCTGGAGTAGCAATTCTCATATCAAACAAAATAGACTTAAAAATAAAGACTAAAACAAGAGACAAAGAAGGACACTACATAATAATCAAGGAATCAATCCAAGAAGAAGATATAACAATGGTAAATATTTATGCACCCAACATAGGAGCACCTCAATACATAAGGCAAATGCTAACAGCCATAAAAGGGGAAATTGACAGTAACGCAACACTAGTAGGGGACTTCAACACCCCACTTTCACCAATGGACAGATCATCCACAATGAAAATAAATAAGGAAACACAAGCTTTAAATGACACATTAGACAAGATAGACTTAATTGATATTTGTTGGACATTGCATCCCAAAACAACGGAATACACTTTCTTCTCAAGTGCTCATAGAACATTCTCCAGGATAGACCATATCTTTGGTCACAAATCAAGCCTTAGTAAATTTAAGAAAATTGAAATCATATCAAGTAACTTTTCCGACCACAACGTTATGAGACTAGCTATCAATTACAGGAAAAAAACTGTAAAAAACACAAATACATGGAGGCTAAACAATACACTACTAAATAACCAAGAAATCACTAAAGAAATCAAAGAGGAAATCAAGAAATATCTAGAAACAAATGAGAATGAAAGCACGATGACCCAAAACCTATGGGATGCAGCAAAAGCAATTCTAAGAGGGAAGTTTATATCAACACAATCCTACTTCATGAAACAAGAAAAATCTCAAATAAACAACCCAACTTTACAGCTACAGCAATTAGAGAAAGAACAACAACAACAACAAAAAAAAAAAACCCCAAAGTTAGCAGAAGGAAAGAAATCATAAAGATCAGAGCAGAAATAAATGAAAAAGAAATGAAGGAAACAATAGCAAAGATCAATAAAACTAAAAGCTGGTTCTTTGAGATGAAAAACAAATTGATAAACCATTAGCCAGACTCATCAAGAAAAAAAGGGAGAAGACTCAAATCAACAGAATTAGAAATGAAAAAGGAGAAGTAACAACGGACACTGCAGAAATACAAAGGATCATGAGAGATTACTACAAGCAATTATATGCCAATAAAATGGACAACCTGGAAGAAATGGACAAATTTCCAGAAAAGCACAACCTTCTGAGACTGAACCAGAAAGAAATAGAAACCAGAAAGAAATATCAACAGACCAATCACAAGCACTGAAATTGAAACTTTGATTAAAAATCTTCCAACAGGGCTTCCCTGGTGGCGCAGTGGTTGAGAGTCCGCCTGCCGATGCAGGGACACGGGTTTGTGCCCCAGTCCGGGAAGATCCCACATGCCACAGAGCGGCTAGGCCCATGATCCACGGCCGCTGAGCCTGCACATCCAGAGCCTGTGCTCTGCAACAGGAGAGGCCACAGCAGTGAGAGGCCTGCGTACCGCAAAAAAAAAAAAAAAAAAACTTCCAACAAACCAAAGCCCAGGACCAGATGGCTTCACAGGCAAATTCTGTAAAACATTTAGAGAAGAGCTAACATCTATCCTTCTCAAACTCTTCCAAAGTAAAGCAGAGGGAGGAACACTCCCAAACTCATTCTATAAGGTCACCATCACCCTGATACCAAAACCAAACAAAGATGTGACAAAAACAAAAGAAAACTACAGACCAATATCATTGATGTACATAGATGCAAAAATCCTCAATAAAATACAAGCAAACAGAACCCAACAGCACGTTAAAAGGATCATACACCATGATCAAGTGGGGTTTATCCCAGGGATGCAAGGATTCTTAAATATACACAAATCAATTAACGTAATATACCATATTAACAAATTGAAGGATAAAAACCATATGATCATCTCAATAGATGCAGAAGAAGCTTTTTACAAAATTCAACACCATTTATGTTAAAACCCTCCAGAAACTAGGCAAAGAGAGAACTTACCTCAACATAATAAAGGCCATATATGACAAACACACAGCCAACACTGTTCTCAGTGGTGAAAAACTGACACCATTTCCACTAAGATCAGGAACAAGACAAGGTTGTCCACTCTCACCACTCTTATTCAACATAGTTTTGGAAGTTTTAGCTAAACAATCAGAGAAGAAAAAGAAATAAAAGGAATACAAATCAGAAAAGAAGAAGTAAAGCTGTCGTTGTTTGCAGATGACATGATACTATACATAGAGAATCCTAAACATACTACCAGAAAACTATTAGAGCTAATCAGTGAATTTGGTAGAGTAGCAGGATACAAAATTAATTCACAGAAATCTCTTGCATTCCTATACACTAATGATGAAAAATCTGAAAGTGAAATCAAGAAAACACTCCCATTTACCACTGCAACAAAAAGAATAAAACATCTAGGAATAAACCTACCTAAGGAGACAAAAGACCTGTATGCAGGAAACTGTAAGACACCGATGAAAGAAATTAAAGATGATACAAATAGATGGAGAGATATACAATGTTCTTGGACTGAAAGAACCAGAATTGTGAAAATGACTATAGTACCCAATGCAATCTACAGATTCAATGCAATCCCTATCAAACTACCAATGGCATTTTTCACAGAACTAGATCAAAAAACTTCACAGTTTGTATGGAAACACAAAAGACACCAAATAGCCAAAGCAATCTTGAGAAAGAAAAATGGAGCTGGAAGAATCAGGCTTCCGGACTACAGACTATACTACAAAGCAACAGTAATCAAGACAGTATGATACTGGCACAAAAACAGAAATATAGATCAATGGAACAGGATAGAAAGCCCAGAGATAAACCCACAGACATATGGTCACATTATCTTTGATAAAGGAGGCAAGAATATACAATGGAGAAAAGACAGCCTCTTCAGTAAGTGGAGCTGGGAAAACTGGACAGCTACATGTAAAAGAATGAAGTTAGAACACTCCCTAACACACAAAAATAAACTCAAAATGGATTAAAGACCTAAATGTAAGACCAGACACTATAAAACTCCTAGAGGAAAACATAGGCAGAACACTCTATGACATAAATCACAGCAAGATCCTTTTTGACCCACCTCCTAGAGAAATGGAAATAAAAATAAAAATAAACAAAAATGGACTTAATGAAACATAAAATCTTTTGCACAGCAAAAGAAACCATATACAAGAAGAAAAGACAACCCTCAGAGTGGGAGAAAATATTTGCAAATGAAGCAACTGAAAAAGGATTAATCTCCAAAATATACAAGCAACTCATGCAGCTCAATATCAAAAAAACAAAAAACCAAAAATACAGCTACACGTGCAACAACTCCTACAGAACACCTACTGAACGCTGGCAGAAGACCCCAGACCTCCCAAAAGGCTCGCCCCGCACTCCGTGCCCCTCCCTCCCGCCCGGCCTGAGTGAACCAGAGTCCCCGAAGAGGCTGCTCCTTTAACCCTGTCCTGTCTGAGCGAAGAACAGACGCCCTCCGGCGACCTACATGCAGAGGCGGGGCCAAATCCAAAGCTGAGACCCAGGAGCTGTGAGAACAAAGAAGAGAAAGGGAAACCTCTCCCAGCAGCCTCAGAAGCAGCGGATTAAAGCTCCACAATCAACTTCATGTACCCTGCATCTGTGGAATACATGAATAGACAACAAATCATCCCAAATTGAGGAGCCAGGAGTCAGTGCTGTGCCTCTGAGGTGGGAGAGCGAACTTCAGGACACTGGTCCACAAGAGACCTCCCAGCTCCACATAATATCAAACGGCAAAAATCTTCCAGAGATCTCCATCTCAACACCAGCACCCAGCTTCACTCAACGACCAGCAAGCTACAGTGCTGGACACCCTATGCCAAACAACTAGCAAGACAGGAACACAACACCACCCATTAGCAGAGAGGCTGCCTCAAATCATAAAAAGTCCGCAAACACCCCAAAACACACCACCAGACGTGGACCTGCCCACCAGAAAGACAAGATCCAGCCTCATCCACCAGAACACAGGCAGTAGTCCCCTCCACCAAGAAGCCTACACAACCCACTAAACGAACCTTAGCCACTGGGGACAGACACCAAAAACAACGGGAACTACGAACCTGCAGCCTGCAAAGAGGAGACCCCAAACACAGTAACATAAGCAAAATGAGAAGACAGAAAAACACACAGCAGGAGAAGGAGCAAGATGAAAACCCACCAGACCTAACAAATGAAGAGGTAATAGGCAGTCTATCTGAAAAAGAATTCAGAATAATGATGGTAAAGATGATCCAAAATCTTGGAAATAGAATAGACAAAATGCAAGAAACAGTTAACAAGGACCTAGAAGAACTAAAGACGAATCAAGCATCGATTAAAAACACAATACATGAAATAAAAAATACTCTAGATGGGATCAATAGCAGAATAACTGAGGCAGAAGAACGGATAAGTGAGGTGGAAGATAAAATAGTGGAAATAACTGCTGCACAGCAAAATAAAGAAAAAAGAATGAAAAGAACAGAGGACAGTCTCAGAGACCTCTGGGACAACATTAAACGCACCAACATTCGAATTATAGGGGTTCCAGAAGAAGAAGAGAAAAAGAAAGGGACTGAGAAAATATTTGAAGAGATTATAGTTGAAAACTTCCCTAATATGGGAAAGGAAATAGTTAATCAAGTCCAGGAGGCACAGAGAGTCCCATACAGAATAAATCCAAGGAGAAATACACCAAGACACATATTAATCAAACTGTCAAAAATTAAACACAAAGAAATCATATTAAAAGCAGCAAGGGAAAAACAACAAATAACACACAAGGGAATCCCCATCAGGATAACAGCTGATCTCTCAGCAGAAACTCTACAAGCCAGAAGGGAGTGGCAGGACATACTTAAAGTGATGAAGGAGAAAAACCTGCAACCAAGATTACTCTACCCAGCAAGGATCTCATTCAGATTTGATGGAGAAATTAAAACCTTTACAGACAAGCAAAAGCTGAGAGAGTTCAGCACCACCAAACCAGCTTTACAACAAATGCTAAAGGAACTTCTCTAGGCAAGAAACACAACAGAAGGAAAAGAACTACAATAACGAACCCAAAACAATTAAGAAAATGGGAATAGGAACATACATATCAATAATTACCTTAAATGTAAATGGACTAAATGCTCCCACCAAAAGACACAGACTGGCTGAATGGATACAAAAACAAGACCCATATATATGCTGTCTACAAGAGACCCACTTCAGACCTAGAGACACATACAGACTGAAAGTAAGGGGATGGAAAAAGATATTCCATGCAAATGGAAACCAAAAGAAAGCTGGAGTAGCAATTCTCATATCAGACAAAATAGACTTTAAAATAAAGACTACTAGAAGAGACAAAGAAGGACACTACATAATGATCAAGGGATCAATCCAAGAAGAAGATATAACAATTGTAAATATTTATGCACCAAACATAGGAGCACCTCAATACATAAGGGAAATATTAACAGCCATAAAAGGAGAAATCGACAGTAACACAATCATAGTAGGGGACTTTAACACCCCACTTTCACCAATGGACAGGTCATCCAAAATGAAAATAAATAAGGAAACACAAGCTTTAAACGATACATTAAACAAGATGGACTTAATTGATATTTATAGGACATTCCATCCAAAAACAACAGAATACACATTTTTCTCAAGTGCTCATGGAACATTCTCCAGGATAGATCATATCTTGGGTCACAAATCAAGCCTTGGTAAATTTAAGAAAATTGAAATTGTATCAAGTATCTTTTCCGACCACAATGCTATGAGACTAGATATCAATTACAGGAAAAGAGCTGTAAAACATACAAACACATGGAGGCTAAACAATACACTACTTAATAACGAAGTGATCACTGAAGAAATCAAAGAGGAAATTAAAAAATACCTAGAAACAAATGACAATGGAGACACGACGACCCAAAACCTATGGGATGCAGCAAAAGCAGTTCTAAGAGGGAAGTTTATGGCAATACAATCCCACCTTAAGAAACAGGAAATATCTCGAATAAACAACCTAACCTTGCACCTAAAGCAATTAGAGAAAGAAGAACAAAAACATCCCAAAGTTAGCAGAAGGAAAGAAATCATAAAAATCAGATCAGAAATCAATGAAAAAGAAATGAAGGAAACGATAGCAAAGATCAATAAAACTAAAAGCTGGTTCTTTGAGAAGATAAACAAAATTGATAAACCATTAGCCAGACTCATCAAGAAAAAAAGGGAGAAGACTCAAATCAATAGAATTAGAAATGAAAAAGGAGAAGTAACAACTGACACTGCAGAAATACAAAAGATCATGAGAGATTACTATAAGCAACTCTATGCCAATAAAATGGACAACCTGGAAGAAATGGACAAATTCTTAGAAATGCACAACCTGCCAAGACTGAATCAGGAAGAAATAGAAAATATGAACAGACCAATCACAAGCACTGAAATTGAAACTGTGATTAAAAATCTTCCAACAAACAAAAGCCCAGGACCAGATGGCTTCACAGGCGAATTCTATCAAGCATTTAGAGAAGAGCTAACAGCTATCCTTCTGAAACTCTTCCAAAATATAGCAGAGGGAGGAACACTCCCAAACTCATTCTACGAGGCCACCATCACCTTGATACCAAAACCAGACAAGGATGTCACAAAGAAAGAAAACTACAGGCCAATATCACTGATGAACATAGATGCAAAAATCCTCAACAAAATACTAGCAAACAGAATCCAACAGCACATTAAAAGGATCATACACCATGATCAAGTGGGGTTTATTCCAGGAATGCAAGGATTCTTCAATATACGCAAATCAATCAATGTGATACACCATATTAACAAGTTGAAGGAGAAAAACCATATGATCATCTCAATAGATGCAGAGAAAGCTTTTGACAAAATTCAACACCCATTTATGATAAAAACCCTGCAGAAAGTAGGCATAGAGGGAACTTTCCTCAACATAATAAAGGCCATATATGACAAACCCACAGCCAGCATCGTCCTCAATGGTGAAAAACTGAAACCATTTCCACTAAGATCAGGAACAAGACAAGGTTGCCCACTCTCACCACTCTTATTCAACATAGTTTTGGAAGTTTTAGCCACAGCAATCAGAGAAGAAAAGGAAATAAAAGGAATCCAAATGGGAAAAGAAGAAGTAAAGCTGTCACTGTTTGCAGATGACATGATACTATACATAGAGAATCCTAAAGATGCTACCAGAAAACTACTAGAGCTAATCAATGAATTTGGTAAAGTTGCAGGATACAAAATTAATGCACAGAAATCTCTGGCATTCCTATATACTAATGATGAAAAATCTGAAAGTGAAATCAAGGAAACACTCCCATTTACCATTGCAACAAAAAGAATAAAATATCTAGGAATAAACCTACCTAAGGAGACAAAAGACCTGTATGCAGAAAATTATAAGACACTGATGAAAGAAATTAAAGATGATACAAATAGATGGAGAGATGTACCATGTTCTTGGATTGGAAGAATCAACATTGTGAAAATGACTCTACTACCCAAAGCAATCTACAGATTCAATGCAATACCTATCAAACTACCAATGGCATTTTTCACAGAACTAGAACAAAAAATTTCACAATTTGTATGGAAACACAAAGACCCCGAATAGCCAAAGCAATCTTGAGAACGAAAAATGGAGCTGGAGGAATCAGGCTCCCTGACTTCAGACTATACTACAAAGCTACAGTAATGAAGACAGTATGGTACTGGCACAAAAACAGAAAGATAGATCAATGGAACAGGATAGAAAGCCCAGAGATAAACCCACGGACATATGGTCACCTTATCTTTGATAAAGGAGGCAGGAATGTACAGTGGAGAAAGGACAGTCCCTTCAATAAGTGGTGCTGGGAAAACTGGACAGGGACATGTAAAAGTATGAGATTAGATCACTCCCTAACACCATACACAAAAATTAGCTCAAAATGGATTAAAGACCTAAATGTAAGGCCAGACACTATCAAACTCCTAGAGGAAAACATAGGCAGAACACTCTATGACATAAATCACAGCAAGATCCTTTTTGACCCACCTCCTAGAGAAATGGAAATAAAGACAAAAATAAACACATGGGACCTAATGAAACTTCAAAGCTTTTGCACAGCAAAGGAAACCATAAACAAGACCAAAAGACAACCCTCAGAATGGGAGAAAATATTTGCAAATGAAGCAACTGACAAAGGATTAATCTCCAAAATTTATAAGCAGCTCATGCAGCTCAATAGCAAAAAAACAAACAACCCAATCCAAAAATGGGCAGAAGACCTAAATAGACATTTCTCCACAGAAGATATACAGACAGCCAACAAACACATGAAAGGATGCTCAACATCTTTACTCATTAGAGAAATGCAAATCAAAACTACAATGAGATATCATCTCACACCAGTCAGAATGGCCATCATCAAAAAATCTAGAAACAATAAATGCTGGAGAGGGTGTGGAAAAAAGGGAACACTCTTGCACTGCTGGTGGGAATGTGAATTGGTACAGCCACTATGGAGAACAGTATGGAGGTTCCTTAAAAAACTACAAATAGAACTACCATATGACCCAGCAATCCCACTACTGGGCATATACCCTGAGAAAACCATAATTCAAAAAGAGACATGTACCAAAATGTTCATAGCAGCCCTATTTACAATAGCCCGGAGATGGAAACAACCTAAGTGTCCATCATCGGATGAATGGATAAAGAAGATGTGGCACATATATACAATGGAATATTACTCAGCCATAAAAAGAAATGAAATTGAGCTATTTGTAATGAGGTGGATGGACCTAGAGTCTGTCATACAGAGTGAAGTAAGTCAGAAAGAGAAAGACAAATACTGTACGCTGACACATATATATGGAATTTAAGAAAAAAATGTCATCAAGAACATAGGGGTAAGACAGGAATAAAGACACAGACCTACTAGAGCATGGACTTGAGTATATGGGGAGGGGGAAGGGTAAGCTGTGACAAAGTGAAAGAGCGGCATGGACATATATACACTACCAAATGTAAGGTAGATAGCTAGTGGGAAGCAGCCGCATAGCACAGGGAGATCAGCTCGGTTCTTTGTGACCGCCTGGAGGGGTGGGATAGGGAGGGTGGGAGGGAGACGCAAAAGGGAGGGGATATGGGAACATATGTATATGTATAACTGATTAAATTTGTAAAATAAAAAAAAAAAAAAAAAAAAAAACAAAAAAACAAAAAACCCAGTCCAAAAATGGGCAGAAGACCTAAATAGACATTTCTCCAAAGAAGATATACAGATTCCCAACAAACACAGGAAAGGATGCTCAACATCACTAATCATTAGAGAAATGCAAATCAAAACTACAATGAGGTATCACCTCACACCGGTCAGAATGGCCATCATCAAAGCATCTACAAAGAATAAATGCTGGAGAGAGTGTGGAGAAAAGGGAACCCTCCTACACTGTTGGTGGGAATGTAAATTGATACTGTCACTATGGAAAACAGTATGGAGTTTCCTTAAAAAACTAAAATAGAACTACCATATGACCCAGCAATCCCACCACTGGGCATATACCCTGAGAAAACCATAATTCATAAAGAGTCATGTACCACAGTGTTCATTACCGCACTATTTACAATAGCCAAGACATGGAAGCAACCTAAGTGTCCATCGACAGATGAATAGATAAAGAAGATGTGGCACATATATACAATGGAATATTACTCAGCCATAAAATGAGAAGAAATTGAGTTATTTATACTGAAGTGGAAGGACCTAGAGTCTGTCATGCAGAGTGAAGTAAGTCAGAAAGAGAAAAACCAATACTGTATGCTATCACGTATATATGGAATCTAAAAAAAAAACCCCAAAAATGGTTCTGAAAACCTAGGGCAGGGCAGGAATAAAGACGCAGACATGGAGAATGGACTTGAGGACACAGGGAGGAGGAGTGGTAAGCTGGGACAAAGTGAGAGAGTAACATTGACATATATACACTACCAAATGTAAAATACATAGCTAGTAGGAAGCAGCCGCATAGCACAGGGAAATCAGCTGCGGGCTGCATGACCACCAAAAGGGGTGGGATAGGGAGGGTGGGAGGGAGACTCAAGAGGTAGGGGATATGGGGATATATGTATGCATATAGCTGATCCACTTTGTTATACAGTAGAAGCTAACACAACATTGTAAAGCAATCATACTCCAATAAAGGTGTTATAAAAAAATAATCCAAAACATGAAAAATCTATATATTCATGTAAGTGTTTATTAGCTTTCATTTAAACTAATAAAATTGAAAACCACTTAAATGTCCAGGATAAAGTATATTGTTTCACACTGAAAGATTTGCAATCCTGATTATTATATATTAAGATTCAAAGGGAAGAAGAGAAAACCCTAAACATGGTTACAAGCATGCAAAAAATCCCACAGCCACTGGGGAGGGGGGTTGAAAATAAATATACCACAATGCTATTAGTAGTCATATTAGAAGTAATATTTCCCCACTAATTTCAGAATATTTTTTAATGTGTTATTTGTTTAAAAAGGAAAAGGATGATGTCCCAAGCCCCGCTTTTATTCTCATGGGGAGCTGGAAATTTTGCACAATTTATACTACTGCCTTACTTGTATTTGTTTGGGTTTTTTTTTTTTTTTTTTTGCTTTGTTTTGTTTCCCTACATAAAGCCATTGTCCTAAGACAATGCAGTATTTTAATGCTCTATCACTCTAGAATCTTATTTCACTCCTTCAGGAATACCATTTCAAGATTACTCTGATTACCCCTCAGTAAATGTGTCCCCTCTTTATTCTGAGAGAACTCACCATGTGGCAACGCAACAGAGCAGTTTTGCAACTAAGCCAAAAACAAAATGAATAGCTGTGAAAGAAGATCCATATCTTTGCTTTGTCTCCTAATTCTGAGTTCTTATTTAACTATCCTGCTCTTACCAAGTCATGGCATTCCATCAGAAGTAAACATTTTCTTTGAATTTGAATTTTACTATCATTTCTAAGTCCATTTCGCTTGTTTACGGGCTTATTATTATTTTAATTCCTCACAGTTTGTCTACTACAGAAATTGCTGATGATCAAGATAATGGTAATAAAGATGCTCTGATTTAGAAGGGGTGGCCTTGGTTTTTCTGCCACCTAACACATATCTCAGCTAACTATTCCTAGGAAACATTAAGCATGGTAGAAATTTAACACATGTTCTTATACTCCACAGGTATATGAATATAGTGATATTGGGGGAAATAGTCTATTTTGAACTCAGTGAGACATAAACATAACTGAGATTAGCACTGGGTCCTTGACAAGGGTCTATTAATTACTATTGCCCTGTGAGTACTTTTTGTGGTTGTTGTTCCCCTTCCCCAGGCTGCTCTGATTTATGAACAGCTTTTCATATTCACAAAGTGGTTCATGAATCACCCTCATCCAACAGAAATGAATAAAAATGAGCCCATTTACACAACATTTGGTATGTAGCTAATTACCTGAAAATGAAGGCTTGGGATTGCACTGAGAAGAGTGTCATTAACATTCAGCCCAAAGAGTACAAAACAGCGGGAGAAAAGAAAGTAGAATCAAAAAATAAAAATATAAGAGGAGCAAAAAGAATGCTATTTATTCAGTGTAGATTTTTGTTAAAGCATCACCAAAGAATACCTTCTGATGTCACCCAACAGAGGAATGATCAAGCAAAAAGCAGCAAATGAAATGGTTAAATACAACGTAATTTCAACTTTATTAAACAATATACTTAGAAGAAAGGAAGTTAATAATCAGATTGTGGTGATGAGATTATGGATCATTTATTCTATCTATAATTTTCTGTATTTCTCAGGTCTTTTACTATGACCCTGCATTAATCTTACAATGCACTTGTATTAGTAATCTTACATGTATATATGTATTTAGAAGCATATAGTTTAAAAATAATAATAGCTATAGTTAATTGAGAGACTATTATGTACCAAACATTGTAACTTGTATGTGCATATTATAACCCTCTTCTTCTTGCCTGTTCTACCCTGTATCCACCTGCAGAATACCTCTGTTCATGGAATACAACAAACTTAAGTTAAGGCATCCAAAAACCAACCAGACACACCAATCAAATAAGTGTAAGATTGAACTCTCTCCCTCCTGAGTGATTGTCATGTTTTCTTGATAATGTAAACATTTCTCTAATGTGAGATATTTGTGTTTCTAGAAAAATGGCAAAGCTAGTAGTCCCAAATGAGAGATAAGCATATCCTCCCTGGTTATTTCTTTAAACCAGTAGACAATGGCTCTATCTTCTATCTTCTGCTACCTGACAGTACTAAAAAACAAACAACAAAACAAAACAAAAATTATGACAGCAGGAAGGTGCAGTTGGATTTTTTTAGCTGTTGTAACCTCCATGCTTATAGTATTACCTGATTCCTAATAAGTCCTCTATCATGTTTCTTTGGTTTTTTTGTTTTTTTTGGTTTTTTTGCGGTACGCGGGGCTCTCACTGCTGTGGCCTCTCCCGTTGCGGAGCACAGGCTCTGGACGCGCAGGCCCAGCGACCACGACCCATGAGCCCAGCCACTCCGCGGCACACGGGATCCTCCCGGACCGGGGCACGAACCTGCGCCCCCCGCATCGGCAGGCAGACTCCCAACCACTAAGCCACCAGGGAAGCCCCTATCATGTTTATACTAATTATTGAGTTGCTAAAGGATGTCCTAAATTATTGATAACTAAATGAACACCAAAAACTCATAGTAAGGGCAACTCTTAGTTGTTCAATCTGTTTTACTGCTTGTGGGAGAAATTTTACTGAACCAGTTGTTCTCTGCTTAGATTTATCTGACCTGAATATAATAACTGGAAAGATAATAAACCTTAGCTCCTGAGTCTAGCATATCTGAATTTGAACCTCATTTACAGACTATAAAAACTTGGAAACTTTTTCTAGCCTCATCAGATGTCAGTTTCCTTATCTTTGAAATGGGCATAAAAATGGCATCAACATAATAAAGCTTTTGTAAATAATAAATTAAATAGTACATGTATGGTAGTCAGACTAATGGCCCTCTAAAGATGTCCACGTCTTAATTCTCAGGACCTGTAAATATGTTTCCTTAGGTGTCAACAGGGACTGTGCAGATGAGATTAATGTAAGGATTTTGAAATGAGATTATCCTGGATTATCTGGGGTGGGCCCAGTGTAATCACAAGGCTTCTTATACAAGGAAGGCAGGAGGGTCAGAGGGTGAGGAGATGTGAGGACAGAAGCAGACATTGGAATGATGGAGAAAGATAGAGGAAGGGAGCATGAGCCAAGGAATGCAAAGCAGCCTCTAGAAGCTGGAAAAGGCAAGGAAATAGATTCTCCCGTAGAGCCTCCAAAAGGAAAACAGCCCTATTGAAACCTTGATTTTAGAACTTCAGACCTCCAGGACAGTAAGAGAATAAATTTGTGTTGCTTTAAGCCACTAAATTTGTGGTAACTTGTTACAAGAGCAATAGGTAACCAATACAGTATATATGGTGCTTAGCACTGTGCCCGTCATATAGGATTCTAACATAATATTAGCTAAGATCACTCTGCCCCTTAAGATCTAGGTAAGAGTAGCTTAAACACACAACCATTATTTGTGGGAGTCCAACACCTTCCCCAGGGTTGCTGAGGCTTCCCAAAGGGCTTCATGATTTGGCCGTCTCTGGCTTTGAAGTTCAGGTTTTGCTGAATTGGTTTAATTTATAGACTACTGTTCCATGAATGCTGTCACGATATGGAATTCAGCCACTTTACAAGAATAAAAATAAAACATTTGCATAAGGATTTACTGGGGTGGGGCTGCTGGGGAGAGAACATGGTTTAGGTAAATAAAGAAAAATTTATTATAAGAGCAATGTAAAAATCTTAAAATTGAATACCATTCTTCAAAATGTTTTGCTACTCCATCATTTTGCTTCCCCACACCTAATTCCTCTTAAATCTCACAGCATTTTATCTCCTTTTGTCTCTTTATCATTTATGTCTCATGCTCTCAAGATTTCACCTTCTAATACTAAGGTATTTTCCTAAACATAGTAGCTTACCTAAAATAAAATTTGGTGCCACCTGTGAAGATGATACATATTCTTTTCACCACTCAGTAAGTGTTAGCTAAGGAAAAAAATCTATATTCTCATTGGTCATGACTTAGGCTAACCCATCCTTCATCTTTCATTGGTTTCTTTGGATGATGTCTCTAACATGGATTAAGGGTACAGCCTAGAGGCCAAAGGAAGCCATGGGACATTCTTCAAACAAACTTAAAGTGATACTGATGTCAATCTTATACTGCTACTCACTATCAATCTCACCAATCTTAGGAGTGTGATTAGGATATAGCATTTTCAGGCTTTTTTCCTCTCTCCTTTCTCATATTCTTTTTATATAGATTCTATTAAATTGTACAGCTATGCTCTACAGAGATCACATTAAAAATTAGAGCTCATCCCTATGATATTGAAGATTATAGGAAAATCTCAACCATACATACATAATTCATTCAAGTCCCCATTCTTATTTGCAAAGTGCACACTCCATATGTATATATGTGTGCGTGCATGCATGTGTGTGTGTGTGTGTGTGTGTGTTTGTGTTTGTAGCTAGGTTTTAAGCTACTTAAGGGCCAGGACTTCCTGGATGTGTCTTATCAGCAATGAGAGTCATGCTACCCTTAGACATCAAATACACATGAGTTGTGATTACAGTGACTCAGGGTCAGTGACCACGCAGCATACACCTTAATACAAAAATACTACAGAGACATGATTTCCGTTCATTCCAAAGTATCATGGGACCATAGTTTCTAATTAACAGCCTATTACAGTGTTCTGACCTAGCCTTCAAAATGTCAATAAATTGGATGATAATGTAAGGTATTCTAAATGTCTTTGAAAGAAGACATGACTGTTACACTGTCATGAATCCGTACCTCTGGGAAGTCTGAGTTCAGAAAAACAGTCAGTTAATACTTTTGCCTTTTACTGGTTCTACTCTATTATACTTTCATTTGCTCTCAGCCAATAATCATATTTTCACACACAGAATGAATGACTGGAGTGTGAACAGTTAAAAACAAAATTCAAAAAAATGCTTCAGTCCCGAAGTCCTCAACCTATCCAGTTTTGTGATCTTTGGCATCTTTGACTCCATAGAAGATTTTGAATATCAGGCTGCTTTAGCCATGATGTGAGAACATTCCCATGAAGATGTGTTAATTAGTTGTAGAGGTGACTAACCACTGCTGAGCAATTGCATTAGGCAAGGCAAACAAATGGAATACAGAAAGCAGTCATTCTTCGAGATGTTCATTGTTGCTTCACACCCAGAAGACAAGAGCTGGACAGCACTCTGCCCAGGGACATCTCTCTTTTTCTTGATGCACCTGGGAATTCTTGCTGAGTAATTTTTCTCACAAAGAGCTCAGGATACTCAACTCACTCATACGTATTACAAAATCTAGAAATGCCAAACTCTTAAATTAGCAGAGACTGACATTCTGTTGCATAAATTTCTATGGGCCACATCATGAATTTATGAGTACCTACTTGTAGAGGGGTCCCTGTCTGAGTGAGTCTCAATGATCCCTCTTTTCTTAGATGAGAGACCCTTTCAGGTCCCTGGTGACCATATTTGTATGTGTGTAGCTTTCCTTCCAGCCCTTAATAAATAATTTGGGGAGTGTTAACACCTAATCCAAGTTGAGCCAATGAAATCCTCTTGAGGATTCAAAATTTGGAAAAGATAGATCCCAAGAAGGAAGTTGTTTCACTAATGTCAGTGCTCTACAGAGAAAGTCAGGCACTTCCTGCAGCTCAAGTCCCAAGTTTCCTCTCTTTCTGTGTTGTGATGACTCAACTCTCTTTGGCATCTTAATGGGATTTGGGGCAGGAGAAGTGAACTCACACAGGCGATCATTGTTGAAAAATCATCAGGTCATGGGCAAGCTTCTGGTGTGATGTGTAGTTTCCCAAGGTGATATAAATTAAATTTCTCATATTTATTGATTGCCGAATAGATCGATCATGATAGATAGCAATAGTCAATTCAGTTATGCTTTCCAAAAGCTGTTTTTTTACCACTCACAGCTGTAGTACCCAAATACCTGAGACACGTTATTCATTTTACAATGTTTTGTTGACTTTTCAAATTGCATTGTAAAAACTCCAGAGCCTTATACTGTGTGAATCAGTGATTCAGCATGTCCTGCTTTTCATATGATGTGGTTAACTAACCAGATGACATGTGTCTAAAAATGATGTCAATTAAATGAGGAAAGCTGACCAGTGGAGCTCAAATGATGTTATCAAGTATCCCAAAAGCTCTTTAACAATTCCACATATATCTTATTTCAATTTTATTTTTAAATATTATATTTATTTTTAAACTATAAGCATGTACACTGTAATGTGTCCTATGCCACATTTTTTTTTTTTTTTTTTTTTTTTTTTTTTGCTGTACTCGGGCCTCTCACTGTTGCGGCCTCTCCCACTGCGGAGCACAGGCTCCGGATGCGCAGGCTCAGCGGCCGTGGCTCACGGGCCCAGCCGCTCCGCGGCATGTGGCATCCTCCCAGGCCGGGGCACGAACCTGCGTCTCCTGCATCGGCAGGTGGACTCTCAACCACTGCGCCACCAGGGAAGCCCGCCACATTTTTTTTTAACATCTTTATTGGAGTATAATTGCTTTACAATGGTGTGTTAGTTTCTGCTTTATAACGAAGTGAATCAGCTATATGCATACGTATATCCCCATATCTCCTCCCTCTTACGTCTCCTCCCACCCTCCCTATCCCACCCCTCTAGGTGGTCACAAAGCACCCAGCTGATCTCCCTGTGTTATGTGGCTGCTTCCCACTAGCTATTTTACATTTGGTAGTGTATATGTGTCCATGCCACTCTTTCACTTCATCCCAGCTTACCCTTCCCCCTCCCCGTGTCCTCAAGTCCATTCTCTATGTCTACATATTTATTCCTGTCCTGACCCTAGGTTCTTCGGAACCTTTTTTTTTTTTTTAAGATTCCATATATATGTGTTAGCATACGGTATTTGTTTTTCTCTTTCTGATGAGGTAGAGGGACCTAGAGCCTACGCCACATTTTAGTGCATTCAAGACCATGATAATATTAACTTGTGCTGCCAGGTTAGCTTATGCGGAGCATGGAACACCAAGTAAAGCTTCCTTTTAATCCACTGCTAAGTACCTACTAGAGACCAACCACTTATTAATGTATCTGAACCATCTGCAAAGGTGCCATTGATAATAGCATCAGTTACAAAGCAGACAGGTAATATTCCCCCCTAATTCAGGGTAGCCCATGCCTGGTCATATAAGATTTTAGAAGCAAGTGTTTCCATGTTTGTTAGGATTTTCTCAATGCCATACAAATAAAATATAACACAAAAATAATTGGTGCTGAGGGGGATTTAAGACCATAATTCTCATCATAATTCCTGCTTTCAAATGTGTGTGCTCATTAAAATGGATGTCAACATTTGAACTTATATGGCAAATCTATATTAACAACATATGTCTTTCACTTATTTCATTTGTATTTTATATGTTGAGGTTCTCTGTAAGATTTCATCTTATTACAGTTTTCCTCAGAGGAAAAATGTTTGAAAGCACCATTTTAGCAGTGTTTTTCAATCATAGCACTACTGACATTTTGGAACAGATAATTCTTAATTGTTGGGTGCTGTCCCAGGCACTGTAGGATGTTTAGCAGCATCCCTGGCCTCCACCCACTAGATGCCCAGTATCCACCCTCCACCCCCAGCCTGATGATCAAAACTGTCTCCAGATATTGTCAAATGTCCCCTGTTGGTAAAAATTATCCCTGGTTGAAAAGAATTGGCTACTTCATAAGATCATAAGGATGGCCACACTTCAGTAATTCCTAGAGAATATTCACATCTTCACAATTTTTTATTCATAAACAGCTATTAAACAAAGAATATAGTAGAGAGATGATTTTTTAAGCATTTTTAAATATTTATTGTGTTGTCTTATTGAGTGTGTTTGAAACACTTTGCAGACCATAAAAAGAATGTGGTGGAATTATAATCCTTTTATGTCCTAAATTCTGGAATACAGCCAGTCTTCAAAGTTTTTGTAAAACACTTAAAAAAAATTTTAATTAAACTTTAAAATTCCTTTTGCTCTTGCCTAATGCTCAAATCAACCTGATTAATTGACCAGCATCCTGTCTAAGAAAGGGTTCAAAGAGAATCTTCACTTTTATCTTTCATAAAGAAAGCCATAGAGAAATTGGGAAGGTCTAGGGTTATTCTTAGTAATGTTTTTAGGAAGAAGGTGCCTGTCAGGTTAACACAAATGACCAAAACAATAACTTTCCTTGACAGCCTCAAAACACAAAGGTATGAAAAGAATTTTGTCAAATTTACATACACTGTTGATGAGGGTGTAAACTGGCTCAACCTCTATGAACAGCAATGTGGTAAAATTTTAAATGCATATACCTTTTTTCTATCAACAATTCCCTTTCTAGAAATAGCCAGTCAACATAGTCAGATATTGTAGAGTGTACCAGTATATTCAGAGCATCTTTATTTGTAAAAGTAAAAGATATGAAATAACATAAATGCCCCCTACATGGTGATTAGGAAAATAAATTATGGCATTTCCATACAACTCAATACTCTGTAGTAAATTTTTTTTTACAAATAGCTTATTATTTACTAATATAGAACCAAATCCAAGATGCACTGTCAATGAAAACAAGCTAGGTTCAGAACAGGGTATTATTCAGTAGTCTTCTTAAGAAGTTCACCCATAAGAAGATATAGCTGGGCTTCTGTTTGCATTCAGAGTATGTATGGAAATTTTCCAATGTTGTAGCTCCTGGGGCTTAAGGTAGAAAGGAAGCTTATTATTAAATTTGAATTTTGAATTTTTTGAATTGTGATTATACATTACTTTGTGAAAAGGGACTATGTAAATAGTTTTTTTAAGAAAAGTATTTTGTCAATTCCAGCGTGATATCAAATGTTTGTATGAGTGGACGAGCCATATGAATTTAAATTACTCTCAGACACCACAGTCCAGAAAACCAGCCCAGGCACGAGAAAACGGAGGGATAGTGGAAACCCAGGTAGGATATATAGAGTCAGGATCCTTGGGTTTGCATAGATACATAAGCTAAATTGGAGTTGGTAAATATGGTGTAAACACTGATCCTAGGATAATGTTTCTTTACTGGTTATATGCTATCTACTGAATATAGGTAGACCAGGGTCTCAGAGGTGAATCTGACAAAACTCCCTAACAGTGGGGAGTGTGAGGCATCAAAAGCCATGAAGGATGAATTTTGTTGTTGTTGTTGCTTTTGTTGTTTTATCATTAGGTTGTAGCAGGAGAGGAAGGTGGGCTTTGACACATAACATAAATGTTCTCCTCCTCATAAAGCCAGACTTGCTGCAGATACCGGCAAAGACATTGCTAGGAGGCTAGTAAATAAAGGAAGGGCCTGGGATAATAATAGCTATAATAATAGCTATTATTTGTGGGACACTTACTAAGTATGAAGCACTGGGCTCAGGGCTTTGCATATATTATCTCTTTTAATCCTCACAGCCATTCTATGCAGTCAGTGTTTTGATTGATAAGGGGACTGAGACTCCTGGAGATAAATTAACTAGCTCAACCTCACACCGCTAGTGAGCAGCAAAGAAAGACTCAAATTCAATCTGCCTGCTTTCAAAAATTTTAATCACAAAATTTGATGCCAACTGGTAGGCATGATTCAGGGCTGGAAAGCCTGGAAATGAAAGTCGTCGTCATTATGATGTTGTCTTTTCTCTCTCTCACCATGACAGGATCACAACCACAGCTGCGTGTATGATGGATCTACGAAGATACCCTCTGGATGAACAAAACTGCACCCTGGAGATTGAAAGTTGTGAGTTACTTGGACAGGGGAACAAAAAAGAGAGATGTTTGCTTGACCCAATTAAATTCCACCTTGTACTGAGTAATTGATACCGGGATATTTTTAGCTACAATACCCTGCCAACTTTTCAAAGGGTTCACAGTAGCACTTTCCTCTGTATTGGAGGCTTAAGGTTCATTTCAATGCAATTATCTTTTTGAACCATTAAGGAAAGTCCACTTATTTTAGCTGGACAATTTATAAACTCATGCCTTCTCCTTCTCAGAATCAAATTTCTCCTAAGACCTTCCAATACCCAAGCTGCGTTAATAAGAGAGCAAAAATATTTCAATGTGAAAAGACTTTGTGAGATTGTTTTTGGCTCTATAGTATGTCCACCTGAAGGACTGTAAATTGTTGTCTTTTAGAAAAACACTATGGTAAAGTCTTGTGTGCAATTGTTTTTCTTCATAGGAAGAACAAGATGATAAATGGTATTCATGAGGCTTGTGGTTTAGCTTTGTCCTCTTGAGCTGTTTTTTCATTGATTGCTTTCTTAACAATTAGAATATTTTAGTCACTAAGTTTTAATCTGATTGATTATCTTGGTTTCATTGTTTCTCAGCCATCAATATGCAGACATTTGATCCCATTTATTGTGAATACCAGGCCAAGGCTATTTCCTGGTTTTCAGGGGCACAGAAAATGCAATAGGTAATTAAGAGCATTGCAATACCACTTAATGTAATGTGAGAATAGATAGATACTTAGATCATTTAAAATGCTTTCCAGATCTAAACATCAAAATGGTAAAGAAAAATGGGGAAACTCCAGGTGATCCTCTAATATTATTAAACAATAAATGTATTCCCCATTGTCTGATTATTAAGTAATTACATTCATTTTCTAGTTTTACTGAATACAGACATAGAAATAGATAAAGATGCTTATGTAGATATATAGATTCAGACCTAGACATTAATCTAGTACCACTAGAACCTGGAATTCATAATATTCATGAGCTATTCTTTAAGTAATATTCTAATTTTAAAATGTATTATATAAATAGGTTGGCTGAAAGTTATTAATATATGAAAGTATTAATGGTGACTTTTGGTTTAAATGCCAGTGACAACCAAATTCAAACTATAGGAATGAAATATAAACCCAGTCATTTATTACTGGTTAATAATATTTTATAAATAAGACAGAACTTCATCTAAGCAAGTAAATCATTAGCCTTTGAAACTGACATGGAAAGAGAAGGATGCTTATTCATATAAGTTACCTTTTACCCTTGACCTGTCTTCCACTGATTCTGATTTTTTACCTTTGCTTATGCCGGAAGGATATGACAGTCTGTCAAAATTCCAAGATCTTATGTTTACATCATTCACTTGAAGAATGAATTTTGATGAGTACTTGAATTGATTCTGTGCATAAATTACAAGTGCTAAAATTATCAACATTTTCTCCCAAAATGCATATTTTATTTTATAATGCATAGTCTTCCTATTATTATAGGTTTACATTTTTCTTTAAAAAGGCAATTTTCTTTATTCATATTAGAAAATAGATGACTTTTAGGTCCATTTATCATATCATACAATGACCAAAACTATAAATGAGGCAGAATTAAACATAACTTTTGCGGAGCAAGGATGAGGGGTGACAAAACAATCAGAGAGTCCAAAGTCATCATAAGATATGGTGTCAGGCAATAAGTAGTGACCCAGGCATATGATAATCATTGAGGCAATTCAGTAAGATGCAATCAGTTATCTGGGCAGATGGATGAGGCATGGTAACTGGGACCCTAAGATCAGTTAATATATAGGACTGTAGGCAGACAGTGACCATCATAAAGTGATCCAACAGTAGATCACCGAACTCTAGTCCCTAAAGATGTTTACCTAAAGCAAAGCAGAAACTCAGGCCTGCAAGAATTTGTGTAATGAGGAGTGTATGAAGACAGGAACTTGGGGGAAAGGGAAAAAACAGGGAACTGGCTTCTATTTGCCAGACAAAAGCTAGGCATTAATATAACACCTCTGTAACAGAAGTCTTTCTAACAACATTTGAGAGATAATGTTTCTGAGGCTCAGAGAAGTAAAATAACTTATCCAGGGCAACAAGGCAAGGATAGTGGTAAAGTGAGGATCCAAGCCCAGGTAATATATTCTCTATAATAGAATCCTGTAATCAACTGCTGAGCAAGGAAGCAGAACGTCAGTGATTAGAAGTATAACACCAATCAGAACAACTCCCAGCTAGATTGAGGATGCTGAATCTACCAAAGACTGGTCTATATTTCCTAAAATTATCCCCGATAAAGGTTAGAGTCGATCCCAGAAGCTGAAGCAGAATTTAGCTCTTAGGGCAAGGGTCAAATGATTGCAACTGTGGATAAAGGGTAGTCTGTGGATGCAGGAAACCAAGTAGTCCTGATTCCATTGATGTTACCAAAAAAAAAAAATTTTAAGCCTCAAAAGACAACATTGCTTAGCTCTAATACTTTCCTTAAGATGTATCCCTTCTTAACAATAGATAAACCAATGTAAAGAGATCTTAAATCTTAAGGGTAATAACTTCAAATGACAAAGTAACATATGGCAATTATATGGAGTCCAAATGAGCTTTGCTTATTCCTGCCTAAGTACATAATCGATATGCTGCTAAGTGTTAATAAATACTGAATCTGTTATCCATCTATTTTTTAACTCTTCAAGAAAAAACATGTGTTACATTATTTGCTGAAACAGATCTCCCTGAATTGCCATTTTATGAAGACAATAACTGAGCTTTAAAGTGATTACAAATGAGTGGTTCTAGTGTCAGTTGGGGAAAAGGAATGATAAAGTAGACATTTCACCAATATAAGATTGAACCAAACATACTTTTGTAACCAATACGGTAGAAACTTTACCTACCTTACAGAATTTACTAGTTTGTATTCTCTTCCATTACAATCCCAAGGATGGGGAAATGTTTTCCTTGGTCAGGTCCTTTGAGAAATATTAAAGATGTTTTGCCTTTCTTTAATGTCATCTAATCTAGTAAAATTAGGAAGGCCATAAAGCCTTGTTAAATTGAAAATTTCCTTGAACCTGGAGCACATTAATAGCTTCATAGCCCTAGGATGCTATAAAATGAGTTAATGGTACATGGAAAAAAATCAATCAAGGAATTTAGTATTAAGAGGATTTGGAATTTGAAATCAATAAAGCTATCACATAAAGGTTTGATAGCCACAAGCCTCATGGACATATAGAAAGGCTTTGGGACAACAATCATGGAGGAGTCTAATGCCTCTTCCTATATATTTTCTGCAGGAACTATTGAAGAAAATCTCAACCCTAATCTTACCCTCATTGTCAGCAGATAGTGCCACCTCTCAGTACCTCCCCCCCCAAAAATAGAATCCATTTCAGTTCTGAAATCTCTCAGCAGTCTCACCCATCTTCTTCTAAATGCCCTTACATCCTCACCATTCTAAGTTAGCCCCCTGTATTTAAGAGGAAGGGGTGCTCCTCTTCCTTTTATAAGCTGACCTTGACCCCCTTCTTCCTCCTCTGGTAATTGATTTTCTCAAATTCACACACACCTACACCCCTGATATTTCAGATCCTCAGTCTAACCCTCTCTGCTACCTCTTTTTTCACAGTCTAAAAACAAGCTGAAAACTCCCCTCATCACAAAACACCTCTACTCTACCCTCCCACCTCCCCTTCAGCTTTTCCTAATCTCTCTACTTCCTTTTTCTCAAAACTACTTGAGATAATGGTATATATCTGTTGTCTGTGGCCTCAACTTCCCCTCAACCCACTGTAATCTGGACCCTGCCTACCCATCTCCCAAGTCCACTGACACTGTTCTCAGAAAGGTCACAAAGGATCTCTCTTTACATAACATCTTTATTCCAATGATCTCCAAATGTATAGCTCCAGCTCAGATCTCTTTTAAGCTCCAGATTGATGTACATCACACTTTTCTTGGCATATCTATTTTGATGTTTCAAAAGCATCTTAAACTTAATTTTCTCAAAACTTATTATCAATTTTCCCTCACAAGTGTGTTTCCTTTCCAGCTTCCTTAATCTCACTATCCAGCCAGAATCCTAGGATTCTTCCTCTCCCTCACCCTCCTCCCATCCAATCTATTGTCAAGTACCATCCATTCTACTTGCCAGATATTTAGCAAAGCCTTTCACTTCTCTCCAGCCCACTGCCACCAATCTTCTCCAAACCACCATGAATTCTTGCCTGAATCATTGTAGCAGTCTTGCTATTGGTCCTCTTATTTTTTCCCTGACTCCCTCCAACTTATTTTCTACCCAGTAGCCAGAGTCGTCTTTGCAAGATGTCAATTGGATCATATTATTCTGTGCTTTAAAATACTCAAAGACTTCTCATTGCACCAGGAAAATTCTCCACACTTCCTAATTTGACTTACAAGCTTCTGAGTGACTTCCTCAATATCTCCATTCTCATCTGAAACCATCTTTCCCTTGCTTACTGCACTGAATTCCAGCACCACAGGTTGTTTCTTGCAGACCGATCTTTTATCTCATTATCTTCACCATCTTGTTCTTTCTGGTTAAAATGCTTCTCCCCATGATGGTTCTTTTGGCTTTTTCTCATCTTTCAGTTCTCATTTAAGATGCCACCTCCAACAAAAGGCTTTCCTGAGAATCCAACCTTAATTAGTGAACACCCAGTATTCTCTTTCAAAATTCTGTTACTTTCCCATATAGCACTTAGTACTGTTTGTTTGCTTCTGTGTTTATTGTTTCTTCCCTCTCTGGATTAGAAACTCCATGAAGGAAAGGATCATTGTTTTGTTCACAACACAATAATTAAAACCCAGCCTAGTACCTGACAATAAATATCTGTGAAGTGAGTGTATGCTAAATTTCTTGGCTCCAAATTTTTGAGTCTTTTGAATTTTGAAAGATAAGTCTACTCTTAATTTTTTTCAGATAAGATTTAAGGAAGGTATTTTTTGACTTGCAGTAAAATATTCTTTCATTTATACAATTTTATATTCATGCTTTAAGACCATCTCAAAAATTTAAGATTGTAATGTTCAGCCAAGAGCCAGATAGGGGAAAGCCTAACATTTTAATTATTTTAGGAACTTTCAAAGGCTTGTAAACGTGATAAACCACCACTATGGTCTTTTTGCTTCACTTCAGTCATGAACTGTCTACATCCCTCCCACCTGAACCACAACCAATTTATCAAAAAAAGGTAACATTTAGTGATACCTGGTTGTTTTTATACTTGTTTCTTATTTTACAAAATGGCTTGGAAACTTTTAACCTGGGCATTGTCTTAATGTATTCAGTTTAATGAAGCATCTATTCAATCCATCTCTTAGTCTCAGAATATTGTCATTGTATTGATTTCAACGTCTTGGTAGTAGCAACATCTACACAGAATGTCAACCCATAGTTATGTTTATTTCCAAAATAATTTTTTTCCTTGTCCACAAAAATAGCAAGTGATAAGAAAAACGTGTCTAATAAAATGACCTAACTTAACTGTGGAAAATTCCCTGAGAAAACATGAGGTTTACAGAGTTGAAATCCTAAGTTTTCATTATATAATATGTTACATTAACACCTGGAAATAACATTAAGTATAGTGTCCAGACATGAGGCAGGAACAGTTCTACAAAAGCCTGCTCTTGTAAAGTCACATGTGGAGAATTGTTCCCAGTTCTTAATGCCATATTAAGATAATTTCCTTCAGAGGAGGAGACCAAGATATTTGGGAAGAAAATTTTAGGGAGGCAAAATAGCCATTTCTGAATGTTTAAATGCTATCAGAGAAGAGAAATCTTATGTTTGCTGTTTCCCAGGGTATTAATCAGGATTCTCCAGAGAAACAGAACCAATGGGATGTATACAGATAGAGAGAACAAGATTTATTATAAGGAATTGGCTCATGCAGTGATGGAAGCAGATAAGTCCCAAAATCTGCAGGGTGAGTCAGCAAACTAGAGAGCTCATTGTATAGTTCCAGTTTGAAGGCTAGCAGCCTTGAGACCCAGGAGGAGCCCATACTTAACAATTGAGTCTGAAAGCAGGAAAAGACTGATTGTCCCAGTGCAAAGATAGGCCGGAGGAAATCTCTCTTACTCTGTAGAGGGTCAGTCATTTTGTTCTAATTCAGGCCTTCAAGTGATTGGATGAGGCACACCCACATTAGGGAGGGCAGTCTACTCAGTGTAGCAATTTAAACGCTAAGCTCATCCAAAAACACCCTCATAGGAATACACAGAATAATGTTTGACCAAATATCTGGGCGCCATGTGGCCCAGTCAAGTTGACACATAAAATTAAGCATAACACCCAGAGTGCTAGATTTGAACCCATTCAATTCAAATAGCATTTTTTAAGTGGTGACCACAAGCCACTCTGTGTGCAAATAAGTAAGTGCTGGTGATACAGCAGCAACCGAGCAGACAGGTGGCAGAAGTAGCGGGAAGGTAGATGTAGAATTGAAAAAAATACTATTCAGTGAGCAGAAGGGCCCATTCATGAAGAAAGCCCCCCCTTAAGAAAGACTTCCCCACCAACAGAGACACTTCAATTAATTGGAAATGGCCACCTACCAGTTTTAATGTAGAAAACATCCTTATTGAGAGGGCTGTTAATTATATAACCTTAAAGATCTCTTTCAGCCCCAAAATCTAGCACTCTGGGAGTTTGTTCAATTTAGTTACATTACCAGTAAATTACTTTATGTGCTTGCCTAAGATATTGGTTATAAAGTAATCCTGATTTATAAAGGATATTAGAACATTTAAAAAAGTTATGAATACATGAACATAAATACTCACAAGAAAAATATGAAAAGTAGGACAATTATAAGCAAAGCCTTTGAATCATTCTTACTTTATTGCTGCCTTCCAAATCATCAATTCTGATCTGAAATAACTTAAAAATAGCATCTACAACATGCTGCACACTTTCTATTCATGGGTACTAAACACCAAAAATAACAGAAGTAAATTGAACTTCATGAATGATTCATGGCTTCCCTTGCGTCTCCATTGTCAAGGAAATTAGCAGCATTGGATATCTCCTTAGATAAATTTGATTCTGCCATATTCAGTAGACTACTTAATGAAAATGAATATTTCACATTTATGTTCATAGAATTGTTAATGAATTTTAGTGCCCATAGCTTTTTTGTTGATCAGAGGGGTGGATGTAGGGAAGACAGGAATCTTTTCTGAATTAATTTATTGCTTTTTCCAGGCTGCTTTTTTGAAACTGTGGGAAAGCAGTCTTTCTGAAAAGTCTCTGATCTTTTAAAGTTAGAAAATAAAAGCCAGTGTGGGAATGGAGTTCCATTTATTAAAATTAGTTTCATAATTAACTTGTCTATAAAGTTAGCCATTTAGCTGTTCGCTTCTACCCTATCGACAGTTTAAGTTTAGTTTCCATGTATGGATAAGTGGCTATGTAAATGGATGAGGAGATCTCTGATTTACAGATTTAGATTTCTGGAAATTTCTTCTCTTCTTGATGCTCTAATGGATGACCATTTTGCTACTAGCTTCCTAAGAGGAAGTGAAAATAAAGGGTATTGTTTTGTCTAAAGGTTTTAGGTATTAACCAAACACTTAAAGACACAATTTTGAATGGAACTTTGATGTTCTAGAACTGGACACCCTTGTTAAACTGAGGGCTTTGTTTCATTTAGGATCCTAACTTGATAATAACGACTGCTAATATTTATTTATTTGTTTGTTTGTTTTGTTTTGTTTTGTTTGTTTGTTTGTTTTGCGGTACACGGGCCTCTCACTGCTGTGGTCTCTCCCATTGAGGAGCACAGTCTCCGGATGCGCAGGCTCAGCGGCCATGGCTCACGGGCCCAGCCGCTCCGCGGCATGTGGGATCTTCCCAGACCGGGGCACGAACCCGTGTCCCCTGCATCTGCAGGTGGACTCTCAACCACTGCGCCACCAGGGAAGCCCGACTGCTAATATTTATTGACTATATATTATGGGCCAGGCACTTAACAAAAATTTCCTATTGAACATTCACCAGAACCCTATTGTTTTACTCCATTTTACAGAGAAGGAAATCAAAGCACCAAGGCAGTTACTTGCCCAGGTCACAAAACTGTAGTGGTCCAAAAGGGATTTGAACTCAAGCAATCTGACTTGAACGATTTACTCCCCCTTCATACTGTCCTCAGAAAACTCCTTTCTAGCTTCCCCATTGTGTGGGAGTTGGGTGGTTTGGGGGTATGCTCTATCTGAATGCAAAGCAGACACCTGAAAACAAAGCAGGTTTTAATTGGTCCTTCTCTCTACTGAATCAGTCTCAGTTCGGCTCCTACATGGGCATTTATTGTCTGACATTCTTGCCAACAAAACTGAACGTTGATATAACTTAGAAAACTTTATTTTACCAGGTCACTTCTACAATTGCAACAGATCATACAATGGTCAGAAAACCTTCTTCTAAATGGCTAGAGATATGCATCCCTAAATCGTTTTAGTACAGTGTTAGGCTTAACTGATTGCAATGGCGCTGTAGTTTCAAAGTCCATCCATTACTCATAATTGTGGTTCATGAACATCTATAACCTTGACAATGGACATATTCCTGAGAGGTCTTGACTTGGTTTGTTCTGTGAACCACACCCATATAGAATCCATATAATTAATACAGATAATTTAGTTTTCATTTCAGTGTCAATTTCCATTTAAACTGCTTTTTTCTTATCTTTAAGATCAAAGATTTTAAAAGGGAGATTTTTTAAAAATATTGATATCATGACCCCACCCCAGACCAATAACATCAGAATTTGTAGAGGATGAGCCCTTTGGCAAGCACTTTTTTAAGCTCTCCAGGTGATTTTAATATGCAGTCATGTATGACTGCCACTGCTCTAAGGCTGTCATGCTTTAAATTTTTGCTTTTCAATTTTTCACCATCCCTTCTAATAGACCCAGCTCTCTAAATGGGAAACAGAATGGAAACATAGAAATGAAAGAAGAAAGTACAGCAAAGAACAGAAAATAGCACAATTTCTTTCAAAGAAAAAAAAATCACTGAAATGATCAAAGGAAAAAAATTTAAACTATTCTGCCCTTTATCCCCTCTGGCAGAAGGCTCCATTGTTTTTCTTCTTTAAAGGTGCATGTCTTGACATAAATAAGTAGACCAAGGGACCCTGCCTTTTATTGGAATTAAGTGCTTCAATCAGATTTTCAAATCCATGTAATGAGTCAAGTTGTTACAAGATGCTACTCTATTTTAAAAGCCCTGATATATATATACCATATATTGGTATGAATGCACTCAGTGAAACTTTAATTTGTATTATTATGCTGTGGTAAATGGAGTTATCTACTTGGGAAAGAGAGGCATGGGCATCAGCTGTTTTTGTAACATTATAATGTTAAAAAAAATTAGTTAACAATTTACTCCTGAATGAATACATAGCAACAGGCTTTACAGGAATAGTTTTTTGTTTGTTTCTGTTTTATATTTTACTTTATTTTTTTAATTGAATGAAAGATTCTTTAAATTCTATACTGCTTTACAGTTTTCAAAAGTTTCACATACATGACTTCATGTAATCGCATAATAACCCTTTTCCCCCCCACCCCTATGTTGCCCCTCCCCCTTCCCTCTCCCCACTGGTCACCACTAGTTTGTTCTCTGTATCTGTGAGTCTGCTTCTTTTCTGCCTTATTCACTAGTTTGTTGTAATTTTTTAGATTCCACATGTAAGTGATATCATACAGTATTTTTTACAGGAATAGTTTTATCAAACCGAAATTGAGCAAGGTCCATTTCTTTCAACCATAAAAAACGAAACAATGATTTCTGTGTACATCTTCATCTTCCACACCCTGTCTCATAGGCACTGACTGTCCTCATTTGATTGTGTGAAAAGAGCAGATTTGTTGCAGAACTCCCACAAGCTGACTGCATTGATTCCAAATAGATTGTATTCCCAGGACTTAGATTACGTAGACTTACAATTCAGACAAATTTCACTGAGTAGAGCCAAAGGGTCACCTGCTCTTACCTTAAAAACTGTCAGAGTGGGAACCCATCACTTGTCTGATATGTTCCCTGAGGTGCTTGTCAAACATTCATGTGCTTACAGGGATCTTGTTAAGATGCATTCTGGTTTAATGAGCTTGGGCTGGGGCCTGAGGGTCTGCATTTCTAACATATGCCCAGGTTATGCTGGTGCTATTAGCCTAGGGACCACACTTTGATTAGTAAGAATCTGGAGTAAGTTAAAAAAAGAAAAAACAAAAAACCCTGTCTCACCTGTGCTCCTCCTCAATCTGCTTTCCCAGCCTGTTTGCTTCCTACTGAGATTTAAATAATTAGCCGTTGTCACAGTGGTTGCTCAGCACTTGATTCAAAAGAGTTTTGAGTTTTAAATTAACTGAGGCAGAAAAGTCATTTTCAGATGACGTGAATAATTCCCAAACACTGAAATCTGAACAGCTTAGATACTGTTAGGCACCCTGGGCGTGTAACATTCCTGGCTTACTCTTTAATATATGGAAGATTCCCAGCTGTAGTAGGTCATTAGTACTCTTAAGCCCACACTAAAAATAATATTTGGTTGAATATTTTGTACTTAGAAAGGATTTAATTTTAATGAAGGAAAAAATAATAAATAATATTCTATTTGATTTTCTTTCTTTAAATTTTTATTGGAGTATAGTTGCTTTACAATGTTGTGTTAGTTTCTACTGTACAGCAAAGTGAATCAGTTACACGTATATATATATCCCCTCTTTTTTGAATTTCCTTCCCATTTAGGTCACCACAGAGCATTGAGTAGAGTTCCCTGGGCTATACAGTAGGTTCTCATTAGTTATCTATTTTATACATAGTAACAATAATGTATATCTGTCAATCCCAATCTCCCAATTCATCCCACCACCACCCCTTTCCCCCTTGGTATCCATACATTTGATTTTCATGTCTCCAAACTAGAGCTTTTAGTGGAAGGAGCATAGAGTTATACCTTCACTATCTAGAGATCTGGGATTTAACGAGTCATTCTGAAGAACTCAAGTTTGCTAGACTTTAACTATATTGATGCAAATCTTTCTCAATAGAGAACTCTAAAAATCATTTATTCTTTTCTGATGATTCAGCATCATAATTGTGATCATTTTTCATGATGTGATGAAGCTCTAGCTTCATCTGAAGCAGAGGGAGGTATAAGGACTTGTACTCTGATCCTCATGGTGACCTTAATTTAAGACCTACTTTTTTAAGAGTCTTCCTTGGTGGAGTGGTGAAGGCCCCTTTCTACATAATTAATGTGTCAATAAAAGAAATGTCCATCTCTAGTCAATTAGGCATATTTCTATAACAACAACAAAAAAAGACATTTTCCTGGCAGAGTTTTCATTTTAAGTAACATAGTCTCTTCATTAGGGATCAGTAACAGCTCTTCACGAATCATTCATTTCAACATCTCAGCCATTGTCCAGGTCCTCAGTGTCACATTTTCATCACCTTCTTCCATCCTTACTGCCATGGTGACAGTTTCTCAAGTCACCTGCATTCATGCAATGTCCAGTTACTGAGTTACACGGGTTTTTTTACACGTAATACCCTATTCTCGCTGTTTCTGCCATTATTTTATCTCTTCTTCTTTGAATTTGTACATGCTATACATGCCAAAACAGTACCTTGTTCTTTAGAGGGAAGATATTTTACATAATTGTCATCTGACTGTAAATGGGAAGTATTAGGAAGTGTCTCCCCCAAGAAATGCAAAATGATTATTATTTTTGCATTTACTGATTATTTACTTCAAACCTTTAATCTAGTAGCATAATCAAAGGGACAAGCCTGAGTTTGCTAAATTTTCACAGTTTCCTAACCAGTATGTAGAGTTATAATAAAACTAAATTTTCTTCCTAGGTTGCATGAAGTTTAAGAAGTATCCTGCTATTGTGATACCAGGTCGTAGTTATTCTTCTTAAAATTTTACTTTGAAAAGAATTTCATGCATAAGCAGTATTTAAAATTCCATATTTTGTTCCATCTGGGGATGAACAATAATAATTATTGAATAACAATAATTGAATATTATAAATATTACTATGAATAATAATATGACTAGAAGTGCTAGAATATAAATAGCAAAAGTGAAAGTGAAAGCATGCTGAGACAGGATGTCTCAGATATTACATTCACTTGCCAAAATGTAAATCATGAAAAAAGCAGTCCACCTGGGTCAAACCAAGCTCACCTTGGTCAAGGTGAGCAGTATGTTGAGTACACCTGGAAGTATGAATGCATGCAGAAGGTTTAAACATGACAAAGATGACACAGGACACCAGCACATGAGAAGCATCTTTTAGTGGAAAGTTCTTTCTTAGCCAGTAAAGATCTACCTTATAAGTAAATTGATCTTCTCTGAATCAAACCTCTGAAAAATGTAAGAATAGACTTGCCATCAACCAAATTGAGGACAGCATCAGGTAGAGCCCAGAAATTTTTTAGACGTACTCAATTTGTATTGTCTATTAGACATCTAAGTGGAGATTCAAGTTTACAATTGAAAGTCTGAAGTTCAGGGTAGAGGCCCTATCTGGAAATGTAAATATACAATTCATGAGCTTCTATATGTACTTAAACCCATGCATCTAGATGATATCACCAAGGTAATTAGTGTAGCTAGAGAAGACGTCCAAGTGCTAAGCCTTGCCCAAACCAATACTTAGAGTTTAGGAAGATGATAGAAAACTCAAGTATGGCAATTACTATCTGCAAGTGTACTACATGTAATAATTCATTTAAATTAAACCATGACTCTGTCATAGGTACCATTATTGTTCCCATTTTACCAGTGAGGAAACTCAGTCACAGTGGCATCACCTAATTTGTCCATGTTCACATCTAGTAAGTGGCAGAGACAAATCAGCAAAGGAGACTGAGAGGGGTGATCAATGGGGTAGGAGGAAACCTAAGAGAGGAGTATTCTGGAACCAAAGTAAAAAAATATTCTAGAAAAAAAGAGGTGATCATCTGGGTCAAATACATATGGTAAAACAAGTTAACTAAGAACTGAGAACTGATATTTGGATTTGGTAACATGGAGTGCTGGGAGTGAAAATCTAAATGCAGTAGACGTAAAGGAGGATAAGAGAAGAGAAAGTGGCCTTACCTGTAAAGTGCCTGGTACAGTGCTTAGCACATTTTAACTACTCAATAAATGGTGGGCATAGCAGGGCAATCAGCTATTTGCTGTCAGAGAATTTTGAACTGCTTCAACTTTTGTATTAGTTGTAAGTACTCCTTTCTTTCGTTTTGTCACACATCGCTCTGATTGTTGCCACTGTTGTTGTCAGTGTTCTCATCACTGTCCCCTCTTCGTTTCTAACCATTTCTCCTATCTCTTGGCTTTCACCTTAAAAGCTGATTTTGTACATCACTAACAAATCAAAGCCCTCTTCTCCTCACCTCTTGAGCTGACTGATGACAGAGTGCCAGGAGCAACCACTTGTCTCTTGTTGGCTCTATTTGCCTCTTTCTAGGTTCCCAGAGGTTTCTGATTCTTCCATCATATGCAAGTGTTTATTGTGCATACACCATTCCTGACACTGTCCGTACTTCTAGGATGGCAAGATGACTATATCATGGTCACCCAAGGCTACATTCCTAAAACAGCATTTGTACAGATGCATGAATGCCATTCTCAAGAGTTTTAAATTATTAGAAACTAGATCGTTCACCAACAATATATTGTTGCTATTTTAAATTAGCATCAAATTCCAATGCACTTTTTTGTCAGGTTCACAGGCCAGTGACTCAATTCCTTTTATGTTAAGTTAGGATCACTTAAAAACACTCTGTGGGCACATCTCTCTCCCTAACATTGGCAGCTTAAATACAGCTACTGGTTTCAGCATATTTCTGTGCATCTCATTGCTAAACAGACCACTTTTCAACATTCTTTTGTGTGACCTATGAAGCACCATGCAGATGATTGCTCAGCCTGCTTTATAGACAAGGAAGTGACGTGACAAGAATTTGGCCCACAATTCCTCTCCCTAATTCTCAGGAGGAAATCTCCATTATTTGCTGCATTTGAAAAACTGTGGCCCCTACACAACTATAGGTAGTCTCCATTTCCTTAAGAGAGGAAAAGGGGGATGTCCAACCATTTGTAAATTTTCCAAAAATGTCCCTTTGTTGGTTTAACAGTTTCTACCTAAGAGTTTGGGGAATCAAGTAGAATGTCAAGTAAAAAAAAAAAAACTTGGTTAATAATTCAAATGTTTATTCACCCACACACTTTCTATAATCCTTATCATTTATCATGGACTATTCCAGGCAGAACAAAATCTCTGTCCAGATATACCTTACAATCTATTATAGACAGATAGAAAAAAATCAAAACAAAGTCGCTGGTGTAAAATATAATGCAGGAGTATGATATGCTGTGACAAGTGTGTTGAAGAAAAGAGAGATGGGGTAGAGGGATGGAGAGGTGTGTGAGTAGAGGCAGACACATATGCACACAGTTTGGGGTCAGGAAGTTATGCAAATCCAATCATGTTAACACAAGGAGAGATAAGCCAGCGTGTGTCTGCAGTTCATAGGTATTGAAAGATCTGTTCAGTTTCACTAAGACACTCAGCCCCAAACTGTGGGCTCCAGTCTTCCCCTTGCTCAGTCCATTGTCCTGTCTGGCCTCAGTGCAATGAAAAAACAGGGTCTGCTTTAAATAAATCACATATGTGAAACCCTAACCATGATCATTCAATAACTTCAGCGTAACGTCACTACCAGTGAGTAAGTACAATTAGAAGTTATCTCAGTGATTTGGGGAAGCTTATTTGATGTGCCCCTTCCCCTTCCCAATGCTCAAGATAAGATGAGACTGCAACAGTGACCTTCTAAGTGGAGAACAGTTCACACCTCCATTCTGTGTGGTCTGAGAACTATCCTATACTGGAGCAATAAAGGTTTCCTCCATTGTCCCATGGAGACTCAGCCCCACAGTATGATGTCCTCTCTCAGTCACTGCCCTGTATGTTGACAGCCACACTGGGCTAAGTCTCCCGGAGGTGGATGTGCATATAATCACCATAATATTTACACTCAGGCATAGTAGAAATTCTTCACTTCTCTGGAAGTTGCTTTTATTGAACCTTTATCAATCTCCATTATTATTTGCATTTGACTAAATATGAATGTGAGTCTAGAGAATAATAGCATATATATATACATATATATACATATATATATACACACATATATATATACATATATATGTATACACACACAATGCTTTCATACATTTTCATTTGAGTCCCCCAAAGACTACATTCCTAAAGTAACATTTGTACAGATGCATGAATGCCATTCTCAAGGGTTCTCAAGAAAAGTAAGATAGTTGTCATGGCTCCCATCATGCTGATGCAGTCCCCAAGCCCAAGAGAATTTAAACGAATTTGCCAAATAGACAGGGTTAAAATGTGGCTGAGCCCCGACTAAATTAAGGGCCATATGAGTTTAAATTCTGTTCTTTCCACTAGAGGAAATTGTGCCTGTTGAGCCAAGTTCTTCTAAGAGAACAAAATAAGACCCTTTGGAAAACTTCATTGACTTTCTTAGGTCTCAAAGGTATTCCTGAATGTTGAAAAGCAATAGTTTACTAAATAATACCTAGATGGCTTTTTTAAAAAAATCTTAATGGTTTTTCCCCAAGGTGCTAGTTATAACTCTGTGTATATAAATGCATTGAGCTGAAGCTTAACATTCCCAAATTTAACATTTGAGATTCTGTTTCTAGTCAAGTTTCTATCAAGAAAACAGAAGAACCACTCAATATATTCAAGATATAGAAGGTTTTAATATAGGAAACTAAGAGCCTACAGGAAGACTGGAAAAGCTGATGAGCTGAGGTGAAAGAAATCAGCCTCAGCAACTTCAGCCTGAAGTACCCAAGCAGTGAAGGTGCTGCAATACTCAGGATCTCTGGGAAGCTCTGACCAATTATCTCTGTCTCTATAGCAAGGTAGAGGTACTCAAGGGCTCCCCAGCAAGTCACTGAATCTCATCTTCCCATGCATCTGGCAGCAATTGTCCCCAAAAAGTAATGGCCTCTCCTCCTCCATCTTCCAAATCTGATACCAAAGCCTCTCTTTGGCAAACTCTATCCTGTGGAAGGAAACCTCTGGGAAAATTGTTTCCAGCTTCTCTTCAATGATACTTGGGGTGGTGATGCCAAGTTGACAATAAACAAACAGACACAAGCATGTCAAAGTGATCTCAGATTTCCATGTCTCACTATTTATAAGTTTTCTGAAACACAACCTGGAATCCTATCCCCTAACTGACATAGGAAAGGAGCAAGCCACACAGCCAGGGAGGGTACCTCATCATTCATCCAGCTTCCCCACCATGTAATCGACAAATATTTGATTCTATCATTTTATGTGCAGTGAACAAAACAGACGTGGACCCAGACCATGCTTACATCTTGATAGGACTTTGTCCTCAACTCCTTTGAAGTTGCGTTTGGGGGAGGATTTATATGTTGTTGAGTCATTCACAAATTTGGGTAACATCAAGGTTCTGAGACTGGCTCAGCCATCTTAACAACCAACTTTCCAAAACCACCCAATTCAGTCATAAAAACAATCCAAAATACCCACTGAGTCATCAGAGGTCATTTCTTGATTCATGGCCATGCTCACATACGCAAATGTGTATAGCACTTTGTACTTACTGTAAGGTATTCTCTAGCATTGTCTTGTTTGACCCTCACAAATCATCTTGTAGGTATGGGCAGATAATTTTTCTCTTTTCATTAATGAAAAATTGAGCACACAGAGAGGGGCAATCAATTGTTTTATTAAAGACCAATGCTGGACTTGAAACTAGATCTCAATTTAGGGTCCTTTTACAGCATCCCACTGCCTCTTTTGTACTAAAAGAACTGGAATCAGCACTTGCTAGATGTGAAACCACAGAATTAAAAGGGTCTAGGCCTTCTGAATCATTTTTATTGCCCACTTGTAATCATTCTTCCAGCTTAAATTCTGAACCAAAGTGTCTGGAAGTGTCCTCTTCTTTGTTAATGAAAAAGTGAGCAAATCTCCCTTAGACACAGTCCTTCTTTTTAATGGACATTTTCTGCAATACATAGGTCACTTGGTCATATCCATATCTGTGAGTAGTTTATTAAGTCAGATCTGTCTTAAAAAATCTGTGTCTGACAAAAATCCTTTTAGGGTGCTCAGGCAATTGTGACAGAATCTTAGAACTAGAAGAGGACACTGAGGATTATTTAGGCCACTTCTGTCAGATACAGATGAGGAGAATGAAATTCTCAAGTCTCAGTGACATTGAGGTCAAAATCACACAGCTAGTTACCTAGATGCAGACCTGTGCACAAAAGTCAGATTTAAAGATTCAGTGAGCACATGCTATGCTGCCAGTGTGTGGGGAGTATAGGAAAATTTTAAGAATATTCTCTGGATTAAAACCAAGTTATGGAGACATAAAACAATGAAAGAAAAATACAAAGCAGGAAATAATTGAAAAATAATGGTCTGTAAGCTGTAATTGCTGTAATTTCCTAGGGGAGTAGATCAAGAATTTATTTTTAATCTCTACCTATTCTACAAAAGATGTGAGGCACTTCACAAAAAATACTTTCAGTGTAAAAGGATTAGAGTAAGCAGTTGTGGTGACCAGGACAAAGGGAAACTATGGGTGGAAAAATAATAAAGCAAAACCTGTTATTAGGGTGGACCATACAGTTGAGAGAAATGGACCCCAGATTTTTCACTAAGTTTTCTAATGGCCAAAGCAAGTAAACACAATCAACTTATAAGAGTCAAATTTTCCATAAAACCAAACCTAATTTACTATTCTGTAGTATTTCTCTAGTAGGTATTCAGAAAGAGGGCTCGGAGTTTTATCCAGTTCTTCCTTACACAATCCACCAGTGTGCTCTGTTGGCATAACACCAAAGTACAATTCAGTGAAGCAATTCTATTAAATCCAAAATGATGCTGCTGAAGGATCCAGCAGTCTTGTAGTCTGGCTTGATTCAAAGGCATCATTCAAAGCATGTAGAGAATGGATCAATTACCTGACCCCAAAGTATTTCTTCCAAAATATTATTTATGGTGATATGGAAAGCAAGGAGCTCATGGTATATATACTGTTTGTCAAGAGCCAATGGTGTGTTTAGTCTGTCATGCTGGGTGATGGATGCTCCACAAGCTAGTTAATCAACCAAGCAGAGTTGAGTGTCATTAAGGGCATTTGTGAAAACGAAAGAGCTTAATTGTCACGTTTAATGCCTTTATACAGGGCCAAATAAGGTCAAAACCACACCCACCTAACTTAAAATATCTATATATGGCCTGTTCTGGGTCAAGAGCAAAGCAGGCCTGAGACCACAGGTCAGAGAATTTAGGAGTGACCTCTGAAAAGAGATGGGACTTGAACGGGGATGGACAGAGAAGAAAAGTGAGGAAATTTTAGATTGAAAGAATCACATGATCACGTGGTGAGGGGGTTCCAAATAGGAGATGAGTTGGTTTGCCATCAAAGTTTATGACTTTAAAATGCAGTAACAATGGAGCAAATCTAAACATAATTCAGCTTGATTTTTTTATAGAAATACTGCGAGTAGAAAGTTCTTTACCTTGATATGACAGCACTGGTTTGACAGGATTTTGAGCCCATGAATTCAGTAAGTGGGTTTGTTTTGATGACCTTTGCTAATTTGTTGAATGCTGTGAAAATCCCCTGCAGACTTTCTAACGGTTCCAAAGCTAAAAATAATGACCTCACTGAAGAGTCTGTCAGCTGCTCTGATTCAGAGAATGGCTGAGAATGACTGATGGACTCTGGTTCCAAAATAAGGCTCAGAAATTTGCAGCCTGACGCATCTCGTACATACCAGAAAATGATGTCTGTCTGACTAGAGAGCAAGCATAGGGTCAGAGGGAGCCATAAGCACTATCTCTTCTAAATGAAAGTTGTAGTTACGTTAATCCTTCATTGTAGGCTAACTCTGTACCAGGTATTGTGTTTCACATGTATTACGTATTTCATATTATCCTCACAACCTCTCCATGAAGAAAGAAGTATCACTAGCTTCTAGATGTAGTAACAAAGATTCATAAGCTTTAAGTAACTTGCTTAAAGTTACACAGCTCATTAAGGCCAAAGTTTTGAACCTAGGTCTTTCTGACTCAAAAGCTAGCGTTCTGATGGTGGTCCATTGGTTAAGACTCTGCACTTGCACTGCAGGGAGTGCAGGTACGATCTCTGGTCAGGGGACTAAGATCCCACATGTTGTGAGGTGCTGCCGTATAAAAAAATATATATTAAAAAAATTTTTTTAAAAGCTAGTGTTTTTAACCTCTACGTAATATAGATTCTAAGCCTTGTAGGGGCCATTACTTTAGATTATATTACTAAAGCACTTTGTTAGGCAGTGTAAAGCCCAATTTAAAAAAAAAAAAAAAAAAAGCAATTCCTTGGTGAAGAATCAGGGAATCTGAAGTTTAACTAAGGACCTGCAGAATCATTAACCCAACCCTCTAATTCTGGATGTGAGATCCTGAAGGGTGATACCAAATGTGAGCTGTCCAGAGTTCTGCAGCTGGTTAATGGAGAATCAAGCCATCCAGTTCACAACATCATGATCCTGAACATTGCCCCTGCTGTCTGCTCTGGGGCAGGTCAACAATTAGCTGTAAAATGTGAGAAAAGAAATGAGCCTGGGTATAAAAGAAACCTAAACATTTTACCATATTCAGTCAGGTCCACTGTGGTATTATATGGTTAGAGAACTAGAAGTTGGGTTTCTGCTTTTATAATGAAAACATCCTAAGGACCCAGAGAATATTAAAGGATAATTGTTAATAATTTGGAGGGGGAAAAATCACATACAGAGAGTCTTATATAACCAGGTTAAAATCAAACTTACTGATCTGTTTCAGCCCACCACCTCTTTGAGTTCAGCAGTGAACATGAGCACAACTGCCAATTTTCATAGTTGGACTGAAAAATTGTTGAAATTTTCTTAAGTGTCAGTAGGGTGTCTCCAACCTGTTATTGACACTCAGCATTCTCATAAGTGTAACCCTCCATCTGTCTGTTGTCTTTTAGTGCCTGGTGAAGTATTTATCTGCATTATTAAAATGTACATCTGATCTTACCAAAATATGTGACTTCCTCCCTTCTCTGAACAGTTGAATATCTTCCCTGAAAAACATACATAGTTTCTAGAATTGGTATCAAATAATCAGAAATGTTTGGTTAACTAGTTAATTATTTCAGTAATGCATTCAGCAAGTATTCATTGCACCTGGATGGTACCCGGCACTGTGCTAGATGACAGTGGTGAGCAAAAGGAGAGAGGGTCCCTACCCTCCCTAATGGAGTGTCCAGGTAGGGGAGGAAGATAGACATTTAGCAAAGACTTACACCAATACATCGCTATGCAGTAGTGGTACTTTATACTATTAAAGGGTGAATGAGGGGGATTGGACTTATGGTGGTCAAGAGAGTTTCCTTGAGAATATATGTACTGTTTATAGATCTAAAGGCTGAGTAAGGAGTTAATGAGGCAAACAGGAGAAAAAATATAGTGCAGGCAGAGAGAATATCAAATTCAAGACCCTGTGGCAGGAGGGATCCTGGCAAACATGGTGGACAGAAATAAATCTAATGCAGTTGTAGCAGCAAGAGAAAAAGGACCATGGTGTGAGTTGAAGCTGGAAATATAGGCAGAGGACTTACCTTGCAGGACCTTATAAGAGTTTTGTCTTAAAAAAAAAAAAAGAGCTTTGTATTTATCCTAGGAAGAGTGGATCACTGGAGGATTTTTGAGCTGAGGGAAGGCGGATTAACATGATCAGATTTGTGTTTGAAAAATCACTCTCACTGTGGTATTGAGAACAGATGCAGGTAGAGAAAGAAGATTAACCATTTTGAAGACTATCAGAATGGACCAGGGAAAGAAAGATGCTAGCTTGAATCTGGATGGAAATGGAAAGGAGTAGATGGATGCAAGGGAGAGTTAGAAGGAAAAACAAATGGGACTTAGTGAAGAATTCAATATGAATGAGAGAGATAGAGAAACAAAAAATGGCCCCTACGATTACCAAGGATTTTTGCTTGGATTAGTAGATGAATGAAGATGTCATTCACCCAAAATGGGAAGAATGGGAATGCATTGGATTCTGAGTGGGGGGCAAGGAAGAGATCACAAGTTTAATTTTTGATTTCTTGATGTATGCTATAGGTCCGAAGCATGGAGAGAAGTCTACCCTGAAAACATAAATTTGTGAATCATCTGAATATTTTGATAATTATAGCTATAGGCATAGGTGAATTTCCCTGAGGAGATAATGCAGAGTAAGGAGTGAAGAGTTAGGAGGCCTGAGGAACTCCAATATTTGATGATTAGGTAGAATAAGATAAGAATGGAAAAGAGACAAAGAAGGAACAGCCAGGGCCTCCCTGGTGGCGCAGTGGTTGAGAGTCCGCCTGCCGATGCAGGGGATACAGGTTCGTGCCCCGGTCTGGGAGGATCCCATATGCCGTGGAGCGGCTGGGCCCGTGAGCCATGGCCGCTGGGCCTGCGCATCCGGAGCCTGTGCTCCGCAACGGGAGAGGCCACAACAGTGAGAGGCCCGCATACCGCAAAAAAAAAAAAAAAAAAAAAAAAAGAAGAAACAGCCAGAGAAATAGGAAGAAAACCATGAAGTGCAGAGTTCCAGAAGCCAAAGAAACGAAGTAAAGTAAACCCTGGTTCAATAAGCTCTAACCTGAAATATATATGTGTGTGTGTGTGTGTATATATATATATATATATATATATATATATATATGGCTTTGTATCATCAGCAACATTGTACAAACTTCTAGTCAAGTTCAAGTTGGAATAAAGCAAAGAGCATGGATTTCTAATTCCAGTTCTGATATTAACTCTCAGACCATAGGCAGTTCAGTCTTTGTGATATATTTCTTTCAACAAGATTATGGAATATGTCAGAATCTATTTACATAAATATACACACCTTATAGTCCTCTCATATGTACTGATCTTTGCTTCTGTAAGTTGTTTATCAACTTTAGAAATACTTTCTGACTTTGTATCCATGAAAATGCTAAGGATAGAATATAATAACCTGTACTTCTCAGAATATAAGAAATTCTTTTGCAGGATGACTGCAATATGCTTTATTGGTCTCAACTAACTTCATGCTTGAAAAAATATATTTAATTTATTACTTTACATCAGTTCTTATTTTTTCATTCAAAGTATTTTCCTCTTGGGCTTAGACTATAGATATATATAATGAGGTTTTAAGGCATTCATTAATTAATATATATCTAAATCTATTAAAGATGGGATTTTCAATATACATTTCCTCAAGTAACTTAAATTTATGCGTACAATTTTTTTTTTTTTTTTTTTTCCGGTATGCGGGCCTCTCACTGTTGTGGCCTCTCCCGTTGCGGAGCACAGGCTCCAGACGCGCAGGCTCCGGACGCGCAGGCTCAGCGGCCATGGCCCACGGGCCCAGCCGCTCCGCGGCATATGGGATCCTCCCAGACCGGGGCACGAACCCGTATCCCCTGCATCGGCAGGCGGACTCCCAACCACTGCGTCACCAGGGAGGCCCTTATGCGTACAATTTTAATATATCTGGCCTTAATGTATTGCAAAGATAACAAGCCCTACTGTCCAACTCCTCTATACCATAGTGGAAAAGGCATGGTGTAAGAATCAAACATCGCTGGGTTTGAGCCCAGATTTGCTACCTGGGCAGGTTGTCGTTATACCACCCTGTGTCTCATTTGCTTCTTCTGTGAAATATGGATAACAATACTTAACCTCATGAGGTTTCTGTAAGAAAATGTCTACCACATATAAGTACTCAATAAATGTTAGTGCCTTCTTGACATCATAATAATAATATGCCAGAATAGTTGCCACCTGAAATCAGAATAAATTATGACTGTATTGTAAGCTGTTGAACTAGCATGCATGCCATCCAGAAAAATAATCACATGTTTTTCAGTATATTCAGATTGCTATGAGCGCTAATGACATGATGATAACAAATCAACCCTGAGTTTATGGTGATCTCATAGCTTGTGAATTAAAACATTTGATGATCCTCATCAGTGTAGATAGTTGACTTCTATATGATTTGAGCAAAGAAAGTGATGGTTTCTCCTGCACTAGCTTTCAGGAGAAGATGCCCAACTAAGAGGTTTTCACAGAGAATTCCTTCAATAATGATGTGTGGAGTGAATGAATAGAGTGAAATGGAATGAGATAAAATCTTATTTCCTTATTTTAGGGAATGTATAGCGGTTAGAGATTATGCTGATTTTGTAAATTTCACAGTTCTGTGGAAAACTCAGTGCTATGGTGTGCTCCGAAATCATTCATTTAATCAATAGATAAAGTACTTTACTCTGTTGCTATGATATTAGGTGCCATGATGGTTAAAAAAAAAATCACATCTATAGGTCTCTGCCCTACAGACTTACAGTGTCAGATAGGAAAATCATGAACCAGATAATCACAAGATTATTTCCAAAGCTAGTCAAATAAAGTTGTCCCCCCCATCTAATCTTCGTCTAATCCTTCCATTTTAGGCCAAGAGTGTCTATTATATTTCCCCAACAAAACAATATCCAATCCAACCAAACCAAAAGCCAAGACAAATTGTTGATTTTGTTCCTTTTAACTTCACCATACATATTGATATCATCTTCTTTATTGTTTTCTTCTAGATTCTGAGTATATAGGTACATTCTAATTTGCCTATTGCCTAACTGATATATTTACACGAACATTTTTTGGTTTGCATGTTTGGAATTGCTTATTTTGGATATTTTGTTTATTTTGTCACAGTAGTAAGGGTTTAATAAGGAGAAAGTATAGAAAGTTCAGAGATCTTTTCTGGCATACTTCTCTATCCAGTTTCCCTTCAATGTTTTTTAATTAAGCCAAAACTACTAAAAATATAAAAATGTAATAATGAATTTCATCAAAGTTCCTCTCACTTAAGTATTTTCTATGACAGTGAGGTCAAGACACATTTCATGTTAAGTGATTCCTTTGATGTTTCCCTCACAAGTACATAACGTAATCATTGTTAACTTATTTTTAAGGTGAATCAAGATCAATCTTTAATTAATTTAAGTGAATGCTTTTGTAAGCCTTCTTGATATAAATGCCTTGATTTGTCTTCTAATATGTAAAAGAATATTCCATTTGCCACCTTGAGAGATGAATTGGTATGTTATTTTTTCTTCCTTATAGTAAAATGAGAATGGCAATACTTGAAATATCATTGAGCCTGGTACATAGTAGGCATTCATTTTCTATTTTTATTTTTATCAGTAATACAGGTACATGGTTTAAGAATGCAATAGTTTTCCAAGGTCTATTATAAAAACAGCAGTCTCCTGTTTGTCTCTGCACCCCATCTCCCTCCATTCCCATTAACCAGCAGTCACTGATTTCAACTCTTTCAGTTTGTTTTAATGTGTACCTTCACATGTCTAAATAATAGCACTACACTGTTGATTCTTGGTTTTTCGCTTTAATACCTTGTACCTTTTTCACACACTCCCATATCCCCTCACCAACACACATACACATACACACTTCTTTCCTGTTCATCTCCCTAATATTGGTGCCTACTGATCAATCAATATCCATTAGTATTAAAATGTTGAGATACTTCCCTTTAGGTTGGAAAATAGCTATTGCCTTGAAGCTCTCGAGCCCAGCACCACCCCTAGAACTCTCAAATATTTTCCTATCACAATCCAACAAGGAAGGGAGTAATACCCGACACAGCTTTAGACAGTGTCCAGTATATTTTGGTTTGTGGCCCATCTGGTAAAAATTTAATATTTGTCACATAATCCCAGGTTATATTACAATTTTTGTTTATTCTGAGTTCAATGCTCATATTATTACAATTCTGTGAACATTATTCACAGGTAGGCTATTTAGTATACTATGACTAAATTCACTTTCCTGTACAACTTAGCCTCTTTACGATTACTCAGTCATCTACAAACTCTTTGTTCTAGGTGTACGTCTCTTCTTGAACACACAGGTGATATATCCAATTAATCTTCCTAGGGATGTCTCTCCAAGAACTCTGTGTTCTCTTGCTCCCATCTTAACTGGTTGCTCTCCGGGTCTGCCTGCACTACTCTCACCTTAAGATCTCCTTTCCCATCATCCTAGGGACTTCTTGTCTATCTTTTGTATGGGAGCCTCTGTTTTCTGAATTCCACATCATCTTCTTCCTTAATTTACATCCTGGTGGAGTCTTCCCCCCTAGCTTCCTAAGAGTAGCTGAGGGAAGATAAACGTTTTGAGACCTTGCATGTCTGGCAATGCCTTTATTCACTCCAGGAAAATTGATTGAATTTTTATGTATATAGACTCCTATGTAAGAAATCAATTTCCCTTGGGTTTTCTAAGGCAATATTTCAGTGTCTTCTAGCTTCTGATATTGCTACTGAAAAGGCCAATGTTATTCTGCTTCTTGAATCTTTATATATGGATAGTTTTTTCCTTTGCATCATTTTAGGATATGCTCTCTGCTTCTCAAGATTCTAAATTTCATAATGATGAGCCTTATTGTGAGCCTTTTTGATCACGTTAAGTATCAGATTGGACTTTCAATCTGAAGACACCGAGAATGTCATATAGTTGGAATCGTAAATGTCTTAGTACTTTGCGGTTGCTCTAACAAAATACCATAGACTGAGTGGCTTATAAACAACAGAAGTTTATTTCTCACAGTTCTGGAGGCTGGGAAGTCCAAGATCATGAGGCCAGCTGATTTGGTATCTAGTGAGGGCCTGCTTCCTCGTTCACAGGTGGCCGTCTTCTCTCTGTGTCTTCACATGGTGGAAGGGGCAAGGGAGCTCTCTAGAGCCTCTTCTGTAAGGGGACTAATGCCATTCATGAGAGCTCAGCTCTCATGGCCTAATCACCTCCCAAGGACTCCACCTCGTAATACCATCACACTGTGCATTAGGATTTTAACATATGAATTTTGCAGGCACACAAACATTAAGCCTATAGCAATATAGCATGTAGCCTTTTCAAATAGACTTCTTTCACTCAGAAATATTGGCTCGATAGCTCATCTCTTTTTAGCACTGAGTAGTATTCTATTTATGGATATACCACAGCTGGTCCATTTACTTACTGAAGGACATCTTGGTTTCTTCCATGTTTTGGCAATCATGAATAAAGCTGCTATAAATATTCATGTGCAGGTTTTTGTGTGGACATAAGTTTTTAACCTATTTTGGTAAATACCAAGGAGAGCAATTCCTGGATAGTATATGGGTATGTTTAGTTTTGTAAGAAAGTGCCAAACAGGGCTTCCCTGGTGGCACAGTGGTTGAGAGTCCGCCTGCCGATGCAGGGGACACACGGGTTCGTGCCCTGGTCCGGGAAGATCCCACATGCCGCGGAGCAGCTGGGCCCGTGAGCCATGGCCGCTGAGCCTGCGCGTCTGGAGCCTGTGCTCCACAACAGGAGAGGCCATGGCGGTGGGAGGCCTGCGTACCGCAAAAAAAAAAAAAAAAGAAAGTGCCAGACTGTCTTCCAAAGTGGCAGTACCATTTTGCATACCCACTAGCAATGAATGAGAGTTCCTTTGCTCCATATCCTTGCCAACATTCGGTGTTTTCAGTGTTTGAATTTTAGCCATTTCAATAGGTATATAGTGGTATCTCACTGCTGTTTTAATTTGCAGTTTCCTAATGACATATGATGTTGAGCATCTTTTCATATACATATTTGCCATCTGTGTTTCTCATTTGGTGAGGTCTTTGCAGATCTTTTGCCCATTTTTTAATTGGGCTGTTTGTTTTCTTAGTGTTGAGTTTTAAGAGTTCGTTATATATTTTGGATACCAGTCCTTTATTGGAAATGTGTTGTACACCACTTTATTTTTAAATTGTTTTAACAGTAATGCATTTACATAGTTAAAAAATAAAAACAAAATTAAAACATAAATATTGGGAAGTCTCACCACCCCCTACTCCTTCCAAATTCACCCTTTTCCTTCACCATTTTTATTATTTTCTGATTTATCCTTCTGGATCTCTTTATGCAAATACAAGCAACTACAAATATATATTTTACTTTTCCCAAAGTGGCATTTCATATACATCATTCTACACCTTGCTTTTTCACTTAACAGTGTATCTTGGACATCTTTCCATATCTTATCATAGCGCTCTTCCCCATTTTTTGTTTTTGTTTTTTTTTACTGCTGCATCATGTTCCACTGTGGGGATATACTACGGTTAAGAAATTCCCTATTGCTGGACACATAACCCCGAATTTTTAAGGGACCTGGTGCTCTCAACTGCTGAGATTTTTTGAGGCTGTATAATGAAAATTGGGTGCTTCATAACTTTCCCCCACTGCCAGCTTAGGTTCTGTTTACTTGCATGTGCTAGGACATTTTCCACTTGTCCCTCTGCTTTCTAGCTCCCACAGTTTCTTTTGTTCACCACTTAGTAGCATAGCAGTATCATCTTCAAACGGAAGGAACCCTTCCTTGATTGTCTAGATGTCTGTAAATAAGTTCACTCTCCTCTTGTATACTTCTACAGTACTTTTCCAGACTTTGGTCATACGTTTTCAGAATGAAGAGGCTCAGTTTCCATGAATGAAAATAATCTTGGAAAGAATTAGAAGGTTGGGCATAAAATTGTTTCCTTTTTTCAGAGACCAAAAAAACAGAGAAACAGTATGGTCTAAAGACTTCCTGGGGTCATTCAGCAAGGTGATGAATTTCTTTCTATGGCTTTTGCCTCCCTATCCATGGCTATAACTATTACAGAACCATTTCTGTCCCTGAATTTCAACTTGGTAAGCCTGATTACTGTTTTCCTAATTTATAGACACTGTTAGCACTGTCAGTGCAGATACATCAAGGACCCTGAGGGAGCAGTAGTTCTCCTGCTGTACACTTCAATTGATATAGTCATTTGGTTCATCAACTGTATGAGTCAAAGGATGGACTTCTCTTTTGAGGCTATAGACCAGTGGTTGAATTTGTGCCCTGCAATCTGACAGAACCCACAGCTATTCCACTTTCTAGTTATGTCACCTTTGGCAAGTTACCTAACCCTTCTAAACCTATGTTTCCCCGTCTATAAAATAATGTGCATCTCATAGGTTTTTTGTGAAGATGAATTGCGTGTAAAGCAACTAGTACAGAGCCAAGCAATTCTCCAACACCAGCTGGATGTGCTACAACTCAAGTCAATTCTGACACTATTTCCCTGGAGATAGCAACAGATCCCACGGGTGAAGGGCTCAGTCCTACAAGACTGTCCCCCCACCCCCTCCCCAGATTCCAGTTGAAAGTCGATTATCACCTGTGCTTCTGACTGAGTGGCTATGGATCAGAGGTTCCAATGATCCCCCCACCCTTGAGTTCAATTAATTTGCTAGAGGGCTCACAGGACTCCAAGAAACATTTGCCATACTAATGATAGATAACCAGTCTATTATAAAAGGATATAACTCAGGAACAGTCAGATGGAAGAGATGCATAGGGCAAGGTATGGGGAAAGGACCCTGAACTTCCATACTGTCTCCATCCGGTCTCCCTGAATCTCCACATGTTTACCAACCCAGAAGCCTTCTGAACCCAGTCCTTTTGGGTTTTTATGGAGGCTTAATTACATAAGCATGATTGATTAAATCATTGGCATTAGTGATTGATTCAACTTCCACCTCCAGTCTTCTCCCCTGAGGTGGAGGGGTGGGACTGAAAGTTCCAACCCTCTAATCTCATGATTGGCTCCACTGGCAACCAGCCTCCATCCTTAGGTGCTTTCCAAAATTCAGTTCATTAACGTAAACCTAGTTGTGGTGAGAAGCATCTTTTTGTAAATAATAAGACCCCCATTTCACTTTTATGGTTTCAAGAACTAAGGACAAGGGCTAATTATTATAATAAAAATGCTCCCATGGCTCTAATCACTAAGGAAATTCCAAGGGTTTGGGGAGCTGTGAGCCAGGAACCATAGACAAAGACAAAAAATATATGTGAAATATATTTTGGTCATTTGAATGATCAAATATGTGTATCTTATAAATCACAATATTGTCATTTGTCTTCCCAACTGGTCTAAAAACTCCATGAATAAAGAGATCCTGCCTCTATTCCTCCTCTTTAGCAGGTGCCAAGCAAAGTACCTAGCTCATAGCAGAAATTGACAAATACTCATTAAATAACTCTTTCAATAAAGGAAGGAGCAAATAGATATGTCTTGTTCACATTCATTCTCAGGATGTAAAAAAAATTTTTTTTTCAAGAAAACTATGAAGTGCATGTATTTAGGAAAGTCAGTTTGCTATTATAGGAAGATCCACTACTCCTCCAAATTTGGTCTCCAAACGCTCTTCTAAGGAGCAAATTTTAAGCAAATATTTCTTGACTAACTACACCCACTCAATCTAGTCTACCATGCCCTTGTTCTTAGTGGATTTAAGGTTCTTGCCTCGTCACGGAAGAATTCAGAGAGGAAGTGATAGGTAAGAAGTGTATTTATTTAGAGAGAAATGCACTCCACAGACAGAGTGTGGGCCATCTCAGAAGGTGAGAGAGCCTTGAAATGTGGCGTGGTTAGTTTTTATGGGTTGGGTAATTTCATAGGCTAATGAGTGAGAGGATTTGGGGGAAGGGGCAGGGATTTCCAGGAATTGGGCCACTGCCCACTTTTTGACCTTTTATGGTTGGCCTCAGAACTGTCCTGATGCTGGTGGGTGTGTCATTTAGCATGTTAATGTATCACAATGAGCATATAAGGAGGCTTGAGGTCTACTGGAAGTCGAATCTTCCGCCATCTTGGACCCAGTTGGTTCTAATCAGTCTTTGTCATGTCCTATGGCTATATCATTCTCTTAAAGGTTGTTGCCTACCCCCTTCCCTCCTGTTTCACCCTCTCTAGCTGCATTTATACTTAAGACAAAGGGAGAAGTGAGAAAATGCTGTGTTTAGTACTTGGAAAGTATCTGTCATAGGTAAGATGACCTTTGTGTCATGAAGGTGCTGGTTTGATTTGGCAGGGGAGAATGGGTCATAAACCTTAATAAAAATGCCATGGAAGATGTTGATCTAGTTTTATTTTTTAACTGGTATTTTTATCCGGAAAGTTTCCATCATGTAATGTTCAATAATAATGCCACCCAGAAAAAAAGAAACCACTCAAAATAATTGACATTTATTTGTTGTTGTCTTGTGGGTAAAAATCTGATAAAATCAGATTAAAAATATTGTTTCATTGGTCTTTTTGATGCCCCTGAAGGCTGAAAATTGTTACAATAGGTCCTGTTTTTGCCCAGTTCTACTCTACACAATGTACATTATGTCTGATTCTCACAAATATCCTTCAGGATCAGCAATGTACCATTATTCCTGTTTTACAAATGGAGAAATGGAGACCCATTAAAAAAAAAAACATGCCAGTGATCACTATAGTGCTAAGCAGAAAGGCAGGATACAAACCCTGTTCCTTCTGACTCCAAAGTTCATGTTTCTCAATACCTTTCTCTCTTGTAATGAGGTGTTTTTCCCTAGCAATCATAATGAAATCTCTTCATAGGGAATAAAATAGTGTTAGACACCTCATGTCACACTTATCACACCAAATTTCCTAAACCAAGTCAATACATACAAAGAGTGTAAGAAGTTTAGGAGTAAGAGTTTAGGAGTTATCATAGGCAGCAGTGGTTAGAGAAGGAAACAGAGAGAGGATTAGAAAAGAATTGTTTTTTAAAAAAAGAAGAGTTTCTGTGACTAGTGGTCAGCTGATTGTAACATCCATTCATATATGTGGTGAACATTGGTCACTTTTTGAATACCCAGCACTCCTATGTCTTCCATACCTCTGCCACACCCCCATCTATAAAGCAGAGCCTGTCTCTCACTATCAAAACTGAAAATAGCTGATACTCACTTTCCCAGCATTCCTTTCATCTGGGCATGGGACAGATGTAGCTTCCATCATTCACTCACTCATACTTACCGCAAACATCAAATCAAAATTTAGTGATGTAAAGAAGAAAGGAGCACAGAGAATCCATCATGGCAAGAGTAGCCCCATAACACAGCTGCTGGAGTGGTTCTGGTCTCCAGGCTCAGTGCTTTTGATGGTAGGAGCAATGTCCAGGGCAGAAGCAGTGGGGCCTCATAGGATCAGTTCTACAGCAGTGGTTCCTGGCTTTATCACCTCAGAGCCTGGTTCCCTGACACTCTCAGGAAATCTGTGAGCTCCCCAACATATTTTAATAAATTCCTTTGTATTTAAACTTAGTTCCTACTGCCTAAAACTAAGAATCCTGACTGAAAAAAAGTATAAATAATAACAATAATGCTAATAACTAGCATATCTTGAGAGCTTATGAGTTAATTCTGCTAAGTGCTTTGAAAACATATTAGTCCTTAAATTCTCACTGAAACCCAATAATTCCTCTATTACAGATGAAGAAACTAAGATATTAAGTGGCTTGCTCAAAGACATCTTGCTAGAAAGTGGCAGAGCCAAGATTTTGAACTCACCAGTGTGACTCCAAAACCTATTCACTCAGCCACTAAACTTGAATGTATACTTTAGGAGTAGTTTGCACTCAATTTGTTTTTTAAATGTAAACATCCATAGGTAGTTGTATTAGGATTTTCCAGAGAAACAAAATGAATTGGGTGTGTGTACATATATAGAAAGAGAGAGGAATTGGCTTATGAAATTATGAGGGCTAGCAAATTTGAAATCTGCAGGACAGGCCAGGAGGCCAAAGATCTAGGGGAGGATTAATGTTGCAGCTCAAGTCCAGAAGTGGTCTGGAGCAGAAATCCCTCTGCAGGTGTCTACATCCAAATCCCCTCTTCTTACAAGGCGATCAGTCATATTGGATTAGGATCCACACTAATGACTTCATTTTAACTTAGCTATCTCTGTAAAGACCCTATCTCCAAGTACAGTCACATTCTGAGATACTCAGGGTTAGGGCTGCAGCATATGAATTTTGGAAGGGACATAATTTAGCCCATAAGAGTAGTAGTATAATTTCAACACAACATTTTGGAAAGTGTTCTAAATGTATGTGTAGTCTCAGGGATTTTCTGAGTTTGGGTTTTATATATATATATAGTGCATCTGGGGGCTCTGTCAGTTTTTAAAAGACCAGTCCTGCCCATAGCCACCATCAAAATGGTAACCATAATATAATATTTTCAGTAACCAAAGTCTCCTATGTCTTAATTAAATAGCTTAGAAATGATGATAGCTAGCTACAAGGAAATTTTAGGTTGTGCTTCCCACCAGAAGTACAAGAACTGGTTGCCCTACAGTTTCCCAGTACTTAAACCCATCAGGAGAATCAACTGAAATAAACCGCACCATGGCACAGTGAAGCAGCTACTGAAAATATTCTTTTCCTTCAAGTGCTGATGAATTTTGGCTATAATCTCACAGCTCTTGCAAAGGTTTCAAACCTCGAGGGGGCCAGACAGCATTGTGAGGTCTGAAATACACCTCTTATCAGTGAACATCGTGGTGGGAACATTTGTCATTTTTTTCAACTGGAGATTTGTTATTCAGTGGTTGCAAGTGAAGGTCAGTGTTTGGAAAAGCCACCATAACTCTTCCATCAGTTATTTAATAGCAGCCAAACCATCTTGCATTTGTAGAACTCTTTGTACTTTCTAAAGTACTTGTACCCTCATTAGTTCATTTCATCTAAATGATCCTTGATTGGCCTAAAAGTTAAATCAGCTTCCCAGCGTGCCTAGTGATCTTAGAGAGCACTATATGAGTTGAAAAAACATGACCCAAAGTGAAGAAACTGCTCTGAAATCATTCTGTAAAATCAAGGAACCATTATTAAATACAGTCATAAATAGTGAAGCTAACTGAGTTAAATCTTTAAGGGAATTGTGGGGATTACCCAAAGATTTTTCAATCCCTTACTGTTTACTTTGTTTTTAACACCATTTTCTGTAGGGCTAAGCTCTTAAGTCCAATGTTACCTTATTAAAAATTTCAGGCTAAAACATGCTTCCATTCCCATTCTGCTTTTCTCTTAATAGCCAAACCTATATATTCCCTTTAAAGAAAAACTGAAGGTAATTTGTTGTCAGAAGATCCTAAACTAAAAATACTTGTCACAATTAGACGGGGCCCGAATATTTCTCCCTACACAAAGCAGATGGTGATCTCTTTTTTAAATAAAATAGTGATCTGTGTTTCTGCCTGTGTACCTTCTGCATCAGACATGAAGTAAAAATGAATTTCTATTTTGTTTCATTCTGGGAGCCTGTTACATTGACCGACATGGGTGGTGGCGTGGGAGGGAATCACCTAATTTGTTCAAATCTAGTCACACAATGTACAACAGAGGCATTGGCTGTTTCGACTCTCTGCAGGAAAGCTTTAAAAAAAAATGAACAGACGCAAAATCATCTTGAAAATCCTCTTGTTATTCTGCTGGTGGAGTCTGTAGCTAAGGAGACATCTGTGATGAGAGATAAGGAAGATCATTTTTTCTGAATACAAAGAGTGAAGTAAAAAGATCATCTTGGGGGGATTTAAAACCTAAGAAATAACCTGATTCTTAGCCCATGTGTTTTTCAAACGATTGATTGCGGGAATACTGCAATTCAGAGTTGATTTTTTTTTCCTATTTATTTGGTGTTAGAAAATAACAATGAAACTCAATCTCCTAAAATATGTAAGGAAAGAAAGAGCTAATTTCATATAAGAAGTATGAAGGCACTGCCTGTATTGATAATACAATGTGTCTCTAATCCTGGTTCTAATTACGGTGTGCAGCCATGTTTCTGTTGAAGTGGGAGTGCAGATAAAACCTTACTTCAAAGATACTTTCTCCTATTGATTTGATTATACAGTTCTATGGAGCAAATCATAATGCCTTTACAGTTAGTCCTACAAATAGCATCTCTCCTATTTTAATATAAAATATCCATCATTACAATGGGGAGTCTAATATATTTCCTTAGAACCTGAAGTTGAATAATCAAAACTATTTATCAAATACTATATGTGTTATTACATGCAAAGTAAAATGGAGCTTTGGGTCAAGAACCCATACAATTAAGACCCAAAAGTCACCTTCCCATGAAGCACCCTGGCAATTCAAGCTGTGCTGAGATAGGAAATAATAAAACCACCAATTTTTACTAAGTGCTTGTTATGCGCCAGACACTATTTTAAATACTTTGTGCCTGTTAATTCATTTACTTCTCACAGCAACCCTTTGAGAATAAGTATTATTATTTCTATTTTATAAATGAGAAAATAAAATCATAGAAATGTTAAGTACCTTGACAAAAATCAAACAGCTAATGACTACAGGAGCCAGAATTCAAACCTAGTTAATTTGGTTCCAGAACCCAGGCCAGTAACCACAATACAGGGCAGACATTCAAGAAACTAGTGGCAAGAAGTAAACATGGTACATTATATGGTTCATTGTGTCTATAAGGTTAAAATAAAACAAAATAAAACAAGGAGGTCAAGAGAATGCCAATGATTTTGCGGGGAGGAGGTCTTAATAGAGAAAGAAATTTCTTCTGGGGACTTAATGAAAACATACCTATGAAAATATCTCATGGATTCATAGTAACCTAGGCAAAGGGACAGGCATAAAAAATTTTGCAGATTCTAGCTTAAACAACAGCACATGCAAAGGACCTGTGACAAGAAGAAACTTGGGTGTTTGAGGAGCTGAAGTTGAAGCCAGAGTGACCAGAGGCAGAGTGAGGGCAGCCTGAAGGTGAAGAGGTTGGAGAAGCGGTGAAGCATTCTACTCAGGGCTTTGGGGGCTATGCTGTCCTGAGAGAAATGGGCAACCACTGAGAGAATTTAGGCAGAGGGGTGATGTGAACAGATGTGCACTTTGAAATCGGTCGTCTGGCTGCCACCCTGGAAAACAGTTTGGAGAGGTCTAGAGTAGAAGCAACTAGACCAGTTTAAAAAATATTGCAGTAGCATCAGCCAAAAATGATAAAAGCAGAGGTATCAGTAAAGATGGAAAAAATTGAACTGGTTCAAGAGATATTCCTGTGTTAAAATTTTTTTGAATGATGGCAAATTAGATATTGGAGATAAGGAAGAAAATGTCAAAGAGGACTCTCAAATTTCTGACTAGTGCAACTCTGTGTATGACAGGTTTAGATGAGGAGATCAAGGGATCATGTTGAAGATATTGAACTTGAGGTGGCTTTAGTTATCCACTGAAGTTGTCAAGTTCACAGACTATGGGTCCGAAGCTTAGAGGAGAGGTCTAGGCTGTATGTATACATTTGGAGGTTATCAAGGCAAAGAGAATTGTAAAACACCACCGGCCTGGATACTTCATCCAGGGACAGAATATAAAATAAGTGAGAAGAGAGGAAAGCCCAGGACCCAGCCTTCAGAGAAGATAAGCCTACAAAGAATTATAAAACAGAGGTTCCAAATAAGTAGGAACATGACCAACAGAAATGGTGTCAGGGGAGCTAAAGGAGTAGAATTGAAGAAAGAAAGCAAAGACAACAGGGTCAAATGCTGCTGAGAAGTCAAGTAAAATGAGGACTGAAAAATTGAATATAGCAAAATGAGAGTAAGAGTCACGGCTGTATTAACATAAACTGTTTGGGGGTGATGGGACCAGAGGTCAGACCAGAGTAGGGTGAATGGAAAGTAAAGCAATGCAGGAACTGTAGACAACTCTAGAAATTCTGCTGTGAAGCAGAGAGAGGGATTAGAGTGGCAGCAAGCGAGAGATAATGGAATAAAGGGAATGACCTCAGACATCAAAGTCAAATCTCTAGTGACAGTATCTCAAAATCTGCCCACATTTCTAAACTACTGATCAAGCACAGATTTGTAATATTTGAACATTTTCAAAGAAAGGAGTAGTTTAAATGATCATAAATTTGTATAGGGTCCTTGGAGATCCATTAACCTGGCCTTGATTTTGACTACAGAGAAGCCTTATCCTGTTCTCAGAAGACAGAACAGGGTTCATATAAAAGTTTAGGTTTTGTCCATCTGTTGCTTAGGAAGTAAAAAGAAGAAACATTCCCTTAAGGCAGCTAAGACGTGGTTATTTAAAAGTTCTCAGGCATCAACCATTCATCATCAATTGTTATTAAATATTTATTAAACACACACTGTGTGTACCAGCTCTTGTGTTCAATGTTGAGAATATAAAGGTAAAAAAGACACAATTCCTGACCTCAAGATGTTTATCTAATAGCAGAAAAAGAATACACGTAAAAAAGAATACACGTCAACATGTCACTAGTACCTTGTAAAATGCTATATAGAGAGATGCACAAAGTGCTATGTAGAAGGGGTATATGAAGCACCAGACTGAAAGAAAAGCATATGTGTGTAAGCCTTGGGTGTGTGTGTGTGTGTGTGTTTGTCCATGGGGGTCACTCATGGAATATTTCATGGAAATGAAGACTCCTGAACTGAGTCATAAATAATATTAAGAGTTTGTATTTATTGAAAAATTATAATGTGCCAGGTAAAGTAGTAAGCACTTTACATCTTAACTTATTCCTATTTTAGAGATAAAGAAATGGAGGCAGAAAGAGTTAAAGTAACTTGTTCATAGTAGCACAATCTAATGAGTGTGAGAATTGGGATTCAAATCTGGCCTTCCTCCAGAACCTATATTCTGTACCACTGTGTCATATATCACACACCATGGACCACCATATACCATGGCATATAATTAGATATTAGCTGAGCTTTGTGTGTGTTGCTAATGTGGGCAGGAAGGACAGATCCCAGGCCTAAAAATCAGTTCATCTTACTCTTCCCTGTTTTCTAATTTCACTCGGATCACAGGATGCTGAAACAGCTATCCCAGAGCTAAAAAGAAGATATGACCACTTTCCCAGGTCATTTTTAGGATATCAGTAAGCAGAAAGGGGCTTATTATAGTATAATCTGTGATTCTGGTGCCCAAATTACCAGTATAGAATAGAAATAGAATGAACAACAGGTTCTCTACATTTCAAAGTAAAGTTTGGTATGGATGAACTAGAGGATAATTTTCTATTTAGGTTAATAAGCCCATCTTGAGAAAAACAGCTCACAGAGAAGTAATGCTGCTCCTTTCCTAATGATTCCAAGTTAGGCTCCATCAGACCACCTGGCAGTCATGGCACTTAGGACACCATAGGTGATTAATACCACTGTAGGGGCTTCCCTGGTGGCGCAGTGGTTGAGAGTCCGCCTGCCGATGCAGGGGACACGGGTTCGTGCCCCGGTCTGGGAAGATCCCACATGCCGCGGAGCGGCTGGGCCTGTGAGCCATGGCCGCTGAACCTGCGCGTCCGGAGCCTGTGCTCCGCAACTGGAGAGGTCACAACAGTGAGAGGCCCACGTACCGCAAAAAAAAAAAAAAACACTGTAGGCTGTAAAGAATAAACAAACAGAAGACTATAAAAGAGAAACAGTGTTCACCTTGACAGGGGCAGGTAGATATTGGGATCAATCATGCCTAACTTCCAAAACACCAAATCAAGACAGAAGAAAATTCTATCTTATGAGCTGAGGACCTTAGTAACAGTTCTGAGATCAAGGGAGGAAAGAGACTAATCTTATCGCCAATGATACTCTTATCTAATCACTGGAGATAAAACTAGTCTAAAATCACACAGTCCAAATTGCATGTGGGAAGAAAGGAACATAACAAAAGCTTTATCCTTGTGATCTGCAATGGACTGGATATTTGTGTCCCCCAAAATTCTTATATTTAAACCCAATCCCCAGTGTGATGGTATTTGGAGGTGGGGCCTTTGAGAGATGATTAGGTCATGAGGACCAATCCTTAATGAATGAGATCCATGTCCTTATAAAAGAGACCCCAGCATGCTCCCCTGCCCCTTCCACCATGTGAAGACACAGCAAGAAGATGGCCATGTATGAACTAGGAAGCAGGCCTTCACCAGATACCAATTCTGCTAACACCACCAGAAATTTGGGAAATAGATTTCTGTTGTTTATAAAATACCCAGTCTATGGTGTTCTGTGATAGCAGGCCAAAATGACTGACAGGACCATAGCCACCAGAGAAGGGACCAGAAGAGGCTGTATTGCTGTGGATTTTTTTTCTTTTTGAGAATTCTGGAGTGAAGATTTGGAGCGGATTATCGTTAATGAACTGAGAAGTCATTAAGGGAGAGTAGAAAAGTGACTACAGGGCAGGTGGGGGGAAGAAGACGCCCAAACTGTTCAATTTATTATATGGGTTTCTTCATGCTGCCAAGCTTCTTGCCTTCTTGTGATGACAAAAGCAAATTACAAAATAAAGTATGAAGAAGATGAGCAGGAGGTGGAGGAGGAAAAGGACTAAGGACATTATAGTAAAATGATGAAGGCATAGAAGAAACTTTTTATTTACTTATTTATTTTTGGCTGCGTTGGGTCTTCGTTGCTGCACACCTGCTTTCTCTAGTTGCGGCGAGTGGGGGCTACTCTTCGTTGCAGTGCGCGGGCTTCTCATTGCAGTGGCTTCTCTTGTTGCGGAGCACGGGCTCTAGGCACCCAGGATTCAGTAGTTGTGGCTCGCGGGCTCTAGAGCGCAGGCTCAGTAGTTGTGGCGCACAGGCTTAGTTGCTCCGAGGCATGTGGGATCTTCCCAGACCAGGGCTCAAACCTGTGTGCCCTGCATTGACAGGCAGATTCTTAACCACTGCGCCACCAGGGAAGTCCCAGCAGAGAAGACATTTATGGGGCAAATCAAAGCATGAAGTTAAGTCTAAGAATAAAATTAAAAGACAATATACTAAAGAAAAAATTAGCCTAAACTATATAGAGTTCAATAAAGACTAGAAGAAAAGAAAAACTAAAACCAGTGAGATTAAAAAAATAAATCAAAATATGAAATTAAGAAGAATAAAAGATTAAAAATAAAACTGGCATAAATAACATATAAAGGGCTAGAACCAATGAAATAACAAGCTAGAAACATGAAAGTCAGAGGGTTGAAAATTCAAAGCTAAGACAAGCAAATCCAAGTTAAAAGCAATACTTAGATGTTGAGCATGAAACAGTCTTTTAAAGACTGTTTAAGTTTTCTTCTTAAAATAGAATAGAAAAAAAATTTTGAGATAGAAAGTGAAGACAAGGGAAAAACAAGAGTCATAAAGAATTAAGCAAAACAAACTAAAATAGAAATGGGGGAAATTAAGTAATCAACATACACCATGGCAACAAGAAATTCTAAAATAATATTGAGATGCTGATTTATACCTGAGCCTGTGTTCTTGATGTAATAAGGAAACAAAAGCAATGGGCCAAAGGAGGGAAAGAGGTAAACTCCTATAAACCACATGCTGAAAATCTATCCTTGGTTCCTGTCCCTCCTTCCATCTCTCCAGTTCTCATCTGAAAACAAGTTATTATTTTTCTTTAATCCTCAGCTCAGCCTTCCCATCTGCACAGACAGCTGAAGTATGTCTAGCCCTGTGTAAATTTGCAGAAGATAGAGTCTATTTTGGTTTTTTCACCTGTTTGTTTATCCTTTCAGTATCCTCCAACCTTTTAATCTATCATTCATTCATTAGATAATTACCACTTAGTTTAAGTTACTTTAATTCTACCTTTTCTGGGATAACTTTCATTTTCAAAGAAGGCCCATTGGGGAGGTAGTTTGCACAAGGATCCTTCCTTCTCATCCTGGTTTTGGCGATTAGCTGCACCACAAAGATTTATGTTAGGTGGCTTCCCTTTTGCTTTACCCCCAACACCTCCCTCCCATCGCACTGTCTCTCTCTACCCTTCTCCACTCTGCTCTGTGCTCTGGGAGGTTGACTTTTATGGGCTGTGTCCATGGGTTTGCTTACCCACAGCCTTCTGGTTGATTATACCAATGGGAGGCGTGGGCAAGATACCTGGAGAATGAGAGGAGACTGAGATTGGGATGTTTACTCCTGTGGTGCCCTCACTCCCATGGATTGACTCCATACCCCTAGCAAGCCCACGCCTCCTGCCTGATGGCCTTCCCCTGCAGCTACTCCCTCTGGATTCTGGGCACAGACAATCTGCTCCCTTCTCTCTTTTTTTTTTTTTTTTTTGCGGTACGCGGGCCTCTCACTGTTTGGCCTCTCCACTCTCCCGTTGCGGAGCACTGGCTCCGGACGCGCAGGCTCAGCGGCCATGGCTCACGGGCCCAGCCACTCCGCGGCATGTGGGATCTTCCCAGACCGGGGCACGAACCCGCGTCCCCTGCATCGGCAGGCTGACTCTCAACCACTGCGCCACCAGGGAAGCCCTGCTCCCTCCTCTTGACCCTTCCGTTTTAGGAGTGGTTGGTAACTGGCTCCCTGCCAGTTGCTAGCCCTGGGAAGCTTAATCGTCCCTGGTTGGTTTCTCCTAACCTTGTCCTCAAGGTTGTAAATAGCCCTTTTATTAACTCCCCAACATTGAGTGTGCCATCTGTTTCCTGGCTGGGACGCAGATTGACATAGTAGGTAAAAGTATGGCATAGGCAAATTTAACTTTGGCATTTGCCGCCCTAACTTCAGTGCTCTCTTACTACCCGTAGGCTTCCCATAGGTCTCCCCATTTTGACATACCTCCAGGGCTCATCAAAGCCATTGCATCATCTAGAATGTGTCTGACTTCCTCCTCCATCCAAACACATCTGTATATTGAGCCGCTTTCCCAGGACCCAGATCTCTTCAGTGTGCATGCAGACAAATCTGTAGAACTAATCGCTGCCAGAAGCTGAATTTTCTCTCACCCAGGTAAGCAGAATGTTCCCTAAGGGCCCTCAAATTACATCAGAATGAATTATTACACACACAAAAAAACTTAACTAGCATTTCTTCCCCCAGTTTTGTCCTCCACCCGTTTATTCTAAGCACTGCAACCAGATTAATTTCTCTATAAAGACATTCTCATTATGCTACCCACTGATTTTAAAAGCCTCAATTGTCTCTCATTGTCCATGGGATAAATTCAAGCATTTAAGATCCACAGTCTGGCTCCAAACAAATCTTCAGCTTCATCCATCACTACAGAGTGTCCTAGCATTGAGAATAGAATAAGGTGGGGACAGGAAAGATCCTGAACATCACCCCTACTTCCCAAAAACATTTTCTCCTTGTTTTCTTCAATAACAGAAGAATGATATTGCTTAGCAGGGGTGGACTCCTCCATGAGATAGTATTCATAAGTTTTCTTTGCCTTTAGTTTCTATCATAATGAAAAGTTGGAAGGTTTATACTGCCATGGAGAAATAGTACTGTGTCTTAGGCTTCACAGTTTACCTAGCTGATTTCATGTGCTATCAAGTTTTAAATTCTATCGCTTTTTAAACTAATGTTTTCTGAGATTTTGTGACATTAGGTTGTGGCATTGTAAGGGAATTATCATCTGTGTTACCAAGGTTGTTTAATGTTTCCCAAACCCACTACTACATAAAGTCTTCTTTCAGCAAAACCTGGATATACCCACCATGTACATTCTGACTTCCTTCCAAGCCTCTTTATTCCCTCACCTAAAATGTGTTTTATCCTCCTGTCTGCTTCTCCAAGAACTACTGGCACATGTCATGCACTCAATAATTAGTAGGCATTACCATTATTATTACCTGCCATTCAAAACTCATGTCAAGCACTGTTCTCTAGAAACTGTACTGTTGACCAGTCAGTTGGTCATATACCACGTTATAGCATGTGTCTCTCAATACAGGTCAGGGTTCCCTGATTAGATACTAAGTACCTTTCGGGAGCTACCACATCTGATCCCTCTTTGCAGCCCACATCTGCACACCACCCCACATCACACACCACCCCAGGAACTGACAGAAAATGGAAACTCAATAAATAATTTATAGCTAAAGGCAAAGCTTCCCTCTATCTACAAAAAGCAGCTCTAAGGAGGCAGACCTGTCAACCTGACAGAAGAGGGATAACTTCACTGTACTTCTCTTATCTGCTCATAGAGACCCTAAACTATTCCAAAACGGAGAGTGAATAATTGACCTTCTACCTGAAGAGAGTCAACGAATGCAGGAAAAGTCTAATCAAGTCAATCTTACGCTTTCCTTTTCATGGGCTCTTCTTTCCAAAGAATCCCTTTGCTGGGCCATTGGGCAGCTCTCTGTAGTTCCCATGCAGTTTCAACCTTAATCTCCTTGGTGTTCATCTTGTCATGTTGCCGTGTATATTAGGTAGGACATGGAACAGGTTGCTGGCACAAATAAACCCCACAATTTACCGGCTCCAACAAGACACTTGTTTCTCACATGCATAACAGTCCAGAGGTAGGTGGGTGGTCCAGGGCAAGTAAGTGACTCTGCTCCAAAAGGATGCCCAGAGACCCAGAGTCCTTTCTTTTTTATATATATATATTTTTTTTGGCTGTGCCATCCCATAAGCAATTGCCCTTATCCACGTGGTCAGGGCTGGCAGATCACACCCCCATTCTAGGTCACAGGAAGTAGGAGAAAAGGAAGCGGAGGTTGACCAATTTCCTTTGCACCGTCTCTGCTACCCCAGGTAAAGTTATCTTCTTAACTAGGACCTTAGTACCCCAGGCTGTCAGCCATGGTTAGGTATGGGCATCAGGAAAGTAGCTTGTGCTCTTGGAGTAGAGGCTCCAAGCCCAGTATCATCCAACTACTACCACCCAGAAACCTGAAGCCCTTGTTTGTCAACACCTACAAATGTATCCCATGATTAGCATCATGATCGCAGCTTATAGGGTATATACTGCCTAAAAATGAGTTAATATATAAATATCCTGTAATGGAAAGTGTCACGGGCTGCCACGCTCCCTTTCTCCAGTCTCCTAGCTCCGACCTAATTGGTATTATCTACTCCCCAGCCCCCATGGGCTCAGGCCTAATACTCCAAGCCTGTTGTTCTTCAACCAGGGCACTTTTGCCTCCCCCTACAGGGACATGTGACAACGTCTGGAGACATTTGTGGCTGTCATAACAGGAGAGGGGAGGTACTACTGGCCGGGGATGCTGCTACACATCCTACCATATACAGGAGAGACCCCTATGACAGAGACATATCAAACACAAAATGTATTGGCATCAATACTGAGAAACCTTGCTCTAGGACAATTCTGATTCTTCCCTCAAATCTTACAGAGACGCAGGCCCATCCTCCCAGCACCGTAGATTCTTGTAGTCAGCAGTGTGCTTTTTATCCACACTATGGCCTGCTTTTCTCACCATACATTGCTTCAGACCGTTAGTCTAGGTTCTTATAAAAGCTAATAATCTCAGTAGTCTATAACAACAAACATTGTTTAAGTTGGTCTTTTTTAGTGAAATAAAATTTTCATTAAAATCTTTTAAGGGGGCTCCCCTGCTGGCGCAGTGGTTGAGAGTCCGCCTGCCGATGCAGGGGACACGGGTTCGTGCCCCGGTCCGGGAAGATCCCACATGCCGTGGAGCGGCTGAGCCCGTGAGCCATGGCCGCTGAGCCTGCGCATCCGGAGCCTGTGCTCCGCAGCAGGAGAGGCCGCAACAGTGAGAGGCCCGCATACCGCAAAAAAAAAAAAAAAAAAAAAAAAAAAAATCTTTTAAGGAATGTTAAAATTTGTCCTCAATGCTAACAAAGAAGGAATAATAGACAGTTAGGTTGAGGAGTAGAACACAGGTCTGAGGACCAGGTACTTGATCTTGTTCTGCTACTAACCAGCTATGTGGTCATGAGCAAATCACAGTCCTTCTGAGTTTCAGTTTTCCCTTTTGGTAAGATGAAGAGTTAGACTCATTTAAGACATCAAATTATTCTTGCAGTGTCAAGTCCCCAGTTGCAATAATTACCTCTTCACTTCTCTTTCTTTTCTATTTACACACACACATCCTCTTTTCTACGAAGGAGGTTAATTTCCTCAGCTAAGTTTACATTCCCTGGAATTAAACCAGCAGCAGTTTGGCCAAGCTAACAGGCAAATCTATCCATATCCTCATCTAATTCTTTTTTCTAATTTCAAATTTACCATTCCTCAACTTAATCGTGTGAGCTTGGCCAAGTCTTAATTCCTCTGGGCTTTAGCTTCTGCTTGGCAAAGTGAGAGAGTTAATTTCCAAATACCCTTCTAGTTCTAATATACTTTCCCTACCCAGAACTTCTTGTGGCTTAACCTTGCACCCTCTTAAGCATGTGTGATGATTAGTCTTATGAAAATATAGTAACACTCACAAGTGAAGGTATCAGCATTCTATAAAATGGTAATAGGAAAAAAATGCTTATTTTTCAAAACTTTAAGAATAATGACTGACCATAAAACAGGCAAAAAGAGGTGGTTATTTTGTGACTTTATCTTTGCAGTCTTTGTTTTCCTTTTTTACTGTATTTTACAGCCCACAGTAAAGAAACAGCAAAAAATCAAATTTAAATATAGACATATCATAGCGATGCTTCTCTTCAGTTTCCTAAGTAACTGACCCAAACCTGATTTCCTGTATCATAAAAAAGACATATAATTTTATGTTTGTCCTCAAGCTACACAACAACAGTTGTTTCAAATCTGGTAAGTAAATCTTTCGGCATGCCAGTAATTCACCTTTAATTTAAGGATACATCACCAGGGGCTTCAGGTGATGCTCGGCATAATGATAAAGTAAAGGTTAAATTGGCTAAAATTAAGGCTAATGATGAAAGAAACTTCACAATATTTGTGACTTCTGGGTTTCTGGGAGGTCTCTGGGCGCACCTGGTGATGGGCAGGTGTGTTCTGTGCTCCAGGGTGGGTAAACATCTAGGATATTAGAAACAGACAGCAGTGCTCAGCGGCTTGTCTTCCAGCTTGTCTTGGTCCCACTTGCAGTAGAAGCAAGTAGTTACCACTAAATTCTGGGCCTTGACTTCCCAAGGACACTGTCAAGCTGCTTATAAGTGGGTCATAATCAGTGGACAGGAACGAGTTCTGAGTCATTCCCCTAAGGAACAGACAAAGCTTTCTTCCACATTCCACCGATTCCATTAAATTCACCTTGTAAAGCAATCCAGGGTATCACTTTAACAGTCTGCTTAGGTGACTGGTTAGTTGAACAGTCAGAACTTGTTGGATACAACAGAGAAGTTCTATTTTTCCCCCAGTCCTGGCCCCCTGTGTGCTGATGAAGCTCTCTTTCGTATCATCTCAAGCCAGATTCATAACTTTTTGACCACTTTCATTTATTGACCAAAAAACTCAGTCCTGTTTAAAATTCCAGTCTCTTCCCACCCATCCCCCTTTTGCACCCTGTAGCTCAAGGAATTGCAGGAAGGAAAGGGATGAGGTCTGCACTGTGACCCTGCCTTCCTCTCTGGGACTACATACTGGGGGGAGGAAGGTACATAAAGGAAGAAAATAATTGTTGCTTAATGGCTCAGTGATTGTAGTCCTGTGCCAGACATCAGTGCTTCTCCAGCTAACCCTATCTGACCAGACATGCCCTCTGTATGGCAGGCATCCAAGGACTGCCTCTCTCTTTGGGTACATGAGTGAGCTCTGGGGAGGTGTAGGGGTTCTGCATTACACAGTTCCCTGATACGCAGATAAACAGTTATCACCACCAACTACCACCTTCCCCAATCTTCCCCCCATACACACACATACGTGCAAACACACACACACAAACACACACACACACACACACCCTGACCCTGGGAATCACCAAACTTCTCTCTGCTGGGTCCACTTGCCCTGCAGGCAGCCCTCAAAGATGGACCACTTGAGCCACTGGAAACCTAACATTGCCAAATAGTGGAAGGCAGGCTCCTCCTCTGCTGACCCTCTTTCTTTCTACCAGGGTAGCAATCTCGTAGCATTTTCCCTGCAGGCACAGGGGCATATTAGGGAGTCTGCACCTAAGGAAAAAATCACGACAGGGAAATGAAGTGCAGGGTGTCCCTGTCTTGCAGGGATTCCCAATCTTTGAATGGTTTTCCCTTTTCTCCCCTTAAAGAAGTGAAGAGAAAGGCTTAACGTTCTCCACTAGCTGACAACTCACACTCTGACAATGTTCTCAATCTTTCCTTTCCTCCTTTACTTCCTTTCTCTTCATGCCCTCTTTTCTCTGTTCTTCCTTCTCTCCTTTTTATTTGGGTGGTGTGGGAATGGTGATTAAAATTACAATGTCTGGGCTTCCCTGGTGGCGCAGTGGTTGAGAGTCCGCCTGCCGATGCAGGGCACATAGGTTCATGCCCCGGTCCGGGAAGATCCCACATGCCACGGAGCGGCTGGGCCCGTGAGCCATGGCCGCTGGGCCTGCGCATCCGGAGTCTGTGCTCCGCAACGGGAGAGGCCACAACAGTGAGAGGCCCGCGTACCACAAAAAAAAAAAAAAAAAAAAAAAAAAAAAATTACAATGTCTGCTGCCTCCCAGGATACCCAAGAAGGGACGTGTAGTTCCACCTGTTTGTGATTATCTTCAGAATGTAAGGTACTTTGTGCCTCTTTTGCTGCAGTTTCAGAATCTATTCACCAACTTGGGGACAAAGGGAAAGTCTCACTTGCATGAGTTTCATTCTCACATCACCAAGCCATTTGGCACATCACAGACTCCGTGACTGAGTATTACATCTGTCTACATACAAAGATGACAGTCTTAAGGGCTATACCTGGGTCAAGATCCAGCTCTCCCTCTTAACATGTCGTGTGGTCTTAAGGCAGATTGCTCAATTAAGGTTCAAGTTCCTCATCTCTAGAATTAAGGACAATACCAACCTTGTGACGCCTTGAGCTGTGACTTGTAAAAGTGCTCAAAAGATGCACTAGTTACTATTTTCACCAGATTCACAAGCAGCATTGTGGCAACAATGTGCAAGACACTGGGTAGTAAGGTTTGGTGTCTGACATCAAGGAGTTCACAATCTAATATGGAGACTGACACATAAAGACATAATTACAGTGAAATGTGGCAAGTGTAAAGAAAGATACATTCAAAGTGCTTATGGGGACAGACTGAACTAGGGTAGCTGTGAAACAAGATGTATAGGAATATCTCTCTTTTAATTGCCTCCTATTCTTTCTGTTGGCAAGAGAGGGATTCCTGCCCTACGGTATTGGGGGTAGCTGAACGTGTGACACCTGACAGTGGACAGAAGACATCAACAGCAGTTTATCAGTCACATAGGGGAGGACACCATATACCATGCAAGACCACATGAGGGCTGTACTCAGGACAGAGTGAAGCATCAGGGGCTGTGGGAGACAGACTTTGTAGTATTAAGAGGGAGAGATGGGTTTCCGCAGCGTGGGGTGGATATGACTGGATTGTTTGAACAACTCCACAGGTGGGTGGGGAACCAAAACCCATTACCCAGGGAAATGCAGGGCCTGTGCCCGGTACCCATGATGAGGAGGGTTCTTTGTCTAGGGGATCTTATCCACAGGAGCAGGTCAAAGCCCCCCCTGATTTCATGAGATGTCAAGGCAGCGCATAATACTGAGCCTTAATTTAAGGTTTTACATGACAGCCTCTTGCAGCAAACATCCTCTGAACTGAGTCTGAGAGACTAACCATAAGGTATATGAGTGACTGGCATGGGGCCGTAACATTCCAGTTGAAGTAAATAGCACTATCCAGTTGAAGTAAATAACACTACCAAATGCAAATTTCTTCCATGGACAGTGTTTGCAAGATCTGTACACATTTAATGTTGCTGAAGCATACATGGTGCAGCAGAAGGTGGTAGGAAAAGAAGCTCAAGGGACAGACAGAAGGTCATCATATAGAGCCTTGGGGCCAGGGGAAGAGCTTAGATAATATTCTGATATTCTGATGCTAGAAGGTATTCTCCTAAAACGACTAGGGGTCCAAAAATTTGGGGAAAGGATTATTTAAAACAAATTATACTAATGTCTTTACCTCAAGATATTTTGATATGCTACTGCAGTGCATTTGTAAACCTCTAAGATTATGTGCATTACCACACAATCTTCTTGAACCCAGGGACATTAGTCTTTTAGAAATATTTTTTCCAGAACACCAATTACCTGTTCCAGGGAACAAAGTTTTTAAATTACTGTTATAGGTAATGAGGGATCATTAAAAGACTCAAGCTCGGAGTGACATTGTCATATTTGTATTTTAAATTAAACATGCTGGCAGACGTGCAGAAGATGAATCTGAAAAGATAAAAATGTGACTATTGAGTGAACCCAGCTAGAAGACTGTGGAAGCAATCCAAGAAAGCAACCATGAATAGAAGTAAGATAATAGAGACAGGAAAAGGGCAAATTTGAAAGAAGTTTTTAATGTATCAGATGAGGTAAATGTATCAGTGGGAAAGCTAGGTCATGCTGCAGTCAGAAACACATACCAAAATCTCAATGACTTAATACAGCAAATGTTTCTATCCTGTTTACACTAAGTGTCTACCATAAATTGATGTGGAGGAGGGATTCTGCTCCACAGAATTACTCAGGGACCCAACCGATGGAGAGTCTATAATCTTGTAGCAACACCATCTCAGAGAGAGTGTTTCTTGGGTCATTACAGAAAAGGAAAGAACATTCAGACATTGTCTTTGGCCTGAAGTAATACCTGTCATTTTTTTGAGGTTGTTACAACCCCCTGACTAGAATTAGTCACTTGGCCCTGACTAATTGCAGTGGGTCTCGGAAATGTGATTTTCCATGTTTCCAGGAATAGGAGGAGAACCAAATATTGGTAGTATAATTCACAGTAAGTGAGGGAAAAGAACGAATCAAGGATGGCTCCTACGAGTGACTAGATGAATGATAGTGCCATGAACTGGGAGTGTGAGTGTACCAGAAAAGGGGAAAAATGTTTGGGAGATGAGATGATGAACATTTTGAGTTTTATGTGAGGAATTTTCATCTGAGGATGACAGGCAGATTGTTGGAAATTTGAAGTCTAAATCTCAAAGGAGAATTATATCCTGGAAATAAGATTGGAATCATCATCAATGGTTAAAACCAAGAGTGGAAATATTATCTAAGAACTGTAGGATGCTCCCTAAGGAACATCACAGTTTTTGATTTGAGAGAAAACCCCAAGAAGAGGAAGGGAAACTGTGTCAGAGACAGGCAAGAAGAGAACCCAGAAATGTCATTTCAAAAAAATGACAGAAGGTGAGGTTCTGAGAGAAAGTAATCGGCAACAACAAATACACCTAAGAGATCAGGTAAGATAGAGGGTAAAAAGGGCCTGGTTGATTTGGAAGTTAAGAAGCCATTGATTCTGCATGTAAGTGAGATTAAGTGATACTTGTCTTTCTGTGTCATTATTTCATTTAACATAATGTCCCCCAGGTTCATCTGTGTGGTCACAAATGGCAGTATTTCCTTCTTTTATAAAGCTGAACAATATTCGTGTGTGTGTGTGTGTGTGTGTGTGTGTACATATGTGTGTGTAGGTAGATAGCTAGCTAGCTAGCTAGCTAGATAGATAGATAGATGATAGATAGATAGATAGATATGCAATGAACATGGGAGTGCAGATATCTCTTTGAGATACTGACTTCATTTGCTTTAGATGATACCTGAAAGTGAAATTGCTGGATCATAAGGTATTTTCTTTTTTTAATTTTTTGAAGAAACTCCATAATATTTTCCATAAAATCTGTACCAATTTACATTCCCACGAACAGTGCACAAGAGTTCTTTTTTTTTTCCCACATCCTCACCAAAACTTATCTTTTATCTTTTTGATAACAGCCATTCTAACAGGTATGAGGCAATATGTCCTTGTGGTTTTGATTTGCGAATCCCTGATGATTAATGATGTTGAACACTTTTTCATGTACCTATTAGCCATTTCTATGTCTTCTTTGAGAAAATGTGTATTTAGGTCTGTTGCCCATTTTTTAATTGGGTTGTTTGGCTTTTTGCTATTGAGTTGTATGAATTCCTTGTATATCTTGGATATTAACCCCTTATCCAGATATATGGTTTGCAAATATTTTCTCCCATCCCGTAGGTTGCCTTTTCATTCTTTTGTTTTCTTTGCTGTGCATTTGAAATATTTCCTAGTCTTGCCAGTTTAAAATCATACCAGTAATATATTTTTCTTCTTTGTTGAATTGCCAAAAGACAAAAAAGAAGCTATTGCAGAAAGAAGTTCATGAAAGGAGGAGGGAGATACCAGCTAGGCTGACATGATTTGAGCAGTGAGAGGGCAGTGAGGAAATGAAAGAGGCAAAGAAAGTGAAATTTTATTTCCAATCTTCTTCCTCAAACCCCATGAATCATTCATTTATTCAACTAATATTTAGTAAAGTCTTATTAGAGTATGAACAAGACACATGAGCTTTCCACACACTTGAGATGCTCTAGTGGATGAGTGTTACATTCCCTCCTCCCTGTTTCTGTAACATTTTGTACATTCGTTTATTTTAGCGCTTTTAACATCATATCATATTTATTTCTCCTAGCTCTCTTAAAATGATGAACTCATTCGGGATAAAGACAGGGTAAAAATTTTATTGATCTGTTTACACCAAAAGCTTATCACAATGCCTGGGTGTAGTAGGCACGCAATAAAAACTTTTCTTTTTAATTAAATTATTCATTCCTCACAGCTCTGTGAGATAGCTATGATTAGCCTCATTTCACAGAGAAAGTAGCTGAGATTCAGCGTGGCTACACCTCGGCAAAGGTCATAGGTGGTAAGTGGCAGAGCTGAGACCAGAATCCGGGTTTTGGATTCCATGTCTGTTTCTCTCCATCACACCAGAACTGCTTTGACATCTTTTCCTTCTGGGGTGATGGATTCAAAATGACTTATGCATAACTTTTCAAATCCTTCATTCTATTCAAGATTACAGATTAGCAGTACAATCTGAGATATGAATAGGGTAATGGATCAAAACCAGTCCAGAGACTCCCACAATTTTAACTAAGCTGAGCCAGTGCATACTATACTATATTAAGATTAAGCATATGAAATTCCTGTTCTGGGTCCAAAAAAGGTCAAATATCAGCACTTTCATAAGGTTCAACCTAGTAGGGTATAACTGATTCTTTCTACAGTATGAAAGAAAAAGTATGAACAGGGCTTCTCTGGTGGCACAGTGGTTGAGAGTCCACCTGTCGATGACCGGGACACGGGTTCGTGCCCTGGTCCGGGAAGATCCCACATGCCGCAGAGTGGCTGGGCCCATGCGCCATGGCCGCTGAGCCTGCGCGTCCGGAGCCTGTGCTCCACAACGGGAGAGGCCACAGCAGTGAGAGGCCCGCATACCGCAAAAAAAAAAAAAAAAAAAAGTATGAACAAATTGTATAAATTAACAAGTATGAATTTAGGCAGTGTGATGAGGAAGAAAGATTTTAGAAATGCTGCCCTAACAAAGTTTGTGACCGTCTAAACCTCAGTGTCCTAATGATTATAATGGAGCTCATAATTCCTTCTTAAACGGCTCTTGTAAGGATTGAGTGGAGTGGTCATGTATGTAAAATGTCTAGCTCTAGACCTGACCCATAAAAAGCACTAAATCAATGGCAGCAATAATATGATCACAAGAGGACATGGATTCTTTTGATATAGGGTGTTTATTTAATCACTAGTATTTATTTCCAGGTTTTATTCTGAAAAAGATTTTCTAACTTGCCCTACATATTCTTAATATAATAACGTCTCTGAAATTTCTTGTGATAATGTGTATTGCTTGCCTCAGAATTAAAAGGTCTGCTGCATGGAACATCTAACCAGGTATCAAAAAACAGTTGCCTGCTAATACTTTTTTTAGTAAAAGGTCATCTTCAACAAGGAAGAGAGAGATAGCCAAGCAGTGGGGTTTTACGGATTAATATTTATATGGAATTTCTCAAAGAATTCTCAGGAGCATTGCCTGCTCTAAGCTCTAGAAAAGTAACCTAGCCAAAATCTTCCTTTTGAATGAAAATTAATAACTAGAGTGGCTGTTTCAAAGCAATCTAGATCAGTGGGCACCATTATTTTCAGTTTCATGGTCCTTTGGTCAGCAGCATATGGATTAAACCAAAACACGACTGAAAAATCTGAAAATGTAGCATAAAAAGACTATGATAAAGGATTCTTCTAGTACAATTTTATTTTAAAATCCATGTTTTAGTAACATGAACTTCTGGAAATTGAGCACTCATCTAATGGAGATTCTTTGGGGAGAAAATGTAACCCAATCTACTCTTTTTTAAAATTTTTATTGGGATATAGTTGATTCACAATGTTGTGTTAGTTTCAGGTGTACAGCAAAGTGATTCTGTTATACATATACATAAAGCCACTCTTTTTTAGATTCTTTTCTCATATAGGCCATTACAGAGTATGGAGTAGAGATCCCTGTGCTATACAGTAGGTCCTTATTATAAGTCAACCCCAATCTTCTAATTTATCCCTCCCCCCCTTACCCCCTGCTAACCATAAGTTTATTTTCTACATCTGTCACTCTATTTCTATTCTGTAGATAAGTTCATTTGTACCTTTTTTTAGATTCCACATATAAGCAATATCATACAATAGTTGTCTTTCTCTGTCTGACTTACTTCACTCAGTATGACAATCTTTAGGTCCATCCATGTTTCTGCAAATGGCATTATTTTGTGTTTTTTATGGCTGAATAATATTCCATTGTATATATGTACCACATCTTCTTTATCCATTCCTCTGCTGATGGACATTTAGGTTGCTTCCATGTCCTGGCTATTGTAAATAGAGCTGCAATGAACGTTTTGGTACATGACTCTTTTTGAATTATGGTTTTCTCAGGGTATATGCCCAGTAGTGGGATTTCTGGGTCATATGGCAGTTCTATTTTTAGTTTTTTAAGGAACCTCCGTACTGTTTTCCATAGTGGCTGTACCAGTTTAGAAAAGGGAACCGTCCTACCCTGTTGGTGGGAATGTAAACTGATATAATCTAATCTACTCTTAAAGCCCCAGCTATGTTCTTTTATGAGAATCTAACTGTACATCTTTTTGCTCAAGTTCTAATATGGCCTTTAGATATTGTATGGAGAGTGGGAGCGAGACACTAGACTTTGTAATCTCTGTACTTTTTTTCCCCACAGATACAGCTAAAATAGGTAAAAATTTCAGTCTACAAACCAAAGTGTGTCCATTTCATTTTAAAGTGTGTGGCTCATCTAGTAATTTCCACATACTCTCTCAAACTCAGCACTTCCTCAGACACTTCCAGTGTAGCTGCGGTGACACCAGTGACACTGTTTATTTCTTCCTGCTCTTCCCCCCAACATTGGCGGTGAGGTCGGAGGGCACCAGAGCAAACGCCAGGGGAGCAGAGGGGATGTGCCTTGGTCTATTTGCACTGTCTCCCTTTTGTGCCACTCCTCCCCCTGGCGATGAGTCTAAGCTCTGGAGATGCTTATGGATACATCACCTCAGGGGGTCAGGGAGGGGTTGTTCTACTTTCATGTTCAATCTCTTGGTTCCTGGGCCAGCCTCTGACTTCAGAGATAACTGGTCCTGTCTGGGTCACAGCACAGGTGAAATCAGGTCTCACTCCAATGGCAACTGGACATTCTGTGGGTGCTGACCCAGGTCCCACCGAGCTCTTATAGCGCTAGCAATGTGCCCAAGACTTAACTGAATCTTGGAGCCCTGGTGGGAACAGTCCATGCTGTATCCTTCCAATGAAGTAACCCTGAGATGTCTTACTGCACCACAGGTTCTCTGCCAGTGTACATCTGCCACCAGCAACCCTCTGAAATCCTCCCTCACTATTAAGAACCCACAAGGAACAACAGATGGAGTTGTCTCTAGCATTCTGCAGCTTTAACAGAGCATACTGTTCTCCTAAATAGTGGAATGAAAAACCTTCTTCCTACAATGCTTGATTGCATTTGGCATAAGGTGCAGGCTCCACTCCTATCCAGAACTTTAAAGAGGCTGTCTAGCATCATACCCCAACCCTAGAACCCAGCTTGAAGGGGCAGAGGCAGCCAGGGCTTCCCCAATTCACATCTGACTCTTCTTTCCTCTCTTCTTCTCTTCCCCCCTCTTCTTTTCCTTGAAGTGTCTTTAGTGTGTGTAGTTGCAGTTCAGGGTGAAAAGAATTCTTCAGAAAGTTCGCATATGTAGACATCCTTCTGACTTTCAGGCTAGTTTATTTTAAACCAAAGAGCCAAGAATTTGCCATGCTTGTTAGTCAGGTTCCCCAAGGGTCTCTTTTCCCTCTATCCAGTCCCCAGTAGTGTGTAACCACGATCGTACTGTCTTGGCCAGGGGTGGGCATGAGGTCCTTGGATTAAAAGTAAAGAAATTCTATTTGCTATCTGAGGACAGAACAATTCTATATCTTTCTTTCCCAAAAGATCTATCTGCTTAGAATGAGATCTGGGTAACACTGCAAACCACTTGTCACATCGCCAATACAAATAATCTTAATATGACCCATTCTACCAACCAGAGTACCATCTAGCTAAGGACCAGAGTTTCTCAACATCAACATTATTGGCAGGTTCGGCTGGATAATTCATGTGGAGCACTGGGCTGGTTATTGTAGGACATTTAGCATCATCCCTGGCCTCTATTCACTAGATCTAGTAGCCTCCATCCCCCAAGTTGTGATAACCAAAAATGCCTTCAGGTGTTGCCAAATGTCCCCTGGGCAGGGGGAATCACCCTCAGTTGAGAACAATGTTATAGACTCATCCTGAAGTAACAGGGGATGCTTGTGTAATGCTTCTAAGTATTTTGATGATGATTGCTTCTAACAGCAGTCCCCAACCTTTTCAGCACCCGGGACCAGTTTCGTGGAAGACAGTTTTTCCACGGACCGGGGTTGGGGGATGGAGGGGGATGGCTCAGGCGGTAATGCCAGCGATGGGGAGCGGCAGATGAAGCTGCGCTCCGCTTGCCCGCCGCTCACCTCCTGCTGTGCGGCCCGGTTCCTACCAGGCCCCGGACTGGTAGCAGTCCATGGCCCCAGGGTTGGGAACCCCTGTTCTAAGAAGCACTGTAGCTGTTAACGTTGCAAAAACAACCTTTTTTTTTTATCTTCCCTGTGAGTCAGGTACTGCAGATTATTGGCCCCATTTCCACAGATAGAAACTTGGAAGCATTCGCTTTCCCAATCAGATCATGGAAATCTGTACTTTTATTTCCCCCCTCTGAAAAGTGAAAATGATACTCACTGTTTCTCTTCCCTGGCCTGAGATCAGGCAATAACATTACAACAATGCCCTTTCCTAACTGCTGCTCCCAAACTTCTACACCAGGCAGCTTGAAAGATAAATTTATATTTGCCTGTTTTCCTATTTCATGGGCATCAGAAATAAAGCCCTCAACATAAATAAAATGGCAGCAAGCCACATGTTTCATCAGTGTAACTGCCAAGTTACACGGAGTGAAAAATCAATTCCAGCAAAACCAGTAATAATCGGATAGGGTTTTTTTTTTTCCCTCATGCCCAGACACAATGCAATTTTTTAAAACACAGATATTAATGTGTCCCAAAAGCCTACCACAGTAACCTCTGTGACACCAATCTAGCACCTGGGAATGAGTGCAGATAAGCTGTAGATACAAACAACTGCGAACTGTCAGCTCTTCAACATTCTATTCACATGATTTCAAAAGCCAAGAAATTATACAAGAACATGTAATAGTTTGTGAGCCACAAAAGCACATGGCATCCTAGTTGCTAAGGCTATCCAACCTGATCCTAAAGGGAATCCAAAAGAACATGTAATATTTGAAGATGGCTGAGAATTGCCAGAGAAAAGCTATCTTGTTGGAAAATAAAATCCACCTGTTTTAGATACTATAGCTTGGTACTGTATTATTATCATAAGTTGTGTGCAACACATTTGTGAAAACCCAGGGCAGGGACTACATACTTTGCATCCACAAATGGGGAAGGCATCAGGTTTAGAAACTGAATAGAGTGGGTCTCAATTAATGGCATCTGAATGTGATTGATAAGGTATATGAGACTAAAATACATAGATTATAGCTAAAAGAAATCAGGAACTAGGCAACTTAGTTAATAAAATAAAAATTAAAAATAAACTCTGACCTGATAGAAGGCTAATTTTTAATTTAATGCATTTTATTGCTACCAGCTGCATAATAATAATATGGATGTGAAGAATAGGTCCATTTGCTGCACATAGATATTTGTTAATTCATATGCATAGCTAAACTAGCATAGACTGTCCTTTTGAAGATGTTAGTGAAAAGATTACAACTTAAGCATTAAATATACCAAAATAGGTCATTTGTTTTAATCATTTTAGTAACAATTAGAGTTACATGTATTTAAATATAAACAGATATTTCTAGCTAAAAATATGAATTTGTGACTAGGTATATTAATCAGAATTGTACTAGTGTTATTTAACATAAATGAATTTTAAAATAGAACCTTGTGAGAATCAGTGATCCAAAGCTAAAATAGGAAAAATGTAAAACTCCTGCAACTGAAAGGAATAAAATTTTCAGACAGTATCCCGTCTGTCTCTATGAATCTGGAAGGTCTTGAGTGCCCTCTACAGGTCATTCAAATAATCTTCACAGATTTGAAGTTCATACAATATTTAGGCGTTTTCTAGAACATAAGAATAATTTACTGGGGTTTTATTTTTAAAAGCATTACAAGTTCACCACATAAAATTTTTAAAATAAAGAAAAACCCATGATCCTAACATCCAGAGATAACCACTATTAACTATTTTCATACATATCCTTTGTGATATATACACATACACATACATTTTTCTTATGTTTGTTTTCTCTTAACCTCATACTGTAAATATTTTACCATAACTGGTTTGGTTGAGTTGGGTTTTTTTAAGTTTTTAACGAGTTCTCCAAAAATGTATTTTATTGACAAATCACCATTTCTTATCATCAGAATTTCTCAGTGAAAAGTGACCCTCTAAAAAAAAGAAAAGAAGAATTAAAACAAAGCAAAACTCGGTAACCCCTCAGGGGTGGATTCACAAGCAAGCAGGATGCACATAACTCTTCAAAATAAAAATACCATGAATACATTCTGAATAATTTTCCATATTTATGATGCAATGTGGTCATAAAAATTAAATTAGGTAAGTGGGGTTATCATCTAAGCTGCTTAATCTAGAGTTTCAGACCAACAATAACATTGCCAGAACAGAAAGGTTCACATAATATTGCATTTGAATTAGCTGGACAATCACCTTCGTTTGTACTTTACTTGTTCCTGATCTTATTTTTCCTTGAAGGTCACTCACACTTTAGAAGATAAAGGCACAAGTGGCATATTAGGTGCTTGTCATAATCAGAGGTGACTCCCTTCTCTAGACTAGGCCTGATTTTGCTTTTTTATTCTTCTTAATAAAACAAAGATGCACACCTTTAAGGATGTCTAATAGATCAAGCATTCTTAAACAATATCCAATCTTAAATAGGACTGTTAAACAATCTTAAATCACACCTATATTAACACACTGGTTTAGATTCTCTGCTTATGCAGTTAATTCATTTTTCATATGTTCAAGTCAATATGGTCATTCCAATGCTTGGAGAAAACAGGTATAATGGATTTTCCCCCCAACCAAACAACTGTTTCAAAGTGGAGAGGGGTTCTGATGTTCCTTTTTATCAGAGCAGAAATTATGTGTAGAGATGACATCCAATCCCAGTAACTCCAAGACCTCATTTGAGCTGAGTTGAACAGGCAAGGCCTTCTCTGTTCCATACAGTAATATTAAGCAAAAGACTGTCTCAGTTTCGGAACAGAGATTTCTCACAGAACTTTGTAAGAAGTACATGGTTTTTGTTGTTGACATTGTTGCCATACTGTAAAATTTATCTTTTGAGAAAGTTGTGCCCAGATTTGGCGTAACTTAGGAACAAGCATTAACGTCACAATTTATTTCCAGCTTTCGCCCCAATTATTTTTCTTAAGTAGAGAGGGTCCAAAAAATTGGGATGTTCATTAAATGTATAGATAACGTAAAAGGGTTTCAAGACTATAAAAGAAAATTTGACCATAGATTTCCCAGAAAAATCTACTTCGCAATTAATACAAATTAGAAAGAGATGGATAAGGATTTTTTCTGAGACATAAAATATTCTCTCCTTTGACCATTAAGACCAAAAAAATGTAGATAGCTAGTAGCTGTTTGTTTTGAGAAACTTTTATTGATAAAAAACATATAACAAACACTTAATAGTAAGATTTTAGCATTTCCAGGTGTGATTATCTTTTACTTCACCACTGATTTGGGGCATACAGCAACCCTGATTCTAATTTTTAACCAATAATTAGCCTAAAACATATGCACCCACACAAATTAATGCCATATAGCTCAATTAGCGCATATTAAAGGAAGCTGGGCATTGTGAAGGGAAGGTGATTATCATAAGCCTAATGATTATTAGTACTGACAGAATGGAATACACCATTCCACGTTCCAGAAGGTAAGAAAGATAAATTCAAAGACACTCAGGCTGATGAGACTTGATTCAGTCTGGGAAATATTCTAGTCCTGGATCCCAAAGAAGAGGGCTCAGTAATCTATGGAAGCAGCTTGATTTCTCCAAACACAAGTCAAAATAGACCTCACTTCCTTATTTGATAGGATTGTAAAATCACTGAATCAGGAAAATGTGATAAATACAGAGATACAGACTCAAAGCTAAAACTATTAGGCAAATATTAAATGAATAAATGATGGGGGGCTTCCCTGGTGGCACAGTGGTTAAGAAACCACCTGCCAATGCAGGGGACACGGGTTCGAGCCCTGGTCTGGGAAGATCCCACGTGCCACGCACGGAGCAACTAAGCCCGTGCACCACAACAAAGAGTAGCCCCCGCCCACCACAACTAGAGAAAGCCTGCACGCAGCAACGAAGACACAACACAGCCAAAAATAAAATTAATTAATTGATTTTAAAATAATGAATAAATGATGGTGCCACCCAGCAAAGCACTGATTAGAGACTTTTATTATCAACCTGGAGGAGTATTGCCAAGAGATTGTAACAGGGCTCTGTCTTTGTCTCTGCCATCCCACATTTGTCTCAGTCAAGGGAATAATGATAAAAGGCATGTTTATCAAACCTGAAGAGAACATGAAACCAAGAGGGTGAGCAAATAAAGATCAAGAAAAACCTCAACAGCAAGTCAAGTTGAATTAGATAAAATTTAATGGGGACTATATTAGATCCTATGTTTGAGTCCAAGGAAGAAAAGTAATGTAACTGTCAAAAAGCTAATTTGAACTTGTGCTGCTTTAATAGAAGACCAGTGACTAGAATAAGAAAAGTCTTGCTCTTCACTAGCTAGCTACACCAAGAATATCATGAGTTGGACAGGCATGGTGGAAAGCATATAAGAACCTCATCAGCGTGGGGCCAGAAAAATGGTAGAGGAGGTCAGACAGGGTCAGACAGAGGCTCAGCCTCAGAGAGGGCACCTGAACAACCCAAGGGGGTAGCTACTGCATGCAGTACAACCTGGAAGACAATTTCATCGTGAGAAATTCCAGGTGGTAGCCAATTTAGAAATCAGGACAAGCCACAATCAGGGTCAGAAGATCTGACGATGACAGCAGAATTCCCATCAGTCATAAACTTAAGAGGAGCTGAATATATTCCAAATAAAGAATTCATGGAAAGAGATCTTAAGCAGTGCACTAGAGCCCAGTTGGTATCTGGGCTCCAGCAAAGCCATTTTGCCAACAAGCATTATAGGCAAGATGTCTACATACTATGAGTTTATCAAGGGTCTTAAATTATTGGCTCCAAAATGCATAAGGAAAACTACAATATTAAAACAAATATAACATTATGTTAACAAGTCAGCTGCAATCCAGTGCTTTTACAGTGACATGTAAATTAGGTTTAACATGGGATGTGAATGCATTTTAATGTATTTAATATAATGTGGGAAGGTGTCTCCAAAAACAAAAGTACCTGGGATCTAAAAGTCTTTAAATGGGGATGATCTAGCATAGACAAGGATTAATGGACTATGTGGTATTAAGCAGTCAGATATGAAAGAGCAGGACTCTTGGAAAGTCACTCTGGAAATTTACATATTGGCCAAACATAGGAGGTGCCATGGCCTCCTATGTTTGGCCAGGTTAAACCAGGGCAGGATTAATCTTGGGGGTGAGTCTACACAATAGGAAAATTTTCCAGATAACTCAAAGAAGGGAGAAGAGCCGAGGTAGACATGGCCACCTCTCAGCCTGGGGCTTCCATGCTTCGAAGGGCATATCAGCAAACTGGAAACTACTGAGAGGAGAAAAGCTTCATAGGTTGAGTACATCCTGCGAAAGACCAAAGCCTGAAGAAGGAATCACTGAAAGGGATCGTGAGAGGTGTCCTCAGAATTGGGAAGTACTGTCATGTAGAAAAGGTACTGGGTTTATTTTCTATTAGCACAAGGGGTAGACAAGGATCAGATAGTGAATGCTCTCCAAGAAGGTGAATTTTTACTTATTATAAAGACCTATTTTCTAATGATAACCCAGAAATGTAATTAACTATTGAGTTGACTAAGAAAATAGCAAGAGGGCCTTCCCTAGGAACAGGATGACCACTCAAACGGTGGGTCATCAGGTAAGAGTCAGTTATTAAGTGGTTTGTTGCACAGATTTGTACCTACAGTTTTTTTTTTTTTTAGTTTAGTTTTTTTGTAATTGGAGTATAGTTGCTTTACAATGTTGTGTTAGTTTCTGCTGTCATACCTACAGTTTCTTAATACTTGTGAGAATGCTTTAAAAATCTGGCTTCCATGGTTGGTTTACTGCTTCTTAGGATACCAAGGAGATACAGAGATGGGTGAGAAAGGAATCCCAAGTAGCCTTTAGAATAAATGTTATAGCAGATTTGGAGCCACGGGAAGGATTAGACCCAACTGGCTTTCTTATCTGCTTCTGAGATGCACCATTACAAATATCTAGTAACCTTGAAACAGGAAGGATCTACACAGCTCCTGGAGAGATATTGATAAATTCCTAACATTTCTGCCCCCACATGGAAGGAGCAGGAGGAAGTGGAGAATGGAAGACTACTAAATTTATTTCAGTAGGTCAGCCTAATGTTGATCATGAGTGTGACTTCAGTTAGGTGCTAGTAATGACTGATGTAAACAGGAAGGAAAGATACTGGCTCTTATAGCTGGACTGGCCACTCTCCACTCAGCATTTCCTGTTTACCAACAGCTAAAAGAGAGAGGGAAATCTTCTCTCCTCCAACTTTTGAACACAAGTCCTAGATTTCTCTAGGACTGGACCAACTTGGGTCACATGCCTATTTCCAAGCAATTAATTTGGGCAGGGGACCTGCTATGACCTGATTGTTTTAGACCTGGGTGATTGCCTAACCCTTAGCCAGTCACCATAGCAAAGGGGATGGTGTTTTAACAATTGGCTTAAGCCAATCAAGCCCCACACTGTGAAACTTGAGATGAGGCCATGGCCATTCCACAAAGGGAAATACATTTACTCATGTCCACTTGTGGATTAGAAGCTTAAATCTCTCCGTTCTCTAAAACACATTTCCGTAAAATTTTAGACCACCCTCCCAGCTCTATTAAGCACAACAGGGAGTAATTTTTATTTCCAGGTTAGAAAAATGCATCAAAAATAGAGTGTTTCAAATAGCAAAGAGAAACACTAACATCCAGATGCTTGTATATATGTACTAGCTCCATGCATCTTTTTTTTTTTTTTTTGCTGTACGCGGGCCTCTCACTGCTGTGGCCTCTCCCGTTGCGGAGCACAGGCTCCGGACACACAGGCTCCGCGGCCATGGCTCGCGGGCCCAGCCGCTCCGCGGCATGTGGGATCTTCCGGGATCGGGGCACGAACCCGTGTCCCCTGCATCGGCAGGCGGACTCTCAACCACTGCGCCACCAGGGAAGCCCAACTCCATGCATCTTTAACCAATGACATCAACTTAATTTTCTGTGTACTTTCTGCCCCACTAAGAAGTCCCCAGGGGCTGAGAGGAAATTTTGAGAGCTTCTGTGTAGTTATTGTTGCTATAAAACAATATCCTTGGTATCCAAGGGTTCGGGCTTTGAGACACTGTATGAAGTCAGTGGTTCATAAAGGAAACCTTTGGTAAATAGGTCGGTTGGGTGTGAGAAAATTGATGTTTGCTCTCTGTGGCAAAATGTTCCTGTGTAATCTTTGAATAATAGTTTATTTCTAGGCTCTCCCCTTTGGATCCAGCTGCCATTATTGCTCCCATGAGAATTCACACTTCCACCTGAAATGGAGTGAGCATTCTTTTTTCCCCAAAATCATCTGTAATTATCTCAGTACCTTGAACACTAAGCCTAAAGGGTTTTAGTTGAACAAAGTGCCAGTGAGCTTGGGAATACAGACCCAGACCACTGACTGTATAAATCGTTGAATGCTATTAAGATTCACATTGATTGATAGCCATACTCCAGCTCTGTTTATGTGCATAGTATTGAAGGGTTCTGCTGCCCCGCAAAAGCAGAAGACAGTGAGAGGTTTGGGCTCACCCACCGTCTTCTCCCCTCTCAATCCCAAACGGCAAACCATCTCTGGTCCTTCAACTCTAGATATCGTTTACATAGTTCTCCCCTAGAATCCTACAATTTGAAGATCAGACTGAGGTTGTAATTTATCACCTAGTTACTCAGTAAGCCTAAAATTAATAAGCAGCTTTTTCCATTTCCTTGGTGCCCAGACCCACCTGTAAGGCCTCTGTGAGCAGAAGCATTTTAAGCAAGGAATAAATCTGGCTCAAGAATGCTACCAAGTAAGTTATATATCAGGCTACCTATCTGAGTCAGTAAACATAGACCCCTAAGCAGTAAACAACATTCACAAAGTCATTTATTCATAAATATGTATTGGATACATGACTGTGGACAGAATCTGTGCTAGGCATCAGGAAATTTTTTAAAGAATTAAAAAAGGTCTTTGCTTTCAAAAAATGTGTAATATAATGAGAGATGAAGGAGACAAAAGGCAGAGACAAACACAAAGCTATGTAAACAGGTGAAATATTTGCATGATAAGATACACTATGTGACTGACAGGAGCTCATTGGAAAGCAGAAACCACTCAAGTTTTTTCAAATAAGGAATTTAATAGAGAGAATTGGTTACAAAGGTTGGACGAGCTGGAAAAGCAAAAGAGAGAAGGAAAAAAGGGTGTTAAAGGAGGAAAAGCCAGAAGCAAGTGCCCATGAGCCTGAATTTGTTGGATCCTATTAGAAATGCTGTTCTGGTTGTTTGCAGAGTTTCCAGAAGAGGGGCCGTGAGAGGCAGCAATCACCAGCAACACTGCCACACTGCCAGAGACAGAATCAAGAGCCTCGCCTCCCCCTTCTACCTTCTAATCTTCAGCCTATTCTTCCTAGGGGCAGCATCTAACAGGAAGCCAGAGAGACAGGGAGCCCAGCCCCAGGGGTACAGAGCAGAGTATGGAAAGCAGGAGAGGCACAGAGACAGCAAATGAATGACCAGCACAAGCCAACAGAGGTTTTCCTGGAAAGCTCTGGTAATTCCAAATCTGGAGCAAATAATTCTTCCCCAGAAGAGAAAGAGAATGTATCAATCCAGATTCTGCTGCATATAACAGAAGTCCATTTGGCTAGCTTAAGCAGAAAGACTTTCAATAGAAGGAAGTGGTGCTTACAAAATTAAAGACAGAATTAGCAGGCTCTAGGCTGGGCAACTAGAAATGACTCCCAGTATCACAGTGCAGACCGGCCCTCCAAGGGGACTGATGGCTTCACCACAGTCGGGAAGCTGGTAGTCAAGTAGCTCCTGCCATGTGTTGACTCCAGGACCGCAGAAAGCTAAAACCAGGATTCCTGGTTCCAGAGCCATCTATACTGTATGAGCTGCACCAACAAAAGGAGTGCCTCAACTATCACCTTTGACATCACTTAACTTCATTTAATAAGGCTACCTAAATCTTATCCACTACCTTGTTGCAAAGCTTTCCTGAAGATTAAGACACATGCTAAAGAAAGCCAATGCATACAGAAGGATTTAGAAAGGAATTTTGTGGTGAAATATGTAACATTTTACATGAAATATGCAAGCTCCAAGAGGGCAGGAGCCACGTCAGTTTTATTCACCACCATAGCCGCGGTAACTTTCCACCCCCTGGCACATAGTCAGCGCTCAATAAATACCTACTCATTGAATGAGTAAGACACACACATAGGTTAGTGCCTGGTTGTCGTTAAGGTTAGTAGCACAAAGCCAGGAGTCTTATTTTTTAGAGCTGTCTTTGATTTTCCAATCTGTTTATTTTAACTTTAGAATCACTTTGTCTAGTTCCCAAAATGAAAAGCTCATTGGTGTTACTAGGCAATCACATTAAGTTGTAAACGAACTTAATGATGTTGAGTCTTCCTATTCAAAACATGGTATGTCTTTTTATTTGTTCAAGGCTTCTTTTGTGCTTTTCAAAAGTGTTTCAAATGTTGCTTCATATAAGTTTTGCCTGTTTCTAAGTTTATTACTAGATATTTCTTGTCTCTATTTTAAAAAGGGTCTTTTCTTCCATTATAAATTTTTGTTTTTATATATGAAAGCTACCCATTTCTGTGTAGTAATTTTGTACCCCATAATCATACTAATTCTATTGTTTGTAAAAGTCTCAGTTAATTCTTTGGGGTTTACTGAATATACAGTGGTATAATTAGCAAATCTTAATAGTTTAACCAGCAGTTTTCCAACTTTATAGTTCAATTTTCTTTCTTTTACCTAATGGCTAGTATTTCCAGAAAAATGTTAAAAATAATAGCAATGGTAGTGGACACTCTTATTTTGTTCTTAACTTTCATGGAAATATTCTAGCGTTTCCACAATAAGTGTGATTCTGGCTTTGAGCGTGAGATAGATATGTCTTACCATGTTACAGAAATATCCATCTATGCATATTTATTGAGTGATGTTTGTTTTGTTAAAAAACAAACAGACTGGCTATTAAGTTTTGTCAAATGCCTTTTTAGCACCTGTGTATATAATCATATGCTTTTTTCTCCTTAGATCTGTTAATATAATGAAGTATATTACTAGATTTTCTAATATTGAATCATTTGCACTCCTAGAATAAACCCTACTTGTTATGCATTGTTATTTAATGTACTGCTGGATCTTGTTCTGTTAATATGTTCTCCTTCGTTTATGAAAACAATTTGGAAGTTTTCATTTTTCCCCTATACTTTGGAACTGTTTAAGTAGAAATAGAATTATCAGTCTTAAATGTTTGAGTCTGGTGTTTATTTGTTTGTAGGGGGTAACATCAAGCTATTTTGATCTTCTGTCTCTCTTGATTTGGGCTTTAGCAAATGCTTTTCTTACGAGAAAATTATCCATTTTATTCAAGTTTTCAAATTTGTTTGCATTGATTTGAGCAAGGTAGTCTTATAATTCTTTACAACCCGCCTGTTTCCAATGAGCTTTCCCTGATAATATCTTAGTTATCCATCCTGATTCATTTGTTTCATTGGAGTCTTCTGTAGGAATAATTTCCTCAAACAGGTCCCTGAGTGATATATTCTTCTCTGGAATTCTTCTCTGGAAAGAAGTGGTATTTTGGTGGGGAATGGGACTCTTGAGTCTCTGAGTTGCTGTCCTTTTTCCTTTACTCTAGATGTTCTGAATTGTTATTCTATAATCCTTTCCTTTCAGAAATCTGAGAGTTTTTCCTGTGAAAATACCTTGTACTTTGTGTCTGGAAGATTGTAAAATTATTCTTTTACCCTTGGAGTTCAGGAGTGATATCACGGTTACATAATATAATGAGCCCTTCAATATGCAAAAAGTTTATTAAATTCAGGGAAATTTGTATTTTCTTTTTGTGTATTATGGCTCCTCTTCTTCTGTCAAGAATGCCCACTATTCATATGTTAGCTTTCCTAGATGAGTCCTTCAAAGAGCTTATGCTTTCCAAATCTCTATAATTTTGTTCAAACTGTCTTCCAATCCACTAACCTGGCCTCATCAGTGGCCATCTTCTTTTCAATTTATCTAACACTCTTTTTAAATTAAAAACTATGGGTTTTAGTACAAGGAAGTAAGGAAGTTTTTGTGCTGTAATCAGATATCCTTATATGTTCCCAAATTTTGAATAAAGATGGGAAATGAAACGTTCAACCTATCATCTGCTTCCTCCACCAGTTCTTCTCAAGAGGAGCCATCTATTCTGGATGTTATGCTTGTTTTCCTTCTGTAGGATGACTGGATTTTCTTATAAATATCGTTGTGTTTCTCTTGCATATCCCTTGGGATTTGGACCCAGCTGCCAGAGCACCATAAATGGAAACAGTGTTCTAGCTAGATGAAAACCATGGGGGGCTCCAGGCAAGCTGTCATTCCCCTACTGATGCACCAGGAGGTAGTTTCTCTCTCTCTTCCTCTCTCTCCCCACTTTTTAAACTCTCCTACATCTTATTAAAGGACTGTGAAAACAGCAATTCCTCCAAATAGTCACAGAAGGGGCAGCTGCCTTCATTTAGTAGCCCCCCCCCAAATCCCTTCACCCAGCTTTCTTCCTTAATCTCACTGTTCTAACCCCATCCAAGTACCCCATGCCAGTAGTCCCCCAGTTCTCTCCTGTCCCTGAGGGGAAAAACATCCCATGACATCATTGTCTACTAGATCCAGACAGAACTGAGACCTCACATTCCCCAGATCCCACTTCGTGCTGGGCTTAGAAGTTCATAGTTGAATCGGAAGTGGAAGGAAGGGCATCAGGGTTGAGTTTAAGCTGTCGTGTTGCCACTAGCCATTTCCCCTCAGAGAGGAGGTTCTTATTCTAGAACACTTAAATGGGCTCCAGGGGAAGCCATGATTCTCTGAAATTACCGTCAAATTGTATTTATTTATCTATCTATACATATGTATTATATGTATGTGTTTCTGTAGAGTTTTTTCAGAAGTTTTTTTAAGAGTATTTTTTGCAGTTTTCTGTTCACAGCAAAATTGAGGGGAAGGTACAGAGATTTCCCATATACTCCCTGCCACCACACATGCATAGCCTCCCCTGTTATCAACATCCTCCACCAAAGTGGTGCATTTGTTACAATTGATGAAATGATGTGGACACATCATTATCACCCAGAGTCCATAATTTGCTTTTGGGTTCACTCTTAGTGTTGTCCATTCTATGGGTTTAGAAAAATGCATAATGACATTTGTCTCCCAATATAGTAACATACGGAGTATTTTCATTGCTCTCTAAAGATCTGTGTTCTGTACATTCATCCCTCCCCACCCCCAACCCCTGGCAACCACTGATCTTACCATCTCCATAGTTTTGCCTTTTCCAGAATGTCACATAGTTGGAATCATGCAGTATGTGGCCTTCTCAGATTGACTTCTTTCACTTAATAATATGCATTTAAGTTTCTTCCATGTTTTTTCGTGGCTTGATAGTTCATTTCCTTTTAACACTGAGAAATATACCAGTTCCTATGTGTACAACAGTATCAAAGGACCAAAGGACATCTTGGTTGCTCCCAAGTTTTGGCAATTATGAATAAAGCTACTGTAAACATCTGTGTACAGGTTTTTGTGTAGACACAAGTTTTCAGTTACTTTGGCTAAAAACCAAGGAGCAAGATTGCTAGGTCATATGATTAGAGTGTGTTTAGTTCTGTAAGAAACTACCAAAATCTCTTCCAAAGTGGCTGTTCCATTTTGCATTTCCACCGGCAATGAATGAGAGTTCTTGCTGCTCCACATCCTCTCCAGCATTTGGTGATGTCAGTGTTCCAGATTTTGACAATTCTCATAGGTGTACAGTAGCATCACATTATTGTTTTAATTTGTGTTTCACTAACAGCATGTCATGTGGAGCATCTTTTCATATGCTTATTTGCGATCTGTATATCTCCTTTGGTGAGATGTCTGTTAAGGTCTTTGGCCCATTTTTAATCAGGTTTTTTGTTTTCTTACTGTCAAGGTTTAAGATCTCCTTGTATATTTTGGATAACAGTCCTTTATCAGATGTGTCTTTTGTATATATTTTCACCCAATCTGTGGCTTGTCTTCTCATTCTCTTGAGTTCAGAAGGTTTATTAAATTCTCAAAGAGATGTTAAGAATCACAGTCTTACAGAGCCATACCTAAATTTGGTGGAAATCCCCAACATGCCAATTAGTTCCATGTAGATTGATCTAAGTCCAGTGGGTATCGAGGGTCTCACAGCCTCTCGGACACCGAAGATTATATCTAAAATTAAATATCTTCCATTTCTATGGTCTACTTGGGTCATTGTAAAATAGGTTACTGAATATGAAAGATTACCCTTTGAAGAAAGGGCAAGTTCTTGAACTAGAAGAAGATGGTTTTAAGAGAAATAAAATAAAACAAATTGAAACATATTATAGTAAATAATAACCTGTATAGAGTGGCAAAAGTAACAAATACAACACAGTTGTGAGTGCAATGAGTTCAGGGATAAGAATTCAAAAAAGAGCTTTTTGAAGAGAAGCTAGAAGTGTTTAAAACAATAAAGTGAAGATAATTTTATTTCCCCTCAAAATAAAAAGGAAAAAGACCTTAAATTTTCTTACATTCTTTCAGTGATATGTTGATGGTGATTCTTTGGCACTTGGCATTCAACTTCTAAATTTCAAATATATTACTCTTTATCTCTTGAGAAAATGTTTCTGGTTTAATCAAAAGTTAGTAGGCAAAATATCTACTACATTATATGGTTACTTTTGAAACATAAGCCCTACTAATTCTAATGGAAAAGGATTTGATGCTTTTTTATTTGAGGTCAATAAAAATAGAAAATAACCTTAGAAAGATCTTTTTTTGTCTCTAGCAGATAGAAAGATACAAATATAAAGCCTTCTGTATGTTTTAAATGATTTTTAGATTTTTTAATATATTAATACATTTTTTATTCAAGCTACTCTGATATATGACCATAACCCAAGCAGACCCATGGCAATTGGGAGCAGAACTGGAAGGGGGAATAGATTTCAAGATAGATCCTTCTACCACAGTCTACAATCCTCTACACATTCACTTTAAATTACTTAAACCTCACTACCATAAGTATTAAGATATAAAAATATGATCAAAAATTCACATATTTACTAAAATTTTCACCTATATATTAGCTATAATCAAAGGCTATAAAGAGAAGCTTACCTAATTTTCTTTGAAAAATGTATACTCTTCTTTGAATGTCTTGATCATTTAATGGGTCTGTACTAATTTGATCTTTTATTATACTCCATCCCTTTATCCTTTCTGTTCCCCTTTTAACAAATATGTGCTCAATTATTATACTTGTTGTTGTTAAGTAACACATAGTCAAAATCTATGCCCAGGCACCTAGAATTCAGGCATCCCTCAATCTAAGCGAAGAGTGCCCATTAGTGGACACAATGAGAATAAATATGCAGCAGTGATATCAGATATCACTGAATGATCACAGAGGTTATGTTCAGTAAAGCCAAGTATATCCACCTTCTCAAGGCAGCCACAACCAGCCTGTCAGAAACAGCACTCAACATGAAACCTCTTATGTTATCCCAATTTAAAGCAAGATCATCTTATCATCAATTGCTGGGAAATTTCTCTCCAAATCCCCAACTGTCTTCAAAAGGAATTTCTAGGCCAACTGAATTCTATTTAACTCTGCTGTTTCTTGGTTTCAGATGGCTACACCACGGATGACATTGAGTTTTACTGGAATGGAGGAGAAGGAGCAGTAACAGGAGTGAATAAAATTGAGCTTCCTCAGTTTTCAATTGTTGACTATAAGATGGTGTCCAAGAAGGTGGAGTTCACAACAGGTGAGGATGTTTCCCCCAAAGTGAACTAGCGATGATGAGAAAGGAGATGGCTGCCACCAAATGACCATCTGATTTTCTTTTCTTTTCTTTTCTTTTTCACTCAGGGGCATACCCACGACTGTCACTAAGTTTTCGTCTAAAGAGAAACATTGGTTACTTCATTTTGCAAACCTACATGCCTTCCACACTGATTACAATTCTGTCCTGGGTGTCGTTTTGGATCAACTATGATGCCTCTGCAGCCAGAGTCGCACTAGGTAATGCATTCCCAGCACTACAGAGAGCTGGTGGGATTTAACGTCAAACAACAACCAATGATAAGAATTACAGGCCAGGGTGTCTCTCACAGAGAGCCAGAGAATGAGATTCCCGTAAGAGTGCTGGATAATAAAACATCTATGTGTAAGCACTTACAGGGTGAATGTTTTACAACGTAATATCTTTTTATCATTTTACCAAAATAAAACACAAATCTTGGAGTACATTCAACACTATACAAGTGCTTCTTAGAGAATACTTTAAAATTCTCATGACACTAATATTTTACTAACTTTGTGATTTCTTCTTTGGTTCCTTCTCTTTACAGTGGAGAATATTATTGCATTATTCTCAAATGGATTTGGAGAAAGCTAAACCTTGTGACCATTAACAAGCCATGTCAATATTATCTTTCAAATATTAACTATAGTTAAATTGTATCGCTCTGTCTCCCTTAAATAGAGCTCCTTCTGTTTGAATAAGGCACAGACAATTCATCAGCTATATTAATGATCTGTGATCAGGACAGAATAAAAAATGGTTTCCTTTCCAGGGAAACAGAATTCAGAACTAATCTTGCCATGGTTGAGTAATTGCTGTAAGCTAAAAGGCTATATTTGAGATTTTAAAGGATTCCTTGGAAAGTTAGAATATGTAAGGTCTGTCTGATGTATCTGGGTATGTGTGGGTCTACCTCGTATTTGACCCTAGAGCCATTTCAGTTATCACTTTCTGGGGCTTATTTACACACACACACACACACACACACACACACACACATGCAAAAGAACATCATTTATTACTAAGCTAACATATATAGTTCTTCTCTTCTGAGACTACGGAAATGGATTAGATGATCAGCATACCCTTTCACCCCTAGACTAATTGTCAACTCTACAGCTCATCTCTATTGGTTGAGTATATAAGGCTCACAAAGTCAAGTGCAGGCAGCCCCTTATCAACCTTTGAACATTACAAGACTAAGGAAAGTAGACAAATAATTTATCATATCATACACATGTATCTGCACATATTATTTGAATAAGTGTATACGCTATGGTTAAAGAAAAAACATCGGACAGTGTCTACAGTAGGGAATATGAACTATCAAGGTCATGAATTGTGGTTCTCTTTACACATCTATCCTCAAAGCTAATAATATTTTGATTAGAGGTGTCAGCATATACAGATGCTGAATAAACCTGTTCTTTGAAATGTAAAACCTAAGGTATTTTAAACCTTATCTAAGTGAAAAAGACATTTACTTACTAGCCCTTCTTGCTTAAAAAATTTAAGCCAAGGAGTAGAAGCAGAAGTGGAATTAGTAGATTTTAATGAATTATTGCTTCTGTACAGAACATTAGGTAGAATTATGTTACGGGAAATTTTAAATTTTATTCAAAGAAATAAATAGGACCACTCATGATGGCATTTAATATCAGTCCAGACATTTAAATTTATCACTGATCTAAACTATTTTAACCTTTTGTATGGTAGTTCTGACTTCCTACTTTATCTGTTCTCCTCAAGTTTAGTAGTCAAATCAGGGAATCTAAATAGAATAATCTGGCTGGCAAATGAGTGCTAAACTATTTTCTTCCCTTTTCATTTTCTAACTTCCATTCCCTTTGCCAGTTCTCCTTTGTCTTTAATATCCATTTCACATTTCCTATCTTTATTTTTAAGGACCTCCATCAAGTTTCATGTTTTACTTTTTCATCTCTCTGCTTTTATTTTAAATGCCTTTGCTTCATACCTCCTTGCTTTTTTCCCCTAGCTGGGTGATCTAAGGCAAAATAACTAATCTCAGAGTTTCTGTTTACTCAGCCATAAACTGGGAATTATATACCTGCCTTATCACACACAGGCTGTTATGACAGCCATATAATTCATAGCTGTAAGTGTTTAAAACTGTAAAAACACTATACAAATGTGTAATATTAGTATTACAGCAGAGTTTACTATTAGATATAAGTATCACTTCCTATTTTTCCCAATTATCATTTCATCACCATAATCAACACAAAATATTATACAGACACACAAACATTATATTGTTAAGAATGCCATATTTAACAAAGTAGACAAAGCAGAATCTTCCTTTTAAAAAGACTACACTCTAAAATTTCTTTAACCAGTTGAATTTTTAGGAAGTCTTTTCCTGACTCTGGGGCACTAATTCATTCTAGTCTCTGGAATCAAGGAACTAGAGGTAATATTTGAAAAAGAAAAAAAAAGCAATAAGGTTATGTTAATTTTAAAATACATATATCAGATACTTGATGCAAGTCATAAACTTTCTTATTTGTTTCTTCTTTTCATGTTGACTCACTATGAATGATGCATTATAATTTTAAAAGACCATACTGACCCTGTGACCTGCGTGTATTACAGTTGCATGCAATGAAATAGGTCTCCTCAAACTGGTCACCAACTTTCAGTTCGGTAGTGACTGCTATGGTGATTAGTATTACAAGGACAGATTTAGGAGGGACATGACAGAGACGCTGAGAAAAGGAAGGAAAGAAGGAGGTGTCATGTAGCAGAATGAGGGACATTTGACAGTAAGCAGTGGGCATATCAATGAAATTTTAATATTTCCATCTACTTTTCTTTTTCCTTTGTGCATTATTTTTTTAAAAAAACAGTTTTCGGGCTTCCCTGGTGGCGCAGTGGTTGAGAGTCTGCCTGCCGACGCAGGGGACGCAGGTTCGTGCCCTGGTCCAGGAAGATCCCACACGCCGCGGAGCGGCTGGGCCCGTGAGCCATGGCCGCTGAGCCTGTGCGTCCAGAGCCTGTGCTCCGCAACGGGAGAGGCCACAACAGTGAGAGGCCTGCGTACCGCAAAAAAAAAAAAAAAAACAGTTTTCAACCCAGCACTCACAGAGCATCCCATTTTATGATTTACTTATGGACTACGTAGGGAGCCTGCAGCTTTGTCTTTCAAATTGTCTGCCCTTTTTGCCCTGTGGTTTATTGCATTACTGCCATCATTCTGGAGCACCAACAAGAGATCGGCATCTGTCCTCTCAATCTTAAAAAGGGAACTTACCAAGTGCGTTCAGCTAAGCTGTGTCTTTCTGTTTCATAGGAATCACCACAGTGCTGACAATGACAACCATCAGCACTCACCTCAGGGAGACCCTGCCAAAGATCCCTTATGTCAAAGCAATTGATATTTACCTGATGGGTTGCTTTGTATTTGTGTTCCTGGCTTTGCTGGAATATGCCTTTGTAAATTACATCTTCTTTGGAAAAGGCCCTCAGAAAAAAGGAGCTGGCAAACAAGACCAGAGCGCTAATGAGAAGAACAAACTGGAGATGAATAAAGTCCAGGTAATATATTAAATATTCTTAACCATCTTCTTCTGAAATTCAGCAGCAGCATGGTGCCCAGAGCTCTCATAACAGAAAAAAAAATGAAATATTAGTTTATCTTTACTAAGGCTCCAAGCACCCTTCATTTCACATATTTGAAAATTGACAATTGAAGATGTTAGGTTGAGGTTTACATAGATTAATAACATACCTGGGCCTGCACCCCAACCCTAAGTCCATTATTCTTTATTTTAAATTATATAGTTGTGAAACTATACACAAAAGAATAATTCCAGATCTACTTAATAAATAAATGAGAGAACTAAAGTGAACAAACTCTTACTCCTAAGTGGCAATGAGGCACTATAGCACGGTGGTTACAACCACAGAATGGAATCAAACTGCTTGGATTTAATTCCCAGGTCTGCCACTTACTGGCTTTAGAACTTCAGGCAAATCAACCTATGTAACTCCTTATCTAACCTCTGCTCTCAGTGTCATCAACCATAAAATGGAGATTACTATAGTATACCTATCTCTCAGTTATCATAAGGACTAAATGAGTTTTGTTACTTCTTTTAAAGTCTATTATTTGGAACAATACCTAGTACATAGTAAGAACTCAATAAGTATTAGCTATTATCATATACAAGACATTGTCAGTATTTTTCCTTTGCTTTTCACTGGCAGATCTTATGACCTGTGTTCTCACTGTGCATTAAAATAATGTTTTGTTTATCTTTTTAAAAATCCCTATAGTCTCTACTTCTGTGGCATTTTTCACTGAAATCATTTGACAATTATGTGCACTGAAATACTGGATCCACAACAAATTGTTTTCAAGATGGCACACAGGGTGATGACTCAAATATTCATTCACGATTCTGAGCATTTGGGAGTACTGCTCTGAATGAGACGAAGTTCCTTGCTCTCATGGAGTTTAGATGCTAATGTGGGAAGACAGGCAGTAAACAAACAAGCAAGTATCGAGGGCATAATTTCAGGTAATAGGAAGTGCTACAAAGAAAGTAAAACAGAGTAATGGCCAAGAGAATGTTTGGGGTCAGGTTCAAGGGAACAGGGAACTTTGATCAGGTGATCAGGAAGACCTCTTTGAGGAATTACCATTTGATCTGACACCTAAGTGATGGAAGCAGCAACCATGCCATGTCCATTCTAGGCAAAGAATTGTGTGACGTGTTAAAGTACTGAGAGAAGACCAATGCAGCAAGAACATAGGAAGTGAGGGAGAAAGAGAATAATTTGAGTTGTGGCTGGAGAATCAGGCAGAAGTCAAATAATGAATCTTCAAGGTGTTTCTTCATGCTCTTTAGTAGGATATCAAAATTTGACAAACACTGTCAGGTAATTAGAAAATTACAAATGAGGAAAACATACAGATTCAGCCAAATGGGCAAAATTCAAAGCAACACACTCAAATAAATTTATACTCTTGTGTAAAACACTATGCTCAATGCCATGGGAAAAGGAGTAGGCATGATACTTGCCCTTGAGAATCTTCTGATCTGGCTGAAAAGAAAATTATGAATGGATTATAAAATAAGACAGGACAGCATTTATCTTGAAGAAAGGTTGAAGCTTCCTATTATCTGATCGTAGCCATACCAGCTTTAAAAGTACTTTAGCAGTAAAAATAAATTTTTTAAAGAAAGGACTTCCCTGATGGCACAGTAGTTAAGAATCTGCCTGCCAATGCAGGGGACACCGGTTCGAGCCCTGGTCTGGGAAGATCCCACATGCCGCGGAGCAACTAAGCCCGTGTGCCACAACTGCTGAAGCCCGCGTGGCTAGAGCCCGTGAGCTACAACTACTGAGCTCACAAGCCACAACTACTGAAGCCTGCATGCCTAGAGCCTGTGCTCCACAAGAGAAGCCACCGCAGTGATAAGCCCGCGCACTGCATCGGAAGAGTAGCCCCAGCTCACCGCAACTAGAGAAAACCCGCGTGCAGCAACGAAGACCCAACGCAGCCAAAAATAAATAAATAAAAGTACTTTAGCAAAAAAAGTATTTAAAAAAAGTACTTTAGCAGTAGTTTTCAAGACCACCTCTTTTCTACTCCCATTCCCATCTCAAGTGCTTCTAAACCTACTAGCTGGTCCTCTGTAGAGCTTGGAATGTGCACTGATATATCATGACAAAAGCCCTACATAGATAGATAAAGTGGTGTAGGTTCACTGGTAGGAAAATTCAGAAAATATATACTGAATAGACACTCAATGATAGGTAGAATTTGGAGAGGTAAAATGAAGAAAACAGGGCTTTTCAATTGGCTAGAAAAGCAACGTTGTCCAGAGTCAGTAACTAAATGGAAAGGTCAGGCAAACTGAAATCGAATTATTCAGATAAAATAAGAGATTATAAAACAAACTTTAACCAAACTCTGGGCATTTGCCTTGATTTCACCCTAGGATATCAGAGAACTGTTCTAAGGTGCTAAGGGACAAATAAAGGCTGGAGGAAAGCCTCCTATTCCATATCATATCTAGATGCATAATATATACTGCTCTAAAGAGGCCTTAGTGACTAATAGATAAGTAGGATGTTCCCATCTAGCTGATCTTTATTTTATAAGCAGGTGGTTTGAACAATACTGGGCTTAAACAAAGTAATGTTTCATTGGATCTCATATCAGGAAACTTTTATTCCAGGTGAATTGACTTTATTTTGTTTGAATTCCAAGAGAAAGCATAGAAAAATCCCTGAATTGTCAGAAGATGAAACACATAAAGAAAATAAAGATGTATTTTTATCCATAGAAAGCTAGACTAGGAATGCCAGAGATGCTTTTCACAGAAACATAAATAGACAACTTTATGCCAAAATTCAAAAACAGATCACATGAAGACATAGCAGAGTAGTTTATATCAAACTAACGCTCCTAGAGATTAAAAATTATAAACCCTGAGCAAAAGTTTTAAAAATCTGCTTGAAGACATGGAAGAGAAACTGAAAACAAGCAAAAACTAGGAAAGAATCAACTCTCCAATGAAGGGAACTCCACTGTGTGAAATCAGTGTTTATACAGCTTTTCCCCTGAGGCCAGGTGCCAGTCTGGGGACACGTGGGACAGTGAAACGTCTGCCAAAAAACTGCAGTTTTATTGATCTGTTAAATCAGAGCATGCAGTTTGATACTTCCAGAGTTTCTGGAAATTTTAGGAAGAAGTGAAGCCACAGGAAAAATACAAAATCCCATGAATCGTTGGTTGATCCCTGAACTACACATGTACAGGTAAAATGCCAAGAAATCCAGAAGGAAAAACAAAAACAACAACAACAACAGCCGAAAAGCTGAAAAAAAAAAAGGAATGAACAGAGATTTCAGCTGTTACCCGCCATATGGAAGTCAAGGTTTGGAGTTTGAATCCAGCATTTAGGACTGGTTGGTAAATACATTAGGCTTTCCACTAAAACCCTTAGGAGTAAAGACTAAGTCACAAGAGTAAGAGATTCCCCTTGAGTTAAGGGAAAAACTAAAATAGACTCACTCTAACAACTCATAAAACCAAGTCTACACATTCTAGGGGATCTAGTAGTAATTTAACTGCCTTCGAAAACAAAACCCAGCAATCATCAGGGAAGATAACAAAATCCAGTCTTTACAGTGCATCATCAACATGTCTAGTATAATAATAAAAAATTCCTGTACGTGAGAAGAAATAGGAAAAAATGCCCATAGTCAAGAGAAAGAAATTTAGCCAAAAAAAAAACAGACCTGCAAAAATCTTAGAGGTTGGGTTAAAAGATAAGGGCTATAATTAATAATAATAACTATAATTAACATCTTTGGAAGGTCATAGGAATTAGCCAAAATATCCTAAAATAGTGAATGGTTAAACAAACTACTGTACATTCACACTGTGGGGTACTAGCCCAATAAAAAGTAATGAACCATTGATACAGGCAACAACTTGGATGGATTTCAAGGGCATTAAGCCAAGTGAAAAAAGCCAATCTTAAAGATTATATACTGTATGATTACATTTTTATAATACTCCTGGAATAACAAAATTATAGAGATGAAGAACATATTAGTGGTTGCCAGGACTTAGTGACAGTGGTGGGGAGAGGGAGATGGGTGTGACTGATCATAAAGTGGTAGCCTGAGGGAAATCTTTGCAGTGGTAGAATAATTTTGTGTCTTGATTGCAGTGGTGGTTATGGGCCTCTAACATGTAGTAAAATTACATAGAACTATACACACTATATCAATATCAGTTTCCTGGTTTTGATATTGTACAACAGTTAAGTAAGATATAATCAATGGGAGAAACTGCGTGAAGGGTACCTGGGCTCTCTCTGTGCTATCTTTGCAACTTTCTAGGAATCTACAATAATTTCAAAATTAAAAGCTTAAAATAAAGTCCATAGGAAAAGATTAACATAATATATGAAGAGATGGGAAGTATCAGACTAGGATTTGAGACTATAAACAAGAGCCAATGGAAATCATAGAATTGAAAATTTTATTAGATGGATTAGAATCAGATTTCATACCACAGAAGAAAAAATTAGTATGATTGAAGGTAATATTGGCCTTCTCTCAATATTTCCATTGCTCCAGTTCTTACCATAATTGCTACTACCTCAGGAATGCCTTAACTGACATGTCTGCTGTTGGTTTATAGTTTGTACCCTTGTGATTTGTTCTCATGACATCCTGTGCTTTTCCACCTTAGGACTTACCACAATATAGAGTATATGTGTAATTATTTTATTTGTGTAATTATTTTTGTAACCTCTATCTCTCTGCTAATCTCCAAGCTTCCCAAAGATAGGCACCAGGGTCCTTGTCTATTATGTTTATTGTTCTTTCCTTGGTGGCCAGAACTGAGAAAATACCAAATAGGAACTCTTTGAATGAATGACTGCTAGAGAGGCCTTTTTCATTCAAGATGAGTTCTTAGATACCACACAAGGTATTGAGTGTTACATCACAATGTTTTATAAAATTCTTATGTATTCATGATAAGTAAGAAAAGGAGACTATCTATAGTCCATTTTAGCTTCTGCTCCAAACTTACTTACTGTTTCTATCACTTTGATTTTTGACATTTTTTCAAGCATGCTTTCTATCAACCTCTGCTATTCTTTCTGAATCACAGTGATATAGCATCAGATAAATACAGTCTCCAAAATATGTTATGGATAAGTTTTTATAAACTTCTTCATATTTAGATGGAATAATAATAGACCAGTACTACCTCAAGGAAATTATAATCATGCCTGTAGCTGCTTAGGTTTTCCAGTTCCTGACTTCTTTATCCTATTCTAAAACCAGGGGCTCAGGCAGACAATGTGTCAATAACAAAGCAAGTGTATCACTTCATCTGTTCAGTGCATCATCTCCAGCAGTGAAGCTAATGATGTAACCTAAGTGGTATTTAAAAATGTTACCTCCTGGTTAAATTTAAGAAATAGAAAATATTATATTTTTTCTTTACTATAAATGGTTAGATGATCCTCCCCTTTCCTTTTAGATGTTTATAAACAGTTGAATTCAAATGACATATATGTTCTGGTTGGTCCCAGACAATTTTTATTTGAGGGATCCCTAATATCAGCCTTGGTACCCTCGTGCATAGAGTGGCATTGATCATTTGTCACACATTACTCTGATAGCCTTGGCTGGGCGGTATTGTCAAGGGTATCTATACTGAAGCTTCAGAAGTGCTTGCTTTGTCTTGATTTATATTTCCACCACTGCACTGAAGCATCTTTTTATATGAGTACAGGTGCTCAATCCAGACATTAGGAGCATTTCAACCTCCAACATGATAAAGACAATAGATTCATAAAACCCTCAGGTATCATTTGAAGCTAGAGATGGTATTTAGAGTTTTGAAAGATAGATTACTCAGTACAACTAAGCTGTAAGTAAGCTACTTCGGGGCCATTTTTGTACTAAGCTGGAACAAATAGAGTTGTATCTGCTGGCCACACTGCCTGCCCATTTGCAAATAGATCCACCTAAGATAGAATGGTTGCATGGGTGGTCTGTGACCAGAGACTGACTAAACATCATTCTAAGTCATGGGGGACACTGGTGAAACCTGCTGAAGAGTCATACCCGATGGGCAGTTGGAACCCCAATAGTCAAGAAAGAATTTTTCCCTTCAGAACCAGATGTTGATACTGTAATCTGGCTTCTTTTCCTCCCATTCCTATTCTCTATGGCGAATCCTCTATACCTTCAGACAACTTTCTAAATGTAAGTACACTCTGCATTGTGATTAATTCCAGGATACAAAATGCGCGTGAAAACAGTCTTCATAAATGTAAACAGCTCTCTCAAGTCTAGCTTGGACCAGCTTGATACGCATATTAGCCTTTGAGCCTGGGCTCCACCCCACATCACTGTCTTGCCATCAGCCTTTAATGAAACTTTAACCACTCTGACTTAGTATCTTGGATTCTGGAGAAATCCAGGCAGGGCCTCTGATTTCTAATGACCGCCTGTGTTAACAGTTCATGAACTTCTTTAGCCCTCAAACCCCTGCCCAAATCTGGCTTGGTCCATGTTTTGTTCTCTAGTTGTGGCTTAATTTAGCTAATCTTCAGGGCCTTCAGCAACCTAAGAGTCTAATTTTCCTTTCCAGGAATCTCAAAATCTCTCTCTCTCTCTCTCTCTCTCTCTCTCTCTCTCTCTCTCATCTTCTTTCTGGCATCTAGTCTCCAATTTCCTCTATACTCAAACAGATAGGATTCTTTTGTGAAAGAGAGAGAAATCTAACTTACTGGCTTAATAAAATCTAACTAGCTTAAAAAAAAAAGACGGGTGGGGGAGATTTTTTGGCCCACACAACTAAAAGGTCCAGCAACGATTGTAATTTCACATGAGACTATACCCAGATGTTAAAACAATGTCATCAGAGAGCATATCTTGTCATCTCTTTTTTTTTAACATCTTTATTGGAATATAATTGTTTTACAATGTTGTGTTAGTTTCTGCTTTATAACAAAGTGAATCAGCTATGCGTATACATATATCCCCATATCTCCTCCCTCTTGCATCTCCCTCCCACCCTCCCTATCCCACCCCTCTAGGTGGTCACAAAGCACCAAGCTGTCTCCCTGTGCTATGCGGCTGCTTCCCACTAGCTACCTATTTTACATTTGGTAGTGTATATATGTCAATGCCATTCTCTCACTTTGTCACAGCTTACCCTTCCCCCTCCCCGTGTCCTCAAGTCCACTCTCTATGTCTGCATCTTTATTCCTGTCCTGCCCCTAGGTTCTTCAGAACAATTTTTTTTATATTCCATATATATGTGTTGGCATACGGTATTTGTTTTTCTCTTTCTGACTTACTTCACTCTGTATGACAGTCACCAGCCTCCACCTCACTACAAATAACTCAGTTTCATTTCTTTTTATGGCTGAGTAATATTCCATTGCATATATGTGCCACATCTTCTTTATCCATTCATCTGTCGATGGACACTTAGGTTGCTTCCATGTCTTGGCTATTGTAAATAGAGCTGCAATGAACATTGTGGTACATGACTCTTTTTGAATTATGGTTTTCTCAGGGTATATGCCCAGTAGTGGGAATGCTGGGTCGTATGGTAGTTCTACTTTTAGTTTTTTAAGGAACCTCCATACTGTTCTCCATAGTGGCAGTATCAATTTACATGCCCACCAACAGTGCAAGTGGATTCCGTTTTCTCCACACCCTCTCCAGCGTTTGTTATTTGTAGATTTTCTGATGATGCCCTTTCTAACTGGTGTGAGGTGATACCTCATTGTAGTTTTGATTTGCATTTCTCTAATGATTAGGGATGTTGAGCATCCTTTCATGTGTTTGTTGGCAATCTGTATATCTTCTTTGGAGAAATGTCTATTTAGGTCTTCTGCCCATTTTTGGATTGGGTTGTTTGTTTTTTTGTTATTGAGCTGCATGAGCTGCTTGTATATTTTGGAGATTAATCCTTTGTCAGTTGCTTCACTTGAAAATATTTTCTCCCATTCTGAGGGTTGCCTTTTCGTCTTGTTTATCGTTTCCTTTGCTGTGCAAAAGCTTTGAAGTTTCATTAGGCCCCATTAGTTTATTTTTGTTTTTGTTTCCATTTCTCTAGGAGGTGGGTCAAAAAAGATCTTGCTGTGATTTATGTCATAGAGTGTTCTGCCTATGTTTTCCTCTAAGAGTTCTATAGTGTCTGGCCTTACATTTAGGTCTTTAACCCATTTTGAGTTTATTGTTGTGTCTGGTGCTAGGGAGTGTTCTAATTTCATTCTTTTACATGTAGCTGTCCAGTTTTCCCAGCACCACTTATTGAGGAGGCTGTCTTTTCTCCATTGTATATTCTTGCCTCCTTTATCAAAGATAAGCTGGCTGTATGTGCGTGAGTCATTGAGAGCTAAAGACTGACAGCGACATCACAAATGCGGTTCATTACAGGAGCGGGATGGGCAGATGGAGGTTGTGGCTGTGCGGCTCTCTGTGCTCTGCAGGTGAAGGCAGCTGAGCACACTGGACAGCTTCATTCATTCGACTGTAGGTTTCTGGAGGGCAGCCCGTTCCATGGCCAGCATCACTTCCCTTGGCTTCCTGCTCTGTACTTCAGAAGCACTCAGTAAATGGGGATCTGACTGAATTGGTTAACAGTAAGGAAATCACTTTCTGTTTGCAAAGTAGATTGAGCCCAGAGGTATTTCTTAACAGGGTTTTAAAACTGCCACTGAAAACAAGATTATATTTTATTACAATTACACTGAAATCAGTTCTGGTATATTTCCCTATTGAAAATATCCAGAAGAGTTCAGTTCAGTGAGTGACATTTTTCACAGCCTAAGGCATTCTTTGGATATTTTGGAGGCAGAGAGAAGGGGAGGGTGAATGAGATGGGACGGGTGGGAGAAAAGTGAAGCCCAAACTAGAAAACAAACGTACACATTCACCTGGGGTTTCTATAGAGGGAAGAAATACAGCCAGCATGTCAGTGTTTCCTGGGCTTTAGTCACCCTCCTGATTTTTGCCATCCCCTGGTATCAGTCAGGGTTCTCCAATGGAACCAACAGAAACAGAACCAACATACATGCAAGAAGATATTTATTTTAAGGAACTGTCTCATGCAGTTGTAAAGAAAGCAAGTCCAAAATCTGTAGAGTGTGCTGAAAACTCAGGCGGGATTTCTGTTTCAGGCCTGAGACAGAGTTTCTTTTCTGAGAAACTGCAGTGTTTGCTCTTAAGACTTTTAAGGGTTAGGATGAGGCCATGCAGATCATCAGGCTGAATCTCCTCTACTTACAGTAGCTGATTGAAAATGTCAATCACATCTACAAAATACCTTCACAGCGACATCTAGGCTAGCGCTTGACCAAATAACTGGGCACCATAGACTAGCCAAGTTGACACATAAAATTAACCATCATGCCTTTTTACCCCCTGTACTATCATTCATTCATTCAGTAGATATTTACTGACTGCTCCTATAAGTGCCAAGCACTTTTCTCAGGTCTTGGGAAGTAGTGGATAAGACAAAGTCCCTGCCCTCCTGGAGTGACACTCTAGTGGGACATTTTGGGAAGGAACCAGTTGGATAAGAAGAGAGAGGATCAAAAGTTCTGCTCTGGCCATTTGAAGACTGAGATGCCTTTAAACATCCATGTATAGGCTGTCCTGTAGTAAAGTCCAGGATTAAAAAGAAAAAAAAAGGAAATGTGAATTACTTTAAATTTTTCACTCATTATAATGACATAGGATGAGTGTAATATTAAGAAAAACATACAAAATAACCAAGTTAGTGTGCTGGTTAGATTTTTTCTAAATACATGAAAAGCAATATATACCACTGTTTCATTTTCTTCATAATGCTACTCAATTTTTAAAAACAAACTTTATGGGGAAAGAGGGTATTGCCTGTTTCCTCTATAAGAATGTATAAGCTCCAACTCAAGAACTGTATCTCTTTTGTTCACTGTTATCTTCCCAAGACTGTTGCGTTCTCAGAAGTTGAAAGCAAGATATTATAATTGAGAACCACTGTACTGCAGGAAAGAAAGAGAGGGTTCACCAGCCAGAAGCTGTCTCTCCCCATCTCAGGTCTTTATGCAGTGAAATCCCAGGTGCACCCTCATATGTGAGCCCGTCCAAGATTTGCCTGTGGTCAGGAGGATCTTCAGGAGGGACCTTCAGGAGGAAGATGAGAGAAAGACTCAGCAGGCAGTGAGAAGGTAGATCCCATGGTCACAAGTGAAAGCATTTCAAAAAGTCTGTTAGAACTAACAACCTGAGTTTGAAAGAGGTCACAGTATTTGTCCAGTAAAACATTTAGAACCAGTAGGAGATGGGAGCAGTCACAGGGTTTGTACAGGAGAGTGTAGAAGATTAAGGAGCTTTATTAACTGAGATCCCTGAAATTCTAAAACGTGGGACATGACTCCTATTGCTTGTGGAGAGGCTGATTCCTTCATCAGTGTCGGGGACAGTGCTTGACACAGAGTAGGCACTCAGTAAACACTCACTAAATAAATGAGTGAGGGAATGAATGAACTGTTAACATTTTAACACTTATCCATGCTACACCTAAAATTACCTCTTGTAACCCATGAATATAACTGTCTAATAGGAAGTGGGGTGAGGATGAAAAATTAGCAAGCCCTTGGGGCTCCAGATCTAAAGCCACGTTCTCTGCTCCCCTTTATTAGACATCTTGCATGTTGATCATCTATCTGAAGGGGAAGAGAAAGCATTATTTATTGGCCCTCCTGAAGCCTTAATAATAATTATATTCAGGGCTTCCCTGGTGGCACAGTGGTTGAGAGTCCACCTGCTGATGCAGGGGACACAGGTTCATGCCCTGGTCCGGGAAGATCTCCCATGCTGCGGAGCGGCTGGGCCCGTGAGCCATGGCTACTGAGCCTGCGTGTCCGGAGCCTGTGCTCCACAACAGGAGAGGCTACAACAGTGAGAGGCCCATGTACCGCAAAAAATAAATAAATAAATAATAATAATAATCATTTTTCTCTAAATTTAGGTTGAGTGATGCTCTAAACTTAAAGAGAATCCGTGGTGTTGAGGATTATGTGGTCATATAATTAAGTCATTACCCCCCAATATTAGACACACTTACCTCCCCAATCACCAGAACCCTGAACAGCCGCAGGCTTTACCCACCAAGGCAGTGGGTTCAACATGCACGGCCCTAAATGGATTGCACCTTCTCTGGTGGCAGATCAGAGGGAAAGAAGAATCCAGGAGGCTCAGAGCCACATATGCCTGCCTCCTTCCAAATGTGCCCATAAGATAGGTCAGTGGCAAGCAGTGAAAGAGCTTGAAGTGTTCCTGCTGGAGCTTGTCTCCCAGGGACTGGAGTGGCAGGTCTCTTCCTCTTCGGCAGCATGAGGGGTGGGGAATGATTATCTCACTGAACAGTTATTCCAAAATCAGCAACGCTTTAGGAAATCTGTTAGGCTGTGTCTGCCCTAGAAATCCAGTGTGTCAACATTTTCATTTGCCTCACTTCCTTCTGTTTCAAGATTTGAAAATCTTTGATGTCTGGATCATGCCCGACTCAGATGTCAAGATTTCCTTGTTCAGTGAGGCAGCGTCACCACTGCAGGTGCTGAAGCAATGCCCAGCATGGCTCCTTGCTGCTTCTGAAGACGCGAAGACACACTGGCCGCTTTCCCCGCGGATCTTATTTTGGGAAAGCTGTGCTGACTGTGGATATCAGGATCCCCTGGGTGTCCTTATATGGTTGAGGCAAAGGGAAAGCTACTCTTCTCCTAAGGGCAGGGGTTAAGGAGAAGCCAACCAGAAACTTGCTGGTGTCAGCAGTGGTGTGGTTACTACACAGCCACCTCACCAGGCAGCAAAATCTTGGAGGGTGGAGGACGAAATTTCGTACCTCTGAAGAAATGCTTGTGCACACTATCACACACACAAAATCACACACACATGCACACACACACACACACCCTGTAACACCAGCTTTTAGGAAAGGGCCTAGACTATGTAGGAGAGAGAATGGAGATGGGCAATAACAGTTGTACAACATTACTTATTTTTCCAAATAAAGAACACGGTAGTGTTAATTTAACTATACAGTAATGAAATCAGCTTTCATGGGTAGCTGCAGAAAGGGATTCATTATTTTATATGTCAAACCACTTAAAGCTATGATTTCTGGTTGATGACAGAATATTTAGAGGGATTTGCACAAACTAATAAACCTCATGCAGTTTATAAGTACCTCTGAGCCTGCACCAAGGTTAACCAAAATATCTTTATTTATTTATTTTTTTTGCGGTACGCAGGCCTCTCACTGTTGTGGCCTCTCCCGTTGCGGAGCACAGGCTCTGGACGCACAGGCTCAGCGGCCATGGCTCACGGGCCCAGCCGCTCCACGGCATGTGGGATCTTCCCGGACCGGGGCACAAACCCGTGTCCCCTGCATCGGCAGGCAGACTCTCAACCACTGCACCACCAGGGAAGCCCTAACCAAACTATCTTAATAAAATGTACCTTGTTTGTCATGACTTCTGCTTAATGAGGAGCATCTCTATGCTTCATTGGCTAATTCTAAATTCTAGCAACTTGTTTACTTAAGAGGGATTTCATAATAATGTAGCTTATTGATGCATACAGTACAGATCAAGTGATTCCATTTTAAAAGTATTTTCTTCTCCTGGAATATTCTCCATAAGCAAAATCTGTCAAAAATTAGAAACAAGCCCTTGAGATTACTTAGTGAAAACCTTTCATTTATGGATGATGAAACTGAGTTAATAACAAAACCAGGATGAGAACGCAGATTTCAACTTCCAGTCCTGTGTTCTATCCTCTACCCATCCTTTAAGATTCAGTACAAGCCCCGCCTCCTCATGAAGCCTTCCATGAATCGCAATGATTTCTCACTTTTATGCACCCCAATCATGGTCTATACTGTATCATTTAGCATTTGGTTAAAAGTCTTGTCACTTTCAATATTATGTCATATTCTTGTATCTCTAAGGAGACTATTATCTCAAAGACAAAATCCATGTTCGAGGATTCTCCTGCCTGTTCCACAGTACCTAGCAAATCACATGCATCACCTAATCTTCTAACTTACTTGTCCCATCTCTAATGAATCCAGGACTTTGCTCCTTGTCACTTCAACCCTACTGTCCTCTTTAGTAACATAAACTTCCATATGCATGACTTTTTTAACCAAAGATTTACACTATATTATACATATATATATATATATATATATATATATATATATATATATATACACACACACACACACATCCTTGACCACTAGCCCTGTAGCTGGCTCATAGTAAGCAGTCAATAAAGGTTTGGAGAGAGAGAAAATTCTTGAGGTCACTATGATCAGGGAAGGTACACAGGTACACAGAGGAAGTAAAATTTTAAATTGAGCCTTGAAGAAAACGTATTGATTAACGTGCAAAGAGGAAAAAAATGATACTTGAGACAAAGAGTATCCTATGTTTGAATTCCAAATTGGGTACTTATTATCTGTTAAATCTTAGGCAACTTACTTAACCTGTCTGAGCCTCGGTTTCCCCATCTGCTGAACTAGGATAATATTATAGATTTCATAGTGTCTGAAAAATAACTGATAAATTACACAGTAGGATTCGATAAAGAGTAGTTACTAACAACAGTAACAAAAATTAATAATAACTCCTTGAATAAAGAAACCAATAGATGTCCCAAATGAGGGCACAGTGGGTAGCCTAGTTAGACTACAGCAAAATGCTTCACAGAGGGAAATGACGATAGGTGAGAATGGAGAGACAGAGGCCAGATTCAGTCACCATTTCTTTCTCCAACCAACCTGAAGCATAAAGCTATCAACTGCGTCACTAAATTCGCTGCAGGATGTGATGATGGCCGAGGACTGTGAAGTGGCTCATTCTTAGTAAAAAGCACATGGGCATTGAATCAGACAAGACATGGGTTGTAATCTCAGGCCTGGCACTTACTGGGGCATAAACTGGAGGTGGTTTGTTGTATTAAACAAGTAATATATGTGAAGCATCTACCATAATGCTAGGCAGATGATGGACACAATAAATCTTAGTTATCTCATCTGCGATGTGTACCACCATCACATCTCACCCTTTGTACTTTTCTTTCTCTCATTTGTCTTTGCCTCTTCCCAAGCTTTTCTCTAGCTCCTTCTTTGTCACCAGGTTCTTTGCTTGCCTACCCAAACCTAGGGCTTTCAACAAGGGTTTACTGAGGTCAATGTCATTAGAAAGCATTTAAAAGCATGGACTGTAAGTTGGGCACTGTGCTAATAACTCTAAATTCAAACACAGCTGCCTGTATTGTCCTTGGAAGTACTTCAAATTCATTTGTATGAATGAGCCATGTCCCCTCCAGGTAAATCAGCTTGCAAATGAGATCAGCTTGAAGTTAAAGCCACATCATAGGCCAAAGGTACTCACTCACGATTCCTATAGTTCCAAAAGTGTTTATCTGGGTATAGCATAGAGAAAAACCAGGAAACCTGGGCTAGGTATCACTGGAATGGTAGGAAGCAACAGTGAACAACAGTGGAGACACAAAAGTCAAAGTATAGCCAGGCATGTCCTTTCAACCCATGCATCCATCACACTTCTGGCAGTTTAGCCAGAGGAAATAACTATGGATATGCACAAAGACTTAGCTAAAAGGTTTTCTTTGCAGGCCTGTTTATTTAATAATATAACAGTAAAGCAAGCCTTAACATCTAAAAATAGATTGATTCAATTATGGTTTATCCATATAATCTATGAACACATGCTGTCACAGAGGAATATTTATTAATGTGGAAAGATGACCAGGCTATACTATTAACTGACAAAAGCAGATTGCAAAGCAAAATATACTAGGTGAGCCTGTGTTTTTAAGTATATATGAATTTTAAAAAGACTGGAAGTTTAGCAAGATATTAAAAATAATCGACACTGAAGGTGAAATTATTAATTTTTACTTTTTATTTTTTGTTTCCTGATTGTTTATAGTTTTGAATGTTTCCATATATCACTTTGTAACAAGAAAAAATGTCATGTATATAAACATATATATGCTATTTTTTCAAATACCTGTGGCATTTTTGTTACAAAATATATGTATATATGTAATGTATTTATATGGCTTCGATAAATGGTAGTTTTAAAAACAAAAATTACATATTTTATATATAATATATAAAATTATATATTTAATAATATATATTCTACACACACACATACTGTTTTGTGAGTGGAGATAAATGATGGATGGATGAATAGATGGATGGATGGATTAGATTAGATAAATGGTAGATGGATGGTAAATTAGATGATAGATTAGATCATAGATAAACAGTAGATTAGACGGATTGATAGATGATGGATTCTATACATAGATGGCAGATAGATAGATGATAGATAGACAGATAGATGTCCAGGAGGCGCACAGAGCCAGATGTCTAGCAAGACGGTGTGTATTGAGCGCCACACAGTATCAACAGTTACAGGTTAACCAAAACAAGTGAACGTCCGGGCAGCTGTGCCTGAGCCCGTCTTTTCTCCGTCAGGTGGACGCCCACGGCAACATTCTCCTCAGCACCCTGGAGATCAGGAACGAGACGAGCGGCTCGGAAGTGCTCACGGGCGGGAGCGACCCCAAGGCCACCATGTACTCGTACGACAGCGCCAGCATCCAGTACCGCAAGCCGCTGAGCAGCCGCGAGGCATACGGGCGCGCGCTGGACCGGCACGGCGCCCACAGCAAGGGGCGCCTCCGCAGGCGCGCCTCGCAGCTCAAAGTCAAAATCCCCGACTTGACTGACGTGAATTCCATAGACAAGTGGTCCCGAATGTTCTTCCCCATCACCTTTTCTCTTTTTAACGTCGTTTATTGGCTTTACTATGTACACTAAGTTCGGTCCCCATGGTTCCTAAACGACTACTTTCCTCTTCTCTTAGTTTTTAATCCCACAGGTCCCCAGCAGCGGTACTGCTGTGCTTTTTGAGGTAAGAGATTCAGTCATCCAATTGGTTTTAGGTCTTGCATATCAATTTTATTACTGCACCATGTTTACTTCAAAAACAAAAAACAAAAAAAAAAAAACTATTTTTTTTCCAGTCTACTGTGGTCCAGGTTATTGGCTCTTTCAGAGCTCTGTTAATTGCCATGTTTACAAATACACACAATGAGAGAAATTAGATAGGCAGATCTTTAGCAGTTCTAGCCGCCCTGGATTTGATTGATTATTTTTTAAGCGAAAATGAAAAGAGGACCCAGCTCTCTGTGTGCATGGCTTCCTGGTCAACTGTAACAATCTCATGCTGCCAAAAAACAACACAATTTCCAGGATCTCAGAAGACAAAACAAAGCCATTGATAAGTTACAGATTTCCAGGAAGAAGGGAGAACAAAAAGGAGCCTAGAAGAGGAAGGAAGACTCCCCTCCGCCCTCAAGCTGCCCCAGGTCCACTGTAGGAGGGGGTCCCAGCTCCACGGAGGAAGAGGGAGAGACTGGTAAGCGCTGCCCCAGGTTGTGCAAACCCAATCTGCCATCTTCACCTCACCTTTAAGCTGGATATTCTGAAAAATGCTTCTTTCTCAGACTTCCAGGCAGATTTAAAATTAACATTAGAATCCAACCTGGTAGCCACTGGGAACATTTTTCTTTTCTTGTTAAGTATAAGGAGTTTGGGGGGCAGTGACCATCTTTAAGCTCTTTCAAATGAGCAGCCCTGAACTTACTTCCTTAGCCTGGAATCACTTGACACTGTGTCATGAAGCCATGGCATCACATTGCCCTCGTTCCTCCTTTAGAGAGATTGAGAGAAGGGGCGGGGGGCAGGTGGGCTTTGAAGAAGAGGGTGGTAAGAAATTTGCTTGAGAAAAATATTGCCCTTTCCATGAGGAAGGCGAGATTTATGTGCTGTGAAAAGGGTGCCTGGGCAGTTACCTGAACTGCCAAATCTTTAATCAAATAGTATATATTTCTTAGCCTTCCAGAGAGCAGTATCTAATGGTGACAAGGTAGCTGCACAGTGCTAGTTCCTCAGCTAGCATGTTATGCCTCTGCTCTCTGAGCTCTGCATTCCAACATGTGAAATGAATGCTTCAGGAAATGCACATATACCCATTTTGGTATCATGCTCCTTCAACGCCAGATTTCTACTTTAAAGAAAACCTTCAAAACAGCAAAACCACAGAATAACAACATCACTGAGCCTTCAAACACTTACAACAGCTCTGAAAGTACAACCCTTGTCTACAGTTGTTACTGCTTCTGCCTTATCTCTGCTCATGGATTACTTTGCTCATCATAGAAGGAGCATCCCTCAAGAGCCCAGCACACAATTCTAACCATATCCAACCAACTAGAGTTGAGATTCATCTCATTTTTATGTCACTAAACCTCGTTATTTTTGTGTATGTGTTCAGCCTGAGCATATAAGAATTCTATGTGTTCATTTTCAAGACTGAGTGAAACCCAAAGTTGGCCAAACAGTCATGAAGGCGATTTGGGACCTCATCTATGGATGTGATATAAGAGTTGAGGTAATAATAGGGATGATTGCCTCTGTTTGACGATCTGGTTTTCTCCCTAAGACTGTGATGAGGGCCCATGTTTACAATAGCATCAGCTGCTAGAGATTATAAACTTAATTGAAAAGAGGACGCTGAGGGCCTCCCTGGTGGCGCAGTGGTTGAGAGTCCGCCTGCCGATGCAGGGGATGCGGGTTCGTGCCCCGGTCTGGGAGGATCCCATATGCCGCGGAGCGGCTGGGCCCGTGAGCCATGGCCGCTGGGCCTGCGCATCTGGAGCCTGTGCTCCGCAACGGGAGAGGCCACAACAGTGAGAGGCCCGCATTCCGCAAAAAAAAAAAAAAAAAAAAAAAAAAAAGAGGACGCTGAATTTCTACAGATAAACCCAAGGAGAGTTATGAGGTGTTCTTTTAGAAAGCAAGAGGAAAAGAGAACCCCCAAATAAATACATGGTTATGCTATAGCTAATGTATGTTAGTAAGAATATAAAAACCCTGCTTTAACTGGAAAAATTATCTCAGTGGTTTTATGAGAAATGAATCGGGCATGGGAACCAAATTTCATTTAAGTTTTCAGTTGTATAATCACAGTTCCCTGGTCAAGAAAATCTCCAGCCTCTGGGGATGAAGCAATCCATTTCAAAACTCTGTTTAGTTAGTTCTTTGGCAGGGTGAGATGCTTTTCCATGGTGAGATGCTTTTCCATCATGAAATGCCCAAATAGACTAGAACATGGCCATACCAGTGATTGTAAGGTCAATATTCCCAGTGACTACCCAGGAACCACTGTGTAGCCATTTATATTGAACACAGGAAGTGGGGCTTTTGGCTGATACCTAACAAGAATTCATCATTCTGAAGTCAAAACTCTTTTTAACGTTTTTAAGGATGAAATGTTAAATCAGAAACAAAGTATCTGTTGATCTGTGTTCCATAACAAAACAATTTCTCTTTAAAACCTGTTTAGATCATTCTTCTTGGAGAAGATTGAGTATAGTTTTTTTATTATTATCTTGCCTTAAAAGTCTAAAGAATTTGATGCTTGTAGTTTTAGGTGTAAAGCATCTCTGAGAGAAAAAGAACATTTTGAATTCTTATCTTTTAGCCTTTGTAAAATGTAAAACTAGTAAGCCTGAATCTACCATCAGGCACGAAATGGTGTCACTGTAGGCCCTCCTGGATGTAGACAGTCACAGCTAGCACTACACAAACTGTGTTACATAGCTCTGGTTTTAGAGGCAATGGCAGCCAGAAAAATGGAAAAGCTGCCATATTTCTAATGAATAACCTCTGGCCTCACTTCCTTCTTCTGGACACCTCCTAGCCAAATCCTCCCCAATCTCTTTCCAGGCTGAACAGTACACAGAAAAAAATCCTTCCTTCTCTGCCTCTCTACCTTGTCTTGCCCAAATTGATGACATAAAACATAAAAATTGCTAGACATTCTTAAGTGCCCTCAAACTGGTCCCTATTCCTGAAAGATTCAGATCGCTACATTTTAGAGAGGTTGCTGTTTAACCATTTTGGGGTTGTTTTCTTTTAGCCATGAAAATAGCCATAATCTCCTGTATTAACAAAGTGGCAGCAGAGGCTGAAAACTGCACGGACGCACTCTCTTATGCCACAGTCATATCCAGGGGACCCCATGTTCAAGTTCATGTACTGTGAAATAAACTGAGTCTTAGACTTAACCTGTATAGACCCAGCAGAAATCCCATCATTTATTGACAATGATGACTTCACACTCATTCCAACCAGTCATGTTTCTTGACTTAAAATATCAGGGGTGACATGTGCATTACACTCACCAGCTTTGTGAGGCCAAGACCCAGGTAGAGACATATTTTTGGCTTAAATTATCCAGGATTTTTGCCCCCATCCTCTCCATTGCCAAATAGAAACAGCAGACTCGTTGGTAGTTCTGCTGAGTAAAGTGTTTTCACATATACCATCTTTATTGTCCATTACAGTCAATGAAGGATCTTGAAAATGCAAAGAGAAAATGTGGTGCAGAGAATAAAGTTTGGTTTATGGATCCAAGGATAGGCTTTCCTTAAAAAGCATTATGTACAATACACAGAAATGTTGACCAAATCCCATCTTTCTAAAATCAATGACTGCTTTATAAATATTCATTTCAGAAAGAGCTCAATCAAAATTTGCCAAGTGAAACAAACAAAAGATCTATTTATAATGTTAGAAGGAAAAGATCTCCAAGATTTCTTATATGGACAATTTTTAATAGTATTTTACAAAGGGTGATGTGCCACAGTTTTTTTTTTTCCCCTAAACAAATATCATCAAATATTTATCCCAGGAGGGAGGGTAAAGGAATGTGCAAGCATTTGTTCATGTTGATTCATCAGCAGTTACTGGGATGAGGAGGACAGAAAAACAAACAAAAATATCTGTTGCTTGAAAGCAAACAGTCAACACAGAGGTCAAGTTGTTAATGGACTGTAGAATATTATGTAAACTTCTTTGTAAATTCTGTACATAGTTCATGGAACTGTTCCCTGTGGCGTGGTGGTCCTCAGCTTTTGGGTGGATGTTTGAAAAATATGAGCATTGTAAATAATGTAAGCTTACAAGGCACTCGCTTTTATTCATGAAGTGAAATGACTAGTGATTTGGGCCCAAACCAGAATCTTTTTAGCTCTTGCTCTTTCTCTGACATTGTGTGTGTACAGTTGTGTAATTCTGCCAGGTGTCTGTGATCACTGCCTCATGCCTCAACCCCACTGAAAGGGACTGGAGCTACCAAGAAGTCTGCACACCCGTGGGGCTCAGGAACAGCACACCAGCAGAGACAGGAATCTTAACGAGCTGCTCCTGGAACTGTGCCATGAAAAGTTTGATGCGTTTTTATCAGTCACTTGTGGCTACTCATATATTCAGATACCAAATTATCCATGCTGTTGAGGGGGTCAAGAATAGAAGACATGATCAAAATCCACAGGGAATCCAAAGCTTCATTTGCACCAATAGCTTTAGCTTGTACCTTCTTTCCTTCCACAAGTTTTCCCAGAACTTCTAATAAGAATAGAAATGGATGGATGGTTGATCAGATGCGCAAATGATGGGAAGGAGAAAAGGAGGAGATAGCCAATGACATTGATAACACCAACTGGCTGATTCATGCCTGAAAGATCCAGAGGTGACCATGTCACTGTTTTTGAAAGGTAAAAAGAAGTATTGGTATAAATGGACTGGGTATTAAGACAAGTATTTTTCAACTGGGGGCCTGGGATATGTTTGGTATGTGCTAGTTAAACTTAAAAGAGAATCTGGCAATTAAATGTTCTCAAATATATTTCTCCCAAGTCCTGATATTCTTGAAAAAGTTTTCAGAATGGTGGGATATTATGCCATAAGATGTGTTTCCATGCAGACTGGCAGTCCCAGAGAGGGTGATGGTATCCACAGAAATTCAGAAATTCCAAGCAAGTAGGGAAGTAGATTGGTTTCTTAGCAACATTTGAGAGTGATCAATATCTTTCTTTCAGGTAAGAACTTAGCAAGGCAAGGCTTTTATTGCCAGCATTTTAAGTGCCAGGAGAGTGCAGGGAGCCATCACTGTAAGACATTTTGGCTCCAAAATGTGCCAAGTAGGGTCCACAATCAATTGAATAAGAAAAAAGCCCTGTTGGAACTAATCAAGTCAGTTTCTAGGTCCAGAATACATTGTGCTTTTGCTTAAATCATGCTTTTTCCAGATAACTGAAATCAACTAAGCTGACAGAAAACTCCACTGTTAGAGGCTGCAATTTCACAAACATTTGAAAGGAAATCCTTTTCAATAGAAGAACTGCAAACCAGAAAATACTAAGTTCCTGGAAGGATAAGCATAGTTTTGAGTTTGTTTTTATTTCTCCAAACCAAGAATTTCCTTATTCGAACTGAAGAGATCTAACAGTTGTTTGTTTTGTTTCGTTTTTCCTATTTCTAAAAGTCCTGGGTACATCAAGGGACTGGCAACCATTCCTGATTGGCCCCTAGATACTTTGTCCACCCTGGAGCAATCAGCACTCATCACCAAGGCTTCAGTAGGAATTCGGCGTGGGAAAAAGGAGGTATCTTTCTGAACCAGTTGGCCAAGAAAACCATTCTCATACCTACATTTTCTCTCCTGAAGACAATAGAAAAATAAATCAATAAAAATTGTTTCATAAAAGAGAGGCCAAATAACATTCTGCATTTGCCTTAAGTACACAGGGTCACAGATTCACTAACTTAAAACAGCCCCAGTTAGAAGCCAAAGGATAAATCAGAGCAATCAGTATTGCTGTCTGGCTCCTACTTCTCCCTGGGTTTTCCTTTTGAAGAAAAACAGGGAAGGGGGAACATTTTCCAATATAATTTTTTATAGGTGAAAACTATTCAAATATGATATGTTTATGCATTTTGCAAGTTTGGCAACATAAAACAGATTACCTCTTTTGTGTTCATTCCTTCCTGGCACCATACATCATCCTGACTCATGCCTTAACCCAATGAAATCAATTCATTTATCTTTCCTTTCTCATTTCCAAACCTCATAAGCTGTCTTGGCCATGAATAGCAGAAAGCTTAAGCTTCTTTGGATTTATACTGCATATCTTCAATTGAATGCACAAAGATGGTGAATTTTAATAATTTCCCCAAATTCCTACTCCTATTGCCTTTAACAGAACTTTAGAGGTAGCTACTGTATAATCACAGTAGCCTCTTCTGAACTGCCTTGGGTTATTTTTCTTTTCTGCTTTTCTGTCCCTTATATACAGAATACACAGGTTTACCTAAACCTTCTCCCTCCCAGTCTACTTCAAAATGAAATGGAAATAAAAATCGTAAGCTCAAACCTAAGAAAATTACATTATCTACACTAAAGTTTGATGATAAGACCATCTCCTTACATTATAGTTGTAATGTGGTGAATTCACACTGTATCAATTCTTTTTCATCAAACTCGTTTGTGCACTTCTTCAGTCTTAATTGTATATCATTTAAAAATCTATTATTATTCCTCCCAGAATGGCTAATCATTTACACAGCACACCATTAGTTACAGACTGTCCTCTAGGAACTTGACCTACTTCATCCTTTCTGTATCTGATTCCTATTACAGATTTCCACTTCTATGCATTACCCTACCTACTCCTCCTCAACCTTCTAGCAGACATTAAATATAGTTAGTAACTGGACAGCTCATAAGGCAAACTGTCTAAATTGCCCCTATAAAATATGTGGAACATCTTTTTCCTCCAGACAACATTTCTATATTTAGAGAACAGAAAGTTCTCTAAACATATACCAAGCAATGTGCAGCTTAGCTTTAAAAAGTTAACTATAAATGAGCTGTGTGGTGGGGAGAAGGAAATTATAGTGAACAGCAGACACCTTGGAATTAGGATTGTGTGACCTGGGCTTTATGCTGTCACTATCACAGCCTAGTTGTGTGATGATGGACATTCCACCAGATGACCTCCAAGTTCCCTTCCAGTACTAAATTTCAAAGGGAATTTTAGAGAGGTTCATTTGTGTAGGAGATTACCAGCAAGATACAGGAGTCCCATGGCCTCTGTTAACACAGCCCCACAAATTTAGTTATATTCCTTGTTGCATGTCTTTGGGAGTAAGCCATCTGGTGTAAAGTGAACTGAATTCAAAACTTGTTCACAGTCCTCTAAAAATATATAGAGAACATAGAGTTAAATTCTCAGGCAAGTGGCAAAAAAAATATTTTATGATTTTATTAATGGTCTACACTACAATATTTCCCTCTAAAAGCACTGGAGAGTCTCAGATAACGTAATCATCGTGGTCTCTATTTTCAGATATCTGAAAGATGTTGATCCCTTAGACCATTCTCTCTAACTCAGTCAGGAATTGTGATGGAATGCCCCTCCTGAGTGGAAAAGCCAACTTCTAAGCAGCATCTGAGCAGAAATGCTATTGCAGTGCCTTTCCATATTCCTTCCCATCCTAGACGCCATCACTGTCCTGTGTCCTGTAAGGGGAATAGCAGGTATGCTTGAGCTCTCAGGCAAGAGGCAGCCACCCACCTATTGGAAAAGATTCCAGGTCTTTATCCACTCTCTCTGCCCCCGCTTCTCCTACCTCCTCCTATCCCCCACTTAAATCATTAAATCTGTCAAATGTTTTAGGCAGAGCTATGGCAAAACTGAAAGTTTACTTATTAAATTGCAATCAGCATTTTGAGCTATTCACATTTTTAAAGATGCATCCTAGTGTCTGAGCAAGATCCCTAATGAGATTCCTGCACACAGATGTTCATAACTTTTTTTTTTCCTTTTTTAAAAGATACCTTCCATCTCTAAACTTTCATGATTCTCCTGAGAACCCCTGACCATTCAAAACTGTTAAGAGAGTGCCTGGAAATTCCCCCCTTCCACCATAGGCCAGTCTATGGATGAGATGGTCTCTTTTTTGTAGAGTTATTCTAATATTCTGCCCCTCGACCTCACACACCCCACAAAACCTTCCTATGTACAGATGTATTCATCACTCCTCTTAAAGTAGTGAGCTAATAGTTTTCTATTTCTGGTTTCCCACACTTTTTTCCTAGAGATGGTTTCATATTTAATTTCATCTTTTTCAAAACAGAGGAAGCATTCCTAAGTCTTCAAATTTTCACCAAGTTGAGATTAGTACTTACTAATATGTATATCAATTAGGATTCATTTAAGTGCAAGTAACAAAAGATACAACTAAAAGTAACTTTAACAATCAAAATGTTATCTCATATAACAGTTAGAAGTAGCGTAGTTACTGGGTTAATTATTTCAATAGCACAATGATGTCATTCGGGACTCAGGCCCCTTCCTTAACCAGTTCTTAACTCTGTATGTTATCAGCAGCCATTATGGTTGCAAAGTGGCTACACTTATGCACTTATATCAAGTGGAAGAAATAAGGGAAAGCCCTGCCTTGGATTTCTTTTTAAGAGCAAGGACATCTTTCCCAAAAAACTCCCTCAACAGTCTTCTCTGTTGTCCCATTGGCCAGGGTTGGATAACACATCCATTCCTGAACCAGCCTCTGATAAGAGGAATGGAATTATCATGATTGGCTTACAACATTAACCCCAAGCTGCCCAGTGTCTGGGAAAAAAGGAGGTGGTGTGGGGAATATGTTAACAAAAAGAGAGAAGGGGGCTTCCCTGGTGGCACAGTGGTTGAGAGTCCGCCTGCCGATGCAGGGGACCTGGGTTCGTGCCCCAGTCCGGGAGGATCCCACACGCCGCGAAGTGGCTGGGCCCGTGAGCCATGGCCGCTGAGCCTGCACGTCCGGAGCCTGTGCTCCGCAACAGGAGAGGCCACAACAGTGAGAGGCCCTCGTACCGCCAAAAAAAAAAAAAAAAAAAAAAGGAAGAATGGCTTTTGGGTAGATAGCCAACGATGACTGTTACACATTGGTCTAACACATCAAAAAACACTTTCCCACACATTATTTCCTGGTTTGACCTTCACTACAATGCTGTGAAGTTAAGATGACAATACCAATATCTAGAAATAGAGGCTCAAATAGGTTAAATGCTTTACCCAAGATATGATAACTAGTTAGTGATGGAGTTAGTATTCAATCTCAGTTTTTCTTGGCTCCAAAGGCAAAGCTTTTTCCACTCTACTACACTGCCTGGATTTAATCTTTTTAACCTGATGATCCAGGTTGTGGGTAGTTCAAAGATGAGTGGAGAGTAGGAGAAAAGGGAGTGATTTCCTCTCCCAATATGTCGATACTATGCCCAGTAAACACTCTTGCTCTTTTTTGTAATCCTTCTCCATCCTTCCTCCATCCTCCACACACAAGTCTTTCAGTACTCTCTTGAGGGAAAGTGTAGAAGGAGTAGCTTGTACAACATCTAAATAGCCTGAAGTGTGCCCCAGTTTTCCTGAGATAGTGCCAGTGTGTAATTATCAATAGATAATTTCACTCTCAAAATTGTCCATTTAGATAACGAGTTATATAGTCACGCTAATTATGAGGTCTCATGATTCCCATACCTGGAGGATATGGGAAATATTAGCAAGTTAATATTAACACCTTGGAGAAGACATCTTGGCTCCCTATGAATCTTTTATTCATGACTGACCTCAGTCTTCTCCATCACTCGTGCTCCCTTCATTTCTCATTGTTCCCCTCACTCAGCTTCAAGCAAGCTAATCCTTACGCTTTCCCTACCCTTCCACTGCAGCGGCCACCTATCATCCCAAAATGTTCTCGTTGCTGTGCTTGAATTTTTACATTTTATCTCTAGCTCAGCCTCCTCCTAACTCCTCCCTAGTGGAGTATGAATCCGGCCAACATCAGCCAAAAAGCCATCATGAGCAAACTTCCCTCATTCTGTTCACTCTCCCTCTCCCCTTCACCCTCAATTCTTGTGGCCATTTTGTCCAAAGATAGTTACTTCATTTGTGTATTTTCCAGTAGTTTTGCAAATAGATGCTCTGCCTCCCTAAATAAAGCATAAGGTCTTTAAGGGTAAATGCCCCATTTTCTAATTCTTTTGCATTGCCCAAAGCATCTATTATTCTGTCCATTGTAGAGAATCTGTACATGCTGATTGAATAACCTATGTTGCTGAATGTAGCAATAGAGAATGTCCATAATGGACATTACTTTCAGAATTATAGATAATACCTTGTGAGGCAGGTGTCCCTGCTATCCTCCCCCAAGTTCTTTTAGTCCCATAGAGCTTATGTCTGCAAACTCTAAGTGGATTTTTTTAAATGCAGCTAGAGTTACAACTGAACCCAGGTTCGGGTCTGTGCCAAGTGGTCACTGAGATTTTTTCCGTTGTTTATGACTACACAAACTGAATCCTAACACCACCATTCTAGAGTCTGCTAGTCTAGCAGACTTGGACTTTCCATGCTAATTGCTACTGCTTTTCCTCTATGGAAGAAGGAACTGTTTTATTTAGTTTCATTTTTCCCTCGTTTACCCAAGTTTGCCTTGTTAAAAGCCTTTGGATCTAGATTCTACTGGGCGTTTACTCTTGAAGCTGGGACTACACTGCATAATTGGAACACTCCGATGTGAATTCTAAGAGAATCCTCCCAGAGAGTATGGCACACCAAATTTCATTTCTGCCAAGAAGTAAGTAGAAGGTTTAGAACTATCTAAGGGGGATGGGCAGTTCTTGACATTCACCAACTGTCCCTCAAGACTGCATAAAATGGATGTATAGAGAAATACCTTTTCTGCCCCTCTCCTTTCAGCTGCTAACTTCCCTGTTCTCCTGTTATATATATTGTTTACTTATTTGCATAAAAGATATCATTTGCAAGCCTTACCTCAGAATGGCAACCAGCCACCCCAGTTTTACTAGATAACATACTTTTCTACTTGATATTTCCCCAAATACATTGAATTGCAGTCTTTTTCTTTTTTTAAGCGAATCAATTTCATGTTAATCTGTTTCCTACATCTTTTTGAAATACTCACTGGATAAAGCTTGAACTATTTTCTATCTTGCAACAATGCCACTGAGACATCTTGGGGGAAGCCCCTTGATTATTCTAACTCACTGCCGTGTTGTGGAAAACAGAATCATATACACAAGTGATATTTCATATTCAGAACATCCACTACTCTTCTAAGTATGGAATACTCCTGACTAGATATGCATATATTCATTGACTGTGTTGCTCAACTCCTTATTTTAGAGAGGGCCAATAACCCTCTTGTTAAAAACTACCATGTGGCATTATTACAAAGTCAAGGTTGCATGAGGGTTTTGGAAATTTCAAATGATATAAATGTTTACAAGGGCCAAACATCTTTTTTGACATCTTTAAATAAGTTTTTTATTTTTGAACGCTAGGCAGCATTTTGTGCCATTGTGATGGGAACCTAATGGCTAATGTGAAATAATGTCGTGTCATTTAAAAGGTTAATGGAAGTGTAAAGAGGAAACTTTAATACTGCATAAGTACAAATAAAACTGTCTTTGAGAGAAACTCATCTGGGTTAGGGTGGCTTGCTTGAAAAATTCTCTTGGCTGTCCATCATCTCTGAATAATTATTTCACTCCTCTGTCTTTACCCAAGGAGACTCAACTTGAGGCAAAGATCTTTATACGGTGATTCGGGAGGTTTGGGAAAGCAGGACTCATTAGGCTAAAGATTGGGAAAATTACTATCCTGCCAGCAATGGAACACCTCTTTGGCTACCACCTCACCTAAAACCTGATTGAATCCAAAAATTAGCTGAACTTTCCAAACCAGTCTCCTGCTATTTTATTTCACACAGCACCCTGTACTACATAACTGGATCTTTCAAAAGCAGGTGCTACACGTATACAGAAAGAAATTCATACCTTCTATTGCCTCTCAAAATCCGTTATGCTAAATTCACCAAATATGTTAGAAGATGTTAAGTGTTTTGTTCCTTGTGTTTTTTAATCTCCACTAATCATTTTGCTGAATTGTCTATTACCCTCCTACTAAATGTGAACTAGCTAATTCATATCCTGAATGGTATTACACAGCTCTTGTAAATAAAATAACCCCTTTTCGCCTCTTTATTTTTCAGCAGGCAGAACTCCTTTAATTAGAGGTACATAAAATACAATATATTAATGTTCTTTTGCTCTTTTGACATAAGCATTTGCTTTCTTACATAAGCAGATAATACTTTTGTATACCTACCAGACCACTAAAAAGCTCAAGGGCAGGGCCTCCCTGGTGGCGCAGTGGTTGAGAGTCCGCCTGCCAACGCAGGGGACATGGGTTCGTGCCCCGGTCCGGGAGGATCCCACATGCCGCGGAGCGGCTGGGCCCGTGAGCCACGGCCGCTGAGCCTGCGCATTCGGAGCCTGTGCTCCTGCTCCGCAACGGGAGAGGCCACAACAGTGAGAGGCCCGCGTACAGCAAAAAAAAAAAAAAAAAAAAAAAGCTCAAGGGCAAGAATGAGTATTTCCAGAAACCTACAGAAATTTTAATGAAATGAGACAGGTTTAACCAATGACAAGAAAGAAAAGGTAGACTCCTTACTTTTGTAATCCAACTTTCTATTTTGTATCAGTATATACTGTATTTTCTGATTGAAACTGCTGTTCTAATGAAACTTGTGCTTTTCTGTAGTTGCTTTTTACATTTGAAATCAAAATTTCATACAGTATGCTTGACTTGTACCCTTTCTGTTAGGAATTTGATTAAATATCCTAACCGTTTCATTAATTCCTTTTTACATGCTTAAAGTATTTGACGTTAGGCCTTTGCTATCTCAATATTGATCTGTGGACAAAATCCATGAAGCCTGGAGACTGTGATTTATACACATGAAAGAAGAAATAGATTTCCCGTTTAGCAGTGAATCAGTGACTAAGAAGCTGTTCAGTGTCTTCTGATTACTGACCCTTTTACCCTTCATGGCCTTTCTTCTACTCATCATTCATTGAGTAATCATGTATTCTTGTAAAATGCAAAATCAACTTACATGCAATCAGGTATGGACACAAGAAATGCTTGTGCTCTCGATTTCAGGACTCACAGCCTCATACCTTAGCACTCACGGGACTGTAGTTTACTCATTATTTTGTTAATAGTGTGGCTTTGCTATAAAATAAGTTGCTGTTTGCTTTGGTACTACAAGATTTTAAATGTTGCAGCAAATGAAAGAAAGAAAACACATTTGAAGGCTGGTGTCAAAAACCATCAGCTGTACTTACAAAAGCCGTTGTGCAGGTTCTGAAATGAAGTTTATTGCTGTAAATATGTACAATTTATGTTAGCCTGTTTATTCCTAAAACACAAATAAAACTTTTTTTATTAAAAATGCCTACATATAAAAAGCTTACTTTGTACTATGTTTAAAAACATGCAAGATTTCAGGCATATCTTTTTATAATCCTTAAAAATGTTTAGAGTTCTGAATCTTTCATTTGGGAGCTTTTATTATAAAATTTAATACAAAACAAAATCCCTTTATTTGGAAGAAATTCTTTGCAGTATTATCCAACAATTGGGAGAAAAATGCCAGCACTCTTCCAGGAGCTTATTTCTGTACCACTTTGATTTTTTTTTTTTTATATTCTTTAAGATAACATGCCTTACAAACATTTGAACATATGGAGTGTTTATATATTAGGGAATAAAAAAAGAAGAAATGACGTTTCCTTGTATTCAAAAATGATGCCTAAAACAGACTTTAATAGCATCCATTTGTGAGGTGCATTATGTCATATTTCTTTTAAAAATCTCCACTGTAAATATGAATAGTAGAGTTGGCCTATTTGTCAGTCTTTCCTAATTTGAAGACTTCCAAACTCTGAACTCATTCTCTCCCTTCACAAATAATATGTTGACAATAAAATAATGAACAGACAAAAGGTGTGAAGCTCATTTATCCGTTAATTGGTGATTAGTAGAATAGCTTTTCAATAAGAGTCTAAATTCTGGCCTAGAGATGGCTTTAACATTCATCCAGCAATATAACTGGGAATCTGCACTTTATCATCAGAGCCTTGGTCCACAGAGCTACCAGGGGTTTAGACACCCTACACTTGGCTACTCTTTCCAGAAGACTATGTTATACAATGGGAGAAAGAAATGGCCATCCAGTTTTATTTAAATTAGAAAGTAACAAATATATATATAGCATTTTTAGGATTTGCTATAGGGATTATAAATAAGAAGAAGCTAGCATAAGGTAGGTGTTTGTGTATCTGTGTTGTCACTAGTACCAGCCAAGAATATGGAGAAATTGGAACCCTTGTGCCCTTTTGGGGGGAATGTAAAATGATGTCATGCCTATGGAAAACAGTATGGAGATTTCTCAAAAAATTAAAAATAGAACTACCATGTGATTCAGCAATCCCACTTCAAGGCATTTATCATAAATAATTGGAAACAGGCTCTTGAAGAGATATTTGCACTCCTGTGCTCACTGAAGCATTAGTCACAATAACCAAGAGGTGAAAACAACTTAAATGTCCATTGACAGATTAATGGATCTAAAACAAATGTAATATATACATGTAATGGAATATTATTTAGCCTTTAAAAAAAAGAAGGAAATCCTGAGGAATTATGGTAAGCATATGGAATATGGTAGCTATAGAAGGACAAAGGCTGCGTGATTCCACTTATGAAGTATCGAAAGTAGTCAAATTCTTGAAGCAGAAAGCAGAATGGGGATTGCCAGGGACTGGAGGAGGGGGAAATAGGGAGTTGCTGTTCATGGATAGAGTTTCAATGCTGCACAACAATGTATATACATTGTTAACAATACTGTTAACAATACTGTACTGCAGACAAACATTTAAGAGAGTAGATTTCATGTTATGTTTTTTGCCACAATTTAAAAAAAAGAAAGAAATGCAAAGTGGTATAGCCACTTAGAAAAAGTTTGACAGTTTCTTACAACATTAAACATAGTTGTGCAAAACTGGGGCTTCCCTGGTGGCGCAGTGGTTGAGAATCCACCTGCCAATGCAGGGGACACAGGTTCGAGCCCTGGTCTGGGAAGATCCCACATGCTGCGGAGCAGCTAAGCCCATGCACCACAACTACTGAGCCTGTGCTCTAGCCTGTGAGCCACACTACTGAGCCCACATGCCACAACTACTGGAGCCCATGCACCTAGAGCCTGTGCTCTGCAGCAAGAGAAGCCTCCGCAGTGAGAAGTCCGCACACCACAACAAAGAGTAGCCCCCACTCTCCACAACCAGAGAAAGTCCACATGAAGCAACGAACACCCAACACAGCCAAAAATAAACAAATTTATTTTTAAAAAAACACAGTTGTGCGAAACGATCCAACAATCACATTCCTAGGTATTATTCAGTTAGTTTCAAAACTTATGTCCACATAAAAGCTTGCCTGTGCATGGTTACAACAGCTTTATTCATAATCGCCCCCAAAATGAAAAGAACCAATTTCCTTCAACAAGTGAATATAAACGGTGGTACACCTATACAATGAAATACTACTCAGAGAGAAAACAGAAAAGAGTTATTAAGGCAAAAAGACCTGGAAGAAAAGCATACTGATAAGTGAAAGAAGCCAGTCTGAAAAGACTACACACTACGTGATCCCAATTACATGACATTCCGGAAAAGGCAAAACTATAATGACATTAAGAAAAATCACTAGTTGTATGGGGTTCTGAGGAAGATGGAGAGGGATGATTAAGTAAAGCATAGGGGATTTTTAGGGTGTTGAACTATTCTGTGGAGTCCGTACATGTGTTAGTTCACAACCCCGGGAGTTTCCCAAGTGTAATCGGAAACCAGCCCCCACCCATGCAGGGCAAGGATCTCTTGCCCTGTGAGAGGTGAACCACTCCAGTGGTTTTAACAAGCAAGGCAACTTCCAAGACTTGCCTTGGGCGGCCACCAAGACAAGTAGATCTCTACCTCAACCCACCCAAGTCTTAAAAGTTTACATAGAAGCCTTAACTGGATTCAGTCACATACACAGTCCAGAGTCTCAATACCACATTATCACCTCTGGGCAGGATCCTTGGGGCAGCTTGTGGGAGTGGAAAAAACAAGTGGAATGCACATTCCAAGGACAGGGGAGGGGGCAAGGAGCCTCCTGTTGCCAGGGTCCAGCTCACGGGTCAACAGCTGGTGACATCCTCTCGATGACCTCCCCCAACAATATGACATTAGGCATTTGTCAAAACTCAGAACTGTTCAACAAAAAGAATACACCTTAATGTATGCAAATTTAAACTTAAGAAGTTGGGGGATCCCAGCAAGGAAGATAGATTACGGCAAAAAATCTCACTGTATTACGAACGTATAAAACAACCTCATGAAGGGAGTGGGGAGAAGAGGTACTGACCCAAGTAACTTGGAAATGAGTGGAGTCTGTGAGACTAAAGGCAAAAGGAATAAATCCTTCCTGGGAAAAAAAAAAAGAAAATTTCCCCCTCCCACACAGGGGTACAGATTAACAATCTTGACTGCTATATATATATTCTGGAATGAACGGTGAATGGGGGGATTCAGGTTTCTCACTGCTGGAATGTGAATTCACAGATAAGGGAGGGTAGCAGGCTAGAAGTATCCCTGTGTAATGTAGCAGAGTTGGAGACATCAGGAGGAACTCATGTGCAGCTTAATATACAGATGATTATATAAAGAAGTATTTATAGATATGTGTATATACACAGGTTAGTTTACATGCATGGATTTCCTGGTTCGGTCAGCTGAAGAGGGCCCAAAAAAAACAACAATGAGCATACCCAGCTTGGTTTCTAATACCATCTTCAATAAACTGAACCAGGGCTTCTTGGAGAAATGGTTGATTCTAGGACTGGGAAGGAAACTGACAAGATGAGCGTGGAGCATCTTGTATTGCCAGAAAGTTAAGGAGATAATATAAAATAAATAAATAAAATCCACCTCAGGGGTATGCCAAAAGGACAAAGGACCCAAGTGAAGAGCTCCAAATGGCCAAAGCTGAAACAATTTAAGTAATAAAATAAGTAATATTGGATTATAACCCAAAGTATAAAATAAATATCCATGAGTCCATATTACATAAATGATTAAATTAATAAATAGAAGAGACAAATCTGTGTGGAAGAATTCCAAAGGATTTATGTAAATATTCGGACCTTAAGGAGGGGGAGCCTAATTCCTTAAGTCTGGGTTGTACATAGTGGCTTCCTTCCAAAGAGGACAGTATGGAAGAAGGAGAAATAAAGAATAACTTTACAGTGAAGAAACTTGACAAACACTACCTCTGCCAGGTGATCAAGGTCAATGTCAAGTCATAAATACTGTTAAGAGTCTGTACCCTTGAAATGATGTGATGTAAATGGCACTTTACCTCTGTGATCTTCCTGCCCAAAACCCACAAGCACAGTGTACACAGGAGAAAATTATTAAATTCCAATAGAGGGGCATCCTACAAAATATCTCACCCATATTCCTCAAACTATCAAGGTCATCAAAAACAAGTATGGGAAATTATCACAGCAAGAGAAGCCTAAGGAGACATGACAAATATGAAATGGAATCCTGGAAGAGAAAAAGGACATTAGGTAAAAACTTAGGAAATCTAAATAAACTATGGAATTTAGTTAATAATAATATATTGATATTAGTTCATCAATTATAACAAATGGACCATACTAATATGTTAATAACAGTGGAAACTGGATATGGGGTATATGAGATCTCTTTGTACTATCTGCTTGATTTTTCTGTATATCCAAAACTGTTCTAAAAAAGTAAACTATTTACAAAAAAAAGAAAAAGAAAAAAAAAGATAAGCCACAGATTAGGAGAGAATATTTAAATACTTTCAAGGCATATATGTGATAAAGACTTGTATCCAGGCTATATAAAGAATTCCCAAAACTCGGAAGAAAACAATCCAATTTAAAAATGGGAAACTGATCTGGACACTTCACCAAAGAAGATATACAGACAGCAAATAAGCACATGAGAAGATACTCAACATCACTAGGGAAATGAATATTATTAAAACAACGAGATACCACAACACACCTAAGAACAGCTGAAATTAGAAAGACTGACCATACCAAGTGTTAGCAAGGCGGTGGAGGTGGAACTCTCATAGACTGCGGTATGGAATATAAAAAGTAAAAATCACTTTGGGGCTTCCCTGGTGGTGCAGTGGTTGGGAGTACGCCTGCTGATGCAGGGGACATGGGTTCGTGCCCCAGTCCGGGAGGATCCCACATGCCGCGGGGCGGCTGGGCCCGTGAGCCATGGCCGCTGAGCCTGCGCGTCCGGAGCCTGTGCTCCGCAACGGGAGAGGCCACAACAATGAGAGGCCCGCGTATCGAAAAAAAAAAAAAAAATCACTTTGGAATACAGTTTGGCAGTTTCTTGAAAAGATATACACCTACCACATGATCCAGCCATTTCACTCCTAAGTATTTACTTCCAAAAGAAAGCATATGTCCATACAAAGACACATACAAGAATGTTCATAGCATTCTGTGTATTGTAACAGCCAAAAACTGTTAACAACCAAAACATCCATTAACAGGTGAACAGATAAACAAATGATGGTGGAATTCTACAACAGAATACTTCTCAACAATAAAAAGGAATGAACCACTGATACATGCAGTATCATAGATGAACTTAAAATAACACTGAAAGAAGCCAGATCACACAAAAAAAGAACATACTGTATGATTCCATTTATACTAAACTCTGGAAAATGGGAACTCATCTATAATGGCAGGACGCAGATCAGTGGTTGTCTGGGGGGAAAGGGCGCACAAGTAAGGATTACAAAGGAGGAGGATGACACTTTCAGGAGTGACTGGTTGTTCACCACCTTGAGGTGACGCTTTCATGGGTGTGCAGACATCAAAACTGATCAGACTGCCCACTTTAAATATGTACAGTTTATATCAGTCAGATTTCAATAAAGCTTTTACATATGGTACTGTAGTAATAATGTAGTGAGAGAAGGACTAAGTAGAGTAAGGTTTTTCCCTTCTCAAAGGAAGGACTTTGTGGAGGGTTGAAATTCCGAAGGACCCTTTATCAGTAAGTGCTCACCTACAAACTGTTACTGGTCCACAACGACATAAGGAATTTGCACAAGAAGGTAAAACAACTACCTCCCAAAGCATGCTGGTTAGTTCAGCTGATTTTTTTTTTTTCCTGGCCAAACTTTCTCATGAAGAAAGAAGTATATTGATGAACATTCTGGCACAAGCTCCACATCTAATCACCAAGCTGTAACAAACAGTTCATAGAGTGGCATTAGCCTACAGACACGTTTTGGGTAGCACCATCTAGACTGCACTCACTTTTATTAATCTCACTAAGCCTACCCTCATCTGTATGATGAGAATAAGAGGGAATGCTCTGGACACCTCGAATAATAATCTGATGCTCTAATGAGTTATAAATCTTGCAAAAATCAGGTACCAATGATGTGTTATTGAGTTATGTAGAAATTCATCTGAAATAAAGCAATATATAAAAATAAAATATTTTTTATTTGCTCAAAATGCCTGTTTTTAAAGGTAACTGAAATTAAAAATGGTCTGTTTTCCAATGAAGTTGTTAACATCCAAAACTCCATTAAGCGTTTGTAACAAATTAAGAGTTTACAACAAATGTGGTCTACATACAGTCTTAGCTGACATTTTGATAGTAATGTATACTCTATACATGACATGTATTCTTATCAGAGCATACTCTCCTGATCAGACACAGAAATATAGAAGTTACAGTGTTATTTTCATTTTTATCTATGTTCTAATATGAGATTTTAGTTTCTAGAATTCAAAACTCAAAATCGTTCACACAGATTTAGTGTTTTTTCATGTCTGGAGCACTTCTCTAAGAAATTTTACATTTTATAAACTTTCCTTTGAAATACGAGAAAAACATGGAATCTCCTGAGTTACAGATGTAGCTTATACATTCTTTAAAAGTTATTTTTTTAAAATATCACAAATTAACCATATATATCCATAATAAACATCCTTGCTATTCACATAGTTCTTTAAGCAATATTCAAGTATATTTGTGCTTGTAAGTTTACATTACTTTACAGCCTTTTAGCTTTCAATAAAATTGTGTATCTATAAAGGTTTCTCAAATATTTAATAAATGAAGCAAAACAGTCATTATGAAAATATAAACTGCTATTATAGCCTTTTCATCTTTCATGTTTTTATGCATTTCTTGTCAACCATATAATTTCCTGTTCTTTAGTTAAGTTGATAAATTGTTGTCTATGTAATCTCAACACTGCTGCTTTCTCAGCAGGCCATAAGAGTATATCGCAGGTTTTCTAACACATGGTATTCACTCTGCTGTATCAGTTGTAGCAGTGGGATCCGATAATATTGGTATTCATCATTTCCAGTTATTTCAACTGCAGGACCACCTTAAAACACAAAGGGAGGGAAGGGCGGGAATCAGGTTATCCCAGAATGATGCCAGTATCTGTTGCATGAGATGCTTTGAAATCTCTGAAGAAGGGGCTGGAGAACTGACAAGTACAATGCACAGAAGGCACAGGTCTGCCAGGATCCATGCTTCAGACTCATCTAACATTTACACCAGGCCCTGCCACACACCCCTCCAGACTTGTAGCCTCATCCAAAGGCAAGCCAGGCTACCAGTTTGTTACTGGGCATGTGGACCAGTCATCAAGGCACCATGATGGCCGAGTGACTGAAGAGTATGGAGGGAAGATGAAGTATACCAGAGTTTCAAAAAGATCGAGCCAAGAAGATGGGTTAGTGGCAAGAGAGGTTGGTAAGAATAACTGACTTTAATCCTTGAGACACGATCACTAGAGACGACGCTCAGCAACAAGGAAAGGAACATATGCAACGTAGGGAATTATTTTTATGTCTTCCTCATGGCAGCAGTTTCTATTGTCTAAATATTATTTTTCACATTAGTTAAACACTCGGAATTGTTACTGTTACTTAGCCGTTCCTTTGTAAATGTAAAGCTTTTGGTCCTTCATTAGCTCTATTTTGTCTCAAGCTGATTTTTGTCATAATAACTACAAACCATATTTTGTCTCTGGTACTTAAAGCGATTTTCTACCATTTGTCCAGTTAAATAAGACAATCTTTTCTTTAAGATCATTAACTATTTTTAATCATTAAATGTCTTCAGAATCAACTAATTTCACAACTCCAAGTTAAAAAAATTTTTTTACCATTAATGAGCACTGGAGCAAAACAAATCTAGCTGTTATTCTTTAAAAAAATAACTACTTGATAAATTATGTTCTATTAATGTAAATTAAATTTATAATTAATGTAATATCTAAAACTAGAGAAGAACATATCAAAGTATCTTCTGTGCTTGACATAAAATATCAGGAACAAAAGAAATATTAAACATAAATGATTAGTTTTTCTTATATTGCTCTCATGGTATCAATCAGAAATTAAATATTTTGAACCATACAGAAAAATTAAAACACATACCTTATTAGCTGCTTCCAAGGAACTTATTAGATTCTGCAGCTCTTCTTTACTCATTTCAACGGAATACGGCTTGACTTCACCATTTTCTTTCACATCTAGATGAAGGTTTAAAAGTGGCATTTGTAGTGTAGCAATCTTGTCACTAGAAAGTGCAAGCTGTTTAAAATGAGAAAAATACTAATTAGTAAGTAGTATTAAAAAGGAATATATTAAATACGCATCAGAGCTTACAAACAACACGTTAAAGAAAAAAGAGTACTCCTGTTTGCTATGAAGTACAGGGAAACGTGAAAGGAATAAAAAATATTAAACCCATGCCAAAGCAGCATATATCTGAAGAATAGAAAAAGAAAAGAGAGAAAGTAGTTTAGGGAAAAAAGACAACCAGTTAGGATTTTATGGTAGGAGTAGAAATCTAGAGCAGCGTTATGGCTGGGAAGTACTGAATGGGTCCAATGCATCAGGAAACAGAGAATTTTAAAGAAGTGTAATGATAACAAGAGGATGAAAGTCCGTGTACAAAGATAAAACTAAAAACACTGTAAGTCTCAGAAATTAAGATGCTTAAATAATGAGCAGCTAACTCTCTATTAAATTATTGAAAAATGTTATCAAGATACCATCTTTGATCAAAGCCACTCAACAAAAACACTTGACACTTTTACCTCTTCTAGTTTCCATCTAGAGGAAATGGAAGAACCAACTGTTTATGATACTAAAGCTTTCTGAAACAAGCATCATAGCTTCACCGGCAGATGGCAAAGAGAAACTCAGTTTTCCTGGAATCTGAGCCAGTAACCCCACAATAACTGAATTTTGGAGTGCTACCACTTGCAAAAGTTTACTTGGGCAATAGTGAAGGACTCCCTCCCTGACAACCAACCTCAAAGGATCTCCCTTGTGGTACATACACTACAGGACCAAACAAACCTTCACGTGGTTCCTCCATTCTCTCTCCAAAATACAGGACCCATAATATCTGAGAAAGCATCACCTTCAGGTTGTCTGCCTCATCAATAATTTTCCTCAATATTTCCAACAAGTGGTTTCTCAGCCTATGCTTGAGTACCAGCTATGAGAAGGAGTGTGCTAACTCAAAAAGAGGTTAAAATAATTTTCAGATACTCATAGTGGTTAAATTATTATTTCTTAGGTTGAATTGAAACCTGCCTTATTACAAATCATATACTTTAGCCTTTGTCCTATTCGCCAGAGCCACAGAGCACATATCTATTCCCTCATCTACATGACTTTTAGTCCTTTAATGACTTAAAGCTTTACTTAATTAAATTTATTATACTTGTAATTTATTATACATGGTTTAGATATCTGCAGTGCACTTACTGATGCCCAAGTTAACACAAAAGATGTAATTTTAATTATCTTTGATACATTTTTAGGAAAATGTATTCTCAAAAATACAGAAATTTTAGATATATATTACTACAAAAAATAAATCTACTCAAAAAATGAAATAAAAAGCATAAATACTCATAAATATATTCTCACCTTTAACTGCCAATCAAAATCCTGTAGCTGTGAAGAGGAAATATCAACTATTTCTTCCAACAGAGCCTGCTTGATTTCATCTTTCCTACTTTTTAAGCATTTCATGATAGCTTCTTGATGAGATGAATTCAGCTGATCCAACTGCTGAGATATCTATGAAAATAAAAATAGATGGTTAGAAAATAAGTGAAAGGGCCTTTGTTTATTTTTTAAAATTAATTCTTATTGGAGTATGGCTGCTTTACAATGTGGTGCTAGCCTCCACTGCACAACAAAATGAATCAGCCATACACATAGAGATATCCCCTCCCTTCTGGACTTCCCTCCCATTTAGGTTACCACAGTGCATTAGGCAGAATTCCCTGTGCTAGACAGTATGTTCCCATCATCTGTCTATTTTATACATAGTATTGATAATGTATATGTGTCAATCCCAGTCTCCTAATTCCTCCCACACCACCCCTTTCCCCCTTGGTATCCATACATTTGTTCTCTACATCTCTGTCATTATTTCTGGTTTGCAAATAAGACCACCTATACCACTTTTCTAGATTCCATATATATTATACAATATTCGCTTTTCTCTTTCTGACTTACTTCACTCTGTATGACACTCTCTAGGTTCATCCACGTCTCTACAGATGACCTAATTTCACTCCTTTTTATGGCTGAGTAATATTCCACTGTATACATGTACCACATCTTCTTTATCCATTCCTCTTTTGATGGACATTTAGGTTGCTTCCATGTCCTGGCTATTATAAATAGTTCTGCTATGAACACTGGGGTGCATGTGTTTTTTTGAATTATGGTTTTCTCTGGGTATATGCCCAGTAGTGGGATTGTTTGGTCATATGGTAGTTCTAGTTTTAGTTTGTTTAAGGAACCTCCATACTGTTTTCCATAGCAGCTGTATCAATTTACATTCCTACCAACAGTGTATGAGGGTTCCCTTTTCTCCACACCCTCTCCACCATTTATTGTTTGTAGATTTTTTGATGATGGCCATTCCGACCGGTGTGAGGTGATACCTCATGGTAGTTTTGATTTGCATTTCTCTAATAATTAGTGATGCTGAGCATCTTTAGGGCCTTTCTGTTTAAAATGTAAACAACAGTCACACTCTCCTTTCACATACCCTTTAAAATAGTAGTATCAATAAATGAAAAAAAAACTTCTATAACCATGAAACAATAAGATGAGGATGCATAACCAATAAACAATAGGTTTTAACAAATTTTTGCAAAACAGAAAGTAAAAAGGGCTGACCAACGAAGCAGAGTAAGAGTGAATACACTTGGAAACCACTAAAGCTGGTATACCTATATTAATGTATCAGAAAACATAGACTTTAAGAAATAGAGGATAGCAAAAGGGTTGTTCAACAGAAATACATAACAATCATAAATGTGTGTGCACCTAATAACACCGCTTCAAAATATATAAAGCACCAAAACTTGGCAGAAAAAGAGAAATGGGTAAATCAACTTTCATAATTAGAGATGTTAACAAACCTCTCAGTAACTGATAGAAAGAGACAAAAAAATCAGTAAAAATATAGCATTGAAAAACATTTTCTGCTTAACCTAACTCCACATAGAACACTACACCCTAGGATTGCAGAATACATATTATCTTCAAATGTATATGGGACATCCCCGAAAATGAACTATATGCTGAGCCATGTCGCAAATCACAACAGATTTCAAAGGATTGGAACTATACTATTTATATTTTTGAGCCACTGTGTAATTAAATCATAACTGAAAAAAAAATTCCAAACATCTGAAAATTAAGCAACATGGTAACACAGTACTAAGTGACAAAAGAAATAAATCTTGCATAAACACTTTCAGAGAAAAAGAAAAAAAAAAAACCTTCCTAATTCATTCCATGAGACCAGAATAAAACTTTATATTCTGACAAAAACATTATAGGAAAAAAAAATGGGCCAATATCACTCAAATATAGATGGAAAAATCCTAAACAAAATATTGGCAAATCAAACCAAAAGATACATTAAAAAAAGATAATACATCATGACCAAGTTGAGTTTATTTTGGCAATGTAAGGTTAGTTTAACATTCAAAAATCAATGCAAGGCACCACATTAACAAAATAAAGGTAAAAATAATAAATAAATTCAGGAAAAAAGCATTTGATAAAATTCAATACCTATTAATGATAAAAATTCTCAGCAAAGTAAGAATTGTAGGAAGCTTCTTTAATCTAATCACGGATACCCATAAAATCATACAGGTAACACACTAAATTGTGAAACAGTGAACACATACATTCTCTGTAAGGTCAGGAACAAGGCACTGCTTTTTTTTTTTCCCCCCAAAACTGTCCTGAAGGTATTAGCCAGTGCAATAGAGGGGAAAAAAAGAAATAAAAGGTATTAAAATTGAAAAAGAAAATGATTGCATACAAAAAATATCCAAAAAAATTTATAAACCATTATATATAGTAAATAAATTTAGAAAGACTGTTGGACAAAGTATATAAAAATCAACAGTTTCCACATACTAGCAATACGCAATTGGAGAGCAAAATTAAACAACATCAGAAACATCAGTTACTTAGAAATAAATCCAACAAAATATTTGCAAGACCTCTACACTGAAAACTACAACATATTAGAGCAAAACTGAAGTTAATCTAAATAAATGGAAGATTATACCATATTCATAGATCAGAAGGCTCAGTACTGTTAAGATGTCACTTCTCTCCAAAACAGTCTAGAGATTCAGTGCAATCCCATGCTATGCACTTAATGTCCCCTAAAAATTCATGTTAAAACTCTGACCTTCAAGGTGATATCGAGAAATGGGGCCTTTGAGAGGTAATCAGGTTTAGATGAGGTCATAAAGGTGGGACCCTCATGATAGGATTAGTGCCCTTATAAGAAGCACCAGAGAGTTTGCTCTCTGTCTCCACCCCTACCCCCACAGCCATGTGAGGACACAGTGAGAATGCAATCATCTGCAGCAAGGAAAAAAGCCCTCACCAGGGGCCAGGATCAGCCGTACCTTGATTCTGGACTCCCTAGACTCTAGAACTGCAAGAAATTAATTCCTGTTATTTAAGCTACTCACTCCAAGGTATTTTGTTGTGGCAGCCCAAGCTACTACTCCCCATCAAAATTCCAGCAGGTTTTTTGGTTAAAACTGACAAGCTGATTTTAAAATGCACCTGAAAATACAAAGGATCTAGAGTAACCAAAGCAATCTTGAAGAAACACAAGGTTGAAGCTCTTCTACTACCAGATATCAAAACTTAATGTAATATAGCTTTAATTCTACAATAATTAAGACATTGCAGTATGGGCAAACATAGACAAACAGACTAATGGAGTAGAAAAAGAGTCCAGATAGAGAACCATACATATATCGTCACCTGATTTCCGAGAAAGGCTGCACAGCAATTCTATGGGGCAAGGATGGTCATTTCAATAAATGGTACTAGGTCAAGTGGATATCATATGGAAAAATTTGAATCTGATCCCTACTCCATACACAAATATTAATTCAAAATGCATCAGTGACATAAATGTAAAAGCTAAAACAATCAAGCTTCTCAAGAAAGCATACAAAAACATCTTCATGGCTCTGGCACAAATATTTCTTAAACACAGCATTAATATCACTAACCATCAAAAGAAGTATGGATAAATTGGACTTGATTAAAATTCAGAACTTCTATTCACCAAAAGATACTATTAAGAGACTGAAAAGGCAAGTAACATAAAAGATATTTAAAATACATACATCCAAGAACTCATATTCAGAATATCATCAAAACCAAAATGACAAACATACATAACTACATTTTTTTTTCCAAGTGGGCAACCTACACAAACATGCCCAAATGACTTTTGACAAAGGTACAAAAGCAATTCAATGGAAGGATACCCCATGACCCTGAAATTTCACTTCAAGATGTGTATCCTAGAAAAGCTGGCCCGTGTGTGTGCAAAAAGACACATACAAAATGTTTGTAGCAGCACTATTCATAATAATGAAAGAGGCAATGACCCAACTGTTCATCAGTAGGGGGATAGAAAAATAAGTCCTACTAATTCCTATCATCAAATACTACAAGGGGTTAAAATACATAAACCAGATCTACATTTATGAACATTGGTAAATCTAAAACGCAATGTTGCAGAAAAATTACAAATGGATACAAACATTACCATTTACAAGTTACACATTTAAACAGCTCAAATAATTGTATATATTGCTTAAAGATGCAAATATTCACACAATATAGAACACAAAACACGCACACAACTTCACAAGTGGTAATCTCTAGGGGGAGGGTGATATTTATGTGTATCTGTAATGCCTTGTTTCTAAAACACACACAAACCTGAAATACATAAAATAAAATTTTAACAACTGTTTAATTGTGGTAATGGGAATATAGGTGTCAGTAATATAACTTTCAATTTTCTTCTATATGACTTAAATGTTTCACAATTTTAAAATATACAAACAACCAAAAACAAAACTACAAAAATCCAGAACTTCCACAGATTTTCCACTTACAATTATGAGGTTTTTATTGTTATCTATTATACACTTAATAATGATGGCCCTTGTTTTATATAGTGCCCTGAAGACCAGCTTAATAAAAAAAAAAAATGTGAACACAGATTTATTATTTATCATAAGGTATATAAATTTGGAATGAAGTTACCTCTTCATCAGATAAATTTTTACCAACTACAGCTTTGAAAAAGTTGGTAATGTCTTCTAGAACATGCATCCATTCTGTTGAATCCCAAACACTGTGATAATCCTGGTAGAGAGGATAAGTTCGGCCACAAATGCCATCAATTATTTTGTGAAGAAGCTAGAGAGAAGAAAAAAGAGAAATAAATGTAATTATAAGTAAAATTATAAAACAGATTTATCTTCCTTATAGCACATAAATGGTGTTGCGAGAAGTTCATGTTACCTTCAGGAGCAGTTGAGGCTGAAAAGCAGCTATCCTTAACATTATTTTATTAATTAAAAGTTAGAGGGCTTCCCTGGTGGCGCAGTGGTTGGCAGTCCGCCTGCCGATGCAGGGGACACGGGTTCCTGCGCCGGTCTGGGAAGATCCCACATGCCGCGGAGCGGCTGGGCCAGTGAGCCATGGCCGCTGAGCCTGCACGTCCGGAGCCTGTGCTCCGCAACGGGAGAGGCCACAACAGTGAGAGGCCCGTGTACGGCAAAAAAAAAAAAAAAAAAAAAAAAAAAAGTTAGAGCTTCACTCACACACACAAAAAAACAGACTTTCTGTAATTGTCCACCTTCAGAAGCTAAAATAATTTTATAGATACACTGTTGTTTCTCCAACGTTCCTGAAAGGAAGATGGTGAGTGTAAAAGTTTCTCCTTGGGATTCCTTAGACATCGGATTTATACCAATAACCAAAAAACAAGGTATGACTCTTAGATCAAAGTCTTTTTAACTGTAGATCTACACACCTCTTCTCTCCGTTTTCCACAACAGCCACACTTATTTCTTTTGGTCCAAAAAAAGTCCTCGGTGTCTTTCTTCCTTTTTTACATTCCTTTCTCTCTACCCTACCTTAATGCCAGCAATGGAAACCCTAACACATATATAACTAAACATAGTAATTAAGACTGGATTTTGGAACAAAACTGGCTAGTCTGTATCCTATTTCCACTACATACTAGTTTTGCCAAGTTATTTAAACATTCTGTGCCTGTTTCCTCATGTGTAAAATGAGGATATCATCTATCCCTATAATGTTGTTGTATGGATTGAAGAATACATGCAGATCACTTGGCACACTCCTGGCATTAAATACTGCTTGCCATTGTTATCCTTCGTCGTCTTATTATTATCATCATCACTATTACTACTACTCCTACTATTGGTACTATGTTCCATGACTTTAACATATATTAACTGAGTACCTACTATACCAGCACTATTCTAGGCAAATGATAAATATGGTTTTCCTTCTCAAGGGATATCTGTGTCTTGTAAGAAGCGTACTTGAACCCAAACAACTTGGAAATGCATTTAAGCAGCAAGGCTTCCAACTCTTTTCTCCTGGATCATATTCCAGTCCATTTTAAGCAGTAACTCCTCTATAACACCACACATATTGGAACAGAGATGAGCAACTGGTGACCCTACCTCCAAATAATGGCTAAAGCACTATGTGAACAGAAATTTTATTTGTCATAAATTAGCCAACATTTTCAACTTGAAATTCATTCAAAATTCTCTACCTATATTTCACCTTATCCCAAACTGTCCCCCATGCTAAAACAAAACTCAGAACTCAAACTGAAAAATAAGAGTGCTATCCTTTTGGAATATATTTTTTTAATTAATTCACAAATACGTAATGAGCACTTCATTCCAGTTATTAAACAAGTTAATGTAAATACAAAGAAAAATAACTATAACAGCTACCATTTATAAAGCCCCAATTATGTACCAAACACTGTGCTGGTCTTCACTGTAACCCTGTGAAGTGAGCCTTGCTATTATCCCCATTTTACAAATGAGGAAATGGAGGATAAATAAGATAAGGTCCTACATATCAGAGCCTCAGTCCATTAGAGAAAACTAATATATCAGTAAATAAATGTAACTTAGGATGATAGGAGTTATAGTACAAGTTTACAGAAGGTACAAAACAGCACAGAGGAAGGAGGGGAAAGTATGTCTTAAAAGGATGAGTAGTTGGCCAAACAGGAGAAGGGCATTTCTAGTCACAAGCAGCTGCATATGCAGATAAAAGTGTAAAACCACATGGTGCAATTTGGGAGATGACAGCATACAAAGCTGGAGAGGTGGTGGAGGCCAAATCACAAAGGGCCTTGTAAACAGTGCAAAAGAGCCGAAACTTTAATGTGTCTTCTGTAGGGAAGCAACCTATTCACATATCTGCATTATGGTTCTATAAATCTGCCAACAGGTCGAGAGATATAAGGAGGGAAAAGGGAAAGAGGTGAGTCCAAAGGCTCCCATCTTCCATTTACCAGCAAGAGATTGGGGGGGAGGGGGTGTTGAGGACACTCAAATAGGAGGCAGCAAGGAGGTAAAGAAGATGTGAAAAGGAGGACCAAGGATGATACTCAGAATTTCAGGTTGAATGACTCGGAAAGTGGCAGTGTCACAAACCAAAAATGAGGCTATAGCTACAGAAGGAGTAAGTCAGGGAGAAAGACGAGGAGCTCAGCCAAGGATATACTGAATTTGAGATACCTGTGGGTGTATCTAAGCAGCAGCCTGACACTCAGGGAAGAGATTTTTGGATCCAGAGATTCAGGAGTCATCTACATACCTGGCAGTAAAGGTTATGGGCCTTATCTTTGTAGTACGCAGGTAGAATGAAGACAGGAGCAGGAAGATAATACAAGAGTCAAAGTCAACAGATCTGAGCATCTGTTTCCACTTTGCCACTTATTACTCCTGCTCACCTGTCTAGACTTAGTCTCCCTGCTCTGCTTCCCACTCTGAACTCCAGCCTCTAAAACTAGAGCAGGTCCTGAAATTTCCCTGGGGCTGGCTTTCTTCTTCTACCTTTGTACCTGCTATTCCTCTGGCCTGAAACTCTCTCTCTCCCCTCTGCCCAGTCTGTTTCCTACTCCTCTTTCAGGACCCAAGCTAAAAATCTAGGCAGCCGCTCTGGAAAACCTTCCCTCGCCCCTTCAAATCTGGGTTGCTACCTCTCCCACAAACTCCCTACTGGGTAACTCAGTTTGGTTTCCTTGTTAGATAACAAGGTCCACCAGGGTACAGGCTGCCTCGGGCGCGGCCCGGCGGGCGTCTGCGTGCAAAACGCCCTGAGAGGCCGCTGGAGGCCGGGTCGCAGAGGTGGCGACCCAAGCCTCGGCCTCCTCAACTCTCCAGGGGACGCAGGGGGCGGGCCACCCGAAATCACACCCCTTCCTCCTCCTTCCTCTGGGAAACGGGCGCGAGCCCCGCAAAGGCGTCCAGGTGGGAACTGCCCCGCACGCCAGGCCGTCCTGGAGCCCGGCCCCGCGCAGCCGCCCCGGCGCCCTCCTTACCTGCAGGCCCAGCTCGGCAGGAAGCTTCTGCAGCCGCCACAAGGGAACCTCTTCTTCCGGCTCCATCCCTGCGCGTACCAGGGCTGGGTCACATGACCACTCCTGGCGTCTCCTTTGAGGCCGCGGCTCGCTCACGTGACTCTACCCAGCTGGTCGGGGTGGGCGGGGCGGGCCTGGAGCCGCTGGAGCCCTTGTGCGCTTGCGCAGAGGTGGAGGCGTCGTTTTCCCTAGGAATGAGGAAAATACTTTCTGCCCGTTGCGACATTGAAACGTTGGTTACACACCCTTGTGGTATTACATGGAAGGCATATTCGCGAATCTCTCAAAGCAGTTGGCAGCTTTGTTCAGAGTTTTATTAAACTTTCTCTGTACACTTAGAGTTATGGTTATCTTTCATTTCGGGGATTACAGGTAACTTTGATTCCCTTTTAGTTTTTCTAAATTTTCTATTCAAAGTTTTAGTTTTAAATGCTAGATTATGATTCCATCTAGTCCCTTTAATTTTGGCTTGAAAATTAGCCAACTCTTACCTGAACTCATCCCCTTCTTTCAACATCTTGCTAAATGCAAGCGATAACAACTGATATACGCTGATAATAATCTGTCTTCCAATCCCGTTGCCTAGAACTACAGTCTCAGCTGGCGCGGATTCTGCCTTCCAAATTGTCAAAGGCAGTGCATAACATGAATCCCAGCTTTCTGGCCTGCTGCCATACACTAAATCAACTACATATTTTAGGTTATGTTACAGTACCTCCCACTCATACCAATTTCTACATTGGTCAGAGTAGGTTGACTAACAAAACAACACCAAAATTTTAGTAGCTTAACATAATATGTATTTATTTTTTTGTTATATGTATGTCAGTTTAATACAAGTATAGGTGGTTAGGTGGCTCTTTTATTCTCCAAGACCTCAGAGTTCTGTCTGTTCAGTCACTGGGGAAAGAGCATATGAAAGATCATAAAAGAGATTTTTATGTGCCAAATCTAGAAATGGGGAACATCATTTCTACCTGTTTCCATCAGCCAGAACCCAGTTTGATGGTAGCAACTAACTGTAAGGGAATCTGGAAAATACAGTTTAGCTGTGTGCCCAAGAAGGAAAAGAAACAGTTTGGTAAACACACAGTTTATGTCTGCCACAATCATGCTGTTCAAAAGACAACTGAGAATTTCTAATACGAGGTATATTAACACTGTTAACAATCATTCTCTTTCACATTTTCATGTGGAACAATCATGCTTGATAGCTTATTGTTAAAGTAAAATATTAAACCAGGCTCCGACTAACATCTTGTACCTGCCTCAAATTAGTATTGATTCAGGTTCCTATTAAGAGGACGGGCTGAGAGGTTAATAATTCAATCAACCCCTTTTTGTGTTATTGCCACAATCAGGTTAGATTAAAATCTGTGATTCTAGAAGTTATATCTGAGAGAAATCAAGAGGGTGAAACTGGCTGGTTGGCTGCTTAGGTAAAACTCTGGGCTATACTAATTTAGAATTATTACAAGAAAAGGTCCAGTCTTCAGTTTTTTATGTCCCCAGACTCTATTTTGTCATTTCACTGAAGATATTGGCTCACCCTAACTGAACTCTCTTACCAGAATATTACACAATAGGAATTGCTTCTCCTTAGTGTATTCTCTCTTGAAGAAAAAGCTGTTTCTTTGAGTCTCCTTTTCGTTAAATGCCATACCCTTATAATTGCTTCTTATACATTCTTGACCAAGATTTAGGAAATATTCTGTTCTTGAGGGTTACTCCGGGAATTTCTATCCCCCATCTTTGTGGGTCAAGTCTTACTAGTAAGTTTTCAAACGATAACTTTCTTTTGTCCCTAAATTCTGGGCTCCCTATTTTCACCCACAAAGTGACATTAGCTTCAGTAATTACAATTTCTGACAAATGTTTGAGAAATCCAGAAAAGCTATTAACTCATTATTCGGAGTTGAAGGCATCCGTTAAGAAAAGAAATTGTCTGTAGTTTTCCACATCTGTTTCTCAGCTCAAACCTGCTTTTCAGGTTAACCTACAACTTGAAGTTGACTAATTTGTTCACCTTAATTAGATACGTTGCAATATAGATGTGCTTAGTGATTTGCTTTGCAATCTATGTAAAATTATTCCTTTTCATAAATTGCTGAGAGCAAAGAGTCTTCAAGTTTAAATGAGTTTAATTACTATCCTATAACCATACAGGAAATGTTGAAATGTTACATTGGCGTTGGTTCTGTTAAATTGAAACAAGTTATGGATAGTTAATTTGTAAAGACCTGGAAGATACTGAGTTTTATTTTGTCTGTATAAACTCAGATTTGGCTGCCTAGGAAATATCTTTTTTTTAAAACAATTTATTTTTATTTGCTTATATATTTATTTGGTTGTGCTGGGTTTTAGTTGTGGCATGAGAACTCTTAGTTGTGGCATGCAAGTGGGATCTAGATCCCTGACCAGGGATCAAACCTGGCCTCCCTGTATAGGGAGCTCAGAGTCTTTACCACTAGCCACCAGGGAAGTCCCTAGGCAACGTTTCTTATAAGTCAACTGGATAAATGTCTTTTCATTCTGGTGAATGAACTTAATAAATGGAAGGCCTTTGTCTTTCTTTTAGACCATTATAGATAATTAAGAAATGCTTTTAACACTTCCTTATAACACATTTTCTTTATCAAAAAAAAACCTTGTAGCTAAAGCCATCTGAGTTCTCCGTTACAGTGATCTTTGAAACAGACATTTTGATTTAAAAAGGATGATAAAGACTTCACATAACTTCACATAAAGACTTATTCCAGTGTAGCAGTAAAGAATACAGTGTACTAAAAGCTCGAAATTCTTCTGTTAAAGTTAAATACTTGAGTGAACTACAATTTTGGAATTTAGAGTAATGCATTGTAGTCCACACTCTGTCCTCAGGGGTTTGCAGTCTTTGAATGGCATATCAAGTGCTCCGTTAGTCTTTCTGATGACTGTTCTGTGTCTGCAAGACCTCCCTCTTCTGGGTTGCCACCTCTTTTAATCACTGTACTGAAAGCCTCCACATCTGTGAGCTGTTAGGATTTTAGGCAGTGGTTCTTAATCAAGATAGCTCATTAGAGTCACCCCAGAGAATGTTTGAGTGATTGATTTTTCACTTTAAATATGCTATACTTTTGTTTTTTAAATAGCTTTGTCATTTACATACCATAAAACCCTGCCATTTAAAGTACAGTTTGGTGGGGTTTACTAAATTTATCCAGTTCTTCAATCATCACCACATTTTAGTGTGAGAACATTACGATGCCCCCCCAAAATGTCTCTTTGTGCCTGTTTGTAGATAATCATGTGCAGGCTTCCAAAAGAAAATAATAGCCAGAGATCACCCCCCAGACCAATAGTATCCGAATCTCTTAGTAGGTAAAATAAGGTACTGGTGGGGTTTTTTGATCCCTCTGGTTTTATTCTATTGTTTACTTTGCCTAGAATCTTCTCTCCATCCACCCTCAGCTCTCTCCATGCTTATTTAGTAGACCTAGTGAATTCAGACACCTTCCCCAGAGAATTTTAATTGCTGCCTCACCTGTGTTTCCATAACTCTTTTAACGAACTTCTATTAGAGTCTTTATTGCATTGCATTGCAGCCGTTTGTTTACAGGCTGCTTCTCCCATTGTTCTGAGAGCTCTTTGAAAAGCAGAGGCATGACACATTCATTTTCATATTCTAGACAGTGTCTGGCATGAAGCAGACTCCCCATAAGTGTTTGTTGAATTCAGAAATAGAAGAGGTGATTTAAAAACTATGAAAAGCTTAGACAGTGATTCAAGTGAACCTTGACTACAAATTAGAATCAACTGTGGAGAAATCCCTACGACCAGATCGCACCCAGACCGATTAAGTCTGAATCTCTAGCCAGGGAACTGCTCGGTTCCCTCAGCAGTATTTTTTTTTTACCTCCCCATGTCATTCTCCTAATGTGTAGCTGAAGTAGAGAGCCATGAGGTTAAAGCCTTAAAGGATAGTCCAAAATTGCCTCCTTGACCAAAATAGCTCTGCCCCATTGCCTGAAATATTTAAATTTGCTGTTACTTTACCTAAAGAGAGCTAAGAAACACAGGTGGATTAATAGATATCTGTTTAAAATATATATAAGCCCCTAGCACGCCCACGAAAGAACGCTGGGATTCACATAGTATAAATTACTGAAGTCTGATTACTCTCTTCCTGACATCTCACTTGAAGAACCATTATGAAATAGGAGACTTAACTTGGGTAGAAAATTGAAAATGTCAAAGCAAAAACTGCACTGAACAGTGTCAAACAGGCAAGCAAGACTTTATTCAAGGCTCTCACAGTAAGAATGAGAGAGAGAACAGAACTCACCCTTACTGAAACAAAGGGCAGGAGGATTTTTAGGTAGTAATATGTGAGTGAGAACACACGACATCCGTATTTGCTAACTTGCTTTACTCAAAGGAGCAGTAAACTTTCTCGTATCTTTGTGACAAGAGGCAGTTTTACAACTTGGAACAAGGCACCCACCAAAATTAGGCTCCTACCCTTCCACAGAGGCTGAGGGATAGGGGTGCAGTCTCTTTTGATGTTACATCTCAGAGAGATGGCTCTAAAGCTCTTGAGAAAGATATTCTTAAACTGTAAAACTGGCAGAGACCTTTTTTTGAAGATTGACATCTCAAAGGGGAGAGAAAGTAATTATAATTACAAGTTTTCTAAAGAAAATGTTCTCTGAAAGTGGAATTCAGGGGTTTAGTCAGGAGGAAGCGTCTCTAAAATTTAGCCAAGCTGAGAAACTTTAAGGTAGTCTTGGTCAAAAGACAGATCATTTTGAAACATGAAGAGTGAGAAGTAAGCCCAGAAAGATTGCCCATGAAATGCCTCAACAAAGAGTTTTCAGCAGCAAAGTTTAGCATGAGGGTATTGGATAATTGGGAGAACCAAAAAGAAAGCTAGAAAAGGAGTTAGGGAATTTTTGGAAACAAAATGTTTTGCAGTTTTCCCCTCCATAGCGCAGTTGATATCCAGCAGATGAAAAAGGAAATTCTTCCTTCATCACCTTCTTCTTCCTGAAGGGACTCTCAGGTTTACATTCCACCTACCTTTCAGCTATGCAGGAAAATACCCATAGCTGCAATCACCAACTGGCTTGAAAAGGTCATTCTAGCTGGTTAATTGGTTTACTAGGTGAGGTCCACTCAAATGTAGTGTCAGTCCCCATACTCTCTTTTTTTTTTTTTTTTTTTTTTTTTTGCGGTACGCAGGCCTCTCACTGTTGTGGCCTCTCCCATTGCGGAGCACAGGCTCCGGATGCACAGGCCCAGTGGCCATGGCTCACGGGCCCAGCCACTCTGCGGCATGTGGGATCTTCCCGGACTGGGGCACGAACCTGCGTCCCCTGCATCGGCAGGCGGGCTCTCAACCACTGCGCCCCCATGGAAGCCCCATACTCTCTTATTACATTATTTCCAAGCTTGGTTTAACAATAAGAGGAAGCCATAGGGAAGTTTGCCCTGCACTAGTTCCAACAGTGTGTGGTGCAACTTGTTGGGGAGACTACTTTTGGTTTTATCCCCAAATCACTGGAGCTTTGTTTTTGTTTTTTGTAGGTTCTGGTTTTTTTCCACCTTCTATCCCCCTGCTTCTCCTTCCTCATGGCTCCCATTACAGATACACACTCTTTTCTGCCTGAGTGTGTCAGTTTTTAACCTTTAGTCAGCTTAACTCAGCATTCCCCAAACTCAGTTCTATGACTTCAGGTGTATATTTTTTTTCTGCCAATTTACTATTCTTTTCATTGGCACTTAAAGGTATTTTCTCATTTTAGTTAAAACTAAATTTAGTTAACTAAGAAAAACACTGTATTTTTGTGTTTCTTCCTGGGAAAATTAGATTATTTTTAACATATTTTTGAAACTCAAGGAATTACAATGCAGTAGGGGAGATTTTTTTAAATTTATTTAATGAACCAATTATCACAATGAGGGTTCCATATTGTAGCATTTCATCAATAGAGGAATTATAAATTAAATAACGTACAGTCATATAACAGAAAGCTGTATGCACTTAAAAGAAAGGAACTTATTTACTACATCAGTGAGAATAGATCTAGATTTTAAAAATATGTTCAGTTAAAAAAAGATGTGGAACTTGCTGACATACCACATAACTGTCATGAATACTAGTTAAAATACAAAAAAAGTAGCATATATTGCATATATATCTGTTTAAGGATCTGGAAGGTTACACAACATATACATGTAGGTTCTGGAAATTAGGCTTGGAGTAATGTTTAAGGGGACTTTAGTGATAGCTATAAAAAGAAATGAGATTGAAAGCACATAATCCAAAATGGTAGCTGTAATTCTTTCTGAAAAGTAGGATAGTGTAAATTTGTTTTATAATCTTTATACTTTTCTAGATCACTTAAATTTACAAAAAGAAAACAAAATGAAAGCAAAGATTACATGATAGATCTAAGCCAGGAGCTCAGAAGAAGGGAAATGCACCATCTAGCTGACCAGAGACATTCTGGTAAAGGAATAAGTAGAATTTGGAAGATGGATTGAATATCCACAGGCAGAAATGGATGAACACAGCAATCTGGTTGCAAGGAATTATACAAACCAAAAAGGCAGATAATAGAAGGCAATGTCAGTCTATATCCAAAAATTAGTAAATGTTTAAATCAAAATTTGATGCCAGGAATAAAGAAATTTCTAGTAGAGTATTATGAGGAATATTCAGGTCCAGAGTGAAGCAGATAGTTTTTATAAGGTAGCCCTTCTCTTAACACTGTGGCTAAATTATAGAGCAGAGCAAGAGGAAACAAGAACTTGGTCAGATAATTAGTGTTGAAGCCAAACTAACATTAGAAGGCGTCTAATTCATCTTCCTCTTACAGAAGAAAAAACGGAGGCCCTCAAAAGTTCAAATCACCAGTGGTCCAGCCCCAAACAGACTAACTATAACATCAACATCATTAGAACACAATTCAGTAAGGCTAACCACGTCTTGACTTTCTTTGACGGTAAAGCAGAGTTATCCACTTGACTTGCTGGAATGTGAGGAGAATGATAAGTAATTGTAGTGTATGCTCTAGACAGTAAGTTTTAAAAATTTATGGATAAAACAGACACTTTCACAAATTCATTTTTGTTAAATTCATTTTATTCTAATCTATTTTTATGCAAAGAAAGATTTTTCTAAAATCCAAAGAGATTTTAACATAGATTAAACAATGTAAATTGAGAGCATATAAAAGGGTAACAGAACTCAGTCTTAGCATTTATAAAAGCTGGTTTAATGGAATGTACACTCACACAATATTTTAAAGAATTCTTACAAAAGCCCTATGCCAATGACAGCAAATGGATTTTATGTAAACAGTAATACAGTAACCTATGGAGGGACCATGTGAAGGATCGCTCAGAACCTAGCAGGCCTGAAGAGCACACTGCACATCATTAGTGCCTTCTTTTAAGAAAAGAAACATTTAAAAATCTGATATTGTAATAGGATTCATTACCAGGCTCCTTTAGTAATGAACTTCTCTAGGGCATTTGAAATAAAATTGGACTTATGGAAATTCAATAAACACACCATTTTTAAGAAACATCATTTTGATAGAGAAATATTTGTCTTGCTCTGCACTCACTGTGGGTTCAGTAGATGTGTCTCCTCAATGACAGATGGTCCAAATTAGTCTAAACATTAAACATTATACCCTGGGTGGACTTAAGCAATAACCATTTTCAGAGTAGTCATCAATGCCAGCATGTGCCAACAGAAGCAGTCTCAGGCACAGCAAGGATGCGAGCCCCTTGGGGGTCTAGCCAGCCTTCTTTTCTGCCTCTCAATTCTGCCTGTCTGATCCACGAAGGCAATTGTTAGGATACTTTTTAGATTCTTCCCTTCAGGTTTCAACTAATACTTCAGCGGATGCCCTGAACTTCCAATTGGGAGCTTATTAACAACCTTTGGAATCAATTGGAGATAAAATGTGAACCAGGATACCTTGCCCTTCTGTTGTTTTTTTTTTTTTTTTTGCGGTACGCAGGCCTCTCACTGTTGTGGCCTCCCCCGTTGCGGAGCACAGGCTCCAGACGCGCAGGCCCAGCGGCCATGGCTCACAGGCCCAGCCGCTCCGCGGCATATGGGATCCTCCCAGACCGGGGCACGAACCCGTATCCCCTGCATCAGCAGGTGGACTCTCAACCACCGCGCCACCAGGGAAGCCCTGCCCTTCTGTTTTGGTAGTTTAAATATTTGGTCCCCTTGCATTCCACAAGGCCCTTGTTTTGCATATCTTTTTCTTTAAAGTCTATTTTCTTATTTTTTGCTCACAGGGGCTTTCACAGCTGTCTTGGCCAATCTTGGGATCTTGTATTCCAAACTGTAACCTCAGTGTCCAAGATAAAGGAAGACGTTGACTTTGTTTTAATTTGTAACGTATATTTACAGTTTAAAAGCCATAATAAAAGGAAGACCCACGTACCTGTGATGGTTAATTTTATGTGTCAACATGGCCAGGCCACAGTATCTAGATATTTGGTCAAACGTTATTCTAGGTGTTTCTGCCAAGGTTATTTTTTAGATGAGATTAACTTTAAATCAGCTGATTTTGAGTAAAGCAAATTAACCCCCATAATGTGGGTGGGCCTCATTCAATCAGTTGAAAGCCTTAATAGAAAAAGACTGGCCTCCCTCAGGAGTGAGAGAGTTCCAGAGGCAGACTCCCTTTGGACTCAAGCTGCACCCTCCACTCTTCCCTGAGTCTCCAGCCTGCCGACCTACTTTGTAGATTTTGGATTTACCAGACCCCAAAATCATGTAAGCCAACTCCTTAAAAATCTTTCAATCTCTCTCTTTCTTTCTTATTTACTTATATACATCGTATTGGTTCTGTTTCTCCGAAGAATCCTGACTAATATACCACCACTGAATTTAAGAAACAATAGAACATCCTTAGTACCTTTGAAGTCTACTGTGTGCCCCACCCAATCCCCATACTATTGACTTTCTGTTGTGATTTCTTGGTAATGGAGATACTTGATGAGTAAAATCACTCAAGGAAGAGATTTGGTATTTCATCCAATAGATGGTAGGAAATACACTCATTCAGTGTGGAAACTTGCACTAGGCTTAATGAAGCACCTAAGTAATGATAATCACTTTTTGTTTAAGCTTTTTATTTTTTTTTCATTTTTATTTTATATTGGAGTACCATTGATTAACAATCCTGTGTTTCAGGTGTGATTCAGTTATACATATGTAAGCATCTATTCTTTTCAAATTCTTTTCCCATTTAGGTTATTACAGAGTATTGAGCAGAGTACCCTGTGGTATACCATAGGTCCTTGTTGGTTATTTATTTTAAATATAGCAATGTACATGTGTCAATCCCAAACTCCCAATTTATCCCTTCCCCCACACTCCCCCCCCCCCGAAACAAACCATAAGTTCATTCTCTAAGTCTGTGAGTCTGTTTCTGCTTTGTAAAATAAATTCATTTGTATCATTTTCTTTTAGATTCTGCATGTAAGTGATGATATATGATATTTGTCTTTCTCTGTCTGGATTACTTCACTTAGTATGATAATCTCCACATCCATCCATGTTGCTTCAAATGGCATTATTTCATTCGTTTTAATGGTTGAGTAATATTTCATTGTATGTATATGTACTACATCTTCTTTATCCATTTATCTGTCGGTGGACATTTAGGTTGCTTCCATGTCTTGGCTATTGTAAACAGCTCTGTGACAAACACTGGGGTGCATGTATCCTTGAGAACCATGTTTTTCTCCTGATGCTAATGTCACTTTTTATCACCATTTAAGTCATACATTATCTGTCAGACGGAAAATCAGCTAGGATTCTGCTAGTCAGCCTGCCCACGTTGGGGGTCTTCCCAAGACCCTCTGACCCCATTACTCAGAGCAATATCATTCCTGCAGGTCGCACAATCTCAATTGTCAGCTGGGGCTCTGCTCCTACTCATTTTTCTTATGACAGGGAAGATATGACCATGCAGAGACTCTTGAATGCATCATTTCCTTTCCACACCACTGCCACTTCCTTGTTTCAGGCCTTCATTTCATCTCTCTCACACTGCGGCTTCTGTCCTACCCATCACTTTTAGATCAGTTTATTACAGCACAGGTCTGACCACAACACTCCTTTATCTTGAAACCTTCTCAGTGGAGTCCTAATTCTCTTTCTCTCCTTCTCTGCTATGCACTGGTGATGTAAAAACAAACAAAAAAAATGTCTCAAATGTGCCATATACACCAAAGTCTTTGTGTTTTTCCTCTTATTTGTTGTTTTGTGTTTTGCCAGAGACCTTTATTTTTCCATGAGGGCATTCCTACTCATAAGACCCATTCCAATGACATCTTATATAAAACTTTTTCTATTTCCCTATCTTTTACACTCCCATAACACCTGAGTTATATCTCCATTATAAACACTTTTATTCTATTAGCACTTTACAAATTGGTATTAAGGTTCTGTGGTGGTATTTAAAGGGAGAGGGTAGAAGATGATTCTAAATGAAAAACATCATGCTCTACTTAGAATCATCCAGCCCTTACAAGGATTGTTTTTTGCTGGGCCAATCAAATGGGCCTGGAATTTTCTTTTAGAATGATTAAGTCCCAAGAGGTTCCTGGGTCTCATTCCAATCAGCTTCTGGTGTGCTGCCCCACTAGTTTGCCAGAGCTGCCTCAGCATGCCTGAACCCCAGCTGTGGACACCTCAGAGCCTGATAGGGAAATGGGAAGGAAAAATAAAAGCAGCAGGGGTAGAAAGAAGGGGACACAGTATTGGAGGTACCAAGATGACATTGCTATCAGGAGGAAATGGTTGGCTGACAACTGGAAATGCACATGTAAAGCTCAGTAGAGGGCAAAAGAAGTCTGGAAGGTCCTCAGCCTAGATACCAAAACTAAACCCATGAAAATGAATGAGATTACCAGGGTAGTCCTTAGAAAGATCACTGACATCTAAGGTAAAGAAAAAAGCTAAATGAACCAGATGAGAGTCTTTAAATTTTTTTCTTTTTAATTAAAAAAAAAAAACACCTTTTTTGTGGTACGCGGGCCTCTCACTGCTGTGGCCTCTCCCGTTGCGGAGCTCCGGACGCGCAGGCTCAGCGACCATGGCTCACGGGCCCAGCCGCTCCGCGGCATGTGGGATCTTCCCTGACCAGGGCACGAACCCACGTCCCCTGGATCAGCAGGTGGCCTCTCAACCACTGTGCCACCAGGGAAGCCCCCAAACCTTTTTTTAAAGAAAAGAGCCAGAAACTCCTCAAGGGAGGAGTTCCACATAATGTGGAATGGTTATCAAAGTTTGTTGTGACAATGGAGAATGTGAGAAAGACACTGAATTTGACAATTGGAATTGTGAACTTTGATAAGTTTCAGGGGAGAAAAAAAGAAACCAGACCACAGGGACTTAAGGAGTTAGCAAGTCTTTAAGACATGTTCCAGTGATGAACATATAATGTAAGGAGAGAGAGAAAATCATAGTTTGATCTGAAGAGATAGCAAGATCAAGAGAAGGATTTCTCTTTTTTTCTTCTTTCTTTTCATAGACTTCTTTCCTTCTCTCCCTCCTTTCTTTTTTTTTTTTCTTTTTCCTCCTCCTCCTCCTCCTTCCTCTTAGTATAGAGAACATATATATTCATCTCTAACTTAAATATCTGTGGGCTGAGGGGAATAATCCAGTGAAGAGAAAGTAGGGATTGAAAGAGAGGTAATAATTGATAACATAAACCTGGCCAAGAGCTGGCAGTCAGAGATAATCGATTTCAGAGAGAAACAGAACTCCTTCCTCTAAAAAAAGGAGGGCACTTTACATAGAAATCTAGGAATCAGTGACATTCACACATCAAGGTGGCTTGGATCCATCTCAGTACATTGCATAATCGCCTGTTGTGAGTGAAGGTGGTGAGGCTGGGTTTAGACTGGTGCCTGGCACTTGGTGGGTGCTCAGTAAATGTTTGTTAGAAGAGAAGGGCTTGGCTCAGAATGTGATGAGGAATTATTTAAAGATAAACAGCAAAATCATTCATCAAGCTTGTGGATTCCATTGAGGTTACTAAAGTTTTCAGAGGAACCATTTAGCTTATTTTCATAACATTCTCCAGCAACACAACCCAGAAATATACAGGGGGAAAGCAGCCGGTAGAGTCTCCCCAGGGTTGAGAACTGACACGGTGGACTTGTGGCAGGAAAAGGGGTAGTGGAACCTGGAGCTGACAGTGATCATGTAGGAGGTCCTTGAGATTTGGAGCCAAAACTGTGAAACCATCATGGAGATGGCCAACCTAGTCAGACCAAAGCCTCCAATGCCCATGAAAATCTCCATGCTGGTGATATGAATATGACATATAAATCCTAAGTATGACAGCCCTTTCCTCCATCTTAAACACTTTTATTCCTCCTTTCATCTGGCTGACTTCTCTGTACCCTTCGGCTTTCAGTTTAGATATCTGTTGCTCCAAGAAGTCTTGTCTGTCCGTATCTAGGTTACTCCCACAGCACCTGATTTTTTCCCATCATAGCAGTCTTCATAATGCCTTATGATTGGCTGACTATTGCTCTTCTCCTTGATGAGACTACAAAGTCCATAAGGTCAAAGACTTTATTCACTCTTGGGTCCCTAGCACCTAGTCACCCACATAGTAGGCTGTCAGTATTTGTTGAATAAATACACGAAGCCCCTGCATACTTTTTGCTAGCTGGAAAAGAGTGATGGTAGGTGCTAGAACACCTATGGCTCCCAGAGAGGGAGATATTCTAAACTAGAAATAATCAGACAAGAATTATGAGGTTTAGACATCCCCCTGGATTGTGATTAGCCCCTGGCAGTGTAAAAGAAGACCTCTTCCAGGAGGTCTCCAGCATGGAATTGATGTTCATTTTTCCATTTGCAAAGTGTACTTCTCCCAAAGGTAAGTACAAGAGCTTGAGCTAGAAGAACAGGAAATCCATGTTAACTTCACAAAGCTGCAGTCTTGTCAGGAAAGCAAGGGGTATGGCTGAATTTGGTCATTTTTCTCCTGCTGAAAGTGGGATTACCTTGCTGTACCTCATTTCCTTTTTATTTTCCCCTGGTATTGAGGCATATAAACATAAGTCAATGTATCTGGCCCTCTGTTCCATTTTTGAGCATCTAAATTTTTTAAAATCTCAAGACATCTCAAATCTACAACATCTTATCCCCACACATACCTGTGCTTTGAAGTGTCATTGAACTACCTGATAAGAGTATCCAGGCTGGGAAGCAAGAGAGGTTCTCAAAGCGTTAATGAGGGAGCACACAAAAGGATATATGAGTCTGTGGCTACAGAGGATGATTTTCAGAGCTCCAGAACTTGGACCTTTCCACCTCCAGTATCGACTGGATGATGGAAACTAAGGAGTAAAGGGTGAAATTCTGTGAACTTCACTTTGACCTTTGAAATTCTTTTTTATTTTGATATTGGCAAGATTCAGTAGAGAAACTCAATGGAAAAATGAAGTATTTGAAAATGTACTAAACTTACTAAAGTATATAAATGAGAGATAGAAAGCAAAGGAAAAATGTATGGCTGTCTAATAGGCTTTCAGCAGCAATATTATAAAAGGCTGGTAGTAGCTTGGTAGATTTATCTTTACAGGAATCTCATACTTCTTAACTATTGATTCCAAATGCTCAATTACTGAAGCAGATATGAAAACCTCACCATCCTGACACACACATATTATTTCCCTTCCCTATTAGGGTCAGATCTAAGTAATGGCAACAACAAATCATTCTGGAGATGAGCAATAACAAGAATGATTAACCAAGTTCACTCTTACAGTTGCTCAAGCAGAAACCTTGGGGTTATCCTTGACTCCTATCTTTTTCTTATAACTCGCACACAATTTATGAGCAATCCTGTTGGCACTACCTTCGGTGTGCATCCAGAAGCTGACCACTACCTTCCTAGTGACCATCCTGCTCTAGGCCCAAATCATTTCTCCCTTGATTCTTTTTTTTTTTTTTTTTTTTTTTCTGTACGCGGGCCTCTCACTGTTGTGGTCTCTCCCGTTGTGGAGCAGTGGAGCACAGGCTCCGGACCTGCAGGCTCAGTAGTTGTGGCTCACGGGCCCTGCTGCTCCGCAGCATGTGGGATCTTCCCAGACCGGGGCACGAACCCGTGTCCCCTGCATTGGCAGGTGGACTCTCAACCACTGCGCCACCAGGGAAGCCCTCCCCTTGATTCTTAAAATCACCTCTTGACTGGTCTCCCAGCATTAACCATTACTCCCTATAGTTCATTGTCAATGGTAAAGCTAGAGTGATCCTGTTGAAACATTAGTCAGGCTGCATCAGTTCTCCACTCAAAACCCATATCTTTCCAGTCTATTCAGGGTATCATCCAAAGTCCTCACAGAAGACTGCCAAGCCTTCCAAGATTTTCTATCTCTGATGTCACCTTCTATGACTTCCAACTGCTACCACACTATTCCCCGAATCCTGGTACCCTAGTCACAGTGGTGTTGTGCTGTCCCTCCAATTTTCCAGGGGTACCCCCGCCTTTGCACTGAATATTCTATTTGCCTGATATGCTCTTTCCTCAGACACACTTATGGCTTTCTCTCTTACCTCCTTTAGGTCTTTGTTCAATGTCACTTTCTTGGAAAGACTCCTCCTCTTCCAAATTGAAAGTTATCTTGCTGTTTTCTCCATAGCAGTTACTACCATCTAATGTATTAAATATTTTACATCTATCCAATGAGGGCAGGACTTTTTGTTTTGTTTACCTGTGTCTTCTTGTACTTGGAATGGTGCCTGCCACATATTGGGTGCTCCATTAATACCTGTTAAATGAATAAGTGACTGAATAAGTAGAGAGATAGGGGTTGAAACTGAAGACTTCACTTTGCTCCAACTTTTTCTAGTGATCGTAAAATTGACTTGTAATCCAAGTGTTTCAAATTCTTCCTGATTTCTAAGGCCCCTGTATCCCTTAAAGTTCAAACAAAACAGCTACAACTCCTTCTTGTTTACAAGATTCCTAGAGAAAGGGGAGTTGATCACCTCTTGCCCTGTATTTGTGCTCCCCTGGCATTTGTAGTCCCAGCTGATGACATTGCCTCATGCTTGCCATCTTTGGCCACTTCCCCTCATGCATAAACATTGCTCTTCAGTTCCCCAGAAGAAGAGGCCAGTGAACATAACAGACTTTTTTAAAGATTAGAGGATAATACAGCACAGAGATTTTTATCACTTTTCATGTGTTGCATTCACAAAAAATGATAATACTTATACAGCCTATGTTTTTAAAAAAAAGTCACTTGTGGGAGACAAGTGGACACGTGTGAGTGGACTCCTGTGTGAGAGCGGACACTTGTGTGAGGGTGAGGGCAGTGAAGTGGGAGGAACAAGAGAGATTTCTGAAATGGTGTTAATATTCTGTTGCTTGACTGGTTACTAGTTGTATGAGTGTGTTTACTTGGAAAACTCATGGAGCTGTACACTTAGGATCTGCACACTTTTCTGTAACATGTTATACCTTAATTTTTTAAAAGCTTATTAAAAAAATGAGATACTATCCACTCAAAAAAAAAAAAGGAAATGCCAATTCTCCCCCAGGTGATCTAAAGATTTAGTGGAATCTCAATAAAAAATCCATCCCCCCCAAAAAAATACTTATACAGCCTAATGAGGTAAACTAATTTGATCCACATAGGGCTTGGTATAAAATTTTATTGCCTTTTTAAAGTATAACAGAATCATAATAAATTTTAGAATTCCAAGTATTGAGGAAGATGTCAAAAACTTTGACTTTATATAAAATTTCCTTAAAATATTAAAAAATTGTATTGAGTATCTCTTGCTTTGAACATTTTTTCTCTTATAATTGTTTTTAGTTTGGATATAATTCAGGTACCATGAAATTCACCTGTTTAAAATAAACATCCTCTTTAAGTGCTTTTAGTAGTGCTGTACAACCATCATCACTATCTAATTTCAGAACATTTTTCTCACCCCAGTTAGAACCCTTGTAGCCACTAGCAGTCATCACCCGTTCTTCTCTCTTCCCAGCCCCTGGCAATTGTTATTCTACTTTCTGCCTCTGTGGATTTACCTATTCTGGGCATTTCATAGAAATAGAATCATTCAGTATGTGGCCTGTTATGTCTGGTATCTCTCTATGAGCATTTTTATGAAAGGTTTTCTGTTTGAAATGGCTACATATAATTTTGTATAAATAATGATTTCTTCAAATTATTGCTAATTACCATCAATGAGAAACAATTTTTACAACCGTATCAGAATTTGCAAGAGTTGAAATTATATTTCAAGACTCTAATAACCCTTCCTTTAATTAGTTTAACTGTATGAAATTGCTATTTTTGGATGTCAAAACTGGTTGAATATTGGCAGCTCCATAAGGCTCAACCTTGTATTTTACTGGGTAATGTAATATTGAAATTCTTTGTGATAATGCGAATGGATTTTGTATCCAATTCAATTTTGCATGTCAAGCTCTAATTTGCAGAACATACGTCGTAAGGTGCAATGGGCCCCTACAGCTGAAAATGGAGAGAGGTATCCAAGATATATGAAAAGAGAGAACTGGGAACAAGGCCAGAGCTATGTTTGCTTACCCTCCTCACCAGCTCTACTGAACGTTCCCTCAAGCTGGTCGCTTGTTCTTTGGGAACCTGGAACACAGACCTCCTTCATCAGCTCCATGGGTTCCTGTTCCATGATGAGTTCTAGACCCCTCAGGTCTCATGCAGCTGCCCAAGGGCTGAGAGATTATCTTGCAGTACAACCATAGCCTGTTGTCTGGGGAGCTCCAATTTGTAAGGGATATAGCACCACAGCTAAAGGAAACAGTTTAAAAGTAGATATTAGACATCACTTTCTTCAAGTCCCTTGGCCATAGCTGCTCAGGGAATTTGTCATTGGCCTTCTTGCACATCTGGCCCAAGGTTGTATGTCATTCCTTAGAGGCCAGATCCCATCTTCTCTCTAGGTAGAGTTATCGCCCATCCTCTCATCTTTCCAAAGTCCTCAAACTCCTGCTTTTTCTGGCCAGTAGGGGAAAGACATCATATCTAGAGAAATGTATACTTCTTTATCTCAACAACATCTAAATTCAGACAAAAGCTCTGGAGACTACCTTTGCCTAAGTAAGGGACTGATGAATTATATTTCTTAAACTAAAGGGCCATCAATCCATGTGAGGAATTCTGCTACTGTTCTATTAGGCACTTTTCATCACATTACAAACAGGATCCAGAAGGAGTTAATGGACATATCTAGAATGCTGGGACCAGCTTGAATGTCTACCCTTATGGAGATTCCCTTTTTGATATTCTGTGCAATCACTGCATTTCAAGGGTTTTTGATAAGATTAAAACCCAACCTGTTCTCATATGGAAGAAAGTGATTCAGCTGATGTAAAGCGAAGGAAATGTAATTCCACTTTTTAAGAAAATGCACAAATGTAATTCCTCTTTTTAAGAAATACACACATATAAAATTAAGGCCTAAGTTTACAATTGGTAATAATGATGTGTATATTCTTGTTTGTAAAAAATATAGAATTTCTACTCTCAACAAGGCAGTTATAGCCATAGCATGGTTTTACCTTCCCCCACCCCCCAAATCATTTAATATGCACCTTCCTAATTCATTGAAAGCTATACTGAATAGTCCACAATAGAATATGGGTTCTCTAGTCTTTCACTTACTAGCTTTACTGTCTTGGGCAAGTCACTTTATCTCTCTGTATCTCAGATTCTTATATCTAAATAAATGCTGAACTCATAGGGCTGATATGAAGATTAATGAGGTAATAGATGTAAACACCTTAGAACATTGCCTAACAGAAATGTTTTACTAGTGCTCAGTAAATATTAAGGAAAGAAAAAATATCTGATGATGATGTTACCAGAATCAGGGCTCATCTACAAGGCATAAGCCATTATTGCTTGAGGCACTGAACTCTCAATTTTTTTTTTTTTTTTTGGTCCAAAAGTTAGAAAGCCAATCCTGGAAAATATCCTTATCTGTGCTTGAGTCATACTTTGTTAATAAGTAACACAGAGACAAAGAAATGGTTGATTATGAATCATGAAAAATCAGCTTGTGTGTCACTTTAGGAACACTGTTACATGTAAAATATTTGGAGGCGAACAAAAAACACATAGTTTTATGTGTTACATTTTAAAGTAGTGGCCTGAAAGAATGAATATATTTCTCTTTCACATCTATCTGGATAAGAAGTATCATAGCACAGGAAGAATCATGATTTCTGTTTTCTAAAACAAACAATGTTTTCTGATAAAGTCTTAGTTCACTGCTGCCATGCTAATCTTTGAGTATGTTTAACAGAGGGGAAAGAAGAAGCCAGTGAATTGATAACTATCACTTACTAAGTTCCTATTATTTGCTTTACACAGTGATAAGCACTTCAGCTATATGACTTGATGTAATCTTAACAACACTGAGGTAGACATCATTGGAGTCATTTTACCTGTGGGGCTTAGAGATGGTACCCAAGAATATACATCTAAAATTTGCAGAGCTAAGATTTAAAGCCAGGTTAAATCTAGGCACTTGACTACTATGCCACGTTTTCTGCTGGCAATTAATTATGACGTTGTTGATATTGAGATACTACTAATTATAAATTTTCCAACTAGAAAAGATGAAATTTCCTTACATCTCTACTATATACTTTGAATATTAAATTTTTTCCTAAAACTTCATGAGATAGGCACATAAAATTTGAAAATATTTCTGAAATTATAAGAAAATAAATATTTTAAGTTTGGCAATGGTGTATGGATTAATACTTACATTTTGGTAGCCAATGTATTAAATCAAAGATTTTATGGATTTTTTTAAAACAGAATGGAAACAATCCTATGAGAAATGTTAAATACTAGAGAAACATTTGCAAAAACAAACTGAAGCTCACTTTAATAGTGGTTATTTGCAAAGATATTCATAAGTATTAATTTTTTCTTCCAATTTTATTGAGATACAAGTGACATACAGCACTGTATAAGTTTAAGGTGTACAGCATAATGATTTAACTTACATCATGAAATGATCACCACAATAAGTTTAGTGAACATCCATCATTTCATATAGATGAAAAATAAAAGAAAAAAAACTTTTTTCCTTGTGATGAGAACTGGTAGGATTAGCTCTTAACAACTTTCATGTATATAACATACAGCAGTTTTACTTATATTAGTCATGTTGTTCATTACATTCCTAGAATTTAGTCATCTTGTTATTGCAGAAGGTTGCACCTTTTGACCACCTTCATCACCATACAAAGATATTACATTATTATTGACTATATTCCCCACGCTGTACACTTCATCCCTGTGACTCATTTATTTTGTAACTGGAAGTTTGTACCTCTTAAATTCCCTCACCTATTTCACTTATAAGTATTAATTTTTAAAACTTGATTAGATATATTTAAATCATAAATGGGACACATGCTTCTTTTGTTCAGTCAAATGATACAGAAACAAATGGAAAGGTAGTAATGTCCCCTCACTCTTCTGTTCCCCTCACTCTTCCATCCTTTCCCTCTGAGTAAACAATTTTGATGTGTATCTTACCATCATATTTTTACATTTATATTAAATGTACAAATATATAAATATATAAGGCATAAGTTGTATTACAAAGTGTTTTACATTATTCTGCTACTGCATTTTTTTTTTTTTTTTTTTGCGGTACACGGGCCTCTCACTGTTAACAGTGGCCTCTCCCGCTGCGGAGCACAGGCTCCGGACGCGCAGGCTCAGCGGCCATGGCTCACGGGCCCAGCTGCTCCGCGGCATGTGGGATCTTCCCTGACCGGGGCACAAACCCGTGTCCCCTGCACCGGCAGGCGGACTCTCAACCACTGCGCCACCAGGGAAGTCCTGCTACTGCATTTTTAAAACTTGAATATAATGTAGATTTTCCTCTAAGACAACTTAAATCTTAGCCAGTAATTCTTTTTTTTTTTTTTTTTTTTTTCTTTTTGCGGTATGCGGGCCTCTCACTGTTGTGGCCTCTCCCGTTGCGGAGCACAGGCTCCGGACGCGCAGGCTCAGCAGCCATGGCTCACGGGCCCAGCCGCTCCGCGGCATATGGGATCCCCCCAGACCGGGGCACGAACCCGTATCCCCTGCATCGGCAGGCGGACTCTCAACCACTGCGCCACCAGGGAGGCCCTTAGCCAGTAATTCTCAAACCCTTGCTGCAGATTAGAATCACTTGGAGAGCTTTTAAACAAACAACCCACCACCCCACCCCAAAAAAGAGAGAGATTGACAGAAATCCATCCCCAGAGATTCAGGTTTAATTGGCTTGGGTGGGGCCTTGGCATCAAGCTCCTCATTTGACTCTGATGTGTGGCTTGTTAGAACCCTTGATTTAAGCAATCCAAATAAGCTGCAAATACCAGCTCCCTGCCTGAATTGTCCCGGAATGCATCCTCCCAAGAAAGCCCTCCACTGAGATTATTTCAGCATCAGTGCTGATTTGGGAAACCATGGAAGGCCCATCTTAAATTTTGTCTCCTCAAGAAGGTTGGCTATCAGATGGGAAAATTGCTTTTTTTTTTTTTTTTGCGGTACACGAGGCTCTCACTGTTGTGGCCTCTCCCGTTGCGGAGCACAGGCTCCGGACACGCAGGCTCAGCGGCCATGGCTCACGGGCCTAGCTGCTCCGTGGCATGTGGGATCTTCCCGGACCGGGGCACGAACCCGTGTCCCCTGCATCGGCAGGCGGACTCTCAACCACTGTGCCACCAGGGAAGCCCTACTTCATCTTTTATATCATGTAAGGGAGAGTCACATGACTGCAAAAAGGGCTACCAGTGCCAGGAGTTTCAGAGACCACGTAAATGACAGTCTGCTCTGTCAGGCCAGGTTTATTCCCAGAATTGACTAAACTCTATAGAGATTTGCCCTTGCCTGAAAAAGGAGCTTTCCTGAATTAGCTGTCGCAGGAAGTCACACCCAGGACTTGTTTCTCCTTGTTTGGGAGCGGCATCTACTCAGCAGCTGCAGGAACTTGTTTGGCCTCTCCAGCCTGGCCTGGGAGAGTTTGCAAGTCTCCCAGCTCCATCAGTCCGTCCTGATGGGCTCTTTGTTATTCGTGAAACATTCGTAAGGTCATTTAGTTTTCTTCACTTCTGCCACATATTTAAGAAACATTTGAGAAAACGGAAGATAGAGATACAAAATAGAGTTGTGGAGAGATTTGCCCCTCCTTTATCTTTGTGGGAGAGAACAATTGGCAGCCAGTGATTATTACTATTTGGTCCAAATTATTGCCACTGTTGGTTCTGCCTTCTCTGCATGCCCTTCCCTTTCTCACAGCACTTAGTCGGTCGGAAGTTTTGAGAGACCAGATGGGTTGTTGGAATTTACTTAGGAGTAATATTTTTTTTTTAAAGCTGTGAGTTTTAACCTAGCAGACCATGGCAGGACAAAGCCACATTACACCGGGTGAGGGAGGGAATAGAAGGTCAAGGAGTGAGAAAAAAAGCCAAATCAGAATTGTGGTCTTTTTCTCAACTTCTTTTCTAGCTATACAACAACAATATTAAGTTTAGATTTGACCCCTTTACCCTCCAAAAAATAACTGCCAAGCGTTTCAAGTCTAGGTAAATGCGTGAACTGTTAAACAGAATTTCAGCGACACAAGCACGAACCAAACCCCAAGAGCAGTCAGGTCCTGGTCTAGTGAGACTACTGCCGTAGGCAGACAGGAATCTCTGTCCATCAGCTGTAGCTGTGAAGCCCCCGGGCGGCCAGCCCCGCCCTCTACCCCTGACGTCACGAGAGGTGGGGCGGCGAGCGATTGGCCTTTCCCTGGAGCTCCGGCCTCTCTGCATCCCGGCGGAAAGGCGAGCAGGGGCAGAAGGAACGCGGGAAGGAACGGAGTGAGGAGGGGTTGCCAGCTCTGCCCAGGCGGGGCTCCGGCTCCGGCAGCTGAGCTTGGGAGTTGTCTGAGAAGTGATTTTTTTTTTTTTTTTTTTTTCTTCAGAGTCAAATGGCTGGCATAGAAGCATAACCCGCCTCCACTCTCCGGATTTGTGCTTGGTTCTTCTCTTGCATCTTGGGACTTGTGATCATCATGCTGTGATGTGTGCCCAGAGAGGAATTGGTAAGGGTGAACCAGCGAGCCTCTTGGACAGTTTCCCTGCCTTCCGTCTCACAACCCACGCTCTCTTCCTCTCTGTTTCTTTACTCTCTGTGTCTCTCTCTCCTCTCCCTCCCCCAGTAATTGTGTTCAGGTTGGATGCAGTGCCTCAAAACTGGAGTTTAGGGCTTTTGCTGAACTTAAAAAAAGAGAGAGAATCTTACACCATTTTCAGTTTCTTGATTTCAGGAAAGGGATTATTTTATCTATCCTGAATGCTGGGTTTTGTGAAAAGATAAATTATGCACACACACCCTTTGTCATCTCATTGTGAAATCGAACAGTTTAAAGCAATTTTGGCTCCGTCTCAAAGGTAATGAAAAGAATGGGGGTTGAAATTTTAACCCAGTAAATAAACCACGGGTTGATTCCTTAGGAAGAAAAAGGTGTTTGTGTTGGAGCTTGGTCAGAAATAGTTTTTACAAGAGCTCTACCAAAAAGCCCGCGTTCTTCCCCGCAAACACTAGCTTTGCAGAACTTAATTGTTGTTTAGGGCACCCTTTATCTTACATTATAAAATAAGTAATTATACTTTACTATATACAGCAGAGAGACATCTGTCTGGTTAGTGAAACCTCCATTCTGGAGGGTCGGGCTTCCTGTGCCTTCAGAAATGATGTATTTAAACTACTCTTAATCATAGGGGTATGTTAACTCGGGTGTTTAGAATGTTATCTAAATAAGACCAAAGATTCTTCTTGCTTCTTTTCACGTTAGTTCTTTCCAAGGAGAAAAACAATTCCATAGTCTGAGAGCAAGCCTCTGACTCTAATCAACGTTGAAAGACGACCCACAAGGATAGGGGGCTCCTTATCCGCCAATGTTACTGTATCAGAAAAGTGACTCCAGTGGAGATAATTATTTTAAAATTAGGCTAGGTCACATTTCTGTGAGGAGTACCATCATAAAAAGATATTTGGTGACTTGTTTAGAGCCAATATGTAATACATGGTCATTGTAACAGTAAACTCATTCAGTGCCCAGGTGCAAGCCCTCACTCCAATCTACCCCAAAAGGTAATGTCTGCTCTTTCTGGACTCTTCTATTCCCTTTACAAATGCATACCTACATTGAGATAGTTTGTTTTTATCAAAAGGAGATCATACCATATATGTTGAAAAACAACTCTCCAACGTTCAAAAAGTTTTAGAGTTTTAAAAAGTAACAGTGTAACTGCCAATTTAACACGTGTTAAATTGTATGAAAAAGATGGAGAATCTAAGCAGTCTAAAACAGGATGTCAGGACTGTTTGACCTTTGCATACCAAGGAACTGAATACTTATTCAATACAATTGCTTAGTGACTAAATAGAATTTGAATAGGATATCATTTATTTTGATATCAGTAAAATGGAGGAAATGCTCAGAATTTGATTATAATTTGTAATAGAACAGAGATGACTCACCTGTTAGACGAATGTACTTAGAATTAACTTTAAAAATTAAGAGGTAAAAATGTCCACATATTCAAGCCTTCATTACAGGTCTTATTGTCTGATCTAGTTGAAAGTAGTCTTTTTAATGAGGGAAGAGCAAAGAAAATGCTACGAACAAGATCATTTGGGGATTCTCAAAACCCAAAGCATTAGCAGCTGAGCAGATTTCCTTATCACCTGGAAGGGGCTTGTTATGAGTGTATTCTCTTAAAGCATTTTCCCCTTCCTATTGTGAAAGAATTTCAATCTAAAATGGATAGAATGGAAAGTCTCCTGCATGTACCTTTAGGAGAACAAAACTTAAAGACTGAGAGACTGATTTCCCATAAATGCCTGATTTACAGAAATTGATAAATTGGAAATTTCTTAAATGTTAGGACGTTAATCAGAGGTTGCCTCATATCAGTCTTGGAAAGTTTTTTCTTATGGTTTCCAGAGCAAGAAATGAAGAAATGATCCAGGTCGGGTTGGTTGCAAAAAATGAGCTGAATTGAGTTTTGCTTGTATGACTAGACTGGTTTTGTCGGCTCAGGGAATTTTCAAAGCAGGTCTCAATTTGTTTTGACTTTAACAGGCTCTTATGGAACTCTCCCCTCTTTACATGCCCTGCCCATCAACACAGCCTATTCCGAACCCTCAATGGACTCACCTGTCGCTTGCTATAGTTCACGCGTCGTGAATTTCAATTCCTCTGCTATTCCCAAATAAGCTCATCTGTTTGAGCTTGCCTCAGATAATTTAGATGGACATTACTACTGTGGATGGATTTATTTCATTTCAAAAACCATCTTAGTTATAGAAACAATACTTTTCACAAAACTAGTATCACTGTTAGAGTACGAAGTTATAGTGGGACTAGTTTCATAAATGAGTGTGGCCTTAATGGAATCTCCTTTTATGCTGCTCAATGAAGGTGCATTCATCCAACTATTAGAGGTAGTACTATGGGAATATGTATTAAAACCTGCAAATGTTTGTAGAGTTTGACTCAATAATCCTAGGTCTAGAAATATATCCTACAGAAATCATCTGAATTCCATATGAAGATTTATAAATATGTTCATTAGTGTTATCTGTAATATGGAAAACTTAGAAACAAAATAAAGCCCCCAATAGAAAAATATTTAGACAAATTAAGGTATTATATACCTGCTTTGATAAAATTCAGTTTCCTAAATAGTTTTGAAAAAATTTCATTATTTAGAAAGGTCCTTGTAATGTATTAAGTGAAAAGAGCAAGATTTAATACTGTTATCTTGAATGTGTAAAATGCAACTTTGAAATAAATAGGTATATTATTTACTCAGTAAGCTCTTACTGTATATCAGGCATTGTTCTAAATTAACAAACACTGAACAAGACTGTGTCGCTTTCCATTTGCATACAAGTTCCTGTTTGTATTAATGGGTAAATCCACTGATATAGCACATAGAAAAAAGTAGATTTTAAGGTGGTAGAGTTGTAGCTTTTTATTTTTCTTGATATTCTCAAATACTCTACAGCAACTATTTTTATAATCACAAAAATGCCATTTTGAAAAATATTGCCAAGAAATACCATAGCCAAAATTAAAAGACAAACTGTAAGCTCTATACTATAAATGCCAGTATGCCCTATAAAAGATATTATAAAAAGCAATGAGAGCTAGATGAACACCTCTATAAAAATGATCTCCAAAGAAAAATAGACATAAATGTGCAATTCACAAAGAAAAAGAAAGACTTTTCTAAGGTTTAGGGGAGAGGTATACTAACCTCCTAATCAGGGAATACACAGTATAGCAATAAGTTACTCTATTTTCACACAGCACAATTAACAAACATGGAAAGCAAATCAAAATGTGTGAGGTTGTTGGGAAGACTAATGATATGGAAAAATGTTCATGAAAAAAATGAAAGTAAGTTACAAAATAATATCCTACTTTTGAAGAAAATCCAGTCTATGCATAGAAACTATTTGTGGAGAATAAACCAAATGTTAATAGTACTTATTGGGTAGTGGGATTATAGATGATTTCTGGTTTTTTTCATGGTATTAATCTTTAGTTTCTACAGTGAATATATTTTAGTTATCAGGGAAAAACGTTGCTATCCTAATGAAGCAATTTGTCATAGAATGAAGAGCACATAGACAATATTATCTTTCCCCTCTTTTACTCAAAGCCTCCACAGTCTCGTTGTGTGTAATTCCATGTCAGGTTTCATTGTTTCTGAATTATATTTGCTGGTGAGAATATTTGGATTATAAGGGAAATCAAAAGATAAAACTTATTCTAGTCACATTCACTCTTCCGCCCCCAGCTGTTTTCTGAAATAACAACCAGTGTTTGATTTGAGCTTTATTCCTTTTCATTTCCTGTTGATCACATCTGCAAGGGTCTCGTGCTGATAAGCCTTAATTAAATACTCCTTAATTTGTTTTGCTAAAATCTACTTATTCCATCTATGGCCATTCTGAATGAAGAAGATGAGTACAGCTGCATTTCCATTACAAAACGAACTTACAAAATTTCAACTCTTTATGTAGGATAAATAATAAAAAAATCTTAGTATCTTGGTTATAAGGTGAAAATTAGTTTTAAATTATCCAAAAACATTGTGAAGTCTTTCTTCAGTTTATAGTACTCATAATTCCTTAGCACTATGTTTAAGCATTCTCATTCCCCTTACAGACTATAATATACAGAAGGTTCTAGTAAAAATTTTAATTATCCTTTCTTCTTCACTAAAGTCTTTCATAGACAGGTATTCTCAGATGTTTTCATGACAAAGATTCTCTCTACTAATCTGCGATGTCCTTCAGCCAACAAATTAGCATGTCTAACTGCCAGGTTAGAAAAATGCCTGAATCATTTTAAGAAAAAATTTATTGAAGTATAGTTGACTTACAATACCATATTAGTTTCAGGTGTACAAAATAGTGATTCAATATTTTTCTACATTATGCACCATACGAAATTATTACAATATCATTGACTGTATTCCCTGTGCTGTACATTGTATCCCTGTGACATTTATAACTGGTAGTTTGCACCTCTTAATCCTCTTCATCTGTTTCATCCATTCCCCCTCCCCTCCCCTCCCCTCTGGCAACCATTAGTTTGTTCTCTATATCTGTGAGTCTGTTTCTGCTTTGTTATATTTGTTCATTGATTTATTAGATTTCACATATAAGTGAAAATATACAGTATTTGTCTTTTTCTATCTGACTTAGTTTACAAGCATAATACCCTCTAGGACCATCCCTGTTGTCACAAATGACAAGATTTCATTATTTTTTTTTATGACTGAGTAATCTTCCATTGTGCATATATACCACATTTTTTTTATTCATCTATTGAGGAACACTTAGGTTGCTTTCATATCTTGGCTATTGTAAATAATGCTTCAGTGACCATTGAGGTGCATGTATCTTTGTGAATTAGTGTTTTCTGTTTTCATTCATCCAAGGTATTTTTAAATTTCCTCTTTGATTTCTTCATTGACCCATTGGTTTTCTTAGTAGCATGTTGTTTAATTTCCAAATGTTTGTATCTTTTCCATTTTTTCCCTATAATTGATTTATAGCATACCTTTGTGGTCAGAAAAGCTGCTTGATATGATTTCAGTTTTCTTAAATTTATTGAGACTTGTTTTATGGTCTAGCATGTGATCTATCCTGGAGAATGTTCTATGTGCACTTGAAAGGAATGTGTATCCTTCTGTGTTTGAATGGAATGTTCTGCATATATTAAGCTTATCTGGTCTAATATGTTGTTTAAGGCCAGTGTTTCCTTATTGATTTTTCTGTCTGGATGATGTGTCTTGTTCTTTGGCTTGGAATATATCCTCTGTCTTCTCATTTTGTTTGACTTTGTGTTTGTCTCTATGAATTAGGCAAAACAGTTACCTCTCCTTGTTTTGAAGTTGTGTCTTTGTGGAAGAGTGTCCCTGTGCAAATTGTGTGTACCTGATGGCTTTGGTGGAAGGGCTGTAGCTGAAGCAGCTATGAGCTGATGCTTCTCTGGGGCACACTGGGTGCCACTGCTTTGGGGCTGGGGCTGGAGCCTGAGCCCAGTGCAGGCTGGAGCTTCTCCCAAGGCAGTTGGGGGCTGCTGCCTTGGGGTTGGTGGGGGCAGTGGCTGGAGTCTGGTGTGAGCTGGGGGGTGGGGTGGGCATGCTGGGGTGGTCTTGGCAGGCTGGCTAGAGCACCAGACATTTTTCAATCTACTGCCTCTGGGCTGGTACCCAAATTGAGTAAGTGTGTGCACGTGCCCTTTAAGAGCAGAGTCTTGGTTTCCTACAGTCCTCCAGCTCTACTGGTCATAAGCCTTGCTGGTTTTCGAAACCAGTTAAGGGGACTCGTCTTCCTGGTGCTGGTGCCCAAGGTTGGGGTGCCCAATGTGGGGCTTGAACCCCTCACTCCTTAGGGAGGACCTCTGAGTTTGTAATATTCCCTTTTGCTTGTGGGTTGCCCACCAGAGGTGTGGGTCCTGAGTAGACCACATCTCTGCCCTCATCTCTGTCTCAATGTGTGTGTGGTTTGTTCATTTGTTTGTTTAGTAGCCTTAATTATAGAAGAGCTGTTCTGCTAGTCTTCAGGTCATTCCCAGAGAGAGTTGTTCTTTTGGTGTATCTGTGGGAGGAGGTGAGCTTAGGATCTTCCTCCTCTACCATCCATCAGATTCCTGATACCTAAATCTGAAGCATTATTATACTTTTAAGATTCCTAAACCAAGCACTGAGAGAAAAAAGGAATGCTTTTGATAAGTCAAGGGAATTTTGAAAAGTAATTCTTACTGTGAGTCCTAAACTGACTTTCCTCTTCCAAATGATCACATTTCATTTTGAGCCAGGCTAGTGCAAAAGATGGGGTCTGGTGGTCCTTGCTGCCCAATTTGTCACATTTTTTGCCTGCTTGATTTGGGTCATAGTCAGGATGGGTGGGGTGATGATAGGCATGTGTGGATAAGGTAGGTTGTATTAAGAATGCAGTATTGGTAACAAGCAGAGGACAGGAGTGGAACCAGTACAGGAGGGATAGAGCCAAGTGGGGAAAATGAGAGTGTGGCTCATGCCAGGTTGTTGCAGTGTTGCCCTCTCCAGCTTTTGGTGTTGCTGTGTCATCAAGGTGCACTCAGAGATACCTTTGGAAATCTCTAATTCCACCCCTTGTTAGCTTACTGGTAAACTGTGCTCTGAAGCACATTACTCAGTTTTTTCAGTCTAGTCTCCCTGCCTTTTCTCCTCCATTCCAATCTGTCTTTTATGCCTCTTGCAAAGAAATCCTTTAAATGTCCACATCATGTCACACCTTCTCAAATATCTTTGACTTCCCATTTCCTTTAATCTAAATATAAATTCTTCATCTTAGTAGGTAAAGACTTATTATGACTAGATTTCCTTCTTAATTTCCCATCCTTTCTTAATTCGTATTTGAATCTCCAGCCATGTTGAACTACTCAGTGTTACCTAACACTGGGTTATAGGGGTTTCTAGCCTCCTTGCCTTTATTCATAATATTTCCTTTTCTAAAATCTACAAATCTCTTCTGTCAGTTTCTCAATATTTCCCAAGACTCACTTAAAATTCTCTTTTGGGATGCCTACTCTCTTCTCCCTTTCTGTCTTCCAACCTCATGTCATGCATTCTCATAGGATATTCTATTTCCCTAAATGTATGTGCTACACGATTACCCTAGTGTTATCTTTTTCTGTGAATTGAGTATTTTGACCTGTTCTGGGCATGTTTATTCATTCTCAAAGAAACAGCACTGTGCCTAAGACAAAGTAAAGGAAATGAACACGAGAAGGTAAGCTCCTTTAGAAGGCAAAGGTTTTTTTCTATTTTGTTCCTTGATTTATCTCTGTTATCTGTTACAATGCGTGGCATATAGTAGGAGCTCAACAAGCATTAGTTGAAAGAATGAAGTTGTTGAGCACTTCCAATGTGCTAGGCACGGTGCTGATACTTTGATTTTATAAACCTCCTTACAAAACTTTGTGAGGTATGTGACCTTATTTCCACTTTACAGATGTGGAAACTGAGGCTCAGAAAGGCAAAGAGCTTGTGGTAGGTGGCTGACTGTGAATCTGACTGAGCATCAGTATCATTTGAACATTTTAGAGCTTGTGTTCTTTCTACTGACTGCAGATGCATTTGTTGTTTTGAAAACAACTGATTATAATATCACTTCTAATTCAAAATGGATATGTTTTGAAGGGTGGAGAGCATCCAGTAATTATTGGAACTGACCACTTATCATGAATCCAATTTATAATTCCAGCGAACACTATCCACTTCTTTTTAATATCATTTGTAACTTTCATCTGTCTCTTGTTGCTGTTTGTATACTATACTTAGTAATACTTGGAAGCCTTGGTGACAATTTAAATACAGTCGTCCCTCCTTATCTGTGGGGGGTTGGTTCCAGGACCCACCATGGATACCAAAATCCACAGATGCTCAGGTCCCATAGTTGGCCCTCATATCCTCGGTTCCATGATTCAGCCAACCATGGATGGTGTAGTACTGTATTTATTGATAAAAAGATCAGCGTATAAGTTGACTTACACAGTTCAAACCCATGTTGTTCAAGGGTTAAGTGTATATGTGTTGAGACAATTTAAGTAATTGACATATATAATCTATGCTTTTGTTACTTTAGGTAATGTGCTGAAGTAATTTTTATCCACAGTGAAATAATACTTTTCAATGGAATATTTATATCATATTTTAAGTGACCCAAATGCTTCCAGAATTGAATCTTTAAATAGTTTTTAGAAATTAATTAAACCTCTCATTCATTATACAGAAATATTATTTAATAGTTCAACTAAAATAATGCCTGTCTTCATCATCTATCCAGTAATGCCACATACTTAAAAATTTTAGCCTTTTTGTTTATTTGGTTTATATTTCACAGCTCAGGTTAATGATCTGCAAGAGGCCTTTGGAAAACATTTGATGTAGGCTATTTAGTTTTATGAGTATATACCATCTTTCAGTGCCTAAATTCTTTCCATTTTAGCTAGAAATGACTCCACTTCCCAATTTCTTTTTTCTTTTTTTATCCCTTAGTCTTTTAAGCATTTTATTTTCTTTTGCTTTTTACAAATTTCTGTGGTGACTAATCCAGAAAATAATTGTCCTATTTTTTGTGTATAAAAAAGTAGTTTCACTGTTATTTTAAAACAATAATATAGGCATCATTGGGATATAAATGAATAATTGCATTAAAATGATATTTAATAGTAATGGAAAAAATACACTTTTTCATGGAGAAAATATACTTTGAAATTAAAAATAAGTCCCATCAAAACAGACTCACAGACATAGAAAACAAACTTATAGTTACCAAAGGGGAAGGAGTTGGGGGAGGGATAAATTAGGAGTATGAGATTAACAGGTACACACTACTAATATAAAATAGATAAACAAGAATTTACTGACTAGCACAGGGAATGATATGCAATATCTTGTAATAACCTATAATAGAGAAGAATTTTAAAAATGGATGTGTATATGTATATATCATTAAATCACTTTGCTGTACACCTGAAACTAACACAATATTGTAAATCAACTACAGTAAAAAATAAATTTTTAAAAAGGTACAAAAAAATAAGTCTCTTCAGAGCAAATTTGAATTGCCTAGGTCAATGGTTTTCAAAGTCTGGTCCCCAGGAGCATCAGCATCACTCCAATTTATTAGAACTGCAAATTCACAGGCCCCACTGCAGACTGATTGAATCAAATTGGAATGAGAGCGTGTGTGTAGTGGGTGGAATCTGTGTTTTCACAAGCTCTCCAGGTGACTCTGACCTGTGGTAGTCTGAGGACACAGGCTTAGGCTTAAGATCCTAGAAGAGCAGGCCATATTCACTGTTTGGCAGGCAAGTGCCTGGCCTGTTTTCTTTCTTTGTTTTCCTTCTGTCTTATTCTTTTGTTATTTTAGTTTTTAATTGAAATACAATTGATTTAAAATATTGTATTAGGGCTTCCCTGGTGGCGCAGCGGTTGAGAGTCCGCCTGCCGATGCAGGGGGACACGGGATCGTGCCCCGGTCTGGGAAGATCCCACATGCCATGGAGCGGCTGGGCCCGTGAGCCATGGCCGCTGAGCCTGCGCATCTGGAGCCTGTGCTCGCAACGGGAGAGGCCACAACAGTGAGAGCCCCGCGTACCGCAAAAAATAAATAAAAAATAAAATATTGTATTAGTTTCAGATGTACAACATAGTGATTCAATATTTTTATAGATTATACTCCATTTAAAGTTGTTATAATATATTGACTATATTCTCTGTGCTGTACAGTATATCCTTGTAGCTTATTTATTTTATATATAGTAATTTGTACTTCTTAATCCCCTACCTCTATCTTGCCCCTTTCCCTTCCCTCTCCCCACTGGTAACCACTAATTTGTTCTCTATATCTGTGAGTCTGTTTCTATTTTGTTATATTCATTCCTTTTTTATTTCTTGGATTCCACATATAAGTGATAATATACAGAATTTGTCTTCCTCTGCCTGACCTAATAGCTTAATACCCTGTAGGTCCATCCATGTTGTTGCAAATAACAGAATTTCATTATTTTTTATGGCTGAGTAATATTCCATTGTGTGTTTTTGTGTGTGTGTGTGTGTTTTTATATATATACCACATCTTTATCAGTTCATCTGTTGATGGACACTTAGGTTGCTTCCATATTTTGGCTATTATAAATAATGCTGCTATGAACATTGGGGTGCATGTATCTTTTTGAATTAGTGTTTTCATTTTCTTTAGATGTATACCCAGGAGTGGAATTGCTGGATCATATGGTGGTTTTTTGAGGAACCTCCATACTGTTTTCCATAGTGGCTGCATGAATTTACATTCCCACCAACAGTGTACTAGGGTTGCTTTTTCTCCACATCCTCACCAACATTTGTTATTTGTAGACTTTTTGGTGATAGCCATCCTAACAGGTGTGAGGTGATACCTTATTGTGGTTTTAATTTACATTTCTCTGATTAGTGATGTTGAGTATCTTTTCACATGCCTGTTAGCAATCTCGTCTTCTTCAGGAAAATGTTCAAGCCTTCTGCCCATTTTTGATTGGATTGGTTTTTTCTTTATATTGAGCTGTATGAGCTGTTTATATATTTTAGATATTGACTGCTTATTGGTCATATCATTTGTAAATATTTTCTCCCATTCAGTGTGTTGTCTTCTCATTTTGTTGATGGTTTCCTTTACTGTGCAAAAGCTTTTAAGTTTAGTTAGGTCCCATTTGTTTATTTTTGCTTTTGTTTCCTTTGCCTTAGGAGACAGATCCAAATAAATATCATTTAGGACTTTGATCCATTTTTAGTTTATTTTATATATGGTGTGTGAAAATGTTCTAATTTCATTCTTTTACGTGTAGCTGTCCAGTTATCCCAGCACCACTTATTGAAGGGATTGTCTTTTCTACGTTGTATATTCTTGCCTCCTTTGTCACAGATTAATTGACCATATGTGTGTGGGGTTATTTCTGGGCGCTCTATTCTATTCCACTGATCTATGTGTCTGTTTTTGGGCCAGTCCATACTCTTTTGATTGCTGCTGCTGCTTTGTAGTATAGTCTGAAGTCAAGGATCATGATGCCTCCAGCTTTGTTCTTTTTTCTCAAAATTTCTTTGGCTGGTCTACTTTATTTTACTTTTTTTAGTGAATGTTTTTTTTTTAATTTATTTTACTTTTGGCTGAAGTGGGTCTTTGTTGCTCCACGCGGGCTTTTCTCTAGTTGTGGTGAGCAGGGGCTACTCTTTGTTGCGGTGCGCGGGCTTCTCATCGTGGTGGCTTCTCTTGTTGCAGGGCATGGCCTCTAGGCACGTGGACTCAGTAGTTGTGGCTCACAGGCTCTTGAGCGCAGGCTCAGTAGTTGTGGCACACGGGCTTAGTTGCCTGTGGCATGTGGGATCTTCCTGAACCAGGGCTCGAACCCGCGTCCGCTGCATTGGCAGGTGGATTCTTTTTTTTTTTTTTTTTTTTTTTTTTTGCGGTACGTGGGCCTCTCACTGTTGTGGCCTCTCCCGTTGCGGGGCACAGGCTCCGGACGCGCAGGCTCAGCGGCCATGGCTCACGGGCCCAGCCACTCCGCGGCATGTGGGATCTTCCCAGACCGGGGCACGAACCCGTGTCCCCTGCATCGGCAGGCAGACTCTCAACCACTGCGCCACCAGGGAAGCCCAAGCAGGTGGATTCTTAACCACTGTGCCACCAGGGAAGACCTGGCTGGTCTACTTTAAAAGGCCTGTAGGAAAGATGATTCCATTGACTTTTCTGTATACCATTTCAAATAACTCTGTGATACCACTGAACTGGCTTCAATAACCATTAATTTAAGACACAAAACTTACAAAACAGTCCAAAAAGACAGTGTTTAATATCAGTACTTAAATATTTGTGTTGACTGGTTTTATGTTATTATTTACTTCCTGGCAACAAAGTCCCTTCCAAAAACATAAATAAAATGAACATTTGGCTTCCCTGGTGGCGCAGTGATTGAGAGTCCACCTCCCGATGCAGGGGACACGGGTTCGTGCCCTGGTCCAGGAAGATCCCATATGCCGTGGAGCGACTGGACCCATGAGCCATGTCGCTGAGCCTGCGCGTCTGGAGCCTGTGCTCTGCAGCGGGAGAGGCCACAACAGTGAGAGGCCCGTGTACCGCAAAAAAAAAAAAAAAAAAGAGAGAACTTTTTTTTCATAAGGGGAGAAAGGGAGAATCTTTTTTCCCATCCTTTGATCTTGGGTATATTTTTGGAGGATGGTTAAAAGAAGCAGATGTGAATCCTTATGACTCTCAGAGAGTTTGTGTCTAGGAAATCAAGTTTTCCCTTAGTGTCTTTGTAGAGGTGGGGAATGAATAATATTGATTCCTACTGTGAGCATTAAAATTGTTATCAGTTAATTCTATATAGGGTCCCAGCATAAAAGTGTTTCCATACTGCATCTGTATTCAACATAGGCTATATTCTTTTAATGCATTTTAGATTTAGTCAGGTCAGATTCTCTCATTTATTGCTGGAAATTTTGTTTGTCAGCTTTCTTTACTCTATCAGGCCCATGTGATGTTGAACATGGTCACTTCATAATATTGTAGATTGGTCATGTCATGAAAATATTAGGAATCAGCAGAAAGAATCTTGAAATAGTTTCTTAAGTAGGAATTAAAACCTGATCTACAACTGTGTTTTTCCCCCACTGACTTTAATTTCTAAAATAAAGAGCAATGAAGGTGATATGTGAGAAGCATAACAGACTTGTTTTTGAGGTTTTGAGATTACTTTGATATCTAGAAACATATATCGTCTACATAAGTATAAAATATTTTACTGTAACAATTATCTGAACGTTCTTTTGCAGAATATCATTTAAATTCTGTTTCAAACCTAAATTTCATTAAGAAGAAAATCTCCTAAAACCATGTAGCCATATAAGTAAGCTCTCTCTTAAAAACGTAACCAGCCTTATCTGTTAGATATTTTTAGTAATTGTCTTTTGTCCAAAAGAGACCTGAATGCTTTAGTTGGCTTTGCAACATTTTTAATTACATTCAGAACTTTTTGGCAAGGACACATATATACATTGCCTTTACAATGAAGTTTATATACGCAATTATGTTTTTCTTGTTTTCTCTGATATAATATGGAAAATTATTAGTAGTACATACACATGCTGCTTGTGGACTTGGATGTGAATGTTCTTTTTCAGTATTGAGGCAGCATGCTTGTTTTGCACTTTTTAAGGCTGTTCTTAAAACAAAAACTTAAAGTATTGCACCTTTTCGCTACATTTACAAGCAATACATTAACTTCTGTCTATCCTTTTCTCCACCATAAGCATAGGCTTCATGATTAAATGAAGTTGGATAGGTTTTGTGTGATTAGAGTTTTGGGATAGTTTTTGATTAAATAAAGATCTGTCTTCTAATTATAAACTAAATACATATGTTCATGGTAAAAAAAAATAAAAATAAAAGAGAGTTACAAATGATACTTTAAAATCATCTGCTAATATATTGCTTCAAAATAACCAGTGTTAGAGTTTTAAAAAATATTTAATTCCAAATTTATGTATATAAATAGATATACACACACACATATATTCTGTTTGAGATCATACTTATATACAGGTCTAAATCATGGTTTAAAACCTTATAGGGAATTCCCCAGTAGTCTAGTGGTTTTCACTCTGCAGTCTCACTGCCAGGGGCCCAGGCTCAGTCCCTGGTCAGGGAACTGGGATCCTGCAAGCTACAGGGGATGGCCAAAAAAAAAAAAAAAAAAAAAAACCCAAAAACCAAAATACCTTATAAACTTTAAAAATTTTCTTGCTTATCAAATTTATTTAAACATTATTTTAATAGCTGTAGTATATTTCCATTTAGATATAACACGATTTAACAATTTATCTTTATCTGGACATTTGGGTTAGTGTGCTTTCCAGTGCTGAGTTGATCAGCTTTCTACTCAGGGCCAAAAAGAATGAACATTTTTAAAACTTAATACCTTTTGGCTCCAGAAAATTAAAAGCAGGTTAGACTTCCCCAGCACTATATGAAAACTTGGCTTCATTGAACACCATGAATAAAGAAACTCCTTGCTACACTCAAGGAAAAAATTACTAACTGCTTTTCTTAGATTGGTTACTAGTGAAGTTGAAAATATATTTTTTTCTATTTATTTGCAGTTTGTCAGTTTCTGTTCATGCTCTTTTCTCAAGTACGCTCTTCTTGTAAATATTTAAACCCCTGAAATGAATAATTTCTTGTATTGCTTTTATAAAGTATCACTGTAAAGAGTAGGCCATTGTGAGTGATTATGGCTCTTCTTGGATGAAACTGAAACAATAGGGCAGATCCTAAAAATTAGCTGAGAAACTTTTCAGATAGATATAAATCTGAATAAATCTTGGTTATTTTAATGTCTAAGGATACTATAATATAAAATCTTAGCAGGCATAAAATCTTGTATTCAAATTGATTTAACTAATTTATGACAAATTCATAAATCATGACATAATTTAGAAATTAATGAAAGCCTATATATGTATGTAAGTAATAAAATGGTAGTGGAGAGAATAAGCTGGTTTATTTTTAATGAGCTGCCACTGATTTGATGTGTAATACTGGGTAAGTCAATGTCCTGAATCTCAGTTTTCTTGTTTATAAAATATTTAGTTGGATACTTAAGAGTTTTTTTCCAGCTTTAAAATTCTGAATGTCCTATTTAAGTTACTAACCTTATCTTTTTGTCTGTTTGTTTGAATTTTGTTTTATTTTTTTAGACAGCAGGTTCTTATTAGTCATCAATTTTATACACATCAGTCTATACATGTCAACCCCAATCTCCCATTTCATCCCACCACCACCCCCTCGCCACTTACCTGCCTTGGTGTCCATACGTTTGTTCTCTATATCTGTGTCTCAATTTCTGCCCTACAAACCAGTTCATCTGTATCACTTTTCTAGGTTCCACATATATGTGTTAATATACGATAGTTGTTTTTCTCTTTCTGACTTAATTTACTCTGTATGACAGTCTCTAGATCCATCCACGTCTCAACAAATGACCCAATTTTGTTCCTTTTTATGGCTGAGTAATATTCCATTGTATATATGTACCACATCTTCTTTATCCATTCGTCTGTTGATGGGCATTTAAGTTGCTTCCAAGACCTGGCTATTGTAAATAGTGCTGCAATGAACATTGGGAAGCATGTGTCTTTTTGAATTATGGTTTTGTCTGGGTATATGCCCAGTAGTGGGATTGCTGGATCATATGGTAATTCTATTTTTAGTTTTTTAAGGAACCTCCATACTGTTCTCCATGGTGGCTGTATCAATTTACATTCCCACCAACAGTGAAAAAGCGTTCCCTTTCCTCCACACCCTCTCTAGCATTTGTTCTTTGTAGATTTTCTGATGATGCCCATTCTAACTGGTGTGAGGTGATACCTCAGTGTAGTTTTGATTTGCATTTCTCTAATAATTAGTGATGGTGAGCAGCTTTTCATGTACTTCCTGGCCATCTGTATGTCTTCTTTGGAGAAAGGTCTATTTAGGTCTTCTGTCCATTTTTGGATTGGGTTGTTTGTTTTTTTAATATTGAGCTGCATGAGCTGCTTGTAAATTTTGGAGATTAATCCTTTGTCTGTTGATTCATTTGCAAGTATTTTCTCCCATTCTGAGGGTTGTCTTTTTGTCTTGTTTATGGTTTCCTTTGCTGTGCAAAACCTTTTAAGTTTCATTAGGTCCCATTTGTTTATTTTTGTTTTTATTTCCATTACTCTAGGAAGTGGATCAAAAAAGATCTTGCTGTGATTTATGTCAAAGAGTATTCTTCCTATGTTTTCCTCTAAGAGTTTTATAGTGTCTGGTCTTACATTTAGGTCTCTAATCCACTTTGAGTTTATTTTTGTGTATGGTGTTAGGGATTGTTCTAATTTCATTCTTCTACATGTAGCTGTCCAGTTTTCCCAGCACCACTTATTGAAGAGACTGTCTTTTCTTCATTGTATATCCTTGCCTCCTTTGTCATAGATTAGTTGACCATAGGTGTGTGGGTTTATCTGGGGGCTTTCTATCCTGTTCCATTGATCTGTGTTTCTGTTTTTTTGCCAGTACCATATTGTCTTGATTACTGTAGCTTTGTAGTATAGTCTGAAGTCAGGGAGTCTGATTCCTCCAGCTCTGTTTTTTTCCCTCAAGACTGCTTTGGCTATTCGGGGTCTTTTGTGTCTTCATACAAATTTTAAGATTTTTTGTTCTAGTTCTGTAAAAAATGCTATTGGTAATTTGATAGGGATTGCCTTGAATCTGTAGATTGCTTTGGGTAGTATAGTCATTTTCACAATGTTGGTTCTTCCAGTCCAAGAACATGGTATATCTCTCCATTTGTTCATATCATCTTTAATTTCTTTCATCAATGTCTTATAGTTTTCTGCATACAGGTCTTTCGTCTCCCTAGTTAGGTTTATTCCTAGGTATTTTATTCTTTTTGTTGCAATGGTAAATGGGAGTGTTTCCTGAATTTCTCTTTCAGATTTTTCATCATTAGTGTATAGGAATGCAAGAGATGTCTGTGCATTAGTTTTGTATCCTGCAACTTTACCAGATTCATTGATCAGCTCTAGTAGTTTTCTGGTGGCATCTTTAGGATTCTCTATGTATAGTATCATGTCATCTGCAAACACTGACAGTTAATTCTTCTTTTCCAATTTGTATTCCTTTTATTTCTTTTTCTTCTCTGATTGCCGTGGCTAGGACTTCCAAAACTATGTTGAATAATAGTGGTGAGAGTGGACATCCTTGTCTTGTTCCTGATCTTAGAGGAAATGCTTTCAGTTTTTCACCATTGAGAATGATGTTTGCTGTGGGTTTGTCTTATATGGCCTTTATTATGTTGAGGTAGGTTCCCTCTAGGCCCACTTTCTGGAGAGTTTTTATCATAAATGGGTGTTGAATTTTGTCAAAAGCTTTTTCTGCATCTATTGAGATGATCATATGGTTTTTCTTCTTCAGTTTGTTAAAATGGTGTATCACACTGATTGATTTGCATATATTGAAGAATCCTTGCATCCCTGGGATAAATCCCACTTGATCTTGGTGTATGATCCTTTTAATGTGTTGTTGTATTCTGTTTGCTCTTATTTTGTTGAGGATTTTTGCATCTATATTCATCAGTGATATTGGTCTGTGATTTTCTTTTTTGTAGTATCTTTGGTTTTGGTATCAGGGTGATGGTGGCCTCATAGAATGAGTTTGGGAGTGTTCCTTCATGTGCAATTTTTTGGAAGAGTTTGAGAAGGATGGGTGTTAGCTCCTCTAAATGTTTGATAGAAGTCACCTGTGAAGCCATCTGGTCCTGGACTTTTGTTTGTTGGAAGATTTTTAATCACAGTTTCAATTTCATTACTTGTGATTGGTCTGTTCATATTTTCTGTTTCTTCCTGGTTCAGTCTTGGAACGTTATACCTTTCTAAAAATTTGTCCATTTCTTCCAGGTTGTTCATTTTATTGGCATAGAGTTGCTTCTAGTAGTCTCTTAGGATGCTTTGTATTTCTGCAGTGTCTGTTGCAACTTCTCCTTTTTCATTTCTAATTTTATTGATTTGAGTCCTCTCCCTCTTTTTCTTGATGAGTCTGGCTAATGGGTTATCAATTTTGTTTATCTTCCCAAAGAACCAGCTTTTAGTTTTACTGATCTTTACTATTGTTTTCTTTGTTTCTATTTCATTTACTTCTGCTCTGATCTTTCTGATTTCTTTCCTTCTGCTAACTTTGGGTTTTGTTTGTTCTTCTTACTCTAGTTCCTTTAGGTGTAAGTTTAGATTGTTTACTTGAGGTTTTTCTGATATTAGTATTGTTACTCCAGCTTTCTTTTGATTTCCATTTGCATGGAATATCTTTTTCCATCCCCTCACTTTCAGTCTGTATGTGTCCCTAGGTCTGAAGTGGGTCTCTTGTAGACAGCATATATATGGGTCTTGTTTTTTATCCATTCAGCAAGCCTGTGTCTTTGGTTGGAGCATTTAATCCATTCACATTTAAGGTAATTATTGATATGTATGTTCCTATGACTATTGTTTTGGGTTTGTTTTTGTAGGTCCTTTTCTTCTCTTGTGTTTCCCACTTAGAGAAGTTCCTTTAGCATTTTTTGTAGAGCTGTTTTGGTGGTGCTGAATTCTCTTAGCTTTTGCTTGTCTGTAAAGCTTTTGATTTTTCCATCGAATCTGAATGAGATCCTTGCTGGGTAGAGTAATCTTGGTTGTAAGTTCTTCCCTTTCATCACTCTAAGTATATCATGCCACTCCCTTCTGGCTTTTACCGTTTCTGCTGAGAAATCAGCTGTTAACCTTATGGGAGTTCCCTTGTATGTTATTTGTTGTTTTTCCCTTGCTACTTTCAATATTTTTTTTGTGTGTTTAATTTTTGCTAATTTGATTAGTATCTGTCTGGGCAAGTTTCTCCTTGGGTTTATCCTGTATGGGACTGTATGCTCTTCCTGGACTTAGGTGGCTATTTCCTTTCCCATGTTAGGGAAGTTTTCAACTATATTCTCTGCAAATATTTTCTCTGGTCCTTTCTCTCTCTCTTCTCCTTCTGGGACCCCTGTCATGCGAATGTTGTTGCGTTTAACGTTATCCCAGAGGTCTCTTAAGCTGTCTTCATTTATTTTCATCCATTTTTCTTTATTCTGTTCTGCAGCAGTGAATTCCACCATTCTGTCTTCCAGGTCACTTATCCATTCTTCTGCCTCAGTTATTCTGCTATTGATTCCTTCTAGTGTAGTTTTCGTTTCAGTTATTGTATTGTTCACCTCTGTTTGTTTGTTCTTTAATTCTTCTAGGTCTTTGTTAAACATATCTTGCATCTTCTTGATCTTTGCCTCCATTCTGTGGTCCTGGATCATCTTCACTATCATTATTCTGAATTCTTTTTCTGGATGGTTGCCTATCTCCGCTTCATTTAGTTGTTTTTCTGAGGTTTTATCTTGTTCCTTCATCTGGTACATAGCCCTCTGCCTTTCCATCTTGTCTGTCTTTCTGTGAATGTGGGTTTTTTTCCACAGGCTTCAGGATTGTAGTTCTTCTTGCTTCTGCTGTCTGCCCTCTGGTGGACGAGGCTATCTAAGAGGCTTGATAGGCTGGACTGGTGGTGGGTAGAGCTGACTGTTGCTCTGGTGGCAGAGTTCAGTAAAACTTTAATCCACTTGACTGCTGATGGGTGGGGCTGGGGTCCCTCCCTGTTGGTTGTTTGGCCTGAGGCAAAGCAACACTGGAGACTACCTGGGCTCTTCGGTGGGGCTAATGACAGACTCTGGGGGGGCTCGCGCCAAGGAGTACTTCGCAGAACTTCTGCTGCCAGTGTCCTTTTCCCCACGGTGAGCCACAGCCACCCCCGCCTCTGCAGGAGACCCCCCAACACTAGCAGGTAGGTCTGGTTCTATCTCCCCTGGGTTCACTGCTCCTTCCCCTGGGTCCTGATGCGCACACTACTTTGTGTGTGCCCTCTAAGAGTTGAGTCTCTGTTTCCCCTGGTCCTGTCAAAGTCCTGCAATCAAATCCCACTAGCCTTCAAAGTCTGATTCTCTAGGAATTCCTCCTCCCATTGCCGACAGACACCCAGATTGGGAAGCCTGACGTGGGGCTCAGAACTTTCACTCCAGTGGGTGGACTTCTGTGGTATAAGTGTTTTCCAGTCTGTGAGTCACCCACCCAGCAGTTATGGGATTTGATGTTACTGTGATTGCGCCCCTCCTACTGTCTCATTGTGGCTTCTCCTTTGGCTTTTTATGTGGGGTATCTTTTTTGGTGAGTTCCAGTGTCTTCTTGTCTATGATTGTCCAGCAGCTAGTTGTGATTCTGGTGTTCTCACAAGAGGTAGTGAGAGCACATCCTTCTGCTCCACCATCTTGGTTCAGGGCTGACTAATCTTATCTTTAAAATACTTTTGCTACCTGGCTGAGATGTTGGCATCAAACAGTTAGTAAGTGCACTCATAATATTGGTCTATTATGTGTCATTTACCTTTCATATATTAACTCCTTACAACAAACCTGAAGAGAAGGTCTTATTTTCCTGATGGGGAAACTGAGGATTATACAAAGTCTCACTGGGGCTGAACGGTTAGAATCAGTATTTGAGCTCATGACTGACTGAAGTACTGTATACTGCTAGTACTGCACTCTGCTAGTTACCTCTCCCTTGAACCAGTGTGGTGGCTTGCTGTAGACCAGCGTTTTCAGCAGTGGCATTATTGGCATTTGGGGCCAGAGTATTATTTGCTTTGGGGGGCTGTCCTGTGCGTTATAATAGCATCCATGGCCTCTCTCCATTAGCCCTCACCCCCTCAGTTGTGACAACCAGAAAATTGTCTAGGTACTATCAAATGTCCCTGAAGGTAGGCAGGAATTGCAGCCAGTCAAGGATCACTGATTTAACACAACTTAAGTCATCAACAATCTGAGGACAAATGTAATTGTCATCTCTGGTAAAGGTAGTGGCTTTAGGTCACCTTGGATTTCAAAGATCAGGATGGAATTAACCAAGTAGAATCCCAGCAAAGAACCCCATTCCATCATTCAGCAATACTTTTTGCATACTTTTTTGATCACTTGACCTTTATCCTCTTGAGATTTTTCTTATTTGAAGAATACTCATTCCCTGGATGCATAGTATACCACCATGAACATGACTGGACACTAGTTAATTTATTTCAAAATATTCATTGAGTACTTGCCATGTGTTGGGCATTGTCCAGTTACTGGTTAAAGCAGTGAACCAGATGGTCATATAGAGCAGATGTGAAACAAATAATCATAGCTCATTCCCCTTTCTTTTGAATAATCTTGTAAAGCATATCTTTAGATTACAATACAGTGTGTTTATCATGTTTTACACACACACACACACAAATACACAGCTTATCACATAGAGCTAAAGGTTGCCCTCTTTCATATAAATGAGTATGAGATAGCACACTAGGAAATTTGTGTTCTGCCAGTTTAAAAAGGTACTTTGGCTCTAGTTTTCAAAATGAGCACTTATCTGGTCTAGCTCCATTTCAGAACTTACCTATTGGTTAATGTTTTAATGCTCTGAGTATTTGCTGCCATAAATAGTGTCCTGGCCATGAACATGTCAAAATTTGTCTCATGGGGATTAATCTCTGAAGTATCTCAGGTAATGAGGGAATCTCATGAACTTCATGCCTGATCCCTCTCCTGGACTGTGTGCTCTTTGAGGACAAGAACCACGGAGTTTACATAGAACATTTCATCATTTTGTGTGCAGTGCCTGGAACAGTACTTGGCTGACACATGATATCTTTTTGGTACCTATTTATTAAACAAATATAAGGAGAAGCTATCTCTGAACAGTGAGAGTAGGTTTCACTAAATAAGCCTTCTAAGTTTCTATATTCTGCTCCCTGAAGACCATTGAGGTTGTTAATTCAATTTACTTTTTTGTTCTAAGGTAGTTGGAAGTATAAGTTCAATCTTGATAAAGGCAGATAATTTGGGCAGCCAAGGGAGATACAAACCTATGAAATCAGATGGGAGCATTCAAAACATGGAGATCTTCAACTGCTGGATGAAAACCTATAGATATGCCTCTGAAGACCCTGAAGGCATCACTTTATACAGTACTTTGCAATAATTGGTGCTTTGAGTATTGGTGCTGAATTCTCAGAAGAAAATTTCTTTAAAGTGCCGTATAAAATGTAGGAAAATTGAGAACACATTTATAATGATTTCTGTCATGATGAAATTGTTTTGATACTTAAGGGATAAACTTTAAACCTTCTGAAAAAATAGGTTATTCAGAAGAACTTCTTAGAACAATGAAATTCAAATACCTCATCTATTTTAAAAGATAGATTCTACTTGTTTTATTTCCTTTTTTATGTCTTTTTTGCAGTCTTGTTAGCAGCCATTTTAGGGTTACATGCTGTAGATCTTAATATAAACTATCATTTAGCATGTATAATACAAGCTGTAACATCACGAAATAACTAAGATATTGTGAGATAACTAAGCTTATATCACTTCTAGAGTTGGTGGTTGTTAGGGTATTCTGGTCGTTACTGCATATAAGAGAGGTGTTATTTTATTCATTTATTCATATGTCTATTCCACGAATATGTATTGGAAGTCTGCGTTGTGTCTGATACTGTTCTAAGTCTAGATTACGTCAGTGGACAAAGGAGATAGAAACTCCCACTCTGATGGGGGTGGGGAGACAACAAGAGCTAAAATACAAAACTAGTTATAGATTGTTAGAAAGTGACTTAAAATTCTATGAAAAATAAGAAAGGGAAGGAGAATAGGGATTGCTGAGACAAGGCTGTGTAGGGGGTGGAATAAAGGAGGAGAGGAGGAATTGGTTGGAGAGGACACGGGGAGTCAGGTATGTGTGGCACTGATGGCTGTTATTATAATTCACATGGGAGCCTTTAGAGAGTTTTAAACTGTGGAAACAGTTTTAAATTGTTGGGGTCTAAATGAAGTGTTAATAGGACAGGTAGTAGGGTCAGACTAGGGCGATAGTGGTGGAGGTGATGCCAAGCAGTGAGGATCCAGATATATTTTAAAGGGAGAGCCAACAGAATTTGCTGACTGACTGTATGTGGGTTGTGAGGAACAGGATCCAGGATGGCTCAAAGGTCTTTGGGCTGAGGATCTAGAAGGATGGAGCTGCAGCAACTGACAGGGCTGATCTGTGGAGGAAGCAGGTTTTGGTGGGGGAGTATCAGGAGCTCCGTTTTGCACATGTTACCATTTGGAGATGAACCCGAATGGAGATGAGCTGCCTAGTTGGCTGTCAAAGGTACACATCTGGAATTTTTAGGAAAGAGCTCTGTGCTGGAAGGTGGTCATGTGGGGGGAATCTGTAGAAATTCTCTTCTGATGGCTTTAGTTTTCTCAGTAAAATAGAGACATGTCATCAGCAGGAGGAAAGTTGAGAGAGCTATGGAAAATTAGAGGAGAGAGGAGAAAGTCTAAAACAGTTGGCTATAAAAGTGGGAAAGTGAAGACTAGAAACGCGGTATGATTGCAGTCAGCATGTCTGGCCAACTTGTGGTTCGTGGTCAAGAATTTAAAGTGACACAACATGCTGGAAACTTCTTTGTCACCATATCTTTGCATATGTTCTTACTTATTTCCAGTTCCTTAGCATTTTTCTGAGAATGTTGCTGCCATTATGAGGGCAAAACATAACAACAACAACAAAAATTGACACTAATCAGGGACCTTGTATATTTCTCTCAGACACTTTCAGCTTGCAGATATTGGAACAGAGTGTGTAGAGATTTAGATCTAACCAATTTGAATATAACTAGGGTAAGGGTTTTGCCAAGAAAGAAGTGAAAGAGGAGCTAAGAGGCTGAGAGAATGTACAAAGGAAGTGATAGCACTGTTGACCACAGAATTCAGACTGTGTAAGCAAGGAAGTGCAGCCATGCAAGAATAAAAGGCAGTGAGAAGAGGGTGGGTGGTCAGTTGCTTAGAGGTCCCTGTGGGGTCAGAGAATTTTGAAGTCAGGTTAAAAATGAATCATTTATTTTAAATAAATGTTATTTTCATATAGTGAATCATATTTCAAATATATGGAAGAGCTTTCTATTAAATACATCTAATTAATTTTTTAAACTTAAACACAAATATTTGAGTTTGTTAGCTTTAGTTTTCTTTTTAAAGTTAAAGTGTACACATTTAAAAAAAATTTATTTATGTATTGGTTGCACTGGGTCTTAGCTGTGGCAGGCCGGCCCCTTAGTTGTGGCTCACAGGCTCCTTAGTTGCAGCCCACCTGCTCCTTAGTTGCAGCTCGTGGTTTCCTTAGTTGCAGCTGATGGGCTCCTTAGTTGTGACATGTGAACTCTTAGTTGCAGCCGGTGGACTCCTTAGTTGTGGTATGTGAACTCTTAGTTGAGGCATGTATGTGGGATCTAGTTCCCTGACCAGGGATTGAACCCATGTCCCCTGCATTAGAAGGCAAATTCTTAGCCACCGTGCCACCAGGGAAGTCCCTGTTTTTTCAAATGAAGTAAGCTTAGTATTTTTTTCTTCTAAATGACTTAAGTTCTTTTTTCCTTATATTATTCCTATCCTTTCTCCCAACCCTCACATTCTTTGGTAGGTTGCCAGATGCTGTATGCCTCCTGCCAACCTATTGCTCAAGTGTTTCTGCCTGGTATCAGAGCCTTCTAATGACCGCAAAGGCTCTCACTCCATCTGAGATATTTGGATTAAACTTGGGTAACCACTTACCAAGCTGTGTCACTTGGGTGAATTTCTCACTCTGAGCCTCAATTTCTTCATATGTAAGTGGGGATAATAATATGTACTTTGTTGTAAGAATTAAAGTTAATGTATATTTGTCCTGAGCACAGAACTTGGCATGTATAAATGGTAGATGTTGTTATGATCTTAGGTTTATTGAGTTAATAATCTTTTATTAGAGTTGAATAACTGAATGTCAAAAACATGCTATTCTGTCATTTCAATAACATTATTTTAGGAGCATCTAGGATTACCAATGTCAAAACATAGTATTAATGATTAGTATCATTAACATTTTAATATATGTTTGATTTTTTCAGCGTTAAGAATAGACTAAGACAATAAGAACCTGCTGTATAAAAAATAAATAAAATTAAATTTAAAAAAGAAGAATAGACTAAGGCAGAGTGGGAACTCATTATGAGTATGGGTGAGATTTTTTTTTTAGTTCCCAATAACAGAGATACACACATATAATTGCAACATTTTCTGTCTTTTTGCTAGCTTAATTCAATTTGGAGCCAATGCATCAGTGAAAGGTAACTGATTTAGATGTGTGGTCCCTTCAAGAAAGCTGAGGTATATTGAAGAAGAGAGGTAAATCTTTCAGTGTCTAGCTGGAGATTTTGTGTGTGTGTATGTGTAGGCTTTATTCTCACAGGAGAGAATTGAAGAAACTCTTTATATTTAATATAAGTTTGGGAACACTAAGAATGGGCAACTTTTTCCAGAATAAAACAATGCATCTATATGTCCCAGTTATATTTTATACTTCTGCCTTCTTTCAAAATATACATGTTGTATTTGAAATTTTTAATTTGATATAAGCCTGTTACTCCTTGCTGTAGAGGGTTATTTCCCTCAGTCTGAGTTAGAGGATGCTTCTCTGATGTAGAACAGTATCTTTTGTTTCTGTCTCCCCACTATCAGCCATAGTGTCTATTTTTCAGGTCATGGTTGTTGAATGAATTGGGACTGAGTGAGCTTGGTTTAAGCACTCTTTTCTAAAAAGGGTTATGTGCTTGAGTAGAGTTGACTTTTTCTTCTTTAGCATCCTAAAAATGACAAAACTGTCACAAAGATTTCTTAGTGGTCAAAGTGAAAGATACTATGACTTAGCTTCTTATATACCTGTATAGCACTTCCTTTCATGATAATAATAACCAATTATCAAAAGTAATTACTTTAGTTCCATGTTTTTGGTGATGTATTACCCTAGCCTGTCCTTTTGTTTATTTCTAAAATATAGAGTATGTACTTCTACTGGAGAGTTAGTTCAAGAAGTTCAATTAACAGGAAATATTAAATAGCATGCAGAACTCCAAGATGACTTTATTTGGCAAATCTGATTCCTTCCACCTAATGAATAACCCTGAGGATTATATAACTTTGTTATTCAAGAGCCACACTTTTTCCACTAAATAAATTGACCCTTGTAATCACTATATTAGACACATCTACAATGGTTCTTCTTTTTCAAAGATTACGTGGGGTGAAGAAAAACATTCTCCTTTTGTAGATGGCAGGACAGTCATTACTAAGGGAGCCAACATGTTACCCTGACACATGATGCAACAGAGAAACCAACAAAGACATCAGATGATCTTGCTGACATCATTATTACCCGTCAGATAAGGAATTGGTCTCCTTGAGGTACTAAGCCACTTATAGAGAGAGTTGGACAAGTCAGAGATGACTCAGTTTGGAACCAGCCCAAGTTTTGTCAGGGCTCAGGGGGAGGGTTACCTGTGACATACAGGTCAAGGAGACTCTCATATTTTGAGTCTACTGCAAAACAGTTCCGGTCTTATTCTCAGAAACCTATAGCTATAAAATTTCTCTATTTTTTATTGACCCTGTTAGGTAACTTCTCTTTCTTCCAAGGTTTGGAACATATGAGAACTTTGATATTGTGTTAGTGTTTTCTCATCTTGGTTGAGAGGATAGTCTGTCAAGACCTGGACCCATTGTTCTACCTTGCCAAGTTTTTGGAAATGTTGGTTGAAACATTGTAACTGTATTAAATCTGCAGAAAGAATCAACCCTGAAGGCCTGTCACCAACCTCTGGGGATTTTTTGTGTAAACTAGACCTTCATTATTTTAGTTAATTCTAGCCTCAGACGAGAGGGTCTGCTTGTATCTGCTGTCAAGTCATTGGTACATAACCTTAGTCTGAAAGGTGATGGGCTTCCCCAAACCAGGAGTGATATCTAATAAACTGGTCACTCTTAATTACAACTATATATTTTGAAATAAGGTTATTTAACATAAAGCAGTTATTCTCCAAGTGGGTCCCAGGACCAGCACACTGGCACTACCTGGAAACTTGTTAAACATGTTGATTCTTGAGCCCCACCCCAGACCTGCTGAATCAGACACACAAGGGTGTGGCTTAGTATATTCTGATGCATGCTGGAGTTTGATAGCCACAAGCAGAGCATCTTGAAATGACCATGCACAAGAATGTTTTTTTTGTAAGATGAGTGAGATCATGTATATATTCCAAGTTGTTTGTTGGCTGGTGATGACCTCGGAAATTTTAAAGTACTAACTGGGCCCATGGGAATTCATTATCCTATATTTACCTTTGGTAATTTGCCCTGCTACAAGCTTCATTAAACATTCATTAAGGGAAACAGGGTTTTTGAGAACTGTCTGCTTTCAAGTACATTTGTGTACAAGAAGGAACATAGTATAGTATGTTATTTTAGGTATAATCTTATTGAATGACTTGTTTTTATTATTTTTTTTAAATTTTTTTTTAAATTTATTTTTGGCTGTGTTGGGTCTTCATTTCTGTGCGAGGGCTTTCTCTAGTTGCGGCGAGCGGGGGCCACTCTTCATCGCGGTGCACGGGCCTCTCACTGGAATGACTTGTTTTTCATATCTAGAAAAAATAATAAAGACCCTAGTTAGAAATAATTTAGCTTAAAATGATTATATTTCATTATTTTTAATTTTATATATAAATAGGACTGTATAGTTGGAAAGGCATGCCTTTGGAGTAAAAAATTGTGTGCCTTGAGTTCTAAAACCTTCTCTGACCTTTTGTTTTTTCCTCTGAAAAATGGAAATGAAACTCCACACCAAGTTGTGAAATTTAAACATGTGAAATGTATTTCATAAGCAGTAATAATCATTATAGAAGTGTTAGCATTTATTCTCTAAGCGATTCTTGGTTTATATTTACTTTTGAACTTAATTGATTTTATGATTAAAATTGATAACTTGTAGATTTCAGAACTTTATGTTTTTATCAACTTCTCCGAGTGAAAGAAATATTGGATCATGTAGCATCATGCAGACCTAATGCTAACGGCAGCATTAGACTGTTTCATAGCAATTAGTTACAACTTCTTCCTTCAAACACTTTAATTTAAAAAAATTATAAATCAGTACATTTTCAATGTAACAAAGAAAAGAAAGAACAGTTAACAGTCTCTTTCTATTTATTCCCTCCTTGAAATAACCAATTTTTACAGCCTCATGTGAATTATTCTATACTTTTATTCATGTCCTTGCAAATGTATATAAACATACACACATCCAGGCAGTTTGTGTTATCAAGTGAAGTAAGCCAAGGCCAGGCCAACTGTAGATTCAACAATGCAGTAAGAAATGGAACCTAGACCTATGAATCTGTGGTGAAAGAAGATAGTCCTTGGTTGCTAATCAGTAGACCCTTCTGTGATAATGTGACCCTCTTACAGCCTAAGAATTTGAAAAGGCAGTGGGCTTGTGTTCCAGGATCTTGTGACCCGGCAGGCTCCTCATTTCCCACAGTGGACAAAACTACCAAATAGTCATAGCTTCATGAGGAACTAGGCAGGTGATAGGAGCTACACCCACTCGTGTGTATCCCAGATGTTTGCAAATCCTGTTTACTGATTAGGTAGTAAACCAAAGTGAAGTTTAAACTGTGTCCAAGTTCTTCTTCTCACCGTTCTTTGAACCCAGATCAGTCATTTTGGTTTGTTCCTCGTTTGTTTTTACAAATTTTGGATTGTTACATTTACATTTCTCTGTCATTTTCTTTTTTGCTTCAATACATAATAGTCATCAGTCCAGGTCAATGGTTAGAGAAATGTTATTTTTAATATATGCATAATATCCTATAATGTGGGTATGTTATGATTTAGTCAGCTGTTTTCCAGTTGACTTTCATGATATTTCCAGGTTATCGTTAGTGCCAAAAAACCCCAACTACAACATACATTCTGTACATATACTTATAGGTAAGACTCCCCAAAGTGGAATTACTTTGTCAATTGTTATATGTATTTAAAGTTTTGAGAGATACTGTCAATTTTGGGGTGTGGGGTGATAGGAGGAGGAAGATTGCAGCAATTTACAGTCCCATTGCCAGGGGGTTTGAGTCTCCCTATCCTCACCAGCACTGGCTATAATTAATCGTTTTAATATTTATCGATTGTATGGATAAAAGCAGTATCTCCATGATAGCTTCAATTTGCAAACCTCTGGTGACTACTAGGCTGTCTCTTCATATTTATTGGCCCTTTGGATTTCCTCTTCTGAGAATTGCTTATTCATATTCCTTGCCCAATTTTATTGGGTATTTCATTTTTTTCTTATAAATTTATATAACTAATTTGGATACTAGGAATATTAAGAGTTTGCCAGTCATTATGAGCTGCACTTGTCTCTTGATTTTATTTATGACTTTTACTATATATGATAAATGATAGATAAATGAATGGCTAAATTATTTGTCTTTACTAACTTCTCTCTTGCTTAGGAAAGGTCTTCCCAGCTAACAGTAATAAAATATTATTCTAAATCTTCTTCTGGTAAATTTACTGTAATTTTTTTTTTTTTTTTGCGGTATGCGGGCCTCTCACTGTTGTGCCCTCTCCCGTTGCAGAGCACAGGCTCTGGACGCGCAGGCTCAGTGGCCATGGCTCACGGGCCCAGCCGCTCTGCGGCATGTGGGATCTTCCCGGACTGGGGCACGAACCCGTGTCCCCTGCATCGACAGGCGGACTCTCAACCACTGCACCACCAGGGAAGCCCCAAAAGCTCTATTTTTAATGTATAAAGTACGAATTTAGCTTTCTTGTTTTCAAGATGGATGACCATTTATTCTAGAGTTATTAAACAAATTACCATTTACCCAGAGTTGAAATTCCATTTATGCCATATATTACCTTCCTATTTATACAAGGATCTATTTTTGGACCCTCTGCATTAATTTTCTATAAATAATTAGAAATTTAGTGGCTTAAAACAACTCCAGCTTAGTGTATAGTGTATAATTCTGTAGGTCAGAAATCCAGGTACAGTGAGATTAGATTTTTTGCTCAGGTTCTCAAAGGCTGAGATTAAGATGTCATCCAGACTGAGCTCTCCTCTGAAAACTCTGGGGAAGAATCCGCTTCCAACTTTATCCAGGTTGCTGGCAGAATTCAATTCCTTGTGGTTGTAGGACCTAGGTCTCTTTTTTCTTGCTGGCTGTCAGTTGAGGATGCTGTCAACCCTTCCAGACCACCAGCAGCCATTCTTTTGAGTTGTATTTCATTTGCTAAATTTTATTGAGCTTTTCCAATAATATTCATAAGTGGCAATTGGGTGTATGTAGCTTTTGGTTTGTGTTAATCTCATATCCAATCCCTCTCTCCTTAATGTGTTAATGTGTTAATGTGTTAATATGTGTTAACACATATTAAGAATCTTGATCTTTAGGATCTGTGGCCATATTAATTAACTTCTAAATTCCAGATAAAATGTTAATGTCACTTAAAGCAAGGTGTCTAGATTCAGGTGGCTTTGGACACTGCATTTCTGAGTAATATTAGGCTTCAAGTAGCCATGCTGAGCCTAGGAACATGCAGTTCTTTTCATGTAGTTAGTTAATCTTTAATGGTATTTTTCCATCACTAACCAGCAGCAAGTTTGTCGTAATCCAAATTTTCACATAGTAGTTTGCTGTCAAACTAAAAACGAAGTTAGGAATGGAGACTAATAAAACCTGTGTAAACTATAGTTTTGTTTGTTTGTTTGTTTTTTTGAAGGAAATACTCAGTTTTCTCCCTACCTTTAAGGACCGAAGCTCATTCAGGAGGAGTATATCCAGGTCTAAAACATTCTTTCTTGTTCCAAGTGATAATTGACCTTTAAGCACTTAGTTCTTGGCATATTTTAAAAATTTTGTGTTAATTCTCAAGGCAGGGTTCCAATCAGTGGCAGAGTATCAGGTCAAATAAAGCATGGAACCATCTGGTTTATTAGCAGAAAACCATGACAAGTCGGCTCTTCCTGGAGTGAGTTAAATCTTAGAATTACGAGTGATGTTCTTGAAAGATCCTAAAAATCCTTCACAATAAGTTGCTCCTTGGAGCTTTTGTCCACAACGTTGCTCTGTTTACCCCTGGGAACACTTGAGAGCGTCTTGCTCTGCTCAGCTAGTTGGTTGCATGGCAGATTCTCCAGTTCAATGAAGAGCAAAGTTGCTAAAGCTGCGTGTGACCATGTGGTTGAGTGTGAGTTACATAACCTTGAAGAAATTAAACATAAATGAGTAACTGGGTATAGGCGTTACTATCAATACTATGCATACCGATTCTCAGTTAATACTTCTGAATAAATACTGTAGTTGGGAGAACATTTCTCAGATTATCACCACAGTTGTTAATCTTTACTTAGCACTTACTGTGGTTCACACCCTGCTCTAAGGGCTTTACATATATTAACTCACTTAATCCTCACAACAGTCCTTTGATCAAGGTTAGGTGGCAAGTGGAGCTGCCAGGAATTGATGTCCGTGTCTGGCTCCTGAGTCTATGCTCTTAATCACTAATATACGCTTGCTTATTGGTCTTACAAATCTAGAAGGAAAGAATGATTTCCTGAAAAAGCCTTTCAGGCCTGGAGGAGTAGATTCCGTCTATTAATAAAGGTAGAATGATGCAGTCACAAGCTGAAATTGACTGCTTCTGTTGCCTCCAACTTTCATCTTTTCCTTTTGTGGAAGAAAAGCCAGGCTGAGCCGTGAAAGAGGAAACAGGGTGTTCTTGTTTCCATTTCCCATACTATTACTTTTCTATGAAATTCAATGATCGATGCTCATTTGTTGATCATCCTCACTTTGGCCAAGCATTAGACTCTGTGGAGTCTGGACAGGACTTAGCTGTGTTCCCTGACTTAGAAGAATGAAGCTACCTGCAGCCCACTGTAGCAGGAGCCGTGACTGAGCCGTGCTCAGGACTGTTATGGTAGCAGAGAAGAGAAATGCCCTATTGTACCTCCTATGTGGATCCTTCTCCATCTCCCCTACTCTAAGTTAAAGCTAAAACAGTCTAGAGGGTGAAGAGAGGCTGGTGTGGTGAGTGGGTATATGACTGATAAGCCTACTAGAAAGAGAGGGCAGCATTTGCACAGCTGCAGGGTATAGGTTATACTTTGCAACCTCTTTGATAAGTCACCTGGGTACTTATTTAATTCCACATTCATGGGCCCCATTCTATAGCCTCTGAATCAGAATCTCCAGGGGAAGTGCCTAGGGGACTGTGATTAATAGGGCCCTCAGGGCACTCCTGTCAGTCGGGGGAGCTTGGAAAACACCGCACAAGTGGAATACAGTTTGTTCACAAACATAGAATGAATTTTAGAGCAAACAGTTGAGGATGAGATCAGGTGGTCTGAAGGTCAGTTTCTGTCTTGCTGTCTTTTGTGATTGTTTGGGTTTCTATTTGTATCCTACTGAATGCTGCTTACTTCTCAAGTATCAACAGATAAATAGAACATTTACTTAGACTTGGACAACTTTAATTTGCAAGCAATGTGTTGAAAGTTCGCACTTCAGCTCAATTTACAGGGTTTCCAACCTTGACTTATTTATACTGAGAAACAGCCAAGGAGAAGAGTGGGAAAAAGAATGAACATTGTTCATCTGCAGTGTGCCCCATGACTCTTAACAGCATCTCATTTTATTCACTAGCAAGCTGAAGCTAGGAGGTCAGTTACATAGGCCACAGAGCTATTAAGTGATGCAACCGATATTCAAACCTGGGTCTATAGAGCAGGAGGAATTTGATTGGTCAAAAAGTGGTGATCAGAGTGCTCATTCACTCAGTTAAAATAGGTGAACCAGAAAATGCAGGGTTAGGGTCAGGGGCTGTGATGAAAAAGCTTCAACATTTGTTACCATGTGAAAATATGTGCCCAATATTCTGTATTTTTTTCTTTTTAAGAGAAACTAATTATCAATATGTTATATAAATTTGTCTCCATTTTAAAATGTTGGTCCTATATTCAAAAAATGCAAAACAATGTGTTTGGCAACACCGTGATACAAAATATATATATCATTGGGTAGAATTTTGCTTAAGGGCTACTGGTATGTGACTTGTAGATTAAATAATCTCTAAAGTCTAAGCTTTAAAATGTCATGATTCTTTCTGATTCTTGATGAGGTATGATTTACTGTGATTCACTTTCCTTTCATATCTTAAAGAATTTTTTCTGAATATTTATGTGAAATATTAATAATGAAGCCTTCTCTAAGTATCAGTATACTTTTAACTTTGCTGGGGTAGATGGGGAGGGATGAAAAGGCTACTTCTGGCTTCTTGCTACTGGGAAAAGTGTTGCCCTCCCCTGAGCCTTCTAGTCCAACTGCTCTACTATCAGAGGAGCTAAAAATGGCTCTGTCCACTTCGATGTATGCTTTCAACCCATGTGGATCCACATGCAATCAGTGTCTCTCCAAAGTGTGTAGAGCAACATATTAGTGAACCTTGAAACCAATTCAGTGCAGCTTGACCAGTATTAAAATGAGAGAGACTGAGAAAGAGAATAGAGTAGAATAGAAGATGCATGCATGGCAAGTAGGAAGGGCAAGAATTGTTCTGTACGACTTTGTTTTAGCTGTATGTGTGTATGTGTGTGTCTGTGTTCCAGGTTGCATCATAGAATGTATTTCTTACTGGCCTGGCAGTTAACAAATTTTGTAAGCACTGAGCTAGAGTGACTAAATATTGATAGATCCTTGGTTGTTCCTCCTCAATCTAAGATGGTATAAATTCTAAGCTGGAAATTTGAAAGAATTTTTACCACATGTTAACTACCTCCACACTTGGTCCTTTTTGTTCAATCCCTTGAAAACATTAACAACTTCTCTATCTCAGGGGTCCCCAACCCCCCTCTCCACCCCCGGGCCAGAGGTGAGTGGTGAGCGGACGGGCAAGCGAAAGCTTCATCTGCTGCTCCCCATGGCTCACGCTACTGCCTGAACTGTCCCCCCCTCCCCTGTCTGTGGAAAAACTGTCTTCCACGAAACTGGTCCCTGGTGCCAAAAAGGTTGGGGACCGCTGTTTTATCTTATATATATCAGTCCTTTGATCCAATAGTTAGTTTTCAGGCAAGAGTGGCAGTGCTGAAGGGAGGGAGGGACACTACAAAATGATAAGCCACATGGCCTTGGAGAGTAGGACAGAGACTCCATGACCGAGAGAGGATGCTGAAGAGAGGGCAGTGAGCCAGCCCCAATTCTATCTTTACTGAAATTCCTTGAGAATGAAAAGGGAGAAGGGGGAGGACAATATGTGAGTGAATAGAGCACCTAATGCAAGTCTAAGGGCAGTGAAAAGGCACAGAGGAAGGTGGACCTAGGGATACTTTGGCAGTGAAATGTTTTCTATTTGTAGAATTGCCTCTTTGAAACTGAGTGAATGGGGAAAGGTGAAGTTCTTGAGATACACCATGAATTACCTGAAGTTAACACCCCCTACATGCTGTATTTGTTTAATTATTTCTAAGTTTGAATTCTGAAGAAATTGTATTCCAAAATTTAAAAATCTAAGTAGAATCTACATTGTTGTGTGAGACTGTGGACCCTAGAGGGATACACACTCCTCTGTCTTAATAAGAATTTAATTGCAAATGAAAACTTCTCTTTTATAGTTTCCAGAAATAATATAAAATTGTACTAATTTCAACCTTCTGAAAACTATGAGGTTTGTCATAATGGTCACCTGATGGGATGAAATGCATGAAAAGCCCTTAGTGCTTATGTTAAGTATTTTACATTATCTATTGATTCATTGATAAAGCACTATCTTACATCCTTATTCTGGGGGAGATTTCTGGATATGTTATGAACTACTTTAATAACTCCAAGCTCTCATTACTAGTTATAGGTTAAGAAGCTATTTTTATATGCAGTTGACCCTTGAACAATGCAGGTTTGAATTTCAGGGATCCACTTATACTTGGATATTTTTCAGTAGTAAATATTACAATACTACCAAATCCTAGTTGGTTGAATCTGCGGATGCCTAGGAACTGTGGAAATGGATTGCCAAGTAAACGTTATGGGTAGATTTTCTACTTTGAGGAAGGTGGGCACTCCTAACCCCTACATTGTTCAAGGGTCAACTATACCAAAGTGAAAACTAGGCTTTTCAAATTACTTCAAATTACTTCAGAGACAGATTTTTAAAACATTATATTGAAAAGATAGGATTATTTTGACCAGTTTACATTGATTTAAATCAATGTAATTAATTAATTGAGAGAGCAGACTCCAAAGGGCAGCAAACTGATGGGGTAGAACTTTTTTTGTATTGTTTCCATTACTAGTATAAAACTGATAAAACCAATTTTATGGGTATTTTCTCTCACTAACAGTAGACGCTATGTATTGTGGGTCCAATATCCAGGCACAAATACACACATTTGGAGGCCAGTGTATTCTTCCCATTAAAAGTGACTTTCTGCCTGTTGTTTGTTTGCTTTAGAACATATAATTTTTTTTTTTTTTTTTTTTTTTTGCGGTATGTGGGCCTCTCACTGTTGTGGCCTCTCCCGTTGCGGAGCACAGGCTCCGGACGCGCAGGCCCAACGGCCATGGCTCACGGGCCCAGCCGCTCCGCGGCATGTGGGATTTTCCCAGACCGGGGCATGAACCCGTGTCCCCTGCATCGGCAGGTGGACTCTCAACCACTGCGCCACCAGGGAAGCACAGAACATATAAATTTTAAAGATCTGATGAGTTCTTGTGAGATTATTTGTGATTCAACTTATTTTCTGTAAATACAGTGATAAAGTGATGCTACATAACTGTAATCCTTGGGATTGCTTAAAGACCAATACAGAGTAAAGAAGTATATTAGCTAGGATGGATTATTAAAAATAGTGATTCACTAGAATTACTAGAATAGGACCAAATCTTTCAGTGCTGCTAGGTAATGATTTATGATTTCAGATCCATGAACGCGGGATACAGTTTTAACGTCCTTAGGGGGAAACTATTAATTTCTGATTAGTATAACACTTTAGAGAAAATAATCAATAGACATGTTATAAACTTAAAATGAAGCTTAGGAAGGAAGCAAGCTTAAATAATTTGCCCAGACTATTTCAGTACCTTGAACACTATTTTGCACTTGGGATTGCATTTATATATTTACGTACCTATTTCCTCACCTAGACCCTGAGATCCTAGGGATGAGGATCCAGGTCTTAATCATCTCTGTGTCCCTAGCCAGTGTAGTTTCTAGCACATAACCTAGTTTTTCTGCAAATGCGGTCATGGACCACCTGAATCAGATTCATCTGGGGAGTTTTGTTACCAATTCATATTATCAGGACGCACCCACAGATTTACTAAAAATCTCCAGAGGTGCACTCCAACCTAAAATGATCAAGTAAGTGCAATGACATTGATAAAGCAAGGATAGAAATCAAGGCCTCCAGACCTTGCCCTCCACACATTTGCTGACATGCTCGTAGCCTGCTGGATGAACTTTGGGCATCTACTAAGTGCCTGCTACTCTGGTTACAAAGTTAAGTGAAGCACATTAACAGTTAAAAGCAGACTGCTGTGTTGGAAAGGTTTGATTTGAGTCAGCCTTACCTACTTACTAATCACATGAATTTCAGCATGTCACTAAACTTCTCTAAGCCTGTTTCCTCTTTCGTAAAATGGAAATAATGACTGTGTCATAAGATTGATGTAAATACTAGATACGATAAGGCATGTAAAACGCTTTGCAAAGTGCTTGGAATAGAGTGTGCTCTTAATAAATGTTAGCTTTTTTTTTTTTCCTTTTTTAAATTAATGGGCATACGTTCTAGTCAGGGCTGAATTTCTTGGAAAATAAGAAGCACTTGAAAATGAGGAAAATAAGGAAGAGATTAGATAGGAGTTAGGTTTGTTTTCTATCACTCCACCCCCAAAACATGGTGGTGTAACTTCTACTGACTCACAGTTTGGTGGGTTGGCAGTTGGGGTTGTGCTCAGTTGGGACAGCTCATCTCGGTGCTAGATTGTGTCCTCTGGGCACACTCACATGTTGGCAGTCAGCTGGCAGGCAGTGGCCTCATCCATATGTTGACAGGAGCAATAGTTGCTAAGTGGGTCAGGAGTACTCATCATCCAGGAGACCGGCCTAGGCTCAGGCATGTGGTAGTGGGAAAAATGGAGTCAAGGAAGTCCCATGAGCAAGCACTTTTCAAGCCTCTGCTTGTATCAGGTTTACTAGAGTTTCATTAGCCAAAGCAAGGCACACGGGCAAGCGTAGCTGCAATGGGTAGAGAAAGACTTCACCACTTGATGGGTGAAAGGATGTGCATACAGGGATGGAAAACATTTGTGGCCATTTTTGTTATCTGCACAGAATGGGTTTTACTGACTGCTTACTCTATATCCGGCTTTATGCTAGATGATTTACATGTTATTCCCTTAATCCTCACAACAATTTCCTGACATGTGTGACAGTCCCATTTCATGGATGAGAAAACTGATGATTAGATAGGTTAAGAGACTTGTACGTAGTAAGCCCAAATTATTTGCCTCAAGTTGTGGAGTAGCCTTTTAGGGGCTGTCTCTTGTTGCTTAGGTGATCAGGTGATCAGCCCATGAGGCAGAAGGTGTATGCTCTATTTCATAAAGATCTGGTTAAAACGGAGTTCCAGTGACTCGTTTTACTCTCACATTGATACCTTGAGCCATTGAGTCATTTGTTTATTTAGTATAGAAAAAAATTTAATTTTACTATTATTACTATTCTTTAAGACTTTCCAGACACTTATGAGAAGGATTTTAGTGGGTTTTTCTTTGTTTGTTTTGCCAGATTACCTACACAACCTGGATCTCACCGCATTTGGACATGACTGAGCCTCTTCAATGGGCTAGATATCACTGGCAGCGGCTGACTGGTGGTGAAAACAGGGACGATCATGAGAGGCCATACAGCTATTCCTCTTTGCTTGCCTGCAGGGGCAAGTCCTCCCAGACCCCCAGACTGGCAGGAAAGCACCGGGTTGTTGTTCCCCACCTCCAGCCCTTCAAGGACGAGTATGAAAAGTTTTCTGGAACCTACGTGAATAACAGAATACGGACAACAAAGTACACGCTTTTGAATTTTGTGCCAAGAAATTTATTTGAACAATTTCACAGGTACTTTTATTTTTGGGGAGAAAAATATTAGAATGTTCTTGGTCCTTCTAATTGATATATAAGATTTTTCATTTTCATAACGTTGTTACCTAAGCCTAAGGCTTGTGACATTATCTTTGACAATTCTGGTAGTCTGTTGTGGAATGATGACCTCTTATGTTCACATAACACTTTATAATTAATAAGATGCTTTCTCGTGACAAGAGACGATATTGTTACCTTCATATTACAGATTAGGAAACTAAGTTTGGCACAGTGGTTTAGCCACTGTGATGCCAAAAGCAGACGAGGGACTATAGCCTTGAGTCTTCTCACTCTTGCTTTGGTGTTTTTTCCATTAAGCCATGGTGTATTTTAATTCTAGCTTTTTCTTCTTTTTTTTTTTTTTTTTTTTTTTGCGGTATGCGGGCCTCTCACTGTTGTGGCCTCTCCTGTTGCAGAGCACAGGCTCCGGACGCGCAGGCTCAGCGGCCATGGCTCACGGGCCCAGCCGCTCCGCAGCATGTGGGATCTTCCCGGACCGGGGCATGAACCCGTGTCCCCTGCATCGGCAGGCGGACTCTCAACCACTGCGCCACCAGGGAAGCCCTAGCTTTTTCTTCTTGATGATAGGAGAAAATAGAGCTCTGAAGCAAATTCAGATGTACGCTGTAAGGTTAGGTGAAACAAAGACATAATTCAGAGTAATATGTATTTATGGAAGCCCTCCGATCAGGTTAGATATTGAAGGGAATGCAAGGCTAAATGGTGCTTCTTTCCTTACAGAGTTTTATATTTTAGCAAGGGAAACAAGATGTTTATACAATGAAAAGGCATAGTGGATGTGATGAGTGTTATAAGGTGCTACCAACTAGGATGGAAACCTCAAAAAGACAAATAATACTACTAGCCAGAGCAATAGAAGGGAAAAGTGGCATGTGAACTTAATTATGAAGGTTAAGATGTTCAGGGCAGAGGTGTCTGCAAAGCACATTTCAGATGGAGGAAGGAATATGAGTAAAAGAAGAATGGCAGTAGCATAGAAGATTTGCTGGAGGCCTGGGAAGTAGTCCTCTGTGACTAATGCAATTAGAGGCAAATTGAAGGCAGGAGAAAACATTTAGGAAAATGCTGCATATATCCCAGAGAGTTGTAATGGAGACCTGAACTTAGAACAATGTGGGGATAAAAAGGAGGATAATCTATTACAGATACTATGGATCAGATGTAGGGAATTAAGTGAAAGGAGTCAAAAGATGATGTGAACAAGTTGAGATGTGATGACCAGGAGGTTTAACAGAAAAGGGAATGACAGGAGTGAAAAGAAGCTCGGCTAGAAGATTATTTTGTTTTTGTAAATGATGGGTTTGAGATGCTAATATCAGTATAGAGACTCTCAGAATCTATTATTCATTCCACATACATTCATTCTCATTTTTCATTTTATATACATTCCATATACATTCATGGAACAGTGGATATGGTTAAAGTACAGATGTGAATTTATTGAATTAATGGCTTTAACTGCTGTGGGTGTTTCTGTCTATGGGAGCTTGCAATCTAGTGCCCTTGATGGAATTAGGACCTGGAACTTGAACAGAGTTCAGGGCCTAGCCCTATAGATTTGGATGTAGTTCACATGGAAATCATTGAAGCCACAGAAATAGCAAAAAGGGCTAAGAAAAAAATTTCAGGGTAAAAGGAATTAGAGGTGAGGAAGGAGGGGTATGTGTAGATTATTTTGAGAAGTTTGGTTATGGGAAAAGTATATGATAAAAATTCAAGGAACCATGCAAGACTGAGATTTTGTTTGTTTCTTGTAAGGAAAGAGGCTGCCTGAATTTGCCTTAAGGTCCAGTGGGGAAATATTTGAATATGTAAAATAGAGGAATAGAGGAAGTTCCTTAAAAAATTGGTTCTGAGTAGCATAAAAGCAGAAATGGAAACATTGATCTTAGCGAAAAGCAAACCCTCAGGCTTTTCTAATTATTGGGCTGGCCAAAAAAGTTTGTTGGGGTTTTTCCGTAAGTTATGGAACTTTTTGGCCGACCCAGTATTTTGAGCCTTGTTTGAATCTTATGTTTGGACAATCAAATTAACTTCTGAAAGTTAGAGAGTTGGTTTTTGTTGTTTTGTTTTTACAACACATTAACTCTGAATTTCCTCTTAAGTTTTTTGAACTTTTGAAAAGAAAATAGTACTTACTACTACTGTGCTTTATATTTATGTGTTATACAACTCAAGACTGTCACATTGCAATATTTACTATAATATATGTAATAAATAATATCTCACATTTATTAAAGTATGCTCAAGCCAGATGTCTGGGGTTGTAATAAATTGTTCATTCAGATTTGTTAGATTTTGCTAGTTCTCTCTGTTTTGTAGCATCCAAAATCAGCTGATAGAAACTTGTAGGGAAACACCGTCAGGTCTTTTGCCTCTTTTGCTGCAGGCTTTTACATGATATGTTAACACCTCCTTGTGTGTGTTTGGGTTGCAGAGTCGCCAATTTATATTTCCTGTTTCTAGTTGTCCTGAACTGGGTGCCTTTGGTAGAAGCCTTCCAAAAGGAAATTACGATGCTGCCTCTGGTGGTTGTCCTTACAATTATTGCAATTAAAGATGGCTTGGAAGATTACCGAAAATACAAACTTGACAAACAGATCAACAACTTAGTAACTAAAGTTTACAGTAGGTAAGTGTAACAGGAGCTGTGCTGGGGAATACACAGGCATCATTTAGAAACATGCAGAATGTCACTTTTTCCCCCTTAGGTGTGACTAGGACACTTTGAGGGGGGGGGCGTGTTTTCAACTAATATTTATTCAAGTCCTACAGGGAATTAAATTCAGGCATCATAGGAAAACAATAATGTGTAAGCCATTGTCACCCTGGGAATTGATAAAGCAAGAGCTTCTATAATTTAGGCATAAGTGGAACTGAAAGGATTAAACTTCAAACCATAAGAAGGAAAGCAAGCAGTTAGTTTTTAATCCTAGATGTTACAATTTGGGATTAAGAGAGGATGGGATATGAAAAACATGAATGAATATGGAAAAACAACATGGGAAATGAAAAAAGAGAAGATGAGCTTCCTGTGGAGGAAAGGAACTGTGAGAAATGGAGAAGTGTGTTCTTTTTTGTGCACAAAGCCAGCAGCCTATAAAACCCTTCCTGCTGTGGCAACAACAGAGGGCATTCGTAATAGGAGGTCTTTTCACAAGCACATTTGCTCTGTTGGAGACTTGTATTTTCAGTATTTATGAAATAGAAAGCCAAGAATAAAGTCCATTAAGGTGAGTTTTGAACCCTGCTGTTTATTAATGACTACATTTATGAATGCTACAATGCTAGTGTCCGGAGACAGTTATTTATCACGCTGGGATGTATTCCTTCAAGTCATGTGCATATTGTGGTAGGGGTAAACCCATGGGGGACGGTTTACAAAATTGGGATTGTGCTACATATATTTTATTCTAATTCTTTTAGCCTAATATTACACCGTAAATATTTCCCATGTCTTTAACCTTCAAGAAAGTACTTTTAATAGCTGCATTGTCTATAATATGACTCTAAGGTAATTTAACATTTCCCATATTTATATAATTCTGAGAATGTATGTTTCAGTGAGTATTCTTATACAAAAGTGTTGAAGATCTATGATTATTTCAGCATTATAATTAGAAATGGAATTACTAGATCAAAGAGGAGGAATATATTTTAAAATTTATTTTACTGAAGTATAGTTGATATACAATGTTAATTTCTGCTGTACAGCAAAGTGATTCAGTTATATGCATATACATTCTTTTTTATATTCTTTTCTATGATGATTTATTACAGGATACTGAATATAGTTCCATGTGCTATACAGTAGGACCTTATTGTCTATCCATTCTATATATAATAGTTTGCATCTGCTTATCTCAAACTCCCAATCCATCCTCCCCCACTGCCCTCCCCCTTGGCAACCACAAGTTTGTTCTCTATGTCTGTGAGTCTGTTTGTTTCATAGATAAGTTCATTTGTGTCATAGTTTAGATTCCACATATAAGTGATATCATATAGTATTTGTCTCTTTCTGACTTACTTCGCTTAGTATGATTTCTTGTTGCATCCATGTTGCTGTAAATGGCATTATTTCATTCTTTTTTTATGACTGAATAGTATTCCTGTGTGTGTGTGTGTGTGTGTGTGTGTGTGTGTGTGTGTGTATTTTACCTTCTTTATCCATTCATCTGTCAATGGACACTTAAGGTTGCTCCCATGTCTTGACTATTGTAAATAGTGCTGCTATGAACATCGGGATGCATGTATCTTTTCAAATTATGTTTTTTCTCTGGATATACACCCAGGAGTAGGATTGCTGGATCATATGGTAGCTCTATCTTTAGTTTTTTAAGGAACCTCCATACTGTTTTCCATAGTGGCTGCACCAATTTCCATTCCCACCCACAGTGTAGGAGGGTTCCCTTTTCAAGAAGGAATATATTTAAGTCTTTATTTGGGTGGCTTTTATGAAAATAAATTACAAAGTTTATAATGTTAATTCTCTGGAGTTCCCTTTCATGAGAAATGTATCTACTTCTTAAAGTCATCATTAGGAATAGATTTGTGAAATTCTGAATATGTTAACTGCTTTACAAGTAAGGGTTTGGTGTTACTTGTTTTCATTTCAGAGTTTGGAAAGCTTATGGATTATTCTGAGGATAGTGAGTGTGGTAACTTGGCCTGAGGGGAGTAACCAAGTAAAGGGGCAGTAATCAGAAATAAAAAGTTAGAGAGGGAATTTGAAGCCTACTGTTGGAGACACTCCATGACCAGGATACTGCTTAGACATTGAGTAAAAGAGTTCTCCAGAGAAACAGAATCAATAGGAATAAGATTTATTTTAAGGAATTGGCTCATGGGATTGTGGAGGCTAAGAATCCCACTATCTTCTGTCTGCAAGCTGGAGTCCCAGGAAAGCCAGCAGTGTAGTTTGAAGGCCAGAGAGTGATGGTGTAGATTCCAGTCCGAGACTGAAGGCCTGAGAATCAGGAGTGTCAAGGGTGGATCAGTGTCCCAGCTCAGTCAGTCAGGCAGAGAGTGAATTCAACCTTCCTTCACCTTTTTGTTCTATTCAGGCCCTCAGCGGATTGGATGATGCCCACCCACACTGGGGAGGGTCATCTGCTTTACTAAGTTCACCAATTCAAACGCTAATCTCTTCCAGAAACACTCACAGACATACCTAGAAATAATGTTGAACCAAATACCTGGGCATCCTGTGGCCCAGTGAAATTGACTCATAAAATTAACCATCACAGATATTTTCCTTTAGGGATAGAGAATGCATCTTTTGAGTTAAGTAACATGGTAAAGGTTGTGCTTTAGGAGGATTGGTCCTCTCAGGTCATAGGAATGGCTTCTGTATAGATCTGCCTCTACTGATCAATCCAGGGTACTATTGGGAGTAGATGCTAAGTATAGGAGGGGATTCATAGAAGAGATACTATGAAGAAGAACCCAATGGAATTTGGTGAACTTTTGTGATTTTTTTTTTTTTCTGCTTTGGAGGATAAAAGTACCACTGATAGAAACAGGGAGCATTAAATTCATCTCAGGTAGAGTGAACTGTAAATGATGGTAAGACAGGCATCTAAGTGGAAATGCCCAGTGGGCAAATAGAGCACACATATTACAGAAGTTCTCGAAGGAAGGAAGGAAAAGCTACAGAGAGAAATTTCAAAGTCATCAGTCCCTTTACGAGTTAGGAGTTTGACGTAAATCCTCAAGGGAGAAAATGTGAAGAGCTAAAAGACTGAGCTTTGAGCCCAGAGGTAGGCACCTGTTTCAGCCTTTGGAAAGACTTCAGAGGCTCCATTGGACAGATGCTGTCACTATTCTAAGATCTCAGAGCATTTGGCATATTTCTTGGGTTGATTTCAGTGCTCTGATATAGACTCAACTTTCATAAGACACTAATTCTAAATTTGTCAGACTAGAGATTCTGTTCTATTCTAGTTTCCAAGTCAGAATAAATGGTATCTAAGTTTAAAAGTTTAGTTTTATAATAAACAGAAGTATATTCTGAACAAATTTAAGTTCACTTGACTGACCAAGAGTTCAACCAGATGACATAATTTTTTTTGTTGTTTTCGTAGGACAATAACTCAAAGCCTTGTCCTGATAGTGGAAATTTGTCTTCAGTGTTACATGAGCCAATGATTAGGGAAGACTTCTCTGAAGAAGTGATACTTAAGCCAAAACCTGTAGGATTCTGAATTTTGTTCATTATTAGAATTCTTCAGTGGCTTTCTCCAAATTGATTTTAAAGACCTATTATAGGAAACAAAATAACTTTTTTCTCTTTTGTAAGATGATGTGAACTGTACTTAAATAAGGAAAAATTAGTTCTCTTTTTTTTTCTTATACTCATGTCTAATCTAAAGGGAACCAGAAAAATTGATGTATAGAAAAAATAAAAAAATAGTTCAGGGTTTTTATTTTAAAGTCATAGAGCACTTTACTGAAACAGTGCTGTTGAATCATTTGATGACATTTAAATTCTTATTATGTGCCAGGGATAGAGAGGTGAAATGTTCATATAGTCTCTGCCTTCAAAAAATAGCTGTAGGAAATAGGATTTTACAGTGATTATATGATGAACAAAATCCATATTTTGACCAATTTTAAGATTGCTCAGTAACGCCAAATTTAGCAAATGGAAAGAATACTTATATGTATTTTTAAATACAAATTCTTGTACATAAATAATTGCTGATTTTTAGTGCTAGTTTAGAGTTGTTACTGTGTGTTTGTTTGCTTTCTTAGCTTATTCTAAAAAGTTCTAATCCTGATTCCTTCACTTAGTAGCTGTGTAGCCTTGGGCAAATTATGTAAACTAGCTAAACTCCAGTTCCCTTCATTATGAATAAAATAGTATAAAACAGTAAACATAGTATCTAACCCTTTCAAGTGCTAAGTAAAGGTTAGCTATTATGATTATTATAAGTTAATAATGACTATAAGCTAGAGTTTGTCACATGATCAAGTCATTTAATTAATATTTGAGAACTTGTTAAAACATTGTATGATTTTATAAATACTAAAATTTCCTAATGGGAAACCTGGTATAATTTTTTTTTCTCAGGGGTCCCTTTAGACATAGTTTGGATCTGTTTTAGATGATTTGCATATAAACTTAAAGATGAGATGCAATATTCTTTTCAATTGTTTAAGGTCTAGTCCAAGATATCAATTTATGATTGCATTTCATAATAGAATTGGGTAGCTCTTTATGTCTTTTTATTATATTCTATGTAATTTGCTTTTGTTTGGTGTAGAAGAAATAATGCTTACATTCTGACCCCTCCTCCCTTGTTCTTGGAACAAATTATAAGGATACAAAGAAATAAAAGTGGGCTCTAAGACCATGTCTTGTTGATTTAAGTTAATGTACTAACTTAAATTCCTATTAAATACAAAGAAATTACTTTAGAGGACAAATTATTTCTCAGTAAAATTAAGTTGAAAGTATGCAGCTATTAAATCTTGCAAGCTTCTGGAAGAAGCATATTAACATTTCTATGCAGATAATTTGGTTCTTATTTGTAATAATATGTGGTCTTTCACAAGGTGCTTAATTTTCTTTGGGAAAGTATCATAGGGAAATAACAAACACTAGAATAGAAATTAAACATTTAAATCCTATTATAACGCAATTACATTAGAATGAACTATTATCCAAAACCTGACTTAAGGTTGAACTATTATCCAAAACCTGCCTTTAAAATGGCAGCCATTTGTAAGGTTTTAAGGTTTGCTTCAAGGATAATAAAAGTGTGCTGAAAATAAAACTATTAATCATCCAGCAAATTTAAGTGCCTACTGTGTTGTAGGCACTGAGAGATTTAGAGGTTTAAACAAAAAACAGATTAAATGCCTGCCCTCCAGGAACTTATACTGTTTTCTGATCTTTAAAAATCACCATATTGTTGGTGTTAGGAGTTTAAAAATACTAGCTAATGTTAATATTTTAGAATTATCCCATAAATTCATAGAATTTCATGATTCTTGAAATTAGACTAAATATCAGTGGCCTAAGATATTAACCTTATTGACTCGTGACATTTTCCAAAGCAGTGGTTCTTGAAATTCACTTTCTAATACACAATTAAACCATGTTTTGTTTGATGGTCATTGGTAAGTTACTATAGCTGGGAGTAAAGTCTAGTATTTGAGAGATGGACTCTGGAGCTACCTGCTTTGTTTCAAATCCCAGGAATACTAGGAACTGTGTGACCTGGAGCTAGTGACTTAACCTGTCAAAGTCAGTTTTTCTCATTTCTAAGAGGTGGGGGAGTGGGGCATAGTGCATTCATCGTACCACCCACATAACACTGTTATAAAAATTAAATGAATTGATGAATATAAAGCATCCAGTAAATCTTAGCTGATCTTGTGTCCAATGATTATTCAGTATTTGCGTTTTATAAACTGTTTTTAGTGTTTTATTGGAAAAATACTAAAGAACATCAAAAAGAAAAACTCATTCATAATCCCACTCTTTCTCTCTTTCAATTTGTTAAAGTAGAAGGTAGAAGTCCACGTTTTCTGTCTTTCCACCTCTCTCCTTCCAACCTCCACCCCAGTGGGATCACTATTAATAGTCCAGTGTATTCTTCCCAACTTTCCCCAGTGACTGTGTATTGACATAAAAGCTGTGTGACATTGAATTCCTAAAGAAGCAAAATGGGTCTAGAAGTTTGCCTGAAGAATGGATTATAAGTGCTATATTCTGACCAGTGAGAGTAATTACAGAAGCACAAATAACCAAGTAGATACAAGAAATTCTAGTTGTACATTTAGGCTGTGGGAGAAGGAGAAAGTTCTTTTACTACTTTTAATTCTATATCTGAGAAGGAAATAGAACCTCATGTTGAGTCTACCACAATTAAAAATTCTCAAAGCTAGTTAAAATTGGCAATGAGCCTTTGTCACTTAGCTTGTAGTTCCAAGCATCATGCTCTCCCATGCCCTATGGCATTGTGCCTCCACTCTCACTCTGATACACTGTCCCACCTTTCTTCACCTGACTCACTCTAGATCATCCTGCAAGGCTCACCTCCTCCAGAGCTAAATGTCCCAACTGTTTGCTCCCCTAATAACCTGTGCATACCTCTCTTATAAAATTGCTGTTTGTGTCACTTTTTCAAATTTTGACCATAACTTCCATAGGGAGATCACCATATCTTAATCACTTTTGTATTCTTAGCACCTGACATGGTAACTCACATAAATTAAGATCAGTATGTGTTTAATTGACCTGAACTAGCTACCTATTGGGAAAATTAGCTACTTAAAAAAAAATCCTAGTATGGACTCCAAATGGGGAAAAGTGAAGTTAATTTAATTGTAAAATTGACCTCGTTTGAATTTTGTTCCAATGTAGAGTAAATAAACTTGTCCCTTAGAGGAATTCTGTTTCTTAGGTTTGAAAGAAAAATAAAATCCTTAACCCTAATATCAAATCTATCTTCTCTCCCTACTTTCACAAATTCTCGGCAAATTTTCTTATACCTTTCTTCATAGAAAAAGTAGAGGTCATTAAGCATGAATTAGGTACTTCAGTTCTTTCTTACATCATCTACATCTTCACTTACTTTCTTCTGACTTTACCTGAAAAGGTGACTCCCTGCCTAGTCATAGTAATTCTTTCACCTGCATTCTTAATTCCATTCCTTGTTACTTCTCCATAGCCTCAAACAGCACCCTCCAACTCTGTCCTCTCTTCTACCTTGCCTTCTCCATGGGCTTCTTCCCTGCATGCTATGTGCATGCCCAGTTCTTTCATCCTTACTGTCCTTTGCCTTACCTTCCCTTGCAGTGGCTGCATTCACCCTTTATTCCTTTCAGGGCTAAACTTCATGAAATATTCTACTTCTTCAACTTCCAATCATGCCTTAATTCACTGGAGGTCTCACTTTCTTCTTCACTCTCCTCATCAACAGTATCATGCTATCAACTTGATAGCAGACATTCTAATAACCACATATCACAGGCATGACCCCTTTGTGGCTTTTGTTACTATGATGGCTCCCTTTTTGAAATTTTTGAAATTTCCTTCTTTTTTGATTTCTCTGACATTTCCTCTTGGGTCGTTACCTAGGTACTTTATGTACCTAGGACTTGCAAGTTTATATTTCTACTCATGAACTTCTGATCAAAACCATCAAAATGCTGGACCTCTTCAATTTTATATCTCACTTCAAATAAAAACTTTGCAAACCAAATTTACTATCTTCACCATGATGCAATGAGTTGCTTCTAAAATCTGGGACATGCTGAAAGGCACCACTCACCATACAAGTTAGATACCGTAGTGTCACCCTTGATAACTTTGCATGTAGTAAGTCAGAATACTTGTCTCGAGTACCCAAAAATGTCTTGATTTAATCTCCTTTCATCCATCCTTTTTGCTGCCTTAATTCTAACCATCTTTATCCCTCCCCTGAATTATTTCAATAACTTTCCATTGGTTCCTTGCCATTCCTATTTCTTTTTTTTTTTTTTTTTTTTTTTGCGGTATGCGGGCCTCTCACTGTTGTGGCCTCCCCCGTTGCGGAGCACAGGCTCCGGACGCGCAGGCTCCGGACGCGCAGGCTCAGCGGCCATGGCTCACGGGCCCAGCCGCTCCGCGGCATATGGGATCCTCCCAGACCGGGGCACGAACCCGTATCCCCTGCATCGGCAGGCGGACTCTCAACCACTTGCGCCACCAGGGAGGCCCGCCATTCCTATTTCTAACCAGCCTGCCATGCAACAATTCATCCGTTACTCTCTAGCAGGAGTTAGCAGGTAGAAATAGAATATATCCTTCTGTGAACCTTCAGTGAATATCCATTTTCTATGGAATGAAATCCCTACTCCTAGGAATGGCAGTAAGACTGAACCTTCAAAATATGACTCCTGGGTTCCTTATAAAACTAAAAATAGAACTACCATACAACACAGCAATCCCACTACTGGGCACATACCCTGAGAAAACCATAATTCAGAAAGAGTCATGTACCACAATGTTCATTGCGGCTCTATTTACAATAGCCAGGACACGGAAGCAACCTAAGTGTCCATTGACAGATGAATGGATAAAGAAGATGTGGCACATATATACAATGGACTATTACTCAGCCATAAAAAGAAACGAAATTGAGTTATTTGTAGTGAGGTGGATGGACCTAGAGTCTGTCATAAAGAGTGAAGTAACTCAGAAAGAGGAAAAACAAATACCGTATGCTAACACGTATATATGGAATCTAAAAAAAAAAAATGTTCTGTCGTCCTAGGGGCAGGACAGGAATGAAGACGCAGAGAATAGACTTGAGGACACGGGGAGGGGGAAGGGTAAGCTGGGACGAAGTAAGAGAGTGGCATGGACATATATACACTACCAAATGTAAAATAGATAGCTAGTGGGAAGCAGCTGCATAGCACAGGGAGATCAGCTCAGTGCTTTGTGACCACCTAGAGGGGTGGGATAGGGAGGGTGGGAGGGAGATGCAAGAGGGAGGAGATATGGGGATATATGTATATGTATAGCTGATTCACTTTGTTATAAAGCAGAAACTAACACACCATTGTAAAGCAATTATACTCCAATAAAGATGCTTAAAAAATATATATATATATATATATATGACTCCTGCCTACCTTTTTGGTCTTCTCTCTGTTACTTCCATGCCATGGAAGAATAAACTGGGGTATACTAGAAAAAAATTGTCAAAACAAACCATTGGTTTACCTTTCTTGATAAACTAACAAACTCTTTAGGTAAATAAGGAATTCTTTTATTTGTATTCAACCTGGTACATAAGATATTTTGGGAGAATATGTCCTGAAAATGTTCGTAGGTAGCCCTCTGAACTAAGTATTTCTTGAAATAACCAATGTAATTCTGTATAGCAGAAGTTATAAAGTATTGGCTTAAGGTAGCATTTCTATTTAATGTGAAGCATTCATTTTTAATATATAAGTCATATAGCTTAGAATATAACTATCTCCCAGTCTTCTTTGACAATGAATTTGAATATTGAGCTCCAAAAATGTAATAGAAAATCTTTACTTATAAAATAAGTGCATTTTTATGACAAATACTAGTTCGTTGCAGATATTTGGGAGGTGATAGGGGGATGAGACAGAGCTTCCTAACATTTGTTGGCAGTATTGTGTGTGAAATGCTGCTTAACTAGTTATATAATAGTCTATGATACAAACGTCCTAATTCTTCTCTAAGGACAATGCTTTGTGGGGCTTAATTCATGCCATTGGTATGAAAAGGCATGAGAAGTTTGGCAAAAACTTTAACATAAATCAGGGCATTTATGGCAAGTCAACCTCAGTTCATGTGCCTTTCCTTTAAAAAGAATTGAATATATAGATTGGGAAAACTACACTTTTGAAAAGAGTTAAAATTTGGCATTCTCCTTTCTAGGGATCAACTGCAGCCAACACAGAACTACTTTAACCAGTATTTCAATTAAATGATAATTAGGGGTGTTAATCTGGTGGTATAATGATTTTTAAAGTGTTGTGTCTGGGTATTTATTTCATTTCTTTTGGGTTTTCTTTAATTTCTCCATCCTATCTGCCAGATAGGAAGCTCTCTTGAGAGCAGATAATGTGTCTTGGGCACTTCTAGATCCTTGATACCTGACCACAGGATAGCACGCAGGAATTGCTTCATATATGAATAAACCCATCCAATGTTAATTTTAATTTTATTCAAGAACTACTCAAATAGCGTAGTGGTTCAAAATCTCACAGGAAAAGAGAAGTGATGTTTTGGCAGCTTAGTAACTGAACTTTCAGGTGAAGCAAGTTGAGGAATTTAAGTTTTACCAATTCTCTGGCTTCCCCTTTTAGCATTTAACAGATTAAAATTCACCCTAACACTTTAAATTATATACTAAAATTAAAAAAAAAACTATTGTGTGTTTTTTAGCTTGAGATTCTTTTTAAACTTTTTTTTCTATTTTAGGAAAGAGAAAAAATATGTTGACAGATGCTGGAAAGATGTTACTGTTGGGGACTTTATTCGCCTTTCCTGTAATGAGGTCATTCCTGCAGATATGGTTTTACTCTTTTCCACTGATCCAGATGGAATCTGTCACATTGAGACTTCCGGTCTTGATGGAGAGAGCAATTTAAAACAGAGGCAGGTGGTTCGGGGATACACAGAGCAGGTAAATAATGTGTTCTCCATTGGTGACATAAACATTTTCTTTTCAGAAGATGACTGAGCTCATTTTCACATGTACAGATAAAGAGACTTTTTAAACTCATTTTTACCTTTAAAAATGGAATTCTAGAGAGCTTAATCCAGTTCCAGATATCAGTAGAGGTATGCTATATTTTATAGATTATAGGATTTAATGACTTCGGAGTCCAGACATTTCAGTCTGACAATCATATATTTCTGGGAATTGAATTTAAGAAACCCAACAAATTTTGCAATTTGGAAAATTCTTTTGCAATAGAAACAATCAACTTCTAACTTAGTTTTCTTAAACTTAGATTTTTATATGTTATGTCTGATTGAAGTCGGACATACCAATCGGTCATTGTTCCTAAAATCTGTAATTACTTATATAGCAAGGCCTTTTAAGAAATTTGTAACTTTTCGTGTCACAGAGCTCTGACCCTTCACCATGCTGTGGTGAGGGAAACAAGACCTTTGAAGTTATATTAACACGAGTTTGAATGAATCCCAGATCTGCTGTTTAATTACTGTGTTACTTAACCATTTTATGCCTCAGTTTCTTTATCTTAAAATGGAAATGATGATATTTGATCTATTAGAGAATTTTGTGACATATTGATATTTAGCATATTTTAATTTTTTAAATAAAATTTGCTGAGATCAAATGCATACGTGCTCAGAGTACTCATATGTATACATATATGTTTGTATATATGTATATATAAATACACACGCAATCTCAGAAGCTACGTATATGGTTAAAGAACAACAACAAACGTATTTTCAGCTTTTCAGTGTCTTCCAGATAAAAGAGTGTGCACTGTAGGAGGAAAAGCTCTCTCCTGCAGGGAGTCCTGCATGGATTCCAGTATACTATTCAGACATTCCCATCACCTGAAGATATTTATTAATGCTCTGGGACCATTCTGATCTCATTTATTCATTTATAATTATGTCTATACTTTCCTTCATTTGGGCAACTTGTGATAAATTTTGTGACAAGCATGCCTTCGTTTTATCTTAACAATTGGTGAAAGGATAAACAATTAAATCTCAAAATTTAACCTTGAATTTTTGTTTGGTGATTTAAAAATATATATATATATTTTTTAGGACTCTGAAGTTGATCCTGAGAAATTCTCCAGTAGGATAGAATGTGAAAGTCCAAACAATGACCTCAACAGATTCCGAGGCTTCCTGTGAGTGATACATGACTTACCTTTGTGGGTGTGAGTGGGGTTGTATGTTGCAATTATGCTTAACTCAAAAACACTTTTGTGTACTTATACCAAGTTAAATCACTAAAGGCTGTAAGTTAAGCCACCTATAAATTTGGCTTATTTTAATTATTTGATATTTACCTATGTATATTTTTAAAACAACAAAACCTTGTTCTTAAAATAATCCTAGACTCTCTTTCAGTGGTATGTGATTGACTTAACATGAGCTCCATGTTAAGCCCAAGACATGTTAGTTATTTGGAAGGAAGTGTTTGGACAGACATGGCAGCTTAAGTGACATGATAGGATGATGGTGTCCTTCTATCCTATTAGAATTAGAGTAGGTGGACAATTCAGTTGGTAAAAGTTAGCCTTGAAACACATCTAAGAAAAGGTATGAGAATCCACAACAGTGTTCATTCTGGAGGCTTCCTGTGGCATCTACATCCCTTTCCAAGGGCATCTAGAATTTAGGGTCTTATCTGATTCAGGCTGGCTTGTGCCACTTAAGTGCTTTATTTTTTGAGCCAAGTTACTTTTTTTATCCTTCCTAATTTTTAAGAGGAGTTAGTTAGACCTACTTCATAGTGGTGATCTTGTGAGGAAATGGCAAAGAAGAAAAAGTTCCTAAATCATTTTCTGAGACCAGAATTACCCTGATACCAAAAGAATACAAAGACATTTAAGGGAAGATTAATATCCCTCATGAACATAGATGCAAAAAAATTTACACAAATTATAGCAAATTAAACCCAACATTATATAAAAAGGTTAATATATAATGACTCAGTAGGTCTTATACCAGAAATGCAAGATTGGCTTAATATTAGAAGATCAAACAATGTAATTCACCATATTAACAAACGATAATTAACAAGTGAAAAAGAAAAAACAGGTGACCATCTCATGGATATAGAAAAAGCATTTGACAAAATCTAACTTCCGTTTTTGCAAACTGGAAATAGAAGGGAACTTTCTCAACCTGATGAAAGGCATCTATACAAACCATACAGCTAGGATCAGACTTAATAGTGAAAGACTAAGTAAGCATTTATCCCCTAAGATCAGGAACAAGACATAGATATTGTCTCTCACCACTTTTATTCAAGATTGTACTGGAGAACCTAGCTAATGTAAAGAAAATGAAATAAAAGCATCAAGTAATAAAGAAGTAAAATTGTCTTTTATTCATAGATGGTGTGATGATCTTTGTAGAAAACCTGATGAAATCTATAAAAAAAAGCTACTAGAGTTAATAACTGAGTTTAGCAATGTTGTAGGAAACAAGATCAATATACAAAAATTAATTGTATTTCTATACACTAGCAATGAACAATCAGATACGGAAACTTTAAAAATCAACTTATAATAACATCAGAAAAATTGAAATACTTAAGAATAAATCTGACAAAGGATATGAAAGACCTGCATACTGAAAACCACTGAACACTGTTGGGATAAACTAAAGACGTAACTAAATGGAGAGACATATGTTGTTCATGCGTTGAAAAACTCAATATTGTTAGGACATCAATTTTTTTTGCAAATTGATCTGTAGATTCAGCGTAATCCCAATTGAACTCCCAGCAAAGTTTTATTTTTTATTTATTTATTTTTTTTTAGAAATTGACAAGTTTATCCTAAAAATTTATGTGGAGGTCGAAAGAATCATTTAACTAAAACAACTTTGAAAAAGAACAGATTTGGAGGGCTAATACCACCAGATTTTGTTTTTGGCATATAGACCAATAAGTCAGTGGAAGAGGTTAGAGTCCAGAAATTGATCCAGGCATTAATGGGCAACTGGATTTTGACAAAGATGCAAAGGCAGTTTAGTGGAGAAAGGTTAGTTGTTTCAACAAATGATGCTGCAACAATTATACATCTATACTTTAAAAGAACACTTCAACTTAGACCTCTCGCCACTTAAAAAGATTAACTAAAAAAGGATCCTGTACTTACTTAAATGTAAACCTGAAATTATAAAACTCCTAGAAGAAAACATAGGGGAAATCTTTGGTATCTTGTGTTAGCCAAAGATTTCTTAGATATAACACCAAAAGCACAATCCATAAAAGGACAAAAATAATTAAATAAAGGAACTTCATCAAAATTAGAAACTTATTCTTTTCAAATGTCACTGCTAAGCAAATGAAAACATAAGTCACAGACTGGAAGAAAATATTTGCAATGCATGTTTCTCATATAGGACTTGTATTCAGAATAGAGAAAGACATCTCAAAACTCAATAAGTAGGGCTTCCCTGGTGGCACAGTGGTTGAGAGTCCGCCTGCCGATGCAGGGGACACGGGTTCGTGCCCCGGTCTGGGAAGATCCCACATGCCGTGGAGCGGCTGGGCCCGTGAGCCATGGCCGCTGAGCCTGTGTGTCCGGAGCCTGTGCTCCGCAAGGGGAGAGGCCACAACAGTGAGAGGCCTGCGTAACGAAAAAAAAAAACTCAATAAGTAAACAAACAATACGTTTTTTAAATGATCAAAAAAATTGAACAGACACTCCACCAAAGAAGATACATGGACGACAAATACCTGTGTGAAAAGATGCAAATTAAAACCACATAGCTACAACTGCTAAATTAAAAGAACTGATTATACCAACTTTTCACAAGGATGTAGAGAAATTGGAGCTCTCATGTACTGCTGGTAGGAGTGGAAATGGCTACAGCCACTTTAGCAAATAGTTTGGAAATTTCCTAAAAAGTTAAATTCACACCTACCATGTGATCTGGTTTTTCCACTCCTAAGAAGTTACCCAAGAGAAAACATTTATCCATATAAACATTTATCCAACATATATCCATATACCCAAGAGAAAACATTTATCCATATACTAACCTGTACACAAACATTCAAAGCAGCTTTATTGGTAATAGCCCCAATTAGAAACAACCCAAATGTCCATCAACAGGTAAATAGGTAAACAAATGGTATATCCATACAATGAATACTACTCTGCAGCAAAAAGAATTCACTAGTGGTACATGGAACAACATGGATGAATCTCAAAATAATGTTGAGTGAAAGAAGCCAGACAAAAAAGAATATATACTATATGATTTGATTTATATAGTCTCTCAAAAAAGAAAGCTAATTTATAGTGATAGAAAGCAGATTAGTGGGTGCCTGGGAGGGGGGAGGTAGGAAGGAAAGTTTTCAGAAAGACATAAGGAAACTTTGGAGATTAATGGATATGTTCATTTTCCTGATTGTAGTGATGGTTTCGCAGGGGAAACGTCAAAACATCAAGTTTTACACTTTAAATATGTACAGTATATGTATTATGATTCTTATTAGTTATTCCTCAGTCAAGTTGTTTAAAATGTTAGAGTTATCATGGAAGGAAGTTTAGAACATCGTGGTAGCATCTTTAAGTAGCACCTGATACAGACAGGTGTTTGGGCAGGCACAGGAAACTATGCAATGGGAAAAGGGAATAGTCCAGGTAAAGAGGTAATGCTAGAATTAAATCATTAAGAATAAGAAGATACCAGGCAGGCAACTAAATGCAAAGAAAGGCTGACATTCCAGGTTAAGGGAGCAACACAGGTAATGGTGTAGGGGCCTGAGACCACAGTGCATTTGTGGAGTCATAAGTGGTTTAAGTGTGTTTGGAGGGTAGGTGAGCAATATAATAGATCATAAAGAGGCAAGATGATAAAGAGACGTTAGCAGATGTTCCTGTCATCAGAAACGTGCTCATAAGCCATCTCTTAGGATGTCATTTTCTAGTATTATTTTCTCCAGCTGCTGACTATTTACAGAAATTCCTCTTGTAAATGTCAGATTTAAGGGCTGACATTTTTTGACCTGGACCTCAGGTGCTGAGGTTTGTACAGCCTCTTACTGGGAATGCTGACTCCCCTGACAAGGTCAGTCTTGCTTCTGGCACATTTCTAGACAGCAAAGAATAGGAACTTTAGTCTATCACTGAGTGGTTTGGAATATAGAACTCTGCATAGAATCTGACTCAGAGCCTGTATATTTAGTAGAGTCAGCCCAGGAGGATACAGTAATTTTTTGTGAAATTGTTTTTATCTGCTAAACTAGCTCCTTATCCTTTTCCTGCTGTGTAGCCTATTTCCTAAAATCAACAAAAATTGAGATGTTCAAGCTCACTCTCTGTATGAATGATGGCTTCTCTGGTTTTCTTACTCTCAGGTAGCACTGACTTCTTCCCTATTTGTGCCCACATTGTATGCTGAATATCAGATTTTCATAATAACAACTATAATATTTTTATTACTTACATATTTCTATATCAATCACTTCCTGTTAGACCACAGGAGCCAAGACTGTGTAAGTTTGTTTTTCTATCCTCAGCATCCGGGTGGGTGTGCTGGGCGCATGGTAGATATTACATAGGCTCTTGAATGGATGAGAGCTCTATATGGACAGTCAGTATCTCACATGGAATCTGTAAGTCCCACACTGTAAGTGCCAAATACACACCCATCAAGTGCAGGACATGTTTAGAGTTTGGAGCAGGTGCAATCAAGATAGAAGTTTGGGGCTTCCCTGGTGGCTCAGTGGTTGGGAGTCTGCCTGCCGATGCAGGGGACACAGGTTCGTGCCCCGGTCCGGGAGGATCGCACATGCCACGGAGTGGCAGGGCCCGTGAGCCATGGCTGCTGAGCCTGCGCGTCCGGAGCCTGTGCTCTGCAACGGGAGAGGCCACAACAGTGAGAGGCCCGCGTACCGCAAAAAAAAAAAAAAAAGAAGTTGGGCTTTGATGTAATGATGGTAACCTAGAGTGATGTAATGGTGAAAAATAAGGATCCCAAGGGAAAAAATCTTAATACACTAAGGAACTTTGGGACTGGTGCTTTTGTATATTATATCTGTTCTGTAAAGGTTCTAGGGATAACATGCTATATTCATGAGGAACCAAATCAAGACTGAGATGCGTGCCTGGGAATGCTACATAGAAATGTGAATGTTGGGATTTAATTTCCTCATCTGTAAATCCAGAAAACAGAATTAGGTTAAACCCAAGGACACTGCTAGTTCTGACCATAACCCTATGTTTTGCTCTTTGTACATAAACCCATATAAATGAAGGGATGTAAACACATACCTCTTAGTGTTTTACAAATTAGAGGAGTGAAATGACAAATCTATTTTCCTCCTTTATGGTAGGAAACCTTTTTTGAAGAGCTTTTCTTTTCTTTTCCTTGTAATCCAGATAGCATGGGTAGCAGATACAATGACAATCTTCCCATACATAATAAAGAAGAAACAACTTATAGACTGAAGTGTATTGCTTTAAAAACAAACTAGTTTTAATGCTGAAATTAAGAATTCATTTTCACAAAATATGTGAAATACGTTACATTTTGCTTATTTTAAAAAATTTTCCAATGAGTTTGCTCTGTATTTTTGCCAATATAGTAATTTCATCAAGTAATTACTTTGATAATTTATTTTTATTTTTTTATTTTTTTATTTTTGCGGTACGCAGACCTCTCACTGTTGTGGCCTCTCCCGTTGCAGAGCGCAGGCTCCGGACGCTCAGGCTCAGCGGCCATGGCTCACGGGCCTAGCCGCTCCGCGGCATGTGGGATCTTCCCAAACCGGGGCATGAACCCGTGTTCCCTGCATCGGCAGGCGGACTCTCAACCACTGCACCACCAGGGAAGCCCAGATAATTTTAAAACTGTTTTACAGAAGATTTCAAACATGCAAAATTAGGAAGAAAAGTGTAGTGAACACCCATGAGCCCTCACCCAGTTTTAACTATTTCATAATTTTGCCAACTTTGTTTCAAATATCCTCCCACTTCCTTCCCTGCACCTACATCACACCATTTCAAAATGTCAGTACTTCACTATGAATATACAGCAGAAAAAAACTTAAAAAAAAAACCCGTAGCATCGTTATCACATTTAACTAAATTCAGAACAATTTCTTGACAGCATCTAATACCTAGTCTTTGTTCAAATTTCTCCAATTATCTCAAAAAAAATTTTAGAGTCCATATATTCTAACCAGGATCAAAACAAAGGTCTACACATTGCATTTGGTTGATATATCTCTAAATTTTCCCTCCCAAGAAATGGGGTCATTTAGCTTGTAGAATTTACCACATTCTGGATTGAGCCGATTGCGTCCTTCCTGAGGGTGGAGTCCCTCTACCACTCCTTTTGCTCCCCCCTCCTCATTCCACTCATTTGTTGAATAGACCAGGTCATTTTGCCCATAGAGCTTACCACTGCAGATTTGGTAGCTTTGGCTGACTGCATCCTTGCATTGGTGGTTAACATGTTTCTCTGGCCTTTTTTCCTGAAAACTGTCCAGAGGCACTTTCAGAATCTGATGAAAGAAATTCTCTCCCTAGAAAATGACAAATGTATATAGATACACACAGGGGAATATTGCATACAGTTTCAAAGGCTTCACAGGTCCCCTGATGCCACAGACTCCAGTTTGATTTGCCCTCTTAGAGGCTTGATTAGGTTCTGAGGGAGATGAGCAATTTCTGTCCTCGAACTTCTGGAGGCTGGAGGCCTGTGATGTCCCCTTGTCCCATTGGTAGTTATGTTAAGATTGGTGTTGTCAGCCTTATCCTTTCATTATAAAGTTCCCCACCAGCCTTCCTCCTAATGATTTTAGCCACTGGCTATTATTGCCTAAGAGTAATCCTTGATTTCACCAGGCTCAAAAATGGTAATTTTCTAATTCCATCAAGAACTTTTCCCTCATCAGCTATTAAGTTACCCCCAAATACAGTTTCTGCTAGAGGAAATAGTTTCCTTATTTGGAATATTTTCTAATTTTTGTAGCATCCATACTAGAAGTTGACAATGAATGGTAGAAAGCAGTGTTAGAAACCTGTTGTGTCTTTTTTCCCCAGCCAAAGTGGGTAACTGAAATAAAAAAGCAAATGCATCAGAGATTTGAATCTTTTCCTGTGAACTGCCTAACTTCATACTGTAAACAAGAATATTCAAAAATCATTTTTATTTTTACATGCCCATTTTTGCTATTTAAAAATAAACTTATATGCTGTCTTTCTTATAGAGAACATTCCAACAAAGAACGTGTGGGTCTCAGTAAAGAGAATTTATTACTTAGAGGATGCACCATTAGAAACACAGAGGCTGTCATGGGCATTGTAGTTTATGCAGGTTGGTTGTACTTCTGACTTTTCACCATCATCTCCTCTGTGCTTTTCTGCAAGTTAACATTTTCCATTTACTCAAAATGTAATCTCTAGAAGCAGAAAGGAAATTTTGTCTTGATAACCTTAATCATTGGTCCCTGTTTTTCTAAAGAGATCACAAAAAGAAGCTAAATTAACAAAGTATATTGCATAACTACTTTTCATTAAATTGTCTGCCAGCGAGATATAAAAATATGATATTTGTTACTGGCTTTAATTTGCACATTTTCTCACATACTGTGTTACCCTTGTAGGCCATGAAACCAAAGCAATGCTGAACAACAGCGGACCAAGGTATAAACGCAGCAACTTAGAAAGAAGAGCAAATACAGATGTCCTCTGCTGTGTCCTACTGTTGGTTATAATGTGTTTAACTGGTGCATTGGGTAGGTAGAATTTGATTATTTGCTGACATCTTTTCAGCAAGATATTCATTTAAAAGTATTTTATTTTCAAAATGAAGTTTATGAGTGTAAGTTTGACTTTTGTAAGGGAGGTTTTATTTGCCAATAATTGCTTTCTTCACATCTTCATTTCTCTCATTCTCTAACCTGAAAAGCATTAATATTGATTATATCCAGTTACACATGGCCAAAGTACTAAAGCAACCTGGGGAGAGATGTAAGGAGTGAGAGAGACAGACAGGAAAATGTGTAGCGTTTGAATTTGAATTTGTTTCTTAAACAGTTGGTGTTCAACCAAAACCAATACTCTTATCTCTCTTTCTTTAGGAATAAAGTTCTATATTTGCATAATATATATGTAGCATCCTTTTGATGACTGTGCATTTTTTTGAAAGGTCATGGAATCTGGTTGAGCAGATATGAAAACATACCCTTTTTTAACATCCCTGAGCCTGATGGACATGTCATATCACCAGTGTTGGGAGGATTCTATATGTTTTGGACCATGATCATTTTGTTACAGGTAATTTCTATTGTACTCATCATAGAATATTAAGATCTTTGCTACTTATCCAACTCTATGTGGTTTTTCATCCCTTCTTTTCCACCTTTAACATTTTTTAAATTGTTTTGCTCTTTTAGGTTTTGATTCCCATTTCTCTCTATGTTTCCATTGAAATTGTGAAGCTTGGACAAATATATTTTATTCAAAGCGATGTGGATTTCTACAATGAGAAAATGGATTCTACTGTTCAGTGCCGAGCCCTGAACATCACAGAGGATCTTGGACAGATTCAGTACCTCTTTTCTGATAAAACAGGAACCCTGACTGAGAATAAGATGGTTTTTCGAAGATGTAGTGTGGCAGGCTTTGATTACTGCCATGAAGAAAATGGTGAGTGTTGTGTTTCTATGAAAACCAGCCTTAAGATTGGTTGTTTTTGCACCCACTTAATGATTTGGTAATTCTGGCACAGAAGTGCTATGTTTAATCATTGAGTACTTAACTCTTCTAAATGCACATTGTTTCATTGTTGTCCCTTTAAACGTTAGGTCAGAAGTTAGTAGGTCAGGAGTTAGTGGGTCAAAGTCAAAGAGTCTACTTCCATGGTTTCTTTTCTTTCCTTTTTTTTTGCCATGGTTTCTCTAAAAGGAAAGTAAATTACCAGTAGTCGTAGAAGGTTGGAGGTTGGATTTGGTGATGATGATATTGCATTATAGATATTTTTGAGAATCTAATGAAACTCTATGGACCATCTCCCTGAAAAATATTTTGAAAATAATTCCAAAGGGACAACACTTTCCCCAGACCCCATCATTCAGCCCATAGGTATTCATTGGTCGTTGGCTGAGAATACCTAGTTTAAGAAGAAATAAGATGAACTGAACTTCTAAGGAAGTAAATATATATAAATTGCAAGTTTCCTTTAAAGAATTGATCTTCATTAATTTTGTTATTTATAAAAGTAAGTGTACTCCTATGAAAGTAATTATGAGAAGTGTCCAAAACAAATTAACCTAGAAGTTAACCACCATTAATAATTTGATGAATATATAACCATCCATTTCTTTATGCATATTCCTGTATATGTGAAAATATATATTTGCACATTTCCCCTTTTATAAGTTATAATATGTTGTAATAATGCTTTGCAGTTTGCTTTTTTTATTCCTCATTATCTCATGGACCTTTTTCCAAGTCAGTTCATGACTTAACATTAAGTGCATGATATTGCATTATATGTGGTCAAGCTTAGTTTGCTTTTATAACAGTACTTGCAATTAACATTCCTTATTCATTCAACAGATATTTTGTGAGCTCCTAATATGTGGCATGAGTCCCTGATCTCATGTAGCTTAGCATTTAAGGCAAGAAATAGACAAGATTAAAAATTATGATATACAAAATAAAATTCATCATGCAATATGCATTTCTCTACCTACATATTTGTGCAATTATTTTTATAAGATACATGTCTAGCAACTGGATCCAGAGGTTTGCACATATAAAATTTTTATAGATCCTACAAAATTTATCTCTAAAATATTGTGCTAATTTATGTTCTCACAACCCAGAAAAATAACACCTATTTTTCACACCCAGCCATAATGGGATGAAGTTATTCTTTTTAATTCGTGAGTTTTGTGGTCATAGTTAGCACTTCATTGTCTTAATTTTTCTTTGATTAGTAATGAGATGTTTAACTTTTTATATGTTTCTGGCCATTTGAATATCCTTGGTAGAGTGATCATGTCTTCCTATTTAATAAATGAGTTTTTCTTAGTAACCTGTAGGAGGGTTTTATCTATTAAGGCAGGGCTAATGTTCAGCTTGTATGCCCCAGTCTAGGTTGTCTGTGGCCCATGTCCATTTTCATTTGTGCACTTGTATTGAACCAGTTGTTAAATAATTTGAGTATCAACCTTGATATTATCCTTTTCTTCTGTAGGTGGCAAAAATTAATACTTTCTTGGTTCATCATTTATCACTGTATTAGTTTTCTATTGCCACATAACAAATTACTACAAATTTGATAACAAATTACTACAAATTTGATGGCTTCAAATAACACAAACATACTGTCTCACAGCTTCTGTGGGTCAGGAGTCTGGGTGCAGGTAGCTACGTCCTCTCTGAGTCTCTCACCTGGCTGAAATATAGGTTTTGGCTGGAGCTATGATCTTATCTGCAATTCAGGGTCCTTGTTTTGGTTTCCTGGTTTTAGAGTTGTCAGTGTCTTGAGGTTTTAGGACTAAGGCCCCTGCTTCCTTGCTGGCTGTCAGCTTAGAGCCATTCTTAGCTCATAGAAGTGGCCTACCATTCCTTTGCCCTGTGGCCTCTCCAGAGCATGGCAGTTCACTTCTTCAAGGCCACCAGACAAATCTCTAGCTTTGAGTCTCTCTGACTTCAGGGAAGTTGTGGTACCTCTTTTTACCTGATGAGGTCAACTTACCTAGGATAGGCTTCTTTTATATTAACTCAGATTCAACTGGCTAGACACTTGATTATATCTGCCAAATCCTCCGACCTTTGTCAGGTAACATAATTTAATCATAGAAGTGAGATGCCATCCTGCAGGGTGTGTACACAGGGGTGGGGCAGGAATCTTGGGGGCCATCTTAGAATTCTGTCTACCACAGCCTCTTAACTTTGCTTAGGGTGTCATTTCTTGTGAGAAGTTTTATATTTTTATTAAATCAGTCTTATCAATTATTATGTCTATTATTAAGACTACAGATATTATGATTTCTGCCAGTAGTGTTCAACTTAGACATCCACCCTGCCCAAAATGTTAAAAATATACTATATTTTCTCTTAGGCAAATATATTTTAAGCCAGCTTTTGTTGTTACTTGTGTGTATGAAGGATAAAACATTGAGTATTTATCATATAATCACTATATAATGTGAAAAACAGCTAATCATACTGGATATGATATTCTGCATTGTTTCATCTTTTTTATTGCATTTTTATTACAAAAGCAATATTTTAGAAAATTTCAGATAAGCCAAAAAACGAAAATTTTAAAGCCATCAGTAACTCCCACCAGAGCAGAAGCAAGAAGAACTACAGTCCAGTAGCCTGCGGAACGAAAACCACATTCACAGAAAGATGGACAAAATGAAAAGACAGAGGACTACGTCCCAGATGAAGGAACAAGATAAAACCCCAGAAAAACAACTAAATGAAGTGGAGATAGGCACCCTTCCAGAAAAAGAATTCAGAATAATGATAGTGAAGATGATCCATGACCTTGGAAAAAGAATGGAGGCAAAGATCGAGAAGATGCAAGAAATGTTTAAGAAAGACCTAGGAGAATTAAAGAACAAACAATCAAGAGATGAACAATGCAATGACTGAAATGAAAAATACACTAGAAGGAATCAGTAGCAGAATAACTGAGGCAGGAGAACAGGTAAGTGACCTGGAGGACAAAATGGTGGAAATCTCTGCCGTGGAACAGAAGAAAAAAGAATGAAAAGAAATGAAGACAGCCTAAGAGACCTCTGGGACAACATTAAATGCACCAACATTCGCATTATAGGGGTCCCAGAAGGAGAAGAGAGAGAGAAAGGACCAGAGAAAATATTTGAAGAGAATATAGTCAAAAACTTTCCTAACATGGGAAAGGAAATAGCCACCCAAGTCCAGGAAGCGCAGAGAGTCCCAGGCAGGATAAACCAAAGGAGAAACATGCTGAGACACATAGTAATCAAACTGACAAAAATTAAAGACAAAAATTATTAAAAAGCAGCAAGGGAAAAATGACAAATAACATACAAGGGAACTCCCATAAGCTTAACTGCTGATTTCTCAGCAGAAACCCTGCAAGCCAGAAGGAAGTGGAACGATATATTAAAAGTGATGAAAGGAAAGAACCTACAACAATACTACCCTTGCTGGCTAGATCCAGCAAGGATCTCATTCAGATTTGACAGAGAAATCAAAAGCTTTACAAACAAGCAAAGCTAAGAGAATTCAACACCACCAAACCAGCTCTACAACAAATGCTAAAAGAACTTCTGTAAGTGGGAAACACAAGAGAAGAAAAGGACGTACAAAAGCAAACCCAAAAAATTAAGAAAATGGTAATAGGAACGTACATATCAATAATTACCTTAAATGTGGATGGATTAAATGATCCAACCAAAAGACACAGGCTGGCTGAATGGATACAAAAACAAGACCCATATATATGCTGTCTACAAGAGACCCACTTCAGACCTAGGGACACATACAGATTGAAAGTGAGGGGATGGAAAAAGATATTCCATGCAAATGGAAATCAAAAGAAAACTGGAGTAGCAATACTCATATCAGATAAAACAGACTTTAAAATAAAGAATGTTACAAGAGACAAGGAAGGACACTACATAGTGATCAAGGGATCAGTCCAAGAAGAAGATATAACAATTATAAATATATATGCACCCAACATAGGAGCACCTGAATACATAAGGCAACTGCTAAGAGCTATAAAAGAGGAAATCCACAGTAACACAATAATAGTGGGGGACTTTAACACCTCACTTACACCAATGGACAGATCATACTGACAGAAAATTAATAAGGGAACACAAGCTTTAAATGACACAATAGACCAGATATATTTAATTGATATTTATAGGAAATTCCATCCGAAAACAGCAGATTACAATTTCTTTCCAAGTGCACATGGAACATTCTTCAGGATAGATCACATCTTGGGTCACACATCAAGCTTCAGTAAATTTAAGAAAATTGAAATCATTTCAAGCATCTTTTCTGACCACAATTCTATGAGATTAGAAATAAATTACAGGAAAAAACGTAAAAAATACAAACACATGGAGGCTAAACAATATGCTACTAAATAACCAAGACATCACTGATGAAATCAAAGAGGAAATCAAAAAATACCTAGAGACAAATGACAATGAAAACACAATGATCCAAAACCTATGGGATGCAGCAAAAGCAGTTCTAACAGGGAAGTTTATAGCAATACAATCCTACCTCAAGAAACAAGAAAAATCTTAATTAAACAATCTAACCTTACACCTAAAGGAACTAGGGAAAAAAGAACAAACAAAACCCAAAGTTAGTAGAAGGAAAGAAATCATAAAGATAAGAGCAGAAATAAATGAAATAGAAACAAAGAAAACAATAGTAAACATCAATAAAACTAAGAGCTGGTTCTTCAAGAAGATAAACAAATTTGATAAACCTTTAGCCAGACTCATCAAGAAAAAGAGGGAGAGGACTCAAATCAATAAAATTAGAAATGAAAAAGGAGAGGTGACAACGGACACCACAGAAATACAAAGCCTCATAAGAGACTACTACAAGCAACTCTATGCAATAAAATGGACAACCTGGAAGAAATGGAAAAATTCTTAGAAAGGTATAACCTTCCAAGACTGAACCAGGAAGAAACAGAAATTATGAACAGACCAATTACAAGTAATGAAATTGAAACTGTGATTAAAAATCTTCCAACAGGGGCTTCCCTGGTGACACAATTGTTAAGAATACGCCTGCCAATGCAGGGGACACAGGTTCGAGCCCTGGTCTGGGAGGATCCCACATGCCGTGGAGCAACTAGGCCTGTGCACCACAACTACTGAGCCTGTGCTCTAGAGCCTGTGAGCCACAACTACTGAGCCCTGCGCCACAACTACGGACACCTGTGTGCCTAGAGCCCATGCTCTGCAACAAGAGAAGCCACCGCAATGAGAAGCCTGTGCACCACAACTAGAGAAAGCCCATGCACAGCAGCAAAGACCCAATGCAGCCAAAAATAAACAAGTAAATTTATCCAAAAAAAATACTAGCAAACGGAATCCAACAACACATTAAAAGGATCATATACCATGATCAAGTGGGATTTGTCCCAGGAATGCAAGGATTCTTCAATATCCTCTAACCAATCAGTGTGATACACCATCTTAACAAATTGAAGAATAAAAACCATATGATCATCTCAACAGATGCAGAAAAAACTTTTGACAAAATTCAACACCCATTTATGATAAAAACTCTCCAGAAAGTGGGCATAGAGGGAACATGCCTCAACATAATAAAGGCCATATACGACGAACCCACAGCAAACATCATTCTCAATGGTGAAAAACTGAAAGCATTTCCTCTAAGATCAGGAACGAGACAAGGATGTCCAGTCTCGCCTCTGTTATTCAACATAGTTTTGGAAGTCCTAGCCACGGCAATCAGTGAAGAAAAAGAAATAAAAGGAATACAAATTGGAAAAGAAGTGTAAAACTGTCACTGTTTGCAGATGACATGATACTATACATAGAGAATCCTAAAGATGCCACCAGAAAACTACTAGAGCTAATCAATGAATTTGGTAAAGTTGCAGGATACAAAATTAATGCACAGACATCTCATGCATTCCTGTACACTAACAACAAAAGATCAGAAAGAGAAATTAAGTAAGTAATCCCATTCACCAATGCAACAAAAAGAATAAAATACCTAAGAATAAACCTACTTAAGGAGGTAAAAGACCTATACTCAGAAAACTATAAGACACTGTTGAAAGAAATTAAAGATGATACAAACAGATGGAGAGATATACCATGTTCTTGGATTGGAATAACCAACACTGTGGAAGTGACTATACTACCCAAAGCAATCTACAGATTCAATGCAATCCCTATCAAATTACCAATGTCATTTTTTACAGAAGTAGAACAAAAAATCTTAAAATTTGTTTGGAGACACAAAAGACCCTGAGTAGCCAAAGCAATCTTGAGGGAAAATGGAGCTGGAGGAATCAGACTCCCTGACTTAAGACTATACTACAAAGCTACAGTAATCAAGATGGTATGGTACCGGCACGAAAACAGAAATATAGATCAATGGAACAGGATTGAAAGCCCAGAGATAAACCCACACGCTAAGGTCAACTAATCTATGACAAAGGAGGCAAGGATATACAATGGAGAAAAGACAGTCTCTTCAATAAGTGATGCTGGGTAAACTGGACAACTACATGTAAAAAAATGAAATTAGAACACTCCGTAGCACCATACACAAAAGTAAACTCAAAATGGATTTAAGACCTAAGTGTAAGAGCAGACCCTATAAAACTCTTAGAGGAAAACGTAGGAAGAACCCACTGTGACATAAATCACAGCCAGATCTTTTTTCATCCACCTCCTAGGGAAATGGAAATGAAAACAAACAAAAAAAATGGAACCTAGTGAAACTGTAAAGCTTTTGCACAGCAAAGGAAACTGTAAACAAGATGAAAAGACAACCCTTAGAATGGGAGAAAATATTTGCAAATGAACCAATGGACAAAGAATTAATCTCTGAAATATGTAAACAGCTCATGCAGCTCAATATCAAAAAACAAACAACCCAATCAAAAAATGGGCAGAAGACCTAAATAGACATTTCTCCAAAGAAGACATAAAGATGGCCAAGAGGCACATGAAAAGTTGCTCAACATCAGTAATTATTAGAGATATGCATATCAAAACTACAGTGAGGTATCACCTCACACTGGTTAGAATGGGCATCATCAGAAAATCTACAAACAATAAATGCTGGAGAGGGTGTGGAGAAAAGGGAACCCTCTTGCACTGTTGGTGGGAATGTAGATTGATACAGCCACTATGGAGAACAGTATGGAGGTTCCTTAAAAAACTAAAAATAGAATTATCATATGATCCAGCAATCCCACTACTGGGCATATAGCCATAGAAAACCATAATTCAAAAAGAATCATATACCCCAGTGTTCATTGCAGCACTATTTACAGTAGCCAGGACATGGATGCAACCTAAATGTCCATTGACAGATGAATGGATAAAGAAGGGTGGTATATATATGCAATGGAATATTACTCAGCCATAAAAAGGAACGAAATTGGGTCATTTGTAGAGACGTGGATGGACCTAGAGACTGTCATACAGAGTGAAGTAAATCAGAAAGAGAAAAGTATCGTTTATTAACACATATATGTGGAATCTAGAAAAATGGTACAGATGAACCAGTTTGCAAGGCAGAAATAGAGACACAGATGAAGAGAACAAATGTGTGGACACCAAGGAGGGAAAGCGGGGGGTGGGGGTGGGGGTGTGATGAATTGGGAGATTGGGATTGACATGTATACACTAATATGTATAAAATAGATAACTAATAAGAACCTGCTGTATAGCAGAGGGAACTCCACTTTGCTGTACAGTAGAAACCAACACAACATTGTGAAACAACTATACCTCAATTAAAAAAAAAAAAACTCCCACCAAACTGATTGGACCTCTATTAGCATTTTAGTGCATTTCTTTTGAGTCTTTTTCCTGTAAACATTAATATATATGTTTTTTAAACAAAATAACCTCACAGTGTGCTTTGACTTTTATAACCATTTTTCTTAAGACTTCATCATGATCACCTTTCTATTCTCTCCCTATTTTTCTAATGGTTATGCCATATTGCACTCTAATGATTGCCAAAATTTATGTAATTAACCAACCATCAGTTTAGATTGTCAGCAGTCATCTGCTGTGGCAAACAATGCTGCAGTGAACATCACTGTAGGTAAACCCCTCTGTCCATTTGTGAGATTAGTATTTTCCAAGATTATCTGATTATAGATCCCTGTTTTTGAGAAGTATCTTACAGAAGTAATGTTTCACAAAATATATGGCAGGAAGCACTGCATTATTTTTTATATTTGTTGGGTTTTAAATTTTGTATTTGTAGCATCTAAGAGTGCTAATACCAGCCCTCTCCCACCCCTGTCCCTGAATATACACGTTCCTGCCCAGTGAGTACTTCTCTCTGTGGCCCCTCGTGCAGGAAAGATACTGAATGACTGAGAATTAAATGCCATCCGGACTGAACTGTAATTGATGAGATACCTGTTTGTGAGCCATGGAGTGTTACATACACCACCTCTATGAGATGCTGACTTTGCCTCTGAACACCTCTCTACCACAGATACATCCAGAGCTCCTGGTCTCTTGTCAGTAATGGTTTTAAAACAAGTATATGTACACAAACACACAAGCACGTGCTCTCTCTCTGTCTCTCTCTCTCTGTCTCTAAATGCTGGAGTTAGTAATGATAGGGGCTAGTTTTCCCCAGAACTTAACCCGGAGACATTATTTTCACTGAAATGAAACTTAGTTAAGCTTTCAGGATTTTTTGGCAAAAGAATTGACTAGGAGATATTTCCATTTAAAATGTTGCTGCTGGGAAATAACCCCTTACCCTTATGCAGTTGAACTAAACACATCTGATGACACCATTTCTTGTTTTACAACCTTGTAACTTATAAATTTGGTCCATGGACTAAGCATCATCAACACCCAGGTGTGTATTAGAAATGCAGAGTCTCAAGCCCCTCTTTAAAGCTTCAATTAAAATCTTCATTTAACAGTATCCCCACGTGATTTATATGTATGTTAAACAATTTTTAAATTCCTTTAAAAGATTACTGAGAGTTTTTTAATAATAAACTTTGTAGTTTAGAATGGTTTTAGGTTTACAGAAAGTTATAAAGATATTATTGAAAGATCCAATATGCTCCCTTGCCCAGTTTCCCTTGTCTTAACATTTTAAATTAGTCTTAAGATACGTTTGTCATAAGTAATGAACCCATATTGATACTTCATTATTAACCGAAATCCATATTTTATTGGGATTTCCTTAGTTTTTACCAAAGGTCTTTTTCTGTCCCAGGATCCCATCCAGGAAATCACGTAACACTTAGTCATCATTTCGGTGCCTCTAGATTTGACAGTTTCTTAGCCATTCCTGTTTTTGGATAACCTTAAGAGTTCTGAGGGGCATTATTTAGGGATTTTGTAGAATGTCCCTCAATTTGGGTGTGTCTACACAGTGCTTTTATGATGCAGTTTGTGAATCTGATGTACATGGTGGCATCATTTAGTAGTTTCCAAGAACAAGGATTTGGGGATCAAGCCTCCTGAGTCTGATTCCCATCTTTACTGCCTGCAAGGTGTGTGACCCTGGGCAATTTATATAATTTCTCTGGGCCACAATAAAAAGGATCAGTAATAGATCTACTTCATGGGGTGGTTAAGAGATAAGAGAAGATAAATCATGAAAAGGCACTTAGAGCATGGCACAGAATAAATTCTTTGTAAGTATTAGCTGCTAGTATTGTCATAATTATTGTTGTCAAAATAAGAAATAGACTTGTTTATTGAGGAACTCATGGTCCAATGTGGGAGACAGACAGAAACATAATACTTTTTTAAGTGCTGTACGATTAAGGTCAGTGTTCTCTTTCCATATTGTTTTGATTTTCAGGCAGTCAGTTTTGGAGGTGGATTTGCACTGATCAAGGTTTGGGGCTTGGAGATACTAGACAAATTCCTGGAGTGCTGGAAATGTGGGGAATTAGTTTAGAATAAAAGGTTTTGTGTCAAGGATATGTGGATGATACAGTTGAAAGAAACTCAGCTGAGTGTGCTGTTTACAAGCAGGTGAAAGTTGGAATGCTGGAAATATTTGGGGGATTAGTTCATAGCAAAATGTTTGATTGAGGATATGTGGATGGTATAGTTGAAAGAAGTTTATCTGAGTGTTCTGTGCTGTTCACCCTTGTGTTTGGCCCTTTGGAGAGCACATTGAAACGTGTGGTAAATGTTTTGTTCCATAGTCTCATGCTCACTTCTTCCAGATATCAAATAAATGTAAAGTATAGGCTGTGAGCAGGTTACTGGATATTTGAAGAGGGGAATTGGAAGAGAAGAGAAAGATTAAATAAGACAGAAATAAAGTGGTCAACGTAGTACCTAATGTAGTACCTACCTTGAGACAAAGGAAAGATTACAGACTTTGTATATTTTCTCTTACGAGCTGGAAAGCAAGAATTCTTTTGCCACTTTGAGGCATTCATGGAACTAACTAGAATCTACTTTACGAGACATAATAAAAGTCTTGATCATTTGGATAGATTTTGTTTATCAGTATAATAATAAACCTTCTCATACCCAATTTTTAAAAAAATTTTCAGAGTCTAAAAGTATGGGTCTTAGTAGCTATGTTTTCTGAATCACATTGTAACTTTACTGATCTATTTATTTCTCATAGCTTTCCACAAAATTATTAAAGATTGTGTTACTCCAGATCTTTTTTTATTTCTCTCTTGCAGTTCTACTTATTGAGCAAGTTTGTCCTATAGTAACAGCTCAGCCATCTGGCCTTATACTAATTACAGTTACATGATGACTGGTTCCCTAATGATGGCTATGGGAAATTCCTAACATATAGCCTTCATGTTTATATATGTTGTGTAGCATTCTAATTATTTATTCTTAAAATGCTATCACATCATCGGTAAATTTCTTTAGCTACTCAAGGATTGATCAGCATAGCACTATTGACATTTTGGGCTGGATGACTCTTTCTTATGGGGAGCTGTTTAAGATGTTTAGAAGCATCCTCGGCCTTTGCCCTCTGCATGCCAGTAGCACTTCTCTCCCAGATGTAACAACTGAATTGTGTACAAGCATTGCCAAATGTTCGCTGGGGTACAAATTCACCCCTTACTGAGAATCACTGAGCTCTTGTATACAAGTAACTGCTAAGGACATATAACACAATGGATACTTGTACTGACTCTGGAGTCCTGAAAACCCAAATTCTAACTCTACCCACCCAAACTGTTTACTGTTTTACTTTTCTCAGCTGCCAAGTGGAACAGTGATAGTTTCTAGTATGTACAAAAGCATTATTTTAAAGATAAAAACAAAATATATATAGATACAGTTATATATATAGTTGTTTATATAAAGAACCTAGCACAGCCCACACAGTTAAAGGCAGTGGTCCTGGCCAGGTGGCCAAAGATTATCAAAGTAAGCTAGAGGAAGTGTGAAAAAGGAAGGGAAAAAATAATAATAATAAAAAGTTAAAAAGAAATAAAGGACCTAGCAAGGTTCTTGATGAAAAGGAGATACTCAGTAAATGTTAACTCCCTACCCTGCAACTTTCCCTTGATGCTAAAGATGTTATTCATATGTCTATTCATACTTTTACTCATTATTCATTACTCATTCATTTACTCATTACTCATTATTTAAACTATAAAACATGTACTTATTGAAATTGAGCAGGGGATATTGACCATGTGAAATAATAAGGAATAATACATATTAACTTTTTTGGCTACATTAAGAAACAATATAGCATGAAGACTCATAGTGCTGGCTGTAGATTTTAATATAACTGGTTATAAGACCGATCTGTATCACTTTTGTGAGATGGGGAAAATTACTTAGTTTTGATTTCTTTATTTCTGAAATGAAGGTATTAATAATATCTACCTCAGAGGGTTGTTATAGTGATTAAATGAGACAAATGCCTGGCACATATTAGCATTCAGTAGTACATGGAAATTATACAGTGGTACCAATGAGTGGTATGGATGAAGGCCAGTACAGTTACAGAGGTCTTCAGTGAGGAACTGGCATTTGAACCAAGCCTTTAAAGATGTGCAATATTGATGTAAGTAGAAAGGAAGAGAATGGACATCCTGAGCAAAGGCACAGGTAAGAATGGAGAACTTCAGAATGTCTGGGACACAATAAGTGTATCTGTTTTTGAAGCTGAAATGTCCTACAGGGAAGTAGTCTATGTTTTTTAGGCAGAGAATATAATGAAACTTACAGAACTGCAGAACTGGAAAGGATCTTGAAGTCACTGAGTCCAGATTATTCATTCTTCTAATAAGAAAACAGAGGCCTAGAAAGAGCAAGTGATTTGCTGAAAAGTCACTTAGTCTTTGGAAGAGTTAGTTCTAGAACCCAGAATCACCATGTTGCCTCTTAGCCTTTCCTTGTCCTTAAAAAGTATAGACAAAAACTATTAAAGTAATAGGATATGCAAATATTCTTTATTTTATAAATTAATTTGCCAAAAGCTGTACTTTATTCAGTAGCTAGACTTAGCCTGAATACAGGCAACTAGCAATGCAAACAAGCACATATAACAAGACAGACAAGGCCGCTCCTCTCATAGAACTTCTATCGGAGAAAATCATCACAAATTAATTTTTAAATAAAAAATATTAAATAGTGAAAAGTGCTATGCAAAAAATTATAATGGGGTGATATAATATAGAATGAGCAGAAGCCTACTTTGAATTGGATGGTTGAGCAAGGCTTCTCTAAGGGGGATATCAGAGCCTAGATCTGAAAGATATGATCTTTGAATTCAGTGGTAAAAGGCTTCCAGTCAGAAGGAGCAGCTAGTATAGGGGTCCTCAGACTGAAATGAGCTTGGCAATATTCAAAGTAAAGAAAGAAGGGCCAGTGAGGCTGGATTTAGTGCAGAAGAAGGAGTGGCAAGAAAGTTAGGTCAGCCTAGGCCGGATCATTTTGAGTTACGTACACCAGGATACAAAGTTCAGATTTTATTCTAAATGAACTGTGGAGCCACTGGAAAGTTTTGTGCAGGGAGTGGTCTGATCTGCTTTATGTTTTAGAAGATCACTCTAGCTACTGTTTTAATGATGGTGGCTTGGATTAAGGTAATGGAGGTGAAGAGAAGTTTAGATATTTGGGATATATTTTGGATGAATAATAGCTATTGGTGATGCTCTGAATGCGGGGGTGGGGGCGGCGTAGGGAACAAAAAACAAATCAAGGAGAATCTTCAATTTCTGGTGTTAATAGCTAGGTAGATATTTAGGTACCATTTACAAAGATGAGAAAGACCAGAGAAAGAGTAATTGGGGGGGTGGTGATTTGGAGGAAGAGAAGGAGCAGTCTACATTTACCATACCAAATTTAAGATGTCCATTGTTTATTTATTCAACAAGTATTTATTGAGTATCTATCAACCCCTTCTCTGGGCTTTAGGAATATCAGATTAACAAAAGACAAAATTCCCTGCCCTTTTGGGGTTTATATTCTAATGGATGATTCAAAAAATTAAAAATAAGGTATATGATGTGTTGATGGTGGTAAGTGCTGGGGTAGGATATGTAACAAACAGTGTGGTTAGATCTGGGAAGGCTTCATTGACAAAGGGATACCTCCAAGTCTCCTTGAAGTTGTAAGGGGGTGAGCCATGCAGATATCTGCTGGAAGAACCTCGTGGACATCCAACTGGAAATGTCAAGTAGAAAGATGGATGTCTGAGTCTAAACTCTAATTAGAGGTTAGAGTTGAAGGAATAGGTTTGGGGGTCTTTTGCACAGAGATGATATTTCAAAGGTGGGGGGGACCAGATGACATCACCAAGAAAGAGTACGTAGGTAGTGAAGGAAGGAGCTCCTGCAGCCATCCAGTATCTGAGGACTGAGGAGAAGAGGAGACAGCAGGAGAAACTTAGAAGTAGCAGCATTGAAGCAGGAGGAAAAACAGTACACGTGGTATCAGAGAAACCGAAAGAGACATTTGAAAGGAGAGGACATTGGATATTGCTAAGAATTCAAAAAAGGTATGAATAGATGCAGTCACTGGGTTTGGTAACATGGAGCTAGCTCATTGACAGCCTTGACAAGAGCAGTGTCCGTGGAGAGATACAGAAAGCCATGAGACTAGTTGAGAGACTGTGAAAGTCAAAGAGGGGAGAGTTGTTAAGAGAGAAGTGCTTGAGAAGGGCATGCAGATCACAGTGAAGGGTTTGGTGTTTGAAACTTCATCCATAGTAGTATGAGGGAGGGCAGAGAGTTTGGGTACAGATGCAGATAGGTTGGTAGATTTGACAATGGGGAGAGAAGGAAGTTCCTCTCTGATTGCTTCTACTTTTCTCAATGATGTAAGTCCATTCACTCAGTATTGGAGGAGTTTGGAGGCCAGGTTTAAAATGGGAGGAGATGGTGTGAAATAGCTGTTTAACTAAATGCCTGACATACTCAACCTGCAAGAGTTTCCTCACAGGGAATGACCCAGTGTGATTTTTATCTCTCAGCCAAGAGACTAGAGTCCTATCAGGAAACTGCCTCTGAAGATGAAGATTCTGCTGACACTCCCAGTGGCTCCCTCAGCAGTATGGCGAAACCAAGGGCCCCCAGCTGCAGCATGGTTCGCAATGGACCTTTAGGAAGTATATCCTCAGATCATCTTACTGGGAGCTGTTTTGCTCTAGGAAGTGGAAAAGGAGCCAGTGAAGTGCCTCATTCCAGACAGGCTGCTTTCAGTAGCCCCATTGTAAGTGTGAATGCATGACGTGAATCTTGTCTGTCCACGGTTGATAATGAAAGAACATCCTCGTAATTATATTAGAGCCAAACGCTGTTGTCTTTTCTACCTGAGAGGAGACTTCATAAGTGCAGCTCAGTGTGACTGCCACACACTCACAATGTCCTAATTTTGGAGATAATTCAGTGTTGAGAGATAGTATATCATTTCAGAAAAAAACATAATGTTTCTGGTCAGGGTTGATAGCCTGGAGAAAGTAGCCTTGGTTTAAGGATCATGGCTCACTTTCAGAACCAGCAAAACTACCACAGAGGTATCTATAGACAGGTAAGTATGTCTAACTGATAGGGAAATTCAAAAGCCTTTTGGTATCCTCCAAGGCCTTTTTATCTCTTTGCAGTCTTCCCCCAGATACACCAAATCTGTGCCCTCTTCCCCATTCCTAGTCCTGAGAAGGTCATTTTCTAATATTTCTATATCAGAGCTCAACAGGGTGTGTTCTTGGGTCCTGAGGGGAAAACATAGAAGAAAGACCACATGGAAGATGGGAAAGAGGAAAAATACTCGTGTGAAAGAATTAGTAATCAAACGTTTTGCTGTACTTAAAATTCTATAAAATTTCAACTGCCTTCTCTGCCCTCCACATTTCATTAACTCTTGTGTTAACCAAGATAAGGATTCCCCAGCCATGAGACTGGTAAGCAGTTGGTGACCTCTGAAATAAGTTACATAACAAGAAAGAAACAGCTTTGTGCTCGCTTCGGCAGCACATATACTAAAATTGGAACGATACAGAGAAGATTAGCATGGCCCCTGCACAAGGATGACATGCAAATTCGTGAAGCGTTCCATAAAAAAAAAAAAAAAAAAAAAAAAAAAAAGAAACAGCTTTGGGGAAACTTTGTGTTTCTCCATTGAATTTATATAGAATTTCATAGCAGAGATATGATCTGAATAGACCCCAGGGATCTCATTTGTCCTGGAAAGACCTTGAGGGGAATCTGGCTCTTTTCAAAGTTCCACCAAATGTACAATTTCAGCAACTAGGAAGATCATTTCACTGCAATTCATCCTGTGCATTTCTGTGGCTCTAAGGATATCATACCTGTTATATTCTATCATTGCCATATGTCAAGCTATTCCAAACATCTGGACTTAATTTTTCTCCAACTTCTGAAAAAAATGGGGGGGGGGGATGAATGCACACCACCTCTTCTCTTTACTCATTTTCAGGCTGTATCAGAAATAGGTATCTATTTTCTTCTATTTTATCACTTTTGCCCATTCCTCTGCTGATCTTTTATTTCCCACCCACCTGAAGTTAACCACATAGTGACTCATGTTTGGTTGGAAGTCAAGGGTATTAGCAACCAGGTGGGACTGTGCCATGGTCTCCCTCTCGGTTTCCTGATCCAGCCTCACTCTCTTCCTGGAACAAAGGATTGTTTCCTAGGTTAAAGTCATTATGGTTTTTGTACCATTTCCCATCTAAAACTTATTCTCCCGTCACTGCCTACCTCTGTCTACCAGATCTGATGAAATACTTCCTTCTTTTTAAAAATTTTTTTTAAATTTTTTTATTTTTTAATTTTTATTAGTTTCTGCTTTATAACAAAGTGAATCAGTCATACATATACATCTGTTCCCACATCCCTTCCCTCTTGCATCTCCCTCCCTCCCACCCTCCCTATCCCACCCCTCAGGCGGTCACAAAGCACCGAGCTGATCTCCCTGTGCTATGCGGCTGCTTCCCACTATCTATCTACCTTACGTTTGGTACTGTATATATGTCCATGCCTCTCTCTCGCTTTGTCACAGCTTACCCTTCCCCCTCCCCATATCCTCAAGTCCATTCTCAAGTAGGTCTGTGTCTTTATTCCTGTTTTACCCCTAGGTTCTTCATGACCTTTTTTTTTCTTAAATTCTATATATATGTGTTAGCATACGGTATTTGTCTTTCTCTTTCTGACTTACTTCACTCTGTATGACAGACTCTAGGTCTATCCACCTCATTACAAATAGCTCAGTCTCATTTCTTTTTATGGCTGAGTAATATTCCATTGTATATATGTGCCACATCTTCTTTATCCATTCATCCGATGATGGACACTTAGGTTGTTTCCATCTCCGGGCTATTGTGACTAGAGCTGCAATGAACATTTTGGTACATGTCTCTTTTTGAATTATGGTTTTCTCAGGGTATATGCCTAGTAGTGGGATTGCTGGGTCATATGGTAGTTCTATTTGTAGTTTTTTAAGGAACCTCCATACTGTTCTCCATAGTGGCTGTACCAATTCACATTTCCACCAGCAGGGCAAGAGTGTTCCCTTTTCTCCACACCCACTCCAGCATTTATTGTTTCTAGATTTCTTGATAATGGCCATTCTGACTGGTGTGAGATGATATCTCATTGTAGTTTTGATTTGCATTTCTCTAATGATTAATGATGTTGAGCATTCTTTCATGTGTTTGTTGGCAGTCTGTATATCTTCTTTGGAGAAATGCCTATTTAAGTCTTCTGCCCATTTTTGGATTGGGTTGTTTGTTTTTTTGCTATTGAGCTGCATGAGCTGTTTATAAATTTTGGAGATTAATCCTTTGTCAGTTGCTTCATTTGCAAATATTTTCTCCCGTTCTGAGGGTTGTCTTTTGGTCTTGTTTATCGTTTCCTTTGCTGTGCAAAAGCTTTGAAGTTTCATTGGGTCCCATTTGTTTATTTTTGTTTTAATTTCCATTTCTCTAGGAGGTGGGTCAAAAAGGATCTTGCTGTGATTGATGTCATAGAGTGTTCTACCTATGTTTTCCTCTAAGAGTTTGATAGTGTCTGGTCTTACATTTAGGTCTTTAATCCATTTTGAGCTTATTTTTTTTTGTATGGTGTTAGGGAATGATCTAATCTCGTACTTTTACATGTCCCTGTCCAGTTTTCCCAGCACCACTTATTGAAGAGGCTGTCCTTTCTCCACTGTACATTCCTGCCTCCTTTATCAAAGATAAGTTGAAAATATGTGCATGGGTTTATCTCTGGGCTTTCTATCCTGTTCCATTGATCTATCTTTCTGTTTTTGTGCCAGTACCACACTATCTTGATTACTGTAGCTTTGTAGTGTAGTCTGAAGTCAGGGAACCTGATTCCTCCAGCTCCGTTTTTCGTTCTCAAGATTGCTTTGGCTATTCGGGGTCTTTTGTTTTTCCAAACAAATTTTGAAATTTTTTGTTCTAGTTCTGTGAAAAATGCCAGTGGTAGTTTGATAGGGATTGCATTGAATCTGTAGATTGCTTTTGGTAGTAGAGTCATTTTCACAATATTGATTCTTCCAATCCAAGGACATGGTATATCTCTCCATCTATTTGTATCATCTTTAATTTCTTTCATCAGTGTCTTATAATTTTCTGCATACAGGTCTTTTGTCTCCTTAGGTAGGTTTATTCCTAGATATTTTATTCTTTTTGTTGCAATGGTAAATGGGACTGTTTTCTTGATGTCACTTTCAGATTTTTCATCATTAGTGTACAGGAATGCCAGAGATTTCTGTGCATTAATTTTGTATCCTGCTGCTTTACCAAATTCATTGATTAGCTCTAGTAGTTTTCTGGTAGCATCTTTAGGATTCTCTATGTATAGTATCATGTCATCTGCAAACAGTGACAGCTTTACTTCTTCTTTTCCAATTTGGATTCCTTTTATTTCCTTTTCTTCTCTGATTGCTGTGGCTAAAACTTCCAAAACTAAGTTGAATAAGAGTGGTGAGAGTGGGCAGCCTTGTCTTGTTCCTGATCTTAGTGGAAATGGTTTCAGTTTTTCACCATTGAGGACGATGTTGGCTGTGGGTTTGTCATATATGGCCTTTATTATGTTGAGGAAAGTTCCCTCTATGCCTACTTTCTGCAGGGTTTTTATCATAAATGGGTGTTGAATTTTGTCGAAAGCTTTCTCTGCATCTATTGAGATGATCATATGGTTTTTCTTCTTCAATTTGTTAATATGGTGTATCACATTGATTGATTTGCATATATTGAAGAATCCTTGCATTCCTGGAATAAACCCCACTTGATCATGGTGTATGATCCTTTTAATGTGCTGTTGGATTCTGTTTGCTAGTATTTTGTTGAGGATTTTTGCATCTATGTTCATCAGTGATATTGGCCTGTAGTTTTCTTTCTTTGTGACATCCTTGCCTGGTTTTGGTATCAAGGTGATGGTGGCCTCGTAGAATGAGTTTGGGAGTGCTCCTCCCTCTGCTATATTTTGGAAGAGTTTGAGAAGGATAGGTGTTAGCTCTTCTCTAAATGTTTGATAGAATTTGCCAGTGAAGCCATCTGGTCCTGGGCTTTTGTTTGTTGGAAGATTTTTAATCACAGTTTCAATTTCAGTGCTTGTGATTGGTCTATTCATATTTTCTATTTCTTCCTGATTCAGTCTTGGTAGGTTGTGCATTTCTAAGAATTTGTCCATTTCTTCCAGGTTGTCCATTTTATTGGCATAGAGTTGCTTATAGTAATCTCTCATGATCTTTTGTATTTCTTCAGTGTCAGTTGTTACTTCTCCTTTTTCATTTCTAATTCTATTGATTTGAGTCTTCTCCCTTTTTTTCTTGATGAGTGTGGCTAATGGTTTATCAATTTTTTTTATCTTCTCAAAGAACCAGCTTTTAGTTTTATTGATCTTTGCTATTGTTTCCTTCATTTCTTTTTCATTTATTTCTGATCTGATCTTTATGATTTCTTTCCTTCTGCTAACTTTGGGGGTTTTTTGTTCTTCTTTCTCTAATTGCTTTAGGTGCAGGGTCAGATTGTTTACTTGAGATGTTTCCTGTTTCTTAAGGTGGGATTGTATTGCTATAAACTTCCCTCTTAGAACTGCTTTTGCTGCATCCCATAGGTTTTGGGTCGTCGTGTCTCCATTGTCATTTGTTTCTAGGTATTTTTTAATTTCCTCTTTGATTTCTTCAGTGATCACTTCGTTATTGAGTAGTGTATTGTTTAGCCTCCACATGTTTGTATTTTTTACAGATCTTTTCCTGGAGTTCATGTCTAGTCTCTTAGCATTGTGGTTGGAAAAGATACTTGATACAATTTCAATTTTCTTAAATTTAACAAGGCTTGATTTGTGACCCAAGATATCTATCCTGTAGAATGTTCCATGAGCACTTGAGAAAAATGTGTATTCTGTTGTTTTTGGATGTAATGTCCTATAAATATCAATTAAGTCCATCTTGTTTAATGTATCATTTAAAGCTTGTGTTTCCTTATTTATTTTCATTTTGGATGATCTGTCCATTGGTGAAAGTGGGGTGTTAAAGTCCCCTACTATGAGTGTGTTACTGTCGATTTCCCGTTTTATGGCTGTTAGTATTTGCCTTATGTATTGAGGTGCTCCTATGTTGGGTGCATAAATATTTACAATTGTTATATCTTCTTCTTGGATTGATCCCTTGATCATTATGTAGTGTCCTTCTTTGTCTCTTCTAATAGTCTTTATTTTAAAGTCTATTTTGTCTGATATAAGAATTGCTACTCCAGCTTTCTTTTGATTTCCATTTGCATGCAATATCTTTTTCCATCCCCTTACTTTCAATCTGTATGTGTCTCTAGGTCTGAAGTGGGTCTCTTGTAGACAGCATATATATGGGTCTTGTTTTTGTATCCATTCAGCCAATCTGTGTCTTTTGTTGGGAGCATTTAGTCCATTTACATTTAAGGTAATTATTGATATGTATGTTCCTATTCCCATTTCCTTAATTGTTTTGGGTTCGTTATTGTAGGTCTTTTCCTTCTGTTGTGTTTCTTGCCTAGAGAAGTTCCTTTAGCATTTGTTGTAAAGCTGGTTTGGTGATGCTGAACTTTCTCAGCTTTTGCTTGTCTGTAAAGGTTTTAATTTCTCCATCAAATCTGAATGAGATCCTTGCTGGGTAGAGTAGTCTTGGTTGCAGGTTTTTCTCCTTCATCACTTTAATTATGTCCTGCCACTCCCTTCTAGCTTGTAGAGTTTCTGCTGAGCTATCAGCTGTTAACCTGATGGGGATTCCCTTGTGTGTTATTTGTTGGTTTTCCCTTGCTGCTTTTAATATGATTTCTTTGTTTTTAATTTTTGACAGTTTGATTAATATGTGTCTTGGCGTATTTCCCCTTGGATTTATTCTGTATGGGACTCTCTGTGCCTCCTGGACTTAACTATTTCCTTTCCTATATTAGGGAAGTTTTCAACTATAATCTCTTCAAATATTTTCTCAGTCCCTTTTTCTCTTCTTCTTCTGGAACCCCTATAATTCGAATATTGGTGCGTTTAATGTTGTCCCAGAGGTCTCTGAGACTGTCCTCTGTTCTTTTCATTCTTTTCTCTTTATTTTGCTCTGCATCAGTTATTTCCACTATTTTGTCTTCCACCTCACTTATCCGTTCTTCTGCCTCAGTTATTCTGCTATTGATCCTATCTAGAGTATTTTTCATTTCATTTATTGTGTTTTTAATCGATGCTTGATTCATCTTTAGTTCTGCTAGGTCCTTGTTAACTGTTTCTTGCATTTTGTCTGTTCTATTTCCAAGCTTTTGGATCTTGGAAATAGAATCTTGGATCATCTTTACTATCATTATTCTGAATTCTTTTTCAGGTAGACTGCCTATTTCCTCTTCATTTGTTAGGTCTAGTGTGTTTTTATCTTGCTGCTTCTCCTGCTGTGTGTTTTTCTGTCTTCTCATTTTGCTTATGTTACTGTGTCTGGGGCCTCCTTCTTGCAGGCTGCAGGTTCGTAGTTCCTGTTGTTTTTGGTGTCTGTCCCCAGTGGCTAAGGTTGGTTCAGTGTGTTGTGTAGGCTTCCTGGTGGAGGGGACTAGTGCCTGTGTTCTGGTGGATGAGGCTGGATCTTGTCTTTCTGGTGGGCAGGTCCACGTCTGGTGGTGTATTTTGTGGTGTCTGTGGACTTTCTATGATTTTAGGCAGCCTCTCTGCTAATGGGTGGCGTTGTGTTCCTGTCTTGCTAGTTGTTTGGCATAGGGTGTCCAGCACTGTAGCTTGCTGGTCATTGAGTGAAGCTGGGTGCTGGTGTTGAGATGGAAGATTTTTGCCGTTTGATATTATGTGGAGCTGGGAGGTCTCTTGTGGACCAGTGTCCTGAAATTGGCTCTCCCACCTCAGAGGCACAGCACTGACTCCTGGCTCCTCAATTTGGGATGATTTGTTGTCTATTCATGTATTCTACAGATGTAGGGTACATCAAGTTGATTGTGGAGCTGTAATCCGCTGCTTCTGAGGCTGCTGGGAGAGATTTCCCTTTCTCTTCTTTGTTCTCACAGCTCCCGGGTCTCAGCTTTGGATTTGGCCCTACCTCTCCGTGTAGGTCGCCGGAGGGCGTCTGTTCTTGGCTCAGACAGGACAGGGTTAAAGGAGCAGCCGCTTCTGGGACTCTGGCTCACTCAGGCCAGGGGGCAGGGAGGGGCATGGAGTGCGGGGCGAACCTGCAGCTGCAGAGGCCGGCGTGACGTTGCACCAGCCCGAGGCGCGCTGTGTGTTCTCCCAGGGAAGCTGTCCCTGGTTCCCGGGACCCCGGCAGTGACAGGCTGCACAGGCTCCCTGGAAGGGGGGCGTGGACAGTGACCTGCGCTCGCACACTGGCCTCGCGGTGGCGGCAGCAGCCCCAGCGTCCCACGCCCATCTCTGGGGTCCGCTCTTTCAGCCGCGGCTCGCGCCCGTCTCTGGAGCTCCTCCAAGCAGCGCTCTTAATCCCCTCTCCTTGCGCACCAGGAAACAGAGGGAAGAAAAAGTCTCTTGCCTCTTCGGCAGGTCCAAACTTTTTCCCAGACTCCCTCCCAGCTAGCTGTGGCGCATTAGCCTCTTCAGGCTGTGTTCACGCCGCCAACCCCAGTCCTCTCCCTGCGCTCCAACTGAAGCCCGAGCCTCAGCTCCCAGCGCCGCCCACCCCGGCGGGCGAGCAGACAAGCCTCTCGGGCTGGTGAGTGCCGGTTGGCACCGATCCTCTGTGCGGGAATCTCTCTGCTTTGCCCTACCCTGGTACGTGGGGAGTTTCTTGCCTTTTGGGAGGTCTGAGATCTTCTGCCAGTGTACAGTAGGTGTTCTGTAGGAGTTGTTCCACCAGGTGTGGGTCCTCAGGCAGTTCCCTTCATCTCTGCAGGGCTCTATTTTATCTTTCGGCGGACTGCCTGGGACACCGCGGCACGGCGCCTGCTGGCCATGCCCTCAACCCCTGCCGCCACCTATAATAGGTGCTTTTATCCACATGACCCTGCTAGTGTTGGAGGGTCTCCTGCAGAGGTGGGGGGTGGCTGTGGCTCACTGTGGGGACAAGGACACTGGAAGCAGAAGTTCTGGGAAGTACTCCTTGGCATGAGCCCTCCCAGAGTCTGTGATTAGCCCCACCAAAGCAATACTTCCTTCTTTAAATATCATTTCTCCTGAAGATTTCTCAGACTGTCTTTTCTCAGCTTCTAAGTTCTGTTTACACAGTCCCTCCTGCCCTTCAATCCCTTAGTCCTCATGACATTGGCCTTATTTCTGCCTCTGACATAGACCTTGCTCCTTGAGAGCAAGGACTTAATCATCTTGAATCCCCAGCATCTAAGGTCAGTGCCTTGCATGTCCACTCTCAATAAGGTATTGTGAAGGTGGTTATATGAAACTGCTCAACCAGCTCAGTCTTCCCATTCAGTTCATGTTTTCACTTGCCCTGTACTCCAATGCCATGTGTCATGCTGATTATATAGACACTCTGGGATTGCTGTTCTGTTTTGTGTTTTCAATACTACACCCTTACATATAGGATAAAGAGGTCTTCCTTGAATTATGAGACTATCTCTCACTCTTACTCTAGACAAGCCAATTCTATCCTTCTTGGAGACTAACGATTATTTTGAGAAAGCTATAGATCCTTCGACCTGAAAAATTAGTGTCAGTAAAAATTGTGCATATGATTCTAAAAGTCCATCCATGGAGCCCAGGTTGAGAACACCAGCTTGAGAGCACACTTGAGAGCTGTGATGTACAGAAGTGGAAGGTTGGAAGATGGTGCCCTTCATGGGGGAGGCAAGGTGAGAGTCAGAGAGCGAGGATCTGAGGGCAGGGTGCTGGCCAAGGTGCGCCGGCTTTGGGAGTTAGAATGTCATTGAGGACCGTGAGTCCTGGGTTCATGTGACCTATTTTAGAAATAGAAACCTTAACTTTCTAAGTCAGTGTTTTTATGCTTCTTTAATCCTCTAGAAGTTTTCATTCAGCAAGCATGCTATTCATTCTACCTGGAGTGTTATCCTCTTAGATCTTTATATGGCTGTTTCCTTTTTTTTCACTGAGGTCTCAGCTCAGATGTCACCTCCTCAGTAAATCTTACCTACCACACAATCCAAAGTACATTCTATCCCTCCCACTCTTGTCTCAATCTAGAAGCAATTTACTTATATGTTTAGAGGTTAGTGCCTCCCCTACCTAGAATGTGAGTTCCACATACCCGGGATCCCATCTCTTCTGTGCACCCTTCTTTCCTTGAGGAGTGCCTGACACCATAGCTCAACAATAAATGTTTATAAAAGGAGTGAATTAATTAATGGACTAATGGAAGACAATGGCATAATACTAGACCAGGGATATAAATGAATAAAACATGCCCCCAACCTTCAGCTTTGTCCTAGGTAGAGGAAGCAGACATATAAGTAAATAAAGATAATCCTGTATTAAAGATGCAGTAATGGTAGTTAATTCAGAGTATAATGAGGGCACAAAGAAGGGAATGATCAACTCTGCAGGGGTGAGAAGGGATCAAGAAAGGCTGCAAAAAAGAGATAAAATGTAATTTATGATTAGACTAATGAGTAAGGGGTTACACAGTAGAAAAGGAAAGAAAAGCACTTGGGGCAGACAGTGTGTAGCATGTGCAAAGGCTCAGAACCACAGAACTGGGGAGAGCATCGTGTGGAGGAGGAGCTGTCCATTTGCAGTTATTGGCCTTTGTCTTTTTTCTTCAGGTCTGTGGTATTTAGGAATCTGAAGAAGGCATTTGTGTCTATATTTAAGCCATACTTGTCCAGATGGAGTGGTGAGTCCCTAAGACTGGAGTGAGGGTGGCAGCGGGAAATGAAATGAAACCCTCAGGTATAGGTGGAGCTAAGGGAGGAGTAGGGCACAGTATTAGAGCTTGGTCAACTTGATCTCCCACCTGGAGTAGCTTTGTCCATTATTAAACCATGGACATTTTAGATTTTGCATAAATAATTAAAATGGGTCCTAATCACTCTCAATTTTAAAATAAACTTAACATTCAGTATATAGTAAGGCTACCCAAAAGCTTTGGCAGACACTATGAGATGGCAAAGAGAAGTCTTGGCCAACATTTGCTTGTTTAATTTGGATTTATATAGGGTGAAAAAAGAAAGAAAGGAGAGGGAGGAAGGGAGGGAGAGAGGAGGAAAGAAAGGTGAATGTGAAATCTACAACCTGGTAGGAAAGCATAATATGAATCATGGGGGTAAATCTAAAATTTCAAATAGCCAGATGTTATCTAAAATGAGGACAAAGATGTTGGACTCCCAACCATGAAATAGATAAGGCTTAGTTCAATTATGGGAAGCTGTCCACATTGTGTTCTGTATTCCCTAATTAGGAGTACACATTTTCTCTGCATTAAAAAAATGTCTATTTGAGGTCAAGTGGGAGGGGTTTATGTATTTGCTTTCTAAGGAGTAACATCTTTTCAATCTGTTTCTCCACCCCCTTCTTTATGGAATATAAACCCAGCAAGTGTCTGATAGTAATGTACAGCAATAACATTTTATGGCTTATCCATGTACCAGTTACTGAGTTAGGAATCCAAAAATCTACAAGAAATGTTCAGTCATAAAAAAGAATGAAATAATGCCATTTGCAGCAATGTGGATGGACGTAGAGATTATCATACTAAGTGAAGTAAGTCAGAGAAAGACAAATATCATATGATATCACTTTTATGTGGAATCTAAAAAAACGATACAAATGAATTTATTTACGAAACAAAATAGACTCACAGACAGAAAACAAGCTTATGGTTATGGAAGAAGAAAGGGGGAAGGGTTAAATTAGGAGTATGGGATTAACAGATACAAACTACTATACATAAAATATATAAGCAACAAGGATTTACTGTATAGCACAGGAAACTATATTCAATATCTTATAATAACCTATAATGGAAAAGAATTTGAAAAAGAATAAATATAGATACAACTGAATCACTTTGCTATACATCTGAAACATTGTAAATAAACTATTCTTCAATTTAAAAAAATGTACAAAAATCTATAAGATATGGTCCTTCCTTTAGAGGAACTTACACACCCTGTGGGGAGAGTACATATGCATGGAATCATTTAAAGCTGGATGGTTTGGGCCTGGTTCTTGGAGTAATCAGAGTTCAGAGAAGGCAGGATCTGTCCATCATAGGAAAAAAAGAGCAAAAGTCAATTTTGTAATAGAAGGTCTCCATGAGGAAGATTTGGATCTTAGGTAAAAACACCTGTGATATAATCTTACAGATAAGAATTGCATGTGATAACACTATACTTTCTCCTCAATTCAGCAAGTAAATATCTTAGTCACTAGGGATTAACTTATTTTAGAGACAGCAACTAAGGTGGAAGAACATTCTGTTCCTGCAGTTTCATTTTGACATGTATCTTTCCTTAAATCTTCTTCTGGGCTTTTCTTTATATTATTTTATGATGCTTCTAGGGTCTTGTATGGTCCAGAGTTTCTTACATTTATTTTGACAGTACTTTTTATAAACACAGTTTTGCTGACCAGAGCCCCAGCTTTGGTCAGCTCCAAGATCTCTTTTATTCTCATGATCACAGCACAGGTTCTTAAATTCCCCAAATGACATATTAGATTGATTTATGTCCTTGTCACAAAGACAGAAGTTACAAATCTTCATTAGCCTTAGAGTAACTTCAGAATGCAGTAGAGTCCTTATGTTCTGAAGCCAGTTATTAGTCAATGCGGAGGTCATTGGCACAATGAAATCACTATTTGCTTCTAAGGTCCCTAACTCAATCCTAATCATGTTCCAAGGAACAAATGTCGCTAAAAAATAAAATTAGGGAGACCTGCACATACTAGCCTCTTCTTGGAGATTCCCGGTACCCATTAAACGCTCTGAGAAGTGCTACAATAAAGCACTGTTTAAACATTTCTTAAACTTATTTCAGTATGGAACTCTTTAGGGCTTTGCTTAATTCGCATAAACATTCTTAGAAGGATGCCTCTGGAAATATTGCTCCAACCCATGGCATCTGTCACACTCACTAGATGACAGTATCATCATAGACCTTCATTAATCCTATGCAACAAGGTTCCTGAGTATCAAGGGAGAAAGAAGTCTCAGATGTTGCCACTCTCTTCTGCTGACTTTGGCAAGGGGGTCCTCAAGGAAAGGATGGTTCTCTGAGTCACTGAGGGCCCAGCACAGGCACTGGCTCAGTGTTACTACGTGTGAGACTCGGGAGGAAATGTGGCCAACTCGTTAATGAACGGCCATCAGATTACAAGTGCTTACGAACTCCATCAAACTGCAGCAGGGTTCAAATTTTGCTTACGAACTCCATCAAACTGCACCAGGGTTCAAATTTTGCTAAGTCGAATATCATGGAGCAAGAGATGCTGCTTTTAGATAGAAATTTAAGAATGCCTTGTGACAGCAGAAAACTGGGACCTTTGAAACCCATTGTTAGCCTGGTAACCTGCCTGAAGGTAAGTGTATCATTCGAGAAGGAAAAGAAACATTAAATTATTTGGGTTTCTGTTGTGCTGGTCTCACGTCACTCATTCTCTCATTTACTTTATACAGCCACCCTGTGAGGTAGGTGTACTTTTTACCATTATTCAGAAGAGAGAAAATGAAGCTCAGAGGGTTAAGTAAGCAGCCTTAGGCCCCTAGAGGGTATGCGGTGGGTCTAGGACCTGAACCCAAACCCATGTGATTCCCAGCCTGTGCTCTTTTCTTATTGAGGCTGTGCTAAATCTCACCAAACTCCTAAGCATAAAATGCAAGCCACAGTCACTTTGAATCTAATATCACACATCTCCATATTTTACTCTGTTCTCTCCGTCACCTCTCCTGACTTTCCTGCAGTCAGGACTCCTCTAGAATACAGTGGCACTTTTGTGAAAACTTGATTCAGAGGAGATGGCCCCTTTTTTGTCTCATCTGAAAAATTTGTAAAGCAGTTGACTACATACTACAGACTTCTAGTACAACATTCTTTCATTAAAACTAGTACTTCTAAATAAGAATGAGAAGTACCGTGTTTAACAAAATGAAGTATTTTTCCCCAGTAAGCAAACTTCTTAAAGCCAATTTGTAAAAGGAATTGTACAAAAGAGAGGGCCATAGGGCATAGTTGCCAAAAATATTTGATGATCAGAAATCTCTTAGAGGGACCCTTGGATATTAGTGTCTTGTAGCATATTACCAGGGAATACTGATGAACTCTGTTAGAGTGCTTATAGTAATTTTATTTTGGAGGGTTGGTTTTTAACAATAGTAGTGATTTGAGCTGTAAAATATTTTGTTAAAATAACATAGTATGAATAACGCCCTCACTTTTAAAAGAATTGATATTCATCAGTTGCTGTGGGATGAATATATGCCCAAAGTAGAATCCTAGACACAATAAAATATAGCTCTGCCCTGTGTATTTCAAAATAAGAAAACTCAGCTAGTTTTTGGTGAAAGGCATTGTTCCTCTCTTGCTTACTTTGAGTTAATAGTCAAGGTAGTCTCCATTCATATTATGCATTCTGAATTTTCCATTTAATTTTTTTCTCTTTTATTTCCCTATTCTCACCTCCCATGACACCATGTCCATTGAATCTTTTTTAGAAGAATAAAGTTTACTGTCTCATGCTTCACAGATTCTGGTTAAAAAAGCTCACGTAGATTTAAAACTCATATTTTTAGGTACTTATTGTAACAACACTTTGTCTTTTTGGATCTTCAGGAAACAGATGTGGTACCAGACACCAGGCTTTTGGACAAGTTTAGTCAGATTACACCTCAGCTTTTTACCCCACTGGATGAGACTATCCCAGATCTACCACTGGAGACCCTGTACATCATCGACTTCTTTATTGCTTTGGCAATTTGCAATACAGTAGTGGTTTCTGCTCCTAACCAACCACGGCAAAAGGTAAGTCTCTAATGCAAACAAGGGTCACCTTCCAGAAGAGAATTTTGGGTTTAAATGTACTTGTTATGTCATCTTATTATGTGGATCGTAATTAACAATAGTAGCAGGTAATATTTATACATTACTTAATCTGTACTCTGAACTTATGATGTTCTAAGTAATTTACTGGTACTAATATGTTTAATCCTCCCAACAGCCCCATGAGTTAGGTGCTGTTCCTCTACTGTTCCCCATTTTACAGGTGAGCTTAAGTAACTTGCCCAGGGTCACAGGACCAGTTTGTGGGAGAGATAGGATTGAACCCAGGAAGTGTGGCTCAGAGCTACTATACTATTTTGCCTCTAGGAGGATAGCTGATGAGAGCAGTTCTTGGAAAATGTGGCTGTGTTCATTTTGCTTTAGTTTGCTTACCAAATTTGAAGCTTTCTGTGAAGCTTCTAAAACCTCCAACATAGGCACTACATCAAGCAAAATATAAAGTATTAAATTCCTTATCATGTTTAATGATAATGTCCCTTTTCATGTACCAGTTGGGTAATGTAAACTCAATCGCTCTAAAATCCAACATCTATAATATACCAAGGTTCTGCAGTTCCCACACAAGCTGGATTTTTAAAGTCTCTTTGTAACTTAGAATCCATGGAAAATTCATTTTCAATTAAAAAGAAAAACTTGTTTTAGAGACTGGTGATTTACCGCTTGCTGTGCTATCTTCCTTGAATATAACTATCTCCCCTTTTGCATACATCTATTTAAAATTCAATTTGCAGCACAACCCAATTAAATTTTAATTTTCCGTTAGATCATTTTCTCTTGGCAACTTCAGAGGTGGTCAATTTTAACATAAAAATGATTTACTTCCCATTAAGCTTGCATTTGATCAGAAACTATTTTTATAAGATTTCAACTAGAAATTTGCTCTTTGAAAACTTACATAGTTAGAGAATAACTCACTGGATATTCTGTTTTTCTCCCCATGTAACACTTTTTCATATACATCTGTTTCCAATATAGACAACTTTTGGTGTTTTCTGTTTAAGAAATATAGTTGCCTTATCCCCAAAGAATATAATATTCTGTAGCCTGAAAGAAAATCTCTGTAGGCATATAAGAGCCTAAGCCTCATGATATTTTAAGGTAGTGACAGAAAGACAATGAATAAAGAGTTAATCAGAATTCATGTGGAGTACAGAAACGTCATCGGTGGTTGAGTTTCATTTTTCATTTTTGAGTTGCCAGTAAGTTTGAAAATTGACCAGCATGAATCCCTCAAACTATCATAAAATTAATACTTATTAGGAGAAAGTTCTTTAATACCTTGGGCATTTGTAAATGAGAAAATTTTAGCATTCAATTAATTGGTCATTCCAATTAGTTATTAAACTCTAAATTTAATCGCTGATAAGAGTTAAGATCTAGAACAAATCAGGCTATGAACAAGAAAAAGTTCTATAAAAATAGAAATTTGAATTCCTATTATGATGCTGATAATTCTTCTGTGAGCTACTTTGTTTATTGGCCTACTTTGCTTAAAAGGTCATATTAACAACCTTTTTTAGAACCTGGAAAATAAAAGAAAAAAAAGACATTTTGTTAATCTTTCGATTTACTTTTTTCCAGTGTTTTAAATGTGTATTATGATACTTTTGTTTTTATACTGTTTTTTATACTATTTTTTTAGCTTTTTCAATATTGCCCTGTAATCTTTATAAACTTGACCTTTAAATGTTATAAAACATTTTAAGATGTTTCTAATTTGCTATTATTAAATACTTATAATTTTTAAATTGTTATTGCTAGGATGCATATAATAAAGATTATTAATTTTTTATAGTTTAAGTTATTTCATTAGGGAAATTTGCTATACGTATGCCCACTGCTAGCAATGTAGCATTTTATGTCTTTTGCTATCAGTTTTCTTCCTAAGTGGTTTTTAAATTCACAATGCCATCAACATTAGTGCATCTTTTTCATCATGGCTATTTTTATTTTTATTAACATTTCCTGCAGGAGTTGTAAGTATGAAGCAGGCTGCTATGTGAGGGAGTGGTAACTCTTCATATCTCCTTTTTGCCCCTGGTTTGACCTCAACTGCCTTTGACTGTATTATTGAGACCTTCCCATATTATCTTTCCTAGATTGGACTCTCTTCTCTGCATGCAATGCCCATTAAGTCTTTGGAAGAGATTAAAAGCCTCTTCCAGAGACTGTCTGTCCGAAGATCAAGTTCACCATCTCTTGCCAGTGGGAAAGAGCCATCCTCTGGGGTCCCAAATGCCTTTGTGAGCAGACTGTCTCTCTTTAGTCGAATGAAACCAGCTTCACCTGTAGAGGAAGAGATCTCCCAGACAAGCAAGAGTCTCCAGGGCTCCGGTAACTCAGCTTGTCCCATAGAAACTGAGAAGGAAGACAGCAATGTGGATGTCACAAACGGCAAGGTGGAATCTCTCCCTGGACAGCCCTTGGCCTCCAGCCTGTGTTATGAGGCTGAGAGCCCGGATGAAGCGGCCTTAGTATATGCCGCCCGGGCTTACCAGTGCATTCTGCAGTCCCGGACCCCAGAGCAGGTCACGGTGGACTTTGCTGCTTTGGGACCATTAACCTTTCAACTCCTACACATCCTGCCCTTCGACTCAGTAAGAAAAAGAATGTCCGTTGTGGTCCGGCACCCCATTTCCAACCAAGTTGTGGTGTATACAAAGGGCGCTGATTCTGTGATCATGGAGTTGCTCTCAGTGGCTTCCCCAGGTGAGTTCATACAGAACTGAGAGGGAAGTGATAGGAAGGGCTTGGAGATTGAAGGGCCACTCTCAATGGATTTATAAAGGCAAACAAGCAGATCTGTAGGGACCCGTCACCCTTGGTGAAGTGCAGGGGAAGCTGCCTAGGATCTGGTGAGAAAGCACCTAAGTTTTGGGGTTACATAGACAGGGTTCAAATCTGGATTCTGACAGTAGCTATGTCTTGATAAAGTTACCTAACTGTCCTTTGCCTTCAATAGGTGGGGATTATGGTACCTCCTTTATAGGTTCCTGAGAGGTTTAAAGATATACTCTATGCAGTATATGCCGTGCCTCTGACCAGAGCCTAGAAAATGGTAAATGCTCAGTAAATGACAGCCAGCATCCTTATAATCATCGTGACAGTCATTATCGATGGTGTGGGAATGGTGTTTGTATTAAGTTCTTGGTACTTTTCTCTCCCCAGGGAAAAAGAGACAAGGGAAAGATTTATTCTGAGGGGTCCCTTTTATAAATGCACATTTGGGATTCAGAACTACAAGGCCTTTTGTTTGTTGTGGGTTAAGTTACCATTGTTTTAAAAAAATATGTCTGTCATTGGGCAAACTGGTGGGAACACGTGTGTTTTCTTAATTATTTTAGATGGACCAGGTCTGGAAAAACAACAGATGATGTTAAGGGAGAAAACCCAGCAGCACCTGGATGCCTACACCAAGCGAGGCCTGCGCACTCTGTGTGTAGCAAAGAGGGTAAGGCTGCTCCGTGTGCCCGTCGGCTGGCTTCCTTCCTTCCTAGCTCCACTATCATTTAATGAAAACGAGCGCATATCAAACCCCGATCCAAGCATCGGGAAAAGTTTTTGGGCCACTGGGCTCTATTTTCATATCGCTTCTTTATTCCTTATATATTGGTTGGTTGTAGTTTGTTCTCAAAGTGTTTTGCCAGAAAGATGCCTGAAAGTTATATTGTCTGAGTTCTCCCATGTTTCAATATATCTGAGTGCTTTTGTATGGAAACTGCAGTATGGCTGGGAATAAAAATCCCTGGATCCTACTCTCTTTCTCTGAGTACCTTGTAAATATCATTCCTCTATCTTACAGCATTAAATGTGCTTTGAAAAGAATGAGGCTGGAGACTGGCCTTAATTTTCCACTTATAAGTTCTTGATATTATTTCCTGATGGGCTCATAAGTCTTTATCTGTAAATCCAGGTAAATTTCCTAAATATTATCTCAGTTTTTATCATTCTCTATTGAGAATAATCCTGGGACAGAGTGTATCCTTTCTAGATAAAAATGTAAGTAATAAGAAAGAAGACAGAGCTCCAAGAAGTGATTTGAGGGGTGTTACTACCAGAACCACCCCTGGGGGCAGGGGAGAAGCAGAGATATGAAGCCTTTTAAGAGTGAATTGGTCAAGTTTTTTGTGCCACTTGGCCAGTGGGGTATGGCTTAGGTACTGACCAAGTCAAGCTGCTCAGCTGTAATGAGGCTATATGCAAGGCCTTACACCCTTATATTACCCTCCCTCATTGATAAGCCAAGACGTCCCCAGCCCCATCCCTACAGTCATGGCCACAACCACATCCCCAGCTGCACACCTAGATAGTGTTTCTTCCTTCAGTACAAACTCAGCTACCTCATTGTTTCAGAATAGAGCAGTGGCAGGAGAAGGTGCGGAAGTCTACTTAGGGTGGAGAAGGAGAGTCTAGTAAGGGCTAGTGCAAGAGAAGGATGTGCTTATGGGGGAGGGAAGGGAGTCTGTTGTCAAGATATAACAGAGCTATGATGAACATTGAAGGAAAAGAAACAGAACAGTCAGATCAGCCCACATAGGGGAAATATTGGAGAAGAACCAAGGAGGCTATTCTTGCCAACTCTCTCCCTCTTCTCCATAACTACCTCCCACCCGTTCTGTTGTCTTTTCCCTCCCTGGCTCTGATCTCCACAGTTAATTTTTGCTGTGTTAGAAGCCAGAGTATCAATTTTCTCTCCTTCATTCTGGGCTCTGGCTGGTAGAGAAGATTGAGAGATACATGTAGATCAAAGCATCAATGCTTTTTTTAAAATTTATTTATTTTATATTTATTTTTGCTCTGTTGGGTCTTCGTTTCTGTGCGAGGGCTTTCTCCAGCTGCGGCGAGCAGGGACCACTCTTCATCGCGGTGCTTGGGCCTCTCACCATCGTGGCCTCTCTTGTTGCGGAGCACAGGCTCCAGGTGCGCAGGCCCAGCAGTTGTGGCTCATGGGCTCCAGAGTGCAGGCTCAGCAGCTGTGGCTCACGGGCTTAGCTGCTCCGCGGCATGTGGGATCCTCCCGGACCAGGGCTCGAACCCGTGTCCCCTGCATTAGCCGGCAGACTCTCAACCACTGCGCCACCAGGGAAGCCCAGTATCAATGCTTTAATGACTGTCCAGTAGTTCCCAAACAATAGAGCTCCTGGGAGAACTGAATTGGAGACTATAGCTAGGACCTGAGACCAACGTAGGCATCTCTCATTTCTTCCCCAAATTCTAGTTCTTGGGAACTGCCTTAGGGAAAGTGGGATCTGGTGTAGACTCTGAGGCACTTAGTCAACCAGCTGCATGGAGAATCAAAAGCCTGCCTCATACACAGTTGTAAGAAGAATGAAGAATTCAAGATCGAAACAGACCTTCTGCCTTTTCAGTGGAATGATCCTGCCCTGATAAAAATGTAGCCCAATAGATGTCAGATTCTCCCAAATCAAATTACCTGTGGGCAAGAATGAGTAGATAGAGAAATTGCCTCACCCCCTCTACTGCATATTGCTTTATAAGAACTGAAAGTAGATTTCTCCCTCTACAGCGATCTGAAGACAAAGGAAAATGTATCATTGGTCCCCTCTCCAGGAATACCACTTAATTTTTTGTTTGGAAGAGAACTTTCTTGCTTCACCCATTTGGCCTCCTCTTTCTTTTAACCTTTACAGATAACTCACCCTATAAACCAACCATCAAAAGAAATCAAAGGTGCTGCTAGCTATATAATACCTGAAATTGAGTACTGGGCACCACTTTTTCAACTGCACCATTAGAATAACCCTGAATTTAACTTTCAAGTGGCTCCTTTCTCCCAACTGCATACTCCCTGGTTTAATTAAATAGATTAACCTACTTTCATCTTATATGGTGCCTAGAATTTCCCAGAGATTCTGAGCTGGTCTGTCCATCCTCAGTGTTACACTAGTCTGATCACAGAGCTCGGGAAGTTTGTGACTGGGTAGTGTGAGGATTTGGACCTGGCCTGAGTGAACCTAGAGAAAGAAATACCATAGGCTCATCACGTGGCCTGCCTCATAGCTTTTTTTCCCCCTCATAGGTCATGAGTGACACTGAATATGCAGAGTGGCTGAGAAATCATTTTTTAGCTGAAACCAGCATTGACAACAGGGAAGAATTACTACTTGAATCTGCCATGAGGTTGGAGAACAAACTAACTTTACTTGGTAGGTATTGTTTGAAGGGGGAATTTTCAAAAACACTTGATGTCTGTAAATTAGTTATTCACCAGTGGCTTTTTTTCACTTTGATCTAATAGATACATGAGGTTCTGCCCACCCTGTCCAGTTTGACTTCTGCTCTGCTTCCAGTCCTTTCCAGTCCATTTTCCACTGCAGTGAACTTAGACTTCATTTGTGGCAGGGTGGTCATCCTTAAGATCATTTAAAAATTCAATGCTTAACATAGAATACAAAGCCAATTAAATACCCTGGTTCAAGAGAGGAAGGCTAAAGTTTCTTGCCAGGCATTGGATAAGGTATTTAATCTGTGTTGTCTTTTTGAATCTGTACAACAAATCTCTATTTTATTTAGAAGAAACTTGGAGCACAGAACAGTTTAATGACTTGCTCAAAGTCACATGCTAGTGACTGGCAGAGCTGGGGAGAAGCTCAGATCTACCTCCCTCCAGGGCCCATATTCTTTATTCTGTGCCTGCAACTGGGCTACTGAAATTTATTTGTCTCTCCTCTCTTACTTCCTGGTTTCAGCTAAAAGTTGCACACCTGACACCTCTTGTCTCAGATGGAGCTGCATCTTAAAATCACCTGGAGCACTTTAAAAAATACCGATGCCTGCCCAGGGATTCTGTTTCAATTGGTCTGATGTGTGGTGTGGCCATTTGAATTTTTCAAAGCTCCCCAAGTAGTTCTAAGAGGCAGCCAAGGTTGAGAAACACTGCTTTAGGGTACTAACACACCAAAACACCAGTCTCTGAGCTCTGTTCCTCTGCTTCAGAGAAAAACAATGATCTAACTTGGTCTCTAGCCAATAGAGTAATGATCTTCCTCCTAAGTCATTCCTCTGTCAGTGTGAGTGGTACAGATTCACATTTCCTCATCTGCAGTTCCAAACTCAAAACTGCTTTGTGAGTTTAGTGCCAAAACTCATTTAGCAGCAAAATCAGGCCTGATTTGATAAGACAATTTAAAGTCTTTATTATCCTAATTAGTGTGAATGTTGTAATTTGTAAGTTTTGCTAAAAAAATACTAATATGCTTGATTACCAGATATTGTAAAATATGATACATATATCCTCTTACCTTTTAAAAATCTGCAAAACTTCTGAATTCTAAAACATAGCTAGCCTCAGTTGTTACGGAAAAGGGAATTATGGACTTATAATACGAAAGAGCATTAAAAATAGATAATACGTGTTACTGACCAGAACAGTCTTTAAAAGCCTACCCTTACCCTAAGAGTATCATGGAATTGTAAAGTTGAAGAGTAAGGATATATAAGTAATTGAATGAAACCCCCTCAATTTACAGAGAAGTAAGCTAGCCAAAAGGAGAGCAGGTAAAATTGATAAACTCATTGATTGCTAAGGCTTTCTTCCCAAAATATTACTTTGTATATGATTTTGGTCTGAGACTTCACGCTTCATTTGGACCCCTTGAAGCTACTGGAACCTTTTGTGTAGTTCAGGATTGGGTCGGCTAACAGATAGGGTTCAATTATAGTTTAGATGAGCTTCAGCTGGCTTTGGTTTCTTACAAGCCCTGTTGCATTTTGGTTATTTTTTAGGTGCTACTGGCATTGAAGACCGTCTGCAGGAGGGGGTCCCCGAGTCTATAGAAGCCCTTCACAAAGCCGGAATCAAGATCTGGATGCTGACAGGAGACAAACAGGAGACGGCTGTCAATATTGCTTATGCGTGCAAACTCCTGGAGCCAAATGACAAGCTTTTCATCCTCAACACTGAAAGTAAAGTATGTTTACTGAGATCAAGCCAGTCTTTTTGTGTTTTCAAAGCCAATGGAATACTTGTGATGTGATGGCTATAAGGAGAAAGAAAAACCAGTAACCATTAACTCCTTGAAAACTAGTGCTTCTATCCAGCAACCTAGCTTGTTCTTTTTTTGTTTTTTTTTTTTTTTTTGCAGTACGCAGGCCTCTCACTGTTGTGGCCTCTCCCGCTGTGGAGCACAGGCTCCGGACACGCAGGCTCAGCAGCCATGGCTCACGGGCCTAGCCGCTCTGTGGCATGTGGGATCTTCCCGGACCGGGGCACGAACCCACGTCCCCTGCATCAGCAGGCAGACTCTCAACCACTGCGCCACCAGGGAAGCCCAACCTAGCTTGTTTAGTTCTTCTAAAGGCTTGGAAAATATAATGATTCAAAGGAATCATTGCTGAATAAAGACCTTGAAAGAAAATTTCCTTTTTATTTGCCTTCCCCCCACCACCACCCCATATTGACTTATCACTGATTTGACAAGATTTAGACCGTGATGACAAAATATGTCAAGCTCTGGGACAGAAATCTACCCCCCTGTCAATCTGAGGAGAAGTAATGATTTCGGTTGGAGTCAGGTGAATAAGTATTTTCCTGGTAATTCTAAAATTAGGCTCAGAGGATAACCCTGCCCTCTAGTGGTTAATCTTAGCTAGTGCACCTGAGAATATCAAAAGTTGGAAGAACTGTTTAAGGGCAGGAAAAAAGGGTTTTTGGATTTTTTTTCTCCTTTTTTTTTTGAGGAGAAGGAATTTAAGAGATTTGGATTCAGCCTATTTTTCTAATACCCCTTCTTCCCTCCACCCCTGCCACTAATCTCTAATACAAATGTTCTAATCAATTAAACAGGCATTTTATTTTTTTCAGAAGATTCCTAGTATAGTGATACTAAGATTTGTGCATACTGTTTAATTTGCTTGGAAAAGCTTCCTCCTTCCTTCCTCAGTTGTCAGACTTCATCAGTCACATCCATTCTGTCATAGCAACCTGCCTCAGAAATCCTCTGGAGCTTCTCACCTGGATCACATCTTGGGTCTTGGTCACAGGCTGCCACGTTTGGTTAGCCATGTTTTTATGGTCAGGCCTCAGTCAATACCCAACTAGATGGTACATTTTGAGGAAAGAGAATTTTCCTTATTCAACACAGAGTGAGTTCTCCTTGGCAGTTGACGGTGGCCCAGGGACCCAGAGGCATAGCCACCAGCCAGATCCCAGTTTCAGCTGGGGAGTGAGCACAAGAAAATGCTTGGTCATTTTAGTCACTAAAATGGAAGTGCCCTAAGTCTGGTAAGACCTGAATTCAAATGCTTAGCCTGCCAGTGACCAGGTATGTGACCTTGGCGAGTTACCCTCCTGAGTCATTTTCTTACCTGTAATGTGAGAGTAATGTCTATTTCATAGGGATGTTGTGGGCATTAAATGGGAAAATATAAACTGTTTAATGTGGTGCCTGGCAGATGAAAGGGGTTCAGTGAACTTTTAAAAGTAAAAGTAATAAATCATTTGTGTTCAATTTTGACTATGCCATTTTTGTGAGCAATAAAATCATTAGTATTATGAAATTTATTTATAAATATACAATTTATGGTTAAAGGTATTTAAAACTACCAACTCAAGTCTTTATAGAGTATCCACTGTAGACTGTTCTAAATACAAAAGATTTTTTTTGCTATCAGTAGGTATTTCACCTCAATTTTTCAGATAACTAAACAGAACAGAGTGAGTGAACATAATTTAATTGAGTTTTATAATGACTCAAGTCGATGCATATAAAATCCCAAGCAAATAGTAGGGGCTCAGTCACTGTATTATTTTCTCTTTTTCCCACTCTCCACCCCTCATATGCTAAGAGTTAAAAATGGAATTGAAGGTCATGAGCCCAATTTGTCATTTAGCGAAGGACATGGCTCCTGTGACATTTTAAGTGGGCCACCTGGCAACCGATGGATTGTCCAATCATATCTATAGTGTAGTACCTCAACTCTACAGGTTTCCATCAACTTTGGTTCCTAAATTTGCAAATTAGGTTATGGTAAATGTAGCCACTTACAAACCTTACATAATTTCTGTTCTCATAAATTTCGATTTTTTTTTTGTTTTAATAGACTCATATCCTGGATTATTTACTGCCTTTCAGGATTCATCATTTAATTTTTAATTTTCTTTTTCTTTTTTTTTTTTGTTTATTCTCATCATTTAATTTTTTAAGTTTTATTTTCATTTCATTTAAAATTTTCTTCCGAGATAGTAAGTCTTTATATTCATGTTTCTTAGAATCTATAAAAGCCTTTTTCATACATGATCTCATTTGACCATTATAACTAGTAGAGCAGATAAAATTATCCCCATTTTATAGCCTGAGACTCCAAAAGGTTGTGAATTGCCTAAGCACCGACAGCTGATTACTTGTCAAGCATGCTTTTGGTATTATGTTAACATATTACATAACCTATATCTATTTATCTGTATAAATGCATTATTCATAGAGTTAAGTTCTATAAAGTTGCTGAAATACTGAAGTAGTAAAAACTGAACCATTGCCCCTATGGGAAATAAAGGATTAGGTTCCCGTGAGCCTCTGGTCAGAACACTTTCATCAACCAATCAATACATAACTTTGTTTCATGTATGTTTCTTTTTAAAGACACCTTATTTTATATATATTTATATATATATATATAATCATATATGTTATGTATATAATCATATATATTACACATATAATTTTTATATATCTATAATCATATATATAATTACATATATATTACATATAATCATATAATTATATATATATATTATATAATCATATATATAATTTTATATATTATATATATATAATTTTATACATATATAGTTGATTCATTAACATTGAACTCATGACCAACAGCATATAACTCAGGCTTGAACGAAGTTTGTCTAACACATGTTTTCTACATAAGGCATAAGGCACATCACAGCCTTCCTGTACATAGGAACACTAGACAGCATTAAAGGGCTACAGTTAGGGCCATTTTAAACACTGATATCACCATCAAAAAGCACAAAAATGCAAAAAATGTGTCACCAGACAGAGAGTGTAAAGGGCACTTGTTTACAGTGTGGGAGCTGACCTAAATCGGAGCATCATCACCTTGCTCAGCTTCAGCTGAGCACAGGAAAGGTGTGTGTTGCATGACTCAAATCTTCGGTCACTCTGTGTGTGTCCACACATGACCAAGAAAACACCTTTATCGTAGGATTACAGGTAAATTTTAGCAAGTAGGTGAATTTGCAAATATGGAATCTGCAAATAATGAAGATTGACTATATGTGTGTATGTATGTTTTTTCTATAATGAAAATAAAGTTAATTTATACAACTAAACACTTTTGTACTCAAATAAGAGAATGAAAATATCTGGAATCAATCTACAGTCGTAAAATCAGATAATTGACATTCATATCTTGAAGGGCATCCAGTCAGACTGCACTCTGCAGTATGAGCATATGAATGCTATACAGACTGTATTTATACTGTTGTATAGTATTGTGGCTATATTTTTTCACTTAACAAATATCTTAACCATCATGTCATGTTAATAGAGGTCCTGATTTTCAGTGACTGTGGGGTATGTTACCTTCTAAATATACCATTTTAATTTAACCAAAGTTTGGAAGGTTTTTTAAAATATTTTTTTACTATTCTATACTGAGCCTATGCTGAGCATCTTTGATTCATCTTTGTATACTTTTCCATGGGGACTTTTGAGGTGTATGGGATCAGATTTATTCTCGTGGTAAAGGTTGCCAGGTAGCTCCATTTTGAAGTTGAGTCTCTTGTTTATAGTTTATGTGGTTGTTAAGTATTTGCTGTGCCTGTGTGCCTACATATTCATACCTACTTCCCATCTTATTTTGCTTTGGGTTGAGAAATGCTTGATAAAATAGCATTTGAAATAAGAGTAAATGGCCTCTGAGTGAGGGGCTCTTTCGTGAATAAACTATTTCAGGCTTAGTGTATAAACTTAAATGCACTGTTCCAGGATTTTGTTTGGCTCTGTCCTTAGTGGTCATTTGACACAATAATTTCTGTATAAGTTTATTGTTCATATTCTTGAGTAGAATTCATCTAATGAATATTTATTGGGTGCTTAACGTGGCCCTCTTTTAGGTATTAGGGAGATTTCAAAAGTAAATTAAAAGTGCTGTCTGTCTTCAAAGAGCTTCCTAACAAGCGTGGGATGAGGAGAGTGGAGGGATGTATGCACACCAAATGGGATGAGGCCACTAAGAACATCGATCAGAATGTTAACTCGGTGAGGGTGGGGATTTCTCGTTCATTGATGTATCCCCAGCACCTAGAATTTTTTCAGATACATAGTAGCTTCTCAATAAATAGTAAGTGAGTGAATGTGTTGAATCAAAGAAGAGAAAAATAATTATTACTGTTTTAAATTCTGCTGTGTCATGCTTTACACTAGGAGCTGTGCATGTATTGCGTTGGCTCAAAAGTTCATTTGGGTTTTTCCAAGACATCATACGGAAAACCCGAACAAACTTTTGGCTAACCCAATATTATTTCACTTATTCCTCACAACGAATTATAATGTAGATGTTTGAATTTTTCTCATGAGAAAGTTGAGACTCAGAGGTTATATTAATTTGCTTAAAGTCAAGCAGGTAGTAAATGAGAGAATGAGACCAAAGGGCTCTTGAGATTCATGGTTTGAGAAGGTAAATTGCACAAATAGAGAAAGAAATTCTAAAACTATTTCTTAGCTGTACAGTTGGAAGTGAGATGCACCCCATCCTTTTATCCTGTCCCCATATACACACAGAAGTCTCTGTGGAAGAGCTGTGAGGTCTTGGAAAGTAACCGATTATTCACTCCCTGGGGTTGACTTGATGCAGCAAATGTTAAAGAATAGCAATGATAAATATAGCTGGATGTGGCCAGCAGGGGAGCCCCAAGGCTAACTGTCTTTGCCTCTCGTTTCAAGAATTCCTGTGAGATGCTGATGGACACAATCTTGAAAGAACTTCAGAAGAAAAATCCAGCTTCTCCAGAGCAAGCATCAAGTGAGGCTTTACACCAGCCTCCCGCGCCCCCAGACTCAGGGCTGCGAGCTGGACTCATTATCAACGGGAGGACCCTGGAGTTTGCCCTGCAAGAGAGTCTGCAAAGGCAGTTCCTGGAGCTGGCTGCTCGCTGCCACGCTGTGGTCTGCTGCCGAGCCACGCCCCTGCAGAAGAGCGAAGTGGTAAAACTGGTTCGAAGCCATCTCCGGGTGATGACTTTGGCCATCGGTGAGCAGGAGTGGAACCCAGCCCTGCGCCTCTCACTTTCATGTCACACCAGAGGCTGATCCTTCTGTCTGTCCTTTCTTCTGTACACGTTTGCCCTTCTGTCCATCTGTCCTTTTCCTCCCCCACTTCCCCTCCCCTTTCCTCCCTTTTTTCTCCTCCGTCCCCTCACTCCCTCCCCTTTGCCCTCCATCACCTATTTGGCCTCCTCTTATGAACCAGGTGGTAGAGATGTGACATGGAAAACAATATAATAGGACTCTGTGGTACATGTCAGATCCCCAAATCATCTGAGTTAAGGAGGGTAATGTACTGAATCGGAGACCTGAAAAATCCATGAGTTCTGCCTTCAAGAAAGTTAAATTCAAGAATATGAACAGTTCATTTATTTATTCATCCAACCACTATTTATTGAGTGCCTTCTATGTACCAGACATTTTTCTAGGCAATGGGGATACAAGAGTATGCAAAACTGACAAAGTACCTTTCCTTAAGGAGCTTACGTATAGGAGGAGTATAATGCAGTAAAAAGTGGGAAAAAAAAGGTATAAAGATATAAGATATCAGATAGTGACAAACGCTATTGAAAAAAATAAAGCAAAGTCAGGTGATGCAGAGCATTGGGGGAGCAAGGGACTTCTATTTTAAATAGATTTTTCAGAGACAGTCACTGATAAAGTTGTGTGTAAGCAGAGACTTGAAGGAAATGATAAGGGAGCCATAGGAGATCTGGCGGGGGAAACATTCCTGGCAGAGAAGACAATGGACCATGCTTGGTGTGTTCAAACCCAAAGCAGGTTGAGCAAAGGGAAGAGTCTTCTGCAGGTTAGTGAAGGACAGAGAGGTGGCAGGCGACCAGGTCCTGTAGAGTCTTGGAGGCCATTAGGAATTTTGGCTTTTTTTTTTTTTTTTTTTTTTCTGCTGTACACGGGCCTCTCACTGTTGTGGCCTCTCCCGTCGCGGAGCACAGACTCCGGACGCGCAGGCTCAGCGGCCATGGCTCACGGGCCCAGCCGCTCCACGGCATGTGGGATCTTCCCAGACTGGGGCACGAACCCGTGTCCCCTGCATCGGCAGGTGGACTCTCAACCACTGCGCCACCAGGGAAGCCCCAGGAATTTTGGCTTTTATCTGAAGAGATAGGGAGCCACAGGAGGACTTTGAGCAGAGGAGGGACATGAGCTGCGTTAAGTTGAAAAGGCTCACATTGGCTGCTGTGTTGAGAGTAACCACGGGGTTGTAAGGACATAAGGAAGGAGACCAGTTGAGCGGCTATTGAAATAAATCAGGGAAAAGATGATTGTGGCTCGAGCGCAGATAAGAGCAGAGGGGGTGGTGGGATGTGGTAAGATAATGGACATGGTTTGAAGAAAGAGCTGCTGATATCTGCTGACGGATTGGATATGTTCTATAATAGAAGGGGTCAAGGGGGATGTCAAGGTTTTGTCTCTTGAGAACAGAAGGGATGGAGCTGCCATTTACTGAGGTAGAGTCAGGGAAGCAGGAGTTGGGTTTTATACATTAGAAATCCATTAGATGTCTGAACAGTGATGTCAAGTAGGCAGCTGGAGATAAAGTCTGGAATTTAGCAATGAGGAATTGGCTAGAGACATAAATTTGGGAATCGTAAGTCTAGTGGTGATATTTAAAGCCCCGATAGTATTATCAGTGAGATTACCAAAAAAATGAGTGTAAGTGGAGAAGAGAAACAGGGTGAGATTAAGCTCTGAGACACTCCAAAGTTCAGACATTAGCAAGATGAAGACTCAGCCATCTCTTATAGTCTGTGTTTCCACCTGGATTATTTTCAGTCTCAGGTAGCATCTCCCCTCAGGGTGCTGGTACAGCTACTAAAAATTCCCACCTTCAGGTCTTCTCTGGTGGCTCAGTGGTTGAGAGTCCGCCTGCCGATGCAGGGGACCTGGGTTTGTGCCCCGGTCCGGGAAGATCCCACATGCCGTGGAGCGGCTGGGCCCGTGAGCCATGGCTGCTGAGCCTGCGCGTCCGGAGCCTGTGCTCCACAACGGGAGAGGCCGCAACAGGAGAGGCCCGCGTATCACAAAAAAAAAAAAAAAAATCCCACCTTTATATCTTATCCTATTAGCAACCTGAAAGAAAAGATAGCACCTCTTCTCAAGTTGCTGGAATAAAGTATCAGGATTAGGGTGAAATTTTGTTCAACTATCTTATTGAATGAGCATATAAATGAGTGAATTGTTCAAGCCCCTGGATCCATCTGTTCCTGAGGCTAGAGCCCTGGACATGTCAGTTCTATCAATTAAGCTGAATCATGTGCCCATCTCTGAACCAACCACTGAGGCCAGGGAACAGGCAATGGTAATTGTCCAGGCCTGAGTCAGTTGCCCATCCCAAATCTGGTGTTTTGAGCTCAGAGACTCATGGACTCAGAGTTCCCAAGGAAAATCAGGATACTATTACCAGAAAACAAGTTAAGGTTGCTGGGCAGTTGGGAACAACAGCTGTTCATTACCAGCAGCAATGTAATACCTCCTCCAAAGAAGCTTCCAATGTATTGGGAAGACAAAGAAATCTATAGCAAGCTTAATACCATGATAGATATGATAGAGATTCGTAGGGTGGTGCTTGGAGCCTAAGGAAGGGGCATTGGATCTAAAAGGAACATGGGAAGGATTTCCCAGAGGAAGTGATTATCTAAGCTGAGCGCAAGAGCCCTTGAAATCCAGCAAGGTGGGGCAGGGGTGATGAGGACAGTGTTATAAGAATAGAGAGGGCTTCCCTGGTGGCGCAGTGGTTGGGAGTCTGCTTGCCGATGCAGGGGACACAGGTTCATGCCCCGGTCCGGGAGGATCCCATGTGCTGCGGAGCGGCTGGGCCCGTGAGCCATGGCCACTGGGCCTGCGCGTCCGGAGCCTGTGCTCCGCAATGGGAGAGGCCACAGCAGTGGGAGGTCCACGTACCGCATAAAAAGAAAAAACAAAACAAACAAACAAAAGAATAGAGAAACAGCATGTGCAGGGCTGGAAGTAGGGTCTATCTGGAAAATTGAAAGTAGAGTGAGTGACATAGAGAAAGGGGAGGTCAGTCCAGGTAGGGGCTGTAGCATGAAGGACTTTAAGGTAGTGTTGAGTATGGAATTCTTCCTGATGGCAGTGGGATGACACATTGCATTTGTGCTTAGCTAGCTTCCAGGCAACTTGGAGACATGGGATAAACTTTTGAAGGATTTGTTTGTTTGTTTGAGTGGCCACTGTTGATTTGCACAGTTGGCAGTTTTTCTTTGCTCCTCATATGTTTCTCACCTTTTCGTCTGTTTCACAAAGGTGATGGTGCCAATGATGTTAGCATGATACAAGTGGCAGACGTTGGGATTGGGATCTCAGGTCAAGAAGGCATGCAGGTGAGTGGATGTTGTGCACTCAAACACCACGAACTTGACCTGCCCATCCAAAGGCAGCATTCTCCATGGTCAAACCTCTGTGGTAGAGTGAGGCTGTCTGCAGCTAGCTCAGGAGTGGGTGACAGGATATTTAGCCATTCGTTCACTGATTATTTACTGGGTGAGGTTTTTTTGTTTGTTTGTTTTGTTTTTTTGCCTGAATCACACTTATCTGTATTGAATTTGATTTTTCAAAACATAAATATTAAAATAATCCTCTATTACAAGGTATCAACTCATATAAATATATGCATATTTATATATACCCACTCTTTTATTTTTTTTTGGAAATACATTTTTTTAATTAGTTTCTGCTTTATAACAAAGTGAATCAGTTATACATATACATCTGTTCCCATATCCCTTTCCTCTTGCATCTACCTCCCTCACACCCTCCCTATCCCTCCCCTCTAGGTGGTCACAAAGCACCGAGCTGATCTCCCTGTGCTATGCAGCTGCTTCCCACTAGCTATCTACCTTACGTTTGGTAGTGTATATATGTCCATGCCTCTCTCTTGCTTTGTCACAGCTTACCCTTCCCCCCCCATATCCTCAAGTCCATCCTCTAGTAGGTCTGTGTCTTTATTCCTGTTTTACCCCTAGGTTCTTCATGACATACTTTTTCTTAAATTCCATATATATGTGTTAGCATACGGTATTTGTCTTTCTCTTTCTGACTTACTTCACTCTGTATGACAGACTCTAGGCCTATCCACCTCATTACAAATAGCTCAATTTCATTTCTTTTTATGGCTGAGTAATATTCCATTGTATATATGTGCCAAATCTTCTTTATCCATTCATCCAATGATGGACACTTAGGTTGTTTCCATCTCCGGGCTATTGTAAATAGAGCTGCAATGAACATTTTGGTACATGTCTCTTTTTTTTTTTTTTTTTTTGCAGTACGCGGGCCTCTCACTGTTGTGGCCTCTCCCGTTGCGGAGCACAGGCTCTGGGCGTGCAGGCTCAGCGGCCATGGCTCACGGGCCCAGCCGCTCCGTGGCATATGGGATCTTCCTGGACCGGGGCACGAACCCGTGTCCCCTGCATCGACAGGCGGACTCTCAACCACTGCGCCACCAGGGAAGCCCACATGTCTCTTTTTGAATTATGGTTTTCTCAGGGTATATGCCCAGTAGTGGGATTGCTGTGTCATATGGTAGTTCTATTTGTAGTTTTTTAAGGAACCTCCATACTGTTCTCCATAGTGGCTGTACCAATTCACATTCCCACCAGCAGTGCAAGAGTGTTCCCTTTTCTCCACACCCTTTCCAGCATTTATTGTTTCTAGATTTTTTGATGATGGCCATTCCGACTGGTGTGAGATGATATCTCATTGTAGTTTTTTTTTTTTTTTTTTTTTTTTCCGGTATGCGGGCCTCTCACTGTTGTGGCCTCCCCCGTTGCGGAGCACAGGCTCCGGACGTGCAGGCTCCGGACGCGCAGGCTCAGCGGCCATGGCTCACGGGCCTAGCCACTCCGCGGCATATGGGATCCTCCCAGACCGGGGCACGAACCCGTATCCCCTGCATCGGCAGGCGGACTCTCAACCACTTGCGCCACCAGGGAGGCCCTCATTGTAGTTTTGATTTGCACTTCTCTAATGATTAACGATGTTGAGCATTCTTTCATGTGTTTGTTGGCAGTCTGTATATCTTCTTTGAAAAAATGTCTATTTAGGTCTTCTGCCCATTTTTGGATTGGGTTGTTTGTTTTTTTGCTATTGAGCTGCTTATAAATTTTGGAGATTAATCCTTTGTCAGTTGCTTCATCTGCAAATATTTTCTCCCATTCTGAGGGTTGTCTTTTGGTCTTGTTTATGGTTTCCTTTGCTGTGCAAAAGCTTTGAAGTTTCATTAGGTCCCATTTATTTATTTTTGTTTTTATTTCCATTTCTCTTGGAGGCAGGTCAAAAAGGATCATGCTGTGATTTATGTCATAGAGTGTTCTGCCTATGTTTTCCTCTAAGAGTTTGATAGTGTCTGGCCTTACATTTAGGTCTTTAATCCATTTTGAGCTTATTTTTGTGTATGGTGTTAGGGAGTGATCTAATCTCATACTCTTACATGTACCTGTCCAGTTTTCCCAACACTACTTATTGAAGAGGCTGTCCTTTCTCCACTGTACATTCCTGCCTCCTTTATCAATGATAAGGTGACCATATGTGCGTGGGTTTATCTCTGGGCTTTCTATCCTGTTCCATTGATTTATCTTTCTGTTTTTGTGGCAGTACCATATGTCTTGATTACTGTAGCTTTGTAGTATAGTCTGAAGTCAGGGAGCCTGATTCCTCCAGCTCCGTTTTTTGTTCTCAAGATTGCTTTGGCTATTCGGGGTCTTTTGTGTTTCCATACAAATTGTGAAATTTTTTGTTCTAGGTCTGTGAAAAATGCCGGTGGTAGTTTGATAGGGATTACATTGAATCTGTAGATTGCTTTGGGTAGTAGAGTCATTTTCACAATGTTGATTCTTCCAATCCAAGGACATGGTATATCTCTCCATCTATTTGTATCATCTTTAATTTCTTTCATCAGTGTCTTATAATTTTCTGCATACAGGTCTTTTGTCTCCTTAGGTAGGTTTATTCCTAGATATTTTATTCTTTTTGTTGCAGTGGTAAATGGGAGTGTTGTCTTGATTTCACTTTCAGATTTTTCATCATTAGTGTACAGGAATGCCAGAGATTTCTGTGCATTAATTGTGTTTCCTGCTACTTTACCAAATTCATTGATTAGCTCTAGTAGTTTTCTGGTAGCATCTTTAGGATTCTCTAGGTATAGTATCATGTCATCTGCAAACAGTGACAGCTTTACTTCTTCTTTTCCGATTTGGATTCCTTTTATTTCCTTTTCTTCTATGACGGCTGTGGCTAAAACTTCCAAAACTACGTTGAATAAGAGTGGTGAGAGTGGGCAACCTTGTCTTGTTCCTGATCTTAGTGGAAATGGTTTCAGTTTTTCACCATTGAGGACGATGCTGGCTGTGGGTTTGTCATATATATGGCCTTTATTATGTTGAGGAAAGTTCCCTCTATGCCTACTTTCTGCAGGGTTTTTATCATAAATGGGTGTTGAATTTTGTCGAAAGCTTTCTCTGCATCTGTTGAGATGATCTTATGGTTTTTCTCCTTCAATTTGTTAATATGGTGTATCACGTTGATTGATTTGCATACATTGAAGAACCCTTGCATTCCTGGAATAAACCCCACTTGATCATGGTGTATGATCCTTTTAATGTGCTGTTGGATTCTGTTTGCTAGTATTTTGTTGAGGATTTTTGCATCTATGTTCATCAGTGATATTGGCCTGTAGTTTTCTTTCTTTGTGACATCCTTGTCTGGTTTTGGTATCAAGGTGATGGTGGCCTCGTAGAATGAGTTTGGGAGTGCTCCTCCCTCTGCTATATTTTGGAAGAGTTTGAGAAGGATAGGTGTTAGCTCTTCTCTAAATGTTTGATAGAATTCGCCTGTGAAGCCATCTGGTCCTGGGCTTTTGTTTGTTGGAAGACTTTTAATCACAGTTTCAATTTCAGTGCTTGTGATTGGTCTATTCATATTTTCTATTTCTTCCTGATTAAGTCTTGGCATGTTGTGCATTTCTAAGAATTTGTCCATTTCTTCCAGGTTGTCCATTTTATTGGCATAGAGTTGCTTGTAATAATCTCTCATGATCTTTTGTATTTCTTCAGTGTCAGTTGTTACTTCTCCTTTTTCATTTCTAATTCTGTTGATTTGTGGGTGAGTATTATGGTAATTTCCCTGGGTAATTTTAGCTCTGTGGCTCACTTGTTCAGTTTAAAAATATATAACTTATCTAAGTCATAAGGATATATATTTTTAGCACTGCAATAGCTGTATGACTTTTGACACTGATGAGAGCTACTAAGGATTTGAATGAAATATCTAAAAATCCTACAGAGAGAGGGAGAGGGGGAGAGAAGATAGGAGAGAATGAGTGAAGCGGGATTGTCCTATTTTCGTGTGCGCGCATGTGTGTTGAATAGTGTTTTAGCCACAAAATTCAGATAGAAGCTTGTCCAAAAGATTGCTTGTCATGTATGGAGCAAGTGCTGTCAAAGGAAAGTGGGATGTGAGGCTTGGGGTTTCCTAAGAATGATAAATTACAATATCTCTATAAAAGATGAGAAATTCAAATACCTCCTTTACCTGCTACATTATACAAAGTCACATGAAGTCATGACTATATACTTTTAATATTCTCATGGAGGAGAAGCAAATGCACACTGTAATGCACAGAGTTCTTGGTAAGGGAGCTGCTCTCTAGGGAAAGTACACTTGCTGAAATTACATCATGAATGGTGACCAGAGAGAAGTTTTGTTTCATTGGACCACATTGGAAAACTGAGTGGTAGGTAACTCCAGGTAACCCATTAAGGCTCTGTGTTCATGGGTTTTTGTTTGTTTGAATGTTTTGGCGTTTTTTTTTTTTCCGGTCTTAGGTTTAAACCACATATTTGACCAGTCTGAACCTGCTGGCGGTTAGGCTGCCGTGCTGTGTCTGTTCTAACATGTTGCATTGCTCAGGGTGACATTCTCTCCCCGTTGCCTCTGCAGGCTGTGATGGCCAGTGACTTTGCCATTTCTCAGTTTAAACATCTCAGCAAGCTACTCCTTGTCCATGGGCACTGGTGTTATACCCGACTTTCCAACATGATTCTCTATTTTTTCTACAAGAACGTGGTATGTAGCTCCAGAAAATTCGCCCCCCTCCCTTCTCCCTTCCACTCCAGCTTGTGTAAGGGGTGAAGAGGAAGGGCCCGATGCTAAGCTCGCTTTGCTTGTTGATGTTTGGGAAGCAGCCAGGAGCACTTCTGCTGTCTTACCAGGAATAATCTGGGAATGTGCTGTGTTTCAGCTGCTGACAGCAGATTGCTAGGCTTGTCCATCTGCTAGCATTTTCTATTCCCTATGCATTTAAATTCAATTAAGCCCTGCCTGATTCGTTTAGAATCCAGTTTTTTGACCTTCCATTAAAAGGTTGTGACAAGCAGAATTATGAAACGTTTAATGCTTTCTGTCAGTAGAGAATGAAAAGGTTTGCTTCCATTTTACAGGAGATAGAATATATATGTATGTGTATATATATACATATATATATATATATATATATATATATATATATATATATATATATACATATATATATATATATATGCTGTCCCCAGACGGATGTCCCATGTGGTATATTGAAGACACAGATACAGATGAAAACCCAGTATAGTGCCTTAGGCTGTAGCTGGCTAGCACTCCCAGATGACGAATTCTTTGGCAAGGCTGTAAAATGTGTTTGTGCTTGGTAGCTATTTGATGGTCAGGGAACTTAATTTTGACTATGTTATTCATAGAAGGGCAGAATTTGAGTAGTAGGATTCCAGGCTTCTAATCTTCAGCAAACCATTTAAATTTCAGTTTTCTCTTTTATAAACCCATGTGGACCTTAGATTGCTTCACCTAAATCCCTTCTAGGTGGGGTGATTATGTAAATATGTTGTGATTTTCAGACCACATTTATTCTTGGTCTTTAAAATGCGTATGTAGCAAGTTAGTAGTAAACAGAAATTTACATCACTCTGTTGGAATGCCATCTTTAGGAAAAAGATGACTTTAATGGGTCATTTTTAGGATATCCCAAATATGTAATTTAGATCAGTATGTGCATGTGTGTCTGTCTGTGTGTCGGTAAATCAGCGGGAGCATTTTTTTCCCTATAGCACGATGAACTTTTCAGGAAGCTTTCAGTACTTTCCTAATTGGAATTAGCACATTCAGTCAAAGTTTAAGAAGGCCTTGATACTGTATGAAAATATTTGAAATGTATAATATCTCTGTCAGTGTGATTCTGGGGAAAGCTGTGATTTATAACTTAAAATTCCAGGACTTAGTGGTCAATGATTTTTAGAGGGGAGCCCGTCTTCCGGGTTTTTAAAATACTTTTGCATTTCTCTACCTTCTCTTCTATTATGATGCAGTCCACTGCATCCTCTCCCCCTTCCTTTTAACTGCATATTTCTAACTAATATTAGAAAGAGACTAGGACATCATGATAAAACAAATGTCCAACTCTTGTTAAGTATTTAAAATTTTGTCTCATGAAGAAAAAAAGAAAAGAAAGAGATTGCCACATGCCCTTGGAGAGGGGGGGTGTTTATTAGTAGGGAGTACATCACCAGGGAGCAAGGACCCTGGGGTCGTTCTGCTCCGTAAACCTTGATGGCCGTTCACACTGAAATCCTCCTGACTTGTTTCTGCCTCTTTCTTGCCTAGCCAAACAACAAATGGCTTGTAAACTGTGGAGAACAGGGCCAGTATCAGAAGCCATTCGAATAGCTTAGCTTTCTGAGACTACGGTTCTTGCATCTTGGGCAATTTTTGAGATAGTGATGAGGACTATGGATTCATGCCCCAGAATAGTGCCCCAAACCGCATATACCTAAAACCTGTACATTTTCAGGAGTGAGGCATAATGCATATCTATGGACCCTAGACTAAGAAACTCTATTCTAAGGATTGTGGCCCCCATCCTGACGTGTTTCAGTGTATCTATGGTGCCAAAAATAATATCTTAATCAATTAATTAAAATTGATAAAAAGGCATTTTACAGGTCATGAGCAGTTGCTAACTGGATCTTGATACTAAGACCTGACGTAGTATAATTCTCATTTTGCAGACATAGAAACCAAAATTCATAGAGGTTATTAAAATGACCTAAAGTCATAAGAGTCAGTAGGAAGTTTCCCTAGGACTTGAAACAAGACCCCCTAATTCTAAGCCCAGTGACCTTTCCTGTGGCCTGTCTTGCTTCAGTGCACAGAGCTTTTTCTATCATGGACTTACTCTGTTTGAGACAAAATAAGAAGCTATGTATGTGCCTGGCCTCTAGCATGACCACCTGTCCTGGTTTTCCTGGGACTGTCCTAGTTTTTATAGTAAGAGTACCATGGCCTGGGAAATTCCTCAGTCCCAAGCAAACTGGGATGGTTGGCCACTCAACTGACACCATCCCATTTCACCAGGAAAAAATAACTGTGAACCCAGAAAGCAAAAGAATGAACACTTGTTGTATGGCTGCTACATACCAGGCATAGGGCTAGATTCTCTTCATCTGGAGCTAGAACATCTGCATATGAATACTGACTCTGCTACGTGTTAGCCAGGTAACTTTGGGCAAGTTCCTTAGCCTCTCCGTGCCTTACTTTCCTCATCTGTAAAATGTGAACAACAGTAATTCCCACGTTGTGATGAAAATTAAATGTATTCTTTTTAAAGCTCTTAGAACAGTGCCAGCACCACATAGTAAATGGTGTGTGTGTGTGTGTGTGTGTGTGTGTGTGTGTGTGTGTGTGTGTGTGTGTGTTTTAATTTAGTTAAACATTTACCAAAAAAAGCTGCAAGGTAAGTTGTGGTCTTCCATTCTGTAAGTGAGGAAAGGAGGGGCTGAGATCACATGGCTCAGGACAGCAGCGTGTCGTGTGTGCGGTCCTAGCATGCATTGCTGACTCTAAGACGTGAATGTTCCTCTTTGTGTCCCTAGGCCTATGTGAACCTCCTTTTCTGGTACCAGTTCTTTTGTGGGTTTTCAGGAACATCCATGACTGACTACTGGGTCTTGATCTTCTTCAACCTCCTTTTCACATCCGCCCCTCCCATCATTTACGGTGTCCTGGAGAAAGATGTGTCTGCAGAGACCCTCATGCGCCTGCCTGAGCTTTACAGGAACGGCCAGAAGTCAGAGGTGGGTGTATGGCACAAACGCACAGACCAATACTTAGCTTCTGTCAAAGCCGCTCAGCTCCAATGTTGTTGGGTATTGAAAACTATTTGAATCATCTGTTTCCAAAGATCTCTACTAACACAGCAGCTATTAAGTCAGTTGCTTCTGAGATGAACACAAATAAAACTGTGAAAGATCTTAGGTATTTATAAGCAGAAATGCAGTCCTCAGACCTTACAACTAATAATATCTAATATTTACTAGACCCCACGGTGCTGCCTTTTGTGCACACTACTAAATATCCCCAGTCCCATTTATCTTCACAAAACACTGAGAGAGGACTTGGTATTGTTCCCATTCTAAGAGAAAGAATCTGAACTTCAGGGGGGCTGGATAATTTTTCCAAAAACCTCACAGCTAGAAAATGGCAGAGCTAGGATGGGAACCCTTTTTAGCCTGGTTCTAAAGCCAAACTTAAATTCTTCAGGTTCTACTGTCACGCAAAATAGTGGTGTGAACTTAACGGCTCCCTCTCCCTGAACGCGTGTCCCACCTCCCCTTGTCTGATCTCTCAGTCCTGTCCATCCACCTCTGATATGTACCTTATGTTTCATTTCCTCTTATCTATAGTATTGTAGTTGCCGATTAATTGGGCTAGCTGTCTCAAAAGTTTTTTTTTCTAATTTGTCTTTTACAAAATTAATAACCGGCATTGAGATGGTATTATGAACATTTATGTAATGCCTCTTACATGCCAGGCACTGTTATAAGTCCCTAACTTACATAAATCTACTTCTCAAAATGATCCTGCAGGGTAGATGCTATCGTTATCCACACTAGATGAGGAAAGGCAGGCACAGGGAGGTACTTTAAGTAATCTGCCTGTGTCACCAAGCTCATGGGTGGTACAGGTAAACTCCGGTTCCCGATCCCCTGCTGTGCTGCAGAAAGAACACTGATGCTATCTTTGGTCCTTGGGTGCCCCCCCACCCCCACCCCTTCGCTGTTTAATGGCCAGAAATCCAAAGTGCTCTCCTAAGGACATTGTCAGGATCACAGAGACTGAGGTGGACCAGCAACCTGTAGACACGTATAAGCGGACAAAGCTGAGGGGTCAATCTGGTCAGATATTCTAGCCTTGAGAAAAGGACTCTGTTAGTCAGGACTCTTTCAATTGCAGGTGACAGAAAACCAGCTCAAATTGGCTTAATGAAAAAGGGAAATATATTGGCTCTCATAGCTGCAAAATCCAGGAGTAATGGTGGCCAAACAGCATTACTCTTAAAGCAACTGTCAATATGCTGGTTACAACTCCTTGGCCCAGCTTGAGTCCCATGCCTTTCCCTGTGCTTATCACTGTGGCTAGAAAGATCATTTTCTCATTGACCAGGCCTGGGCCATAGATCATTCCTGAGGACAGAGCTGAACCCTATGGACAGGATTGGGAAGGAGGGTATCCTGTAAAAGGACTGGAGAGATGAAAATGAGACCCATCATGAGAAATCCATGGGTCGGACTTTACTGGCCTCACTGTCCTGAAAACGCTGACCCAGAGCAGCACATGTTAGAAATGATGGGTGATGTTTAGCCTGAGTTTAAATTCTGGTTCATGGGCTTCCCTGGTGGCGCAGTGGTTGAGAGTCCGCCTGCCGATGCAGGGGACACGGGTTCATGCCCCAGTCCGGGAAGATCCCACACGCCGTGGAGCGGCTGGCTCCGTGAGCCATGGCTGCTGGGCCTGTGCGTCTGGAGCCTGTGCTCCGCAACGGGAGAGGCCAAAACAGTGAGAGGCCTGCGTACCGCAAAAAAAAAAAAAAAAAATCTCATAAATTCTGGTTCAGTGGTATGTGACCTTGGTAAGTTATTTAACTTGCCTGTACTCCGGTTTCTTTACTCTATGGAGATGCTGTGAGGATTAAGTAAGATTACGCTCTCAATATTGTTATTTTTACCCCACCCCCAACTCCAGACTTAACCAAAAGTTCGAGGAAATCCTGAATTTAAAATGATGCATTTATTTTCATCAATCCAATTTTATTATGGGTTGAACTGCCTTTTGAGACTGGAGGGTAATTTAATGTCCTTAGGCTCATGGAGCAGCCAACATGGAGGAGAAGTCAACTTCCAGGGAGCAAGAAATCCTTACAATCCTTTAATATCATCCAACCTATTCAGATCAAAGAACCATATGAGGTTTTCCTAAAAAAGTCCGATCTGACTTAAAGTTCAAGGCCAGGGTGCAGGAATATGTGGTTGATATTAATGAAGATTGTCCTGTACCCTACATCTAAGTTAAATTCCAAGTCCATTGGGGAAAGAGGGGTAAAAGCAGACCTTTAACGTTTTTACAGCTTGGTGTTTTCAAAGCCCATTTGTTCAGCCTGAAGATTGTAATTGGTCTTTACCCTTGGAAGAGTTGAGGTCATTGTTTCCTGTTGCTGAACACTGCTTGCTGTCAAGCCTTTGCACACATTGTTCTATTGAGCTGGCCAGTTTTATAGTACATGGTAAAGCAGGCAGAGTCCCAGCATGTGGCTATTGATAAAAGGTAATTAATTTCATTGACTTTACTTTCCGGAAGAGTTGTCCTTCCTTTGAACTTGGCCTCCAAACAAATTCTATTTTATGCTTGGGCCATTTCCTGTCTTTGGTGTCATGAAATATACTTTCCAGGGTTATAGCATCTCTCTCCTTGAAAGGAGATGAGTCTGGAAGGCTGCAGCCAGAAGCGTCCCTTCCAAGAAGCAATCGTCTATTACCCATCTCTCATCACCCACACAGCCTTCTTTCCTGGCTTTGACTTCATGTCCAGATTTTTCCCTCTCAATTTCCAGGAGATCCCATGAGTTACTCCCTTCAGCCCTTCATTTATCCATGACCCTTCTCTACCCTTAATTCCCCTTGCTCACATTACTGTGGAGAAAGTGTGCTTGTTAACCTTTTGGCTCTAGGTTTTTTGAGCAACCTCTGTTCCCCCAGAAGCATGAAGCTATATTTTAACTTATCCTGAAATTGTTCTCTCTTGTCCAGTGACATTTTGGTTGCCCCTTTGACTCTGCCACATTTTCTTCCACCATTTGTGCTTCTGCTTAGAGTTTATGGACACTTGGATGAAGAAAGGCAGGTAGAAGGTTCCATCATTTCCCATGACAAAATTGTAAAAGCAGCTACGGGGAAAAGTAGACTGGAAAAGATGAATCTTCATTGCTTTGATTTAACAGAGGACAAAGAGATAAAAAAGAAAAAAAAAAGATGTAGAACTTCTAAGTGTAATCTCTTGAAGGACAGAAGAATTTATATGGAGATGTTGTGTATTTATAAAGCTTTAGGAGACAATTACACATTTTCAAGAAAATTTCAGTTTCTTTTTTCATTTGAAAGGAAATAAGACTATAAACATGTTAAGAAAAGGGAAGACTAGCTCAGGGATATGATACATGTGTTGTCATTTTTGTTCATGGCAGACATCACTAATGCACTGTAGCACTCCATCCTTCCTGCTGGGTCCGAATGGAGCCTCAGAATCCTTTTGCACACACATTACTATTTGATCAGAATTATCTTTTGTTTGAAAACCTGTTTTCAGTCACTTGACTGGTATCTCTACTTGATCTTTCTCTGTTTCTACAAGCTTTCGGTAGGAAGCAGTTTAGCACATGAAAAGTTATATAAGAATAGTTTATTAATCCAACAAATATTTGAGTACCTGCTGTGTACCAGGCACTGTTTTAATCACTTGAATAAGAGAGCCCAGGTCCCATTTTATGAAGCTTGCATTCTGATGAGAAAAACATAAAATCATTAGGTAAACAAATAAGATTATTTCCGATGGTGATGAGAGACTTCTAAGGATGCCATGGTAGTAAATGATTAAGTGGGCATGACTTTTAGACTGGTCTGGGGTCTGTGCCTCTATGAGGAAGTGATATTTGAGCTGGGATATGAATAGTGAGGAACTGGTCGTGTGGGAGGTCCAGGAAGAATTTCTGGCAGAGATGACAGCTCAGGTGAAGCCCTGAGGAAAGAAGGGATTGGCATATTTGAGAAATAGGGTGAAGTCTGTGTGTTGGGAGGATGGTGAATGACAGTAAGAACAGGTGGGTGGCCCTGGAGAGCAGGGGCTTCCATGGGCAGACCATGCAGGACCTCCTAGACCGTGGGAAGGAACTTAGATTGTATGGGAAATGCAGTGGAAGTCATTGGAGGAGTAGGAGGGGGGTCAGTTTGATTAATTAGGGAAATGGCATGACCTGATTTACATTTTTTAAAACCATCTGGCTGCTGTGGGAAGATTGGATTAGGGCTAAGAGAGGAAGCAAAGAGGCCAGTTAGATGGCTCTCCCATTATTCATAGAGAGTTGATGGTGAATTGGAATGAAGGGAGTAATGGAAATAAAGGTGGATGGATTGGAGAAGTTTTTGAAACAGTGTTTTCTGATCAATGGGAAATGGAAAATTAGTACTACTATCCTTATTTGAGGTAGATTTAAGATTGATCCAATGATAAAAGTAATACGAGTTGAAGAAGAGTTCCTTCAGGGTTTTTTTTTCCCCCGTGAACTCATCTCGTTCAATTATCATCCCTCATTCTTCCACTACTACTTACAAATCCCACCTGTTTTGTGAATGAGAGAATGAAGGAATAGAGTTTTCTCTCAAAGAAGCAAAAACAAGTACTGGCTTGTGTTGTTCCTTGATCTTGCTTGACTGTTACTAATCTTCCTCCCTCCCCAATATCTGTTTCATTTTCAGGCATACTTACCACTCACCTTCTGGATCACCTTGTTGGATGCCTTTTATCAAAGCCTGGTCTGCTTCTTTGTGCCTTACTATGTAAGTCCTTGTTCACTCAAAGGATTTGTTGTTAATCAATGGTACTTCTTTGTACTCTGTCACCAGTATCAGCATATAGAATGGATATATTAGGGTAGTTTGCTCATATAATCAAGTTGATTATTTACTGACTAAATTATAACACTCCTCCCAAATATGTTAGGTAATGGGTTAAATTTGGAGAGAAGTGCTTAGCTGAGTCCTCTTGGGTCTCTTTTTTAGCCCTGTACTGCTTGATAGTTTTCATCAATGACTTTAAAGTTGAAAGCCTGGCTTGTAATTAAATGAGTCAGAATCAGAGAGGCAAAGTCAGAATATGAAAGCTGTTATATGAAAGCACTCACTAAACTGCTGGGCTAATTCTACCAGGATGACATTCAGAGTATTAAATTTAAGTAGGCTCCCCAAAACTAAAAGAAAAAAAAATTGTTATACAGGTAAAGAATGGAAGAAATGTGACTAAGCAGAGAATGTGTAAATGAATTTAAAAATTTAGTCCAACACCAAGCACAAAGCAGCATGATATAGTTGCCCATTCACACACCCACCTCCCTGGAAGAAAACACTAATATGATCATGGATGGTTAACAAAAGTTCAGTAATAAAAAGGGAAAAGGTAATAGTCTCTAAGTTAAAAATTTTCATTCTTTATTCAAATAAAATTACTTGAATTTACCCAGCTAGAATATTCTAGGTATACTGCATTTCAAGAGGTATATAGATAAGGCAATCTGAAGTGTATTTAGAAGAGAATGACTAGAATTGTAAAAGATCAGAAAATTGTGTCATTTGTGGAATCCTTTAAGGACTTTGAAGACATATGCCTATGAGAGGAGTGGATATTTACTTAACCGAGGTATAAACTCAGGTTAGCCATAGTACCTGCTTCAAAGATTTTCAGCTCTGTTAAGTGGAACATATTTGATCTTTCTCTATACCTCAAAGAGTTGGAAGTATAAGTAAAAGGATCAAGGAAAATGAATTATGATTCAGAATAAAGAGGAATTCCAACCAAAAAGTTCAAAATTTATATGGCCTGTCTGGGAGAGTCAGTCTCTTTTTCTAAAAATGTTCAAGTTTATCCTAAATGATCAGTTATCAGGAACCCTGAAGAAAGGGACTCAGTCCTCCTTGGGTCGTGGAATAGAGTGATGAAACTGATGATACTGTGCCACTGAGGGTACACAACTCTCCAAGATCACCAACTTTTATTCTCTCTTTGTAGACCTACCAGGGCTCAGACATTGACATCTTTACATTTGGAAACCCCCTGAACACAGCTGCTCTGTTCATCATTCTGCTCCATCTGGTAATTGAAAGCAAGAGTTTGGTGAGTAGTTTTCCTGCCTCTGAAGTAGCCTGAAACTCATTGGGGGAATTGTCTTCATGCCTACAAGACCAAGTGGTCATAAGAAGAGTAATGACTCCAAGGAAGAAGGGTGATCCACGACCACTCTTGTGGATCATTGAGTGCCGTTATGCTGAGGTTGATGTGCAGCCAGGGAGAGTGGAGAACACCTGCCTGGTCCCCTTGGTGGTATCCATGGTGTGGATGGTTAGTGGAGGTGAGTCAGGCCGGAGAAACAATTACACTTCTATGGACAGCATCCTTCAAGACCAAGCTATTGCCTTTCAACTAAAAGGAAAACAGGGCCTCCCTGGTGGCGCAGTGGTTGAGAGTCCGCCTGCCGATGCAGGGGATACGGGTTCGTGCCCCGGTCTGGGAGGATCCCATATGCCGCGGAGCGGCTGGGCCCGTGAGCCGTGGCCGCTGGGCCTGCGCATCCGGAGCCTGTGCTCCGCAACGGGAGAGGCCACAACAGTGAGAGGCCCGCATACCGCAAAAAGAAAAAAAAAAAAAAAGGAAAACAGGTGTAATGCCATAATGCTGGTAATACTGACTTTTGTAAGTGATGACTTGATGCTTTTCTCATAATACAAAAAAAAAATTTTTTCTCCCTCCAGAATTTTTACCATTCATTTCATTTACAACTAGGTCTTTTTGAAGTTAGTTGCCAGCTTAATGATAAAGTTAAGTCTTTTCATCAAAATGATTGCAGGGTATCTCTATGGCAAAGCTAATATGAAGGATTCAGATAAAGAGAGCTTTACTTTAAACCTTTTTCTGCAAGTGAAGAATATCCCACCCATGTCTGGCAAGTAAACTGCCTTAGCATAGACCATATCTTCTGATGGGAGCATTCCTAGTCCACTTTCGGATCCCTGTACTTTACCCAATTCAAATGTTATTTTAGGTTTCAGGAAAAGTGCTGCTTCTCCCAAGAGCCCTTCCCTAACCATCCATTTTTTCACACCATCCTCTTGTTTTTATTCATAGTCCTAATAATAACTTATAATTCTTCATTTATTTATGTGATCATACTATTCGTGTTTCTCTTCTACATTAGACTATAATCTCTTTGAGGACAGGGTTCATGTTTATTTTGTTCACCACTGTATACCAGTATCTAGGACAAGACTGGCACACAGTTTGTGCTCAAAAAATATTTGAATGAATAAATGAGTGATTAAATGACTAACCAGTGTTTGGGGTATATGTAACATGTTGGTGATGCATTTCAAACAGGAAATAGCTGAATGAGGTTATAGTTTTAAATGTTATACAAAGTTATATATTGAGATTATTTATAATTTCTTAAGTAGGGCTGAATTTTTTTTTTCTTTTTCTTTGCGGTACACGGGCCTCTCACTGTTGTGGCCTCTCCCGTTGCGGAGCACAGGCTCCGGATGCGCAGGCTCAGTGGCCATGGCTCACAGGCCCAGCCGCTCCGCGGCACGTGGGATCTTCCCGGACCAGGGCACAAACCCACGTCCCCTGCATCGGCAGGTGGACTCTCAACCACTGTGCCACCAGGGAAGCCCAGGGCTGAATATTTTTGACATCACCTGCTTTGCTTATAACCTCCTATAACCAAACTTTACAAGCCTAAAGTGTTGTAAAAGGTTAATATTTGCAAATACTAGATGGGAAGAGTAAAGAGATTTCTAGAACTAAAATATTTGGGGTTGTTTGAATATCGAATTTCATTTTTAAGCAATTATGTAGGTACTTTTGCTCCTGCCTAAGGAAGTGTCTTAAGTTCTGACATTGATTAGTGTTCCAAAGGCTCTAACATGTCAAGCAGCAGTTTGGGTTCAGTGGTTATGAGCAGCAGCAATCTATTTTGACTAACCTGAGCAAATGGAAAAGTTATTCAAAATATATTGAAAATCATGGTAAAACAAACAAATAAACATCCTGAGGTCCAGAGTGGCTCCAGAGATCCAGGGAACAGAAACTAATGGACAGGCTTACCAGGCTGGTACTCTGGTCTGAATTGGCCCCAGTCATTTTCTCTCTGCTCTTGCCTCATTCATTGTGCTCCAGGTTCAGTCCCTGGTGATAGAATTCTGTTTCCTTAGCTCCAGCCATAGGCTTTGGCGAGAGGAGGAATATTTTACCAAGACTGTGCATAGTGCTGGGTGTCTTCACTAAGAGAAGGGGAGTGAAAGCTAGGTGCTGAGAACAGTGACTACTCTATAAAGGATGCATCATTAAAGAATTGTTTCTCGGGCTTCCCTGGTGGCGCAGTGATTGAGAGTCCACCTGCCGATGCAGGGGACATGGGTTCGTGCCCTGGTCTGGGAAGATCCCACGTGCCGCAGAGCGGCTGGGCCCGTGAGCCATGGCTGCTGAGCCTGCGCGTCCGGAGCCTGTGCTCCACAACGGGAGAGGCCACAACAGTGAGAGGCCCGCGTACCACACACACAAAAAAAGAGAGAATTGTTTCTCACACCAAGGAAGGCTAAAGCTCATGGCCTCTGAAGGTCTGTTGTCAGTAAGAGTCAGTCATTGTGAGAATGTGTCCCTTGACTTTCACTGCATCCATTTATTTAAATGAGTCAACTCCATCAAGTCACATCTCACTTGCCAAAAGCACTTCTTAAAGGAAAAAAAATTCAGGGCTCAGTGGGAAACAACATTTGAGGAAAAAAAAATTGGGCCAACGTTTTCTGAGCATTTTGTGTATCTTTATAAAATATGAGCAGTCTTTGTGACTCTTGTGAAGCTATCTACCCTGGAGAAATACTTTGCAAGGTTAAGAGGAAAATGGAGAATATTGGGACTTCTTTGAGAATTATAGCCCTAGAAAGTGAAAATGATTAATAAAAGCAGTCTTCCCCCAAAAGAGTAATATATACCACCATGGTACACACAGTGGTTTTAGGTGGGACTGTACACTGCACTAAATAACACTGACTACTGCATAACATGAAGGTGATTCTCCAATACTTCAAATTATGTCAGAGAAGAATTCTGTTTGGGGCTGTTACTTTTTCTCGCAATAACTCTTGCTAATTTCCCTTTGTAACAAAGACAGATCAGACCCCAGACTCATCAATGTTATGAGAGGTAATGCTGATATTACATTTAAGGTAGTGATCTGCTTTTCTTTCTAAATAAATTTACTTAATTAGATAGTGAGCCAGTTTACAGAAAAATATTTTTTAAAAAATAATGCAAGCTCTATGTAGATATGAAGGTGGATAGGTTATAGTGTGATAGAGATTTATTTCTTGCTCATGTAAAGTTACTAAGGTTCCAGACAGCTCTAGAGAAATTATCCTCTGAGGGGTGGCTCAGTGACCCAAGCTGTGTCACGTAGCTGTACCACCTGGAATTATCCCCAAGAAGAACTTCTTGGTCAAACGTGGAAGGAAAGGAGACAGTATGGAAAATTGCACACCAGCTCTTCCATGCTTCTAACCAGAAAGTTTTGCACATCCCTTCCATTCACGTTTCATCAGTCAAAGCAAGACGTGTGGCCATGCTTAATTTCAAGGGGGTGGGGAAATGCAATCCTCCCAAATGCTTATTAGAGGAAGAGAATGGGAATATTGGTGAGCAACAGTAATGTCTACCATCTACTTAAATGGATAAAGTTTGAGGTTCACTGGATTAAGCTATTATCTTAAAGAAGAAATAGATCAGTGACTATATGGAAAAATAAGGAGAAAATCCTAACACCTCATGGTGCATGGATAATACAAAGTAAACTAGGCACCAGAGTTACTTTTTGGTATTTGACATAGTTTTATAGAACTTAAACACTGATATGAGCTATTCACAAAAGGTGCTCTTTCTTTTCGCTTCAATATTTTGTGTTTTGTTCACTAAGGTTTGTTACACCATTCACCCACTGCTTGGAATGTGATGTCTCTTCAACAGAGCAGATTTTGCCAGGCTACAAAATTATCAGAGCATGTTCATCTCCTCTGCTTTTCTTATCTTGCAGACTTGGATCCACATGCTGGTCATCGTTGGGAGCATCTTGTCTTATTTTTTCTTTGCCTTGGTTTTTGGAGCCATGTGTGTAACTTGCAACCCACCATCCAACCCCTATTGGATTATGCAGGAGCACATGCTGGATCCAGTGTTCTACTTAGTTTGTGTTCTCACAACCTGTGTTGCTCTTCTGCCCAGGTATGGTGTTTATTTTATCATCAAGAGAGTAAGTGAAGTCATAGGCTTAGAATTCGTCAAGCGACTGCTAAGAATAGATAGTAGACCATCCTGTTTAGTAGTGGAAAAGTCAGTCTGTGTACTAGTTAAAATATTGGTTTTAACTCTTTTGCCAGGGAACAGAAGTGGCTTAAGCAAATGAAAAAATTTATTTCTCTCTCAAGGAAAATTCTAGTCTGGTTGATAGTCCACAGGGATAGGGCAGCTTTGCTTCACAAAGGTATTCGAGGACCTAGATCCTTTCCTTTCCTCTTTTTCTTCTGCCATCTCCCAAGGGCATTGCCCTCATCTGCGTGACTAAAGATGACTCACCACCAGCACATCCAGGTCCTGGGTCCCTGCATCCCTGCATCTCTGCCTGCAGGAGGAAGAAAGAGAAGATAGAAGGCATGCAGCTTTCCATCTTTCTTCTTTTTTATTCTTTTTTGTATTGTCATGACCCAGATGTGGTACACATCATTGCTTATATCCCGTTAACTAGAACCTGGGTATGTAGACTCTGAGTGGCTAAAATCTGGGGGCTTCTAAAAAGAATGGGTACTGAGGGACACGTATCTCTGCTACGATCTATAAACACTGAAAACTTACCTCCCTGCTCTGACTTCAGTTACTTTCCCATTTTAGTTTAACTTGATTTCTCATATCGTATGGGATGGAAATGGCTAAGAAGTATGCATGGGTTTCTAATCTATAGAAATCTTGAACTCTTTAGAGCTCTTCCCCTTTATAGTTTTATAAAATCTATCTGTTTAGCTGAAAACACTATAGCAAATAGCTGTTCTACCTTTTTAAACATGATATGAACGTCAAATGGTGATTCAATATTATTCTCTAACAGGGTTGACAAATTGGCTCACAGGCCAAATCTGACCCACTGCCTGTTTTTGTAAGGTTTTATTGGAACACAGACATACTCACTAATTTAAATATTGTCTATGGCTGCTTTTGCACTACAACAGCAGAGTTGAACAGTTCCAACAGAGACTATTTGGCTCACAAAGCCTGAGATATTACTGTCTGGTCCATTGAACAAAAGTTTGCCAACCCCAGTCTGTAACACAATCATAAGGCACAATGGGCACAAACCCTTTGTTGCTGAAAGACATCCGTTCTAGAAATGCATAAGAAAAACTCACCTGAGTCATTCTGTGGTGGTTATTGTATACTTAATATCACTGGTAAACTGAGATGGTTCTGTAGTGTTCACTGTTATTACCAGCTTTCAGATTAAAAACTGACAAGATGAACTTTTAGAATTTATGAAGAAACAATTACTTTTAAGTTATAGCCTGAAATTTTTCTTCAAGAGCATTAATGGTACAATTTTATCTAATATTGTCTTGGTGAGCTGAAAAAACTGACCCCCTAAAATACATCTGTATCCTAATCCCTGGAACCTGGTGAATGTTTTATTTATTTAGCGAAAAAAGGAATTTGTAGATGTGATTAAGGATCTTGAGGGCTTCCATGGTGGCGCAGTGGTTGAGAGTCCGCCTGCCGATGCAGGGGACACGGGTTCGTGCCCCTATCCCGGAAGATCCCACATGCCGCGGAGCGGCTGGGCCCGTGAGCCATGGCCGCGGAGCCTGTGTGTCCGGAGCCTGTGCTCCGCAACGGGAGAGGCCACAGCAGTGAGAGGCCCGCGTACAGCAAAAAAAAAAAAAAAAAAAAAAAAAAGGATCTTGAGATGGGGAGATTATCTGGCTGGGCCCTAAATGCCCTCACAGGTGTCTTTATCAGAGAGAGGCAGGGCGAGATTTGACACTGACAGAAAAGGAGAAGCACTTTGACCATGGTAGCAGAGATCTCTTGGTCACAAGCCAAGGAATGCCTGCAGCCACCAGAAGCCAGAAGGAGCAAGGAATGAGTTCTCTAGAGCCTCCAGAGGGAGCATGGCCTTTCCAACACCTTGATTTTGTTTCAGTGAAACTGATTTCAGAATTCTTGGCCTTCAGAACTGTGAGAGAATAAGGTTTTGTTATTCTAAGCCAGCACATTTATGGTAATTTTTTACAGCAGCTATAGGAAACTAATACAGACTTTGGTATCAGAAAGGTGGGTGCTGCTGTAACAAATACCTAAAAATGTGAAATAGACTTTGAAATTAGATAATGGGCAGATCCTGGAAGAATTTTGAGGCACATAATAGAAACATGCTAGACTCCCTTAAACAGACTGTCAATAGAAGTATGGACATTACAGTGTCTGCTGGTGAAAATTCAGAAGCAAGGAGGAAGCATGGGCAGAGAGAGCCATATCATCTTGGAAAACATGTAAATGGTCATAAATAGAATGTTGCTAGAAATATGAACATTAAAGGCACTGCTGGTGAGGTCTCAGAAGGAAAGGAGAAACGTGTTATTGGAAATTGGAGGAAAGGGGATCTTTGCAATATAGTGGCAAAAAACTTAGCTGAATTGTGTTCTACTGTTATGTGGAAAGCAGAATTTGTAAGTGATGAGCTTGGATGTTTAGCTGAGGAGTTTTCTAAGCAAATTTTTGAAGGTTTGGTCTGGTTTCTTCTTGCTGCTTATAGAAAAATGTGAGAGAAAAGAGACTGAGGCAAGTACTATTAAGCCCAAAGCAACTAGGTTTAGAAAATTATCAGCCTATCCAGTTTTCAAATTTGCTGAAATTAGGAGATTGGCTGTTGGGAGTATGCTCTGGAGAGAAGGCCCAGAGTGGCTGGACAGCCTTTGCTAGTGCTGAAGAGATTAGGTGTGTGACTCATGGATCCTCTCAGCCATCTCAGCAGTCACCAAGGAAGGAGATGGGATATACAGGAAAGCTCTGTGGAGGACCCTCTTATCTAATGGTGTAAATACCCATGACATACATTGGAGACTCACAAGGTTTTTGTGAATGCTATAGCAGCATAAATACTATCAGCTTGGACTGAAAGGGACAAGTTTGTGGTAATTTGCTGCAATAGCCATAGGAAACTAATAGCTAGCATTTAAAAAAATACTCACTTACTCTGTGCCAATGCTTGGCCTGCTTTATATGTATTATCTCATTTAACTTAACATTAAGGCTGTAGCACTATTGGTATCTCTACTTTTACAGGTTTTATTTTTTATTTATTTGACAATCAGGAACTCACTATTTTCTCAGTGCTTTACAAATATTAATTTAATATTGTTATTATTTCCATTTTATAATTCACTGATTCTCCCCTTTTACCTCAAGAAGGGTCATCAGACCCTTCTACTTTTTCTAATTGGTATTTTTTGTGTCCCATAATGCATTTGAGGTGAATGTAATTCTGTGATGCTTTTTGTAACCTAGGTTTATATACAGAGTTCTTCAGGGATCCCTGTTTCCATCTCCAATTCTGAGGGCAAAACACTTTGACAGACTGCCTGCAGAGGAGAGGACTGAAGCTCTCAAGAAGTGGAAAGGGGCTGGAAAGATGGATCAGTTGACATCTAAGTATTCTGACCACTCAGCTGTTAAGTCAGAGAGAGTACCCATTTCTGACCCTTCTGCTGTCTTTGCAGTGATGTCGGCAACTTCTTGTGCTGTTGAGCAAGGAAATTTATCTGTATGTGAAACTGCTTTAGACTCAGACTACTCTGAAAATAAGGCCTCAGGGATGGCTGGACCCTCAAAGGATTAAAAGAGCAGAATACCCTCCTTGGAGTTGCAAGTAGTCCTTCAAGTTTGGAAGAGGGCCTTTGAAGAGGTTCCTCTACCAAACCAGCATGACTTGGATTTTTCCTTAAGGGACCAGAACATTTTACTGGGCTTGGAAAAGCCAATGTGATGACCTTTACTATATGTTTGTAGACATTTGTAAAGGAGGTTAGAGTTGGACCTGAACAGAGTTTAGAGAAGTGAAATATTTAATTCAGAATCAAATGCTTTTAGGAAACTTTTTGGATTTTGTAAAAGCATTTTAATTGTTCTAGAAATGCAAATATTTTCAAGGGAATTCATTTGAGACATATATTTATTTTACTGTCTGCTCATTTCAGTGTTCTCCTGAGGTGGAATGCTTCACTGGTGAGGGGCAGCAGGGATGCCAGGGTTCCATGAAGATGTGTTCTTCTCTCTGCTTCCTGTCAACAGAAGACTTTTTATGAGGTATACCTCTGTGCAGATGTTTTCAATTGGGAAACAGAGGCATAGGTAAGGAATACAAAATCAGCTGAGTCTAGGAGCCCTTTGTCAATTTCCCATATTCTAAAACTGACAATAGCCTAATCAAAATGAGACAATCAATTTCAGAACAGTCTTAGGGAGATCATTTGAGGGTTTATAGTCTTTACAATACCCTACAACTTTTCTGCTGTTGCAAGCTCTAAAAATGAGATATTATGGAACTGACACTAATACAGGTGGTTCTCAGGAGGATTCCATGAGGTTCTTAGATTTGTTTTTTAATACATTTTAGGACAAGAATGTCTATATAAAGTTAATTGCTGTTGCAAATCATGTATGCTGGTTTTAGTTGGAACAAAGAAACTAGTTTCTACCAAAACTGCCAGGTATTATTTTAAGATTATATATTCTTGTTGAGTTCTTTTAAAAGTCTGTATCTGTCCATCTGAAAATTGTCAGCCACACAGAATTTCCTTCATGAAATTTCCATGCTAATGTTCCATGTCTATATGAAGCTCTTCTTAATGACTATTCAAGTATTATGCTCAGGGCTTAATCTTCTACCTGCTATGTACTGTCCTGGTCTGACATTTTTTGTAGCCGTCTGATGTTATTGCAAGTGGTCTTTTATACAGACTGATTTCTAGAATATTCAAAATCCCATATGGCTAATGGAGGTAGCTTTCTTCTTTCTTATGATTTTTTTTAATAAACTGTTTAATAAATAACATATACAAAAAGCTGTCATTGCTCCTATAGATACTCACCAAATCCAACAGTAATTGGTACCAGAGCTTAGAAGGAAAATCCCAAAGCACACCTTTTACCAGAATATTGTTTTGACCTTTTCTTACATGGAAAAGTAAGTGATCCTCATAGCAGCTGGCATTCATTCCTTGAGATCATCATTTTCCAATAAATAAAAATTTAGAGATATATTCACTTGCAAATAAAAGATTAGAATCTAAGGATAAAAAGACTGAGTCCAAAAGACTAAGAGAAAAGGTCAGTCTCCAGGATGTAAAGTATCTGTACACATGAGTAGAGGAAAGTCTTGAGTCTTCATGTTATGGGTCTACAATCTCTTATCCACAATCTCAAGAACTCTGAAAACTGAAAAAGTTTTCATAAATTAGGCACAAATTCAATGTCTTAAACAGATGTAAGGCTATTTATTTAACGTAATTATTCATATATTTTGCTACAAAAATATTAGATTTTATACTGGGTGCTAAACGTTGTAATATTATGCTTTTTAAATTTTTTAAAATTCTGGATTCTGAAACACTTCTGGCCCTCAGGCAAAAGAGATTTGGGACCTGTATGAAGTCTTTAAAGGGTCTTATCTACAATAACTCTTTTACACAAAGTTACCCAAGCTGATGTGGTCTGTTGCATTTTGGTGTTCAGTGTATTTCACCAAATTTGGGGGAGCCCAAATCTGCTCCTAGTAGCCAAAAAAAAAAAAAAAAAATTAACAGTATACATGTGTGATACAATTTTACCCAAAAAGATTTATAAAAGAATTGGATCAGATTCCCAAAATGTGCTCTAGACATGAAAGATCCTCGCCTTCTTATCAGGGCTGAAGTTTTCCTTAGACCCTCAACGGGTTATTGGAGACTGCTAGCAGCCTCTCATTTCAGACTAATCAAAGAGCCATCATCCATCTAAAATAAAAGAGCATATTCCTGGGGGAGTGAGATATAAGACAAGAAAATTTTGATTGGTGGGAAACTGGGTGCCAACTATAATAGTGGGAGGCACCGTTTTCTGGGGCTTGCTCCATGTTTTATATCCATAAAAAGAAAAGATTATACCATTTTATTTGTATTAAGGGTTACTTAAAGTAAGTACAATATGTATATTTCACTGAACATAAGTTGAGCATATGTTGTTACATTATGTCCCTATAAGTATAACAAAACTGACATATGTTCTTAAACTTTCATACAGTTGTGACCACAATTTGGTTGCCGGATTTTACATTCTCAATAGGTATATATAAACTACAGAACAAGAGATGAATAATGTGGAAAGTGTCAAGACAACTTTTTGAATGTCACCTACCCACACATATAGAAAAGAGTACAAAAACACGTATAAAATTGCAGGTAGTCTCTGGGGAATGCTGAGGCAGCCCAGGTTGCTGGTGGAGGGAATCCTACTTGTTCAAAAGCATTTGGATGTTGCAAAATGGATGCCTGACTAATGTAAGTAGGTGCCTGTGAAGGTTTGTGTTTTGAAGCTTTTTTGCAGGGAAAAAATACTGTAACCACTAATTGCTTCAAAATTGATGTGTGTAAAGTGGCCTAGTGCTTAAAAGCATCTTTAAATTTTTGTTTTAATTATCAATAGGAAGAAATGGCAACACCAGATATTAAACATCTTTCAAGGACAATTACAAAATGTTTTTCTCCGTGCAAAGTTTTACTGTGCTTTCAGATACATTTCTGTGACTTTATTGGTATGGACAAACACAAGAAAACTGGAAAATACTTAATTAGGGATGGGGTGCAATTTTCTTTTAAAAAGATTGCATCTCTCTACTCTAAAGCAAATCCTTCTATAGCAAAGTTTAATCTCAACTTCATTGTCACATAGGCAGAATGAAATATTTCCCACACGTACTTTCCTAGTTGTTGAAATCTCAATTGGCTAAGTGATACACAGTGAACAAACCCCAGCTGTAGGAAGGTTCTTTGGAGACTCTTCTATAAAATCACAATCTTGATTTAAATTCAGAATGGGCAGTCCAAGCATGTCAGGTGCTAATATTGATGTCAAAAGAGCTTTGTGCTCAATGTGATTTGCTATTTCAGCTACCTAAATGGATGCTCTGTCTTTCATAAGTTCTCAGAATTATGCCAACTTTAGAAGAATAATAGTAAATAACTTAAGCATGTAAATTATCTTGGCTTTTAATAAATCAAAAGCAAGTCTCTAATGTTAATATTGTAATTTGCCATTATGCTCTTGTGCTTGAGAAACAAAAGCTGGCAAAGATTAGTCAGCCTGGATCTCAATGTCCCTTTTGTGACTGGACAAAAGGGAACTTTCTCTAACCTGTTACCCTAGTCTCCTCACTCTTCTCTTTCCAGAGTTGATCATTTCATGTTACAGTTAAGGTTAGGCCTGCCTGGCAAAAGAACAAACTCTGTTTTGCTTTGGTTTTTAAAAGATTTTCATTCAACTTGATGTAAGAGAAAAATAGAATTAAAAAAAAAAAAGCTGCATAAAATTAGACCAAGACAAACATGAACATTTGCAGTGCACTGCGGAGCATTACTGTCCATGAAAGTGCTCCCACACAGCTCTCTGCAGGAAGTCCTCCACTATCGAGAAGGCTATTTGCTCTGAGTGTCACTGGTAAAAGTCTCTGATCATCTTTGGAATTAGTTTAGGAAAAAGGTGTGGATGTATATTTGTCTTTCAATCCATTTGACAAAGTATGTCACGTTGCTATAAACTCCAGGTCCCAGGACTTTGGAAAAGCAGACAGAGCCCCATGAAGTTAAGCCAAATAATGTCCACTGTCCTCCAGGCCGCTCACAAACCAGAGGCCCACCACTGTCACCCTGTAATGAAGAGCAGTGGATGTTAGTCACTGGTATGTCAGAGATCTCACGGCATCCATGCTATCCTGAGGGTAAAATAAAGCCAAACCCAGTTTAACCAATATCCTGAAAAATTTCAGCAAAGCTCTCATTGTCAACCTGAGAGCTTTCCACTACATAAACAGAACTTTCAAATGAACATTTTAAATCTTGATCTTTAAAAGAATAGAAATGACTTGGGAAAGGACTGTATTCTTTTTTTCCATGAAATCAGAGGACTTTTTGTCATTTCCTGCACTTAATGAAAATATATCAAACTTTCTTTTTAATTTAGCGTATCAGAACTGAGTCTCATAATTGATTTCATTCTTTAATTTTGATCCATTTTATAAATGTAGAATATACCCAAAATGGAACATTCAAGGATAGTTTTCCCACAAAAAAAGTGCTAGAAAAATAAAATAATTCATTACTTTCAAGATTCTTGCTATGTGAATGAATGCACTAAGACCATTTACTGTATTTAATAGAAAAAATTAGCATGCTTAAACAGAAAATACCACATAAGAATTAATTATAGTAAAACATTATTTATTTATAACCTACATTTTATTTCACATGCATAGTAGTCGTTTTCATTCTTGATATTTAAGTTTAGGTGTTGCAGGCGAGTTTTGCTCAGTTTTTTTGTCCACATATAATTAACAGAAAAACGCTATGGCTTTAAAAATGCTAATGTTTGCTATATCTGAAAAGATGAGAATGAGAGATGTATCCTGCATGGCCTCAAAAGAGAAGGGTTGATACCCTAGAAAATAAGTAAGTATGTGGACTCATGGCAGAAATTTACAAATACTCGTTGCCCTGCAAGAGTTTCAAACTTGGAAGTACATCTATGGTCCTCCCACTTTGTAATGTCAGGGAATAGTAGAAATCATGTTTATTGATGCTCTTCTGAACATTTTCCCTGTATTAGTTCATTTAATCCTCATGAAATCCCTACAGGTTAATAATAATAATTATTATTATTTACATGTTATTACTTATATAATTATTTAAATATATAATAATTATAACTGTTATATCTATTTTGGAGATGATAAAACTGAAGCAGTTTTATAACTTGTTCATTAGCAGAGCTAGGAGTTAAACCCAGGCAGTCTGGCACATGACTCCAACTTTATAACTACTAGGTTATCTTGTTTCTTAGAAATGCTACTGAATACAACTGCTATTAAAACAAAATTGACTTCATGATTGTGCTGTATGCTTCTGTAGAAGTGGTGATCTGTTTTTTTTTAATTGACGTTTAGTTGACTTAGAATATTATGTTAGTTTCAGGTGTACAGCAAAGTGATTCAGTTACATATTTCTTCAGATTATTTTCCATTATAGGTTAATACAAGATATTGAATATAGTTCCCCGCACTATACAGTAAATCCTTGTTGCTTATCTACTTTATGTATAGTAGTTTGTCAGTGCCATACTCCTAATTTATCCTTTCCCCCCTCCCTTTCCCCTTTGGTAACTAAAAGTTTGTTTTCTATGTCTGTGAGTCTTTCTATTTTATATGTAGATCCATTTGTATTATTTTTTAGATTTCACATGTAAGTGATATAATATTTGTTTTTCTTGGACCTCACTAAGTATACTATTCTCTAGGTCCATCCATGTTGCTGCAAATGGAATTATTTCTTTTTTTGGCTGAGTAATATTCCATTGTACCACATTTTCTTAAGCCAATCAGGTGTTGGTGGGCACTTGGGTTGTTTCCATGTCTTAGTTATTGTAAATAGTGTTGCTATGAACAATGGGGTGCATATATCTTTTCGAATTAGAGTTTTCATCTTTTCCAGATATATGCCCAGGAGAGGGATTGCTGGATCATATGGTAACTCTATTTTTAGTTTCTTAAGGAACCTCTGTACTGTTTTCTATACTGGCTACACCAATTTACATTCCCACCAACAGTGTAGAAGGGTTCCCTTTTCTCCACACCCTCTCCAGCATTTATTATTTGCAGACTTTTTGATGATAGCCAGTCAGACCAGTGTGAGGTGATACATCATTATGGTTTTGATTTGTATTTCCCTAATAATTAGCAGTGTTAAGCACGTTCTCATGTGCCTGTTGACCATCTGTATGTCGTTTTTGGAGAAATGTCTATTTAGGTTTTCTGCCCACTGGGTTGTTTGTTTTTTCAATATTGAATTGTATGAGCTGTTTGTATATTTTGGATATTAACTCCTTGTCAGTCACATCATTTGCAGTTATTTCCTCCCATTCTGTAGGTTGTTTTTTTGTTCTGTTGATGGTTTCCTTTGATGTGGAAAAGCTTTAAGTTTGATTTGGTCCCATTTGTTTATTTTTGCTTTTATTTCTTTTGCCTTGGGAGACTGATCTAAGAAAATCTTGCTACAATGTATACCAGAGAATGTTTTGTCTATGTAATCTTCTACGAGTTTTATGGTATGTCTTAACATTTAGTCCTTTAAACCACTTTGAATTTATTTTTCTATAAGGTATGATTTACATGTAGCTGTCCAGCTTTCCCAACACCACTTTTTGAAGAGATTGTCTTTTCTGCATTGTATTCTTGCCTCCTTTGTCATAGATTAATTGACCATGAGTGTTTGGGTTTATTTCTGGCCTCTCTATCCTGTTCCATTGATCCATAGGTCTGTCTTTATGCCAATACGAAGTTATTTTGATTACTGTAACTTTGTAGTATAGTCTGAAGTCTGGAAGGGTTATGCCTCCAAGCTTTTTTCTTTTTCCTCAGGACTGCTTTGGCAATTCTGGGTCTTTTGTGGTTCCACATAAATTTTAGGTTTACTTGTTCTAGTTATGTGAAAAAAATGTCATGGTATTTTGACAGGGATTGCATTAAATCTGTAGATTGCTTTGGGTAGTATGGCCAATTTAATAATACTAATTCTTCCAATCCAAGAGCATGGGATATCTTTCCATTTCCTTGAATCATATTCAGTTGCCTTTACAATGTTTTATAGTTTTTAGTATAAAGGTCTTTTTTTTTTTTTTTTTTTTTTTTGCGTTACGGGGGCCTCTCACTGTTGTGGCCTCTCCCGTTGCGGAGCACAGGCTCCGGACGCGCAGGCTCAGCGGCCATGGCTCACGGGCCCAGCCGCTCCGCGGCATGTGGGATCCTCCCAGACCGGGGCACGAACCCACGTCCCCTGCATCGGCAGGCGGACTCTCAACCACTGCGCCACCAGGGAAGCCCCTAGTATAAAGGTCTTTTACCTCATTAGTTAAGTTTATTCCTGGGTATTTTTTATGTGATTTTAAAAAGGATTTTTAAATTTTCTTTCTGATATTTCATAGTGTAAAGAAATGCAACAGATTTCTGTATATTAATCTTGTATTCTGCTACCTTGCTGAATTCATTTATTCTAATAATTTTTGTGTGGAGACTTTAGGATTCTCTATATAGAGTATCATGTCATCTGTAAATAGTGACAATTTTATCTCTTTCCCTCCAACTTGGATATTTTTTATTTCTTTTTCCTGTCTGATTGCTGTGACTAGGACTTCCAATACTATTTTGAATAGAAGTGGTGAGAGTGGGCACCCTTGTCTTTTTCCTGAGTTTAGCAGGAAGGTTTTCAGCTTTTCAGCATTGAGTATTATGTGGGCTGTAGGTTTGTCACAAATGGCTTTTATTATGTTGAGATATGTTCCCTCTGTACCCACTTTGGTGAGAATTTTTATCGTGAATGGATGTTGAATTTTTTCAAATGTTTTCTCTGCATCTATTGAGATGATCATGTGCTTTGTCTTTCCTTTTGTTAATCTGGCACATTACATTGATATATTTTTCATCTATATTCATCAAATATATTGACCTTTAATTTTCTTTTTTTGTAGTGTCTTTGTCTGATTTCGCTATCAGGGTGATGGTGGCTTCATGGAGTGACTCTGGGAGTTTTCCCTCCTTTTCAATTTTTTGTCATAGTTTGAGAAGGATAGGTATAAGTTTTTCTTTGTATGTTTGGTAGAATTCCCCAGTGAAGCCATCAGGTCCTGGACTTTTGTTTGCAGGGAGTTTTGTTTTCTTTTACAGATTCTATTTCACTTACAGTGCTCAATCTGTTTAAATTATCTATTTCTTCTTGATTCCGTTTTGGTGGGCTGTATGTGTCTAGAAACTTGTCCATTTCTTTTAGATTGTCTAATTAGTTGGCATATAACTTTTCATAGTATTGTCTTATTTTTTTGTATTTCTGTGGTATTAGTTGTTATTTCTCCTCTTTCATTTCTTATTTTGTTTATTTGGATCCTCTGTTTTCTTCTTGGTGGGCCTGGCTAAAAGTTTGTTGAGTTTTGTTCATCTTTTCAAAAAACCTGGTTTTGATTTTATTGATCTTTTCTATTGTTTTTTTAATCTCTAATTTATTTCCTCTGTAATCTTTATTATTTCCTTCCTTCTGCTGTGAGGTTCTTTTTGTTCTTATTTTTCTAATTCATTTAGCTAGTAGGTTAGGTTGTTTGAGATTTTTCTTATCTCTTGAGGAAGGCCTTATTGCTATGAACTTCCCTATTAGAACTGTTTTTGCTGCATCCCATAGATTTTGTAAGGTTTTATTCTCATTTTCCGATTTCTTATTTGATTTCATCATTGATCCATTGGTTTTTTTAGTGGCATGTTGTTTAGTCTCCATGTATTCACTCTTTTCCTGTTTTTCTTTCTCTGGTAGTTTCATACCATTGTGGTCAGGAAAAATGCTTGAAATGATTCCTAAATTTGTTGAGGCTTGTTTCGTGACCTAGTATGTGGTCTGTCCTGGAGAATGTTCCATGTGTGCTTGAAAACTGGTCTGTTGTGTCATTTAAGACCTCTGTTGCCTTACTGATTTTCTGTCTGGATGATCTGTCCATTGATGTCACTGGGGTGTTAAAATCTACTATTATTGTATTCCAGTCAATTTCTCCCTTTATGTCTATTAGTATTTCTTTTACATATTTAGGTGCTCCTATATTGGGTGCATATATGTTAATCAGTATAATAGCCTCTTTTAGTATTGATCCCTTTATCATATGATACACTTCTTTGTCTTTCTTTATGGCCTTTGTTTTAAAGTCTATTTTGTCTGATATGAGTATTTCTACCCTGGCTTTCTTATTGTTTCCATTTTCATGAAATATTTTTTCCATCCCCTCACTTTCGGTCTGTGTTTGTCTTTCATCCTAAAGTGAGACATTTTTAGGCAGCATATTGTAGGTTCATGTTTTTTATTCAATCTTTCACTCTGTCTTTTGATTGGATCATTTACTCCATTGACATTTAAGGTAATAATTGACACAGGAGGAGACAAGATGGTGGAGTAGAAGAAATTGAGCTCACCTCCTCTCACAAAAACACCCAAATCGCAACCACTGAACAACCATCGACAGAAAAGACTGGAACCTAGCAAAGAAGATATTCTACATCCAAAGACAAAGAAGCCACAACAAGATGGTAGGAGGAGAACATTTGCAATAAAATCAAATCCCATACGCACTGGGTGGGTGACCCAAAAACTGGAAAATAATTATATCACAGAGGTTCTCCCACAGGAGTGAGAGTTCTGAGCCCCACGTCAGGCTCCCCAGCCTGGGGATCTGGCATCAGGAGGAGGAGAGCCCAGAGCACTTGGCTTTGAAGGCCAGCAGTGCATGAGAAGGCCTTCAAAGCACAGGAGCTCCACAGGACTGGGGTAAAAAGAGACTCCACTCTTGGAGGGCACACACAAGGTTTCATGTGCGCTGGGATCCAGGGCAAAGAAGTGACTCCATAAGGGCCTTGGCCAGACCTACCTGTGTATCTTGGAGGGTCTCCTGGGGAGGTGGGGGTCAGCTGTGGCTCACTGGGGGCAAGGACACTGGGGGCAGAGGCCCCAGGGAGTACTCATTGGCATGAGCTCTCCTGGAGGTCAACATTTTGGCACTGAAACCTGCCTCCCTCAACAGCCTGCAAGGTCCAGTGTTGGGATGCCTCAGGCCAAACCAACACAGCCCCACTTACAGGCTGCCTAAAGTCATTCTGAATGCACAGCTGCCTCTAAACATACCTCTTGAAACAGCCCTGCCCACCAGAGGGACAAGAACCAGCTCCATCCACCAGTGTGAAGGCACCAGGCCCTCCCACCAGAAAGCCTGCACAAGCCCCTGGACCAACCTCACACACCAGGGGGCAGACACCAGAAGCAAGAGGAACTAAAAACCTGCAGCCTGAAAAATGAAGGCCACAAACACAGAAAGTTAGATGAGATGGCAGAGAAATATGTTCCAGACCAAGGAACAAGATAATAAAACCCCAGAAGAACAAGTAAGTGAAGTGGAGATAGGCAATCTGCCTGAAAAAGTATTCAGAGAAATGATAGTAAAGGTGATCCAAGATCTTGGAAAAATAATGGAGGCACAGCCCAAGAAGATACAAGAAATGATTAATGGAGATTTAAAGAACAAACAAACAGATGAACAACACAAAAATTGAAATGAAAAATACACTAGAAGGAATCAATAGAATAAATGAGGCAGAAGAACAAATAAATGAGCTGGAAGACAGATTGGTGGAAATCATTGCTCCAGAACAGAATAAAGAAAAAAAAATGAAATGAGGACAGTCTAAGAGACCTCTGAGACATTAAATGCACCAACTTTTGCATCATAGGGGTCCCAGAAGAGAGAGAAAGGGCCTGAGAAAATATTTGCAGAGATAATAGCTGAAAACTTCCCTAACATGGGAAGGGAAACATGGACTGAAGTCCAGGAAGCAGAGAGGCCCACACAGGATAAACCCAAGGAGGAACATGCCAAGACACATATCAAATTTTCAAAACCTAAAGACAAAGAAAATATTAAAAGCAACAAGTAACATAAAAGGAAATCTTCATATAGTTATCAGCTGATTTTTCAGCAGAAACTGCAGGCCAGAAGGGATTGGCATGATATATTTCAAGTAATGACAGGGAAAAACCAACAACCAAGAATACCCAGCAAGGCTCTTGTTCAGATTCGATGGAGTAATCAAAACCTTTACAGACAAGCAAAAGCTAAGAGAATTCAGCACCACCAAACCAGCTTTACAACAAAATGCCAACAAACTGCTAAAGGAACTTCTCTAGGCAGAAAAGAAAAGGCCACAATTAGAAACAAGAAAATTATGAATGGGAAAGCTCACCAGTAAAGGCAAACATACAGTAAAGGTAGGAAATCATCTCCCTGCAGGTATGATATCAAAACCAGTAATCAGGGCCTCCCTGGTGGCGCAGTGGTTGAGAGTCCGCCTGCCGATGCAGGGGATACGGGTTCGTGCCCCGGTCTGGGAGGATCCCATATGCCACGGAGCGGCTGGGCCCATGAGCCATGGCCACTGGGCCTGCGCATCCGGAGCCTGTGCTCCGCAACGGGAGAGGCCACAACAGTGAGAGGCCCACATACCGCAAAAAGAAAAAAAAAAACAAACCAGTAATCATGAGAAGAGACTACAAATGTAGGATATTAGAAATGCATATGAAATTAAGAAACCAACTTAAATCAATCTTTTATACATGTAGACTGCTATCTCAAAATCTCATGGTTGATTCAAAAGGATACATTCAGCACAATGTTCATTGCAGCAATGTTTACAATAGTCAAGACATGGAAGCAACCTACATGTCCATCAACAGATGAATGCATAAAGTAGATGTGGTATATCTATACAATAGAATATTACTCAGCCATTAAAAAGAATGAAATAATGCCATTGGCAGCAACATGGATGGACACTGAGATTATCATACTAAGTGAAGTCAGAGAGAGACAAATATATGACATCATTTATGTGTGGAATCATAGAAAAATGATACAAATGAACTTATTTACAAAACAGAAATAGACTCACAAACTAAGAAAAGAAACTTTTGGTTACTAAAGGGGAAATGTTGGGGGGAGGGATAAATTGGAAGTTTGGGATTGACATACACACTACTATATTTAAAATAGATAACTAATGAGAACCTACTGTATAGCACAAGGAACTCTACTCAATATTCTGTAATGACCTAAGTGGGAAAATAATTTGAAAAAGATTAGATATATGTATGACTGAATCACTTTGCCCTACACCTGAAACTAACATTGTAAATCAACTATACTCCAATATAAAATAAAAAGTTTTTTAAAAACCTCATGGTAACCACAAACCAAAAATCTACAATAGATACACACACAAAAAAGAAAAAGCAATCCAAATACAACTCTAAAGATAGTCATCAAATCACAAGAGAACAAAAGAGGGAGGGAAGGAAAAATACCTACAGAAACAAATCATAAACAATTAAAATGGCAGTAAGAATACACATATTGATAATTACCTTAAATGTAAATGGATTAAATGCTCCAACCAAAAGACATAGACTGGCTGAATGTATACAAAAATGAGACCTGAATATATGCTGTTGATGAGAGACCCACTTCAGATCTAGGGATAGATACAGAATGAAAGTGAGGGGATGGAAAAAGCTATTCCATGCAAATGGAAGTCAAAGCTGGAGTAGCAATACTCAGACAAAATAGAATTTAAAGACTGTTACAAGAGACAGAAAAGGACACTACAGAATGATCAAGGGATCAATCCAAGAAGAAGATATAACAATTATATATGCACCCAACATAGGAGCACCTCAATACAAAAGGCAACTGCTAACAGCTGTAAAAGGAGAAATCAACAGTACACAATAATAGTGGGGACTTTAACACCCCACTTACATCAATGGACAGATCCTCCAGACAGAAAATCCATAAGGAAACACAGACCTTAAATGACACATTAGACCAGGTGGACTTAATTGGTATTTAGAGAGCATTCCATCTGAAAGCAGCTGAATACACTTTCTTCTCAAGTGCACATGGAACATTCTCCAGGCTAGATCACGTGCTGGGCCACAAAGCAAACCTAGGTAAATTTAAGAAAATTGAAATTATATCAAGCATCATTTTTTACCACAACACTCTGAGATTAGATATCAACTACAAGAAAAAAAACTGTAAAAAACACAAACACGTGGAGGCTAAACAATATGTTACTAAGCAACCAATGGACCACTGAAGGAATCAAAGAGGAAATCAAAAAATACCTAGAGACAAATGAAAATGAAAACACAATGATCCAAAACCTTTGGGATGCAGCAAAAGCAGTTTTAATAGGGAAGTTTACAGCAATACAATCTTACCTCAGGAAACAAGAAAATTTTCAAATAAGCAACCTAACCTTACACCTAAAGCAACTAGAGAAAGAGAAAACAAACACAACCTAAAGTTAGTAAAAGGAAAGAAATCATTAGACCAGAAATAAATGAAATAGAGATGAAGAAAACAACAGAAAAGATCAATGAAACTAAAAGCTGGTTCTTCGAAAAGATAAAATTGATAAATATTTAGCTAGACTCATCAAGAAAAAAAAGGTAAGGGGCTTAAATCAAAATTAGAAATGAAAAAGAAGTTACAACAGACACCACAGAAATACAAAGCATCCTAAGAGACTACTACAAGCAACTATATGCCAATAAAATGGACAGCCTAGAAGAAATGGAAAAATTCTTAGAAAGGTACAATCCTCCAAGACTGAACCAGGAAGAAATAGAAAATAAGAATAGACCAATTACAAGTACTGATATTGAAACTGTGATGAAAAAACTCCCAACAAACAAAAGCCCAGGACCAGATGGCTTCACAGGCAAATTCTATCAAACGTTTAGAGAAGAGTTAACACCTATACTTCTGAAACTATTCCAAAAAACTGCAGAGGAAAGAACACTCCCAAATTCATTCTATGAGGCCACCATCACCCTGACACCAAAACCAGACAAAGATACCACAAAAATAAATAACTAAAAGGAAATTACAGGCCAATATCACTGAACATAGACCCAAAAATACTCAACCAGAATACTAGCAGACCAAATCCAACAATACATTAAAAGGATCATACACTGTGATCAAGTGGGAATTATCCCAGGAATGCAAGGATTTCTCAATATCCACAAATCAATCCGTGTGATACACCACAATAACAAATTGAAGAATAAAAACCATATGATCATCTCAGTATGTGCAGAAAAATCTTTTGACAAAATTCAACACCCATTTATGATAAAAAAAAAAAAAAAAGCTCTCCAGAAAGTGGGCAGAGAGGGACCATAACTCAACATAATAAAGGCCATATATGACAAGCCCACAGCTAACATCATACTCATCAGTGAGATGTTGAAAGTATGTCCTCTAAGATCAGGAACAAGACAAGGATACCTACTCTTGCCATGTTTACTCAACATAGTTTTGGAAGTCCTAGCAATAGCAATCAGAGAAGAAAAAGAAATAAAAGGAATCCAAATTGGAAAAGAAAAAGTAAAACCATCACTGTTTGCAGATGCCATAATAACTATACATAGAAAATTCTAAAGATGCTACCAGAAAACTACTAGAGCTCATCAATGAATTCAGTAAAGTTTCAGGATACAAAATTAATACACAGAAATCTGTTGAACTTCTATGCATTATCAACAAAAGATCAAAAAGAAATTATGGAAAAATCCCATTTCCCATTGCATCAAAAAGAATAAAATACCTAGGAATAAACTTACCTAAGGAGACCAAAGACCTCTATTGAGAAAATTATAAGACGATGATGAAAGAAATCGAAGATGACACAAACAGAGGGAAAGATACACCATGTTCTTGGCTTGGAAGAATCAATGCTGTCAAAATGACTAGACTACCCAAGGCAATCTATAGATTCAGTGCAATCCCTATCAAATTACCAATGGCATTTTTCACAGAATTAGAACAAAAAAATCTTAAAATTTGTACGGAAACATAAAAGGCCCCATATAGCCAAAGCAATCTTGAGAAAGAAAAACAGAGCTGGAGGAATTAGGCTCCCTCACTTCAGAATATACTATAAAGCTACAGTAATTAAAACAGTATGGTACTGGCACAACGAAAGACTTATAGATGAATGGAACAGTATAGAAAGCCCAGAAATAAACCCACACACCTATGGTCAATTAATATATGACAAAGGAAGCAAGAGTATACAATGGAGAAAAGACAGCCTCTTCAATAAGTGGTGCTGAGAAGACTGGACTGCTACATGTAAAAGAATGAAATTAGAATATTCTCTAACACCACACACAAAAACTCAAAATGGATTAAAGATCTAAATGTAAGACCAGATACTATAAAACTCTTACAGGAAAACATCGGCAGAATACTCTCTGACATAAATCACAGCAATATGTTTTTGGATCTACCTCCTACAGTAATGAATATAAAAACAAAAATAAACAAATGAGACCTAATTAAACTTAAAAGCTTTTGCACAGCAAAGGAAACCATCAACAAAACAAAAAGACAACCTACAGAATGGGTAAAAATATTTGCAAATGATGCGACCAACAAGGATTAATCTCCAAAATATACAAACAGCTCATGTGGCTCAATATCAGAAAAACAAACACCCCAATCAAAAAATGGGCAGAAGATCTAAATAGACATTTCTCCAAAGAATACATACAGATGGCCAAAAAGCACGTGAAAAGATGCTCATTATTACTGATTATTAGAGAAATGCCAATCAAAACTACAATGAGGTATCACTACACACTGGCCAGAATGGCCATCATCAAAAAGTCTGTAAGCAATAAATGCTGGAGAGGGTGTGGAGGAAAGGGAACCCTCTTACACTGTTGGTGGGAAGATAAATTGGTACAACCACTATGGAGAACAGTATGGAGGTTCCTTGAAAAACTGAAAATAGAGCTACCCTATGATCCAGCAATCCCATTTCTGGGCAAATGTCCAGAGAAAACCATAATTTGAAAAGATACATGCACCCCAATGTTCATTGCTGCACTATTTACAATAGCCAAGACATGGAGGCAACCTAAATGCCCATCAGCAGAGGAATGGATAAAGAAGATATGCTACATATATATATATATATATATATATATATATATATATATATATATAGTGGAATATTACTCAGCCATTAAAAAGAATGAAATAATGTCATTTGCAGCAACATGGATGGACTAGGAGATTATCATACTAACTGAAGTAAGAGAAAGACAAATATCATATGATATCACCTATATTTGGAATCTAAAAAGATGATACAAATGAACTTATTTACAAAACAGAAAAAGACCCATAGACTTAGAAAACAAACTTATGGTTACCAAAGAGGAAAGGTCAGGGGGGTGGGGAGTGGATAAATTATGAAGTTGGGATTAGCATATACATTAGTATATATATAAAACAGATCATCAACAAGGACCTACTGTATAGCACAGGGAACTTGACTCAATATTCTGTAATAACCTATACGGGAAAAGAATCTGAAAAAGAATGGATATATGAATATGTATAACTGAACCACTGCTGTATACCTGAAACTAATACAACATGGTAAATCAACTATACACCAATATAAAATAAAAATTAAATAATTATTGATAGGTATGTACTTATTGCCATTTTAAACCTTGTTTTCCAGTTGTTATTGTAGTTCTTCCTTGTTCATTTCTTCTTTTTGTTTTTCCTTTTGTGGTTTGATTATTTTCTTTTGTAGTATGCTTGAGTTCCTTTCTTTCTGGTTTTTGTGGACCTATTGTGTGTTTTGATTTCTGATTACTATGGATTTCAAGTATGTTGACCCATTATTATATCTTTAAACTGCTAGTCATAGAAATTCAAACACATTCTAAAAGATTTTTATACTCCACTCTCCCATATTTTGTGATTTTTGATGTTCTATTTTACATCTTCATACTTATTCTTTTGCTGTTAATTGTAGTTATAATTGCTTTTACAAAAAAAAATTTTTTTTTGCTTTTTAATCTATGTACTGGCCTATTTAAGTGATCTTCAATCCTTTTACGTATTTGCTTCTCCTATTGTGATTTTCATTTCCAATAGATTCTTGCTTCTTTTCTAGAGAAAGAAGAAGACCTTCTTCTTCAATATTTAGAGAAGACCCTTCAATATTTCTTTTAGGGTAGGTTTAGTGTTGCTCTATTCTTTTAGTTTTTTCTTGTCTGAGAAATTCTTTATCTCTCATTCTATTCTAAATGATAATCTTGCTGGGTAGAGTATCCTAGGTTGAAGGTTTTTCCCTTTCAGGACCTTGAATATATCATGCCACTTCCTACAAGTGGTGAACATTGCATTCATAACTTACCAATGCTGTAAACCTAACTAATAAGCATAGATTTTGCAAGAGGCTAAGCTGTTCTGTCTGAAAGCCTAATTGATTTTTAAGCAAAATTTACTGGAAACAATTTTATTAGACATATTCCACAATTTTTTCATCTCCTTTTATATAAAAGAAATACTAAGATACTGACTTATTTAGGTTGAGCTACTTATTATGCCAGAGAGTGATTAAAATGGGATATTTACAGGTCAGCATCTCTGCACTTCCAGATCAGAAACTTAGCCACATAATTATTTAGCATCTAATTTTTGCAAGATTCTGTGCTACAGTCTACACAAGTAAAGAGCTACTTTTGTCCCCAAGGGGCCAAAACTCCACTTGGGTAATGAGAAAAACTTTACATGAAAGCAAAATCTAAGGGCTATAAATAAAGGAGTCTTCAAAGGAATAAGTGATTACTTCCAGCCGGAGGGGAACATAGGGTCCCCATAAGAGTGGGTTTTGAGCTAGGCTTAATGAGGCAGGTGGACATTTGTTAGTTGGAAAACAAGAGGTGAAGAAGCATCAATTCAAAACAAAAGGGGGATACAGCTAAAGGCACAGTTTGTCTGGTTTCTGGTCCTCTTTTCTTCTTCATAATATTGGGCTTTAGGCCAAAGTTTATGTTTGGTTTCAATACTGAGTTCCATGATTTCTAGACCTTAACAAAGGACCCATGGCTTCCAAGGTGACCTGTTGATGCAATTAAGGAAGGTAATGAGAGGTTCTGGTGCATAATCTTGCTCCAGACTTGGTAAAAAGTAGCTTTTTTTTTTTTTTTTTTTTTTTTTTTTGCGGTATGCGGGCCTCTCACTGTTGTGGCCTCCCCCGTTGCGGAGCACAGGCTCCGGACGCGCAGGCTCAGCGGCCATGGCTCACGGGCCCAGCCGCTCCGCAGCATATGGGATCCTCCCAGACCGGGGCACGAACCTGTATCCCCTGCATCGGCAGGCGGACTCTCAACCACTTGCGCCACCAGGGGGGCCCACTTTTGTTTGTTTTGTGTTTTGTTTTCTACCTGGGGTTGTGTTAGCATCTGGTATGCATTTAAGATATCCACAGTGCGGAATTCCCACCACTAAAGAAGTTGGCAGGACCTGTTTCCTATTAGACATTACGATATGAACATGCCTATGCCTGTGGCTGTGTTGGACCTTCATTTCTCTTTCAAAGAATCACCTTCTATCCCCTCCCTTTAGCAGTTACCAAGAGATGAAGAGGAACTAGTTTTTGGTACACGTCCAGATCATGTTGGCAACAGGGAGAAATGTATTCACATTAATCATTGCTTCTAGGATAGTGAAGTGACCAAGCACTTGAATTCTGAAGCCAGGCTGCCTACATTCATATCTTCATTCTACCACCTTAATGCTGGGTGATATGGGGTAAATTACTTAACTCTGGTCCCTTGTTTTCTTGATCTGTAAAATAGGAAAAACAAAGATACTGCCACAAGAGATGACTGTGAGAATTAAGTGAGTTATCAGAAAGTATTTAGAAGAGATCCTGGAACACAGTAAGCACTAACTGGTAGATGTTAACATTCACATTGTTGATATTCATTGAGGGCATATGCCAGACGTCATATACAGATATGTTAAAATATTGGGACATTAACCCAGTTAATCCTAAAGATGCGCTGCAAATCAGACAGAATCAGCCCCATCTTACTTGGGAGAAAATATTCTAGAGAGGTTAAATAAGTTCTTCAGGTCACATTGTTCTCACTGCCAGAGATGGGAGCCAACCCAGACCTTTCAGGTTGCAAATCATGTGTCCTAGCCCTGACACCATGCTGCCTCCTAGTCACTTTTTTTTTTTTTTTTTTGGCTTTGGTCTATCAAACCTAGGCCTCTTGAATGGAAGGCAGGGGTTCCTCTATCACTGCCCACCTCAGCTGGATGACTTGGGGCCAGAGGACAGAAGGGAAGGCGACTCACTGAAACTTTAAGGGACCCTGCCTCCCTCTTTCCCATGACAACTGTCTAAATCACCACCAGGCCATTTCTATTCTGAAATGGACAATCAAAAATGTCACTTTATTATGTTGGGTCAGGGGCAATAGCATTGTTGCATCTATTCTTCAATTCTAAAACTTGGGGGCAATTTGATCTACTCTAAAGCAGTGAAATAACAAAGATGTTTCATAGCACTGTAGTGCAATAACTGCCTTCCCCACTCTGTTACAAGCTTCTTTAAGTGCTCTCCCTTTTTCATCATCCCCTGGGAGCCAGTCCAGTATAATATGCAATGAGTGTTTATTAAGTAAAAATGCTTCCCTGCGGGGGGGCGGGGAGTGGTGGTGGGATGAATTGGGAGATTGGGATTGACATGTATACACTGATGTGTATAAAATGGATGACTAATAAAAACCTGCTGTATAAAAAAATACATAAAATTCAAAAAAAATGCTTCCCTGCATTGCTAAGTCAGCATACTCTATGAACTGTTGTGACCAGAAATCCTGAGTCTAAAGGTCGTGTTCAGTGATATTTGAAGACATGCTGGCAATCACGTGCAGCTCCAGACAATGCCAGTGTGACCAACTCCTGAGACGGAGGTGGGTCTGTCACACACCCTGGAGATTGGGGTGTTGTATGTGTTTCAGTGCCATCACCCCGATGGTTGAATATGCCCTTGGTGTCTGTCCCCTGCTTCCTGAGGCAACCTGGTTGGAGCTCTAGTTACCACTAGCTGCTCTCAGAAACTTGCTTGTCCTGGCCACTAAAATGGTCCAAGGAGATGGACCAGAACAACTGCTTCTCCTCCTGTTGCTGGCCCAGAGTGCTGACCCCATGCAGGAGGTGAGAAAGCAGAAGGCAACCTGAGTGGGGGGCATGGAGGTTACTCAGGGCATTGCCTGGGTTCTGAATAAACGAAAACACCCTGTGAATAATTAAACATTTGGTAATAAATTATTTTCAAAAAATGTTCCCAAAGGGCCACATGAATACTAATGGGCTTATATGGACCCATTGAACCTACTGCTGAACTGAATCTCCTTGGTAACCAGAAAGCAACTTACCATGCACGAGTCAACTGTGCCAGACTCATAGCCGGCACAGATCATCCGGGTGGTGATGGTCTTCGTGTCAAAGTAGGACTGACACTGCTGCAGAGAAATAATGCGGACTTCTCCCTCTTGCAGCTTAAAAGGCACTGGATTTTTTAAAAAGAAGAAGAAATAAAATATATGAGGGTAAAATGACTCAAAAATGAGGCTAGCCAAATATGAAATGATAACATTTTTATATCAAGAAAACCATGCTCTTAAAATGTCATTTCAAAAACGAAGCTCATTTGGAATCAGAATTTTCCAATTATAAGTGCTGATAGCAATCATTTAATCAAACTCCTTCATTTTGTTAATGAGAAAATTGAGGCACTGACTGGTTAAGTAACCTGGCTCATGCTTTCCCTCTCTTATTATGTGTAGCAACATAAACAATAGCTACTACAATGAAAAGGAAAATAATCAAGCCAGAGCTCTGCTCCAGGTGGGAGGCTGCCAGCTCTGTGACAGCTCAACATGTGAGCCCTGCTCTGCTAAAGTTCAGACTGCCTGTTCAGACTAACAGAGGAAGGGTTGCCCTATCCTTGGTTTGAACAGTGTGTCTCATCATGTGCTACAGTAGCCATCATTTGAGGTCAGAACCTTTAATCCTAGAGGACGCATCAGAGAGATGTCAAAGGGAAAAGCCATCCCTTAGTGTCAGCAGAGAGAACATGTGAATTTCATCTTGCTCCAAAGTTCTCACAGAATAACAATGTATTTCTCAAAGCCAGCAGCAAGAATCTCTCATTGTTCAGCCATTCTACAAAACATACACACTGTTCTCCTTTTAGATAGTGATGGTGAAGCAGTGTACATGTACAGGGTACCTTAATGGAAGAAAGAATACGTTTTCCAATACGCTTGGAAAAATCAATGCAATGCAGACAGTGGAAGTTCCCCCAAGTTGTCGAAAGAATGGTAAAAAGAACCATCGCTAATGTTTACTGGGTACCCACAGTGGGCCAGGCTCCTGCACTCAGCATTCTCTGGGCCTATTTTCTTAAATCTTTACAATAATCCTGTGAGTTAGACAGTTGCTATTATTTTTTCCATTTTATAGTAAGCTGGAAAGTGGTGTAGTCAGTGTCAATCAGATCTTTTCAATGAACTCATACCCTTGCTCTTCCTACTACATTACATACGTGGTGTGTGCCACATGTCACATGATTACTCTGAGTTTAATGTGGATATTGGGAACAATAGAAGTAGAGGCAATATAGATTCTGCTCTCATATATCACAAAACTAATTATAGCTTTTAAAAATCAAGATTAGCAGGCATGGTGACATCATATGTCTGACACTGCCTTCATATTTCTTACATGTTAGCTTTTCAGAAGTCATTGACTTACTACTGTCTATTTACTTTTTTCTTTTTATTCTCAGTTGATCGTATAGAAAAGAAACACAACTTAGCTCAAAACTTGACTAAATTTCAAGAAAAACAATTGTCCTTTAAATTGGCAGTTGCTAAGACGGATAACAGGACACAGATATATATCATCATCCCTGAGAGCTTCAGTACTATACCTGATATAGTTGGCATGGTCAGTGCCTACCATTAAAGAAAATATCTCATCGATTAAATTCTTCTTCTAAACTTTTAATAAGTCAAGCAAAATGAGAGAGTCCTTTATGGGTGGCTGAGAGTCAGCAGTACAAATTTTTAAATTTCTATATGTTTTATTTTTTGAAATCATCTAAGAACCCAAACTATTTAAATTAATTTGAATAGGCAAATAGCTAACCAGTTTTCCTTCTAGAAGGACTTACAGGTTGTGTTACCGATGTTGATAGGACCAAATCATAACAAAGAGTTGGAAATAGGACCATCCAGCTTGACTGCAGAAGCGGAACTACCTAACTGCTAGACAGAGGCTCCGAGTGACTTTGCCTGAAGTGAGTGCAAATCACCAATAGAAACAATGCAAAGGAGGATGGCTGACAGGTCTCATCTTGCGTGGCAGCTCTAAAACATCAGTAGCGGCTCCCTGGAGAAAGACTGAGATGTGGAGAAGGATTTCTGAGGTTGTATCTGGGCTTGGCAGGTTTAAGTGCATGGTGAAGTATTGACATCTATGGTTTGGATGGAAGGGAGAGTGACACATAATGCTAAGTATTTGTGGCTCTACATTCATAAGTGAAAATGGGAAATGATTGCCAAAGGCCAGGAAGTACCCCATTGTTTTCCAGTTATAAGCTGAAAGGCAAGTGCTCCTGAGGATCCTGACTTACTTTTGTTGCCCATGTGTCCCCAGCCTGTGATATAGCAGTAAGTATCAGGTTCTAACGACTGCTCCGGGCTGGGTAAGCAGACAGGCCGGACGTAGCTCGTTTCATTGATGTCTTCGCTTAGCTCCACTATGCTGATGTCATAGTCCACCACTGCTCGACTGTAGCGAGGATGCAGGATGATGGTTTTTACAAGGCGCATCTGCATGAACGTTGATGGGTGGTCTAGATTATTGATGCCAAACACCACTTTCCAAACGGCAGCATTCTCTCTCCTAAAATAATAATTCAAGAGCCATTGGCATCTTAAATGCAGATTTATCTTTTAAAATTTACATTTTATTTTTAAAATATTTATTTATGTAAATAATGGCTCTTTCCATGCCCATCTCCCATGTATTCATATAAGAAGCATTTATATAACCCCTGAGCAATTTGCAAATACTGCACTCTTGTGGAAAGCAAAGCCCATGCTTCCTGAATGGTGCTATTCTGGAAAATAACACTTGTTCGCTTTGAAAGGCAGGCAGCATAGTTAATACTTGCTTCATTGAGTGGGAAAGATGATGAAAAGATGTGAAGAGAAAAGAGACAAGAGAAAAAAATGAAAGAGAATGAAAAGCTGAGGCTAAGAGATCCCTCCAAGAAGGAGCCAGAGCTTCAGAAATGTCAAGTTTTCAGGGAAGGCTTCTGAAAATTTCAAGCTAGGGGCTTAAAAAGGCCACCCACAACTTCTAATGGGCAGTCTTACACTTCATTGTTTTTGAAAACTTGTTAGCAATAGTCTAGTCAATTCCACCTTAAAACACTTTTTTTTTTAATGAAGGAATTTGTATTTATTCCTGAGAAATTTCACCTTTTTTTTTTTACAGGATTTCCTTAACTGTAGATTGATTGATTGATTGATTGATTGATTGATGGCTGTGTTGGGTCTTCGTTTCTGTGCGAGGGCTTTCTCTAGTTGTGGCAAGTGGGGGCCACTCTTCATCGCAGTGCGCGGGCCTCTCACTATCGCGGCCTCTCTTGTTGCGGAGCACAGGCTCCAGACGCGCAGGCTCAGTAGTTGTGGCTCACGGGCCTGGTTGCTCCGCGGCATGTGGGATCTTCCCAGACCAGGGCTCGAACCCGTGTCCCCTGCACTGGCAGGCAGATTCTCAACCACTGTGCCACCAGGGAAGCCCCACCTTAAAACACTTTTCCACTTGACTTCCAGGACTCTCCAAGCTCCAGAATTTCCTCCCATCTCTGGGGCCCCTTCCTCTCTCTCTTCTCTGCTGGATCCTCCTCCTCTGCTCTCAGTGTCTATATTGAAGTGCCCCAGGCCGCTGCCTTCAGTCTTCTCGTTCTACACTCACCCCCTAGAAGATTTCACCTAGTCCAGTGGCTTTAAACGGCACCCATAGCCTTGTACCTCCCAAACATATATCTCCAGCTCCATCCTCTCCCTTGAGCTGCAGACTTGTACATCCAATTATCCACTCACATATTTGCTTGGATGTTTGATACTGGCTAAGATTTATGAGTTCTAACTGTGTATGTGGCAATGTTGTAAGCATTCAGAATTCATTGTACAGTTATTTAATATTTATAGCCACCAGTTATGCAGTTGAATCATCTCTCATACGCAACATTGATTGCATCAGCAAGTCTTCACTACTCTGCTTTCAAATATATCCTGAATCTTGTTGTTTCTCCCTCTGCCACCACTACAATCCTAATCTAAGCTACTCTCATCTCCCAAATGATGGCCCTTCTTCTACTCTTCGCCCCTATAACCCATTCTCCTCCCAGTCGCAGAGTGATCTTTTTAAAAATAAAATTAGATCAAATTCATTTTCTGCTCATAATTCTCCAAGGACTTTGAATCACACCCAAGACAAACTGTAGACTCCTATCCATGGCCTTCGAGGCCCCACATGACCTGCTCCATTCGAACCCCAGGGACTTTCTATTTTTGGACATGCCAAGGATATCCACAACTCAGGACCCTTCCCTTTCTGTTCTCTCAGCTCTCACGTGGCTCCCACATTTATTCCTTCTCTTTACCAAGGTCCCAGGTCAAACATCACCACCTCAAAGCTGTCCTCCGTGACTGCCCAGTCTAGCCTTTACCCCATCACTCTCTACTCTTGACCCAGCTTTAATTTTTGTCTCACAGCACTCATTGATACCAATGATGATATACTTCTTTGTCTGTTCTGTGTCTGGCCCCCAGACTGTAAGTTGTGTGAAGGCAAGGACTTGGCTGGTATTCCCAGGACCTAGTACCTAGCATACATTGGGTTCTTAACATGTACTTGTTTAATGATAGTTCAGCAGATGAGGTTTCAAGACATTTATTAGTGGCCAACTCCAACCACCTAAGCAAGGTCTATTCATCATCATTGCCTCCACCTCCTCCTCCATTCTCAGTTTCTCTTCCTCCATAGTTGGCCAGGACCAAAGGTGTGGGCATTAGTTGACCACAGTATTGGAATGTGGAGCTTTTATTGCAGATATTCCCTTATACTGTGGTGATATGTCAGCCATGCCATCACTGTCCTCATTTGCAAGCTTGCCCAACTAACATAAGCTGATTTGACCAGCTAGACCAGTTGTTTTTCAACCCAGGCTGAATACTAAATCATCTGAGGAGCTTTCAAATACTGATTTTCTGAGCATCATCCCATATCAACTGAAAGTTGGGCTGGGGTCTGGGAATTAGTATTTTTAAGAGCTCCCTAGGGAATCTCTGACAAAAACCCACCCACCCTCTTTTTTTCCTTGGCAGGTCGTTCTTCACCATTTTCTCATGCAGAGAAAAAATTCAAAACACTGAGATTTTAGGAGGGTTAGGAAAAAGTATGCAAGGTCAACATTCAACATGTTTTTAGCATTGTTGGGTTCTTAGACTAGATTCTACTAAAAGAGTCCTCTATACAGTCCACACATTCTATCCTTTTTCCATTGTAAAAAAAAAGTAATTTTAGGTCTATCAAAATTGATGTCATATGGAAGCAACCTAAGTGTCCATCAGCAGATGAATGGATAAAGAAGATGTGGTGTATATATATATGTGATGGAATACTGCTCAGCCATAAAAAAGAATGAGATGTTGTCACTCGCAGCCACATGGATGGACTTGGAGGATATTATGCTAAGTGAAATAAGTCAGACAGAGAAAGACAAATACTATATATCATGTATGTGTGGAATATAAAAGATAAACTAGTGAATATAACAGAAAAGAAACAGACTCAGATACAGAAAACAAACTAGTGGTTACCAGAGGGGAGAGGGAAGGGGGGGAGGGGCAAAACAGGAGGAGGGTTAAGAGACACAAACTGTATAAAATAAATAAGCTACAAGGATATTTGTACAACATGGGGATACAGTCAATTTTTTTATTGAAGTATAGTTGATTTACAATGATTCAAATATACAGCAAAGTGATTCATATATATATTATATATATATTCTTTTTCAGATTTCTTTTCCATTATAGGTTATTACAAGATAGTGAATATAATACCCTGTACTATACAGTAGGTTCTTGTTGTATAGTCAATATTTTATAATAACTATAAATGGAGTATAACCTTTAAAAATTGTGAATCACTATGTTGTACACTTGAAACTTATATAATACTGTACATCAAATATACCTCAATAAAAAAAATTGATGTCACTATTTTAAAAAATATATATATATAACATCTATATAAAGAGAAATATATCTATATAGAAATATATCTATAGATATACAGATATAGATATAGAGCTGGGGATTTCAATAATAAGCAAGAAAGACATGATCCCTGCCTATACAAACTTTAGAATTGAGTGAAGATGAACACTTAAAGAAACAATTATAATAAAATTCAGGAAGTGCTATCTCATGAACATTACAGGATAAGGTTACAGAAGACTATTTTTCATTAAATAAAGCCATCACTCAAAGAACATGCCTTTCTTTCTCTTTCTTTCTTTCTTCCTTCCTTCCTCCCTCGCTTCCTCCCTCCCTCCCTTCCTTCTTTCCCTCCCTTCCTTCCTTCCTTCTCTCCCTCCCTCCTTTCCTTCCTTCCTTCTTTCCCTCCCTCCCTCCCTCCCCTCCTTCCTTCCTTCTTTCCCTCCTTGCTTCCCTCTCCCTGTTCCATTTTTCAGTCTAGAGGAGTAAGTGCATAACCATCTGAGAAATTCAATACTCACTTGAGATTCTAGTTTAAGATATTTGAAATCAAACAATTATTGATTTCAAATGTGTCTACCTATTTAATAGCTTCTTGCCTCCAATCAGAGCTACTAAATTTTGGTTTCAGAAAAAATACTCATCTATCTGCTTAAATCACAAGCAGTATGACAAACAGTATACAGTTGAACACTGCAAATTATTGGTGACAAAATGAAATAGTGTAAACTTTTCAGACTTAATTACTATATTCGGGTTAATCTAATTCTAACAGTAAAACATAAGTATCAATAAAACTGCTAAATGTTATTAACTGGTATTCAGTAGCCTGTTGTGACACAAGCTACTGTCCTTATGGCATTAATATCCACCAAAAGCAAAAAAAAAAAAAGAAAAATACAGGAAATTCACATACTTTTTTATATTCAGTAAGGAAACTGTTCTATTTTCTTTTTTGTTATGAGTATAAGGGGGAAAATAAAGTCTCATTAAATGTTTTTTCCAAAGTCTGGCAAAACCCAGGAAAAACAATAACCTGTTGTTCAAAAGGGGTACATGAAGTGAGGGAGATGTGTATAAATGGTATATTGGTATATTAAGCATGTTCTAGAAAGAATAAGTCACCCCCACCTGGGTGGAAGCAAAAAGAGGAAAGAAGACTTAGGGCTACATGAATGCCACATGAATCTAGTTTCAGTAAAAAGTACCCAGTAGAGGAACACATAGGAACAAGCTATGTTCATATGGCCATTTTAGTGAAGAGTAAATGGGACTACAAAGATAAAAAGCCAAGTATAGCTGCTGAAAATCTTCAGCATCAAGGGGATTTTTTTCTCAGTGCCGTCAGACTTCAAAGCAACAGCAAGGAGAACTGGTGCATCCTTAAAGAAGATTGTGCCAAGATCCTCATGCTCTGAGAGTGAGGAAGCAGGCAAGGTGAAGCCAGGTGAAAATCCACCAGTAACAATAAAAGTGGCTGAGGAAGATGTTAAGAGACCTTTTTCTCCTTTCATTCTTGCTCTACATACTATTTCATTACCAGAAATTCTTATTTAATTTGCTTCATGTTTATGCTCCTGTTTTAATGATGAATATACATTATAGATAATGTTGAGATAATATGATTTCAACTTCTAATTCTTCAATTATCACTCTAGAGAGAAAACACAGCTACTTATACACCTCAGATGCATTATGACATCCAGGGAAGTTTATATAGAATTGAAGGCACAATGTCTCTGGACACAATAACCAGTTTCAGTTTGTAATTTGCCACACTCAGCTCTAGTTTAGACATAAACTTGCCACATTTTCACTTAATTCAGCTGGCCAGGTTTAGAGATTTTCTTCTATCTTTATCTTTTCTTAAGAGCACAAAAATTTCCCTTTTTTCACCCTTTCTGATTTTACTTTGAATAACTTATATTTACTATTTATCTTTTTTCAGAAAATAAAATTAATATTTATAATTAGCCCCTGTGATAGAAATCACTAGTTTATAAGACTTACTCCAGAAATGGCACAGCTATCTGGTGACTTGGAAGTAATTTGAAATTTACCATATCTGCACTAAGTAAAGAAATATCACACAAAAGCATCATTTCTGTTCTACAAATCTTAGGAACCTCTTACTTTTAATATTGCATCTGCCCCTGGTATGTTTAAAGAATTCTCTCTAACACATGCAGTGACTAGATTCTAGAATGGGATGACCACAACGTAAATGCATAAACGGGCTGAGTATAAGTCAGTAAGTAGTGGGTGTCAGACCACAAGACTTGCCCATCTTGAGGGCCATCTGCCTCTCAGCTCCTGCTGATGGCTGTCATATTAGAATATCCAGTGTTAACTGACCTTCTGATTGTTTCAGGGAAGCCAAAGTTCTGGATTTTATGTAAAGTATACACAGTTTGAACTGCTGGCTAAAGTTTTTAAATGTATCTAACAAGCAAAAGAGATCAGAGCTGGATTCTTCTTTTAGTATAAAATCTCTATAGTTTCCAAGTATTTCTACATATCAATTCAATCATCTTCTCACCAATTATGAGGTACAAATAGGAATGCTTATTCCATTTTAGAGAAGAGAAAGCAGTGACTCAGAGCAGATGAGTGACTCATCTAAAATCACAGAGATACTAAGTGATGGTAGCAGGCCAGAAAGCTAGTCCTTTAAACCCCTACACCACAACCTTTACACTAAACTGCTCTGAAACAAAGAGAAGGGTCCACAGGTATCAACACAAGAATCAGGTACTGGCCACAGAGGGGAAAGCATGCAGGATGAGTGGAGACTGACTGGTGAGTGATAGGATGGCAGATAGAAGGAAGATACCTTCTCTTTCCTGAATGTATCCCCCCAGATATGATGGGGAACTAGCCGCCAGTAATGAAATTACAGAAACTGAACAATTCTATTATCCCAGGGTCCAAAAAAAGCTAGAGAAGGGGAAAGTCAGATACACATCCTAGAGCTTAGAGAATCAGATTTAAGAATGTTTTGGCAAAAAGATATGACAATGTGTCCAGACACTCTTAAAACAAGTACAGCTAAACAGAGATGGGAGAGTTTGAGTTCCAAATTCTGACTTACCATCACAAATGACTGCAGTAAGAAAATGAAGAATCATCCAAAAAGTAAATGTTACAACATAAGAATCTCAGAGCTTTCAAACTGTAAAGTTTATCACAGAACAGTGGCAAGAAACTGTAGCAATTGTCAATAAGTCTTAGTCATAGAACCCTCCTACACTGTTGGTGGGGATGTAAATTGGTACAGCCACTATGGAGAGCAATATGGAGGTTCCTTAAGAAACTAAAAATAGAGCTACCATATGATTCTGTAGTCTCACTCTTGGACATATATCCAGAGAAAACCATAATTTGAAAAGATACATGCACCCCAATGTTCATTGCAGCACTATTTACAATAGCCAAGACATGGAAGCAACCTAAATGTCCATTGACAGATGATTGGATAAAGAAGATGTGGTATATATATATATACACACACAATGGAATATTACTCAGCCATAAAAAGAATGAAATAATGCCATTTGCAGCAACATGGATGGACCAAGAGATTATCATACTAGGTAAAGTCAGACAGAGAAAGACAAATATATGATATCACTTATATACGGAATTTTTAAAAAATGATACAAATGAACTTATATACAAAACAGAAATAGACTCACAGACATAGAAAACAAACTTATGGTTACAAAAGGGGAAAGGGGGGAAGGAATAAATTAGGAGTTTAGGATTAACATATACACACTACTATATATACAAAGATAACCAACAAGGACCTACTGTATAGCACAGGGAACTAAACTCATTATTTTGTAATAACCTATAATGGAAAAGAATCTGAAAACCTATATCTATATATATAACCAAATCATTTTGCTGTATACCTGAAACTAACACAACACTGTAAATCAACTGTACTTCAATAATTGTGTGTGTGTGGCCATGCTGTGTGGCTTGCAGGATCTTAGTTCCCTGACCAGGGATCGAACCCGGGCCCCTGGTAACCACTGGACCACCAGGGAAATCCCTATACTTCAATCAATCAATCAGTCAATAGAAAAAAAGCAGGAAAAATAAAAATGGCTTCTCAGCAAAATTATGTGTGGGAAGAACAAGACGAGGATTTCTATCTGGGGCAAATAATTTAATATAGTAATCAACTAAGACAAAGTTGAACTATTTGAACTTTCCTTTACTTCTAATATCTCCATTCAAGGAGAATGGTCTCCAGGCAACACCCAAAAGACACATCTTCCATGTGATAAAACTTATAAGTGCTTAATACATTGAAATGTTGAGTTGGTGTCTGGTCTAAGATACGGGAGGGGTCAGTAAAAGATCACTGACCTTCTGCAGAGGAATTAACATTTCTAGTTCCAGAGAAATTATAGTCCTAACTACTAAAAGAACTACAGATGTCATCACTAACACCGAGAAGGGGCTGGTTAGTTAGTTAACAAATATTTGATTGGTTGCTATATTCCTTGCTGAAAGAATTGAAAATACAGAGGCAAGGAAGACAGACAGGGTTCATGCCCTCATAGAGCTTTCATCCTACTGGGCTAGCCAAATATATACATAAACAAATAAGATTATCTCTGGTAATTAGGAGGGGAAAAAATAGGATAATGTGAAAGAGAGATGACTGATGGGGGGGTCATTTTAGCTAGGATGGTTAGGGCAGGCCTTTGACAAAGTGACACTTAAATTGAGACTTGAATGAGGGGAAGGAGGCAATTTTGTGACTCCATAGGAGGGTTCCAAACTGCAGAAGCAGCAAGTAGAAAGGTCCTAAGGCAGGAATGAGATTGGGGGATTTCAGGGACAGAAAGGCTACATGTTTGGAGCCCAATGAGTGATGAGAGAATAGGGGGAGATGCAAAGAGGTAGGACTAGATATTTAAAGGCTATGATAAGAAATCTTATTGTTACAATGAGAAGCTGTTGTACAGCTTTAAAACAGGTGGTGACGTGGTATGATTTACATTTTAGAAAGATCACTGTGTGTAGAATAGACAGTAAGTGAGCAAGAGAGTAGTCTAAAAAAAAACAGATAGGAAACTGTTTTAAAAGTTGTTATGGGTTGATTGTGTCCCCCTGTAAAATTCATATATTGAAATCCTAATCTCCAAATAAGAACAAGATCTTATTTGGAGATAAGGTCTTTACAGAGGTAATCAACTTAAAATGAGGCCAGTATGGTGAGCCCTAATCCAATATGACTGGGTATCCTCATGAAAAGGGAAACTTGGAGACAGGCATGCACACAAAGGGTGAAGATGAAGACAAAGATCAGAATTAGGCTTCTATAGGCCAAGAATGCCAAAGATTGACAGCAAAACACCAGAATCCAAGCGAGAGGCATTCTCTCTCACAGCCCTCAGAAGGAACCAACCATCCCAATACCTTGATCTTAGACTTCTAGCCTCCAGAACTGTAAGACAATAAACTTCTGTCAATAAACTTCTTGGCTTGTTGAAGCCACCCAATTTGTGGTACCTTGTTATGGCTTCCCTAGGAAGCTAATACAATAATCCAGACCTGATATGATGGTGGTCTGGATTAGGATTATAGCATAAAGATGATGAGAGGCAGTTGGGTTCAAGCTATATTTTGAAAGAAGATCCTACAGAACTTACTGCTAGAGTAAAAGTGGGAGGAATTAAGGATGACTCCCAGGTTTGGTGCATTAGCAAACCAATGGATAATGATGCCTCTTACTGAGATGGGGAAAGTTTGTGAAGCATACAATTATTTGCTAAGTGGGAGAGGTAAGGACTCAAGTTTTGTTCTGGCCATGTAAAGTGGAATGTTTATTATACATTCAAATGGACACTTCATCTAAGCATTTAAATATGTTTGAGGTTGGTGGGTTGGGAGAAAATCTGGGCTGTGCTAGAGATATAAATTTGGAAGTTATGAATAAATATTTGATATTCATATCAATATTTGGTATTCATATTTGTTCAAATATAAACAAGCATTTGAAACCATGTGATTAGATGATTGTACACAGATAAGAAAGCCAAGAATTAGGTCCTTATCTGATCATGGGCTGCTATAACAAACTACCATAGACTGGGTGGCTTAAACAACAGTTATTTCTCATAGTTGTTGAGGCTCGAAGTCAAAGATTAGGGCACTAGCATGGTCAGGGTCTGGTGAAGATCCCCTTCCTCGTTTACAGATGGTGGTCTTATTGTTGTATCTTTACATGGCAGAGGGAGAGAGGGCTAGCTTTCTTTCTCTTCTCATAAGGACACTCAGCCCAACATGGGTTTCACCCTCATGACCTAATCACCTCCCAAGGGCCCCACCTCCTAATAGCACCTTATTAGGGGTGAGATTTTCAACATGTGGAAATTAGGGGGACACAACTGTGCAGTCCACAACACACCTGGAAAACTAAAACATTTAGGGGCCTAAAAGAGGGGAAGCTGCAAAAAAAAGAAAGAGAAGGGTAGGTCAGTGACATAAGAATTTTTTTTGTTATTTTAAAAGAAAAGTGAAGAAAGTATTTTAAGAAGGATGTAGTAATCAAATACTAGGGAGGGTTCCACTGAGTTAGAAACTGAAAATCCACCACTGGATTTGGCAAGATGGAAGTCACTGAAGACTTTGGTAAGTGTCATTTCTGTAGTGGCCTTGATGACAACCCAACTGGAGTGACCTGAGGGAAATACAGGAAGTGTAAAAGTGGAGACAGTGACTGTAGGAAACTCTTTTAGGAGTTTTACTGTGAGTACTAGCCAAAATGGGGCAAGAGTTGAAGAGGGATGTGAAGTCAAGAGAAGGGGGTTTAAGTTCGTGACACTAAGGCATGTTTGCTGAAGGGAATGATCCAGCAAAAAGAGAGAAATTGATGAAAAATAGAAATGATGATTTTAAAGTAAAGTCTTTGACAGAATAAAGACACAGACCTACTAGAGAATGGACTTGAGGATATGGGGAGGGGGAAGGGTAAGCTGTGACAAAGTGAGAGAGTGGCATGGACATATAGACACTACCAAATGTAAAATAGATAGCTAGTGGGAAGCAGCTACATAGCACAGGGAGATCAGCTCAGTGCTTTGTGACCACCTAGAGGGGTGGGATAGGGAGGGTGGGAGGGAGGCAGATGCAAGAGGGAAGAGATATGGGAACATATGTATAACTGATTCACTTTGTTATAAAGCAGAAACTAAGACACCATTGTAAAGCAATTATACTCCAATAAAGATGTTAAAAAAATAAATGCATCTAAAATAAAGTCTTTGAAAGATAAATGGAAATATGATTGCCCTTAAAAAGGAACAAGGACACATCCTCCACCATAACTCAAGTGAAAGGAGGGAACGTGGCCACAGATACAGGTAACTTGTTGGAATTAAGGGTGAGACAAGGCAAAACATATAATGATGTCTATTTTCTACATAAAGAATGAGGTGAGACCAGAGAAGGGTGAAGGAGATTTGGGGAGAGAGGAGAAGGTGTCAAATAGTTGAGGATGGAAAAGTGGCTTTACTGTGAACATATATTGGATGGGTGCCATATTGTTAGATGCTCATTTGAGATTCAAGATCATACATTTGACATGAGCTCAGTTAGCAGTCTGGTGTGTGATATTCGCCAGCAATGACCAGCTGTTCAGGTGTAGGTGCAGAGTACGCGGATAGTTGCAGGACAAGAAGAAACAAGTAAGTAACTACAAAGATTAGAAGGGGAAGAACTCCCAGTTTCTATGAGCCCCCAAAACTATGGGAATTGGCCTAACTTTTAGGCCAACTGCTGGCTACATCCTAGACCCAGACATTTTTCCACTGGAGCAGTGAGGATGCAGAGAATGCCTCCTTAGGGGGCAGGGCAGTGGGGGACATGGAGTCAGGTCAGGGTCACCACAATTGCTCACTCACTGGTGATGCTGGAAAACAGCACCCCAGGGGAGGTATGGATCCAAAATGGAGAATTCCTATTTTAGTGGACATTAGTACTTGATGGGAATGGATCAAATCTCTCAAGTAGACAGAATGGAAAGAAAAAATTGCAAATGAATGGCATGGTTTATATGCACCTAGAAGATAAAGAAGTAACCATGAGAACACGACATGGGCTCAGTAATAAAACATCAGACCAAACCTCTCACTTCTTTTCCTGACTGTATTAAAAGACTATTAGATCAGTACAGGTGGGTAAGTCAATGGTTTTTTTCTGTGGAGAATGAGAAAGGGAGCTGTCCAGAAATAGGTGAAAAGGTTACTGAGTAATATTAAGGGTCCAATGGATGCTGAAAGTCAGGCATGATACTAATCTGCATCCTTGGGTAATGTTCTCCTCAGTTCGGAAGAGCATGAATATAGGATTGAAAACGTGCTCTTCATATTGACTCTTAGTTGGAGGTCTGCGTGGTGTGTATGGCAGAAAGATCTAGGGGCAAAGAAGTTGAAGGTCCTGGTGAGAGGACTGAAGTGATGATCCCAGTGCCCTAGGTTACCTGGAGAAAGAAACAAGATGAGGAGGAGACAGATGGACTGAGACAATAGGAGGAGGTGCGCAGACAAGCAAACACAAGTCTTGTTGGAGTGAAGAGCTGGTGTGGTAGAAATCAAGACATGGGTGACCTGGCAGGGTTAAGGGTTGTGATCATATAGTAAAAGGATAGTTTTTCATGCAGGTTTCCTGGAGAGAAATCAGACACTTCTGATAATTACTAGTTGTGTGCCAACCTAGGAAGTTCATCCTTAAGTCTCCTGGAGGTGAAAGAAGGCAGGGAAATTGCTTGTAAAATTACCCCTGAAACTCAAGGTCTTTCTTCCTTAGAGCTGTGGAAATTGAATTGTTACCATGGCATCTGGGACTTCATCTGATCAACTTAGTACCTCATGTTTTTAATTTTCCTTTGGGATTTTTAAATACCTTTCCATGCAGGAGCAAGACATGTCATTTTTTTCCACGAATATAATTAAAAGAGACAGGCTTGAAAAGAACTACAGATGGGTCACACTGGCCCTTGCCAAAGTATGGAATCAGGATATGAAGTAAATCCCATTAATTGCAGCAATTGATGGATCCTACAGAGAGTAAGGCTTACAATTAGAGGTTCTCAAAAGTTTTCAGGGCCACTGGAAAGATTGTAAAATAGAACCAAAGTTATTAGCACACATTCAAGAAAAGACTTGTTTGAAGTTGGGCAATTTCTAACTTCTTATGGATAGGCCAGGCCCCACTTGACAGTTCTGTGAAGTCTAATGTTCCATGAAATTTTACCAGGGCCTTTGATAGAATATCCATTTCCTTAATTATAAACACATTTCTTCTCTATTGCAAGGTTTCTCCTTAACTTCACAGATCTGTCAGTGAAAGACAAAACTTGGATACCACATATGGAAATGACAAAAGCGGTGCATGAACTGGATGAATTAGCATATAAAGTGTTATTCCCTTAAAGAGCTGTTGGATTCATTTAGGTAATCGTCTTTTGATAAATGTACTCTTGCTTGTACAATCTTCTGCTTATCATGGAGTTATAAATCAGAACTGGAAAAGACATCTGGAAACATCTGGCCCCTTCCAAAGCAATAACATTGCAATGTACTTCCTGACATACTACACAGACTCTTCCAATCATCTGGGGTCGTTCTTACACATTAAAAGTTCTCAAGAGGAGGTTCTGGTTTGATTTTTTTACATTATATTTCCCCAGAAAGAGAAATCAAATAGCTAGATATACACATTTCCATTTTATAATCACTTCTCATATTCTAATTACTTGTTTAAATGTCTGTCTCACTAGGTTAGCATTCCAAGAAAGGAAACATATATTCATTTCTTTAACCCCCATATGGAGATGAATATACGTTCTGGGACTCTATTCTGTGGAAACAAGAGTACCAATAGGTGAATAGCTTTGCATAAGAAGATGTATTGCAGTGTTGTTACAGTGATAGCAAACTGGAACTAACGTGAATGTCCATCAACTAACGTGAATGTCTATCAATGTCAATAAAAAAAAGTATGGTGAATCTCTATGATGGAATATCATTTAGCTTTGAAAAAGAATGAGCTAGAGCTCCATCAATTGATTTGGAGGGGATGTCCATTATATACTGCTACATGAGAAAAGAAACTTACAAACAAAAGTATAGTGTGTGATTTCAAATTGTAAAAATAAATGACACCCTGTGAAAAATATGTGTTTACAGCTGTGGAGGAACAATCACTAGGGGTGATCTTGAGGATGATGAGAAAGCAAAGGAGAGAGAGTATGGAAGGAGATAAAAATTGAGCTAGCAAAATGAAAAAATATTCATGCCATAATGCTAAGGGAAAAGTCAGAATGCATGCGTTTTTTTGTTGTTGTTTTATTTATTTTTGGCTGCGTTGGGTCTTCGTTGCTGTGCGCAGGCTTTCTCTAGTTGCAGTGAGTGGGGGCTACTCTCCATTGTAGTGCGTGGGCTTCTCATTGCGGTGGCTTCTCTTATTGCGGAGCATGGGCTCTAGGCACACAGGCTTCAGTAGTTGTGGCTTGTGGGCTCAGTAGCTGTGGCTTGCGGGCTCTAGAGTGCAGGCTCAGTAGTGGCGCATGGACTTAGTTGCTCCGCGGCATGTGGGATCTTCCCAGACCAGGGCTCCAACCGGTGTCCCCTGCATTGGCAGGTGGATTCTTAACCACTGCACCACCAGGGAAGTCCCTGAATGCATGTTTTTAGTAATAATATATTTTTTTTTTCTTTTTGCGGTATGTGGGCCTCTCACTGTTGTGGCCTCTCCCGTTGCGGAGCACAGGCTCCGGATGCGCAGGCCCAGCGGCCATGGCTCACGGGCCCAGCCGCTCCGCGGCATATGGGATCCTCCCAGACCGGGGCACGAACCCATATCCCCTGCATCGGCAGGCGGACTCTTAACCACTGCGCCACCAGGGAGGCCCAGTAATAATATTTTAAAAAGAAAAATTTACCTTTATTGATGTCTTACTGATTGGTATCAGGCATGGTTCTTAAGGTTTTACATAGGCTATCTCACTTGATGCCTGCACCAACCCTGTGAGTTAAGGACTGTTATTTCCCTCATTTCATAGATGAGGAAACTTGGCCCAAAGAAGTTCATAAATTGACACAGTAAGTGGCAAAGCTGAGAAAAAATAATAATAGACAAATAGGCAAAAAAATGACATTGCATTTTTTTCTACAAATTAACCTGGTAAAATGAAAATAATCAATTTAATGAGGTGATAGAACTGTGAGTTATTTGTGTTAAATTTTTGCTATTATTTATTATTACTTTTAAATAAAGTAAAATTATTAAAAATAAAAAGAAGAAAATGGGTGGTATGGTGGTTTTTCAAACATGTCCTCAAATACTTTGCCACTCCTCTCGCTGAGAGAAGAGTTCTATGTTTCTTCCCTTTGAATCTGGGTGGGGCTGTGACAGCTCTGACCAACTCCATAGTGTAAGTAATGTTGTGTGTCTCTGGAGGCTGGATCAAAAGAGGCTTCCTCCTGGCTCCCTTTTTGGGTCCCTCACTTTGGAGGATGCTGTGAGTCTCACTTGGAGAGAAACAAATGCCCCTGCCAACAGGCAGCATCCACTGCCAGACTTCAGGTGGTGCCAGCCCCTAGAACCTTAGTACCTTCCAGCAGAGTCCCCAGACATTGCTGAGCAGAGACAAACCACAAGCTATTTCCTCTCTAGTTGTCTAATCTCCAGAATCTTCCTGGGCATAAAAAATGGTTGTTGTTTGTTGTTGTTATTTTGTTATTGTTTGGTTAGGAGTCTTTTTTTTTTTTTTTTGCTCCTAAAATATACAACAACAGTTGAAATAGACAAGGACCTTCTGCAGTGATGTTTGTCAACTTGGGGTAGGTTTCCCCTTGGTCTTATTTTTCTGCTCCCTTTAGGTATTTTGCAATGATTAATTTTATGTGACAAGTGGCTGGACTGTGGTGCTCCAATATTTGGCCAAACATTTTTCTGGATGTTTCTGTGAAGGTGTTTTTTTGGAAGAGATTAGCATTCAAAATGGTGGACTATTAGTAAAGCAGGTTACCCTCCATAATGTGGGTGGGCCTTACCCAATCAGTTGGAGACTTTCATAGAGCAAAGACTGATTTCCCCAGAGCAAGAAGGAGTTCTGCCAGCATGCTGCCTTTGGACTTGAACTGCAGCTCTTCCCTGAGTCTCCAGCCTGCCTGCCACCCCATCAGACTTTAGACTCACCAAGCCTCCAGGAATGTTTGCCAATTCCCGGGAAACTCTTTCTCTCTTTCTCTCTCTCTCTCATTGGTCTGTTTCTCTGGACAGCCCTGACTAACACACATATTATTTATATATATATATATATATATATATATATATATATATATATATTTTTTTTTTTTTTTTTTTTTTTTGCAGTACGCGGGCCTCTCACTGTTGTGGTCTCTCCCGTTGCGGAGCACAGGCTCTGGACGTGCAGGCTCAGCGGCCATGGCTCACGGGCCCAGCCACTCCGCTGGGCATGTGGGATCTTCCCAGACTGGGGCACGAACCCGTGTCCCCTGCATTGGCAGGCGGACTCTCAACCACTGCGCCACCAGGGAAGCCCCACATATTATACTTTTCACTCTACTTCCCAAACTCCTCACCAATTCCTCAAGCATCCTAACCTCACTGTAGTATCTACGTAAGTCTGCTCTGTTTAAATTCATATGCATTTGATGTATTTAAGAGGGCTAGAAAAGAGACTAAAGCTGGCTAGAGAGTCAGTCTTCTAAACTTCTTCCTCTTCCTCCCTCCTTAGGACACAAATCATAAGCAATATACATCTGTTGCCAATAAATGAGCAGCACCTATATAGGATGATAACACCAAGGGTAGAAAAATCTAAGCAGATAAGGACCTGGAAAGGAGATCAACTGTGGATTTTGCACTGAATTACAGAATGCCATATGGGCATATACCCTGAGAAAACCATAATTCAAAAACAGTCATGTACCAAAATGTTCATTGCAGCTGTATTTACAATAGCCAGGAGATGCAATCAACCTAAGTGTCCATCATCGGATGAATAGATAAAGAAGATGTGGCACATATATACAATGGAATATTACTCAGCCATAAAAAGAAACGAAATTGAGTTATTTGTAGTGAGGTGGATGGACCTACAGTCTGTCATACAGAGTGAAGTAAGTCAGAAAGAGAAAAACAAATACCATGTGCCAACACATATATATGGAATCTAAGAAAAAAAAAAGAAGTCATGAAGAACCTAGGGGCAAGATGGGAATAAAGACACAGACCTACTAGAGAATGGACTTGAGGATATCGGGAGGGGGAAGGGTAAGCTGTGACAAAGTGAGAGAGTGGCATGGACATATATACACTACCAAACGTAAAATAGATAGCTAGTGGGAAGCAGGCGCATAGCACAGGGAGATCAGCTCGGTGCTTTGTGACCACCTAGAGGGGTGGGATAGGGAGGGTGGGAGGGAGGGAGACGCAAGAGGGAGGGGATATGGGGATATATGTATATGTATAGCTGATTCACTTTGTTATAAAGCAGAAACTAACACACCATTGTAAAGCAATTATACTCCAATAAAGATGTTAAAAAAAAAAAAACCCAAGTGACAAAATGATCAGGCAAAGCAAAAGAAAAGGTGCAGCTTACCCCTCGAAGCAGTGGGCGACTGTCAGAACCCACTTCTTGGCAATGAGGACACAGCCACAAATGTGACCACTGGGTTCACTCTGCAGGGAACACTGCCAGGGCCACCTTCCTGGGCGGCTCGTCCGACCCCCAAGGATCCTCTTGTTCATTCGGGCAGCAGGGCGGCGCCCACAGTCTACCAAGGAGCAGGAAACAGTATGTGACTCACTACCAAAACCAGCTAGATGCTTGCATCTTTGCTGTCATGTACAAGTGATCATTTTTTCCCTTGAGCCAATCCAGTTAAATTAAGTTCATATCCCATTGTTACACCACTAATTCCCTCACCTTGTTTAGTACATAGAAGAGAAATCTTACTTCTGCTGTGACAGGACTGCCTAGATTTGGAAACATAAAAGGGCATAATATTCAGTTACATATTTATTGTTCACTTCAAACACTTTACCAGTGAAAGGCAAGAAATAGCTTATACTTAAGTTAGGAATTCTCAAGGCAGGGCTGTGGTCAGATATCACCTTGGAGGTGGAGGTATATGAAGGATGTACTTGTTTTAAGTGTATTTAATATCATCATTATACACTTTCACATTTGTGGGAAGAGAAACTATTGTTAGCAAAGTTTCCCACATCATCTTGGCTGGTGGCACCACCCATAATACTGACTCAACGATTTTCAAAGTAGGGAGAGGAAAAGGAAAGGCATTAGTCTGCTTCTCAGAATGTATGGTGAGGAGGAAGAATGTCAGACTTTTATGCTTATGAAGAGGACATGTATGTCCAAATGATGCTGAGAAATAGCTTGAGAGAAATAAAATATTACTTCAGAAAGTTAGAGAACAGAGAAAGGAATTGAATATTTAGACTAGAAAAGAATCTTGAGACTTTTTTTATTATCTTTTTTTTTAAGTTGAAGTATAGTTGATTTATAATATTGTGTTAGTTTCAGGTATACACCATAGTGATTCATTTTTCTGATTATATTCCATTATAGGTTATTATAAGATATTGAATATAATTTCCCATACTATACAGTAAATCTTTATTGCTTATCTGTTTTATGTATACTAGTCTGTTATCTGTTAATCCCATACTCCTAATTTGTCCCTCCCTCCGTCCCTTTCCCCTTTGGTAACCATATATTTGTTTTCTATGTTGCTGGGACTTTCAGTGTTAAACTTTGTATCTATGATTAGCTGACAGGAGGAAGGGGATTAAATTCATCCCATGTAACTCTAGATGGCAGGATCAGAATCAGTAGGGAGAATTTATAGAAAAAGTGCATTCAGGAAAGGAAGAACTTTCTAAAAATTAGAGTTTAGCTTTGAAGGCAAGAACATGGTTTAAGCATCTATCGATGTGGCTGCACAAGAGAATTCAGCTTAGGGTACACTAAGTTTTAACCACAACGTTCTCTTCCAAGCATTTATTCACAATGCAAATTTAAAAGAAAAAAAAATGTGTTGGGACTGTCAAAAATACTATGACATGCTTAGAACCCTAGATATGTCAGAAGAAAGAAAAACAACCTTAACTGTGTCATTTCCACATTCCTTTTTGAAGATCTACTGTATTTTCCATTTCTTGCTAAATTTGCATGGGGATATGTGTATACAATAAATTATATAATACAGAAAAAGCACATTTGCGTTTTGCCTTCTCACAACCTGAAGTCATATCTCCTCCTCACTCTCTATTTTGTTATCCTTAGTTTGTTTGTAACACTTCCAAATATCTGAAATTCATTTTGTTTATTACTAGCTTAGAGTCTCTCTGTCCACCTCTACAATGTATGTTTCCTGAGACCACGGTCCTTGGCCCCCTCATCCACTTCTACATCCCCGCAGAGCTTAACAATGAACCCGGCATAGAAGAGATACAAATAATTAGTTGTTATTTGTTAGATCTTAAAGTCATAGCTTTCAGGAACAGGAAAAGACCAAAGACTATGTATCTCAACTCTTATTTTAAAGGAAATCGCGGTTTATAGGATCACATATCTAGTTAGCAAGGCAGGACTAGGACAGGTCCACCAACTCTCAACTTAGAATGAGTTTATCTATCTATCTATCTATCTATCTATCTATCTATCTATCTACCTATCTATCTGAACTGAAAGGGATTTTCTGGCAGTCCCAGTTTGGGGAAACAAATCACTGTTGAAAGACTCAGGTCATTGGAGGAAGTACTTCAGTTGACAACTATTCAGAAATTTGGTTGCAAGTTTGGTCTATGGGGAAAATGTCAAGACATTACAAAGAGAAATGGCCCACCTTTAGTATTATTCTTTAGAATTCTTATGTACTGATTTCTCTAACATTTATTAAAAGCTTTGGAGTCAGATAAACTTGGTTTGAGTTCAAAGACTATCACTTATCATCTGTGAGCTGTGAATTTTGAGCAAGTTATTTAAATACTCTATAGCTATGTCCCTATAATGTAACAAGCACTAAATGAGTGTTAATTCCCTCAGTTTACCTTTCTCCTGCATCCCTACCCAAGATGAAGGAGGCAATGTTGCCATGGTTTTTTAGGGGAAATTTTTCAGAAGTATATTTTCAAGGTTACTTGATTATAATTTTATTTTGTGTCTGTTTTTTCCTCAGGCTCTCCAAGTTTTATCAGTTGCCATTATTTCAATTTCTTCTGTTAACTAGTCCCATGTAACATCTGTAGAAAGTGTAGATATTAAGAATTTATTTTTAATAGGATGTGAAAAAAACTCCAAGATTAGAACCCACGTTCCTCCTCCTTAAGCATGATAGTTTCTGCAATCATCATTAAAGAAAAATGTAATTAGCCAAGAGAAAAAGATCTATGTCTACAAAGAAGAAAAAAAGCCAAATGATGTTAAAATATAAAGGCCCATAGCTATTCTATGGAAGCTCCTTTTTGATGTGACAAATGTGGATTATCTTAAATTAGAAACAGAAGAAGGGTCCTGATGATAGATGTTTGCTCCATGATCCACTCTACACAGCTCTAGTGATGGGTGTCTTACCCTTTTACCAGTAGTTCATGCAAAGTTGTCCCATTAAGGCTTTCCCAGTCGGAGTGCAATGTCAGCCACTGCTGGTCTTGCTCCTGTTCCTGTATCAGTTTGGTCACAGATGGTTCTCTGATAGAAGGGCAAATACCAGATAAATATTCAAAGTACAATGATCTTTGACCAGACAATATCATTATTTAGCACTTACTCTCTTATAAAAAGAAGCATTAAATGATCAGCCAATATTTAAAGAGGGGGATTAGTATTCAAAGAAGTTTGGCATGGAATGTGATCAGCAAGAGGGGAAGTTACTAAAAGTATCCTGAAGCAATGAAGATCCACACTGTTACAGCTATTTTAGTCATTCTCTCTGCTGGCATGTATTTGAACTTTGAGGTGTTGGAATTCTAACATATACGATGTAAAAGTTCCAATACCTAAAAAACAAGAGCAACTTTAGGCAGGGATCAAAAGTAAAATAAAATTTATCTGCCTGGAGTATTTTTTCCTTCACTTTTCTTGCCCAATGTATTCCTGCAATAAAGCAATACCTTAAAATAAATAATAAGTAAAGAGAATCAATGGTCATTTAGAGTCTGTTCAGACAGTATAAAATTGTAAGTGGAATTTTTTCAACATACTGCAGAATCTTTATGCACTAAAAATTAGGAAGGTCTCTAGAAAGTAGAGACAGGAGTTAGACAACATCATTTTGCTGTTTACCCATATTCTCACTCAAACTCCACCAGTACTTTCCTGTCAATGCCTCATTCAATCATCAAATAAATATGCTTGTACCCAAGATGTACCCAAGATTTAAAACCTTAGGTTTCAAAAGTGTTTGCGTTTTTGTGTAAAATATCCTATTCCTTATGAAATAATTGGTTCACTTAGGCAATCCATATTTGAAGAAAATCTTTTGGATTTTTATCACCTGATGCTGTTAAGGGTAGAAGAGGTAGAGGAATTCATTTTAGATAGGAGGAACGAGGGCTCCTTCTGAATCTGGAAGTAGGAGAGAAGGAAGCAGGTACTTAGTTGGATTTGGAGATGGGGAGAGAATTCATCAAGAGAATTCAAATCAGACAATCCGATAGTCTTTTCTTTAAGTACGAGGGGCTCCTCGAATGAAGGTGGGGGGTGGTGGCAGGGGTGCATGATGGTGAGGAAAGTGACGTGTATATGAAATTGTTCCCTGGTGGAAGTATTTGGAGAAACACATCAAAGATAACTTAAAAAGAATGGCAAGCAGTGCTGAGGATTCAAATGAACCTGGAAATCTTGAAGTTGTAGCAGCATCAAGTCTGTGAGCTTAGTGACTTTCTTTTTCTGATAATGGAATGCCAATTTTTTTGTAAAAAGGGGGGGCACAGGAAGGGAAGAAAAGTTAGATTCAGTGGCATTGAAAGAAAAATGATCACTTCCCCGGGTTATCGATTATTTTAAAACTACTGTCATTACAGAATAGAAAATAAAAGAAACAAAAACCTCCCCAAATCCAGTTATTTTAAAAAGAATAAAACCCTCTAAAGAGAAGACTTGAGGATAGAATAAGAACCAAAGATTAAAAACAAAACAGAGTCCTTAATCATGGATGAATTCTAATCATTTAAGAACAAATGGCGTAAACCCTGCCCATGCTTTAAGAAGCATCGCACAAGCTTTAATTTATTTAGAAACTTGAAAGAACTGTTTTATATTTGAAGATGTCACAAAACCTACTGCAAAATGAGAATTCTTTCCTTCACCAAAATGAGGCTCTGGCTTTTCAGTAATCCCAGAAGTGCTGTATGCAGAGGCACAGTGGGGTGGAAAATACAAAAATCAGAGGCCACACACACCACTCATGGTGTTTCTCTTGATACCTGCATCCTGAGAATTCCTTTCTGCAATAGAACAATCTGTGGCCTCCTAAATCCAGGCATCTTACTCACAAAAAGCCAAAGGAAGATCAGCTTCAGGTTTGTTATTTAATGAAATCATTCTTTAGGCAGATATTCACAGGGCAAGAGGGACTTGCATGGGGACAAGTCAGCACAGGATTTGCACTGATGCTAGATAGGAAAATCATTGCAAAGGACGCTTCAGTCTTTCAACTCGCAAGGTCCCTTCAGTCACCTCACATTTCATTAATTAACCTCCAACAAGAAAGGCAATTTAGCCTGAATCTCTCAGTTACACCAAGCGGAAAATCTAAGAAATTCATCATCAACAAGAAGGGAATATCATTACAAAAGTTAGTTTCCCATGAAATTCTTAAACCCTAGCATGCTTCTCATGCACAAAAATAAATCTTTCAGCCCTAGAAATGTCATCTTATGGCCCATTAAAAAAATATCAGCGAATCCATATGTCGGCTTCTGCCATTATACAGAATCTGAGCATCTGTGTGATTTCAACTTTTATTTTTTTCTTTAAATAATTTTTAAAATCATGAAAGTAATACTTATACATGGAAAAAACCCAAACATTATACAATGAAAAAATATCCTTCCCATCCAAGATGTATAAAAACCATCACTGTAAATAGCATTTGAGTATTCTTGCCAAGCTTTTTCTGTAGTCCTTGTACATACACCCCTCTTCTTTTAGTCTATACACATTGTTCTGTGTGGTGTTGAGGATGTTTTCATTTAATGATTTATCTTGGAAGTTTTTGCATAATAATAGCTAGATAATAATAATAACAATTATATTTTATTAACTAATAACTATTTTCTGTAGGGCAAGCACTAAAAGATTAGTAATTTGTTTCATATTATTTAATCCTCTCAACAACTTTGTGAAGTATGCTTTATTATTATTCCCCATTTTGGAGATGAAAAAATTGAGGCAACGTGAGAATAAGTAATTTTCCCAAGGTCACACAGCTCTGGTAGTGAGTCCCTTTGGTCTGACATCAGAGTACCACTTCTAACACTATGAACATTACGCAGCCCTCCTCTATTAAGGGCACACACCTTGTTCTTTCCATAGCTGCAAAGTGTTCCATTATATGGATGTACATTTACTTTACCAATCCACTACTGAGGCTGTTTCCAATTTCTGGCTATAACAAAAAAGCAGCAGTTAATACTCTTAACCATTCACCTTTGCTTACATGCACACATGTGAATTGAGAATAAATTCCTAGAAATAAAATTATTGAATCAAAATGTAAATTTTTTATGAATTTCCCCTTCAAAGAGTAATGTCAGTTTACAAACTTATCAAGGGTAGGTTTGTCTATACTTTTTAATTTTTACAACCACATACATAATGTAAGTCATGCTATTAAAACATATCTGGAACTTAACTGCTCAAATTTGGTTTAACAGTTGGTGATGCATTTGACTTATCTTTTTCCATATTATATCAAAAGACAAATCCTGTTGGGTAGAGAGCAAAAGAGCAAAAAAGCATCTTGCTAGTGATGAAGTATCAAAGTCACTGTATCCTAAGGGAGTCTGAGCAGGGAATGCAGTCAGACCCAAATGCTTCTAGAGCAGCTATGAAATCATATACAGAGAAGGAAATTTAAGCAACAATCTACTCCAATGCCCTCTTTTGACAGTGCGAGAAAACTAAGACATAGACCCATCCCAAACATTTGAGGGGCCCAGAGCGAGAGTATAAATGGAGGCCCATATACTATATGTCTACATATTTAGATATTATAAATCAAGTTAACAAGCTGTTAAAGAAAACATATTCTATCTTACCATCTTGATCAACATATCTTTTAGGTTCAAATATAGAATTCTTGGACTCCTTGGAACAGTGGTTTTCAAACTTTAGCATTCATTAGAATCAACTGGAGCACCAGTTACAACAAAGATTGTTGGCCCCATACCCAGATTTCCAGGTTTGATAAGTCTGAGATGGGGCCCCCAATTTGCCTATCTAACAAGATGCCAGGTGATACAGATGCTGTGGTCTGGGACCACACTTTGAAAACAGTTCACTGGGCCCCAGGTGGGCATACCTCTGGTGGGCAGACTCTTTGCCCCATGAGGTGAGGCACAGCTAAGAAGAAAGACCAGAGTGGTCCCTCGAAATCAGGGTTTCTCACCTTTGGCACTACTGACATTTTATACCAGATAATTATTTGCTATGCGGGGCTGTCCTGGGCACTGTAGGGTGTTCAGTATCACCCCTGGCTTCCACACACAAAATACTAGTATCACCACACCACTCCTGGACTGACAATCAAAAAGGTCTACAGACATTTCCTAAAGTCTCCTCAGGGCAAAGTCACCACTGGTTGAGTTCTGGGGTCCAGGGCAAGGCCCCTCTGCTCTGGGTCTAAAAGCAGTACTGCACAAAAAAGCAAGAGAATTTTGCTCAAATGTGCTTCTTGAAATGTGTGGCCGTAAGACACATATAAAAAATGCATAATTCCCCCATACCCACTGAAATGAGAAAATAGAACATATCTAGAATTCTGAAACATCCTGATATTTTGAAAGGAAGTCTATATTTTAAGGCTTAGGTGAACAATCAGATCTCTAGACAACTTGGCTTATTCTTATCTCATTCTCAGGTCACTTGGTATTGAGTAACGAGGCATTTCATGCTTGTATTATAATTACGTAGGGGCTGCTTACCTAAAAAATGAAAGTCAGCACAAATCCCACAAAGCAAAGGGCTTCTTTACTTTTGTCAGCAAGACAGTAGTGCAGGACTTACCTAGACATGCCACACATTCCAGTGGAAGGACCAGGTCTATTCTATGGCATCTATTGCTTGGGAAAGTCATGAGTCCTCAACCTCAGTACTGATGGTTAGTCTTGAAATACAAATGCCTTGTGTAGTGGATACATTATTTGCAATTCTAAATATCCTCCTCAGAACTTGGAAACTTTCTGTTAAACATTTCGTATCTGATTTCAAAAATCTTATCTTAAACCCTGTCATGTTATTGTCTCTGTTTGGTTCCTATAGTTTAGACATGTTAATATTAAAAGCTAGTTAAATTATTTTGCCAGGTAGAAGGAAAACCTAGAAATATTGACAGAAAGGCATCATAGGTTGCAAACAAACACAAGTGAACATGACCATAGAATCGTTTGTCTGGTTAGATAGCTCACCTTACACTTTATACAGCAAAACTCCTGTCAATAGAAATGTTTCAAAGAAGAGCATAAAGTCTGAGTTTATTTTTCCAGTAAAATAAGTATTTAAAAATATTTTTATTGTAATCTTAACTGAAAATATATAATTTTATTCATTTATCTACCTCAAAGGTAGAGTATAATAACTGTACTAGGCTATGATTTACAGGTACAAGAGACAAAAACTATCTCAAAGAAAAGAGAAGTTATAGATTATAAAATTAAATTATAGACTATTCATATTTCATTAAAAAAATCAATGACATAATCCATTTCTAACATACAATTAATTGAAAACTATAGCTATTAAATATATATTCTCATTTTCATATAATTAGAAAATAAAACTAATAAAGCACTATTTAAAATAAACATTTCATTAAAGATATAAAAAATTAATCAATCATAAAATTAAAATGTCATTTGATCATTTACAAGATTTCAATCTTATATTGTAAAACAAACTCAATAAATGGTGTTAGGTTGTAAGTATGTTTTTGAGCAATAAGTATATACCTCTTTCAGAATCTACAGTAGTCCAAGTATTTCCTTCTGGCTATTTTATCTTCAAAAAAAGATCCCATTTCTTTTTTGATAACTTGGAGGAAAACATTGGGGACATGTTTTTTTTTAATTTTTAAGAGACAGAGACAACATTGTCTTGAAAGAAACTTATTTAGTTGTTTAAAAAATGTTTCCTGTTTGCCTTTACCTTCTTTTAGTTCATCAGTGTAAAACTAAAGATTACCAGTTTCAATTACAATATGCCATTTTTTATTCCACCAGTTCAGAAAGTCTTGGAACCAAGGTAGAATTTATTTTTCTAATAGAAGCTTTGCTTCATCAATTGCTCTTTTCTTCCTCATCTTGATATTATAGGCATAGAGAAAGTGCACCTTTATTCAATTCAAACTTTTAAGGCAGAATATGACTCTCTGGGTACATTACAAAATAAAATAATTCAAACTTCAGGGCTTTAAAAAATATTCAGTTAACAGTATTACACCACCAACAACCACATAAATCAGCATTTTAGTACCTAAAATAGTGCCTGAATATCTGAATATCAAAAAGTAGAAATGTAATCAATCACTAAAGGGATGTGGATGGTCTTCAGGATGGCTGGTGCCTGGGGTCCAAGCACCTTCATGACTCTCCATCTCTCATCTCCACTTCTTCAGTTGGAGGGAGGAGGACGAGGTGGGAGGGTGGCTTTAATGACCTCCAAGTAACTTTTCCACAAGCCAGGGGACAGGCTGTCTGCAGCTCTAAACTCAAATCCTTCATCTTTGTGACCAAAAAGGAAGACGTCTTCTCTCCCCAGTCCACTTAAAACAAATCTTATTGAAAAACTTTAAGTATCACAAAACCAGCCACTGTAGCCCAGGAGTGAGGTCCTTTGATTAGTCCAGCTTGGGTGAGGTATTACCTACCCCTCTACCAATCACTGAGGCCAAGAAAAGTGGGTCATGTACAAAGACGGCAGCCCCCTTTTGGATCCCAAGGATAGAATGGGAAGTGAAGCAAGTCCCAAAATGAAGGGATGCAGGTCCCAAAGGAAAAGGAGAGAGGCAGAGAAGCAACAGAATAAATGTCTGCTACAAGTGACTTTACTTGAAATTTTTTAGTTCAAAAGATTATTATGCCTCAGAGTCAAGATCTACATGTTCTTTTGTTAGCTTTTGGAAGATGTAGGAAGAGTACAAGATTGGGTAGATATTAGACTTATGTTCATGAATGACACAATGGGTTATCAGTGAGTGTTCAGTGAACTCAGTTTACTCATTGCCAAAGGAATATCATCCTGGCAGAATTTAAACAAATGACACAGTCAGATGGGCAAGGGTTAAAACTGATGATTAATAAAGTTAATAAGCTGGAATGGAAATGGAGACAGCACACTGGTATTATATCAGATGGAGTCCCTCCCTAAAGGAGTTTTAGTGAGAGGAACAAATTACAAACATGTGAAAAAATAATTTCTGATACCAATAAATGCTTTGAAGAAGACAGAGTAAGAAAATAGAGAGTACCTTGGTGAGTGTGAAAGTTGCTCCAACTAGGGTTGTCAAGAAAGACCTTTGTAAATAGTTGATATACAAGCTTAGAGACACGAATGATGAGATGGAGGTGATCCTGTTAAGGTCTAGAGATCAGCCTTCCAAACAAAAAGAACTGTGGAGCCAAAGCTCCCGAGATGGGAATGAGTTTACAGCACTGGAATCTCAGTAATAAGGTCAAGGTGTCTAACATTTAGTGGACAAGTGGAGAGTGCTAGGAGATGGGGTCAGAGAGTGAGGCAGGGGCCAGATTATGCTTTGTAGGCCAGAGTAAGAAATTGGATTTTGATTCCAAACTGTAAAAATAAAATGAAAAGACCAGTGGAGTTGGCATTTAGATAATATCATTACTATCAGTCCTGTCTTGGGGGTAAAAAGCAAGCCAAATTGCAGTAGGTTTCAAAGAAAACATGAAGAAGTTAAGTCATCACCAGGAGTCTCTGGTATAGTTCCAAAAGGGGGATGCTGCCATATAAGGACTTCTAACAGAAATAACACAGGTCTTTCTGGTTAATTTCTGGGGGATTCTCAAGTTGTAAATCATGTTCTTACTTACCTAGGACCCATTCATATTCCTGCCAATGGCAATGCACTATGATGACTAGAGAATCTGATGCCCCCAAAGACTTTACAGAGATTGATTCTTCCCCATTCCAAGACCTTCTTGCTCACAATTAGCCCTGATATTTTTGGTGGAAAGGTGTGTTTTGACAATTCTGGAGAACTCATGGAAACCATCTTTGGTTTTATAAATCCTGATGTGAATCTATTTTTTAATGGTGAACATTTTTATCACAAAATGGAATGTAAGAGAGTAAAAAAAAATGTGCTTAATCCAGGATCTAGCATAGTTTTATTCCAGTTAATAACGGTGAATTTCCCTACACCACTGAGAAGTTTCCATTTACTTTCATAAATTATTCATTAACCCAACTGACACAGTTTGAGATTCAGATTGCTAACAAATAATCCGAATTCTTGGCAGAGCTTGCTGATAGTGATCATGTGGAAATGCTTTTAGGACAACTGGTAGACTCACCTTGCTCTTGCTTATGAAACCCTCATACCTAGTGGTCTCATGGTAGACCTTAAAAAATATTTCCTCTCCCTTTAGGATGTAGCACTTTTTCAGGAAAATTCTTCTCCTTCCTTACCTCAGAACAGCATGTTCCAGAGAATACTACACTCACACATTGGACTTCATGATTTTCTTCTCATCCAGGCACTCATTTAACTAGCAGCTTCTTGGGAATGTGTTAAGAAATTAATTTCCCATGCCCAAACCACATGTCTGCCAGAGAAGCTAAGAAGTTGCATGTGAAAGAAAACAACACTTCGTGGATTTGCTTCAGCTGACGTCTACTTAGAATACGACAAGCAGGTACTTATTACTATACGACTTTTCAAAAAGTGAAAAACAGGGCTTCCCTGGTGGCGCAGTGGTTGAGAGTCCGCCTGCTGATGCAGGGGACGTGGGTTCGTGCCCTGGTCCGGAAAGATCCCACATGCTGCGGAGCGGCTGGGCCCGTGAGCCATGGTCACTGAGCCTGCGTGTCCGGAGCCTGTGCTCCGCAACAGGAGAGGCCACAACAGTGAGAGGCCCGCGTACCGCCAAAAAAAAAAAAATATATATATATATATATATATACATATATATATATATGTATATATACACACACACAAATGATATACAGCATTGTAGAATTAAGAGGGATATCGTGTAGTACTGATTTTTAAGTACCACAGGAAATTCAGGGCCAAAAGAGGTCAAGGAGATGAGAAAGTCTTCGCAGAAGTCATGAGCCTTGAGTGAGGCCCTGAAGAATTTGGATAGGGAATGTAAAAACAATGCATCTATGCACACAGAGGCAGAAGCAGGAAGGAATGTGTATCTACAGAGCACAGATAAAAGACCAGACAGTACAGAAAGAGAGGAGGAGCACATACAAGAATATGAAGTTGAAGAAAGATGAGCTAGTTTACGGCAGGCCTGCCAGTTGGGAAACGTATTTGGTTAAAAAAAAAAATGTCAAATGAAAAAAGACCTTTGACAGAAAATGATTTATTTCTGCCTTAGTCCATTCAGGCCTCTATAACAAATTACCATAGACTGGGTGGCTTATAAACAACAGGGATTTATTTCCCATAGTTCCAGAGGCTGGAAGTCCAAGGTCAAGGTAATAGTAGATTTGGTGTCTGGTGAAAGCCCATTCCTCAGTCACAGACAGCCATCTTCTTGCTATGTCATCACATGGTGAAAGGTGAGAGGAAACTCTGTGCAGTCTCTTGTATAAGTTACTAATCCCATTCTTGAGGGCTCCATTCTCACGTCCCAATCACCTCTTAAAGGCCCTGCTGCTTAATACCTTCACACTGGGAGTTAGGATTTCACATATGAATTTGGGGGGGACATGAACACTCAGTCTATAGCAATTGAACATAATGTCTGTATTACAGCAGGTAGGGCTCTATTAGAAATTCAGTCATGGGATAGTGAGAGCTTTTAGGGAAACGGAGGGACCAAAAATCTCCTAACCCTATTTCCTTCACCAGTCACTGCTCATCCTTCTTTGCTTCTCTTTTTGGCAAAATTTCCCCAAAGAGTTCTACACTTACTGTCTTTTCTCTCTTCCTACTATCTCTTAGGTGTTTGCCCCTTCACTCTACTGAAACTGCTCACATCAATGACATGCACATTGCTGAAACCAATAGTCATTTTCAGTCCTCATTTTACTTCTCAGCAGCATTTGATAGAACTGACCCCCACTTCTTCCTTTATATGCTTTCTTCAATTGTCTTTCAGGATACCACATACTCCTACTGCATTAGTTGTTCTTTTTCATCTCCTTTGGCTTGCTGCTTCTCTTCTCTGATCCCCTAATGTTAGGGCTCAGTCCTTGATCTTCTTATCTTCTCTCTATATATTCCCTCTCTTGGTCACCCAGATCAAAAAATGAACAATATCATTTCTGAATACATTGAATGCAGACCATCAAAAATATGAACAAGAGCAAGTGTTGGTGAGGAGATGGAGAAATTGGAACTCTCATGCATTGCTGGTAGAGTATAAAGTGGCATGGCCTCTTTGGAAAACAGTTTGGCAGTCATTCAAAAAGTTAAACATAGGGCCTCCCTGGTGGCGCAGTGGTTGAGAGTCCGCCTGCCGATGCAGGGGATACGGGTTCGTGCCCCGGTCTGGGAGGATCCCATATGCCGCGGAGCGGCTGGGCCCGTGAGCCATGGCCGCTGAGCCTGCGCGTCCGGAGCCTGTGCTCCGCAACGGGGGAGGCCACAACAGTGAGAGGCCCGCGTACAGCAAAAAAAAAAAAAAAAAAAAGTTAAACATAGAGCTACCACTTGACCCAGTAATTCTAGTCTTAAGTATACACCCAAGAGAAATGAAAACATATGTTCACACAAAAACTTGTACATGAATGTTCATAGCAGCATTATTAATAAGAGCTAAAAAGTGGAAACAACCAAAATGGCCATCAAATGATGAATGGATAATCAAAATGTGGCTCTATCTACACAATAGAATATTATTCAGTCATAAACAGGAATGGCCTACTGATACATAGTACAACATGGATGAACCTTAAAAGCATTTTACTAAGTGAAAGAAGTCAGACAAAAAATATTTTGCATGATTCTATATGTGAAACGTGCACAATAGGCAAATCTATAGAGACAGGAAGTAAATTAGTATATTTTAAGGGCTGAAGGGAAGGAGAAATGGAGAGTGACTGCTAATGAGCATGGGGTTTCTTTTTTGAGTGATGAAAATGTTCTGGAATTAGACAGTGATGATGATTACAACTATTTTGTGACCATACTAAAAACAACTGAATTGTACACTTTTTTTTTTTTTTTTGGCGGTACGCGGGCCTCTCACTGCTGTGGCCTCTCCCATTGAGGAGCACAGGCTCCGGACGCACAGGCTCAGCGGCCATGGCTCATGGGCCCAGCCGCTCCGTGGCATGTGGGATCTTCCCGGACCGGGGCACAAACCCGTGTCCCCTGCATCGGCAGGCGGACTCTCAACCACTGCACCACCAGGGAAGCCCTATACACTTTTAAACACTGAATTTTATGGTATCTGAATTATATCTTAATTTTTAAAAAAACAACTACAAGGTTTTGAACTTCCTTTCCATGGTTTACATGTAAAGGACCAGCAATCTGGGCTAGACTGACTACTACAGAGGACTGAATCTGTCTCCAAGCATCATGGAAGTCAATCAATCAATAAGGAAACCATCCTGGATTAAATAGTTCTTACATGACAAATGAAATGTGAAGTTAGAAACTTTGTCCTGGGAGTACATGTTAGGAAAAATTACAATGTAAATCCTTATATCAGGGACTATTAGGTAATATAATAGATAACTGTCCTTGTGGTTTTGCCTAAGACACAGAAACATTCTTTGGAAGGATGTTTCTTCTGTTGACAAACTCTAAAAGATTGGGGCATAAAATAAAATTGCAACTAACTCTACAAAGGAATTTTTGCCAAAATAGTACAGCCTATTTCCAGATGATCTAACTTTTATAGAGATAAGCTTATGAGGCCAAGAGACACAGAGAATCACATTCCCTTAGACCAACTTCCTGAAATACCAGATGTCTCAACTGAGCATTTGGCAAGTATTAGAGGGCAGTCTAAATTCTGATTTGTACTGTTGATTAAATAAATGCCCATATGTTTCTGATACTGGACACGCAGGTAGCAAAGTCAATATACCGTCATGAGAATTTAGGGGCTTGATTTATACCCTTGTCTAATCAAATCGTCATCATGTTTCCAGCTGGGGTGAACTCTAGAGATACCTGCAGATGGGGGTAAATGTTTTCAGATTCAGAAAAGAACTCTGAATCCTCTCATTTGGACAAGCACTTAGTTGAGAGCCTAGCATTTCTGCTGTTAGACGTGGAAAGCATGATTTAGGTCTGAAAAACTCTAAGTGCAGGTGTTTTTAATCAACTGCTTCTATCATGAAAGCATCTCAGTAGAATCCCTGCAAAACATGTAATTTGGTGTAGATCTGCATTTTAAACAAACTAGCTACAAAATATACCCCCTGAAGTAGCTGAGTGATCTATTTGGAGTTAAGGTATGTTCGTTTTGGATACTATACAACAGTGCTTTTCTCTTAAATGTTTACTGAATGAATGAATGATTTAATGAATTTATATTATAGTATCAAGATAATGTCTTCCCCACCACGTTATAAGCTCTTTGATGATGTTATTCACCTGTGCGCCCTCCACACAGTGCCTACTCCTGTACAAGACCCACAAGTTGATGCTCAAAAAACGAGGAGGAAGATACTGAATAGAATTAGTTGGGGTTGTTTTTTAAACTTCAAGTTTTGGACGCAGAGTATGTTTGACAGTATCAAGGCAGGCCCATGGAGTGGACACTCCACTCCAGAAGCTAAAAGAGGACAACTCATCCCTCTCCCCTCCCTCTGGCAGCTGGAGTGTAGGTCAATGTCTAGCCATGGCCAAAGAGACACTCCTATTAGGGACTTTGAATGTGGAAGAAATGACTCAAAGGTGCAGGGTTACTTAGAGTTAATTTGATGCACCAGCGGCAGAACTGTGAGTCTGCAGCACAGCAACTGGTCTCCAGGGACAGTGGTGACAGCAGGTCCTAAGCATCCCATTGCCACAGCAGGAATTTGGCCTCGTCTTGCCCATTTTCTGTGTTCCTGCCCCAGCCTGGTTCTCCAGATCTCTGTCAATTCATGAGCCACCCACATAAACTGAAGAGTAAACTTGCAGGCAATCCAAAAGTACAAAAACACTAAGGTTACCTTTTGTACTCATTTACTTCGAAGGTGAATCACTTCTTACCCATTAACTCAGTCAAATAACAGTTATGGTTTTCCAACCATACTGCTCTCTCAAATTTTCCTAGCCCTCCTATGAAATAAAGTTATCTTCAAAAAATCTAAACGTCTATCTTAGATTTTAAATACCTAAGATATTTCAATGACATTTTCCCACTATGTTAAAGAAATGGAGCAAAGAGATTTTTTTTAAAATCCAATATGCACACAGTAGCCAAAGGTAGAGACCACTAAAATGGAGGAATTCATTAATGGATGAATAGATTTAAAAATATGGTGTATCCACACAATGGAATATTATTCAGCCATAAGCAGAAATAAAGTACTGATACATGGATGCATGAAAACATTATGCTTAGTGAACTAAGTCAGATAATGGTGATGGTTGCACAACATTATGAATATACTAAATGCCACTGAATTGTACACTTTAAAATGGTTAAAATGGTGAGTTTTATGTCATGCATTTTACCACAATAAAAAATTTAAGTCCAATATTCAAAAAATTAGAAGAAATATAAAGTAGATATTTTAAACATGATTCATCCCATTTGCAACAGAACAAGGTGGCTTTTGTCAAAAGAATTTTCTGGTTATAAAATCTTTGTAGTTCTGACGCTCCTTCAGAACTCTCAGTGGAGTTATCCGTCATTACATAATCAAGTTTTCTTATTAAGAAATAACCTTGTTGGGAATGTAAATTGGTACAGCCACTATGGAGAACAGTATGGAGGTTCCTTAAAAAACTAAAAGTAGAACTACCACAGGACCCAGCAATCCCACTACTGGGCATATACCCTGAGAAAACCATAATTCAAAAAGGGTCATGTACCACAGTGTTCACTGCAGCACTATTTACAATAGCCAGGACATGGAAGCAACCTAAGTGTCCATCGACAGATGAATGGATAAAGAAGATATGGCACATATATACAATGGAATATTATTCAGCCATAAAAAGAAATGAAATTGAGTTATTTGTAGTGAGGTGGATGGACCTAGAGTCTGTCATACAGAGTGAAGTAAGTCAGAAAGAGAAAAACAAATACCATATACCAACATATATATATGGAATCTACAAAAAAAAAATGGTTCTGATGAACCTAGGGGCAGGACAGGAATAAAGATGCAGACGTAGAGAATGGACTTGAGGAGGGGGACACGGGGAGGGGGAAGGGTAAGCTGGGACGAAGTGAGAGAGTGGCATGGACATATATATACTACCAAATGTAAAATAGATAGCTAGTGGGAAGCAGCCGCATAGCACAGGGAGATCAGCTCAGTGCTTTGTGACCACCTAGAGGGGTGGAATAGGGAGGGTGGGAGGGAGACGCAAGAGGGAGGGGATATGGGGATATATGTATATGTATAGCTGATTCACTTTGTTATACAGCAGAAACTAACACACCATTGTAAAGCAATTATAGTCCAATAAAGATGTTAAAAAATATATAATAAATAAAAAGAAATAGAGTGAGATGCAAAAAAAGAAAAGAAAAAGAAATAACCTTGTGTCTGGTGAGAGGAAAGCAAAGCTCCTTCAAAAAGCTTTTAATCTATGTCTGATCACAGTCATATCCCCTTTCATTTAAACACAATAAGGAAGTGGTGAAAATAAAGTATAACTTAATCGATCTTGGCAAATATAATTTTTCCACTCTGGCAAAGTTTAAAACTCTCTTATTATATCATCAGTTACTCAATTTTCCAAAGATGTGGGACTTTACATGGGAAAAATGGGCTAAAGATGCTGGTATTTACATAATTCTTCAAACTGGGATAACAAAAATGGGCTGCCAGTTGCTATCCCATAATCGGATGGCTCATTAATGTAAAATTATTTCAAGTTTGTTTAGTGGAATCCTGGGAAGTGACATTTACTCAATTTTTTATTCTAGAATTTTATAAATCCTTTATCTTTTATTTCTATCGTTTCTATATTTCCCCCAAATCTCACATCCATCATTGGTAAAAGAAAAAAATGTATGTGTGTGTTTATATATATAAACACACACACACTCACATATATATTCTAAGACCTTTCAATTATTGTTTTCCGACCCCAATAGAACTAGAAAAGAAAACCCTGCACCAAGAATCCAACTTTAAATGTATTGATTTCAGTGTGTTTGTATCAAAGCCAGAGTGAGTGGCTTTTCATTCTAAGAAGCAAAAATGGTGAACTCTTTCGTAATTTACATTTCCTACATTACACAGGGTAAATTGAAATACCAGCAACTTCAAGTTCTATTTCTCAACTTATTAAAAAGATTTATGTTGCTTAAAAAGGAATTTTCAATAACCTCTTGAGGGGGGGGAAATCGCAAGATTTTCCCATCCAGTTTCCTCAGAGGAAACCATCTTAATGCTTTTTTAAGTAATAAAAGCATTTCATTTCAGAAGTCCTTAAAATACAATGACTTCATTTACTTTTAGAGGCTTTATCAAAGTAGGTTGTCAGAAACCCGCACTCTTGAGAGCAGGTGCCTGTAATCAAATACAGTCCTTTCACCTGATCCATGTCCCATGCTTTGGAGGGCTAGGTTTGAGAGCATTAACTCACTCTGCATTCATAAGGAAGATATTATTGCCAAGTTCCGTGAAGCCCTCTGAGAAATTCATCAGGGCTACAAACTACTGACCTTACCCTAAACCCATCTGCTTGCAGGCCAGCTGACTCAGCGTCTCCTGCCAGCCATCCGCACACACGTGGTGTTCCATGGCAGATCTGTGAGCGGTCAGGAATGACGAGGAGTTCACATGTGCAGAGAGGGTCACTGAGTGGAAAAAAGGGGGGGAAACCCTAATTTAAAACATTTCTTCTCATGACACCGAATGATAACATACTTTTGCTTTACTTGCAGACATTCATTTTTATTTCTTTTAGCTAAGAACCATTTGGTGAGTTCTTACCCTGTGCCAATCACTGATTGCCGTGTGGCGGGGGTTGGAAAAATGAATTAGATGTGTTCTCTGCCCTCCAAGAACTAGAGACTCTGGTGAAAGAGAAGGCAGTTCTTAACTTTTCATAATGAGTTACAAGACGGCCACAGGCAGGTCCCATTCCCATGAGTTTACCCAAGGACTTGCATAATTAGAAGGAGCTAGTTGTAACTTCATTCAAATCGTTTCAAGAAAGCCTGTGAGAATGCAAGTGTGTGAGAGGGATGTGTTAATTTCCGATTAATTTGGCATATGCACTAATTCCTCTTTTATCAAAGAGCATCCTCTGTACTTCATACACCATAGATTGTTTGTGGAAACACTGCACAATTAATGACAATATACATCATAACCGTGATTTGGCCAGATGATGCAAAGGACTGAAATAAGAGCCAAGGGGATGGAAAGAGGGATGAGTGTGGGACGATAGAATGAACCAAACTCAAGATGGTAAACTGCAACATTGGGATACTGGTGAGAGATGCCTTTAAGTCCTGTCCATGTAAGGGAGTAGATAGAAGTCTCATCTGAATCTGGAGCGAGAGTACAGGGAAGATGGAAGACCACTTGAGTATCCTCTTCCAGGAGGTGTCAATGATACAAGAATGACTGACTATTGATAATTTATTATGGGTGATAATAGTTTTTTTAAAATTATATTCAAATGAAAAGTTATATCATCAAAACAATTTGAACCCAAATGTTTTTACATATAAGATAGACATTTCAAACAGAGAAGTAACTTGTGGGGAAGTGTTCTGTGAGTTGGAAGTAACATGTACAAATCACCACTGGCAGCTTTTATAATAGTAAACCAGAACACATGAACTTAGTAAGATCTGTGAAACCAGTTAGGATTCATTTAGCTTAAATGGCTGCCAGGCATCAGAGCATAGAGCAGATGGCAGAAACAAGCAGCTCACCACAGTCCCATTCGTCGGAACTGTCTATGCAGTCGGCTTCGCCATCACACCACCGGTCACGTGACACACACTCGTGGTTTGCACATTCTAGCTCATCATCTTGGCAAAATGCTGGCAAGGGAACAAGAAGTAAGGAGACATATATTTTAGGAATGAATGTGATTACCACTAACAGGCACATCATGGTTTGCCAGCAGGAGCATCTAAGGAAGACAAAATGTGGTCACCAAGGCCTCCAAACAGGTGTCAAGACTGAAGAGCAGAACTCATAAAATCTCATTTCTGAGAGATCCATCCATACAAACAGCAAGCATTTAAACAGAACTACTGTCTCCAAGTGATGAGATTCTCTAGTTCTAACTACAGGACTGAAGACGTGGTACCCAGAGCAGCAGAAATACCAAAGATTAGAACACAGGGCTAGAATCTGATGTGGCGAGAGCAGAGTACTGGGCATGAGCGGACTGAAGTCACCCTAGGATGAAAACCAGCTCTGTCCACATTTATGGGTAATTTTATTTTTTTTAATCTCTAGTATTAAATGACTCTCAGAGTCACACACTAATTCTCTCTTGGGTTTTTAAAAACTATGGCAAAACTCCTTGATTGCCTACCTAGCATCTATTACTTTTCTTCCTCCCTTTAAAAAAATGTATTTATTTTTTATTGGGGTATAGTTGCTTTACAATATTGTGTTAGGTTCTGCTGTACAATGGAGCGAATCAGCTATATGTATACATATATCCCCTTCCTCTTGGACCTCCCTCCCATGCCCACCTCCATCCAGGTCACCACAGGGCACCAAGCTGATCTCCCTGTGCTCTACAGCGGGTTCCTGCTAGCTATCTATTTTACACATGGTAGTGTATCTACATCAATCCCAACCTCCCAATTCATCCCACCCCCCTTCCCCACCCCCCATGTCCTCCTTTTTTAAGGGAACATGAATTTATTCAGGCCTGCACACAAGCCCCTGATCCATGGCAAGATTGTGATTCATTTAAGCAAGACATGGCATTTTTCTGACTACAATTTTTTTTCTCTGAGTACAGTTATTAGTCTAGGAGTAAAGATGGGATCCGAGATCAGGGTCTTGGCCTATGGTTTTGTAGGTTGTGATTTCCAAGGTAGTTCCTGCCCAAACCCTGCTGTCCAGGCCATGTGTCCTAGCCTGAAGGAGACAACATCTTTTTCTAATTGGTTCTCCCTAAAGATGCTTCTTTTTTTCAATTCAGCTGTTTAGGTGGTGTTTTTTGGAATCCACACAAAGATAGCTGACTGCTAGCTGGGACCCAGCTCAAAGTTGGCCAATCTGAGTGAAGCCCTAAGTTATGTTCCAGAGATGAGGGTGAGGTTCTCTCTCCTTCCTAGTGGCTATGACCAGGGAAGCATGGCACCCCAGGTGCTCTTGGCAGCCATCTTTGGACTCTGGTAGGAGCCAGCCAGAGGTCAAGCAAATGTAAAGAATCCTGGAAGAGGTGCTGAACTCCTGCATCTGGCCCTACACTTGATTTTTTATATGATAATATAAGGCATATGCAATACATAGGGTAATAAAAGAATAAAATGTCTTCATTGTTTAAGTCTGTTTGAGTTGGGCTTTCTGTTACTAGTAGGTAACGCATCTTAGGAGATATTTTTTCTGATTCTAAAACTACTGGCCATTCATTCAGAATATGTAGAAAAGACAGAAAAGCACAAAAACTTAATAATTCCACCATTCAGGGATTACAATTGTAAACTTTTTATTATGCCCTTCTGATCTCTTTCTATGTGGTTATATGTATTTTCAAAACTCAGCACAATAGTACACATAATTCTTTATGTTTTGTTTCATTCATCTAATGATATGTAATGAACCTATGAGAAATTATCCTTCTAATTTAATTTTTAATGTTTGCATATTATTTCATTTTATGGTTGTATTTTATGTTCCCCCTATTTTTGGATATTTGGGGTGGTTTAATTTTTTCCATGTTATAAATCATGCTAGACTAATATCATTATGCATATATTTTACACGTTTGATTGTATTCTTGGCATATATTTTTACAAGTGGAGTTCTAATCAAAAGGTCTGAAAATACAAAAAGCTTTTGATACATATTTCCAAATTTCTCACTTACATTCACAATGAGAGGTAATTAGTGTTTAAAATAAAACATCACATTCACAACTTCACAGTAAGGACTTACAACAATTTTTTTCATCCATGTTATCAGGGCAGTCTGGGAACCCATCACAGATGACTGTGTGCTTCAAACATTGTTTGTTAGATGGACATTCCCAAAGATTTCTCTCTATACATCCTGAAGACAGAAGGAAAGGTTATTTGCAATAGATGTGAAGGTGAAAATAACAATGGCTTTGATCAAGCAATGTAAAAAAATTACAATATAAAGGTATGATTTCTTTTTTCTTAATGAGTTTTGACTCCTGTATACCATGGAAAATGTAATTTGAAAGCAGAAATGCTTGGTAATCTCCAAACTGCATTATAAATAGTACAGCTCTCCCAGAAGAAGATCAAAAGTGACATATGGGAAATCGAAAAAAAAAAATATGAAAAAGCAACTGTACTTTAACGTTCATCTTTAGCTGTTCCTTTTGCTTTTTAAGCCTATTTGCCAACACATAAGACTCATCTATAAAATGATGAGTTAACGCTTTTAAGCAAGTATGCCAAAACCTAGCGATCTAAATGCCTATTATCTTAAAATGTAATTTCAATCAACTAATGGCGAGGCCATCTATGTGTTTAGCAAAAAAGGCTCCGCCTATATGCCAAATATCTGCAAAACTAGTTCAAGAGTCATTACTTCAGTAACGTAGCCAGAAATCTCAGGTTAGAAACTTTATCAGTTAACATGAGAAAATAACATAATTTGCCTAAGACCAGGACTATAAGCTTGAACTGTAATTTGTCTATAAAATAACAAGCTCTTAAAATGAACTTAATGTCATTTGCTTCACAGGCAGCGCATTTATACGTCCACTAAAACATGCCAAGGGTCTGATGTGTTCTTGACCCTCACCATGCTGGATCCTCACCACCAGTTGGATCCATGACCCTCACCAGGCTGTGAGGGGCGAGAAGGAAGAGACCACACGTATTCATCTTTGAGCATCCTGGACCCCCCTGCCTGGAACAGCAGCTAGCCCTCAGCAGGACCTCGATACACGTGAATCTTAAATGGAACTTCATTTCATGTAAGGTGAATGAAGTGCCAAGCAGTGATGAAATAAGGGGTTTCTTTAGAGATGCTATTTCTCATCTGATCTGGTACAAATCATTCAGAGAAATGTCATAGATGATTGACTCAGGTTTCTTGGAGTCCCTTATGAGAAAATAATCTGCTTTACAAAAAAATCTCATTGAAAAGTTATCAAAATAAGTCCCCAGAAGAGAAATTTTTACTATGGGATAAAATTAGATTTTAAGTGTTTCACCATTCAAAAATATAGGACAGCAGTAGAGTATGTGACTGCAAAACTGTAGGAAATAAATAGTGAGAGTCCTTCACTAGCTGACCATCTAGAATGGTTTTAGGCCCAGGGACATCCATTCTAGGAACTCATAGGAATATAATCTGGAGTTTTCAGCTACCCAAGAATACAGACATCATCTGGCATGTTCTGGCAAGGAGACTCATCACAAACCACATCACTTGCTAGTAGATGATGAGAGAAAACAGCATGAGTCTTTCTGACTGTTCACGAGGTACATTCCTAAGAGTACAGAGAAGAATGTGGACACTTGGAATGAAATGATAAAAGATCACAAAAGTCGATCTACTGGGACATAAGACCTGTATGCTCACAGACGGTCATAATAAAAGATAACATTTATTATCCACTATAAATCCACCTTCTAGATATTAGTTTTAATTCTTACAGTAATACCACAATGCCAGAATTACAATCACCATTTTCTAAGTAAAGAAACTGAGATTTAGAGAAAATAAATAGATTGCTCCAGCCTTATAAAGATCCAGTAGGGAAGCAGGTTCAAGCCTTTAGTTGCTGTCCTCAGTATGCATTAGGGGTAAGAGCAAAGGAAACAAAGCTTAGAGTCAGACATCTGGATTTGAACCTTAGCTCTAATCTCATTAGCTGTATGACCTTGGATAAGTTACTTAATTTCTCTGAACCTCAGTTTCCATATCTCTAAAACAGTAATAATAACGCCTGCTACAAAGGGTTGCTATAAAGAAAAAATGAGTACTCTACAGGCAGTAATTTCCCTTCTGTATCTTCTCTTTTCTAATAAAAGTTTGCGTGGCCTAATGCCTCCTTTGTGGAGTTATGATGAACATAAATGAAGTAGGATGAAAAGGTCAAGACATGAGTCATATGGAAGATACCACTATGATTTTGTGAAAAAAATCATTCTCTCTTTAAAGTGACATTTTTGGTGTAATTATGCTTTAAGTGTATGCTTTAAAAGGAAAAGGCTATGACTCCATTAAAAATTAAAACTAGGTATGGATAGGATGGGATATTTAATGCAGCTGTAGGTTATGAAACCAAATAATTGTTGATGTCAGAATAACTGCCACCTCCCCCCGTACAGACGTAATGGCTACGCCCACTCACAGAGGCCACCGTGTATTGCTAAAGTGACCAACTCATCCCAGTTTGCCTGGGACTTTGCAGGTTTGAGCACTAAACGTCCCTGCTTCCAAGAAACCCCCCTCAGTACTGGGCAAAGCAGAATGGTTTGTCAACCCTAAGTGCGCTAGGCGTTCTAACGCTGGGTTCTTCACTTTCTCTCTCAGTTTCACAAAATCTCTGCGAAGCAGGCTTCCCTGTCAGAGGCAGATCCCACCTGAACCGGGGCACCTATTTTCTCTATCAAAACAGTTGTCATGATAGGTGAAGAAGGCAAAGCACCTCAAAGCAGATGCTTCTTGAACTCTAAGAAGCTTTCAGTGATGCCAGTACAGAGTAAGTGGGTCCACTCATCAGGGCTGCTAACTTGAGCTACATCAAATAAAGTGTTGTCAGGGTAGAGCTGCTCGTCTTCGGCCAGCAGCTGCCCCAGTGGCTGTGGATGCGACCTCAGAGCAAATCAAGGGAGCTGAGAAGTGAGGTTCAGGCCTGGCAGGTGTGACGGCCCCTCCAGAGCCTGTGACCCTGGGCCATGGAGCCCAGATCTCAAAGAACAGCTGCAGCATCTGTGGTAGCAGCCCGAACAAAGGAGCTGCCTCCCTCTCTGAACTCTGGGCCTAACCGTCAGGGGCAACAACACCAGCACAAGTCACAGAGCTCCCATCTTTGACCAGAAAGCCCCAGGGGACCTCCCAATTCCTTAGTCACACCCCTTTTCGGGGTGCCATCTTCACATCATCCGCTTCAAGACGTGCTGTCTCAGTACCCTGTGAAGAGGCAGGATGAAGACTTTGAAAGGGCTTTAAATTGCAGGGTGGGAGCCACCCTCAGTGACCGTAATCCTGGAGACGAGGACATCCACCACCAAAACAAGCACTACCTCAAGGACAAGGTTCCACCCGGATTCCCATGTTCACTGTGTGAATCAGGGACTCTGCCCAGCCTGTGCGTTGGACGTGACATGCCAGTCTGCCCTCCTCTGCCATAAATAAGACCTTGGTCTTTCAGAGATAATACCAAGCTAGACAGGACTCCTTCCCTCAAGGGAGATCCCTGAGGTGACCTGTAAGGGGACTTGCCTCCTGGATTTCTTAGCACTATGGCAGGTGGGCTTTGAGGACTGAGTAAGGCATGTTATAAGCATTCCAAGCTGTGCGGGATAAAGTGCTCTTCTCTAAATGTTACAGGTGAGAAAACTGAGGCCCAGAGAAGTTAAGTGAATGGCCAAAAGTCACACAGCCTCTAAGTGCTGAGTCTGGATTTAAATCCAAGCCTAGGTCTACAGAGAGCACTCTACCATTCCAGGCTGCCTGCCCAAGACACCAAATGAGATAGCGAAGAGTTAGCCAAGTAGCAAAATATCTAAAGGGAAGGAGAATGTCTCTTCCTTAGCATGAAGGATTAAATGTGATCAGAGATCAATACGAAGACTCCTTCTGAAAGTACATTTGTGGGTATGCGACATGAGATGAACACAATGACCCTCACTCTGTCTTCTAGTCACAGAGCAGGAAATCATTCTCTTCCACAAGCAAAGGGACAAAGAGACATGAAGGCATGGAGACTGGCTCTCTGGAGTATTTAAAAAAAACACACACACACACAGTAAAGTCCTTCTCTGTGAGAAATACACAAATACTATTAAGGAGTCCAAACAGGGAAAAAAAGTCTTTTGGAAAACTGTTAAAATCAAGCTGTAAAACCTATAAATATCAGAGCCAGAGGCTTTAAACACAGCCTAAAGGGGTTTTGACTCCAAGAAGAGGTTCAGGTTATAAAGAAAGATTTTACTGCATTTTATCTATCACCCAAGAGGAGATCAAAGATAGATGATGAAATGGTTTTTAATTATTTGAAGATAAACAGAAAGGTCCTTAATGACACTCGCATTTGTATTGTTGTCTATCTTTCTCTGTATGTTGTATACCCTTTTATGTAGAAGAGTGATCAATTAGTAATTGTGATGTTATATTCATGTAATGAAGGGTTTTATTTCTCCAGGAGATATAAATAAAACTGTTTGAGCTATATTCTCATTTAACTGACCCATTGAGAAGACTCGCTGCTCCCATCACAGACCAGGTACCACCTTGTTCCTGCTGGTATAGCTAGCTCATCCAATTGTGGACATAGGCCTAGCAAAAGCTAACTTCAGTCTCACAAACTCATATCTATAGCATGAAGGCAAAGCTCAGAAATATAATCTCATTGTTATTTTCTTTAGCTCACCTTTCCTTTATGCCCTCTTGTTCATTTCTCTGCCCAGATCTGCACCTTTTTCTCCATTGCTTAGATATCAATGCTTGGTAAATGTTAGATTGAAAATAAGCTTCTTTCATCCAGTTGCTAGATCTACAGCCAGCTTCATCTACACAGTAGATGTTCAATTAATGACAAACTATCACTTTAAGACAAGGAAGTGCTTCTGTACTGACGTAGTACTGACTCTGTAAATCACTCCTATCTTTTAGACTTCTCTCCCATGAAGCAATTCTGGAATGATATGTTCATGTTTACATAATTCTTCCAAACACTTGCTGAAAACATTTCTAATAATGACAATACTTCCGACTGTTGTTTACCCTAACAATTATACAATCAGTACAACTTCAACAACAAAAATTTACCACAAGAGCAGGAGACACTTCAGAACAACATTACTCCCAGCCCAGCAGGATGGCTCCCGCAAAGAAGGGAAGCAAGAAGAAGAAGGGCTGGTCTGCCATCAGTGAGGTGGTGACCAGAGAAAACACTGTCAACATTCACAAGTGCATCCATGCAGTGGGTTTCAAGAAGCGCACCCCTAGGGCACTCAAAGAAATCTGGATATTTGCCATGAAGGAGATGAGATTTCCAGATGTATGCATTGACACCAGGCTCAACAAATCTGTCTGGGCCAATGGAATAAGGAATGTCCCATACCATATCCATGTGCAGTTGCCCAGAAAACGTAATGAAGATGAAGATTCACCAAACAAGCTCTATACGTTGGTTACCTATCCACCTCTCGCCACTTTCAAAAATCTGCAGACAGTTAATGTGGAGGAGAACTAACTGTTGATTGTCCAATAAGGTTATAGAACTGCCAAAAACAAACAAACAAACAAACACTACTTACTGCTAAATGTCTAACGCATGTATTTTAAAAGTGTATTTACAAATGGTGCGCTTTGACCTCCATGTTTTCCTGCTGCAGAAGTGTCAGAGAAACAGCGTGAATTTCCAACACATCAATTATTTTATAACTAAATTAAAGACGTACTGTTTTGAGGGGAAAACCCAATACTGTTGTTAAAATTTTGGAGGAGCTGCAGATGTGTGAAAGTGAATAGTTAATAGTTACATCATTCAGTAAAGCCCAAGCATTTAAGTGCATTCCACTCCACAATGGATGGAATAAATCAGAAAGACAGGAAGCTTGGAGTGAAACCCAGCTTTGCTGGAGCTGGTGTTTGCATGACCAGATGGTATGCCTATCCACGCCCATGGAAACAGAGGGACAAACTGAGCAAGTAGGCAAAATGGGAATCCGAGGATTTCCCAGTAGCCCTCTATTGGGCCTTCCTCTACTGCGTGACTTCTTCATTTGATTTTAACTGCTGTGTTCTCCCAGAGCATGGGACATGCCCATTCAAACGCGTGCATGCGGCCCAGTTGCTTTGGAAAACTTAATGAGAGTTCTCTCATAGATTAATACTGTTGGGGCAATTAATGTTCCAAATGTATTACTTTATTACTGACTTTTAACTTTCCTTAACCAGAACTCTCAATAACATCGCCAGTCTTTTGAGTGATTTATAGAGATTAGACAATTTATTCGATAGTTCTCGTGAGCCTTTCATTGTGAGATTAAAGTACTGACAAAAACTCATTACTTAACTAGAAATCTGAACATTTTAGGATCATTTGTACCCTATAGTGCTTTAAATTTCTTTTTTACAGAATATACTCTAGAACTCAGACCATTTAATCTTCATAAGACTCTTTGAGACTAAGCTTTTACATTTCTCAAATTCCCCTACTGCAAATTTCGGTCTAGCCACCCAAGGAAGTATCATGTAACCTCTTTGGACAATCTAAGATAATCTATTTTAGTTTGCATCTCAGAATACCATAACCCATCAAAGCCATAGTGTAGTGAAAAAATCCAATAGATTTTTTTTTTTTTTTTGCGGTACGTGGGCCTCTCACTGTTGTGGCCTCTCCCGTTGCGGAGCACAGGCTCCGGACGCGCAGGCCCAGCGGCCATGGCTCACGGGCCCAGCCGCCATGGCTCACGGGCCCAGCTGCTCCACGGCATGTGGGATCCTCCCGGACCGGGGCACGAACCCGTGTCCCCTGCATCGGCAGGCGGACTCTCAACCACTGCGCCACCAGGGAAGCCCCCAATAGATTCTTAATAAATCATTTATATAAGGGATATTAAATGAGTTTTGATTTATTTCTTTACATACAGACCTCAAACAACAGTAGCTTCTCAAAACACTGTATGTTCCTCCCTAACAAAATTACCATCATTCTGACAGTTCTAATTTTCTAGAAGATGCACTTATCCATATTTATAGTAGCTGATAGGATTTCAGTTGATTGCTGTGACATTTTGTCTGGACCAGAAGGGCAATGTCTACTATGGAAAACTCATTTTGGGAAGCAAGGCAATATTTCATCCCTCAAAGGCCAAAAGAATAAAATGATTTCAAAAGATGCATTGCCTCATGTGCTTTCAATGGCAAAAAGCGTCAGGTTTTTTAAGCAGAACAAGCTAAATAATCATAACCAAACTATTCTTTGGGTAGCCCTTCAATCATTTTACTTTACTCTAAAACGTTGCTTAGTAAAGAGCACTGTCTGTTTTCTATTCCCTGACACATTTTGAGGTTACAAGTACAAAGGTTTGCAGGGAAATAAAATGGGAATTAGCTCCACTTAAATTGCCATTGGCATTTCTGGCCTTTCCATTGGTGATTTTGGAGTTCAAAGGCAGAAATGTCAGGAAGAGTTTTATCCTTTGCTGACAGAGACAAAAATCAGAGAGGGCATGAAGATAAATCCCAATTAAATTTGAATTTTAGAGCCTGCACTCTGTCTTTGTGTATCTAGATGCCTATTTAAGAATATGGGAATTGTAGGCAAGGACACTATTATTCTGACTTTAAAACAGATGACAACTGCTTTAGAATCTCTCAATAAAAATAATCTCTTACATTTGTGAAGAGCTTCTTCTTTTACTAAGAGTTTGCACATATGTCATCAAGGTTATAAACAGAAGTGTAATTTAGGGAAAATCAATGGAATTAACAGGAAAAGCACTTATAATTCATGTTTTGCCATTTGATAATTTAAGAAGTAAATGCCTTAGCATTCAATCCTAGTCACTACTTACAACTATCAGTAAACAATGGACATATATTAAAACAATCCCTTATCCTAACCAGTTATTAGTGTACATTCAAGAAGAGTGCCATCTCACATACATACCACAGTTTTCTTCATCACTATCATCATCACAGTCAGCCTGGCCATCACATCTTCTGGAAGCCAGAACACACCGTCCTGAGCTGCACTTGAAGTGACTAGGTGAGCATTCTGTTAAAAGCAGTGGGCCATATTACTGTCAACAGACAGAAAACCCAGAACCATCAGCTAATTTATCCATTTACATGTGGGATGTTGTGGAGAAGTTATCACTGAACATAAGGATGGTCCTTCACAAAGCTGAAATGGTCAAAGTTTACTTGGCTTTCTTCTGTCTGCCTATCAGCATCTTTTTCCTTCATCCTTGACATCACCTCTTCAGATCAGCTGTTTTGTGTCTTTATGCTTTCCAGCAATTAACTCCCTTTCCGAATGGACAGCCTAACAATTGCTGGAGCCTGAAATGTCCTATGAAGTCAATGTTCCCAACTACCCAGCTGGCTTTCCTTTAATGTGTCATATTGTTTCCCATCCTAATCTTTCCACCTAGTGGGCAGGTCCTTGATTCCATTTCTCTACTTGATTATCCTACATTGCCAAGGTCTCTGAATGCTTTGCACTTGAAGGAACCAAGGCTTGATCTTCACCATTACCTACAGGGCCCCTAGTATAAAAGCAGCATCCATATATAATGGACTCTGTGAGTTAAGTGTGTTTAAAATAAATACCTAGAGAATTAAAGTCATCTCTGCAATTTATTTTTTAAATGAAGACAATGTCTAACAGATGGGTATCAAATTCTTCAATGTAATCAAGTTTATAGATTCACCACCTATGCAGCCTTTCTACTGGTAACTAAATACAAACAATAACAACAAAGAAACTTCTAAAAGTAGCTGATATATTCATCCATGTTAGGTACCCCATTGTAATTAATTTAAAAATTAACCTTCCACATCGTCATCAGGCATTAGACAGGTTTGACTGTCTGAATTTTCCTCTGGAAATTGATTGCAATCTGTGTCTTCTGGCCACTGTAGGCCCACAATCCCAAGAACAGACTCACAGCGTTCTTTGGAATGCTCACACAGAGCTCTAAAAAGTGAGAAAGACAAAATATTACAAGCAGAAACAGCTACACCTGATGTTAGGCCTCTATGTAGGGTTTTAATTCTGTATGGCTATGGGTTGGCATGTGTATGTGGTGTGTGTATGCAGTGTGTGTGCGTACCAATGTATATATATGAATGCACATATACATAATAGATATTTGGGAAACCAAATTGAGTAATATCGCTACAAGGGGGATACATTCCAGAAACATACTTTCACCAAAAGAAACTCCATTGCAGAAATAGAAATAGAGATGTTCCCAGAACACGGATTCCCTCCTCCAGTTTGTCTTTCTCATTTTCTCTTCTGTCTTTCAGGCAGACACACTCCAGTGTTTTTTGTTTTAATCAGGGAAGCCCCCAAAATCACTTGGACAGTCTGCCACCAAAGGTCATGGAATCTATACAACACCCTCAGCCTCAGCCCCCTGTGGTGCCCTGTGATGTGAGCCATTTCCTGTGCCAACCTGGCTTACCTAAGGCATTATTACTTCAGCTTACACCAAACCCATCTGTGTTGAGCTCAAGTTGGTAAAAATGAAGTTTGTTGGTCTTTGTTAAAGAAAAGACACACTAAGCATTGTACTAGGTGCTTTTATGTGTATTATCTCATTTGTACCAGAATATTTTTAAATTGAGGTATCAGCATGTCTCAGAGAAGATGGCTTTACTTCCTACGGGGAAAGAAAAAAACAGTTTGCCTCAATGTATTACCAAGAAATTAGTTACGAACTTTTTTTTTAAGTAGACATAATGAAAGTAAGTTCTTAGGCAAATTTTTTATTTCGCTTTAAATACATTCTCATTTCTTAAAAGTTTCAAACTTTAAACCACTAAGGTAATTTTAACAGGTAAGGAATGGTTAGCAATTGAATGGAGACGTTTCAGAAAAGGCTCTGTCTAGATTTAAGTCTGTCTAGATTTAAGTTAAGATAGAGCATAACTTAATGCTGGTTTAGCCTAGGAATTTGGGGCAAAGACAAAGCCATGGCATTCTCATATTAGGTTTGCAAAAATGGGAAGCTCAACAGGGTTTAGTAACTCTCTGTTGGACTGAATAGTTTTGTTGCAGATTAATGTAAAAATGTATATAACTCAATTGCTGCTGATATTTTAAATTAACCAAACGATACCTAATTTAGATGGAAGTCAGGTAGTGCCTGACTCTACCACTTTTTTTTCCTATAAAATGGAAATACAATATGTGGGACTACAACTCCATCGCACACCTGTTATAATAATCTGTGCGGTGCTCAGCCATAGAGACAGCAATCCTAAAAGGTTATTTTGAGGATGAGAACTACCCTAAAGTATTCAGCACATTTTAAGGGCTCAAGAATGTTAGTTTTTTTCCCAACTCATAGCTTAAAAACTGAATATTAAGATCAATAACCAAGCTTGGCAAAAGGACTTATGTGTTACCCCATGAGCATATCAGTATATTATTCTTGTCATAATCCCCAAATTTTTCTTACAAATATCAGAATGTAAAACTCACTTTGATAGCCACTGAAAATGAAAGATGTACGTGTATGTGTAAACCTAAGAAACAAAACTAAAGTGTCTAGAAGTTCAACACTTGATTCAAAATGTTTATTCTAAACACTTATTCAAAAATGGTTATTGAATAGTATTTCAGGATCAGTCTTATCTTAGGCATTTTAATATGAAACCTAAGTCCTAAAATTATCAATCATATGTGGATATGTGTTCCAGAGAACATTGCAATAGGGAAATTCTTATACACATATGAAAAGAAATTCAAATACAAGAATTTGTTAAGTACTACTGAAAGTAATTATTCACTATCATCAACCTTGCTTAGGAAAAGTAGAATAAGATTTATAAATAACTTGTTAACATAAAACTGGTAGACGTTTTATTAGTGATACTTTAAAAGGCATTTAATAGAAATTTTCAGAATTATGTTTGCACAGCCAACATTAAATTTTACTCTATTTGTATAATTTGTTTAGTTCCCCCAAATCATTTTTAAATTTTCCTGCTTCCTGTCCCAACTCTATAGATGGCCCTACCTTGTCATCCATTTGATATCTGGCATATAATTTACTGTTTTCCCATCTGTCCACTGTATTGATATTCTTGCTTTTTCTTAAAGCTCTGAGTGACTTCTGATCCCAACATATGGTTTCCATAGTTACCACTCACATTTAGGCAGGCATATCTGTGTATTCACCCCTTGATGGAAAACAGCCCTGAGAAAAGCAGCCCTCACCTCTGTGACAGCCACCCTGTACGTGCACATTCTCTGACTACAACCCTGAACACACAGCATAGAAGAGGGACCAAACTGCCACAAAGCAGTTAGTTGTGCTCCTGTCCTAACATCAGAGCTTTGTTTATTCTGGGCTTACAATCAATGCACAGCACTTTACATTTATGTACATTCATCTAATCTCACAACCACCCAACCCAACCACCACCACTATCCTGATCTTACAGGTAAAGAAACTGAGGCTGGGAGAGACTGAGGAACCTGTCTCAGGCTACAAGCAGCTACAGAAGAGCCAGGATTTGAATCAGGAGGTGGACACCAGAGTAATAATCTTAACCCATAGGGCATCACTCATATCCTAAATTCAAGCCACACTCTTGAAAAACCATCCTGTATTTCATCTAACCAGGTAGAAAAACAGCAATGTCCATCCCCCGTCCATCCTGAGTTTGGTGTGATGACTCCTTCAGCCCACTCTTTGTGTAATGTCTCCTAACTTTTGATGTTATCAGAAGGCAGCATTTAAAATACATCAACATTGCCAGAGAAATAGGGAGACACACCCCTACTGCTGACTCACATTTTAAAAGCCGCTTCCTGATCCAACAAAATGAAACACTTGTGATTTTATTTGATTAAAGTCCATGAATTATTATCAAAGGCAGTTCATATCTCTCTTGCTTGGTATTTCACTGATGAATTCTTACTCAGATATTCATTTTAGAATTCCTACTTCTTTACTTTTTAAATAGGTAATTTGTTAAATGCAGGACCTGTTGGCAAAGTATGTACTTTGTCTAAACTCAAACTATGTCTTCATTCCCTTGGTTCCCCTTGAGGGAAAATGAGGATGCCTGGGGGAGACCCCACTGTATTACCTGCAAGGGGGGATACGCTGGCTTGTATTCTTGTCACACTTCGGTACCAAGATGGTGCAAGCAAAGAACATGAGGTATTTGTAACAGTTGGTTTGAACAAGTGCAGGGAAAAGAGAAGACTCCCAGCTGATGGATGCTTCCTTTTGAGTCCTGTGGCCGAGGTAATTTGGATAATTTGTATGGTTGTAGGGCAAATTCATGCAGAGTTCCAACGTAATTGGTTCACACTGACCTAACAAAAAAAAACACATACAGATACATATATTTTTAAATTTCACATGTAAAACAATTTCTTAGTATCTTACAAAATTAAAATCTATCTTATCCTTTCTTGGAAGTAGCTAAGACTAGATGTAAGTAGTATATGAGATTGCCATCAAAAGGTAAATAGTGTAGTTAATGAAGTGTCTTGACAAACCAAGATTCATTTCTGTATATGGAGCTGCTAGCACACTGTCCAGAATGCATGTTTCAGAAAGTCTTTCTCATTTTTCTCCCTCGGCTCCACTTATCTGATTCCTTTTACTCACTTTAATTTGTCTTCTGATTTATCCATTACTTCTAAACTAGTGTATTCCCCACCACCTTCATAGCCATTTAAAAAAATCAATGAATTTGGCTAAATAGGCAATTAGATGACTTTTTTCTATACGTTTTATTGTTGATCAGTGTATAAGGCTATACAATTTCAGGTCAAGAGGAGGCTGAGATCCATTAGATATCCATTGCCAATGAGATAACCCCTAACCCTTTAGCTTGGCATCCAAGGCTATTTCACACTCCAAATCACAGCCTAACTTTCCAGCCTCATCACCCATGACTATCTCGCCAGCAATATTTCCTTGGTGACACCAGACATTTTAAGAATTGCACGCGTCCTTTGTGGGTCCTGTTAGCTTTTATCCCCTTCTTTCCTTCACACACTTGTAATCACCCCTCAAATGCAATCATGGTTCTAGCTGCCAGGTACACAGGGCAACTGCTGATTGGAATCATCCTTCCCCATCCTGCCCACTAAGCTAATTTCTCCTTGTTCTGCAGCACTCAGCACAAACCCCTCTTCCAGGAAGGCTTTCTGGCCAACCACTCTTCCCCTTCCACTCCTAGTAGGTCTCCGCTGAGCTCCAGAGCATCTCCAGGGTGTGCATGCCATGCACTCATTGCCCTCTGCTCTATTCTTTACTTACTTGCCTTCCCCATACAATTTGAGAGTTTTGTGAAATGAGACCTCATTTCTTCTTTTTAATTGAAGTATAGTTGATTTACAATGTTGTGTTAGTTTTTGGTGTACAGCAAAGCGATTCATAAACACACACACGTATGTATATATATATATATATAATTAATTCTTTTTCAGATTCTTTTCCATTATAGTTTATTACAAGATATTGAATATAGTTCCCTGGAGAACTTATTTCTTGATCTCAAAGTCTGCACCAAGCATAGTGTGAGAATTAAGGAAGGAAAGGAGGGGGGAGGCATCAGAAACTATCCTTTAAAATGTAAAATGTAAAAATAATGAAAATAATGAAAAACAGAGTCCCTGCCATTGAAGCACTCTAAGTCTCCAGAGGAAGAAAGACACATGCAGGTAGCTGTGGTATAACATGAACAGGCTAGGCTAGTGGGACTGAACAAAATGCTAGAGCCCGGAGAGACAGAGTGGATAGGAGCAGCTTGGGAAGCCTTCCCGGGATAAGCGGGGTTTGGGCAGGTGTGGGGGAATGCGGTGGAAAGGCTCTCTGTCCCCTCTCTGTCTGTGGTGGACGTGCTTCATTCCCAGAGGAGAGGGGAAATCAAGGGAGTGTCTTGGTAGAATCAGGTCAGGTCCACCAGAGATTTCATGCCTTATTAAGAGTAATTATTCAAATTAAATTTAATTATTTGACTAGGAAATGGTATGCAGGCAAACAGATTAGCAATAAGGACTGCAGGGAAATATTAAAACAGCTCTGGGACTATTTCTTAATTTAAAGAGTCTGAGGGCTTTGCAGAGATTATGCTGATAAGGAGCCCGATATTGGCCAGACGGAAAAATTTCACGGACCAAGTATGTAAGACTCTCAGTTTATTGAGGAAGGAGTAAAACTCTAAAGCTGGCATAATCCTGAGGATGCCTACAGGGTGGAGAGAAGAAAGAGAGACAGAGGAGGTATGGGGTTGGTTCAGCTTACCACTTCTTTGATTTGTGAAAGAGGAGAAACACTGAAATGTTCTGAGTTCAGATTATACATAAAAAATTCATATTCCTTATAACAATGAAAACAATACAAAGACGCATATAGGAAAAGCTCTTCATCTCCCCACCTCCCTCTCTCTTAACTTCCCTCAATGCCAAAAGATGGGTTTCCTCTTCAGCTTGCTTTTGTTGCTTGATTACCTGTCACAACCATCTTACAAATCAGTAGAGGCAGCTCACACTCTATATTTTTCTTAATTTCTTTAATATACTTAAAATTTTACAAAAATGGGATCATTCACACATATTTTGATGCAGTCTTTTTTTCCCTGTAGATGTCTTTTCTTTCTCTCTCTTCCTCAACTACCCTATCAAGTTTTAACTTTTTATCAGTTTGTTTCCTTGAGATGACTAATAGGCATATCACATGCATAACTTTTCTCTCTTTTGATATGTGGGATGTATCGATTTTGATTTAGGATAAGATATAGGCTTTAAGTGTCTCAGAGTCAGGGGAGATGAAAGGATTACGTTATGATCATGTATTATCCTGAGATCTTTACTGAATGCGGTGAGGTTGTTTTGTTTCCTTCATAAAGGCATTCTTCACAAAGTGCTAAGCAAGAGAAACTTTCAAGTATCTGGCAACCTCAAATTCTACGACTTATGGTATCAATAAACTTTTATATCTTAAGCAGTAGACTCACTGACAAGCCTGATTGACATTAGCCACTAGAGGGCGATCACGTCACAAACATGTGGGGACGTTTAGCTGTTGCAGGGCTGTATAATTCAGTGTGAGCTTGAGGCAGTGCCTGGCATGGCGTCCTGAGGATAGATGAGGTTTAATAAATATCTGTAGAAAAAAAGATCCTGATGGAGTCTCAAAGATAGCCCACCTTTCAAAGTCTGAAACAATATTTGATAAATTCAACCTAAAGAAAGGACTGTTAACTAAACGATGTTACATCTTCATCATGATGCAATACCTGAAACCAATGGAAATCATGTATTAGATTGATGGTCGTTTACATGAGAAAATGTCATTTCCAACATCCATTGGCATATATATCCGAGATTCATCTTTGTGTCAAAACTTTAAAGCTCTCTTTATTATTATTTATTTTTTAGAATTTGAAGAGCTATTATAAGGTGGACACCCTTATAACTACTACCCAAGTCAAGCAATTGAACACTGCCAGACATCCCATGTACCCTTCCATATCCCCTGTCTTATGTCGACCTTCTCCTTCCCCCATAAAGTAAATGCTGAGTTTCAGAGTCATCACTTCCTTGCTCTTCTTCATAGCTTTATTACATAAGTGTGCACCACATCCTACATACTACAGTTTGGCTACCCATTTTTGAAAACCAAATTTAAGTCTCTTATACTATCTATGTTCCCCCTCCCCTCCATCTCTTTATTTTTCTTTAATGTTTAACTATTGAAGAATCTGGGGACTTGACCTGTAGAGTGGGCCAGAGTTTGGATTTTGCTGATTGCACACTCCTGGGGAGGTGAAACATCTTCCCCTGTCCCCCTTGTCCCCTGAACACTGGCAGCTGAAGCCAGGGGGCTGATTAGGCTTCATCCCTTTGGCAAGACTCTAGGTTCTTTTATCAGAAGACACATCCGTCTGATTTCTTTTTGTGATGTCTACAGCTGTATGTCCATGCTCAGTGCTTTGCCCTGTTAATTCACCTGGTTACCAAATGGTAATATTCGAATTCAATCATTTATCTTCCACTTACTAGCTGGGAATGCTTTTAGAAAGAGGTTGTTCCTCTCATCTACTATTTGATACTGAGAACTGAAGTCCTTAATCATTACAGCATATGGCTTGTTGACCACACCCCTATACTATCTGTTCCTTCCACCTAGAGATTGCAAGGAGAGGGCAGGAAATTGACAGACCACTGGGAAATTATTTGAAGAACAAAGCTGTTCATTTCTTCCTGGATATAACTTTTCAGTGGGGGGGAATCATACTGCCATCTTCCCACTCATATATACAACTTTGGTTTTCCTTTTCTGTTCTTCAAATACACTCAGACAGTTTCCTTAGCGTCTTACCGTCTCATCAGCTTCCTCTTTCATCACAGGTGTTCTTGCCAGGTTCCTTCCATATATATTCAGCAAACATTTGAACACCCCCTCTTCTGCATGTCAGGCACTGGGCTAGTCACTCGTCCCCATTCCTTCTCTGTTATTAAAAATAAGTGTTGGGGGCTTCCCTGGTGGCGCAGTGGTTGAGAGTCCACCTGCTGATGCAGGGGACACGGGTTCGTGCCCTGGTCCGGGAAGATCCCACATACCGCGGAGCGGCTGGGCCCGTGAGCCATGGCCGCTGGGCCTGCGCGTGCGGAGCCTGTGCTCTGCAATGGGAGAGGCCACAGTAGTGAGAGGCCCGCGTACCGCAAAAAAAAAAAAAAAAAAAAAAAGTGTTGGAAGAAAAATGTACACAAATAAACATGTAGAACTAAAGGTTGATGGAACACTATGGGAAACTTGGGAGGGTCCCTGAAGCATGACAGTCATACTGGACTTCATACAGCCATGGCGATCATGGGCTCAGGGAGGTGGGGAGAGAGACATGCCCAGGAGCTGCTCTCTCCGCCAGGTTCCCCCAGATGTCTGAATTGCACTCTACAAGGTACAGGTGATGGATTAGTCCCTCTACACCAGACTGATGGGAAATAACATTCCTGATCCTACCCCCCAAGGCAAGGACATGTCCGTATTTTGCCTCCCAGCAGGGTGCAAACATGTTAAAGATTCTGGGCTGGAGTGGATATGGTGATACTGTGATACTTTTAAGCCTCTCCATACACAATATCATCTGAGATGTGTTCTTTAGGCTTTTTTTAATTGTAGGCACTTCCGCTAATCTGAGATAAACCATGGATCTTATCCACTGAAAAATATGAAAACCATGAAGACTGTTTTTCACACCCAATTTCAGGATGTCACTAATCCCAGCAGCCTCGTCAGGCCACAAAGCAATAATTCTCAACTTTTGCTGCACACTGGGGTCACCTGGGGAATTTTTAAAATACTGATGCCGGGGTCCCACCCAGTATATCTTCAGGGACCATTGGAACGTTATTATAATATTTTATGGGGTGGCAAAAACCATTATCTTTAAGGACTAGCCTCCCAGCAACTCCAGTGAGAGGCTGACTCCACCGGAAAGAATGTCCACATTCTCCAAACTCATATTCCCCACTGGCAGGGAGCCAGAGAAAGAGAGGGCTGCTCAGTCGTGCTCCAGAATCTAAATAACAGTAGTCTCTGACAGTGTCAAAGATCTTTAAACAATCACGTTTTCAAGTGCATGAAGAGTTTTCTGAGAGGAGATGATACTTGTCCATATTTACAGAGAACCAAGTAGACACACACCATCCTGAAGCTCTTTGAAAAATAAGGAATAACATCTTTACTCTCAGCTGGAAGTTAGGCATATACACTGCTTATGTGCCTAGCAGAGACAGCAGCTCCTGGGCATGGGTCTCTCCCCACCTCCCTGAGCCCATGATTGCCATGGCTGTATGAAGCCGGGTGTGACTGTCATGCCTCAGGGGCCCCCTCAAGTTTCCCACAGTACTCCATCAACCTTTAGTTCTAAATGTTTACTCATGTACTTTTTTCTCCAACACTTATTTTTAATAACACAGAAGGAATGGAGACCAAGGACAAGCCCAATGCCTAATACTCGGAAGAGGGTGTGTTCAAATGTTTGCTGAATATATATGGAGAGAACGTGGCAAGAACATCTGTGATGAAAGAGGAAGCTGATGAGAGAGTGAGATGCTAGGGAAACGGTTTGAGTGTGTTTGAAGAACATAAAGAGAAAACCAAAGTTGTATGTATGAATGGGAAGGTGGCCATATGATCCCACTGTTGAAAAGTTAGCTCCAGGAAGGCTGGAATCATGTCTCCCTTCATTGCCATCAAAGTGCCCAGTGCCCAATCCCAGTGCCTGGGACATCACAGACACACTAGAAATACTGGTTGAATATACATGATAAATGGAATATTTCCTGCCATATCCATAAACAAAGGATGTCACAGTCACCAATGACTGCAGCCCTCCAACGTGAGCTGGTGAGCCCTGAGGAAACTCAGGGCTGAAAAGAATATCTGCCATCTAGCAGCCATCAGACTGCAGCCACTCCCTGCGGTGAGACCTGAGGAAACTCAGGATGTGAAAACACAGGATACTGGCCCGGAGAGCTGAGGTGCATATCAAAGGAATTATTTCAGGGAGCCAAGACTTTTTGCATCTTCCCATACATAGAAAAGTGCTAAATTCCTTAACTTGAGATATCTGGTATTCTTTGATTAATAATAATCTTTTGACATTCCTGACTACCTGTTTTTTTCAGAGTTATCTGAAATGCTGTCTCCCGGCCTTCAGTCCTCATTTTACCCAATAAAACTTAACTCGCAACTCTCACATTGTGCATTTTTTTTAAGTCAACATACATACAAGCTGAGTTATCTAGTGCCCTTCCTACAAGTTCCTTTTTTTTTTTTTTTTTGGACAGGTGGTAACATATTTTTAATTTTGAAATATTTCAAGTATAGAGAAAATAGGATAACATATACTTGGTTACTCCCTGCCTAAATTTGACACAGGCTAACATTGCTCTCTCACCTTTTTTTAATCTAACAGTAAGTGCCATTACATGTCAGACAACCCCCAAAACTTTAATAAAATACACGTGTCTGAGACAATACTGTCACTGTCCAAAATTCTACAGCCCAAGTTCAAGGTGAAGTAAAAAAAATGATTCTGAAAGAGTTCCAGGGAAGACTGGGAGATGAGCAAAGTCAAATCATATGTATATACATATATACACATACACAGACATATATTTAATCATTTTAGAGTGAATAAAATGGTAGTGCGTCTTAGTGGTCAGACTGATATCTATCTGCACTGTTCTCTCCTATGGGAAATGGAGGAGGGCTGGGTATTGTGCTTTCGGCCAAACAGTTATTAAGTGCTTGTGAAATTAAACAAAAAATCTTGTTAGTCTGGGTTATTAATTGGCTGTTGCCCTCACACTCCTATCCAGCCCACTGTTTTCACCCCTTGATATTCCCTAAGGGGTACGGGCTACCCGCCACCCATAAGCTCTACATTGACCCAGAAAGGTCACAGAGTAGAATTAGGATCTGAAAACTTCAGCAAATCCAGGGACCCGAACCCTTCAGTCTTTCAACCTCCCGGCCTCCAGGGGCCTTCACTGCTGGGATCTGTGCTAAGAAGTCATACCTTCTTGTCAACTGAAAGCTGACAGACCTGCTTCTAAGTCTCAAGCCCAAGCTGACAGGGAAGCCAAAAATTAATTCTAAAAAGTGAAAGAAGGGACTGGAGTGTGAAAGCAGAGCCCAGAAGTAAGCAAGCCATTACTAGAAATCAGTCTTCGGGGGCTTTCCAATTCATTTAAAATTTCCCGAGAGAGTCTTTCTGCCACCCCTGCCCGTTCAATCTTCCCCTAATCATTCCTCCTCCTGAAGCCAGTCTGGATACAGCCACCTGTCTACACCATTTGTAGCGAGGTCATTATAGGTCAGCAAAGTTCCTGGAAGGGTGAGAATACATTTTATTACAAGAACAGACCGCCAAAGTTGTATGTGGCTACTTAGATGAACTTCATATTTACTTCTTGGATAAAGTTTCCATTTTTGAAGCTGGGCTTTAAAAAGGAAGAAAGATAGCATTTGCCTGCAGATGGAGCCAAGAAAATAATATATAGGAGCTGACGCTGAGTGGAAAGTCACGGCAATGACATTAAGCAATGGATTTATAGCCCATTTATGATGACACATTTGTTTATGATTTAAGTTAATTAAGACCATTTTGCTTCTTTTCTGCTACCACATGCAACCTTTAAAAAAAAAGAGAAATATATATATGCATATTTTGGAGGGATTCCACACTTCAGCATTTTAATGTCAATGCAAAAGGATAAAACTGAATGCATAGCCTGACGTGGTGATTGCAATTGTCAGCAGCAACTGTACTTACTACAGTTATTCAGACTGTTGCTGGGATCACAAAGAGAGCTACCACCACATGAATCAAGGCAGGAACTGTAGAGGCATCTTTGATCTCCTTCTTGACACGGAGTCTGACCTACAGACAGGGTAAAAGCACATTTACTTTCATCAGCAACTATAAATTCCATGCACTAGGATCTGAAGGATCCAGAACCGAGGAAGGACACAACTTTAATTTCCTTCCAACTTCTCCAAAAATTTTGAACACATGTTGAGATTCTGTAGGAATAAAGAACTAAGAGGCAACCCATCCTTCAAAAATCATCTGTTGCTGCTTTTAATGGAAAAGAGAGCATCTTATATTTACATAGGTGCATGAAGTTGATGACAAAATAAAATTCAAGTGATTTGAGGGAAAGGCCAATATTTTTAAGACTCATTTGATCCCAACTCTAGTCTTTCCTCTAAGGAAAATGCTTTCCTTAATAATAAATAAGGCATCAACATCAATACAATAAGGATACTTTATCATGGCATAAGTCTTAAGCAGCTGTTATCCATATTTTCTGTGTCCTTGGAAAGTAGCGCTGGCCTAGCTGCAATGATCTGAGAATTGGGTTTCTTGTTTCCAAATGGATGACAACAGTAACATCAACCTAATGGCTTTTCCTTAAGGTATGTGGAGAGGAAACTGATTTTCCCATTGATTTCCTGGTCATTTGTAGATTAAATGGATAAGGTAATAAATTACTGCCTGTTCTTTTTCTAGCTCGCCCCCATTATAGTCAATTACTCAGACACGTCATGTGGAACCTAGAAAATCTTGCAAGGCAGTTTTAAATATAAATAACAGTATACATATACATACAATCATTCTTATCTGTAATTCTAAGACAATATTTATTATAGTGGACTTTCTTATCTATAATTCTAAGACTTCTAAGACTTATCTATAATCTTATCTATAATTCTAAGACTTCTAAGACTTATCTATAATCTTATCTATAATTCTAAATATAATATTTATTATTCTGGACTCTTTCTCCCTTTCAGTACCATTAATGAAAAACACTATATATCACAGCCTTGCATAAAATAGATATCACTCCTTTTTTTTTTTTTTTAACGTTAGCAGGTCAAACTTTTTTTTGCAAGGTAAGCCAGGATAAGTTCCATGAACTTAGTCTCTTGAAGAAATTTTATTAAGACAGCATGCATTCATTACTTCAGCCGATATTAAGTGCCAACTATGTGACCACTTATGTGACCACTTATGTGACCAGCTAGGCACTGAGCATTAAAAGACAGAAAACCCTGATAATTTCTACCCTAATTATGGAAGTCGTCATGAACGGAATCTTACGATGCCACGTGATCATTGCTCCACTGAAGGTACATGTAAAAAGCAGTAAAAGCAAACTACGACGGTAAGAGTAAAGCTTCTCAAAGGAGTTTTTCAGGTGCATGGGGTAAGTTGGGATAAGGGGGAAGGATGGGTTTCCCAAGCAGACAGCAGGATATGCAAAGGCCTGGAGTAAAAAGTACACAGGCTGGAGTCACTGGAGGTTAAGGGAGACTGAACAGGAAGGTTGAGAGTGAGGCTGAGGGTTGTCATGGCCTAAATCTTGAATAGGGCCCCAAGTCCTGGCAGAAGCAGTCCCAGACACCCTCCCAGGCTGGCTGAGCAGAACCAGCCTTCGATCACGGCTGATGCTTGTAACTCGCTCCCCTTCACTCTCAGCTCGCCGAACGCAGTGGCCTTCTCCCACTACTCTAAACTACCTTGCTCCTTCCTGCCACCTCGGTGCCTTTGGCCAAGCGGTTCCCTGTGTCTAAAATTCTTTCTCCAGTCCTACTCTCCTTTGTTAATTCCATTCATTCTTCAGATTGTGGCTCCTACAGCTCCATCTCAGGGAAGCTTCCCAGAGGCCCTTTCCCAGGACATGCATCCAATACGTGGCATCCTAGCACCTTGAATTTCCCTCCTGGCCTAGGTCACTCCCCAGTTAGACAAGGACCAGCACAATTATTTGTATCAGCTTATCTCCCCCAGGAGCCTGCTAGCCCCATCAGCAGTTTTGCTTGCTACTAAATTCCCAGCACCACAATATACTTTTATTATATTGAATTCGTTAGAGTGGATAAAGATGCTACCATTTTACTTTGTGATCCATTTTATTATGTGACTTTCTAACATCTCACACATGCAAGGAAGTATTTTCAAATCCTGCCACTGCTAGTAAAAAAAAATCCAAAATTATTTCAAACAGCTTTGAATTATGTAGAGAGAAAGAACTATTTGATCAAAAGGGAGTTGCTTGGCTGACATGCACACAATAACTCATGGCTAGAAAGGGATTTCCTTCTGAATTTTAAAACTGGTAAAATGAAGCACTCGTTGTCTAGTTTTTTATGGACTAAATCTGTGATTAAAAGGTTCTCCCTTTAGGTCTGAAATGCGTTTTCATTAAAGCCATCCGAATGATCAATATTCACTATGAAAAAAAGCTAATTTAGTTATTGGTGACCAATCTCATTAGCTGATTTGGAATATATACAGCCTAAGACTTGCTTTCACATAGCAGCCATGTGATAATAACTTACATTTATTGAGTGCTCACCACGTGCCATCTCTATGAAGCAGTTATCATTATTCTGAGATTACAGACACAGAAACTGAAATGTAACAGGGTTAAGTTACTGGCCTAAAGTCAACCAGGTAGTAGGTGGCAGAGCTGGGGTTTGAACCCAGGCAGCTGGGCGGCAACATCCACATTCTTAACAACTAGGCTATGTTGGTAAGAGGTAAGGTCACTTATAAGCAAATGTAGTGATTTTTAAGTCAAAGGATATTACCAACCCTGCACTGAGAGATGCTTCTACACAAACTGGGACTTAAAACAATCAGTGTAGAGCTTTCTTTTCTGGCAGAAATAGACACACTTAAAAAACCCACTTATTTGATTTACTTTTTCTTTGGGGGTTTCACAGATAGTATCAGACTCTTTTTAAAGTGTATTTAAGTATATTGCTTGGAAGGAAAACATAAACAAGACGAAAAGACAACCCTCAGAATGGGAGAAAATATTTGCAAATGAAGCAACTGACAAAGGATTAATCTCCAAAATTTACAAGCAGCTCACGCAGCTCAATATCAAAAAAACAAACAACCCAATCCAAAAATGGGCAGAATATGTAAAGAGACATTTCTCCAAAGAAGATATACAGATTGCCAACAAACACATGAAAGGAGGCTCAACATCACTAATCATTAGAGAAATGCAAATCAAAACTACAATGAGGTATCACCTCACACCAGTCAGAATGGCCATCATCAAAAAATCTACAAACAATAAATGCTGGAGAGGGTGTGGAGAAAATGGAACACTCTTGCCCTGCTGGTGGGAATGTGAATTGGTACAGCCACTATGGAGAACAGTATGGAGGTTCCTTAAAAAACTACAAATAGCACTACCATATGACCCAGCAATCCCACTACTGGGCATATACCCTGAGAAAACCATAATTCAAAAAGAGTCATGTACCACAATGTTCATTGCAGCTCCAATTACAATAACCAGGACATAGAAGCAACCTAAATGTCCATTGACAGATGAATGGATAAGGAAGATGTGGCACATATATACAATGGAATATTACTCAGCCATAAAAAGGAATGAAATTGAGTTATTTGTAGTGAGGTGGATGGACCTAAAGACTGTCATACAGAGTGAAGTAAGTCAGAGAAAAACAAATACCGTATGCTAACACATATATATGGAATCTAAAAAAAGAAAAAAAATAGTTCTGAAGAACCTAGGGTCAGGACAGGAATAAAGACGCAGATGTAGAGAAAGGACTTGAGGACACAGGGAGGGGGAAGGGTAAGCTGGGATGAAGTGAGAGAGTGGCATGGATATATATACACTAGCAAATGTAAAATAGACAGCTAGTGGGAAGCAGCCACATAGCACAGGGAGATCAGCTCAGTGCTTTGTGACCACCTAGAGGGGTGGGATAGGGAGGGTGGGAGGGAGACGCAAGAGGGAGGGGATATGGGGATATATGTATATGTATAGCTGATTCACTTTGTTATAAAGCAGAAACTAACACACCATTGTAAAGCAATTTTACTCCAGTTAAGATGTGAGGCATTAAGCTGCTTCTCTGCACATGGTTATTTTAGGAAGCTGTTACATTTAATTTCAGAAGCCAGTTATTTCTAATTGAATACTATATGCTACACTTTTCTCTTTATCCTGGTGTTTCCCCATAAAACATCTAACTGAATCTGCCCATGCTGTTTAAGTGTTTAACCTCTACTCTTCACCCTTAGGGATGATTTTTCAGTGTAAGTTGCATGAGAGTTACATTTACCATAAGCAAGGGTTTCTGGCTGACCAGAGCTGTGAGGACCAGTGAATTAGGCAATCTGGCATTATTCTATGGGGATCCTTTAAGCTGTAGGTAACTTCCAACTTTTTGTTTTGCTCCCAAGGAAAGGCCCACTGGTAAGGACTGTTTCCAGGGCTGGAGCACACACTTACCATTGGTGCAACTCTCCTCATCGCTTCCATCCTTACAGTCCTCATCTCCATCACACTGGAAAGTGCTGGGGATACACTGGCCACTTCTGCATTCCACCAGACCCTGGCTGTGACATGCTAGGAAATGCCAAAATAACATGCATTTTAATTATCTCTACTTCTTTCAGTCTACAGAGCACATCAATGATTCCCATTTATCTGGCATCACCAAGAATGAATTGTTCTAGATTTCTGAATGTTCTGCATAAATGAATGAATATATCATTCATTTTGTTCATTCCAAGTATTTTTGGAATGGAAAGTTTCCTTTCAGGAATTCCTCTTCCCTTATTAAATAGCACTCACTAAAAATTTTTTCTTGATCATTGCATGGTGAAAAACAGTATTAATGATGGTAGTAGTTATACTACTAATATAAAAGCTACAACTTATTAAAGGCTTACTATATGGCAATAACTGTGCTAGGAGTATTAGGTGTCTAATCTCAAATCCTCATAACAAATTTGCAAATGGATATTATCAACCTTGTTTAGAAGAAGGAAACTGAAGCTTAGAGAGTTTAGTGTTTGCCTCAAAGTCTCAAGGCTGTTAAAAGGTAGGGTCAGAATGTGAAGGCAAGCTTTTCTAACTCAAGCTCCAACATTTCACTCTGCACCAACCTGACCTAATGCACTAATGAAGTGGTATATGTGAAAGACTTGCATAGTACCTACCCCACAATAAACACTTTATTTCAAAACTTGCTCATGACTTCTGACATTTAAAAGGGATTCTTGTAGCCATTAACCTTCCAATTTCTGAAGGTTGTCTTAATTTTATCCCTATTGTCTTTCAGAGCGTTAGAAACCCATGTATCATATGACCTCAGCCTTCACCAACTTATGGTCTACATACACACATACATACATACACACATACATAAATACATACATGAGCACCAAGTCCTTGCTTTTCCAAGATCCATCAAAATACAGTCCACTCTGTTCCACTATGTCCACTAAGCAAGGACTCAGGTACTATTCCCATTCAAACAAGTTCAGGAAAGAAGAAAGCTGGACATTGCATTTCCTAATTAATTTATGTGATTTTTCTTATGTCAAAATAAAAACCATGCAACCCACATTTCTAATTTTGTCTCAAATTATAGGCAAATTAAATAGTCAATCTCATATATATCAGCTGTTCCTGCTTTTATTTTTAGACAGCAAAATATGGAATAAAGAGTTTAATTAGTTTGAACATGCATAAAATGCACCATATTAACTCTTTCAGATCAATATTACTCTCTTTTAACAAATAGCTGCTTCTATTCAATCATTTTATTATCCCCTACTGAGTATACTGTAGTTTCTAGGGAATAAAATGTGATCAGCCATATTTGATTTTATTAGGCAGGTAGTGTAATAGCTACCTGAAGACTTTTTTTTTAATTGAAGGATAGTTGATTTACAATATCATGTTAGTTTCAGGTGTACAGCACAGTGATTCAGTTATATAAATATATATATATATATATATATATAAATATATATATATATATATATATATATATATATATATATATATATATATATATATATATATGTACCTATTCCTTTTCAGATTCTTTTCCCTTATAGATTAGTACAAAATATTGAGTATAGTTCCCTGTGCTATACAGCAGGACCTTGTTGGTTATCTATTTTATATGTAGCCGTGTGTATATGTTAATCCCAACCTCCTAATTTATCCCTCGCTCACCCCCTTTTCCCCTTTGGTAACCATAAGTTTGTTTTCTGTGTCTTTGAGTCTGTTTCTGTTTTGTAAATTAGTTCATTTGTATCATTTTTTTAGATTCCACATATAAGTGATATATGATATTTGCCTTTCTCTGTCTAGCTTACTTCGCTTAGTATGATCATCTCTAGGTCCATCCATGTTGCTGCAAATGACATTATTTTATTTTTTTATGGCTGAGCAATATTCCGTTGTATATATGTGCCACATCTTCTTTATCCATTCATCTGTTGAGGGACATTAAGGTTGCTGCCATGTCCTGGCTATTGTAAACAGTGCTGCAATGAACATTGGGGTGCATGTGTCTTTTTGAGTTAGAGTTTTCTCCGGATATACTCACCCAGAAATAAGACAGGCTCTAAAGTTACAATATTATTGCACACTCTGTGTAACTCTATGAACACTGAAGGCTGTCTTATCTCTGCCAGTTCTCCCCCGGTTCTCCCACACATGGTACCTGAGAGCGCCTCTGGAGGCTCCCACTTAACTGCTCATGTATTGTTTGCGAAGAAAAGTGCCCCAGTCTCTGGGAAGAACATCCCTTTGACAAAGTCGCAGACCCAGAAAGGATATTTGTGGATAATGAGAAAGAAAACTGCCACCCGCTTGACCAGAGCAGCCAAATCAGGCTTGGAGTTTTGGAGAGAGAGAGGCAGAAGTCAGTTACACTATGTTGTTATCGTCATCACACCACTCAATTATTATCCGTATAGGCTAGGACCAAAGTGCAAGAATCTGTTTAGATAATGAACCTTGAGTGTATTTGACTAAACAGGCAGAAGTAGAAAAATAAACAAAATGAAAGCCCTCAGGGCACTCACAGCAATTGACCTCATCAGACTTATCCCCACAGTCATGGTCACCGTCACACACCCACTCTATGGCAATGCAGCGTCCATCTCCACAGCGATGCTTCTCTGTGGGGTTGCAATCTGGAGAAAACAAAAACTCAGGAGGATGGAGAGAACCAGCATGACAAACACTTAGAACTGTATGGCTTGTTCCAGTAGAACAAGTTCCAGTAGAAGAGAGTCTGTTCCAATTATTCCAATACCATCAATAACCTTTCTACTCTGGGTCTGGCACCTCCCGGCCAACCATGTGGCCCCCCGGCCACCATCACTACGGGGTAAGACCTGACTGTTTTTCAGATGAATAACAAGCGCCCAGCTTTTCTAGGACCCATAGCTTGTTCTGAGTTTTGTCGTGTTTAGTCATTGTTTTCTTTCCTTATGAAAATTTTGTGATTTGGTTCAAATAAACAGAACTGTGATTTGGGTTTCACAATGTAGATAGCTGATTTGATGATTCGTGACAACTCTGTCATGTTTCTAAGAATTGCAACTTACCTCTCTGTGGTAAACTGCGGAGGCAGGTATCTCCTCCTGTGATCTTGCCTGATGATAAACTTAGGTTTTCTATTGAACTGTCTAAATATATAACTCATACTTGAAAGAACTGCTGGGTAAGAAATGCAAAATATTTGGTTTTTTTATGATTCTTTTTATCTTGGATTTAACCTCTGTCCCAAACTATATATTCCTAGGGAAAAAGGAGAACTAAGTGATGTTTCTTCTCACAGAGGGCAGAACCTATAGGATTCTTTGATATGAGACATGGAATAACCTTAATATAAACAACCCTTTAAAAGATGTATGTAGGGGCTTTCCTGGTGGCACAGTGGTTGAAGGTCCGCCTGCCGATGCAGGGGACACAGGTTCGTGCCCTGGTCCGGGAAGATCCCACATGCCGCGGAGCAGCTGGGCCTGTGAGCCATGGCCGCTAAGCCTGCGCGTCCGGAGCCTGTGCTCCGCAAGGGGAGAGGCCACAACAGTGAGTGGCCCGCATATAGCAAAAACAAACAAACAAAAAAAGATGTATGTAGATTCATGAATAACAGATTCCATAAGGAGGAACTATCATGGATTTCCATTAACAGCACCACTGTCTTTAACAGACCTGTGGAGGGACCATGGGTCTTGAAGGATACAGGGGAGCAATTAAGTGAAGAAGATGGAAGACATGGTGCAGAGAAAAAAAGAAAGACACAATGGCTGGGATGCATGGGTGGGAACCAGAAGAGCCAGCACATGCTCAGCCTGCTAAAGATGGGCAACCGGGACAGAGAATGGTCTAAGAGGACATCGTGATTATTACCATTAGATAAAAACAAAGTCATCCTAAGAGCACAAACCTCATGATATCCTACTACCTTCAGAGGAAGTAGGTTGAGTTGGTAAGACCACTGTCTCTCACACGCCAACTATACACTGGTCCTCTCCACTGACCTATTGAACTACCAAGCTACACTCAATTCCCCTCTCCCTCATTTTTACTCTCTTTTCTCCAGTTATCTTATTGGTAAAAGGAGGAGTTGGAGTAGATAATATCTAAGGCCCCAAACTATAAATTTTATGATGTATACAAGTACAATGGCGTCTCATTCTTTGTGTCCCAAGACTACTCAATCCCAGAAGATAATCCATATCTATCTAGTGACCCGTGGGATGTTTTGCGCATACATACATTTTCCAACATTCTTATGGATGCAGTGAGAGGCAGCTACACAGGTGTTTCTAGAAACTACTGAGTTTCCCAGCATGGGGCCATTTGGGACATTCACCACTCCGAGGCATTCCCCTAATCCACTCCTGATTCTCCCCCAGCATTTCTTTTGATATTCTTTAATGCTGAATATCATTTCACATCATTTGCTCAGTGTCCTGCCTCATCTCACCTTGCCCTTCTGTTCCTATTAGAAAATTCTTCTGTCACTCAATAATATGCTACCTAAAAAAAAAATTCAAGAGCTAATCACAAATTCAGAAAGGTAAATAAGCAAGAAGATTTTGCTGGTTTTAATTCACGAGAGGGCATTCAGAATTGAACTCGGCTCTTTTAAAGGTAGTGTCATTCTTGTTTTTTTAATTGAGATATAATTGACATATAGTGTTGTATAAGTTTATGCTAAATAAGATAAGCCAGAAAAAGAAAGACAAATACTGTGTGATATCCCTAACATGTGGAATCTAAAAAATCTGATTTTGTTCAAACAGAGTGTAGACTGCTGGTTACCAGGGGCGGAGAGGGTGAGGAATTGGGAAGATACTGTTTATAGTTACAAACGTGCAACTAGTAGGTAGGTTCCTTCTTTAAAAGTTAAGATCAGCTTCTGTACATAAAACAAATGCACCCTTCTAACCTTCGATATCCTCACTGCAGAAGTTGCCTCTGTAGCGTGTGACAATCAAATAAAGGAGGGGTCTTTGGTTATACATAATAAGGGGATCAGGAACAGAAAATATATCTGTCTGCAAAGTTTTGCTCATGAGCTCAAAATCTAAACACGAGCCACCGGTTCTAACCAGAGAAGAAACCAAACATTTTCAAAGAGAAAAAAAGTTAACTCCCATTTCTACTCCACATCTTTAGCATTTCCTTAGTATGACTTTTTGTAAGAAATCTTACATTTACACATGAGACATGACTGAGACTAATAATTTTAAAAACTTCCTCTTTCTGAAAATTAAGAAACCAATCATTTTGTAATTTCACCCACTAATCACATTAATAAACAATGAGCTACAAGTTCTTGATTATACATTTCTGCAATTTTAAATGAAAACCTTCAGGGAAATAATGCTACTTACGACAGTTTTGCTCATCACTCAGATCCCCACAGTCATCATATCCATCACATACCAGGCTATAATTAAGGCACTTGCCCGTGTGACAGTGAAACAGATTCTCGCTGCAATCTGAAAATAAGAGAAGCCACTGATGGCTCATTAGAGCAAAACAGGATGTTACAGTAGCAGTTTATATAACAAAAGCATATCATGGGAGGGAAATCATAATGGTAACCTGGTCCACATCTATTCTTTTACAGGTAAGGAGACTGTGGTGCAGAGAGATCTAATGATTTGCTCAAGGTCACATAACAAGTTACTGAAGAACCACGACTAGGACCCTCTGGCTCCCAAGACAATGCTTTTATCACTTCCTGACAGTATTTATCTGAGTTCCGCTTTATGACACCTGAAAGCTCCTTTACAGTCAAATATGAGAAAAGACATTCTCAACTCACCATGGTTCCTAATGAAGTTCATGTTCATATAGAATGAATACTTAATAGAGGGTGAGTAGTTATTTCTTAAAAATGTTTCCTTTAAAATGAAAGTCTAGTTTTGTCAATGGTAAGCATAAACGTAACAAAGAGAAAAAGTCATTTAGATTACAGTCATTACTTACTTTCACATCACTTAAGTCAACTGAATGTTTCACAGCATGACCCTCAAATAAACAGTACTGTCCTAGATTATGGTGCCAAGATAAGAATAAGTGATATATAACCTCAGGAAGCTTATAGTTTAATGTTGGAATAAACATCATGCAAGGAAATTTTAATAAGAAGATAGGTCTTGTTCTTGGGTAAAACAGAACTCCTATCATGGTTCTATCATCTATTAGCTGTGGGAATTTGAGTGTATTAGTTAAAATTTATAAGTCTGTAAACTTATTTTTGAAGTTAGGATAAGAGCAATTACTTAATAGAGTTTAGGGGAAGGTATAAATAATAAATTAATGTGTGTAAGTTTCCAAGACAATTAAATGGGAAAAGAATACTCTTCAACAAATGGTGTTGGGACAATTGGATTTCAAATACGCAAAAATGAACTCTGACCTTTACCTCAAACCATACACAAAAATTATCTCAAAATGGATTATAGACTTCAATGTAAGAGCTAAAATTATGAAGCTTCTAGGAAAAAACATAGGAAAAAAATCTTCGTGACCTTGGGGAGGGCAAAGAATTCTTCGATATAACAACAAAACACAAGCCTAAAGGAAAAAAATAATAAATGGCTATCCATTAAAATTAAACATATTTGTGCTTCCAAAAATACTATTTAAAAATTAAGAGACAAGCCACATACTGGAAAAAAATATTTTCAAAGCATGTATCTGATAAAGGACTTATATCCAGAATATATAGAGACCTCTTACACTCAATAATAAGACAAACAATCCAATTACAAAGAGGCAAAAATCTTGAATAGAAAGTCTTCATAAAGACATATGAATGGCTGATAAGCACATGAAAAGGTGCTCAATATAATCATTAAGGAAATGCAAGTAAAACCACAATAAGATACTATCATATATCCCCTAAAATAGTTATAATAGATAAGACAGATAATACCAAGTATTGGCAAGGATTTTAAGAAACTGAAACTCTCATATATAGTTGGTGGGGATGTAAAATAATAATGCCACTTTGGAAAGCAGTTTGGCTGCTTCTTATAAACTTAACTCTAACCTTATCATGTGATTCATGAATTCCACACTTAGAAAGCTACCCAAGAGAAGGGAAACATATATCCACACAAAGACTTGTATGTGAATGTTTACAGCAGCATTATCCATAATAGCCAAAGACTGGAAACAATCTAAATGCTCAAAGACTGGTAAGTGGATAAGCAAAATGTAGTATATTCATACAATGGGATACTACTCACTAATTAAAAGTATCAAACTACTGATACACATGACAGCATAGATGAAGCTCAGAAACTTTATGCTAAGTGAAAGAAACCAGATACAAAGACTACGTATTATGCAACCCATTTATGAAGTTCCTGGAAAAGGCAAACTTACAGAGACAGATGTCAGAGCAGTGGTTATCTATGGCTGGAGATGTGGGAGTGGGGACTGACTGCAAATAGGTAGAAGGAAAGTGTGGGGAGAGATGAAGAAGTTCTAGAAGTAGATTGTGGTAATGGTTGCACAATTCTATAAATTTACTAAAAATCAATGGGTTAATTTTATAGTATGTAAATTACACCTCAATAAAGCTGTAAAAATGTTTAAAATACATGTAAAGCCTGCATGTAATAGAAACTAGATTTCTTAAATGTATTATTTTTTCCCTTATTTAAAGTGAATGAAGTTCAAAAATAGATTCGTAAGGCTGGAGCGGGATCATGGAAGATGAGCAGGATTTTAGTAGAGTGGATGGAATGAAAACTTCAGCAGGTTTCAAATAGAGGGAATAGCAAGAACAAAGGAAAGAGGTGAGAAATGGAGGCACATGTGAGGATCAGTCTGCTTGGCTGATAAAGACCAAGAATCTAATGGTCAACAGTCCAGTCTCCTGAATTACAGCTAATTGTTCCTCCTCAAGCAGACGCCTGCATCTCATACAACTGGTGATGGGTGCCTCTTTACTATAAACATCCCAAACTCTATAACAACTTATTATCAGAAGTCTTGGGCAAAGGGACTTCCCTGGTGGCGCAGTGGTTAAGAATCCGCCTGCCAATGCAGGGGACACGGGTACGATCCCTGGTCTGGGAAGATCCACATGTCACGGAGAAACTAAGCCTGTGTGCCACAACTACTGAGCCTGCGCTCTAGAGCCCGCAAGCCCCAACTACTCAGCCCATGTGCCACAACTACTGAAGCCCACCTGCCTAGAGCCCGTGCTCCACAACAACAGAAGCCACCACAATGAGAAGCCCGCTCACTGCAACAAAGAGTAGCCCCCGCTCGCTGCAACCAGAGAAAACCCGTGAGCAGCAATGAAGACCCAACGCAGCCAAAAATAAATAAAGAAATAAATAAATTTATTTTAAAAAGTCTTGGGCATTGATCAGTGAAACTGTTAGCCACATCAAAATATTATACTTGTTACTGGCATGATTCATCAACTTCTCTTTCAAAGAGCATTCTTCTAAAACAAAGTTACTTAAATACTCTTAGAATCACATCGTTTTCTAAATGGAATGGGCCTTAGAGATCATCTGTTCAGCGCCATCATTAAGAGGGTGTGTGTATGTGTACATACACAAATACACACGTGCATACACATATGCTCACACTTATACACATACAGAACTTTGTACGTACTTTTAATTTTTCATTTCCCCTGGGACAACCATCATAAGGGAAAATATAAGGACTAAAAAGAGATCCCAGTTTTCACCTTGACCGTACTATTTCCTCCCATTCAGCAGCAGAGGGCACTAACTTCCCACCCTGCACCCCACTGCTGCCACACACACACACACACACACACACACACACACACACACACACACAGGCTGAGTCAAGAAAGGTTATGATTTTGGTTCTCCTGCCCACTGAGCAGCGTTGGGGAATTTGTGCATCAAGATATATACATTTCCTCGGGAAGTTTTAAAAGATCTTTCTGATCTGTATTTTCATCTCTTGTGAGAAGTTTTGAATCGGCATGCTAGAATCAGCAGTACCAGGGTCCTCACCTTGACCATCAGTGCAGAAGTACTTACATTACCTGAAGGAGGAGACAGGGTGGAGGGGTGGCAGATTTTAAACCATACGAATTAATTTTTTTAAGCAGTACACTTCATTTTTTGATGATAGGACTGGGAAATCAAATATTCCTTTCAGAATCTGATGATTAACCTGAGAACACACTAAAAATTTCCAAAGTGGCCCCTCTGTGTGGCCTATTCTGGGATCCCCAGTAATTCATACTAAAGCACCTCATTGGACATATTTTGTAAATTAACGTTGTCACATTAACTTATTTCATAAGTGAAGATGATTCATTTTTTTTAATTCCTCATTATTCACACAGGTGCAGATGCAACTTTCCACTGTTATGACTTTCTTGGTTAGATGACATTTTCAGAGGTTAGATACAAAACTAGCTGCATTTGGAAAACAACTTGTTGCCTCCCTAAGGTCTGTGTAATTAGTAAACACACAAAACCTTAACCAAAGGCACTGCACACCCAGAAATACAGAGCAAATAGCAAAGATCACAGTGGCTCCTTTTATTGGAATAAATGTTTATTTGAACTGAAAAGAGATGTCATCAGTGTAATTTGGGGCCAACGATCAAAACCTGCAAAAGCTGCTTGCTGTGATTTTCTCGCTCAAAACAAGCATAATTTTGCATAACCTAAGGTAGGTGTTTTTCTAGATACAGATCTTTTTTTCTGAAAGAGAGCTTGATACAAAATGTGACTTCTGAAGTTCTTGCTTGTTAATATCTATTTCAGTCTGGCATCATAATGATTAACGTTTACCCCTAAAAATTGTCATTAAATGAAAGGGCAGAGCTAAAGAAAGGAAAGCCTTTTATCACGAGCCTCATTCAATTGGCTCAGTCTCTATGAGTCTATAAACATAATCATGCTGCCTCAACTCAGGATTCAAGTATGGATGCTCAGTTTCCATCCCAAAATGCCCTCTTTTTTTTTTTTTTTTTTTTGCGGTACGCAGGCCTCTCACTGCTGTGGCCTCTCCCGTTGCGGAGCACAGGCTCCGGACGCGCAGGCTCAGTGGCCATGGCTCACGGGTCCAGCCGCTCCGCGGCATGTGGGATCTTCCCGGACCGGGGCACGAACCCGTGTCCCCCGCATCGGCAGGCGGACTCCCAACCACTGCGCCACCAGGGAAGCCCGGTACAGTCATTTTTGATGACTCGGAAACATTATTTGGAATATCAGTTTTTATTTTGTGCTGTTTGGGTGGCCTCCTTTCTACATAGCTTCATGTGGTGCTGCTTTTAAAACCGTTGTGCATATTGTAGTATTTGTCTCCTCTACAATGTATCACGTGACCTTTGGCAGGGCAGGGGTGGAAGCAGTGTTGGGAGGAGGGAGGGCATGGAGAATAAGATCACAGCCACAATCACAACCATAAATCCTAATGCCCTTTGAGAGTTACTACATGCCAGACACTGGTCTCTGTGCTTGACATCCAGTGATTCATTATTCTGCCCAACAATTCTAGAGGTAGTTACTATTACTTATTGTCTCCATATTACTGATGAGGACACTGAGGCCCAGAGAGACTGAGTAACTTTCTTCGTCCAGAGGCAGGAAATGATAAAGAAGAAATAGGAAGACAGGCAGCCTGACTCAAGACCTTATAATATTAATCACTATACTGTGTGATAATTAGTATAACTAATTATACTAACTAGGATAATTAGTTAACTCAATATAATTAGTTCACCACAGTCCTCAAAAATAAATCAACCAATGTTACCCCAAATTCAGAGCAAATGTCTTCCAAAAGTATGTGACAGAGGTTTATGTGGCACAAAGTACGGGGACTTTGTGGCAGCTATTTTCCCTGTGACAACCATTTTCCTGGAGGCTTTCTCATTCATTTGCTAAGCACCTGCTCTGTACCAGACACTGTCCTAGAGCTGGTTATAGAATCAAAAGATCATAGAACGTTAGCAGCAAAAGAGACACCAGACACCCTCTAGGGCAGTGGTTTCAAACTTGGCTGCACATGAGAATCACTGGGGGAGTTTTACAAAGGTACTGCTGCCTGGGCACCCCCTCCAGACCAATGGAATTAGAATCCCCACAGGTGGGGCTTCCTGGAGATGCCAGCCTTGATGACAAGGAAAACCTGGAGAAGTAGCCTGCCTCAAGCCACAGAGCTAGAAATTTAAAAAACAAAAAACAAAGAAAACCCTTAATCTTCAAAAATCTTTTCACTATACCACTAAAATTGCTCTAGGTGGTTAGAAATCGGTCCAGTAAAGAAATCTTTACTGATTAGGAAGAGACTGATAAACATGTCAAAATGAGCTGCCAGGGGAGGGTAAGCAGGCCCAGATACCTGGAGAGCCCCTGTAAAAGACAATTATCTCCCTCAGCATAATAGAGCAACCAAACTAAACATTTTCCTGTCTTATGAATGATGGGAGTACAATCATTCACCAAATTCGCACTTTTAAGGACATGGGCAAGTCAAAGGCAGCATAGTTTAGAGAAAACAGTTAGATTTGGACCCATTCAGGAGTGGGTTCAAATCTAGCACTCTGAGCCACTGGCAAATGCATTCATGGCCGTGAGCCTCGGCTCTGCATCTGAACAAAAAGGAATAATACTTTGTTTGCTGAAAATTCAATCAAATCACGTAGGTAAATGCTTCTAGTACAGTTGATTAGGGAACTCACAAATAGCAAATCCCTTCCCTTCCTTCCTTGGAAGGCAATCCCCCTCCTGTACCCGCCAGGACCCTCAGAACGTGGCAAATCCTTGTGCTCCCACTGGGAAGCCCAGCAAAATTTCCTTCTCCCCGCAGGAATATCTGTGGGTTGCATTCCAGCTCTGATTTGTATCCACGCCCTAATTCAGACTTAACACTATTCCTTCACTGCAGGGTGGTGACAACAGGAGGGTGGCACCTTCTATAAACATGCATGCTGAAATGCCGCAAGCACTGAATGTTAAAGCTCAGAGGCAGATGTCCTTGTAAGGTCAGGAACAATCGCATGCAAAGCTCTCAATGTCCAACTAAGCATTTTCATAGACAAGTATTCTGAAGGGATGTATTTCCTCAACAAACTAAGCCAAATGGTTTTTGAAGTGTGGTTATGAAGAAGGCCTATGTCTTAATAAACTCTTGCACTCCTAGGATACTGCTGAATACCTTGCATAATAATAATACTGCCTTCTTTGTTCAGTCACTGACTAGGAAAATCTACTCCTTCAAATTCAGTTTCAACAAATGCAGCAGAAATCTCTTACTGTTTAAAGTGCAATGCTCAATGTAGTGGAGGAACATAATGATGAAGCCAGTGTTAGCCCAGCACTGGGGGTAGAGGCACATGCAGAATTTGAATATGACATAACATAGGCCATAATTGGGAGATAAACAAGAGATTCCACTGTAACTCCCATTACTGTATATAATTCTACTGAACCACTTAAAATCCCTACTGTAGGTGCTTTACACAATATTTGTTCCCAAGTCCACAGCAATACTCCCTAACGTAAATAAACATCCTAAAAAAATGTTTTTCATGTACAATCACATGCCATAGGTTTTTCTGAAGAGAGAATTCCAAATTATAAATACAAATATCTTAGTGAAAACATTTCCAAAAAATATGGTGGCTTAACTGAAATTCTACAGGATGCTAGATATTATGCAAAATAAATAAATGCACGAATAAATTAATTAATTAAAGGTGAGGGTATATATAAACAAATAATTTTCAGGAAATACCAAGTCAAGATAAAATTAATGTGTTTTTTTTAAACTGTGGGATTTATCCGAACCTTTAATGAATGAATATGTATTGTAGCTCTCTAAGAAGTAGATCTGATAGACAGCATTTCTCAAACTTATTTTTTTCCCAAGCATTTTTCAAGACTCAGGTACTATGGGACACCAGTTTGGGAAACACTGACCCTAAACATTACCATAATATACTGTCTTTCAAAAGCTTTGGTAAATAAGCATCCTAACCCTTCATATGGATGAAGAGTTGGTCCTCCTGGCAAACACACCAGAGGTATCTTTCAACTCAGGTGAGCAACTGAGATGAGCCCTTATAAAGCCTTGGTAACTGCTACAGGGAATAAAACACAGCTTTTCCCACAGTAACTATTGCTGGTCATAGAACCATTAGAAAGCAATTTGAACACCATTGCATATGGTCTTGTTTTGGACGCAGATCCTGCAATGTATTCTTGAGGCTAATTTTTCCTTTTTATCTGTTGCATAATTGCAAATCAATTTGAGAACTGAATATAAACCTGATATGGACTGAATGTCTGTGTCTGCCCAAAATTTGTATGTTGAAGCCCTAAACCCCAACATGACTGTATTTGGAGACAGGGCCTGTGAGGAGGTGATAAAGGTCATAAGAGTGGGGCCCTAACTGAATAGGGCTCATACCCTTGTAAGAAGAGGAAGAGACAACAGAGCTCTCTCTCCTCCCCTCTCCCTTCACCTCTCCAAAGAGGTTATGTGAACACACAGGCAGATGGCAGCTGCCTGCAAGCCAGGAACAGAATTCTCACCAGAAACTGACCCTGTTGGACCTTCATCTTGGACTTTCCAGCCTCCAAACTGTAAGAAAATACATTTCTGCTGTTTAAGGCACCCAGCCTGTGGTATTTTGTAAAGCAGCCCAAGCAGACAAATACAATATTGGATAAACCACCGTTTTAGTCAAAATGACTGATCAAATCAATGGTAAGTAAACTGAGGATGTTTAAGGCTGAATCTACCGATCCATGGATTCAAAACCGTTCTTGCGATCACTCTCTCCAGATTTAGAGGAAGCATAAACGAATAAAGATTTTGCATCTTCTGTGTCACAACTGTTAAAAATCATGAGGGTAAAAACTTTTCCTATTAAAAATATCCTTTTTTTAAAAAAGTTGACCTTTATACTCAAAGCTTTAAAAACAAAAACAAAAACCCTCACCCAAACAAAATAAACAGAAAGCCTTTTCCCAATTTTAAGATACTTTAAGCAAAAACACTTCAGTCCCTGATGTGTTCCAAAGCACATCTAGCTGTCGAGTTCCTAATGAAATCAGGCCTTTGGAAGGTGTGCAAACATGCAGCTGTCACACGGGAGTGAGGGAAGATAAACACATTTGCTCACTTAAGAAAAGCAAACTAAAAGAAGTCCACCCAAGTGCCAGGTGGTTGTCAGTCCTGGACAATGGAATGGTGCTGGTTTCCAGGCCCCTGAATGGAATCCCTGTCCTCCCAGACAAACCCCACACAGCCTGTCACATACTGCAATGAGCCTCGTCACTCCAGTCGCCACAGTCGTTGTAGCCATTACACAGCAGTTTCCTGGGGACACAGAGGCCACTGGCACACAGAAAGCTCTCGCCCCCTCCGCAGAGCACTGAAAAAAAGGGCAGAAAAACAATGTCAAAATAAATAAGAGGTGTGTTTTTTTCCCCCATTTAAAATTAGGAGAAATAAAGGACAGAAAGAAAACCTTTCCTTGCTATTCAACAGATGTGCTTCCCAATTCCCTCAGTTTCATTATCACCAATTTTTCTCTGGCCTTCTAGAACATTAATTGTAAAATTACCTGGAAAGACTACAAAGAGTGTTTGCCTGAGAAAACCAAAAGGAAATTCACCAGTGGGCTTTCACAGCACAAGAGAGCAGCCTCATCAATTGCACAACTTATGTGGGGAAAAAAACACCAGATGGGAGTATTTTTCTTAATAACGGAAAATTATTTCAAAGTGAAATATTATTTATTGAACAAACATTAAAAAAAAAAAAAAAACCCTCTCCCTCTACAGCACTACTCAATGTCCTGCAGAGAAAGCTACAGTTACAAATAGTTGATACATGCTTGAACACAGGCTTAGAGACCCCATGCCTTGTATTTGAAATATATTTATTTACTTGTCTTAATAAAAATGCCAGTTAAAAATGTCAGGGTCGGGCCTCCCTGGTGGCGCAAGTGGTTAAGAGTCCGCCTGCCGATGCAGGGGATACGGGTTCGTGCCCTGGTCTGGGAGGATCCCATATGCCGCGGAGCGGCTGGGCCCGTGAGCCATGGCCGCTGGGCCTGCGCATCCGGAGCCTGTGCTCCGCAACGGGAGAGGCCACAACAGTGAGAGGCCCACATACCGCAAAAAGAAAAAAAAAAAAAAAAAAATGTCAGGGTCTATTTTGGCATAAGAATGTGAAACAACATTAGCTAATAATATTTTCATTCCTTTCCTTAACACGGTTGCATTTTAGTATTCTTTGCTTTAATTATTACGGTGTTCTTTTTCTTCTCAAAATTCAACAAATATTCAACTGTTTCAAAATTACATTAGACACAGAATGTAAGAGAAGAAGCTAGAAAGATTTTTCTAAGGGAAAATTAATGAAAGGATGTCAATTCAACAAAATGGGTTTTAAAATACACTTCAATATGTGGTAATATGCATCAAATGCTTTTTAAATGTGTAAACCTTTGACCCAGAAATCTTATTTCTGGTCTTCATACAAAGGAAATGATTATGAATAAGTGCAAAATTTAATATTTAAGGATATTCATACCATCATGTTTTATCACAAGGAAACTATGAAGTAACAACTATGCAATAATAGAGGAGACTGGTTAAATAAATTTTGATAGCTCCATAATAAGGAATACTGTTACAGCCACTGAAAATTATATTGTAAAAGGTAATGTCCTGGACCAAAGTTCAAGATAATTTAAGTGTAAAAACACCATTTGGGGGACTTCCCTGGTGGAGAAATGGTTAAGAATTCGCCTGCCAATGCAGGGCACGTGGGTTCGAACCCTGGTCCGGGAAGATCCCACATGCTGCAGAGCAACTAAGCCTGTGCACCACAACTACTGAGCCTGCGCTCTAGAGCCCATGAGCCACAACTACTGAGCCCCATGCCTCAACTACTGAAGCACACGTGCCTAGAACCTGAGCTCCACAACAAGAGAAGCCACAGCAATGAGAAGCCTGCGCAGCTCAACAAAGAGTAGTCCCCACTCAACACAACTAGAGAAAGCTGTGCACAGCACAGCAACAAAGACCCAGCGCAACCAAAAATAAATAAATAAATAAATAAATATTTTTTAAGTTTAAAAAATAAAAAAATTTAAAAACAGCATTTGGTTCTGAAAAAGCATAATATAATCTGGCCTAGAAAGAAGTATATCTAAGGTTACTATGATTATCCCTGGTATTAGGATTGAAAGTAATTTTTATTTTCTTCATTGTATTTTACTCTGTATTTTACAAATGTTCTTATAGTGATCATGTCTTACTTTTATAATCAGAAAAAAAAAATAACTTTTTTCATGAGTTCCCAATTCAGAGTAACGGTAAATAAATATAACCCTCCCAAAACTTGTTTCTGTAACTCTCTGTCTCCCTGCCACAAAAGTTAGTGGGATCAGCCTTGTGGTCTCCTGCCTGGTCACTGTCACCACCCCCCTGAACCATGTTCCTTGATGAGATGAACCTTGTTGTCTAACTAAAGGGAACCAGGAAATATGGAACATTTAACTCAGAAGCTGAAATGCAGAAAAGTTCAGACTGAACATTCCAGGCAGTAAGGTCCATGCCACTCATATGTCCTGTGTTCCCCAGCAGAGTAGCTGGCACTCAGGAGGTTCTTAATTAATGGGAAAAAGTCACCTCCATCTCAATGGAGCACAATATATTGCCATGAGGCAAAAGAAAAAATGCAATTGATGGATTATTTTCCAATGCTATCAAGGAATCAGTTTCGATTTGCTGAACATTAAGTACTAGTCAATTTGGTATGTTTCTTCTGATGCTAATTCATGTGTAATCTTCACAATATCAACAATGAAAGTCTGGTTTTCCATTATATCCCATGATTTCTGTATCAATACAAATGGCATCTATGGATTTCAACTTTTGTACAGTATGGGATTCAGTGCAGGACTGTACTCCTATAGCTACAGACAGAGACTCCTAAAGGATATACAGGAAACGAGATATAAAATGAAAAACCAAAACATTAAAGATTTTACCGGTCAGTCTATACAATAACTTGTCTCTAGGGTAAAGGGAAAATTTTCAAGGAATAAGTGTTTATCCTTTGTGAGACTGTTTCTGCATTATAGTAGAAAGTGCAGAAATTCCATCTGTCTGCATTTCAGCAGCTGCAATGCCTCAGAAGAATTATTGCATTCCCTACATTATGGCTCTGATGAGTCCTTGGGAAATGTAGCTGAAAGCTCAACATTAAATAGCTCCTAACATCTAGGTTTCATCTTTAAGAACCTATATATTTTACTCCAATAAAGCCATTCTTGTGCATGGTTATATCAAACCTGGATCAAATTTAAAATATGGCATTGCTTGCATTGTTTTGATTATCGATATCCTGTGTCTTTGCTGATTCATCAGAAATGGACTTCTTTTGTGTGGTTTCTCAGTTGGAGATGTGGCTGCCCATGGTTTTAGGACATTAAAAATTGTTTCTTTCTTCTTATTCTTTTTTTGCAAGTTCTTTGGACATCCATAGTTTCATTAATCAATACTATTTTTGTACAATCAGGATAGCTTTGTACATTCTCTTTGATTTCTTCCTAACCTGTATTCAGAATCTCCACTTTTATTTGTGAAAAACTGTTCAACTAGCAAAGCATTTCAGATATATCTCATTTACAATTTCCAAAGAGTCCCATAAATTACACAGGTAAGAATTCTATCACAACTTCCTTGGGGTAAGTGATAGTTTACAAATAGAGGAACTAGAGTATCATGTGGTTAAGACAGCATCTACCCAAAGCCATGGAGTTAGGAAAAGGTGAAAACCACCCCAGAATCATGAGGTCTGGGCTCCGGGCCTAATCCTCCACACCATACCCACTGCCCATTTCTAGTACACAGCCAGTTGATGGGCACTGAGTTCAAGGGTACCAGGTTCAGGTAAAAGTTCAAACTTGCCTTTATTTTTCTCTCTAAACAAAAGATAAACGTCTGTCCTCAGGTGAACTGGACCAGATGAGATGACATGTTTGTGAGCTCTCAGTTTTTGGAGAACACATTGAGAGAGCTCTTAAGTTTTTGGAGAGATTTTTCAACCATAATTCACTGTCTTATAACAATCATCTTCCAATAGCCTTTAGACTGAGCCCTTAAGATGACAAAGGGAGATTCCCTGAGGTGAAGTCATGCTATACAGTCTTGACACCATTTCCACTAACATCAACTATAACTCTAAGAGGTATATATTGGACTTTAAATCAATGGCAATGACTTTACAAGATTCTTTCATTGATTGAATGAATATTTACTAACTATGATGTGCTGGGCATCACTGTAGCAGTAATTACAGATACAGCAGTAAAGAAAACAAAACTATTTCCCCACTTTCATGTAGCATGTATTCTATCGATCATCATCTGATAAAGATACTTTTACTAACTAAAGATGCTTTACCACCAAAGTTACTTACATTTATACATGTGACAATTAATTAATTTTAACACAATGACAGCAGTATACAAAGACTTATTGCCTAAGATACTGGTTTACATGTCCAAATGATGAGGACAATTATGAATCACCTGGACTTCTGAATTCCATGGATTCTGAAGAGTATACACCCCTGCGGACGATCAGCTCTTTTCAGTCTTGTTTCCGAAAACAGTCTGCTGAAATAACATCCATAGCCTGAAACAAACTTTAGATTTTCTGCAACTGCTTCCAGCCCTATCAGTTCTCTCTGTCTGTGTATTATGGGCAGCATTTATATTGGCAAATGCTCTCATTACTCTGCTTGTTAACTTTTAGAGTCTTTTTCAGAAATTACTCACCCATCTCTGACTGCATGGTATCCTCACATTCACCGTGACTTTGAGTCCTTGTTTAAAGTCTAAAGCTCAAGTTCAACTCTATCTCTGAAGAGAAAGCTGAGCTGGCACACAGCTTTGTCCCCTGCACCCATACTGAAAGCTTGTCAGCCCTTCATTCCACATGCTGCTCAAAATTAAGTTACTATAAACCACTATTGCTCTTACCTTTTACAAAGTTATTTGACCATATGAAAAAGCATGAGTGTAATCTTATAGCAGCTGATGCAAGGATACTTCTTGGGAAGAGTGTTGTATCTCCCCATAATAGGTTGATAAGAAGATTGGGGTGAAAGATAAGAGGTGAGAGAGGAGAAAGGAAATCCAAGTGGACAGTCAATAATTAAACTTGGTCTTTACTCTGTCTTCAAAGTCATATGTACTTGATGGTCCTTCCTTTTGTAGCACATTAAGATGTCTGGAGTAGGTATGGATGGATATCAAAAAGCTCTGTATGAAAAGAATGAGATCCCCCTGGAGAGAGAGAGGAAACTGTGCTGTTGAGCATTGTCTTGGGAGAGAGAGAAATTAAAAACTTGGTTGAGTCTCCCTGAGGGGCTGTATAGGGAAGACTCTTTGGAAAACAGAAGGATCTAAAGGGACATTTCAAGTTGTTGATGGGAGGTATAATCACTTCCTCCATCTACCATAGGGAATCAGCAAAGATTATGTTGCTTTCTAATATTCTCACTCATTTATTTAATCAATTTGGCACTCTTCTAAGAGCTTGAATACAGAATAGATCCCTTGCTTTGCAGACATTATAGTCTATGGAGACAAACAATATCAATGGGTATAATAAGAAGAAAATTATTATATATTAGGTCAGAAGGTAATAAGTGCTATAAAGACAAAAAAGAGTACAACAGACTAAGAGAGACAGGAGATGTGGGGATGGGGTAGTACAGGTCCCCAGATTAATTAGGGCGCCAGGGCAGGTCTCACTGAACGTTGACATTTGAACAACAACTTCAAAGATGGAGGGAGTTAACCAAATCTCAGGGGAAGATTTCAGCCCAGAAGCAAAGACCCTCAGGCAGGAACATGGCTGGCAGGTATCAGGAACACCAAGGGGACCCATGTGGCTAAAAGCAGAGAGAGTAAAAGGTAGAGAAGCTAAGGGATGAGGCAGAGACGAAGAGAGGGCCCAACCACAGAGGGCTTTGTAAGGCCTTTGTAGCTTAGACCAAAAAAAAAAAAAAAAAAAAGTCATTACAAGGTTTGAGTAAAGAGTAGCACGATCTGACTTATGTTTTCAAGGATCTCTCCCTGTTGTGTTGAAAATACTCCAGAGAGGCAAGGGACACAGTAGGGAATAACAGTTAGGAGCCTACTGGAGCAACCCAGGAAGAGATGATGCCGGCTTGGAGGTGGTAGCAGTGGAGGGGCTGAGACACAATTGGATACTGGATGTATTTTGAGAGTAGGGGCAGGAGGGTTTCCTGGCCCATTAGATGAAAGTTGTGAAAGGCAAGAGCCAATGATGGCTTCAAGTTTCCAGCCAGATGACAAGAACTGCCATCTGCTGAGATGAGGAAGGCTACTGGAAGAGAAAGACCAAGGGGAAAAAATCAGGAGTTATCATTTGGACACGCTGGGTCTGACATACACAAGAGACACCCAGCTGGAAATGCTGAGGAGACAACTGGATACATAAGTTCAAAGTCCAGGGAAGAGGACAGGGCTACAAATATAAGTGTATGCATCATCAGCAAATCGATTTAAAGCCGGTGTGCCTGGATGAGATCATGAGGGGAATGGCTAGTGAAGAGTAAGACTCAGTGAGATGGTGCAGAGAAGATGGATAAGGGCTGAACTATTAAACCCCATGTGTAACAGCTACAGGGAAGAGGAGAAGCCAGCAAAGAGGCTGAGGAGTGGCCCCGGTGGTAGAAGGAAACCCAGCAGGTGAGTATGTTATCCTGGAAGCTAAGGAAAGGAAAGTGTATCAAAGAGGAGGAAGTGATCGGCTGTGCCAGAAGCTATTGCTAAGTCAGGTAAGATGAAACTGAGAAATGGGGATGCGGATAAGAGCAGTTTCAATGGAGCAGTGAGGACAGAAGTCTGATGGAGTATGTTTAACAGAGGATAAGAGAGGAAGTAGCTCAGAACGGAAGGACAAATCCTTTGCTGCAGAAGAGAATAGATAAATGGGGCAGTAGATTACAAGGGAAGTGGGGCAAAAAGAAATGCAGTTTTTAATGCTTTGTGTGAGTACGTTCTTTGGAGAGAGCGTGGAGTGGTATTAAGTTCTGCCTATAGGTTGGCTCAGATCAAATAAATGATGACCACTTTTGAAGATACAGGAGCTCGGGGATGGAGGATCATCGATGTGAGGAATATAGTTATAATCTAAAAATGAAGCCTGTCTTATATCTGCCTGTCCCTTTAATCCCATCACTACAGTGTGACTTCCTCAGAAGTTATCTGTCTTCTAAGGTGAGAAATCCTTCTCATTCTCTTCTTCATCTATTAAACATGGGAGGCGAGGGGCACCCATGCTAGTTCCTTCTAACAGTACCATCAGAACATGAACAAACAAACCCGTTACTTTACGACTCACATCATTTATATTAGCAGAAGATAAGTATTTGTTTGCTTGTACCCTCTCCCTTCTAGAACGTATGCTCCTTAAGAGAAGGAACTTTATCAGATTTTCTCCCTGTTGTGTCCTGTCCTGAGTCTGGCGTGGAATTAAATATTTGTTAAATGAATAAATGAAGACTGAGAATAGAAGGTGCCCAGCAGGACCACAGGATCACTCCTATTTCTTGGTCCTACATGTTCAAAGGCAATAAATACCTTACAATTTTATTATTTGAATTGCCAGAGGAATAAACTGCAGGTGAAATACGATAATCACTCTCTGTTATAGCAGGATACTCACTCAAACCCCCAGACAAGTCTGGCTTCTCAGTGGCATCTGCTCATATGTTAGGACAATGAGTATCAAAGACCCTTCTACCTAAAATAATCTTCCCCACTGACCTGTGATGTGTCTAACATTTTCCCAACACCTACACCCACGTTACCCATTCCTTGGGGGTAAAATGGTGGTTTTTAGATGAACTCTAGGATACCAAGGAAGGGGACTTTGGGGCCACATCATGGGTTAAGGGGGTGTCTTGAGTCCCCTAATCCACTTCAACCAGAGAGCTCTACCATCGCCTGCTTTATACATTTGAGTGCGTGTACAATTTCCTTTGAAAATGGTAGAAAAACCATTTCTGCTACCAAAACAAGTTTGAAAACCCCTTCACCCTTAAGATTTTAAGTGTTCAGTTCAAGTCTGACAGAGCTTTTAATTCATTTTCTTGGCAATGAATACTTAGCTCTGAATTTAATTATAGAATGTTTAGATTTTCATTATATTTAGACTTGAAAGAATGGGACGCCAGAGGAGTAACTTCCTAAGAGGGGCGGGCATAGCACGGAGGAGTTTAGGAAAGGTCTGAAACAAGAGAAATAAGCATGAGAAGTGAGACCTGGAGCCACAATGAACTGAGGACAGCGCTGTGTGAAAACGCAGTGGACGTGGGTCTAATACTATGAGGTAAGAAATGCCACATCACCTTATTTTTCTAAATCAAGTTAATTCACTTAATCAAATTAATTCAATTAATCCCCACTCAAAAAGGTGAAAAGAAATATTCTTCAGGCATGTTTTGGGGGGAGGGGGCCTCTCCCTCCTTAGGGAGGTACAAGGATCCAAGGGAAGAACTGCGGAAGGCGCTTAGCTTTCAATTCTTCAGAGAATGGGTGGGGTGAGGGACTCACGGTTCTAAGCTCTCGGGGTTTATGGTAGACAGAACGCTCCATCACGTCTGTGCCACAGCAGGGTCATGACAGGGCCATAGTCCCCAACATCAGCTTTCCCGGCTGCCCCACACAGCCATGCCTCTCTGAGACCCTGCCTCTTCCCCCAAGCAAGTACTAGCCAGTCCCTGCTACGTAAGGGACATGCCAAAGCCCAGTCCCCTTACAAGCCTTGGGGGATGTCTCCTCCATCCTCTGTGTCCACCTCTATCCCTCCCCCATGCCACCCCACTCTGGGTGATCACATAATCTCTGCTCAGTCATTTTCTCCTCAAGGCTGGTCCCCCTTTTCTGAGAATGCACAGATGACACCACACATCCTTTATGTTTCCTTAATAAATTGCTCTATTACACAGATTTTTCATTCATTGCAGAGAATGCAAATGACTCTATTAGCAACTTTCAACATTTTTTACCAAGGTAGTATATGGTAGGAGGTCAGTAATCCCTGTTGCATAAATGCACTTAAAGAGCTCTTAATTTAGATATTCTAAAAATAGAAGTGCCACATGATTTCCTCTTTTATGATCTGGGGTGACCGTCTTGCTGTGAAGACAAGGTAAAACCGGTCCCCTCACTACAGTCCAACTCTTTAGTTCCAAGTCCCTCAGTGCCTATTATATAATATGTTTTTCTTAGTGAGGAACGACCTCTGTCAAACCAATGTTCAAAGCAAGTTCAAAACAATTTCCCCAATTAAATATCCTTAAGACTAAGGTACTCCTTGACTCATTTTTTTCCGCTCTGAAATAAAGCCATGCTTTGATTCAATGGAAACATTGCCAGCTGGCCTTCAGCTTAAATTTCTGAAAATAAGAGCTAAGTATACGTATCGCCTGTCTGACAGCATGAAGGAAGATCTATCATTCTATAGAAAAATCAATCATTGTAAAATTATCTAAAAATCATTAGCAGGAAACAAGAATAGATTTGTCACTGGTGGCACTCTGATAGGAGAGGAATGGAAATAGAGTTTAGAAAGCAGTTCATGTCATCATTCAACATCTCAAGTAAAAATCACAGTATAAAATAGAGTTAGATAAAACTTGCCCAGTAGATTTAAAATCTAATTAGCCAGGGGAGAAAGTAAAGAAAGAGCAGAGTAAAAAGCAGGAAGTCAAGCTTTATGATCAGGGACTGGCAGAAATAGACCACCAAGCAGAAGTCTAAAGAAACTTTTTAAAAAGGAATCTTTATTCATTCAATAGCCGAGAGAGAGAGAGAGAGAGAGAGAGAAGGAAATTTTTAAAAATAAGAAAAACAACTTCCAAATAGGGATTGCCTAATTAAAAGAATATACTAGTTTACTACCTCAAGTTTTAGTGTCTAAAAGACTTAAATAGGATTCTGAACCAATTCTGTCAAAAATCATTGGTAGGTAAGATATACACCAGGACTCTGTCATTTATCATTTCCTGCAAGTAAGTGCAGTAACGTAACTTCAAGTTGCTAAAGAATATAAACAAGTTAGAAACTACATATTTAGGACTTCCCCGGTGGCACAGTGGTTAAGAATCCACCTGCCAATGTACACTGGAGAAAGGACAGCCTCTACAATAAGTGGTTCTAGGAAAACTGGACAGGTACATGTAAAAGTATGAGATTAGAACACTCCCTAACACCATACACAAAAATAAGCTCAAAATGTAAGGCCAGAAACTATCAAACTCTTAGAGGAAAACATAGGCAGAACACTCTATGACATAAATCACAGCAAGATCCTTTTGGACCCACCTCCTAGAGAAATGGAAATAAAAACAAAAATAAACAAATGGGACCTAATGAAACTTCAAAGCTTTTGCACAGCAAAGGAAACCATAAACAAGACCAAAAGACAACCCTCAGAATGGGAGAAAATATTTACAAATGAAGCAACTGACAAAGGATTAATCTCCAAAATTTACAAGCAGCTCATGCAGCTCAATAACAAAAAACAAACAACCCAATCCAAAAATGGGCAGAAGACCTAAATAGACATTTCTCCAAAGATATACAGATTGCCAACAAACATATGAAAGAATGCTCAACATCATTAATCATTAGAGAAATGCAAATCAAAACCACAATGAGATATCATCTCACACCAGTCAGAATGGCCATCATCAAAAAATCTAGAAATAATAAATGCTGGAGAGGGTGTGGAGAAAAGGGAACACTCTTGCACTGCTGGTGGGAATGTGAATTGGTACAGCCACTATGGAGAACAGTATGGAGGTTCCTTAAAAAACTACAAATAGAACTACCATATGACCCAGCAATCCCACTACTGGGCATATACCCTGAGAAAACCATAATTCAGAAAGAGACATGTACCACAATGTTCATCGCAGCTCTATTTACAATAGCCAGGTGATGGAAACAACCTAAGTGTCCATCATCGGATGAATGGGTAAAGAAGATGTGGCACATATATACAATGGAATATTACTCAGCCATAAAAAGAAACGAAATTGAGTTATTTGTAGTGAGGTGGATGGACCTAGAGTCTGTCATACAGAGTGAAGTAAGTCAGAAAGAGAAAGACAAATACCATATGCTAACACATATATACGGAATCTAGGGGAAAAAAATGTCATGAAGATCCTAGGGGTAAGACAGGAATAAAGACACAGACCTACTAGAGAATGGACTTGAGGATATGGGGAGGGGGAAGGGTAAGCTGAGACAAAGTGAGAGAGTGGCAAGGACATATATACACTACCAAACGTAAAATAGGTAGCTAGTGGGAAGCAGCCGCATAGCACAGGGAGATCAACTCGGTGCTTTGTGACCACCTGGAGGGGTGGGATAGGTAGGGTTGGAGGGAGGGAGATGCAAGAGGGAAGAGATATGGGAACAGATGTATATGTATAACTGATTCACTTTGTTATAAAGCAGAAACTAACACACCATTGTAAAGCAATTATACTGCAATAAAGATGTAAAAAAAAGAAAAAAGAAAAGAATTCGCCTGCCAATGCAGGGGACACGGGTTCAAGCTCTGGTCCGGGAAGATCCGACATGCTGCGGAGCAACTAAGCCCGTGCGCCACAACTACTGAGCCTGCGCTCTAGAGCCTGTGAGCCATAATTACTGAAGCCCACGTGCCTGGAGCCCGTGCTCTGTAACAAGAGAAGCCACCACAATGGGAAGCCTGCTACCGCAATGAAGAGTAGCCCGTCTCTGTAACTAGAGAAAGCCCACGCGTAGCAACGGAGACCCAACGCAGCCAAAAATAAATAAATAAAACAAATAAATTTTTTTAAAAAAGAAGCCAATTCTTAAAAAAAAAAAAAAGAAACTACATGTTTATAGTTGACCCTCTTGTCAGGGATTATTATCAGGCAGGCAGAGATTTCTAAATTCAGGGGTTGTTTTTTGTGGGGGAGGGAAGAGTGCTACTTTCTGAACTTGCTTTAGGAAATAAAACCTTTATTTTATAAACAAAGTAATTCTCACTTAGTGGTACTTAAAATACTTCTGAGATTTTCTCCAAACATGAGGCTGTCTCCAATGATATTTTGTGATTATTCATTATGAATCATAAAATGATAATGATGGTATATTATACACACAACGCTTGGCAGATTTCAGACAGCTGTTGAATGTTTTCTATAAAACAGTTAATGCATGCATACAAACGTATGAGAAATAAAGTGATATATATGATTTGGAAAGAAAATAACAGTCTCTTGCATGCATATGGTAGTATCTAAAAAGTTATACGTGTTAACTTTTTTTAGATCTTTATTAAATGTATAACACAGTCAAGACATCTATGGAAAGACTTAGAAGAAAGATGAACAAAGAAAAATAATCCATTTTGAAGAGTGATTCCATGGTATTTTTCTTATTTGTTGGGCTACACAAATTGGACTGATGTCATTATACAAGTTAACAGTTCATGAATTTCATTTTCAAATCAAACCAGATTTATTTTTAATCACAGTTTCTTTTATTTTTGTCTATTTTATGTATTGATAATCTAAAAGCTAGAACTAATTGTCTATGACTTCGCAATACTCTGTAGCCTGAGACCCAAAAATACAGTAAACATATGTATTTAGAATTTACTGTGAAAAGAACTTTGAAAAACTACCTTTCAAGAACAGATTGAGACAGGCTGGGTCCTGGGACCCTTTGGTGCAGTGCTGGCACCTGGACAAATGTCTCCTCCAGCAACAAAATACAAAGAAACTATAAGGGACTAAAAATAGCCACATGCATGTGCAATTGGGGCAAATTATGGACCACGGGATAGAAAAAGACCACAAACCCAACTGCCACTTCTGAAGAGCTGGGAGCAAAAACAGGGTGTTGAGAGCAAAAGCAGGGTACTGCTCATGATCCCTGCACAGAGCACCACCAAAGGGGTGGGCAGACCACCTAAGCCTCCCCCTCTGGTCACCCACTGATCTGCCCCTATCCCCACTTCAGGGAGCGAGCAAGGGAACCTGTTACAGGAGCCCCAGTAAAGAGTTGCCTGCATTTCTTGTCTGGCCTCTTATCAATTTCTATTGATTAAGGAAGGCCAAGAACCCTGGTTGGTAACAAGATTACAGTTCTACCCTAATGTCTAAAAATTCACTTCCAATTCCATGAAGACTGTACTACATCACTTTCCCACTTACTCTCCATTGTTAATTACTGTAAAAGAATATTCCAATGCATTACCATTCCTAAAAATTCACTGATCTTCAGGATACTGTAGGATCTCACCTATCTTCCAGATCAGATTGCCAGCAGCTGGATGCCAAGATTCTGAAGCCCCAGGTTGGAGTTCTGCCCAAGACCCCCTCTACTTTCCATCATCTTAACTGATCACAACAAACCCCATTCACTTGCCCCCATGTGGTAGGCCATGGAGACAGCACACGTTCCATTGCTTGAGTCAAGGCAGAGTCGGGAAAACCTAGATACTTCCAGCTACCTAACCCTTCAAGCTTAAACCACCCCCAAATAATCAAGTCACCTCAATTCTAAATGCTATTATGATTAAAAGAAAATGGTGAGAAAATTAATTCATAAACACTCATCCTAATATCCATACTGATATTGACTGGGTCTACAGACAAGAAAAGCAATTATTCACAATGATGACCCTGAGATAACAAAATAAAAGTCATTTTGTAGAAAAAGTACAGACTTGGATTTAACTTAAGGTATCTGTGCCACTTTGAGCAAGTTATTTAACCTTTATGGGCTTCAGTTTCCTTATCTGAATTCCTCCTGCTTTGGAATTGTCTTTGAGTATATATTAATCAGTAATGGATGTAAAGCACCTGACACCGAATCACATAAAGCCCACTATGTTGTGTTTACTAAGACTGGTAAGTGTATAATTCACTTCTGAAAGATGGCCATCACAAAGTGCTTTAAAATGCCTTTTGCTTAAAGCGTTATCCTGCAAATAACTAGAGCGTCCTATTCTCCAACCTTGTGGATACAGCACTGCCCACTTAGACCTGGAAGTGAGGGTAACTGGATTCTTCGTAACAACCAAGACAACTGGAAAAGAACATAGTCTGAAGAGATCAACACACATGGGAATCAATATAACAACGTCTAGGGAAAGAATTCCTAATGTTTCTTTGGCTCATAGACAAAAAAGCAAGTCAATTGCTCCAGGCAAGTTGACTTTTACTGTTGAATCGTTTGTATCCTGTTAAATGAATTGCATGCTGGTGGAACAGACAGGTCCCTGAATTCTCTCTCCCATGCTTCCTCCACTTTTCTACTCTGTGTGCCCTCCACAACACAGCTACATAAAATCTCTCCTAGTATCCCTGGTTACCAGTATTATATATAACAAAGCCACACAGACTAAACCTGACATGGAAAAATCAGCCTTGCCTAAAACTAAATATAAGCGCAATTTAATTAACTTGCATTCCAGAGTCATAGCTGCCAACTTACCAAGACTAGAAGACTGGGTACACAGTACCCAAGGGCTCAGAGGGAGAGGGAAAAAATACTAAATTTTTCTCCAAAATCTTCACAGGATTCACATGTTCCTTCGTACCTGTAAACAGGAATAATGTCCCCTGTATACAAGAGATGTGATCCAATCAGGGGGGCAAAAGGAGCCAACGCAGGAAGAGAAGATAGGTTAAGAGAGGCCGGAATTTCAGGAGAGACATACAGGAACTAGAAATGAATGGCAAGTAATCTGGCAACAAGGTCAGCCCTGAGTCAAGTAGGGAAAGGTTTACTTTACCCCTGAAAGGAGGAAAGACATTGCTGCAGATAATGGGAAGTCAAAAACCATGTGCCTGTCACTATAAACTCTCAATACTGCAATTTGAGCTGTGATGTAGTCTCATCTAAAAATACTCTACTGATCAACCTTCTGTGCTTAAGTTAACCCTGGGAAACTATAACATGAGGGTCACCCAGTGGTGCATGGGTCAGGGGACTGAGCTCAGCATGGGGGTGATGCCCCTGGGTAAAGGTCCATTTTCTTCCATTTGCCAAAAGGATAAGTAACATGCAGTTTCCAAGCAGGAGCACAAGATGGCAGCCATACTCAGCACACAGACCCTGTGCAGTGCCACAGGAGAGAACTCAGCTTGAGACACTCACCACCTGACAGGTTGTGGAAATTCACAGGGAATTCCAGCTGGGAGGCTTCTCTTTTCTAAAGGGCATCCTTTGCTTGCGTCTGTAACTGGGTAAATTTGAAATCATGAAATCGCACTTCTGCCAATTATTACTACAGAGAAATAAAAAGTCTTTCCCAATTGATGCCTACTCATATCTTTGGCACATTTTTCTATTGGTTTTCTTCCTTGTTGATTTATTGAAACTCCATTTGTTTCAATTATTTTTCTCCAGGCCATCATTTATTTGTCTTTTAAGTTAATAGTCTCTGCAGCTATAGAAAATTTTACATATACGTGAGGTCAACTGTATCAGTCTTTATGGTTTATGTCTTTATAAACCATATCTATATGTGTCGTAGAAAAGAAACTATAGGAGGGCAGAGATTTTGTCTGTTTTGTTTCCTGCTACAGCCATAGGATATATGATGGACATAGAGCATGGGCTAAATAAATTTTGCATTCAACCCAGAACCTTTCTAGAGCAGATGGGAAATATCATGGACAAAATTAAGACACATATTCTGGCCAAGACACACCAAAAATAGGCCACAGAGATAGGTAAATCAAGTCAGGTTTCCTAATAGTCAAAACTGATTCTGCCATGGCCATAGGGGAAAGGCTACAGATTGACTGACTGACTGATTTTTGTTAAAGTAAGAAAGCTTCTTATATTGCTGAAATGACCAAAATATGAAATACACAGCCTGATCTGTATTTAATGGAATAGAATAAAAGAACTCTTGAGATGCTTTCCAGCTTTAAGTTTCAGCAAAATGCCAAAGGGAAGAAATTTCAAGCCAGTCCCTTTCTTTCTTTTTTTTTTTCTTTTTTTTTTTTTTTGCGGTACGCGGGCCTCTCACTGTTGTGGACTCTCCCGTTGCAGAGCACAGGCTCCGGACGTGCAGGCTCAGCGGCCATGGCTCACGGTCCCAGCCGCTCGGCGGCATGTGGGATCTTCCCAGACCGGGGCAAGAACCCGTATCCCCTGCATCGGCAGGCGGACTCTCAACCACTGCGCCACCAGGGAAGCCCCTAGTCCCTTTCTTAACACCGACCACCAGAGGGAGACCACATCATGAAGCAAAGCACAGAGCCCATGCTGTAACTGTGACTAGGGTCCAGATGTGTGACAGTATTTGAAAACAATTGTATTTTATGCATTTTTCACTAATTATGTTAAAATAAAATCACATTAAAAAATCATTTTGCACTTCAAATACAGACACGCAAATATGAATTCTCATAGACAAATGCATTATGGAACACTCATGGTACTTGGTGCATTTATTTCAGAATTGACATTTTCCATTCTCATAGCAACCAATAATTTCAGAAATCCAGTTGTTAGTTTTATTTCAAGTGGCTTTATATACATTTTTAGAATTGTTATTTGTACCTAATGTGATTTTTGTGGAATGGAAATGATTTTTCAGCAAGTGATCTTATTACAAGATAATCTCATTACAAATGCCTATTGGAAAGTCTCACCATGGTGCCCACATTGAAATGAAACTCTCCCCCGCTGTAGAAAAGGTCTTCTGAAATGTTAGCATCATAAGCTCCAAACTTCTCTGCTCTAAGAGGTTTGAAGAAAACTGCTAGTTTTTCTCTGAAACTATCCTCCTAAGAAAACTTTGTGACAACCCTTCCAGGGCCGTTTACAAGTAGACAGAAAAAGAGGCCAAATACTTTGTGAAATTTGGCTTGATTCGAAGGGCTCCTGGGAGAGCTCCCGGCCTAAAATATTTCCCAGATGAAATTCCTCAGTTTGGATATTACTCATTTAATTTAAGCCAAAAGTCCTCAATTAAAAGGCAGTTCCTGGGGATTCCTCATTTACTCAACCAACCAAGAATTCTGGAGGCTGTCTGTAGACAGTGCTGGACATGGCAGTAATCAAAATCATAAGGCCTTACAGAGACGAAAAGAGACAAGTCATTACCAGTGATTAATACCTCTGGAGACAGCACTTTATGTATATATTTATCTTTTTTATTTATCTTTTTTAAAAGTATTGAAAAATTAGTATAAAAAATTATGAAAAGGTAGAATCTAAAGAGTGGGACCCCAGCAAAGACACACCTGGGTAAAAAAGGCCCCAGAGGACAGAGGGTCAACATAGGAGCAGCAGGGGCCACAGAAGGGGTGACAGTGAATTCCATGGGAATCAGAGAGGAGCGATGTCCTCTCTTGCTAAAAATTCCAGCCAGGATCGGATATCCACGACTTTAAGCTAATACTTATCAACTGCTTTCTATTTATCAGGCAATGTCTTAAAGGCTTTACCTTCATTTATACCTAAGAACACAGCCATGAGGTGATACCTCATGTATCAGAGGATGAGACCAAGGTTTGGAAAAGTTGATAACCTTCCCACATAACTTGGCTAATAAGTAGCAGAGCTACTTAATAAAACCTGAGCAGTGAGATTCCAGAGCCCATGCATTTAATATAAAACACTCAAGGGTACTGTGTTAGTTTCCTATTGCTGTTGTAAAAAATTGTCCCAGACTGGGTGGCTTAAAACAGAAGTTTAGGGGCTTCCCTGGTGGCGCAGTGGTTGAGAGTCCGCCTGCCGATGCAGGGAACACGGGTTCGTGCCCCGGTCTGGGAAGATCCCACATGACGCGGAGCGGCTGGGCCCGTGAGCCATGGCCGCTGAGCCTGCGCGTCCGGAGCCTGTGCTCCGCAGCGGAAGAGGCCACAGCAGTGAGAGGCCCGTGCACTGCAAAAAAAAACCAAAAAAACAAAAACAAACAAAAAAAACAGAAGTTTATTCTCTCACAAGTTTGCAGGTCAGAAGTCTGACATGGTTCTCTCTGGGCTAGAATCAAGATGCTCACAAGTGTGTGTTCCTTATGGAGGCTCTGGGGGAGAATCTGTTTCCTTGCCTTTTCCAGCTTTTAGCGGCTGGGCCTCCCCTTCCTTGGCTCATGGCCCCCCTCCTTCATGTTGAAAGCAATCAACGTAGCATCTCTCTAATCCTGCATGGGCATCACATCTCTTTCTCTGACTCTCCTCTTCTGCTTCCCTCTTCCACTGTTAAGGACTCTTGTGATTACATTGGGCCATTCAGATAATCCAGGAGAATCTCCCTATTTTCAGATCAGATGAGTAGCAGCCCTATTTCCATCTTCAACTGTAATTCCCCAATGCCACGCAAATTAATATATTCACAGGTTCCAGGGATTAGGACAGGGACATCTTTGGGGGGCCATTATTCTGGCAACCACAGATGCCTGGATATTTTACAAATTTTTTCTGTGCCTCTTACATACAGCCACCTGCAAATGACTGGCTCAGGAAAGTGTGCCCTCTCTCCCAACAGACGATTGCCCTCCTCTTCCCATTTGCTGTGTCAGAGATGCCATGATCTGGCATCTCTCTCTAGTCATTATTCTTGGTTCCAGGTTGATTCAGTCAATTCTATTGCAGGAGGAGCCCAGGGTGGCAGGGATCTTGGGCCATGTAAGATCACTAGGGGAAAATTGCTGTTCGATTCAACTCCTGTAATAAGTGTTCAAAAGACTCAGGAATGATACTCTAAAAGGTAAATGAATCTGATATTGGGCCTTGTTGCAACCAAGAACCATCTGTGCTTTTGCAGATATCAACAACATGTGCTCCTGACTTTCCCAAGAGGCAAGAGCTGAGCGAAGAAACCGAAGAGGACAGAGCCCTGATGAGAAGCCCGGCCTTGACTTCCTTCTCTTTCTCATTCATCATTAGTAACCAAATCCCTTTTAAAAACTCAAAAGAGCTACATGTGTGAGGGCAAAGAAGCTATGGGACTTCACACTATTCTGTAGCAGGCATAGAAAAGGCAGCCAAGAGGTAGCTGCAGAAAGCTGAGCAGACAGACTAGTCCCCCAGCCAGGACCACCTACATAATTTGCAAGGCTCAGTGGAAAATGAAGATGTGGAGCGCCTTGCAGGGAAAAAAAAGTGCTTTAAAAATACTAATATACAGTCCCTCCCATCAGGAAGCTTGCACAAGCCTCTTAGATAGCCTCATCCACCAGAGGGCAGACAGCAGAAGCAAGAAGAATTACAATCCTGAAGCCTGTGGAACAAAAACCACATTCACAGAAAGAAAGACAAGAAGAAAAGGCAGAGGGCTATGTACCAGATGAAGGAACAAGATAAAACCTCAGAAGAACAATTAAATGAAGTGGAGATAGGAAACCTTCCAGAAAAAGAATTCAGAATAATGATAGTGAAGATGATCCAGGACCTCGGAAAAAGAATGGAGGCAAAGATCAAGAAGATGCAAGAGGGCTTCCCTGGTGGCGCAGTGGTTGAGAGTCTGCCTGCCGATGCAGGGGACACAGGTTCGTGCCCTGGTCCGGGAAGATCCCGACGTGCCGCGGAGCGGCTGGGCCCATGAGCCATGGCCACTGGGCCTGCGTGTCCGGAGCCTGTGCTCCGCAACGGGAGAGGCCACAGCAGTGAGAGGCCTGCGTACCGCAAAAAACAAACAAACAAAGAAGATGCAAGAAATGTTTAACAAAGACCTAGAAGAATTAAAGCACAAACAAATAGAAATGAACAACACAATAACTGAAATGAAAACTACACTAGAAGGAATCAAGAGCAGAATAACTGAGGCAGAAGAATGGATAAGTGACCTGGAAGACAGAACGGTGGAAATCACTGCTGCAGAGCAGAATAAAGAAAAAAGAATGAAAAGAAATGAAGACAGCCTAAGAGACCTCTGGGACAACATTAAATGGAACAACATTCGCATTATAGGGGTTCCAGAAGGAGAAGAGACAGAGAGAGGACCCGAGAAAATACTTGAAGAGATTATAGTTGAAAACTTCCCTAACATGGGAAAGGAAATAGCCACCCAAGTCCAGGAAGCACAGAGAGTCCCATACAGGATAAACCCAAGGAGAAACACGTCGAGACACATAGTAATCAAATTGGCAAAAATTAAAGACAGAGAAAAATTATTGAAAGCAGCAAGGGAAAAATGACAAATAACATACAGAGGAACTCCCATAAGGTGAACAGCTGACTTCTCAGCAGAAACTCTACAAGCCAGAGGGAGTGGCATGATATACTTCAAAGTGATGAAAGGGAAGGACCTACAACCAGGATTACTCTACCCGGAAAGGATCTCATTCAGATTCGATGGAGAAATCAAAAGCTTTACAGACAAGCAAAAGCTAAGAGAATTCAGCACCACCAAACCAGGTCTACAACAAATGCAAAAGGAACTTCTCTAAGAGGGAAACACAGAGAAGAAAAGGACCTACAAAAACAAACCCAAAACAATTAAGAAAATGATCATAGGATATCAATAGGATCACACATACAGATAATTACCTTAAATGTGAATGGATTAAATGCTCCAACCAAGAGACATAGACTTGATGAATGGATACAAAAACAAGACCCATATATATGCTGTCTACAAGAGACCCACTTCAGACATAGGGACACATACAGACTGAAAGTGAGGGGATGGAAAAAGATACTCCATGCAAATGGAAATCATAAGAAAGCTGGAGTAGCTATACTCATATCAGATAAAATAGACTTTAAAATAAAGAATGTTACAAGAGACAAGGAAGGACACTACATAATGATCAAGGGATCAATCCAAGAAGAAGATATAACAATTAAAAATATATATGCACCCAACATAGGAGCACCTCAATACATAAGGCAACTGCTAACAGCTATAAAAGAGGAAATTGACAGTAACACAATAATAGTGGAGGACTTTAACACCTCACTTACACTAATGGACGGATCATCCAAAATGAAAATAAATAAGGAAACAAAAGCTTTAAATGACACAATAGACAATACAGGTTTAATTGATATTTATAGGACATTCCATCCAAAAATAGCAGATTACACTTTCTTCTCAAGTGTGCATGGAACATTTTCCAGAATAGATTACATCTTGGGTCACAAATCAAGCCTCAGTAAACTTAAGAAAACTGAAATCACATCAAGCATCTTTTCTGACCACAACACTTTGAGATTAGAAATCAATTACAGGGCCTCCCTGGTGGCGCAGTGGTTGGGAGTCCGCCTGCCGATGCAGGGGATACGGGTTCGTGCCCCGGTCTGGGAGGATCCCATATGCCGCGGAGCGGCTGGGCCCGTGAGCCATGGCCGCTGGGCCTGCGCATCCGGAGCCTGTGCTCCGCAACGGGAGAGGCCACAACAGTGAGAGGCCCGCATACCGCAAAAAGAAAAAAAAAAAAAAAAAAGAAATCAATTACAGAGAAAAAAATGTAAAAAACAGAAACACATGGAGGCTAAACAATACGTTACTAAATAACAAAGAGATCACTGAAGAAATCAAAGAGGAAATCAAAAAATACCTAGAGATAAATGACAATGAAAACACAATGATCCAAAACCTATGGGATGCAGCTAAAGCCGTTCTAAGAGGGAAGTTTATAGCTATACAAGCCTACTTCGAGAAACAAGAAAAATCTCAAATAAACAATCTAACAAAAGAAGAAAAAACAAAACCCAAAGTTAGCAGAAAGAAAGAAATCATAAAGATCAGAGCAGAAATAAATGAAATAGAAACAAAGAAAACAATAGCAAAGATCAATAAAGCTAAAAGCTGGTTCATTGAGAAGATAAACAATGATACTATACATAGAAAAGACATACAGATGGTGAAGAAGCACATGAAAAGCTGCTCAACATCACTAGTTATTAGAGAAATGCAAATCAAAACTACAATGAGGTATCACCTCACACCAGTTAGAATGGGCATCATCAGAAAATCTACAAACATCAAATGCTGGAGAGGGTGTGCAGAAAAGGGAACCCTCTTGCACTGTTGGTGGGAAAGTAAACTGATACAGCCACTATGGAGAACAGTATGGAGGTTCCTTAAAAAACTAAAAATAGAACTACCATATAATCCAGCAATCCCACTACTGGGCATATACCCTGAGAAAACCATAATTCAAAAAGACACATGCACCTCGATGTTCAGCACTATTTACAGTAGCCAGGTCATGGAAGCAACCTAAATGCCCATCGATAGACAAATGGATAAAGAAGATGTGGTAAATATATACAATGGAATATTACTCAGCCATAAATAGGAATGAAATTGGGTCATTTGTTGATACGTGGATGGATCTAGAGACTGTCATACAGAGTGAAGTAAGTCAGAAAGAGATAAACAAATATCGTATATTAATGCATATATGTGGAACCTAGGAAAATGGTACAGATGAACTGGTTTGCAGGGCAGAAACTGAGACACAGATGTATAGAACAAACATATGGACACCAAGGGGGGAAGCCATGGGGGGTGGGGGGGTTGGTGGTGATGGGATAAATTGGGAGATTGGGATTGACATGTATACACTGATGTGTATAAAGCTGATGACTAATAAGGACCTGCTGTATAAAAAAATAAATAAAATTCAAGAATTCAAAAAAAAAAAAGAGAACTTCTGGGGTAATGGACACATGTACTGTCTTGACTGTGGTAATGATTTCTCACGTGTATGTATACCTATGTAAACTGTATTAAATTGTATGATTTAAACATGTATATATATACATATTTTAAAATATGATTTTTTTTTTTTTTTTTTTTTTTTTTTTTTTTTTTTTGCGGTACGCGGGCCTCTCACTGTTGTGGCCTTTCCCGTTGCGGAGCACAGGCTCCGGCTGTGCAGGCTTAGCAGCCATGGCTCACGGGCTCAGCTGCTCCGTGGCATGTGGGATCTTCCCGGACCGGGGCACGAACCCCTGTCCCCTGCATCACAGGCAGACTCTCAACCACTGCGCCACCCGGGAAGCCCCTAAAATATGATTTAAAACGTGTGTATTTATGGTTTGTCAACTTTGCCCCACTTAAAAAAAACCATAATGGAAAAGAATATGAAAAAGAATATGTATATATACATGTGTATAACTGAGTCACTTTGCTATACAGCAGAAATTAATACATTGTAAATCAACTATACTTCAATAAAAAAATACTAAAATATAAGCATATTTTCCCTTATTTTATCACTTATAAAACATAATAGTAGTCATAGTGATACATGAGGAACATAAACATAAACTGAATAAGAAATAATACTTTGTGTCATAATTTAAGAAAAACTACATTATTAATGTCATTTTTCTGGTTCACTATTCTGCAAATTCGTTTACTAATTCATCAAAATCAATTATACTTCAATAAAAAAATACTTTTAGCAACAGTATTTTCAATCTATATGATGGAAGATGGTGTCAGTAGCTTGACAGAAAGGCAAGATTGCAAACAATTTTTGTTAACTTTTAATGTTGACAAGGATCTTTTTTCTGATGCAACTTTTCTTGTTGCTTTAAGGCTATTTTATAGGCTGTGACAACACTGGGATATATTTATGATAAATTATTTCAAAATACAAATTTTAGTATATCTAGAGCTGATGATTGTCATGGAGAAATTAATGAAAAGGTTTAACTCTTCATATGAATTAGTTCTAAGTCTGAATTTAATTTTAAATATAAATTTATACAATGGCATTTTAATGTGTCTTCTGATATTTCCTATAAATCGTGGAGATCACACCAGAACTCAAATGTGGCTTCAAAATTTGTGTACAATTCAAAATGTCTGTTTATATATTCTATAGCTGTATCATCAATTTTAAGGAAAATTTTCATTTTATGTTATCTTCCTCATTAATAAGTGTTGCACCCAAAGATAGTGCACCTCTTTAATAAGTGGTGCACATAAAAATAGTGGGTTTTTTCCATTGACAATGGTTAACTGTAATTTCTATTTCCAAACCTGTGGATATTTGTTTTGCAATGTTTCCCAAGGATTCTAAAATCTTTGAAGAATTCTAATAACTCCTTGATAAATGCTTTATTGCAATATTCATGCATGTGCTTTTATTGTGTAATAATTTACTAACAAAGTCTGTTGCCCAAGCACTGTCTGTCTCATGGTTCAGGTGGAGAGTTAATATTTGTGCAGATGCCACAGGGACAGGCCCCAGGGACAAATGACCAAGCTGGCCTGCCACATGTCCCCATGTGGAGCCTCTCTTTTTCCCCAGGGCCAAGCCCACCACTGTCACCCTCAAAACCTGCTTCTGTTGTTGCTTCTGCTGTTGTGGCACCATCACGGCCATCAGTCTGGGCCCAGGTCCTGGCCTGGACACCTCGGGGCCCTGTGGATTCCCAGATAGTCCTCAGGAACATGCTTTGGGCCACCAGGCCAATCGCTCAGCATCCACACTGCCTGACCATCAAGCCATTTGGTAGGTACCCGAGTGTGCACACCCTACCCACTAACACATCCCCACCGCTCATGTGCACGCTCCATTGTCCCATCAAACCTCACTTACACAAGTATAAAGATAAAGCTGTTAATTTCAAGATGGTGACAGGAAAGCATTAAACCAAGCCTGGAAGCCTTCTAAGCACAGGGCCCTGGGCCACGGCACAGATCGCCAGCCCAGCAAATCAGCCCTGCCTCTGCCTTTCAAAGCAAACAGAAAGGCAGGGAGGGTGAGATGAGGATGAAAACCTGTGACACGTCCTTCTGAGAAGTTACAGGAGCAGGGGTTCCAGCATCCCACTAGGTCACTATATTCTTCCTCTGCCCACATCTCTTCTGCCATGCCCACCAAATTCCATCCTGTTGGAGTCACTGTCTAGACATGGGAACCACCACTGTGATATGGCAGGGACTGCTGGCTGTCCATCCTAATGTGCTCTCCATCTCTTTCATAGTAATGGAGTTTAAGGTGGACCCAAGATTGCCGAGCTAAGGACTACATTTCCCAGTCCCATATCACTAAGTTCTCCACAAAAGAATATAAGCAGAGTCTTCTTCTACTTTGCCTGCTTTAAAAGGGACTTGCTGCCATGTACTTCCTCTGTTTGCTCCCCCACAAGCTGGAGCACAGATACAGGGCTCAGCCAGCTTCAATCACTTAGACAAGGAACCTTGTCTAGGGATTGGTGAAGCAAAAAATGGCTGGAACCCACATCTTTGGATGACTTCATAGGGCAAGCCTGACTTGGCAAACTGGAAAATTCATCTTGGATCTATCGCTTAACAGAGAAATTAAATGTTATTTTCTTTAAGCCACTGTATTTCAGGATCTCTTCTATTACAGCAGGTTAATTATTCTGTAACTAATATGAATAGTTTGAATCTGGAGAGGTTTCATTCCCATTGTTCATCTGTCCATAAGGAAGATCTGAGAACAAAATGGTATGAAAGTTAGGACCCGAGGAAGAAGCTGGGTCCACCACACCCCACTGAGGACTGTGGATGTACCTTTGGACAGAGACATTGATTTACACATATCAACTATGAATCTAATAGGTGTTAGTAACAGCCTAGAGATGTACTCACAACACTGCTTCTATGAGAAAATATCTGTCATGTTTGAAATAACTAATTTGCAAATATATCTTTGAAATACAGCCCAGTCATTCACTGAAGGATGCCTGTAATTCTGCACCTACCTTACAGAATTGTAGTAAAGATTTGACATAATACATGCAAACCATTAGGCATAGTATCGACACGAAGCGAGCTTTTGATACATTTAATTTCTTTGTTATCACTGACACTATTAAAGTGACATCATAATATAGGCAGCCAAACAAAGAAGGAAGTACTTTAAGGACGTATAATGCCTCAGGGCCGTGGCATCAGTGGGCAACAACCCTCTCTCCTCTGACATTCCCCCACAGAGGTATGAGGGATAAATTAGTTAAAACATTATTCCTAACTCTCTTAGATTCCAAAAGTAGTTCTAGTAGGTTTTGCCAGAAATAAACTATATAAAATATTACCTCAAAAAATGTGTGAGCTGTTAAAACATTCCCCAAAATAGACCATTAGAAGTGATGGGTTAGAGAATCAACATAGAAGGAAATGTCTGTGCATCAGAAAGAAGAAACCAAATGCTTGCTTCGGCAGCACATATACTAAAATTGGAATGATACAGAGAAGATTAGCATGGCCCCTGCACAAGGCTGACATGCAAATTCGTGAAGTCTTCCATATTTTTTGGAGTATTACTCAGCCATAAAAAAGAATGAAATAATGCCATTTACAGCAACAGGGATGGACTTACAGATTATCATACTAAGTGAAGTAACTCAGAGAAAGGCAAATATCATGACATCACTTATATGTGGAATCCAAAAAAATGATACAAATGAACTTACATACAAAACAGAAATAGACCCACAGACATAGAAAACAAACATGACTACCAAAGGGGAAAGGGTGGGAGGGATAAATTAGGACTTTGGGGTTAACGTATACACACTACTATATATAAAATAGATAACCAACAAGGACCTACTGTATAGCACAGGGAACTATACTCAATATTTTATAATAACCTATAAGGGAAAAGAATCTGAAAAAGAAAAAAATATATATATATATATAAAATATATAACTGAACCACTTTGCTGTACACCTGAAACTAATGCAACTTTGTAAATCAGCTATATTTCAATTTAAAAAAATTAAATTTAAATTAAAAAAAAGAAAGACGAAACCAAGAAGTGAGTTCAAGAGAGAAACATGAAAGCCACCAAATCCACCCCCTCAACCCTACAAGAGCCAGGAAGTAGAATAAATAAGTTTACCTTCTGCAAGATTAACTTTACAATCAATAATACACAATGGATCAGGGCAAGCTGGCTTTTTAAAACTCAAGAAGAAAATGGGCTTCTACTTTGAAAAAACTTTTTTTAAATAAAAGGAAAACAATAAAACCTTGAAAGCTATAGGGAGTAGAAAGAGATAATGGAAAATCCTGAGCCTTAATTAGGTGTGGAGAAAAACTGGTAATACATGAAACTGCAAAGGTAGACTTTTAATTACTTATCTCTAGAACACTG